>NW_026137838.1:355583-1735015 GCF_019393585.1 Leptopilina boulardi
CCTAAAAGTGTAGAAAAAAATCGACAGCCAAATCCGAGTCGAGGAAGACCTCTATTACCACCAAAAAGTCATCCAGGTCAAAAAAAAAAATTTCCAAAAAACTTCAATTTTTCTTAGGCAGAAGATTTTATTGCATATTCTTGCACAAAATACACCTAAAAGTGTAGAAAAAAATCGACAGCCAAATCCGAGTCGAGGAAGACCTCTATTACCACCAAAAAGTCATCCAGGTCAAAAAAAAAAATTTCCAAAAAACTTCAATTTTTCTTAGGCAGAAGATTTTATTGCATATTCTTGCACAAAATACACCTAAAAGTGTAGAAAAAAATCGACAGCCAAATCCGAGTCGAGGAAGACCTCTATTACCACCAAAAAGTCATCCAGGTCAAAAAAAAAAATTTCCAAAAAACTTCAATTTTTCTTAGGCAGAAGATTTTATTGCATATTCTTGCACAAAATACACCTAAAAGTGTAGAAAAAAATCGACAGCCAAATCCGAGTCGAGGAAGACCTCTATTACCACCAAAAAGTCATCCAGGTCAAAAAAAAAAATTTCCAAAAAACTTCAATTTTTCTTAGGCAGAAGATTTTATTGCATATTCTTGCACAAAATACACCTAAAAGTGTAGAAAAAAATCGACAGCCAAATCCGAGTCGAGGAAGACCTCTATTACCACCAAAAAGTCATCCAGGTCAAAAAAAAAAATTTCCAAAAAACTTCAATTTTTCTTAGGCAGAAGATTTTATTGCATATTCTTGCACAAAATACACCTAAAAGTGTAGAAAAAAATCGACAGCCAAATCCGAGTCGAGGAAGACCTCTATTACCACCAAAAAGTCATCCAGGTCAAAAAAAAAAATTTCCAAAAAACTTCAATTTTTCTTAGGCAGAAGATTTTATTGCATATTCTTGCACAAAATACACCTAAAAGTGTAGAAAAAAATCGACAGCCAAATCCGAGTCGAGGAAGACCTCTATTACCACCAAAAAGTC
Source organism: Leptopilina boulardi (assembly GCF_019393585.1). NCBI lineage: Eukaryota > Metazoa > Arthropoda > Insecta > Hymenoptera > Figitidae > Leptopilina > Leptopilina boulardi. The sequence goes on from NW_026137838.1 coordinate 356,578, forward strand.
ATCCAGGTCAAAAAAAAAAATTTCCAAAAAACTTCAATTTTTCTTAGGCAGAAGATTTTATTGCATATTCTTGCACAAAATACACCTAAAAGTGTAGAAAAAAATCGACAGCCAAATCCGAGTCGAGGAAGACCTCTATTACCACCAAAAAGTCATCCAGGTCAAAAAAAAAAATTTCCAAAAAACTTCAATTTTTCTTAGGCAGAAGATTTTATTGCATATTCTTGCACAAAATACACCTAAAAGTGTAGAAAAAAATCGACAGCCAAATCCGAGTCGAGGAAGACCTCTATTACCACCAAAAAGTCATCCAGGTCAAAAAAAAAAATTTCCAAAAAACTTCAATTTTTCTTAGGCAGAAGATTTTATTGCATATTCTTGCACAAAATACACCTAAAAGTGTAGAAAAAAATCGACAGCCAAATCCGAGTCGAGGAAGACCTCTATTACCACCAAAAAGTCATCCAGGTCAAAAAAAAAAATTTCCAAAAAACTTCAATTTTTCTTAGGCAGAAGATTTTATTGCATATTCTTGCACAAAATACACCTAAAAGTGTAGAAAAAAATCGACAGCCAAATCCGAGTCGAGGAAGACCTCTATTACCACCAAAAAGTCATCCAGGTCAAAAAAAAAAATTTCCAAAAAACTTCAATTTTTCTTAGGCAGAAGATTTTATTGCATATTCTTGCACAAAATACACCTAAAAGTGTAGAAAAAAATCGACAGCCAAATCCGAGTCGAGGAAGACCTCTATTACCACCAAAAAGTCATCCAGGTCAAAAAAAAAAATTTCCAAAAAACTTCAATTTTTCTTAGGCAGAAGATTTTATTGCATATTCTTGCACAAAATACACCTAAAAGTGTAGAAAAAAATCGACAGCCAAATCCGAGTCGAGGAAGACCTCTATTACCACCAAAAAGTCATCCAGGTCAAAAAAAAAAATTTCCAAAAAACTTCAATTTTTCTTAGGCAGAAGATTTTATTGCATATTCTTGCACAAAATACACCTAAAAGTGTAGAAAAAAATCGACAGCCAAATCCGAGTCGAGGAAGACCTCTATTACCACCAAAAAGTCATCCAGGTCAAAAAAAAAAATTTCCAAAAAACTTCAATTTTTCTTAGGCAGAAGATTTTATTGCATATTCTTGCACAAAATACACCTAAAAGTGTAGAAAAAAATCGACAGCCAAATCCGAGTCGAGGAAGACCTCTATTACCACCAAAAAGTCATCCAGGTCAAAAAAAAAAATTTCCAAAAAACTTCAATTTTTCTTAGGCAGAAGATTTTATTGCATATTCTTGCACAAAATACACCTAAAAGTGTAGAAAAAAATCGACAGCCAAATCCGAGTCGAGGAAGACCTCTATTACCACCAAAAAGTCATCCAGGTCAAAAAAAAAAATTTCCAAAAAACTTCAATTTTTCTTAGGCAGAAGATTTTATTGCATATTCTTGCACAAAATACACCTAAAAGTGTAGAAAAAAATCGACAGCCAAATCCGAGTCGAGGAAGACCTCTATTACCACCAAAAAGTCATCCAGGTCAAAAAAAAAAATTTCCAAAAAACTTCAATTTTTCTTAGGCAGAAGATTTTATTGCATATTCTTGCACAAAATACACCTAAAAGTGTAGAAAAAAATCGACAGCCAAATCCGAGTCGAGGAAGACCTCTATTACCACCAAAAAGTCATCCAGGTCAAAAAAAAAAATTTCCAAAAAACTTCAATTTTTCTTAGGCAGAAGATTTTATTGCATATTCTTGCACAAAATACACCTAAAAGTGTAGAAAAAAATCGACAGCCAAATCCGAGTCGAGGAAGACCTCTATTACCACCAAAAAGTCATCCAGGTCAAAAAAAAAAATTTCCAAAAAACTTCAATTTTTCTTAGGCAGAAGATTTTATTGCATATTCTTGCACAAAATACACCTAAAAGTGTAGAAAAAAATCGACAGCCAAATCCGAGTCGAGGAAGACCTCTATTACCACCAAAAAGTCATCCAGGTCAAAAAAAAAAATTTCCAAAAAACTTCAATTTTTCTTAGGCAGAAGATTTTATTGCATATTCTTGCACAAAATACACCTAAAAGTGTAGAAAAAAATCGACAGCCAAATCCGAGTCGAGGAAGACCTCTATTACCACCAAAAAGTCATCCAGGTCAAAAAAAAAAATTTCCAAAAAACTTCAATTTTTCTTAGGCAGAAGATTTTATTGCATATTCTTGCACAAAATACACCTAAAAGTGTAGAAAAAAATCGACAGCCAAATCCGAGTCGAGGAAGACCTCTATTACCACCAAAAAGTCATCCAGGTCAAAAAAAAAAATTTCCAAAAAACTTCAATTTTTCTTAGGCAGAAGATTTTATTGCATATTCTTGCACAAAATACACCTAAAAGTGTAGAAAAAAATCGACAGCCAAATCCGAGTCGAGGAAGACCTCTATTACCACCAAAAAGTCATCCAGGTCAAAAAAAAAAATTTCCAAAAAACTTCAATTTTTCTTAGGCAGAAGATTTTATTGCATATTCTTGCACAAAATACACCTAAAAGTGTAGAAAAAAATCGACAGCCAAATCCGAGTCGAGGAAGACCTCTATTACCACCAAAAAGTCATCCAGGTCAAAAAAAAAAATTTCCAAAAAACTTCAATTTTTCTTAGGCAGAAGATTTTATTGCATATTCTTGCACAAAATACACCTAAAAGTGTAGAAAAAAATCGACAGCCAAATCCGAGTCGAGGAAGACCTCTATTACCACCAAAAAGTCATCCAGGTCAAAAAAAAAAATTTCCAAAAAACTTCAATTTTTCTTAGGCAGAAGATTTTATTGCATATTCTTGCACAAAATACACCTAAAAGTGTAGAAAAAAATCGACAGCCAAATCCGAGTCGAGGAAGACCTCTATTACCACCAAAAAGTCATCCAGGTCAAAAAAAAAAATTTCCAAAAAACTTCAATTTTTCTTAGGCAGAAGATTTTATTGCATATTCTTGCACAAAATACACCTAAAAGTGTAGAAAAAAATCGACAGCCAAATCCGAGTCGAGGAAGACCTCTATTACCACCAAAAAGTCATCCAGGTCAAAAAAAAAAATTTCCAAAAAACTTCAATTTTTCTTAGGCAGAAGATTTTATTGCATATTCTTGCACAAAATACACCTAAAAGTGTAGAAAAAAATCGACAGCCAAATCCGAGTCGAGGAAGACCTCTATTACCACCAAAAAGTCATCCAGGTCAAAAAAAAAAATTTCCAAAAAACTTCAATTTTTCTTAGGCAGAAGATTTTATTGCATATTCTTGCACAAAATACACCTAAAAGTGTAGAAAAAAATCGACAGCCAAATCCGAGTCGAGGAAGACCTCTATTACCACCAAAAAGTCATCCAGGTCAAAAAAAAAAATTTCCAAAAAACTTCAATTTTTCTTAGGCAGAAGATTTTATTGCATATTCTTGCACAAAATACACCTAAAAGTGTAGAAAAAAATCGACAGCCAAATCCGAGTCGAGGAAGACCTCTATTACCACCAAAAAGTCATCCAGGTCAAAAAAAAAAATTTCCAAAAAACTTCAATTTTTCTTAGGCAGAAGATTTTATTGCATATTCTTGCACAAAATACACCTAAAAGTGTAGAAAAAAATCGACAGCCAAATCCGAGTCGAGGAAGACCTCTATTACCACCAAAAAGTCATCCAGGTCAAAAAAAAAAATTTCCAAAAAACTTCAATTTTTCTTAGGCAGAAGATTTTATTGCATATTCTTGCACAAAATACACCTAAAAGTGTAGAAAAAAATCGACAGCCAAATCCGAGTCGAGGAAGACCTCTATTACCACCAAAAAGTCATCCAGGTCAAAAAAAAAAATTTCCAAAAAACTTCAATTTTTCTTAGGCAGAAGATTTTATTGCATATTCTTGCACAAAATACACCTAAAAGTGTAGAAAAAAATCGACAGCCAAATCCGAGTCGAGGAAGACCTCTATTACCACCAAAAAGTCATCCAGGTCAAAAAAAAAAATTTCCAAAAAACTTCAATTTTTCTTAGGCAGAAGATTTTATTGCATATTCTTGCACAAAATACACCTAAAAGTGTAGAAAAAAATCGACAGCCAAATCCGAGTCGAGGAAGACCTCTATTACCACCAAAAAGTCATCCAGGTCAAAAAAAAAAATTTCCAAAAAACTTCAATTTTTCTTAGGCAGAAGATTTTATTGCATATTCTTGCACAAAATACACCTAAAAGTGTAGAAAAAAATCGACAGCCAAATCCGAGTCGAGGAAGACCTCTATTACCACCAAAAAGTCATCCAGGTCAAAAAAAAAAATTTCCAAAAAACTTCAATTTTTCTTAGGCAGAAGATTTTATTGCATATTCTTGCACAAAATACACCTAAAAGTGTAGAAAAAAATCGACAGCCAAATCCGAGTCGAGGAAGACCTCTATTACCACCAAAAAGTCATCCAGGTCAAAAAAAAAAATTTCCAAAAAACTTCAATTTTTCTTAGGCAGAAGATTTTATTGCATATTCTTGCACAAAATACACCTAAAAGTGTAGAAAAAAATCGACAGCCAAATCCGAGTCGAGGAAGACCTCTATTACCACCAAAAAGTCATCCAGGTCAAAAAAAAAAATTTCCAAAAAACTTCAATTTTTCTTAGGCAGAAGATTTTATTGCATATTCTTGCACAAAATACACCTAAAAGTGTAGAAAAAAATCGACAGCCAAATCCGAGTCGAGGAAGACCTCTATTACCACCAAAAAGTCATCCAGGTCAAAAAAAAAAATTTCCAAAAAACTTCAATTTTTCTTAGGCAGAAGATTTTATTGCATATTCTTGCACAAAATACACCTAAAAGTGTAGAAAAAAATCGACAGCCAAATCCGAGTCGAGGAAGACCTCTATTACCACCAAAAAGTCATCCAGGTCAAAAAAAAAAATTTCCAAAAAACTTCAATTTTTCTTAGGCAGAAGATTTTATTGCATATTCTTGCACAAAATACACCTAAAAGTGTAGAAAAAAATCGACAGCCAAATCCGAGTCGAGGAAGACCTCTATTACCACCAAAAAGTCATCCAGGTCAAAAAAAAAAATTTCCAAAAAACTTCAATTTTTCTTAGGCAGAAGATTTTATTGCATATTCTTGCACAAAATACACCTAAAAGTGTAGAAAAAAATCGACAGCCAAATCCGAGTCGAGGAAGACCTCTATTACCACCAAAAAGTCATCCAGGTCAAAAAAAAAAATTTCCAAAAAACTTCAATTTTTCTTAGGCAGAAGATTTTATTGCATATTCTTGCACAAAATACACCTAAAAGTGTAGAAAAAAATCGACAGCCAAATCCGAGTCGAGGAAGACCTCTATTACCACCAAAAAGTCATCCAGGTCAAAAAAAAAAATTTCCAAAAAACTTCAATTTTTCTTAGGCAGAAGATTTTATTGCATATTCTTGCACAAAATACACCTAAAAGTGTAGAAAAAAATCGACAGCCAAATCCGAGTCGAGGAAGACCTCTATTACCACCAAAAAGTCATCCAGGTCAAAAAAAAAAATTTCCAAAAAACTTCAATTTTTCTTAGGCAGAAGATTTTATTGCATATTCTTGCACAAAATACACCTAAAAGTGTAGAAAAAAATCGACAGCCAAATCCGAGTCGAGGAAGACCTCTATTACCACCAAAAAGTCATCCAGGTCAAAAAAAAAAATTTCCAAAAAACTTCAATTTTTCTTAGGCAGAAGATTTTATTGCATATTCTTGCACAAAATACACCTAAAAGTGTAGAAAAAAATCGACAGCCAAATCCGAGTCGAGGAAGACCTCTATTACCACCAAAAAGTCATCCAGGTCAAAAAAAAAAATTTCCAAAAAACTTCAATTTTTCTTAGGCAGAAGATTTTATTGCATATTCTTGCACAAAATACACCTAAAAGTGTAGAAAAAAATCGACAGCCAAATCCGAGTCGAGGAAGACCTCTATTACCACCAAAAAGTCATCCAGGTCAAAAAAAAAAATTTCCAAAAAACTTCAATTTTTCTTAGGCAGAAGATTTTATTGCATATTCTTGCACAAAATACACCTAAAAGTGTAGAAAAAAATCGACAGCCAAATCCGAGTCGAGGAAGACCTCTATTACCACCAAAAAGTCATCCAGGTCAAAAAAAAAAATTTCCAAAAAACTTCAATTTTTCTTAGGCAGAAGATTTTATTGCATATTCTTGCACAAAATACACCTAAAAGTGTAGAAAAAAATCGACAGCCAAATCCGAGTCGAGGAAGACCTCTATTACCACCAAAAAGTCATCCAGGTCAAAAAAAAAAATTTCCAAAAAACTTCAATTTTTCTTAGGCAGAAGATTTTATTGCATATTCTTGCACAAAATACACCTAAAAGTGTAGAAAAAAATCGACAGCCAAATCCGAGTCGAGGAAGACCTCTATTACCACCAAAAAGTCATCCAGGTCAAAAAAAAAAATTTCCAAAAAACTTCAATTTTTCTTAGGCAGAAGATTTTATTGCATATTCTTGCACAAAATACACCTAAAAGTGTAGAAAAAAATCGACAGCCAAATCCGAGTCGAGGAAGACCTCTATTACCACCAAAAAGTCATCCAGGTCAAAAAAAAAAATTTCCAAAAAACTTCAATTTTTCTTAGGCAGAAGATTTTATTGCATATTCTTGCACAAAATACACCTAAAAGTGTAGAAAAAAATCGACAGCCAAATCCGAGTCGAGGAAGACCTCTATTACCACCAAAAAGTCATCCAGGTCAAAAAAAAAAATTTCCAAAAAACTTCAATTTTTCTTAGGCAGAAGATTTTATTGCATATTCTTGCACAAAATACACCTAAAAGTGTAGAAAAAAATCGACAGCCAAATCCGAGTCGAGGAAGACCTCTATTACCACCAAAAAGTCATCCAGGTCAAAAAAAAAAATTTCCAAAAAACTTCAATTTTTCTTAGGCAGAAGATTTTATTGCATATTCTTGCACAAAATACACCTAAAAGTGTAGAAAAAAATCGACAGCCAAATCCGAGTCGAGGAAGACCTCTATTACCACCAAAAAGTCATCCAGGTCAAAAAAAAAAATTTCCAAAAAACTTCAATTTTTCTTAGGCAGAAGATTTTATTGCATATTCTTGCACAAAATACACCTAAAAGTGTAGAAAAAAATCGACAGCCAAATCCGAGTCGAGGAAGACCTCTATTACCACCAAAAAGTCATCCAGGTCAAAAAAAAAAATTTCCAAAAAACTTCAATTTTTCTTAGGCAGAAGATTTTATTGCATATTCTTGCACAAAATACACCTAAAAGTGTAGAAAAAAATCGACAGCCAAATCCGAGTCGAGGAAGACCTCTATTACCACCAAAAAGTCATCCAGGTCAAAAAAAAAAATTTCCAAAAAACTTCAATTTTTCTTAGGCAGAAGATTTTATTGCATATTCTTGCACAAAATACACCTAAAAGTGTAGAAAAAAATCGACAGCCAAATCCGAGTCGAGGAAGACCTCTATTACCACCAAAAAGTCATCCAGGTCAAAAAAAAAAATTTCCAAAAAACTTCAATTTTTCTTAGGCAGAAGATTTTATTGCATATTCTTGCACAAAATACACCTAAAAGTGTAGAAAAAAATCGACAGCCAAATCCGAGTCGAGGAAGACCTCTATTACCACCAAAAAGTCATCCAGGTCAAAAAAAAAAATTTCCAAAAAACTTCAATTTTTCTTAGGCAGAAGATTTTATTGCATATTCTTGCACAAAATACACCTAAAAGTGTAGAAAAAAATCGACAGCCAAATCCGAGTCGAGGAAGACCTCTATTACCACCAAAAAGTCATCCAGGTCAAAAAAAAAAATTTCCAAAAAACTTCAATTTTTCTTAGGCAGAAGATTTTATTGCATATTCTTGCACAAAATACACCTAAAAGTGTAGAAAAAAATCGACAGCCAAATCCGAGTCGAGGAAGACCTCTATTACCACCAAAAAGTCATCCAGGTCAAAAAAAAAAATTTCCAAAAAACTTCAATTTTTCTTAGGCAGAAGATTTTATTGCATATTCTTGCACAAAATACACCTAAAAGTGTAGAAAAAAATCGACAGCCAAATCCGAGTCGAGGAAGACCTCTATTACCACCAAAAAGTCATCCAGGTCAAAAAAAAAAATTTCCAAAAAACTTCAATTTTTCTTAGGCAGAAGATTTTATTGCATATTCTTGCACAAAATACACCTAAAAGTGTAGAAAAAAATCGACAGCCAAATCCGAGTCGAGGAAGACCTCTATTACCACCAAAAAGTCATCCAGGTCAAAAAAAAAAATTTCCAAAAAACTTCAATTTTTCTTAGGCAGAAGATTTTATTGCATATTCTTGCACAAAATACACCTAAAAGTGTAGAAAAAAATCGACAGCCAAATCCGAGTCGAGGAAGACCTCTATTACCACCAAAAAGTCATCCAGGTCAAAAAAAAAAATTTCCAAAAAACTTCAATTTTTCTTAGGCAGAAGATTTTATTGCATATTCTTGCACAAAATACACCTAAAAGTGTAGAAAAAAATCGACAGCCAAATCCGAGTCGAGGAAGACCTCTATTACCACCAAAAAGTCATCCAGGTCAAAAAAAAAAATTTCCAAAAAACTTCAATTTTTCTTAGGCAGAAGATTTTATTGCATATTCTTGCACAAAATACACCTAAAAGTGTAGAAAAAAATCGACAGCCAAATCCGAGTCGAGGAAGACCTCTATTACCACCAAAAAGTCATCCAGGTCAAAAAAAAAAATTTCCAAAAAACTTCAATTTTTCTTAGGCAGAAGATTTTATTGCATATTCTTGCACAAAATACACCTAAAAGTGTAGAAAAAAATCGACAGCCAAATCCGAGTCGAGGAAGACCTCTATTACCACCAAAAAGTCATCCAGGTCAAAAAAAAAAATTTCCAAAAAACTTCAATTTTTCTTAGGCAGAAGATTTTATTGCATATTCTTGCACAAAATACACCTAAAAGTGTAGAAAAAAATCGACAGCCAAATCCGAGTCGAGGAAGACCTCTATTACCACCAAAAAGTCATCCAGGTCAAAAAAAAAATTTCCAAAAAACTTCAATTTTTCTTAGGCAGAAGATTTTATTGCATATTCTTGCACAAAATACACCTAAAAGTGTAGAAAAAAATCGACAGCCAAATCCGAGTCGAGGAAGACCTCTATTACCACCAAAAAGTCATCCAGGTCAAAAAAAAAAATTTCCAAAAAACTTCAATTTTTCTTAGGCAGAAGATTTTATTGCATATTCTTGCACAAAATACACCTAAAAGTGTAGAAAAAAATCGACAGCCAAATCCGAGTCGAGGAAGACCTCTATTACCACCAAAAAGTCATCCAGGTCAAAAAAAAAAATTTCCAAAAAACTTCAATTTTTCTTAGGCAGAAGATTTTATTGCATATTCTTGCACAAAATACACCTAAAAGTGTAGAAAAAAATCGACAGCCAAATCCGAGTCGAGGAAGACCTCTATTACCACCAAAAAGTCATCCAGGTCAAAAAAAAAAATTTCCAAAAAACTTCAATTTTTCTTAGGCAGAAGATTTTATTGCATATTCTTGCACAAAATACACCTAAAAGTGTAGAAAAAAATCGACAGCCAAATCCGAGTCGAGGAAGACCTCTATTACCACCAAAAAGTCATCCAGGTCAAAAAAAAAAATTTCCAAAAAACTTCAATTTTTCTTAGGCAGAAGATTTTATTGCATATTCTTGCACAAAATACACCTAAAAGTGTAGAAAAAAATCGACAGCCAAATCCGAGTCGAGGAAGACCTCTATTACCACCAAAAAGTCATCCAGGTCAAAAAAAAAAATTTCCAAAAAACTTCAATTTTTCTTAGGCAGAAGATTTTATTGCATATTCTTGCACAAAATACACCTAAAAGTGTAGAAAAAAATCGACAGCCAAATCCGAGTCGAGGAAGACCTCTATTACCACCAAAAAGTCATCCAGGTCAAAAAAAAAAATTTCCAAAAAACTTCAATTTTTCTTAGGCAGAAGATTTTATTGCATATTCTTGCACAAAATACACCTAAAAGTGTAGAAAAAAATCGACAGCCAAATCCGAGTCGAGGAAGACCTCTATTACCACCAAAAAGTCATCCAGGTCAAAAAAAAAAATTTCCAAAAAACTTCAATTTTTCTTAGGCAGAAGATTTTATTGCATATTCTTGCACAAAATACACCTAAAAGTGTAGAAAAAAATCGACAGCCAAATCCGAGTCGAGGAAGACCTCTATTACCACCAAAAAGTCATCCAGGTCAAAAAAAAAAATTTCCAAAAAACTTCAATTTTTCTTAGGCAGAAGATTTTATTGCATATTCTTGCACAAAATACACCTAAAAGTGTAGAAAAAAATCGACAGCCAAATCCGAGTCGAGGAAGACCTCTATTACCACCAAAAAGTCATCCAGGTCAAAAAAAAAATTTCCAAAAAACTTCAATTTTTCTTAGGCAGAAGATTTTATTGCATATTCTTGCACAAAATACACCTAAAAGTGTAGAAAAAAATCGACAGCCAAATCCGAGTCGAGGAAGACCTCTATTACCACCAAAAAGTCATCCAGGTCAAAAAAAAAAATTTCCAAAAAACTTCAATTTTTCTTAGGCAGAAGATTTTATTGCATATTCTTGCACAAAATACACCTAAAAGTGTAGAAAAAAATCGACAGCCAAATCCGAGTCGAGGAAGACCTCTATTACCACCAAAAAGTCATCCAGGTCAAAAAAAAAAATTTCCAAAAAACTTCAATTTTTCTTAGGCAGAAGATTTTATTGCATATTCTTGCACAAAATACACCTAAAAGTGTAGAAAAAAATCGACAGCCAAATCCGAGTCGAGGAAGACCTCTATTACCACCAAAAAGTCATCCAGGTCAAAAAAAAAAATTTCCAAAAAACTTCAATTTTTCTTAGGCAGAAGATTTTATTGCATATTCTTGCACAAAATACACCTAAAAGTGTAGAAAAAAATCGACAGCCAAATCCGAGTCGAGGAAGACCTCTATTACCACCAAAAAGTCATCCAGGTCAAAAAAAAAAATTTCCAAAAAACTTCAATTTTTCTTAGGCAGAAGATTTTATTGCATATTCTTGCACAAAATACACCTAAAAGTGTAGAAAAAAATCGACAGCCAAATCCGAGTCGAGGAAGACCTCTATTACCACCAAAAAGTCATCCAGGTCAAAAAAAAAAATTTCCAAAAAACTTCAATTTTTCTTAGGCAGAAGATTTTATTGCATATTCTTGCACAAAATACACCTAAAAGTGTAGAAAAAAATCGACAGCCAAATCCGAGTCGAGGAAGACCTCTATTACCACCAAAAAGTCATCCAGGTCAAAAAAAAAAATTTCCAAAAAACTTCAATTTTTCTTAGGCAGAAGATTTTATTGCATATTCTTGCACAAAATACACCTAAAAGTGTAGAAAAAAATCGACAGCCAAATCCGAGTCGAGGAAGACCTCTATTACCACCAAAAAGTCATCCAGGTCAAAAAAAAAAATTTCCAAAAAACTTCAATTTTTCTTAGGCAGAAGATTTTATTGCATATTCTTGCACAAAATACACCTAAAAGTGTAGAAAAAAATCGACAGCCAAATCCGAGTCGAGGAAGACCTCTATTACCACCAAAAAGTCATCCAGGTCAAAAAAAAAAATTTCCAAAAAACTTCAATTTTTCTTAGGCAGAAGATTTTATTGCATATTCTTGCACAAAATACACCTAAAAGTGTAGAAAAAAATCGACAGCCAAATCCGAGTCGAGGAAGACCTCTATTACCACCAAAAAGTCATCCAGGTCAAAAAAAAAAATTTCCAAAAAACTTCAATTTTTCTTAGGCAGAAGATTTTATTGCATATTCTTGCACAAAATACACCTAAAAGTGTAGAAAAAAATCGACAGCCAAATCCGAGTCGAGGAAGACCTCTATTACCACCAAAAAGTCATCCAGGTCAAAAAAAAAATTTCCAAAAAACTTCAATTTTTCTTAGGCAGAAGATTTTATTGCATATTCTTGCACAAAATACACCTAAAAGTGTAGAAAAAAATCGACAGCCAAATCCGAGTCGAGGAAGACCTCTATTACCACCAAAAAGTCATCCAGGTCAAAAAAAAAAATTTCCAAAAAACTTCAATTTTTCTTAGGCAGAAGATTTTATTGCATATTCTTGCACAAAATACACCTAAAAGTGTAGAAAAAAATCGACAGCCAAATCCGAGTCGAGGAAGACCTCTATTACCACCAAAAAGTCATCCAGGTCAAAAAAAAAAATTTCCAAAAAACTTCAATTTTTCTTAGGCAGAAGATTTTATTGCATATTCTTGCACAAAATACACCTAAAAGTGTAGAAAAAAATCGACAGCCAAATCCGAGTCGAGGAAGACCTCTATTACCACCAAAAAGTCATCCAGGTCAAAAAAAAAAATTTCCAAAAAACTTCAATTTTTCTTAGGCAGAAGATTTTATTGCATATTCTTGCACAAAATACACCTAAAAGTGTAGAAAAAAATCGACAGCCAAATCCGAGTCGAGGAAGACCTCTATTACCACCAAAAAGTCATCCAGGTCAAAAAAAAAAATTTCCAAAAAACTTCAATTTTTCTTAGGCAGAAGATTTTATTGCATATTCTTGCACAAAATACACCTAAAAGTGTAGAAAAAAATCGACAGCCAAATCCGAGTCGAGGAAGACCTCTATTACCACCAAAAAGTCATCCAGGTCAAAAAAAAAAATTTCCAAAAAACTTCAATTTTTCTTAGGCAGAAGATTTTATTGCATATTCTTGCACAAAATACACCTAAAAGTGTAGAAAAAAATCGACAGCCAAATCCGAGTCGAGGAAGACCTCTATTACCACCAAAAAGTCATCCAGGTCAAAAAAAAAATTTCCAAAAAACTTCAATTTTTCTTAGGCAGAAGATTTTATTGCATATTCTTGCACAAAATACACCTAAAAGTGTAGAAAAAAATCGACAGCCAAATCCGAGTCGAGGAAGACCTCTATTACCACCAAAAAGTCATCCAGGTCAAAAAAAAAAATTTCCAAAAAACTTCAATTTTTCTTAGGCAGAAGATTTTATTGCATATTCTTGCACAAAATACACCTAAAAGTGTAGAAAAAAATCGACAGCCAAATCCGAGTCGAGGAAGACCTCTATTACCACCAAAAAGTCATCCAGGTCAAAAAAAAAAATTTCCAAAAAACTTCAATTTTTCTTAGGCAGAAGATTTTATTGCATATTCTTGCACAAAATACACCTAAAAGTGTAGAAAAAAATCGACAGCCAAATCCGAGTCGAGGAAGACCTCTATTACCACCAAAAAGTCATCCAGGTCAAAAAAAAAAATTTCCAAAAAACTTCAATTTTTCTTAGGCAGAAGATTTTATTGCATATTCTTGCACAAAATACACCTAAAAGTGTAGAAAAAAATCGACAGCCAAATCCGAGTCGAGGAAGACCTCTATTACCACCAAAAAGTCATCCAGGTCAAAAAAAAAATTTCCAAAAAACTTCAATTTTTCTTAGGCAGAAGATTTTATTGCATATTCTTGCACAAAATACACCTAAAAGTGTAGAAAAAAATCGACAGCCAAATCCGAGTCGAGGAAGACCTCTATTACCACCAAAAAGTCATCCAGGTCAAAAAAAAAAATTTCCAAAAAACTTCAATTTTTCTTAGGCAGAAGATTTTATTGCATATTCTTGCACAAAATACACCTAAAAGTGTAGAAAAAAATCGACAGCCAAATCCGAGTCGAGGAAGACCTCTATTACCACCAAAAAGTCATCCAGGTCAAAAAAAAAAATTTCCAAAAAAATTCAATTTTTCTTAGGCAGAAGATTTTATTGCATATTCTTGCACAAAATACACCTAAAAGTGTAGAAAAAAATCGACAGCCAAATCCGAGTCGAGGAAGACCTCTATTACCACCAAAAAGTCATCCAGGTCAAAAAAAAAAATTTCCAAAAAACTTCAATTTTTCTTAGGCAGAAGATTTTATTGCATATTCTTGCACAAAATACACCTAAAAGTGTAGAAAAAAATCGACAGCCAAATCCGAGTCGAGGAAGACCTCTATTACCACCAAAAAGTCATCCAGGTCAAAAAAAAAAATTTCCAAAAAACTTCAATTTTTCTTAGGCAGAAGATTTTATTGCATATTCTTGCACAAAATACACCTAAAAGTGTAGAAAAAAATCGACAGCCAAATCCGAGTCGAGGAAGACCTCTATTACCACCAAAAAGTCATCCAGGTCAAAAAAAAAAATTTCCAAAAAACTTCAATTTTTCTTAGGCAGAAGATTTTATTGCATATTCTTGCACAAAATACACCTAAAAGTGTAGAAAAAAATCGACAGCCAAATCCGAGTCGAGGAAGACCTCTATTACCACCAAAAAGTCATCCAGGTCAAAAAAAAAAATTTCCAAAAAACTTCAATTTTTCTTAGGCAGAAGATTTTATTGCATATTCTTGCACAAAATACACCTAAAAGTGTAGAAAAAAATCGACAGCCAAATCCGAGTCGAGGAAGACCTCTATTACCACCAAAAAGTCATCCAGGTCAAAAAAAAAAATTTCCAAAAAACTTCAATTTTTCTTAGGCAGAAGATTTTATTGCATATTCTTGCACAAAATACACCTAAAAGTGTAGAAAAAAATCGACAGCCAAATCCGAGTCGAGGAAGACCTCTATTACCACCAAACAGTCATCCAGGTCAAAAAAAAAAATTTCCAAAAAACTTCAATTTTTCTTAGGCAGAAGATTTTATTGCATATTCTTGCACAAAATACACCTAAAAGTGTAGAAAAAAATCGACAGCCAAATCCGAGTCGAGGAAGACCTCTATTACCACCAAAAAGTCATCCAGGTCAAAAAAAAAAATTTCCAAAAAACTTCAATTTTTCTTAGGCAGAAGATTTTATTGCATATTCTTGCACAAAATACACCTAAAAGTGTAGAAAAAAATCGACAGCCAAATCCGAGTCGAGGAAGACCTCTATTACCACCAAAAAGTCATCCAGGTCAAAAAAAAAAATTTCCAAAAAACTTCAATTTTTCTTAGGCAGAAGATTTTATTGCATATTCTTGCACAAAATACACCTAAAAGTGTAGAAAAAAATCGACAGCCAAATCCGAGTCGAGGAAGACCTCTATTACCACCAAAAAGTCATCCAGGTCAAAAAAAAAAATTTCCAAAAAACTTCAATTTTTCTTAGGCAGAAGATTTTATTGCATATTCTTGCACAAAATACACCTAAAAGTGTAGAAAAAAATCGACAGCCAAATCCGAGTCGAGGAAGACCTCTATTACCACCAAAAAGTCATCCAGGTCAAAAAAAAAAATTTCCAAAAAACTTCAATTTTTCTTAGGCAGAAGATTTTATTGCATATTCTTGCACAAAATACACCTAAAAGTGTAGAAAAAAATCGACAGCCAAATCCGAGTCGAGGAAGACCTCTATTACCACCAAAAAGTCATCCAGGTCAAAAAAAAAAATTTCCAAAAAACTTCAATTTTTCTTAGGCAGAAGATTTTATTGCATATTCTTGCACAAAATACACCTAAAAGTGTAGAAAAAAATCGACAGCCAAATCCGAGTCGAGGAAGACCTCTATTACCACCAAAAAGTCATCCAGGTCAAAAAAAAAATTTCCAAAAAACTTCAATTTTTCTTAGGCAGAAGATTTTATTGCATATTCTTGCACAAAATACACCTAAAAGTGTAGAAAAAAATCGACAGCAAAATCCGAGTAGAGGAAGACCTCTATTACCACCAAAAAGTCATCCAGGTCAAAAAAAAAAATTTCCAAAAAACTTCAATTTTTCTTAGGCAGAAGATTTTATTGCATATTCTTGCACAAAATACACCTAAAAGTGTAGAAAAAAATCGACAGCCAAATCCGAGTCGAGGAAGACCTCTATTACCACCAAAAAGTCATCCAGGTCAAAAAAAAAAATTTCCAAAAAACTTCAATTTTTCTTAGGCAGAAGATTTTATTGCATATTCTTGCACAAAATACACCTAAAAGTGTAGAAAAAAATCGACAGCCAAATCCGAGTCGAGGAAGACCTCTATTACCACCAAAAAGTCATCCAGGTCAAAAAAAAAATTTCCAAAAAACTTCAATTTTTCTTAGGCAGAAGATTTTATTGCATATTCTTGCACAAAATACACCTAAAAGTGTAGAAAAAAATCGACAGCCAAATCCGAGTCGAGGAAGACCTCTATTACCACCAAACAGTCATCCAGGTCAAAAAAAAAATTTCCAAAAAACTTCAATTTTTCTTAGGCAGAAGATTTTATTGCATATTCTTGCACAAAATACACCTAAAAGTGTAGAAAAAAATCGACAGCCAAATCCGAGTCGAGGAAGACCTCTATTACCACCAAAAAGTCATCCAGGTCAAAAAAAAAAATTTCCAAAAAACTTCAATTTTTCTTAGGCAGAAGATTTTATTGCATATTCTTGCACAAAATACACCTAAAAGTGTAGAAAGAAATCGACAGCCAAATCCGAGTCGAGGAAGACCTCTATTACCACCAAAAAGTCATCCAGGTCAAAAAAAAAATTTCCAAAAAACTTCAATTTTTCTTAGGCATAAGATTTTATTGCATATTCTTGCACAAAATACACCTAAAAGTGTAGAAAAAAATCGACAGCCAAATCCGAGTCGAGGAAGACCTCTATTACCACCAAACAGTCATCCAGGTCAAAAAAAAAAATTTCCAAAAAACTTCAATTTTTCTTAGGCAGAAGATTTTATTGCATATTCTTGCACAAAATACACCTAAAAGTGTAGAAAAAAATCGACAGCCAAATCCGAGTCGAGGAAGACCTCTATTACCACCAAAAAGTCATCCAGGTCAAAAAAAAAAATTTCCAAAAAACTTCAATTTTTCTTAGGCAGAAGATTTTATTGCATATTCTTGCACAAAATACACCTAAAAGTGTAGAAAAAAATCGACAGCCAAATCCGAGTCGAGGAAGACCTCTATTACCACCAAAAAGTCATCCAGGTCAAAAAAAAAAATTTCCAAAAAACTTCAATTTTTCTTAGGCAGAAGATTTTATTGCATATTCTTGCACAAAATACACCTAAAAGTGTAGAAAAAAATCGACAGCCAAATCCGAGTCGAGGAAGACCTCTATTACCACCAAAAAGTCATCCAGGTCAAAAAAAAAAATTTCCAAAAAACTTCAATTTTTCTTAGGCAGAAGATTTTATTGCATATTCTTGCACAAAATACACCTAAAAGTGTAGAAAAAAATCGACAGCCAAATCCGAGTCGAGGAAGACCTCTATTACCACCAAAAAGTCATCCAGGTCAAAAAAAAAAATTTCCAAAAAACTTCAATTTTTCTTAGGCAGAAGATTTTATTGCATATTCTTGCACAAAATACACCTAAAAGTGTAGAAAAAAATCGACAGCCAAATCCGAGACGAGGAAGACCTCTATTACCACCAAAAAGTCATCCAGGTCAAAAAAAAAATTTCCAAAAAACTTCAATTTTTCTTAGGCAGAAGATTTTATTGCATATTCTTGCACAAAATACACTTAAAAGTGTAGAAAAAAATCGACAGCAAAATCCGAGTAGAGGAAGACCTCTATTACCACCAAAAAGTCATCCAGGTCAAAAAAAAAAATTTCCAAAAAACTTCAATTTTTCTTAGGCAGAAGATTTTATTGCATATTCTTGCACAAAATACACCTAAAAGTGTAGAAAAAAATCGACAGCCAAATCCGAGTCGAGGAAGACCTCTATTACCACCAAAAAGTCATCCAGGTCAAAAAAAAAAATTTCCAAAAAACTTCAATTTTTCTTAGGCAGAAGATTTTATTGCATATTCTTGCACAAAATACACCTAAAAGTGTAGAAAAAAATCGACAGCCAAATCCGAGTCGAGGAAGACCTCTATTACCACCAAAAAGTCATCCAGGTCAAAAAAAAAAATTTCCAAAAAACTTCAATTTTTCTTAGGCAGAAGATTTTATTGCATATTCTTGCACAAAATACACCTAAAAGTGTAGAAAAAAATCGACAGCCAAATCCGAGTCGAGGAAGACCTCTATTACCACCAAAAAGTCATCCAGGTCAAAAAAAAAAATTTCCAAAAAACTTCAATTTTTCTTAGGCAGAAGATTTTATTGCATATTCTTGCACAAAATACACCTAAAAGTGTAGAAAAAAATCGACAGCCAAATCCGAGTCGAGGAAGACCTCTATTACCACCAAAAAGTCATCCAGGTCAAAAAAAAAAATTTCCAAAAAACTTCAATTTTTCTTAGGCAGAAGATTTTATTGCATATTCTTGCACAAAATACACCTAAAAGTGTAGAAAAAAATCGACAGCCAAATCCGAGTCGAGGAAGACCTCTATTACCACCAAACAGTCATCCAGGTCAAAAAAAAAAATTTCCAAAAAACTTCAATTTTTCTTAGGCAGAAGATTTTATTGCATATTCTTGCACAAAATACACCTAAAAGTGTAGAAAAAAATCGACAGCCAAATCCGAGTCGAGGAAGACCTCTATTACCACCAAAAAGTCATCCAGGTCAAAAAAAAAATTTCCAAAAAACTTCAATTTTTCTTAGGCAGAAGATTTTATTGCATATTCTTGCACAAAATACACCTAAAAGTGTAGAAAAAAATCGACAGCCAAATCCGAGTCGAGGAAGACCTCTATTACCACCAAAAAGTCATCCAGGTCAAAAAAAAAAATTTCCAAAAAACTTCAATTTTTCTTAGGCAGAAGATTTTATTGCATATTCTTGCACAAAATACACCTAAAAGTGTAGAAAAAAATCGACAGCCAAATCCGAGTCGAGGAAGACCTCTATTACCACCAAAAAGTCATCCAGGTCAAAAAAAAAAATTTCCAAAAAACTTCAATTTTTCTTAGGCAGAAGATTTTATTGCATATTCTTGCACAAAATACACCTAAAAGTGTAGAAAAAAATCGACAGCCAAATCCGAGTCGAGGAAGACCTCTATTACCACCAAAAAGTCATCCAGGTCAAAAAAAAAATTTCCAAAAAACTTCAATTTTTCTTAGGCAGAAGATTTTATTGCATATTCTTGCACAAAATACACCTAAAAGTGTAGAAAAAAATCGACAGCCAAATCCGAGTCGAGGAAGACCTCTATTACCACCAAAAAGTCATCCAGGTCAAAAAAAAAAATTTCCAAAAAACTTCAATTTTTCTTAGGCAGAAGATTTTATTGCATATTCTTGCACAAAATACACCTAAAAGTGTAGAAAAAAATCGACAGCCAAATCCGAGTCGAGGAAGACCTTTATTACCACCAAAAAGTCATCCAGGTCAAAAAAAAAAATTTCCAAAAAAATTCAATTTTTCTTAGGCAGAAGATTTTATTGCATATTCTTGCACAAAATACACCTAAAAATGTAGAAAAAAATCGACAGCCAAATCCGAGTCGAGGAAGACCTCTATTACCACCAAAAAGTCATCCAGGTCAAAAAAAAAAATTTCCAAAAAACTTCAATTTTTCTTAGGCAGAAGATTTTATTGCATATTCTTGCACAAAATACACCTAAAAGTGTAGAAAAAAATCGACAGCCAAATCCGAGTCGAGGAAGACCTCTATTACCACCAAAAAGTCATCCAGGTCAAAAAAAAAATTTCCAAAAAACTTCAATTTTTCTTAGGCAGAAGATTTTATTGCATATTCTTGCACAAAATACACCTAAAAGTGTAGAAAAAAATCGACAGCCAAATCCGAGTCGAGGAAGACCTCTATTACCACCAAAAAGTCATCCAGGTCAAAAAAAAAAATTTCCAAAAAACTTCAATTTTTCTTAGGCAGAAGATTTTATTGCATATTCTTGCACAAAATACACCTAAAAGTGTAGAAAAAAATCGACAGCCAAATCCGAGTCGAGGAAGACCTCTATTACCACCAAAAAGTCATCCAGGTCAAAAAAAAAAATTTCCAAAAAACTTCAATTTTTCTTAGGCAGAAGATTTTATTGCATATTCTTGCACAAAATACACCTAAAAGTGTAGAAAAAAATCGACAGCCAAATCCGAGACGAGGAAGACCTCTATTACCACCAAAAAGTCATCCAGGTCAAAAAAAAAATTTCCAAAAAACTTCAATTTTTCTTAGGCAGAAGATTTTATTGCATATTCTTGCACAAAATACACTTAAAAGTGTAGAAAAAAATCGACAGCAAAATCCGAGTAGAGGAAGACCTCTATTACCACCAAAAAGTCATCCAGGTCAAAAAAAAAAATTTCCAAAAAACTTCAATTTTTCTTAGGCAGAAGATTTTATTGCATATTCTTGCACAAAATACACCTAAAAGTGTAGAAAAAAATCGACAGCCAAATCCGAGTCGAGGAAGACCTCTATTACCACCAAAAAGTCATCCAGGTCAAAAAAAAAAATTTCCAAAAAACTTCAATTTTTCTTAGGCAGAAGATTTTATTGCATATTCTTGCACAAAATACACCTTAAAGTGTAGAAAAAAATCGACAGCCAAATCCGAGTCGAGGAAGACCTCTATTACCACCAAAAAGTCATCCAGGTCAAAAAAAAAAATTTCCAAAAAACTTCAATTTTTCTTAGGCAGAAGATTTTATTGCATATTCTTGCACAAAATACACCTAAAAGTGTAGAAAAAAATCGACAGCCAAATCCGAGTCGAGGAAGACCTCTATTACCACCAAAAAGTCATCCAGGTCAAAAAAAAAATTTCCAAAAAACTTCAATTTTTCTTAGGCAGAAGATTTTATTGCATATTCTTGCACAAAATACACCTAAAAGTGTAGAAAAAAATCGACAGCCAAATCCGAGTCGAGGAAGACCTCTATTACCACCAAAAAGTCATCCAGGTCAAAAAAAAAAATTTCCAAAAAACTTCAATTTTTCTTAGGCAGAAGATTTTATTGCATATTCTTGCACAAAATACACCTAAAAGTGTAGAAAAAAATCGACAGCCAAATCCGAGTCGAGGAAGACCTTTATTACCACCAAAAAGTCATCCAGGTCAAAAAAAAAAATTTCCAAAAAAATTCAATTTTTCTTAGGCAGAAGATTTTATTGCATATTCTTGCACAAAATACACCTAAAAATGTAGAAAAAAATCGACAGCCAAATCCGAGTCGAGGAAGACCTCTATTACCACCAAAAAGTCATCCAGGTCAAAAAAAAAAATTTCCAAAAAACTTCAATTTTTCTTAGGCAGAAGATTTTATTGCATATTCTTGCACAAAATACACCTAAAAGTGTAGAAAAAAATCGACAGCCAAATCCGAGTCGAGGAAGACCTCTATTACCACCAAAAAGTCATCCAGGTCAAAAAAAAAATTTCCAAAAAACTTCAATTTTTCTTAGGCAGAAGATTTTATTGCATATTCTTGCACAAAATACACCTAAAAGTGTAGAAAAAAATCGACAGCCAAATCCGAGTCGAGGAAGACCTCTATTACCACCAAAAAGTCATCCAGGTCAAAAAAAAAAATTTCCAAAAAACTTCAATTTTTCTTAGGCAGAAGATTTTATTGCATATTCTTGCACAAAATACACCTAAAAGTGTAGAAAAAAATCGACAGCCAAATCCGAGTCGAGGAAGACCTCTATTACCACCAAAAAGTCATCCAGGTCAAAAAAAAAAAATTTCCAAAAAACTTCAATTTTTCTTAGGCAGAAGATTTTATTGCATATTCTTGCACAAAATACACCTAAAAGTGTAGAAAAAAATCGACAGCCAAATCCGAGACGAGGAAGACCTCTATTACCACCAAAAAGTCATCCAGGTCAAAAAAAAAATTTCCAAAAAACTTCAATTTTTCTTAGGCAGAAGATTTTATTGCATATTCTTGCACAAAATACACTTAAAAGTGTAGAAAAAAATCGACAGCAAAATCCGAGTAGAGGAAGACCTCTATTACCACCAAAAAGTCATCCAGGTCAAAAAAAAAAATTTCCAAAAAACTTCAATTTTTCTTAGGCAGAAGATTTTATTGCATATTCTTGCACAAAATACACCTAAAAGTGTAGAAAAAAATCGACAGCCAAATCCGAGTCGAGGAAGACCTCTATTACCACCAAAAAGTCATCCAGGTCAAAAAAAAAAATTTCCAAAAAACTTCAATTTTTCTTAGGCAGAAGATTTTATTGCATATTCTTGCACAAAATACACCTAAAAGTGTAGAAAAAAATCGACAGCCAAATCCGAGTCGAGGAAGACCTCTATTACCACCAAACAGTCATCCAGGTCAAAAAAAAAAATTTCCAAAAAACTTCAATTTTTCTTAGGCAGAAGATTTTATTGCATATTCTTGCACAAAATACACCTAAAAGTGTAGAAAAAAATCGACAGCCAAATCCGAGTCGAGGAAGACCTCTATTACCACCAAAAAGTCATCCAGGTCAAAAAAACAAATTTCCAAAAAAATTCAATTTTTCTTAGGCAGAAGATTTTATTGCATATTCTTGCACAAAATACACCTAAAAGTGTAGAAAAAAATCGACAGCCAAATCCGAGTCGAGGAAGACCTCTATTACCACCAAAAAGTCATCCAGGTCAAAAAAAAAAATTTCCAAAAAACTTCAATTTTTCTTAGGCAGAAGATTTTATTGCATATTCTTGCACAAAATACACCTAAAAGTGTAGAAAAAAATCGACAGCCAAATCCGAGTCGAGGAAGACCTCTATTACCACCAAAAAGTCATCCAGGTCAAAAAAAAAAATTTCCAAAAAACTTCAATTTTTCTTAGGCAGAAGATTTTATTGCATATTCTTGCACAAAATACACCTAAAAGTGTAGAAAAAAATCGACAGCCAAATCCGAGTCGAGGAAGACCTCTATTACCACCAAAAAGTCATCCAGGTCAAAAAAAAAAATTTCCAAAAAACTTCAATTTTTCTTAGGCAGAAGATTTTATTGCATATTCTTGCACAAAATACACCTAAAAGTGTAGAAAAAAATCGACAGCCAAATCCGAGTCGAGGAAGACCTCTATTACCACCAAAAAGTCATCCAGGTCAAAAAAAAAATTTCCAAAAAACTTCAATTTTTCTTAGGCAGAAGATTTTATTGCATATTCTTGCACAAAATACACCTAAAAGTGTAGAAAAAAATCGACAGCCAAATCCGAGTCGAGGAAGACCTCTATTACCACCAAAAAGTCATCCAGGTCAAAAAAAAAAATTTCCAAAAAACTTCAATTTTTCTTAGGCAGAAGATTTTATTGCATATTCTTGCACAAAATACACCTAAAAGTGTAGAAAAAAATCGACAGCCAAATCCGAGTCGAGGAAGACCTCTATTACCACCATTAAGAGAGACGACTTTCTTCACTTCCTAATTATTGATAAAAGTTTTAACGGAAAATAAAAATATTTTTTTCAATAAAACAAATAATTTACAATAAAATATTATTTCATTTAATAAGGAAATAATCCATATAAAATATATATGATTCAATGAGAAATTTACACTTTTAATGAATCGTTTCCCATTTTGCTTTGGGATGTAAACTCATTTATAAAATATATTTTAAAAAAAATGCTTTCCGCAATGGTATGTTAGAACCGTGTGAAGAGATAAACTCCCGATTGCAAAATAAGATGATCTTGACTATCGTCACTGATAGGTCCATTCGTTACTACTATGTGTATATATATATATACTATACTTGAAAAGATAAAATGCATTGACCTAGGCTTCCAACTCTCTTGCATTCGTAGAATCGATATCGGATTATCAGTTCTATTGGTAGACAAGTCGCCAAGTCAGTTATGCGAACCGTTACGCGCTGTGAATCTACATCGAATCTCCTTCGACCTTTTCCTTTTTTTTCTTTTTTTTGGCCTTTTTTCGATTAAACGATTTCTGATTATTCATTGATGCCAAGTAAAGTGACTATTGACTTGAAAAAAAGAGCCATTAGTTATTTTCAATTCGATCTTGATTTTAAAACGTTCCAGTCCAATTGTCTGCTTATATATCTTTATATATTTATATGTGAACAATGTATACTGTATTATAAGAAAAATCGATGTTACGAAATTGTTTTTTTTAATGATACGACACGTGTATGTTACATATGTGAATGTGATTGAAATGTTTGTAATTAATGTCTTTTACAGATGCAGATTACGTAACGTGTATATATGCGAAGAAGAAAGTGTTCCATTATATTGTGAGTATATTTTATGAGAAATCAGTTTCAGTAATTATGCATATCACATTTATTACGTCACTTTATATGTTACTTGTATCCTATCTTTTTCAAATGTACTTTTATTGTATACATTTTTTTTTAATTAATTTATTTTCATTAATTTATTTTTATTTTCTTTTCTTTTATTCTTTTTCTAAATTTCAAATTGTTTCCCAGACAGCACAACAAATTCCAAGAACCTTCCTGGAATATTCGGAACCTTCCAAAAATATTCCAGGAAGGTTCTTGGAAGTAGGTAAATGTCCGCGAATATAGAATAATTCCAAGGTAATTTCAAGGAATATTCCTATATAAAATAATGAAAATAATATAATAATAATATTATTTCTGTAATAATAATATTCCAAATATTCCTTGAACTTACCTTAGGAATATTCAATATTCGCGAAAATTTACCTACTTCTAAGAACCTTACTGGAATATTTTTTGGAAGGTTCCGAATATTCCAGAAAGGTTTTTGGAATTTGCTGTGCTGTCTGTGTTATTTATTTATTTTAAAACTTAAATAAAAATTTCAATGAAATATTCCAAAAATGCATTAATGGTATAGTCGTTAACATTCCATATACGCATATTACGGAAAAGTATAGTACAATTTATTTAAAATGAAAAAAAAAATTATAAAAAAGAAAATGTCTATTTAGTTCTATGTTTGGAAATTTATATATATATATAGGAGTACAAAATTGCGGAATAGATATAATAGCCAATCACATGGAGTAGAGGTTCAATGCCACGAGAGGGATACAACCATATAATGGCCTTAATGCAAAAAGTGAATAGCCCTCGTTGCTTGCGTAACCACTTATGGACACCCATGCGCTCATCCCGCGTGTATATCTTCTCGGGTTAAATATTCTCCTCGCCTTTTTCCATTGCGCCAATATGTATAGTTAGGCTGATTGTAGTTGGATGCTCTCCGCGGCTCTCTCTTTCTCTCTCTCTCTTTCTCTATTGTCGGGGCAAAATTTTTGTTTCTCGTAATGAACTATTGATCGCACGATCGGCAATCCTTTCACACACACACTCTCTCTCTCTCTTTTTTTTTTATTTCCTTCTTTCTCATTTAGTAATTTTTCTCTTTTGCTTATTCTCTCAGAGAGACCTATTTCATTGAGGCCATTTAATGGCAAGGAAGAATGTAGCTTCAGTATAATGACGACGTTTAGCTAAAAATTTAGTTTTTTTAAATTTCTATTTGGCTGAAATTTTATTTTTATTTAGCTAAATTATCTTTTTTTTACTTTCTATTTAGCTAAATTATTATTTGGCCAAAATTCTATTTAAGTAAATTATTTTTTTTTATTAATCCAAATTTCTATTTAACTGAATTATCATTTGGCTAAATTTTCAGTTTGTTCTAATTTTTATTTATCCAAATTTTCGTTTAGCTAAATTATTATTTGTCTAATTTTCTATTTGGCTGAATATTATTTGTCGAATTTTCTATTTAGCTGAATATATATTGTTTGACCAATTTTCTATTTGGCTGAATATTATTTGTCGAATTTTCTATTTAGCTGAATATATATTGTTTGACCAATTTTATATTTGGCTGAATATTATTAGTCCAATTTTCTATTTAGCTAAATATTTCCATATAAAAGAAAATTACATATATATAAATAATTTCAAATAAATAGAAATTTGGATAAATAAATTTTTTTTCACTAAAATAACATTTGGGGACATTTAAATTATGCAAGATGAGATTTTTTTTTAGTGTTTATGAAAATTTTAACTAATCTACATGATTTTTTGACAAAATAACAAAAATTTGTCAATATTGAAGAAAAAAAAAATTGGAAAAAAAATAAATACGACGCCCCTAGAATATAAATATACCTAAACCAACGGGATCAATATTATGGATGATCGGATTCGCGAGATCTTGTCTCAGGTAGCGATCATTGGAATGATCGAGAGAGAGAGAAAGAGAGAGAAGCAGAAGCGCACCTCCTGCCTCGTAAACCAGTTTTCGTTTTCGCCGCTCGGCAGCCGTATTTTTATTTACGATGCTCTCGCGTGCTTTCGAATTTCGGATCGACTCGTTTTGTCCCCCCCTCCCTCCCTCTCTCTCTCTCTTTCCATTTTTTGCCTTTACACACGATCTTTTTTTATATTCTCGTATAATAATGAGATTAAGTCGCGCGAACGCTTCTTCTTTTCAGGCGGCGCATATTCTTATCGACATACTATAACGATTGCTTAATCTTTTGCCATCGAGAGTCTCTTCTCTCCAAGACAGAGAGCAAGAGAGAGAGAGAGAGAGAGAAACAAAAATTTGAGAAATCGTTCAAGAACACGATAACCCGGCTGCTGTATAACGCTTGAACAAGATGATGATTTTTTTTTAATTTGCTCTGAATTTTGTTTTTTAAATGTTTCAAGGATTTGTTAATTAAATTTACCACAAGTTTTACATGACAGATTTTTTTTTTTATATTTAAAAGAGAGAAAGGCAAATTTGAACATTTTTTTTTTTAACGGTATATATTTTTTTATTTAACAGAGATATTAGATTTTGTATAGTAATTAAAATAAAAAATATTTCGCTGGCCGAAAAGAAATGCAGATAATGGGCGTTGCCTGCGGTTTAAATATGAAAAAAAAGTGCCGGGAAAGAAATGACTGGCATAGTACTTCCGCGTCATAAAGGATCGCATCCTTATTCGTTGGTTGTATATATAGGTATATATTCCATTTGGTCAGAATTGCACTTGATCGATGTCGGTCTTACTTCTTATGAATGAGCAGCAAGTCAGTGTCAGGTTGCGATGTTACACGAGGACGCTATTTACAATGCAGTCCATTCGCTTAATTATAAAATAATTGTTATTTATCTTGAACATTAGCCAGATCAAATGTCGCGTATCCCTCATCGGAATGACGTCCAAAAACTTCTCTTGAAAGTAGGTACAATACAGTTCCAATGTTGGCTGAAAATAGATTGAAAAAAGGATAAAAAAAGGTTAAAAATAGGTCAAATATAGTTCTAATCTAGTTTTAAAATAGGTGCAATATAGTTTTAATCTAGTTTCCAAATAGGTTCAAACTAGGTCCAATATAGTTTTAATGTTAGTTTTAAAATAGGTCCAATATAGTTTTAATCTAGTTCAAAATAGGAACAATATAGTTCTAATCTAGTTTTAAAATAGATCCAAAACAGGTTCAATATAGGCTCAAAGTAGGTCCAATATGATTTTAATATTAGTTCAAATTATGTCCAATATAGTTTTAATCTAGTTTCCAAATAGGACCAGTACAGGCTCAAACTAGGTTTAATATAGTTTTAATATACATATCTATGTACAAACTAGTTTCAATGTAGGTTTAAATAAAGTAGACAGAATTTATTTTCCAAAACATATATTTTATTTTCTCGTAAATTTTAAAAAGGAAAAAAAAATTCTTTTTTCTTTCATAAAAATGTATAAATGTAGATGTTTATATATATATATATAAATGTATAGTATACATTACACAAATGATCTCTCGAAACGGTAAAGATTTCCATGATTCACTTTCCATCGATCGTTTCACCAAGGAGCTCGCAGCGATTTATCTGGGCACTCGATCGTGACGAATTAGTGTCAGTATTGAAGTCGATAACGTACACCATACGTACACAGTATTGGTGACTTTGACGCTGATTCTTCGATGTAGTTAATTTCCAATGTGAAATTAATGATCTGAAAAGTGCAAACTCAATTCTATTATGGGAATTATATTATGTTTTATCCACTGAGAATTGTATTTTCTCTATTCGTTTGTATATAACGCCCTTTTTTAATTCAAACAATTTTTGTCTATTATAATATATTTTAAAAAAAAATAATTATATAATTGCCTTGGAATATTTCATTGAAAATAAATATTGGAATATTAGAAATATTCTTAAGAAATGTTTTATCTATAATTTCAGGAATATAAAAATGGTACACTCAAAGAGTCATCTGTCGTCAATCTTCAAAGCCATGAAAATCTATCTTCACAGAAGACATCAAAGGAAGAAATTGAAAAGACAAAAATCTCAAAGACTTATCCTTAAATTCTCAATTGACGAAAAACAGTAATCACTAAACACAAGGAGTCAATAATTATTTAAGAAAACCTACCTTACCAGAAGTTGGAAAAGAAGGAAATTGAAAAGACAAAAACTAGAAAAACTAGTAATCTGTGACAAAAATCCCTAAAAGAAAGGAAATAAAAAACTTTTTAACCCTCTTAAATATTTATATCTACTTCCTAAATTAATGATACTAACGAAAACCAAAAAGACAAAAAATTACGAATTCAGAAATCTACTTTACCGACCGATGGTAAAACAGTTTTTTTTTCGAAAAATGAAAATATAAAAAATTACCGACATAGGAATCTATCTTACCGACCGATGGTAAAACAGTTTTTTTTTTTGAAAAATGAAAATATAAAAATTACCGACATAGGAATCTACTTTACCGACTGATGGTAAAACAGTTTTTTTGAAAAATGAAAATATAAAAAATTACCGACATAGGAATCTACTTTACCGACCGATGGTAAAACAGTTTTTTTGAAAAATGAAAATATAAAAAATTACCGACGTAGGAATCTACCTTACCGACTGATGGTAAAACAGATTTTTTGAAAAATGAAAATATAAAAAATTACCGACATAGGAATCTACCTTACCGACTGATGGTAAAACAGTTTTTTCGAAAAATGAAAATATAAAAATTACCGACGTAGGAATCTACCTTACCGACTGATGGTAAAACAGTTTTAAAAAAATTTTAAAAAATAAAACTGTTTTACCATCAGTCGGTAAGGTAGATTCCTACGTCGGTAATTTTTTATATTTTCATTTTTCAAAAAATCTGTTTTACCATCAGTCGGTAAGGTAGATTCCTACGTCGGTAATTTTTTATATTTTCATTTTTCAAAAAATCTGTTTTACCATCAGTCGGTAAGGTAGATTCCCATGTCGGTAATTTTTTATATTTTCATTTTTCAAAAAATCTGTTTTACCATCAGTCGGTAAGGTAGATTCCTACGTCAGTAATTTTTTATATTTTCATTTTTCGAAAAAACTGTTTTACCATCAGTCGGTAAGGTAGATTCCTATGTCGGTAATTTTTTATATTTTCATTTTTCAAAAAAATCTGTTTTACCATCAGTCGGTAAGGTAGATTCCTACGTCGGTAATTTTTTATATTTTCATTTTTCGAAAAAATCTGTTTTACCATCAGTCGGTAAGGTAGATTCCTATGTCGGTAATTTTTATATTTTCATTTTTCAAAAAAAACTGTTTTACCATCGGTCGGTAAGATAGATTCCTATGTCGGTAATTTTTTATATTTTCATTTTTCGAAAAAAATTGTTTTACCATCGGTCGGTAAAGTAGATTCCTATGTCGGTAATTTTTTATATTTTCATTTTTCATGTTTTGGCATAATGAGAATCGCATATTTCTTCTACGTATGTAATTTTTGTCTTTTCGGTTTTTTTTAACAATCAATATGTATAGCTGATTTCTACGTTGGTAATTGTTGTCTTTTCGGTCTTTCCACATTAATATATGCGCGCGAGGCGTATATATATATACAGTTCACACACAAGTGCTGAGGTTTTCCATTCTGAAGGGTTCGACCACCAAGCTGTACATGCAACCGACCTTTACGGAGGTGGAACCAATGTCCAGCGTGCAGATGAGTGAATTCTTCAGATAAGATAAAATACGATTAACAACCGGTGCTCTGAATCAGTCTTTTACCTTTTTACCCCTCCCTTTTTTTCCCTCATGTATATAACGGACGTTTTAATCTAAGCCGCTACGATATATATATATATATATATATATATATATATATATATATATATATATATATATATATATATATATATATATATATATATATATTCAAAAACCTTTCCTTTATAAAAGATTTATAGGTTTCTTTCGATTTAGGTAAAAATTATTGCATCCCAAAAAAGAAAATCGACGAAAATTTCTTTCTTTTTTCTTTTTTAGAAGCTGATTAGATTTTAAGTGTTTTTTATGTGTGGTTACAAGTACTTTTCTTCTCCTTTAAATTTTCTTTAAATGTCGTTTTTCACGATTAGATCAAAGTAATCTTGCCCCTAGGTAAAAGACGTAAATTTAGTCTATCTGTTAATGGTTTTATAATTGGAAATTATCTTCGTCTATGTGTGTTGTTTTTTTAACTAAATTTATAGTTTTTTTTTCATTTTGATATCATTTAAAGAGGGGCAAAAACGTCGATACGATAATGGCTTTTAGATTTTTTTCAAAAATATAAATTTCCTTTTTCTAAAAAAATTTGACTATTTAAAAAGATTTTGAAAATTCCAATTTTATTTGTCGATTACGTCATTTTGGGGAAAAAAATTTTTAAAACACTAAAAGATATTAAAAAAACAAAAAAATCCCCCCTTGAGAAACCGTTAACTGTAAATAAAGGAAAAAATAATTTTACTGTTTATTTTTTAATGTTTTTTAAAGTATTTAGTTAAATTTTAACCTTTTAACCATAGGTGACAAAGAAGAAATGCAAAATATATTTTTTGAATGAATTTACTGACGACTTCCTTATCGCTTCCTGACACACAAATGTGTGTATACACTTAAGAGTTACTGAAATTCCATGCATGCCATATTAGAATGAATTTCATGACTCTTTGGTGGCAAATTTCTTCATTAATATAACTATTACAAAAAAAATTTTTAAATAGAAGAAATAGACCCTCATTAAAATGATATTCCATTAATATTCCAAATAAATTCTGAAAAAAATCCTCCTAAATTGCACGAAATATTCCATTCACCGGGAATATTCTATTGGAACATTCGAAACATTCCTTTGGAATATTCCATGAATATAAAAATATTCCGACTTTTGGAGCGATCCTAAGGAATGTTCCAGTTGAATATGAAATATTCAATATTCGATCGGAATATTGATGGAACATTCCTCAGGATCGCTCTAAAAGTCGGAATATTTTAATATTCCTGGAATATAGTTGGATTATTCCAAATTTTGAAACAGAAAAAAAATCCTCAATGAAAATACAACAGCAAACATATATAACTTGCGTTTAAGAATTATCCGTGAGGTGCGGCTTGTTTTCGATCAAGAAACTCTCATGTTAACTTGTATGTAAACGATATATGTAGCAGTATTCTTTTTTTTTAATGTTTCATGCTCAAAAAATATTCTTTATAACAACCGTTATCAAGGTGAATTTTTTTTTTTTTTTAATAACGCATAGCCGGAAATGTACAGAATTCAAAATAAGGAAGTGACGTATATATATCTCATCGAATTGTATACATTATAGTCTGATTTCAATAAAACATGCAAAATTTTATTATGCATAATATTGTAGATATATGCGACGAGAAAGAAAAAATTGCAGTACCATTCTTATATGTGGAATATTAAATTCAATATCATAAAATATTTCAGTAATATTATATAGGAATATTTCTAAATAATATTAATTTTATATTTCAATGAAATATTCCAACACAATTTTCCATTTGAATATTCTAATATATTCGAAAGAAATATTCCAAATGTCGAATATTTTAATATTCCTGGAATATTAGGAAGATAGATTCCATTTACATTTCTGTAAAATATTCCAAAAATATTAAAATGTCCGACCCTTGGAACGTTGATTTTGAAATATTGTTGAAATATTCCACTGGAATATTAGAATATTTTTATATACCTGGAATATTCAATATATATTACTAGAATATTAGAAATATTTTTTTTAATAATTCTAGAATATAAGAAATTTTTTTTTTTATTTTTCTGTTATATTGGAAATATTTTTTTTATATTTGTAGAGAGAGGAGGAGGAAATCATAAATTTACAAAATGAAGATATTCGAACTGTGAGAATACATATATAATTTTATATATGGATGAAGTGTTTTCTTTGCAATAAAACGAAAATTTAATTCGTTCAGGTTACGCGAGATTTTAAACATGAAACGAAAACGATTATTATTGATCCTTTTCTTTAGGTCAATATATATATATATATATATATATATATATATATATATATATATATATATATATATATATTCATTGGTTATGACCCTATGACGCATTAACACATACTTTCAATGAAAGTTATATGCACCCTCCGCATGTAAGAATGCATCGGATTAAAAAAAAAAAGAGCATCATTCGAATGCTCGAACCGTGAAATTAAGGGATCGTGTCCCCAAAAAGTTTCGTACGAAATATTACACCTTCAATTCAAAAATTTATATGTCAATTATTATATTTATTCATATATGTATAATAAATACAAAATTGAGGGAAATAAAATTTTATATTTCTTTTTTTACTATTTTATAGAATAAAATTCTTAAGTTCATGATTTTTTTTTATTTACTTTAATAATCTCTTTCAAAATTCTAAAAAAAAATATTTTTTTCAATTATAAAAAATAAAATAAGTGGTAAGAGAGAAATATTCTTTTTAATTGGAGAATTTTTTTTCTTAATTTGCAAATGAAACGTAACACAAATTTAAATAAAAAAAAAATATTTTTTTTTCCAAAAACGAAGAATGAGGGGAAGAAGTGATTTATTATGAAATTAACTACAGGGGAATAAAATAGACAATGTATATTTGCAACGGAACATCATATGAAGAGAAAGTATATATATATATATATATATGTTCTATTAAAACAGCATCTTGAATAATAATCAATCACATTATTTCAAAACATGCGCATATTTCGAATCATAAATTTTCCTATTGTCATAATAAGTCATTTTATATGCACACTAAATGAAGAATATTCAGCGAAATATATTTATATATATATATATAAACAAAAACCATGTACATGAGAAAATTTGTTTCACCAAAACTTTTTTTTTTGCTTGAAAAAAAGTTTTAAATTTTTAATTAAAAATTTTATTAAACCAAAAAAATATTCCTTTTTTATTTTTCCTAAAAAATATTCCTTTAATATTCCTTTGGGAATATTTTTTCTTATTCCTAAAACATTTACAAAACATTTACAAAAATATTCCAATAATATTTCAATAAAATAGCTAAAGAATATTCCAAAAACACTCCAACGAAATATTCCAATCTTCCAGTAGAGTATTCCAAAAACACTCCAGTTGGAATATTCAAACCTTCCAATGGAATATTTCAAAAAAACACCCCAGCGAAATATTAAAATCTTCCAATGAGGTATTCCAAAAACATTTCAGCGGAATATTCAAATCTTCCAATGGAATATTTCACAAACACTCCAGCGAAATATTCCAATCTTCCAGTGGAGTATTTCAAAAACACTCCAGCGGAATATTTTGTGCTAGCTGTACGGAAAATTAATTTTTAAAAAAAGAGAGAGAGAGAGAGAATATATTCGCTGGACCAGGAGACTGACAATATTCACCAACCTTCATGCTGGTATAATATTTCGATAAAGGGGAAGGGGGGAGACTTATAAACAGCGTGGTTTCCTCCCTTTGCTATATGTTTATAAGAGGAGACTCCCTTCTTTTATTTCCCCCTCCCCCCAGCCCCCCTTGGCCCTTTTTCAAAGAATGAACTGCGATTCTTGACGCACCATCTTTTTTTTTTTTTATTTTTTTTTTAATTCTTTTTTCGCTTCTTGTTCTCCTGGCACTCCTTTTGATAACTTTTATGCTCGCGCATATATGAGACTTCTGTTTACCACATTGTTCTTTCTCCCACAATAAGATATGACTTACTATGTACATATACAGTTACAAAATTTCACCCATCATTAATCTTATACACGAAAAAAGACGTGAGGAATTTTTATATTTTAATCAAGCTGCGCGCGCGAGCATGCTAAAAAAAATATAAGACAAAGAAAATATTTATTTCTACATGGCGAAAGAAACAAGTTGTCAAATTTCTCATGGACCATTTTTTTCTCTGTACATACAAAAAAAAATAAATAAATAAACATACATATTTGTGTAATAATAACTATCCGGTAGTGATTAATTTTTTTTTATAAAGGTCATTTTGACCTAGTGAGCCGAAATTTGGTAGAAATGTGTGGGTATGGAATATTTCAGGAATTTATTTTTGGAATATAATATTAAATAAATAGTATACTTGTATTCCAAAAAAAAGTCGAAAGAGAAATATTATATTATATTCCAAGAATAATTCGTCGGTAATGGCTTTGGAATATTTCTTTGGAATTATTTTGGAATATCAATAGTGTGGAATATCCTCGCCAAATTATATATTATACTATTATATATTTTATTTATATGTATAAATACTCTTAAATATTTATAAATATATTTTATAATAGTACAATATATAATTTGGTGAGGATATTCTACACTATGGATATTCCAAAATAATTCCAAAAAAATAATCCAAAGCCTATATCGATACAACATTCCAGGAATGTTTTTGGAATAAAATATAAAACAAATATTATATAAATATTAGAGCTGTGCAATGTTCGAATCGAATCGAATTTTATTCGGTTTTTAATGACCCTGACTCGAATTTCGAACTTTCGACATTCGAAATGGACTGACTCGGACGTCGGATTTTCGACATTCGAACTGAACGGACTCGAATGTCGGATTTCGACATTCGAACTCGGCGTACAAATTCGAACAGTTTAATTCAATTTATTTTGCACAGGTCTAGATTTTTTCATTTTCCAGGAAAACATTCTATCTAAAAAAATCGAAAAAAATTCATTATTCTTATTCTACTGCAATTTAGGTTCAATTGGTAGCTTTTTTTGAAGGTAATACGTGTTGTTTTAAAATAAAAAAAATGATAGAAATATGCTGATTAATTTTATTTGAATTTGAAAGGGATTTTTTCATATTCCAGGAAAACATTCTATCTAAAAAAACGGACAAGTGCTGCTGTGCATTAATTATTGCAATAAAAATCGTTACTATTTTTTTTGTTACATGTTGTTACCTTAAGTTGATAAAAATCGTATTCCGGTCGTTTCCTACCACCCTAAATTTTTTTCTACACTCGATTTTCTAAAAAAAAACCAAAAAATTTCACATTTACCCCACGCTGCTGGGCATTAATTATTGCAATAAAAATTGTTACTATTTTTTTTGTTACTTGTTGTTACCTTAAGTTGATAAAAATCGTTTTCCGATCGTTTCCTACCACCCTAAATTTTTTTCTACACTCGATTTTCTAAGAAAAACCAAAATTTCACATTATTCTTATTCTATTGCAATTTAGGTTCAATAATATATAAATATATATATATATATATATAATAAATATATAATAATATAATATAAAATAATTTCTGCATGAGAAAATCGAAATAAGGAAATTTTACTATCCGCATTGTAAATATATAGTCGAGAAGCAATTTCTAATTGAATATAAGTTGGATACGGAAGCTTTTTCCTTTTACATAGCGCGCGCGATTTTCCATAAATGGCACATAAATGTGAATGCACATTTTTTTTTTTATTTTTGTCGATGAATTCCGTTCACATAAACGATAATCAACGCTTTGATGCAATAAACGCGCGCGCGGCCTTAAGGAAATAATATAAGCATTATTGCAAGGTGCAGGATAAGGGCGTTGACTGTTCATACTGCAGTTTGTTTTACGATTCTTCTGAGTGACATTTAATACTGGCCTGTACAGCGCCCCTTTAGCGCCTAGTGTATAATACCGCCGACTTTCTTATTCGTCTTTTCCTCGTATCTCTGTCTTAGTATATATATATATATATATATATATATCTACAACAATTCCCAACATAAACCACGCATGACCCCACTTCGCTGGACAGTTTTCAAAGAAGCATAAACCTTAATGACTTAAATAACAAAATTCCTTGTTATTTTAATGACTTACCGCCCAGTTAACTGTAATTAGTTCGCTGAGAAAATGATTTAGTCTTTTATAATATATTAATTCATGAATGTTTTATTGCTTAACAAGTTTTTTTTTCGCTAATCAAATATATAAATTTATATTAGAATTACTTTAAAACTATTTGAATCTATTTTGGATATAGTTTGAACCTACTTTGTACCAACGTTAAAACTATATTGGAACTAGTTTGAACCAATATTGGTCCTATTTTGAAACTATATTGGAACTAGTTTGAACCAACATTAATACTATATTGGGCCTACTTTGAACCAATATTAAAACTATACTGGGCCTACTTTGATCCTAATTTCTACCAATGTTAAAACTATTTTGGACCCTGTTAGAACATACTTTGTATCAATGTTAAAACTAGATTGGGCCCAGTTTGCACCTACTTTGAACCTACTTTGTACCAATGTTAAAACTATATTGGGCCTAGTTTAAACCATCTTTGTATCAATGTTAAAACTATATTGGGCCTATTTTAAACCTATTTTGTACCGATGTTAAAACTATATTGGTCCTATTTTTGACCTATTTTGAATCTACTTTGTACCGATATTAAAACTGTATTGGGCCTAGTTTGAACCATCTTTGTACCAATTTTAAAACTATATTGGAATAAATTTCCAGTGCCGAGGGAAATATGGGGTCCAAAGAAGCATGCGTACTTGAAAGAATATAAAGAAACGAGAGGAGGGGGTAAGACCGAAAGTGAACTCAAATGAGAGGTGAGGTGACAGGCCCAAGCGCAATACAGTGGGTCCCAGAGGCAAACAGTAGAAAAGAAGAGGGGGGAGTGGGATCAAAAATAAAGCCGCGCGCGATACTTACTCTCCTCGCACGGGATACAGAGAGGGGGGCGGATTGTTACGTGGTCGTGTGCGTTTAAAATGAAGACATTCAGATGAAGATATGATTCTGTATAAATCACCAGAAGAACCGTGTGCCCGCTTGCAAAATGTGGCGTCCCTCTCTCTCATTCTCTCTCTTTTTATACGCCCCCTCCCCCTTATACCACCTTCTTATATATTCTCATTCACTCAATTCTTTGTGAGATTTCGCGGTTGGTTTCCGAAACTTCCTTTCCACGGAAAATAATAAATTTACTTGATTCAAGAAAAGGGGTTTAACTCTGATGGTTATATACAAAATTATTTTGTAATCCGATTTAATCTACATTGAAGCTAAATTGTAGGTTTAATGAAATATTAGGCCTACTTTCAAACTATTTGGAACTATTTTGAAACTATTTTGAAACTATATTAAAACTAATTTAAATCAATTTTGAACGTACATTGGACTTATTTTGAAACTACATTAAAACTATATTGGGCCTAGTTTGAACCTACTTTTTACCAATTTTAAAACTATGTTGGACCTAGTTTAAACCAATATTGGTCCTACTTTGTACCAATGTTAAAACTATATTGGACCTAGTTTGAACCTATTTAGAACTAACATTAAAACTATATTGGGCCTAGTTTGAACCTACTTTCTACCAATGTTAAAACTATGTTGGACCTAGTTTAAACCAATATTGGTCCTACTTTGAAACTACTTTATACTAATGTTAAAACTATATTGGGCCTAGATTGAACCTAGTTTGAACCTATTTAGAACTAACATTAAAACTATATTGGACCTAGTTAAAACCTATTTTGTACCAATGTTGAAACTATATTGAACCTACTTTGAACCAATGTTACAACTATATTTGGCCTAGTTTGAACCATCTTTGTACCAATGTTAAAACTATTTTTGACCTAATTTGAACCTATATTGGCCCTATTTTATAGGTACGTTAGAACTGTATTGGACCTACTTTGAACAAATGTTAAAACTATATTGAGCCTAGTTTGACCCTATTTTAAACCCATATTTAACCTATATTAGATACAGAAACGGTATTTAACCCTAAAAATACCCCAAAAAAATATAATCCTCGTTTCGATTTGAATGAAAAATTAGTTAATTTTTAGTGTGACACAATATCAAAAAGAGGGTGGTCAACGTTATTGACGATGTGATTGGCTGTTATATGTTAGGGGAGTCATTCTCTTCCTGGTGGTCATATACATAAACGAACATATATGATACCACCTGTTGAGAGTTGTAACAGGTTTTTCGAGAATAAAATGCATAAAACAGATAGACCTGGCATGATTTTTCTCATCATATATATATATACATATATAGGACTGGTTTAATAATATTCTATACTCGTGCACTTCAAGTTCAAGGTCACAGCTATTACACATGAAACGTGTGGCCCGTTTTTCTAGTTGTTTTTTTTAATTTTCAATTTTTTATTTTTTAATCATTCACATTCCACATAAAGAATTATTAAATTTATTATCTTAATTAATGCTTCATTAATAAATTGAAATTCACCTTGGGTATATGTATAATATTTATATGTTGACATATAAATATTAGAATTTTATCATTATATTTATATATATATATATATATATATTTTTTTTTTTTAATTAAATTTTTTGAAATTAATTATTGGAAGGTTTTTTACTTACTTTATTCGGAACTGACTGGTGGCGCCGCAACAAAATCTGGAACTGTAAAAAAAATAAAAAGTTAATAAAGAGTTATTTATATGTGTGTGGAATATTTCATTCTCATTCGGGAAATATTCCATTGGAAGATTTGGAACGTTACTTTGGAATATTCAGAACGTTCCCTTGGAATATTCAGTTGGATCATTCGTAATGTTCCTTTAAAATATTCGGAACGTTACTTTGGAATATTCCATTGGAACATTAGTAATATTCCTATGAAATGTTTCATTAGATCCAATGTTCCAATAGAACCTTCCGAAGTGACGTTCCGAATATTCCAAAGGAACATTACGAATCTTCCAATGGAATAGTCCAAAGTAACGTTCCAAATTTTCTAAAGGAACTTAACTAATGTTCCAATGAAATATTCCAAAGGAACGTTACAAATGTTCCAATTAAATGTTCCAATTGAATATTCCAAAGGAACGTTACAAATGTTCCAATTGAATATTCCAAAGGAACGTTACGAATGTTCTAATTGAATAGTCCAAGGGAACGTTACGAATCTTCCAATGGAATATTCCAAAGTAACGTTCCGAATTTTCTAAAGGAACTTACCGAATGTTTTTATGAAATATTCCAAAGGAACGTTAAAAATGTTCCAATTGAATTTTCCAAGGGAACGTTCCGAATGTTCCAATGGAACTTCCCAGAGTAACGTTCCGAATATTCCAATGGAACCTTCCAATGTAACGTTCAGAATATTTCCAAGGAAGGTTATGAATATTCCAAGGAGACTTTCCGAATGTTCCAATGAAATATTCCAAAGAATTGTTTCGTATATTCCAAAAGAAAGTTCCAAATATTCCAATGGAATATTCCCGGAACTGAAATGGAATATTCCGTGCTATTAAAAAAATACAATTATTTTTCTACGACCGGGAGTTTTTTTTATAAAAAAAAACTAAAAAACTAAAAAATTGTATATCTAGGAGAAAAAAAAATTCCTTTTTTATTTTTGAATTTTTTTTTCGGCGTTGAAAAAATGAAAAAGACGAATGGTTCGCGGTGATTCTTTTTACTAAGCGAAATATTCCTTTTAAAAGTGTACATGTATTTAAACTGGCGTTTAACATAATTCATCTACTCTTGCCTCTCGCGCGGTTCCTCTATCTTTCTCACATATTGCACTCGCTTATATTATAAGACCTTATGTCGCGTGTCTGTCGCGGTCTACGTAAATCCTCTATCCTCATCGAACCCCCTTTTAATGCATTTTTTTTCTCTTCTCTTCTCTTCTCTCCCTCTCTCTTTTTTTCTCGTACTCTAGCTCCAAAGATACATATTTACGTCAACGGTGCCACGCGCGGTAGTATAAAACCCTCATATAAATGCAAAGTACGAGCCTTATACACGAAGAAAACCGGTACGGTTCCAAAAAAAAAAAAGAAAGGGGAGAGTGAAAGAGAGAGAGAGAAAAAAAAATTCTAAATGAATGCCAAGCTCGTGCGGGGTTAAAAAAAAAAAAAAAAAAAAAAAAAAAAAAAAAATTACTCAACGAACACAAATTAGTCACTTTGCAGAATGATTATGAAATAGGTAATAGCTCTGCTGCATTTATAGTTGTAGTGAATATGTACGCTGTGATAAATATAGTTGAGGGTGAGGCGCAATCGAGATTTAATTTATAATTATGAAGTTGAGAATTTAAGAGATGTTCAAAATTTAAGGGAATACTCTCTTCTTTATCAATCTGTCTAATATTAAATGCAGCGCCTTAATATGTTATAACAGCCATCAAATTATATGGTTCTATGTGCTATATATGTATAATGAAAATAATTATATTTTTGAATATAAATAATTTTAAAATTCCATTTACGTTTTATTTATTTTATGTTTTATAGATAAATATATAATTATAATAAACTGGAAAAAAATTTATTTGATTCAAATAAATATTTACTAAAACCAAATCAAAGAAAAATGAATTTAAATAATTTTAATTTGAAATTAATTTTTATTTTTCTTTGAGATTCTCTTTGTGCGATGTTCTTGAATTTTTTTTTTTTTTTATTTGGCTTCCACTCCCCCACACATATATATTTATTGTTTCATCTCTCCCGACACAAAGATTATTAATGATCTCATCTGAGAGACGCGCAGGTATAACCTATAAAGTGTCAGGGGGCGAGACAATAACGAAACTGACACCTCTTGCCAATTCATCGACGCTTCTTTATAATATTTGCTTTTTATAATAGAGGTCATTCCAGTCTGAGAATTTCATTCTTTCTATTTTTATTGGCAAATTTTTTTTCAAAATCTTTATATAAAAAATAAAAAAATATCTATCTCTATTTGATAAAAATTAGGAAAAGTTAGGATTTTTTTAAATTCAACGAAAATCAGAGGCCGAATATATTTAAAATACCTTTTTTTTTGTTTTACTAACAGATAAAATGAAAATTTAATTTTTCTTTAATATTTTCAAATATGTAGTAAAAAAAAAGTAACTGAAAGCTTTAATTTTAAAAAAATCCTAACTTTTACAATTTTTATCAAATAAAGAAAAGAAAAAAAAATAGGCATTTTCAAATTTCGAAAAAAAAGTCAATGAAAATCTTACATGGAATGCCCCATATATATTGAAAGAGAAAAAAAAATTCATCGCAGTTGACTCAACTAATCAGCGAATAGAATTGGATAGAGACCCTTTTCATTGTTGTTTTTGGCCGCGGACCTTCTGAATTACGAATATCATCTCCTCTGATTCATTACCACCATTCTTTTTGACCTTGTTAATATTTTTTTTTCTTTTTAGTTATTTTAATACGCCCACTTTTACGAAACTAATATTATAGCCTGTGAGGAATTTTTTTTTTTTCAATCTCTCTTTGCGAATAGGGTTGGAATTTTCTTCTTTTTTTTTGTAAAAAAAAAAATATTTTATAAATTGTATTTTAAAAATAAAAATTATTAAACTATTATTATTGGTTTCCTTGCGCAAGATATTACAATAAGACTTTTGCTGATATCATCTTGGTATCTAATAGTGATTTAACTGCATGTATAAGGCATATATATATATACATATGGGTATATGATTAGAGGCAAAATAACGCATTAATAATCGAACTGGACCACACAGGGTTCTTATAGTGTTAAAGCGATGTGAGCAAAAATTTTTAACGTAACTATATGGTAAGTTATTCGTAGAAAAATAAATTTTGTTTAGTAAAAAGTAATAAATAAAGGTAAAAAAATAAAATAAATATATAAAAAAAAATAATAAATAATAAAATAAAAAAAAATAATAATAAAAAAATACCAAATAATAATAATACAATGAAAAAAATAAATAAATAAAGATAAAATAAAAAAAAATTAAAAAGAAATAAAGGATTATGAAAAGTGTTTATTGAGTGCTGCGTTAGCTCAATTGGTAAGAGCGGCTCAAGTGGAAAGAAGTGGGTAGGCGGTTCGATCCCGGTCAGCGGTGAATATTTTTAAAAATTCTAAAAAAAATTTAACATCGACCAAAGAAGGTAACGAATAATATCAGACAAATTTAAATTCTATAATGTATGTTTAGATAAACATACTCGAATTGAATAAAAGAAAAATACATAAATTCACAGAGAGGACAAAAAATAGTGAAGTGGAAAAAAAAGAATGAAAAAATAGAACAAAGAACAAATGAAGAAAAAATAAAATTAAAAAAAACGACAAAAGGAATAAAAAAAATAAAAAGACGACAAAAGGAATAAAAATTAAAAAAAACGACAAAAGGAATAAAAATTAAAAAAACGACAAAAGGAATAAAAAAATAAAAAAACGACAAAAGGAATAAAAAAAATAAAAAAAAACAAAAGGAATAAGACAAAAAAGAAGCTGATAACAGAAGTTAGGAATAAAAATAAAAAACAGAATATGGAATAAAAATGAAGGAATAGAATAAGAAAGCATAAATAAAATATGGAATAGAATAAAAAATAAAAACAAAAAAAAATAAGGAATAAAAATTAAGAAATAGAATAAAAAAATAGAATAAGGAATAAAATATTAAAGAAATAAATAAGAAGCAGAGAGGAACAAAATACCAGAGAAAAAGGAAATACAGAAGCGGAAACAGAAAGAAATAAAAGTAAAGAAGCAAAAAAAGAATCTAAAGAAAAAACAAAAAATAAAAAGAAACACAGGAAAAGTAAAGGAAATTGAGAAAAAATACAGCAAAGAATAAAGCAGTAGAAATTCAACAGTAAAAAGAAAAGTAGCAGTGAATTATCAAAATAAAAAAAAAGCAAATGGAAAAATTAAGAAAAAAACCAAAAATTGATGAAACAGAAATAAATTAAAATTCCTATTTTAACTAAAACGAAAATTAAAAACAATTAAAAAAATGAAAATTTTGATTTAAAACTCCAATAAAAAATAAAAGCAAAAAAAAACCACATCCCTCTGACATTCCAATTTCCGATTATTTATCCATATAGAGACTCACAGCCGATAGATATTCTCTCTGAATCTTTTTTGATGTTTTTAGTTGTCATCAATCGCAGCTTTTATTATTATGAGCCAGAAGCTCGTAAAGAAACGGCGCGTATGAAGTATCATATATACTCAGTGTGGGGTGGGTATAATGCAGCATCCACGTGTAATTACTGCGTCGCAGGGAAGCTTTATGGCCGAGCACTCCACGAGTATTAATTTTCTCTCGCGCACTATGGTGGCCATAGGAGTGCAGTACATACATATATATATATATATGTAGTATATATCTACAACTATAAAGATTAAAGCAGTGTATATACATACACTTTGGCCATATAGGAAATATATAGGAGAACACACAAGAGAAGATGGTGAAAAAAAAATTACAAGATAAAGAAAGAAAAATGGGAAAAAAAAAATAAAAAAATTTTTTTTTTCTATATAGTATGTGTGCTAGTGACGGCGCCTACAAATGGCAAGATTGCCAAGGGACTTTTGCGCGATTTAATCGGTCGTTTCGCCCTCGTGTGCCCATAGTCCTCAACCTCTTCAACTTACTCGCAAACATATATATATATACTGCCACGCGGGTATATATATATATATATATATATATATATATATATATATATATATATACTGCCACGCGGGTATATTTATTATCGTAACCAGAGGTGGAATTCCCTAGCATCTATGATTTGCTGTAATTAATGACCGACTACCCAATGGAAAATGATTGTCACTAAAACTTCAACTCTCTTCTTAAAGCAAATTGTACGGCAGCTAAAATTATTCCCCTTCTCTGTATGAGCTATAATCATTAGGAGGAAGCAAAGAAATCATAAGCTGTTTGTAAATTTCTTTTTCCCTAACGATTTGGGTTTTTTTTTAAGCGAAGAAATGACATTTATATATGGAATAGACACACATACACACCTACGTGTGGAAAATTGTTCA
Organism: Leptopilina boulardi; assembly: GCF_019393585.1. Lineage (NCBI taxonomy): Eukaryota > Metazoa > Arthropoda > Insecta > Hymenoptera > Figitidae > Leptopilina > Leptopilina boulardi. The sequence goes on from NW_026137838.1 coordinate 400,754, forward strand.
TTAATTCTAAAATAACAATAATTTAAAATGGTAAAATTGTCATTTTTGATATGATCATTTATTATATGGTGACAAATTTGGAATTGAATATTTAATAGAGAAATGTAAGTGGAAACTGATAAAATCTCATCTTCCTTTCCTCATTTTTTTTTTACTTTTAGTAGAAAATGAAAAGGTTTTGCAATTTGAATGAGAAATTATTATTTTTAATTATCCTAACTCAATTGTTTTGTATTTTTATTGATTTTTAAATTTGATCACGATTTTCGCGAAACTAGATCACGAAATTAGGTCACTATATTCACAAAATTAGATCGCGGATTACACGAAATTAGATCACAGATTCGCAAAATTAGATCGCAAAACTAGGACGCGTATTACGCGAAATTCGATCGCGGATTCTCGAAACTTGGTCGCGGAATTCGCGAAATTAGGTTAGGGAATTAGATCACGGTTTAGCAAAACTAGGTCGCGGATTACGTGGAATTAGATAACGCATACGTGAAACTAGGACGCGGAATTCGCAAAATTCGATCGCGGATTCGCGAAACTAGATCGCGGAATCCGAAAATTAGAACACAATATTCGCGAAATTAGATCACGGATACGTTAAATTAAATCGCAGAATTAGATCACGGATTCTTAAAAGTAGGTCGCGGAATTCACGAAATTAGATCAGAGATTTGCTAAATTAGATCACGGATTCGCGAAACTAGTTCGCGGATTACGCGAAATTATATCACAATATGCGAGATATTAGATGACGGATCTGCAAAAATAGGTCGCAAAATTAGATCACGGATTGGCAAAACTAGGTCGCGGATTAGGTGGAATTATATAACGCATACGCGAAACTAGGACGCGGAATTCGCAAAATTCGATCGCGGAAACCGCAAGATTAGAACACGATATTCGCGAAATTAGTTCACGGATAAGTTAAATTAGATCGCAGAATTAGATCACGGATTCTTAAAACTAGGTCACGGAATTCACGAAATTAGATCAGAGATTCGCTAAATTAGATCATGGAATTAGATCATGGAATTAGATTACGGATTCGCGAAACTAGTTCGCGGATTACGCGAAATTATAACACGATATGCGGAATATTAGATGACGGATCCACGAAAATAGGTCACAAAATTAGATCACGGATTGGCGAAACTAGGTCGCGGATTACGCGGAATTAGATAAGGCATACGCGAAACTACGACGCGGAATTCGCAAAATAAGAACACGATATGCGGGATATTATATGATGGATTCGCGAAAACAGGTCGCAAAAATAGATCACGGATTGGCAAAACTAGGTCGCGGAATTAGCGAAATTAGGTTCGGGAATTAGATCACGGATTGGCAAAACTAGGTCGCGGATTTCGCGGAATTAGGTTCGGGAATTAGATCACGGATTGGCAAAACTAGGTCGCGGTTTTTGCGGGATTAGGTTCGGGAATTAGATCACGGATTGGCGAAACTAGGTAGCGGAATTCGCGAAATTAGGTTAGGGCATGAGATCACGGATTGGTAAAACTAGGTCGCGGATTACGCGGAATTATAACACGATATGCGGAATATTAGATGACGGATCCACGAAAATAGGTCACAAAATTAGATCACGGATTGGCGAAACTAGGTCGCGGATTACGCGGAATTAGATAACGCATACGCGAAACTACGACGCGGAATTCGCAAAATAAGAACACGATATGCGGGATATTATATGATGGATCCGCGAAAACAGGTCGCAAAAATAGATCACGGATTGGCAAAACTAGGTCGCGGAATTAGCGAAATTAGGTTCGGGAATTAGATCACAGATTGGCAAAACTAGGTCGCGGATTTCGCGGAATTAGGTTCGGGAATTAGATCACGGATTGGCAAAACTAGGTCGCGGTTTTTGCGGGATTAGGTTCGGGAATTAGATCACGGATTGGCGAAACTAGGTAGCGGAATTCGCGAAATTAGGTTAGGGCATGAGATCACGGATTGGTAAAACTAGGTCGCGGATTACGCGGAATTAGATAACGCATACGCGAAACTACGACGTGGAATTCGCAAAATAAGAACATGATATGCGGGATATTATAGGATATAATAGGTCGCAAAAATAGATCACGGATTGGCAAAACTAGGTCACGGAATTAGCCAAATTAGGTTCGGGAATTAGATCACGGATTGGCAAAACTAGGTCATGCATTTCGCGGAATAAAATAACGCAGCCGGAGAAGGTAAGACGCGGATTACGCGAATGTAGATCACGATATTCGCGGAAGTAGGTCGCGGAATTAAATCACGGATTCGCTAAACTAGATCGCGGATTACGCGGAATTAGAAATAATAAAAAATAAATGAAAAACAATAATAATAATATAAAAGAAAATTGGAAAGATGAAGAAAAAAAAAGTGAGAATATTGCGTATAGCTTCTTTAACAGGTATATGGATGTACATATGGATTTGTTCGCGTTCCGTGGTAGGTATATTATTCTTGAGTATATGCGTCCGCGATACGTCCGATAGGGCGTTACACGAGCATAAACAATTGTGCATAGGGCCTCGCCCCTTCCGATGTGAGTGCAATAAAACTATATAGATGAAGGTTGAGAGAGGGACTCTCTTCTTTGCAAAATCCTTCATATCCACCTCCTCAGGCCTTCAGGTCAAAAATATCCAAGTGGAGAACGCCTGCGATATTTCAAAGAGCTGTGGGGGTCGTATGTACTGCCCACAAAGATCTTTCGACCTCATCGATGATCAACATACACAAACACAAATATATATAAATATATAAAATACAATATTATAATTATTATATATATATATATATATATATATATATATATATATATATATATAATATTCCAAATAGCACGGAATATTACATTCCCGTTCCGGGAATATTCCATTGGAACATTCGGAATATTCATTTAGAATGTTCCATTCATATTCTAGGAATATGAAAATGTCTGATCTTTAGATTGTTTCTTTGAAATACTGCAGGAATATTGCTATGGAATTCCATAATTTTATAATTTACAGTGTAGTAAATAAATAAATATTAACATAAATAGTTAAATAAGATTTATTATAATATAATTATTATAATATAAATCTTTTTGGCTATTTAAATTTTGTAATTAACTTTAAGAAATTATTATTTAAATGACTTTTCTACGCCTTTGCCATTGAACGGGCAGTTATTACACTAATTTTGCATGACTAAGTCTTTGTATTGTTATAAACACGAGTCACGATAGTCACGATTGTCAGTAGTAAGCGCCCGCATGATATGTTTTTGCAACCGTTTATAATATATATAATATACTTTCATCGGGATAAATTAATCGATGTACCTACATATATGCAAAGTCGATCGACAATACAAATAATATCATATTATATATTCAAGGAGCAAACCAGGTGAAGGATTTATAATTAGGGGGGAGGGAAAAAAAGCAGAGAGAGAAAGAAATAGAATTTTGGAATACTTATTAAAACTAATTAAAAATTCAATTAGAAAACTGTCGAATGTTCCAATAAAATATTCCAAAGGATTGTTGTTCCGCTTATTCTAAAGAAATGTTTCTAAATGATCCAATGGAATATTTCAAAGAAACATTCCAAATGTTCCAATGGAATATTCCAAAGGAACTTTCCGAACGTTTGAATTGAATATTCCAAAGAAACACTACAAAGGAGTGTTTTAGATTATTACAAAGGAATATTACAAGCATTCCAAAGGAATATTACAAGCATTCCAAAGGAATATTACAAGCATTACAAAGGAATATTCCAACTATTCCAAAAGAAAATTCCAAGTATTCCAAAGGAATATTACAAGCATTCCAAAGGAATATTTTAACTATTCACAAAGGAAAATTCCAAGTATTCCAAAGGAATATTACAAGCATTCCAAAGGAATATTTTAACTACTCACAAAGGAAAATTCCAAGTGTTCCAAAGGAATATTACAAGCATTCCAAAGGAATATTCCAACTATTCCCAAAGGAAAATTCCAGGTATTCCAATGGAATATTACAAGTATTCCAATGGAATATTACAAGTATTCCCAAAAGAAAATTCTAAGTATTCCAATGGAATATTCCCGCAACGTAAATGGACTATTTCGTGCATTTTTTTGTGTTATCTGACTGTAAAAAAAGATAGGAAAGGGTAGATTCGAGATTAGGATCATTTGACTGAATAACCAAAAGATCCGGAAGGTAAATCCGGTGTATCCTGGCGCGCGGTACCAAAAGCCTTATTCTTCCAGGAAGCTGAAAGATATTAATCCAATCGAATTACGCGCACAGTGAAAATCAACAAGGAGGGCGGTGGCTCCAACTCTTTCTCTTTCTCTCTCGATATATATATATATATATATATAAAAGAAACCAGACAATAGCTGCACCGCGAAATGTAGTGGACAAACAAATAGCCAATTAAAATTCCGGTTACACTGTGAAACATATAGCTGCTGCTGCTGCTGTACCGCATTGTGAATCGACGCGGCATGCGCGCGAGTCCCAGATATCGGTTTACTGTATAGCAAAACGTGAGAGAGAGAGAGAGAGGGAGAAAGAGGAGAAATTGGTTGCACCCATTGCTGATCCTGCTACTTGAGCAACTTCAGAGCTACTTTGCGAGTTTCAAAAAGTTTTCTTTGCGGACATGTTTCTCTCTCTCGGCGTGTGTGTGTGTGAGAGCCACTAGGCGCAAAATCTTATCCTCGGATCATCGTTACCGATGAATCGTGAGCGCGCACGCGGTTTCGCTGATTTAAATCCTCTACTATATGTATACATGATACTCATTGGCTGCTGAGGCGCGTCTCAACGCCGGAAACGAGATCTCTTTCACATAAAACATGTCGTTTTGTGTAAAGAAAATAAAAAAAAAAAATTTATATATATTTATAAGGCCGCAAGGTGGCTGTGAATTTACATCCTAGACGATGCTTAATTGTAACACGCAAACATCGCTGTGATATATGTATAAATTTTTGATCTTATCTGATACATATAATTTTATTTCAGAAAATCTGCTATTTTAACTATTTCTTTTCTTTTTTTTCACTTTGTTTTTTTCTTTTTTTTCAATTTTTTTTCTTTTTTCTATGTTTTTTTCTACTTGAATAAAAATATTTTAAATCTTTCATTTAATTGGAGTCAATTTTAATTCTGATAACTTCAACAGAACGGGATAATTAATTCACGTTCCAGGAATATTTGGAATATTTTTACAAATTTCATTTTAATATTTCAATGGAATATTACAAAGCAACGTTCTAAATATCGTATATTTCGTAATATTATTGCAAAAAAAGATATAATATTATTTGGATATATTCCCAATGTTCCAGTGGAATATTCTAATAATATGAATAAAATATTTCATGCTATTGGGGATATTTTATTGGAATATTCAAATGGAATATTGTGGAAATGTTACAGTAATATTACGCAATAATATTTCTACAATACAGAGAAATAATTCCACGGAATATTAAAATATTTTTAATAGAATTTTATGTCGAAATTCCATTGGAATATTATGAAAATATTACAGTAATATTATGCAATAATATTTCTACAATATTCCAAGGGTATAATTCCAAGGAATATTGGAATACTTTAATACAATTTTACGTTCAAATTCCATTGTAATATTATGAAAATATTACGCAGCAATAATAATAGTTTTAAAATATTCCAGGGGTATAATTCCAAGGAATATTTGAATAGAATTTTATGTCGAAATTCCATTGGAATATTTTGAAAATATTACAGGAATATTACGCAGTAATATTTCTACAATACAGGGAAATAATTTCACGGAATAATAAAATATTTTTAATAGAACTTTATGTTAAAATTCCATGGGAGTATTGTGAAAATATTACAGTAATATTACGCAATAATATTTCTACACTATTCCAAGGGTATAATTCCAAGGAATATTGGAATACTTTAATACAATTTTACGTTCAAATTCCATTGTAATATTATGAAAATATTACGCAGCAATAATAATAGTTTTAAAATATTCCAGTGGTATAATTCCAAGGAATATTTGAATAGAATTTTATGTCGAAATTCCATTGGAATATTTTGAAAATATTACAGAAATATTATTACATAATATTTCTACAATATAAAGGAATAATTCCATGGAATATTGGAATATTTTAATAGAATTTTATGTCAAAATTCCATGGGAATATTGTGATAATGTTAATATTGAAAAATAATATTTCTATAAAATATTCCTGAGAAATGATTTAAAATTAATTATTTCAGGAATATTATTTTAGATTCTCGATCAAGATATCTATATAATTTTTTTTTTCGATTCACACATATGCTTTGAAAGTGTATAACATTCCCGACACACATTCAATTTTAACGTTAATAATTATCAGAAAAAATGACGCTTTTAAACGTAGCTATTCATCAGCGTCCGATCGATATATATATATATATATATATATATATATATATATATATATTGGCTAAATGTGGTTTAGCGCGGCAAACAAGATACCATCGAACACCCGTCCTTGTTCGCAGAGTTATTGAATCGCGTCAAATAAAATACGAGCCAATAATGTTAGGTATATTAAATAGTTCTGCAATTATTTTCTTTTTGATTTTTATCTAATTCACACGTTTAGTTTATAGTTATTCACTAATCACAAAATTATTAAATGTGACATTTTTTTCTATACCCCAATAGGCAATTGTACACTAAGAAAAAAAAATTTAGTGTTTGCAACAAAATTGTTTACTTAGACAATTTTGGTTCTTATAACCAAATTTTGGTTCTTATAACCAAATTTTGGTTGGCTGAAAAAATGTCGTAGAGTTATCTCAACCAAACATTTGGTTAGGCCAACAAAATTATTTGGTTGAACATTTTTAAATTCCAACCAAAATTTGGTTTCGACAACAAAATAATTTGGTTAATACAACAAAATAGTTTAGTCTAAAAAACCAAATGATCGTTTGTTGTCCTAACCAATAAAATTTTTAATTTTACAAAAAAAACTGTTTATTTGATCAACCAAACATTTTTGATGACCTAACAAAAAAAATTTGGTTGAGGTAACCAAACATTTTTATAATGCCAACAAAAAACACTCAACCAAATTTTTTTATTGATTCAAACAAATAGTTTGGTTGCTTAAATATACCAACAAAAATTTTTTTGTTGGCCCAACCAAATTTTGATTACTCTGACTAAACATTTTTCTCAGTGATAATATTAAAAACTAATTAAAATTGTTGTAAATAAAAATTCTCCTTACCTTAATGGTGTCTGCACCTTAGATCGTGAATAGTTTAGCATATTGCAAAAACACGTGCACACAGCAGTAAAAATCTGAAAAAATAAAAAAAAAACATTTATAAAAATTTGAAAAAGACGTATTAATTGTTCCAATCTGTCTTATATTTTGACAGAAAAAAAAATAAAAAGAAGGAATGCAGGGTTAACCTTGTTTTGAAATCAGAATCAATAAACGACTTTTGTGAATATTTAAAAAAAAAAAAACCTTTCAATGATTAATGTGTACGCCTTATCATAAAAAAAACCATATCCGAGCAAAATGTCCATAACAGCAGTGAGCGCGCGCTCTCTCTCTCGCAAGTGTATGTTGTAGCCGTTGGACACCTGGAAGATCGATCGCTATAACTCTCTCCCCAATATTTCTTTTGGCCTGGATCTCAGCAAATGAAGATAAAAATAAAAAAAAAAAAAAGAACAAGTTCAAAATTGCATCTTATGGTGTTTTAAAGTACTTATTTTTTCACGCCCGAAGTGTATTAAAAAAAAAAAAAAAAAAATTGCAACCAAATTTTATTCTCCATTTTATTCACTAGATATTTTACAAATTTTTTTTCATGTAGAAATTGCATTTGTCGATTTTCATTTTCTATTCTTATTTATTATTTTATTTCCTTTATGCTTTATTATTTTATTTTTTATTATTTTATTATTATTATTATTATTTATTATTCTTTTATAATATTATAAATAATAAGTAAAATTATAAAAATAATTAATAATAAATAAAATAATAGAATGAAATAATAAAATATAATATAATAATAAATAATTAAGGGGTTAGGGGTAGTCAGAATTTTCAAAAAATCAAATTTTTTTTTTTTGCATTTTCGTTAAGTAAAATATCTTAAAAATAATCTCTGAAAATTTCAAGTTAATCCGATAATTCGTTTTTAAGTTATTCGACAAATAACAAAGAGAGCTCGGGCCTTTGAAAGCGTTCGGGAGCGCTTGCAGCTAGTGTCAGCTGCAAGAAATCGGCTTTTAGGGTTCTATTGTCATCGATGAACTCAGACTTGGGTATATGTAGTAGTACCTAAATTAATATGGCCCAGGAATAGATGACTCGGTGTAAGTAATTTAATAATTCGTTTTTTTGTACGTAAATCTAGTGTGAAACTAAACGCGTTTTTCTCAAAACTATGTTTTTTGAACTGGTGACAACTATAACTCGAAAACCGCTCAGTCGATTTTAATGAAATTTATACAGCTTTTAGAATACATAATAAACTCGGGCCTGATCGAAGGATTTTTTTTTTTTTGAAAAATTTCGATTTTTTAAGACCAATTAACTGTTGATTTTTTCCCAAAAATCTAGACAAAAATTTCCTGAGGCCGCCATTTTGTTAATTTTTGAAAAAAAAAAAAATCCTTCGATCAGGCCCAGGATTATTTATTTATAAAACTAATTTTTTTTATCCGATTGATTTCTGATTAATCTCCAAGGACTTATGATTGTCACCGCAAGGACCTTTTTTTGGAACTGGGTTAACACAAACAGCTGTAACTTCGGAAATAAAAATTTTTTTTTTTTGAAATTTTCGTGACTTCAAGTCAAAACATTGTTTAATAATACCATATTACTACTTTTGTAAAATAAAATTATTTAATAGCAAAAAAAAAATACTGAAAATTCTCATTTTTTCGTGCCTCTGACTACCCCTAACCCCTTAAATAATTTGAAATAAAAATTAAATAATAATTTTTTTCTCAATGATTAATTAGAATGGAAATTATTGATTGTAATTTTTCGTACATACAATGCATATACAGGTGGTACATTTTTTTTTGGCAAAGAAAAAAAAAAGAAGTTTATAGCATTAAATATGACATCATGACTTAAATATTATCATCAATGCATTTTGGAGGTGTAAAAAAAATTGAGAAATGCCGGAAGGCAATGGAAGCATTTTTTTTCCATGTGAAACGTCTGGTAGAGCAATTTTTCAAGGCGGGTTATATGGCCACCATTAAGGCGCACACTGTTTTGTACCAATATGTTACCCAACTTCGATTATATGTATATATATAATCAGAAGCCTACCTGCGGCTAATTTGAAATAAACCTTACAAATGATGTAAATATTCCCATATGTAACATATGTGTATTGTCAAGAAAAAAAAATTCAAAATAATTTAAAAATAATCTTTTAAAAAAAAATTCCCTTCACATTACTGGAATATTCAATTGGAATATTGGGAATATTACCGGGGAATATTATTTCCATTTTCCAAAAATATTGAAATAAACGGCATTTAGAATATTACTTTGGAATATTCCATTGAAATATTATAGGAATATTATGGAATGTATGGTAATATTCCACTAGTATTTTGTAAGGAAATATTCCCATGGAATATTGTAGAAATACTACTGTATTTACTGTGTAATATTATTTCGAATATTTATTCCAATGTAATATTCTACTAGTATTATGTGGAATTATTCCCCTAGAATATTTCAATGGAATATAATAAATATTCCTCTGGAATATAATAAAAATTCCTCTGAAATATTCCATTGTGTAATATAAAAAATATTCTTTCATGTTTTTTTTAATGAATATTCCATTAAATTTTTTTTTATTCTTGGAATATAAAAAAACTGAGGTTTTTTTATTAAGAAAATTAGAAGAAATTAGAAAAAATAGATAATATTGAACACGAATTTTTGTGAATCATAAATTAGGATGGAAACTCGTTAAGACAGACGATACATGAAAAGTAGAATATTAGGTTTCGATAACGATAAATCTATTTCAAACTTTCTGAAGTACCGTTTTCATTGATTCCTTTTTAAGGAAATGTAAATTAATTTAATTATATTTTATTTTTTTTAGTATTAATTTTATACTATTAACAAATATATATTATGTCAATGTTCTATTTAAGATTATTCTAAATTCTATTTTCATTTTTGGGAAAAAATAATTTTCTCTATTTTTGGAATATTTCTTCTTTAATATTCTTTGAATATATCCTTAATATTCCCTGAATATTTCTTCTCTAGCATTCTTGGAATATTTTCCTAATATTCACGGAATATTTCTTTAATGTTCTTGGAATATTTTTGTAATATTCCCTGATTTCTTCTTTGATATTCTTGGAATATTTCTTAAATATTCTTGAATATTTTTAATATTATTGGAATATTTCTTAAATATTCTTGAATATTTTTTAATATTATTGGAATATTTCTTTTTATATTCTTGGAATATTTTTATAATATTCTCTGAAGATTTATATTCTTGGAATATTATTTCATCAATATTCTTGGAATATTTCTTTTTATATTTTTGGAATATTTCTTCTTCAATATTCTTGGAATATTTCCTTAAGATTTCTTCTTTAATATTCTTGGAATATTTCCTCAATATTCTCGAATTTTTTTTTAATATTATTGGAATATTTCTTTTTATATTCTTGGAATATTATTTCATCAATATTCTTGGAATATTTCTTTTTATATTTTTGGAATATTATTTCATCAATATTCTTGGAATATTTCTTCTTCAATATTCTTTGAATATTTCCTAAAGATTTCTTCTTTAATATTCTTGGAATATTTCCTCAATATTCTCGAATTTTTTTTTAATATTATTTGAATATTTCTTTTTATATTCTTGGAATATTTTCTTAATATTCCCTGAAGATTTCTTATTTAATATTCTTGGAATATTTCCTCAATATTCTTGGGAAATAATTTTTTTTTTCAATCCTTCTTTTTGATAATTTACAAAAAATAAATTTAATTTAAATTCTTATTTATTTATTCGACCTTCTTCTTTTTTCTCACGAGCGTAATTAATTAAAAGATTAAAATTAATTAACGATAATATTTAAATATATATTTATCTCTAAAATGAGAGTTGAATTTATGAATGAATTGCAAGAGTCTCGTTTATGTATAAATATTATGTAGAAAATATCATTAATCAGAATTTAAAAATAGTATATATATATGTGTGTGTGTTTTAGTTATTAGATCGATGAGAGCCTATCTTCAAGGTGCTTTAGAATCGAAGGATGAACGTTAAGAGCTGTCATTATAAAGAGTATATAGCTTTGAAAATCGGTCTTTGAGACGACCAAACACAGAGGGAGGGGGAATTAATGATCTCCTTAATGATTTAAAACATGTCATCGAATGAGCATTCGTCCAATTTGAGAAATTCAACAAACATGCTTGACGAGACAAAAAATGTAGTAGCAGAAAATTCCAAATTAAATAGTGATAGCGACTGTAGACTTCCTAGTGACACTGATGTAAGTAATGATTCAAACAAGTCAATTTTAATCAGGTTGAATATCAATGCTAAGTCACATTTATTTATATATATATGTGTGGACACATTTTATCAGAAAACTTGTTTTTACATGCTTTCACGAACAAATTTCTATTTTTCTATTTTTTCTTTTTTGAAATGTGTCACAAAATATATTTTATCACATTTATTATTTTAACCTTATTTAGCGATTTTTTAAACAAAAATCATTATTATTATTATTATTATTATTATTATTATTATTATTATTATTATTATTATTATTATTATTATTATTTAAATTATTATTTTTTATTTTAATTATTTTCGATAATAAAGTATTATTGTAATTATATTTTTCCCTCTCTTTTTTATTTTTCATCACAATATTTTTTTATTGTCATTTATTTAATTTAATTTTATATTTTAATTTTTTTTTACATATTCCAAGAATATTTTTATGGAATATTTTAAGGAATATTACATTATTTCATTTAGTAATATTTCATTAAAATTTCCAAATAATTATAACTTTAGTAATATTTCTGAAATATTCCACTATAGATTTACGATTATTTATATGAAATATTCCACTAAAATTATGGAATATTTATATGGAATATTCTTTTCAAACTTTAGGAATATTTGTATAAAATATTCTATTATAAGTTTGGGAATATTTATATAGAATATTCTTCCAATACAACTTTAAGAAATATTTATGAAATATTCCATTTAAAAAAAATTTAGGATTATTTTATAAATTGTCGCAACATTAATTTAATGTAATGTTTTAATTTTTTTTTCTTTTAGGCTGCAAATTCTGAAACAGTGACAACGACAACAAAGAATGCATTAATAAGTTCACAATTAGGACCATGTGAAACTTACCCACACAAACTAAAGGTTTCCATCATTGGTGCCGGAAACGTGGGAATGGCTTGTGCCATTGCTATTTTGATGAGGGTAATTTAATACAAAATCTTTATGCGTAAATTATTCTTCAGTGATGTGTTATTTCACACTTATTTTTTTATACAAAAATTAATTTTAAGAATAAATTTTTATATTTAAAAAAAGAATTTAGAAAAATACATTTTAAAAAATATATACGTTTCTAAATATTCATAAATATTCCAGAATATTCCTTGGAATATTTCACAATATACCTTGAAAATATTTTATAATCCTCCTTGGAATATTTGACAATAGTTCTTAGAAATATTTTTAAATATTCCTTGAAATATTCCATAATATTTCTTTGGGAATATTTTATATATTAATCTTTGGAAATATTGTGGAATATTTTCGAATTAAATATTTAAATATTAATTTTAAATATTTTTCAAATACAGATGGAATATTAAAAAAAACATTAATGGAATATTTCAAAAGAAATGGAGAGAATATTCCAAAAAAGATATTAATAAAATATTCTAAAAAAAATTTGTAAAATATTCCATAAAGGAATTGATGGAATATTCCAAAAAAATATTAATACTCTATTCTAAAAAGAAATTTGTGGAATATTCCGTAAAAAAATTGATAGAATATTTAAAAAAAAGAATTATTGGAATATTCTGAAAAAGATATTAATGGAATATTAAAAAAAAATATATATATTGTAATGTAATATTCCTTTTGGAGTATTGTGTGAGTAAATTGTTTAATCATGATGTATTTAAATATGTTGGAACAGAGAATAGCGAGTGAGATTGTTTTGGTGGACAAGCATGAGAAGGTTAAGGCTGAGGCTGAGGACATAAGACATGCTAGTATCTTCCTAGGAAATCCTTTAGTTATCGGGGCCAAAGGTATGCATTTACCGTTCTAAGTAAGCTGTGAGTATGAAATGTTCGTGCAAATCAATTGTTTTTCTTGTTGAGTTCTCTTCATCTCCGATTCCACCTCACTTCACCTCCTCATAGACAGAATATCATGAACTCAACTATGAAAAATTATTTTTCACTTGTTTAACAAGAGAAAAACAATTTGCATTTTATCAATACAAAATTTATTATTGTATTTCATTCTTTTATCAATTATTATTATTATTATTATTATTATTATTATTATTATTATTATTATTATTATTATTATTATTATTATTATTATTATTATTATTATTATTATTATTATTCTTATTATTATTATAATTTAGTGATTCATTTTTATTTGATATTCTTTAATATTCTTTAATACTATTTAATATTCTTGGAATATTTCCTTGAATATTATTGAATATTTCTTTAATCTTCTTGGAATATTTCCTGAATATTCATAGAAAATTTCTATAATATTTTTGGAATATTTCCTGAAGATTTCTTCTTTAATATTCTTTGAATACTTTCTTAATATTCTTGGAATATTTCCTCAAGATTTCTTCTTTAATATTCTTTGAATATTTTCTCAATATTCTTGGAATATTTCCTCAAGATTTCTTCTTTAATACTCTTTGAATACTTTCTCAATAATCTTGGAATATTTCCTCAATATTTCCTGAAAATTTCTTCTTTAATACTCATTCAATAGTTTCTCATTATTCTTGGAATATTTCCTAAATATTCTTGAATATTTAGAAACTATTATTCGAATATTTCTTTTTTTTATATTCTTTGAATATTATTTCATCAGTGGTTTTTGGAATATTTCTTCTTGAATATTCTTCTTGAATATTTTCCTAATATTTTTAGAATATTTTTTCAATATTCCCTGAAGATTTTTTCTTTAATATTCTTTGAATACATTCTAAATATTCTTGTAATATTTCCTGTAGAATTCTTCTTTAATACTCTTTGAATACATTCTTAATATTCTTGGAATATTTTATTAATAACTTCCAATATTCTTGGAATATTTTATTAATAACTTTCAATATTCTTGGAATATTTTATTAATAACTTTCAATATTCTTGGAATATTTCCTCAAGATTTCTTCTTTAATACTCTTTGAATACTTTCTCAATAATCTTGGAATATTTCCTATATATTCTTAGAATATTTCTCAAATATTCTTGAATATTTTTCAATATTATTTGAATATTTCTTTTTTATATTCTTTGAATATTATTTCATCAGTGGTTCTTGGAATATTTCTTCTTGAATATTCTTCTTGAATATTTTCCTAATATTTTTAGAATATTTTTTCAATATTCCCTGAAGATTTTTTCTTTAATATTCTTTGAATACATTCTAAATATTCTTCTAATATTTCCTGTAGAATTCTTCTTTAATACTCTTTGAATACATTCTTAATATTCTTGGAATATTTTATTAATAACTTTCAATATTCTTAAAAAAATTTTTTTTTGTTGATATTTTTTGAATACTTTCTTAATATTCTTGAAAGATTTCTTCTTTAATAAATTCTTGGAATATTTCCTATATATTCTTGGAATGTTTCTTAAATATTCTTGAATATTTTTCAATATTATTTGAATATTTCTTTTTTATATTCTTTGAATATCATTTCATCAGTGTTTCTTGGAATATTTCTTCTTGAATATTATTTGAATATTCCTCTAATATTTTTGGTATATTTCCTGAATATTTCTTGTAGATTTTTTTAATTCAATATTCTTGCATTTAAATATCCCGAAAAAAATTTGTTTATAAAATTATTCCATCAATGGGAATATTTTAGAAAGAAAAAAAAAACGTTTTCATTTTGTAATTCATTGTCTCGCGTTTTGTATGGACGACGAACGAAATTTCTTAAAATCTCAAATTGATACATCGTGACTGATGGAGCGCAAATTTTTTTCTTTCTTTACCCCATTCCGTGATGATGATTACCGATTGAGGATGTGATCGAGCTTTTTAAAAGATTCTTCGTCATTTTTGATCAGTCATCACATTTTATATACCCCTGTCAACGCGCACCGAGTCAGAAATATTCCTTCCCCTACTCAAAACGATGAAGAAGAAAAAAAGGAAAAAAAAAAAATTTCAGGTGAAAAAAAAGTAGAAGAAGAAGAAGAAGAAGAATAAAGAGTCGGATGTGAAGTCTCGAAATCCTTTTAATCATCTCCTTGCATCTCGAGTCGTTGAGCCGCGTGCAGGCACGCGGACGGTGGATGTTTCCGTCGCTTTTTCCGGGCTGGTTCGTAAATTTCGAGTATTTATTTATCGCGATGTTAAATCGCCGCCACTGCGTTATATAGGGTTAGAACCACAATCCACGTTAAAATAAAAGAAAAAAAAATGAAAAAAAGAAACAGACACACAAACGCTTCAACGCATTTGTGATTCACTGACCGATGAAAAATATTAAATATTCATGTAAAAGATTATATGAAAGGTGGAACTATTAAAGGATGTAAGCGCCATTTACCATGCGCCGGCATTATTTTGTACAAAAGTCACATGGAACATCTGTGTTGAAAACTTACGTATTCACTTTTTTTTTTTTAAAAAAAAAAGGACAAAAAAAGTATATTCCTTTTACATGAAAAATAATCCCTTGTCTTTTATAACATTTCCGCTATGTATTTTTTTATATTTATTGTTTTATCAAAACTTGTGTGTAATTTTATCTTGTCTTCAATTTTTTTAATTTCTCTCAAGAATTATTTTATTTTTATTTTAATATTTTATTTATATTTTAATATTTTATTTACATTTTAATCCTCAACAACACAGAATGTTCCATTCAGATTCGTGGAATATTTCATTGGAACGTTAGAAATATTACAGGAATATTAAAATTGCTGACATTAAAAACGTTTCTTTGGAATATTATGGGAATATTTCATAGAAATATTGTAGAAATATTAAATTGAAATTAAAATCCATTAATTAAAAACGTTTCTTTGGAATATTATCGGAATATTCATAAGAATATTAAAGAAATGTTTTAAAAAGGAATATTATAGGAATATTCCATTGGAATTATGTGGAATTACTCTTTTGGAATATTTTTGGAAAAAAATTCCTTAAAATAGTCAATAAAATTCAAATACAGAAAGAATATTCAAAAACTGTGGAATATTTCCTATAATATACTGAAAATATATTCAAAAACATTGCAATATTTCTACAATATTTCCATTTTAATATTTACACAATATTCCAAAGAAATATTACTAAAATATTCCAAAGAAACGTTCCAGTAAAACATTTTAATATTCTTGGAATTAATATTTCTTTTGTATATTCTTAATGTTTTAATGGAATATTCCATTCATATTCAAGGAATATAAAAGACTCCTATCTTTAGACGTTCCTTTGGAATATTTTAGGATTATTCCATTGGAATATTATGGAAATATTCAAATGAAAATTATATATAAATATTCCAAGGGAATGATCCAAATTTTCTAGTGGAACATTGGAATAATCCTAAAGAATGTTCCACTGAAATATTCCCGGAACATAAATAGAATATTTCGCTCAATTAGGGTTTATTAATTTTTTTTTTTTTTTGGATTAGTTTTATTCTGTTTTTTTCGAATTTTGGAATAAATTATAATGGACCAATTTTTGAAATGATAAAAAAAATCTGAGATTGTTAACAAAAAAAAAAATACTTTTTTGATAAGTGGAACATAAAGAGGATATGATAAACTGTTATATTATTGAGCCTCATTAAAATGTAATTTAAAAAGTAGAAAGCATATATATCTGTATATTATACATACAGTTATATATTCTTTGCTCCTATTCAATTGTCTTATTCGAAATAATTGTTTTTTCTAAACTGTATTCATGACAATGTTGTTAAAACGTATTTTTTTAGACATTTTATTTATAATTATCAAAAAAAAAAATAGAAAACAAAATATTTTTTCAATTATATTAAAAAAATAGAAAAAAAAATATTTTTTTCTATATTTAGTGGGAATTGTTTATTTAATTATTAAAATATCCGTGAGAAATCACAACAGGAAGAAAGAGGAGACATTTTAAAAGTAAAAATTTTTTTTACGGTGTTTTCTAACTTGTTTAAAACAACACAAGACAGTAGAAGAGAAAATATATATAAAAACGCGTGTAAAATAGCTTCCGAGAAGACTTTTTAACTCTTGTTTATCTGCTTGAAAATTACAGCAAGCATCCTTTTTCTCACACGTTCGCGGATATATAATCTGCGATTGATCTTGAAAAAGAAAAAAAAAAAAAAATTTTTTTTCCCCTACTTTCAGAAGCTTAACCACACTTTTGTTTTGACATTTTACGATCGTACGTGAATATTTGTAAAAATAAAAAAAAAAGTAGTAACGTAGCCATAAGAGGTGTTGACTAACATTTTAATTTTTCTGGAAAAACTTGTTCCTCCATATTTATATATATATACACTTGGCGGATGAGATTTCTATCAATTTTGAATCGTAAAAAAGTCAACACAACTTTTTTATGGATGTTGATCTTAAAGAAAGATACAAATTTTTTTTTTTGTCGGAAATTAAGAAATTTCGGTTCTCGTTGACAGGAAACAGACTTTATTTTGATAAAAACGACAAATATTTGTAAATTTATTATTTATAATGAGCAAAAAAAAAAATAAATCGATAAATTTTATATTTAATTATTGGAATTTTAGGAATATTGTAGGAATATTTTTAATAATATTTCAAAAATATTATTTTGGAATACTGTAGAAATATCTTTGGGAATATTTTCAACAATATTTCATAAATATTATTTTGGAATATTGTAGGAATATCTTTCGGAATATTTTCAACAATATTTCATAAATATTATTTTGGAATATTGTAGGAATATCTTTGGGAATATTTTCAACAATATTTCATAAATATTATTTTGGAATATTGTAGGAATATCTTTGAGAATATTTTCAACAATATTTTAGAAATATTCTATGATAATATTTTTGGAATATCTTTGGGAATATTACCAAAAATATTTTCTACAATATTTTGGAAAAATTTTTTGAAATTATTTATAATATATTTTTATATAAAAATATTGCAGATATCTCAATGATTAAAGAATCAGGAGTGGTGATTATCGCGGTAGGCGATCCGGCGCCAGGAGACGAGCCAAATATAGAAAAAAATTTGAAAATATTCGAAAAAATTATACCAGGAGTTGCAAAATGGTGTCCAAAATGTGTGATTGTAGTGGTAACACAACCAATTGATATTATGTCCTATGTTGCATGGAAACTGGCAAAATTTCCATCCAATCAAGTTCTTGGAACTGGAACTCTAATAGACAGTGTCAGATTTCAATATTATTTGGCCCAAAAATTTGGCCTAGCAAATAATTCAATTAGCTGTATGAATATTGGGGCCCAAGGAGTGCAATCTGGTAGGAATTTTTTATTTTTGCCACTTTCTTATTTTAATTATAAGATAATTAAAATTAATTGCCATTATTAAATATTTCCAATATGGAATATTCACATTTTAATGGAATATTGAAATTCCAATGGAATATTATTTTAAAATTCCAATGTAATATTAATTTTAAACTACAGTGGAATATTAATTTAAAACTCCAATTAAATATTATTTTAAAACTCCAATGGAATATTATTTTAAAATTCCAAAATATTCCACTGAAATATTAAATATTAAAGTAATAACTTTGATATTCCTGGAATATTGATGGATTTTCTTCAACAATATTCCTGGAATATTAATGAAAATATTCCTTATAATCAATATTACAAAATTTGAAAAAAATTGATTCAAAAATAAAACAAGTAATTATTAATGAAATGAAGAACCGGTTTGAAAAAATTTCTTTTTCTTTTTTTTTTTTTTAATTAAAAGCCTCAAAAATGTCACACACGTAAGGTCTCATTTCCTTCTTCCGATATAAGAGAGGAAGAATAATTTTTTGAACCATATTGTGAATGGATCGAAGTTTAAAAAAAAAAAATAATGAAAAGATGACAATATACGTGTGCGGTATTGTAACCTTATGCGCGCACGAGGACAGCACCTCAAGATGGCACATATATTCGAGAACCAGGAGCGCAAAACTTCATTACATTTATGACAGGAAATTAATGGACTTGGCTTTATGAAATTTATTACAGTTATTTGCGCTTGTATTATAACTAATTTATCTGATTGGCCCTGGTTAAAAAAAAAACTGTGAGCGCGAGAAGTGCGTATCAGTAACATAATTGAAATCTGTGAAACAAGTGATTTATACTAATTGGCCGCGGAAGCGATAATAATTTTACTCTAAACGGTAGTAATACCAACTAGTGTTCAATATAACTTCATTTCATCATTTTCCATCAACAAAAGTCATTTATATATATATATATATATATATATATTTTTCTTTATTCCATTCATAACCAAAAACCATTTTCTATACCGATATAGAACTACCATCACTAATTGATATTCCATTGAATTTTTATTAGGAATATTATTTGGAATTTTTGTTAGGAATTTTCCATTAAAATTTTATTATGAATTTTTCATTGAAATTTTATTATGAATTTTCCATGTAATGTTCGTTAGGATTTTTTCACTGGAATTTTATTAGGAATGTTCCATGGAATGTTTGTTAACAATTTTCTATTGGAATTTTATTAGGAATGTTCCATGAAATGTTTGTTAACAATTTTCTATTGGAATTTTATTAGGAATGTTTCGTTAGAATTTTCGACAGGAATGTTCCATGGAATGTTTGTTAGGAATTTTAAACTGAAATTTTATTATGAATGTTCCATGGAATGTTTTTTAACAATTTTCCATTAGAATTTTATTAGGAAAGTTCCATGGAATGTTTTTAACAATTTTCCATTAGAATTTTATTAGGAATGTTTCGTAGGAATTTTGTTAGGAATGTTCCATGGAATGTTTGTCAAGAATTTTCCACTGGAAATTTATTAGGAATGTTCCATGGAATGTTTGTTAAGAATTTTTAACTGGAAATTTATTAGGAATGTTCCATTGAATGTTAGGAATTTTCCATTGGAATTTTATTATGAATGTTCCATGGAATGTTTGTTAGGAATTTTCCATTGGAATTTTATTATGAATGTTCCATGGAATGTTTGTTAGGAATTTTATTAGGAATGTTCCATGGGATGTTTGTTAAGAATTTTCCACTGGAAATTTATTAGAAATGTTCCATGGAATATTATGAATTTCCTATTGAAATTTTATTAGCAATGTTCCATGGAATGTTTTTTAAGAATGTTCCATGGAATGATTGTTAGGAATTTTATTAAGAATATTCCACGGAATGTTTTTTTAAAATGAATTTTCACTATTCTCAGAATATTATTTTGTTTTTGCACAGAAATTCAGCTATTTTTTTACAATATTTGAAAATCTAGTTTCCGTGTATAGTGTAAAGCAAAAAAAAAATAAATAAAATAAAAATTTCGAACTTCTCTTTTAATCAGATACAATCTCACAGGTGGTAATTTTTTGGGGGAAAACATTCGCCAATTAATTTTGTCCTTTTGGAAAGGCCAGTGAGATGTTCTTTTTTAATTTATTCCTTCAATAAATTTCTGCGATTATTGTAAATTATAGTTCCTGTGTGGTCGAGCGTTAATGTAGCCGGTATGAAGCTGCGGGACATTAATCCCAAGATGGGTGAAAAGAATGACCCTGAAAAATGGTACGAGATCGGCACCACAGTGAATGAGTGGTTAGTCATTTTATTTTATACACTATATATATTTATATATATATATATACATATATGAAAGTGAAATTGAGCCATTGAGTTTCGCGTGGTAAACATTCCAGTCATTCCGGTTTACTTCTTTTTTTTTAAAAAAAAACTTTATATTTTTTTTATTTATAGTGGCAATACACTTAATCAACAAAAGGGTTCTAAAGGACCAAATTCATGGGCTTTGGGTTTCTGCACTGCTGAAATTGTCGATGCCATTCTCCGAAATACAAGAGTCGTACTTCCGGTTTCTACTCATATTAAGGTTTTCAATATTTTTTTTATTTTATTTTTTACACACTGGAACCTGTGTTATTGAGATTTTTGTTTTGAAAGTTTTAGTTTATGCAATTTGAAAATTTTTCCTACACTGGAACCTGTGTTATTGAGACGAGCGTCTCGATAGCAAAGGTTTCAGTGTACTTTATTTTATTTCCATACACTTGAACGTATATTGAGACAGGTTCAAGGCACCTTGAGTGTCTCATTAATGAAAGTTACTATGCATTCTATTAATATATTTTTAATACACTGGAACCTAAGTTATTGAGACGTTATCCAGACACCTAGAGTTTATTGTGCTTCTATCTTATTAACAGAAGTAACAGCGTATTATGTATTGTATTTTTAATTTTAATACACTGGAACCTCAGTTAGTGAGACGTGTTGCACGTCTCAATAACTCGAGTTTCAGTGTATTATTATTTTTTCTTATATTCTCTTTATATCAACCTGAGTCAATGGAACAGTTTAACTATGTATGTCTCATTATTGCAAGTTTCACTGTAATTAAAAAAATATTTTCTGATTGTTTTTTTGCATTTTTATTATCGGTATTTTTTATATATTTTTTTAAAAATAGAGTTGCGCTCATGGAACTGACAAGGATATTTTTATGTCAATACCTTGCGTGATTGGAAAAGAGGGAATTCTTCAAACTGTAAAGCAAAAATTATCGGACGAGGAAAAAAATGCGTTACAAAATTGTGCCGATGGAATTCGCTCCACTATCAGAGAATGTGGAATTCTAAAAGAAGTCCAAGAAGACATTGATAAGGAACAAACAGAGGGATAGTATTTTTCCCTTCAAAATCAAACGAGAATTTTTTCTAAATTTTTTTAAAAATATTTTTATTAAACAAATTTTTGAGTAAATTTTTTTATTTTCTTTAATTTTAAAATTTGTTAAATACTATTTTTA
This sequence comes from Leptopilina boulardi, assembly GCF_019393585.1. Lineage (NCBI taxonomy): Eukaryota > Metazoa > Arthropoda > Insecta > Hymenoptera > Figitidae > Leptopilina > Leptopilina boulardi. The sequence goes on from NW_026137838.1 coordinate 423,181, forward strand.
TAATATAAAAAAAAATTTGTAAATTTTTGAAATAAATTTTTTTTTTTTTTCTAGAAAATAAAAGGCGCACCTTATTTTGTCCTTTAACTGAGAATTCGTCGCAAATGTATTTTATTTTTTTTGATTTTTTTTTTTTTTTATAATCACTTGTTTTCGAAATAAAAAATCACTAATTAATTTGAATTTAAATGAAATCTTGGCGAATATAAAGAGATGTTATCATTTAGAAATTACATTTTGTCGATAAAAATTTGTTTTTATGGAACAATTTCCTTTTGGTTGTGAGGTTGCTCGTTATTGGATAATTTTTTATTCTTTTTCCGGCATCTGAGAAAATGTTGGAATCATTGAGGGAATCGAAGATATTCCAATTATCGTTAAAAAATAATAATAATAATAATAAAAAAAATCAGAGAGAGAGAGAGAGACCCATTATACAAAAAACGGGGTTTACGTGAAACTTGGTTGGTAGCCTCACTTATCTCACTTCATTAGAATTAAGTGTATAATGAAAAACACAAGTGCGTAATGAAGCTATAAAATTAACATGCTAACGGCCTTTACCACAGAGCCGGAAAGCCTGTCGATTTCTTTTTTTATTTTTACATAATCTTTGCCAAGCTCATCCTTTTTTCCCAAAAAAAAAAAAAAAAAAAAAATTATACTTTTATTATTTTAAACTGTTGTTTTATAAATAAATGTTGTTTTACATAAAACACTGTTTTTTTTTAAAGAAAAAGGAAATTTACTTTTTTTGTAAACAAATCTGATTTTTCTTTATTTATATAAAGAAATTTTTTCCCTCAAACAAAAATTAATTATTAATTAATTATTAATAATTAATTATTAATTAATAAAAATAAAAATTTGAAAATTATAAATCAAATACAGAAAATGGTTTTGATAAATTATTCGATTTTTGATAATTAAAAAAAAAAGTTATAAAAACGAATATAGAAATTTTTTTTTTGGTATTCAATTTTGTTTTTAAACAAAAAATATTGTAGATTGTCATATATATTAATTTTGTAAACATAACCAATATTTATATAGGAAAATGAAATTAAAATTTTCATTTAGGAAAAAATTTTTAAATATCTTTCTCTAATCACAAAAAAAAATTAATAATGGTTGACACGAAGAAAAAATTTATTGAAAATACTGGAAATACAACAACAGTTTTGTTAAATAAACAACATGAGCATATTCTCACGGGTCATCGTGTAAAAATTGTTATTGTCGGCAGTGGTTATGCTGGTATTGCTTCTGCAATTGCTATATTATTCAAGGTATATATTATTTTGCAAAATATTAATTTTGAATATTAATTTATTTATTAACATTTATTTATTAACATTTATTTATAAAACAAAAATTTTAAATAAATAAAAATAGAGACATTTTTTTCTATTATTACTTTTGTATTAAGTTAATTTTATATATTAATTTATGTAATTAAAAATAAATATTTTTGAAATAAATAATTAAAAAATAAATAAATTAAAAATAAATTAAAAATAAATTAGAAATATATAATTTTAAAATAAATATATTAATATTTTCGAATACCATTTTTTTTATGTATAAATATATATTATCTTCATAATTATTTATGAACAGAACATATACGTTAAAACTGAAGTACATATAATGTGAATGTAATTGCAAGAAGGTAATTAAACCCCTTGGAAAAATATATCTATATATATCGTATACCAATAATTTTATGCTATATTGCAATGCACAATACATATAATATGCGATAAATCTGTGAATTATTATAATATATCGTCGTCCGGCATAATAAATAACATTATGAAATGTGTGCATATGATTTTTTTTTCTTTTCAAAATTAAATAAATACAGAAGTCTAGAAAGTTGAAATACTTGACAAGACGCATCTCAACTCTTGATAATAATTATAATTTTGTCTCTATATACGGGAATATGATATTATCTCATTGCTGTAATTTGTTGTGTTCACATTTATAGAATTTCAAGGATATTATTCTTCTTCTTGCTGTTCGTATACAGCATCCTGGCAAACTCTAATCTCATATCTTAAATAGATATCACGCTTATCTCACCAACGTCTAATTTCATTGCTTCAAAGAGTATTCTCAGTTTACTATTAATATGTATTCAAAAGAAATTAATTATATTGCATGCTCACGAACATCATTTTTTTTTACACCTACTCTCGAGGAACAGTTGATTAGAGCTTCGATTTTTTTTCTTATCAAAAAGAATTATTTAATTTTATTTTATTAATTTTTATTTAATTAATTTTTATTTAATTTAATTTAATTAATTTTTATTTAATTAATTTTTATTTAATTAATTTCTATTTAATTAAATTTATTTAATTAATTTCTATTTAATTAATTGTTATTTAATTAATTTTTATTTCATTTTACGTTATTTATTTTTTTTGTAATTTAAAAATAGAAATACAAAAAAATACCAAAAATATATTATGTATACGAATAAAAAAAAAAATTGTAAATAAAATGCGCAAAGCGGACGTTATTTTTGGCAAAAATAATAATGATATAGAGAGGTTTCGCTAATTCTAGGGTAAATTTCCGCAAATCGTTAAATACAAAGTCGAATATAACAATAGCAAGCCGGACGTGACAGGGCGTTTACCATATATATTTGCCATTATTTATCAAAAGGTTATCCCCCTCTCTCTCTAATTTTTTTTTTACAAAAAACAATATGTGAAAATAACGACAACGTTACAACCCAAAAAAAATTTTTATTTGCATTTATTTGAGACAAATAAAATTTTATCTGCCTCAAATAAAAATATATTTGCATCTAATAAATATATATTTGCATCAAATAAATATATATTTGCATCAAATAAATATATATTTTGCCTCAAATAAATAAATATTTGTCTCAAATAAATAAATATTTGTCTCAAATAAAAATATATTCCTTTTAGAGTCTAATAATAAAAAAAAAAAAAATAATAAGCTTTATATTTTCCACCTGACAGAGATCACGAGCCTGACACACTTCATTTGGGATAATAAATTTTAATTTTTAACAGAAAATAATCTAACAGCTTTTAATAATCGTTTTTCCCTCCCAAAATGTATATTTGAGAACAAAAGCACTTTTCTCGAAAGACAAACGACAGACGTGTTTTACATTATTTCCGAATATATATAATTTTAATAACAGAGCGGGCACTTCTTTGGACTTTTAATTAGCCTTAAAAGACTAAAGTGAAAATAACAAATCATTCCAAAAATTTTCCCCCCAAATATATTTAATGCATTTTTTAATTTTAATAACGAAATTAATTCAATTTTATTTTTTATTTTAAAATATAAGTTTATTTAAAATTTATTTTATTAATATGAAATATATTTAAATTAATATAAAATATATTTTAATTAAAAAAATATATTTTTATTAATAATAATAATAATAATAGTAATAATAATAATAATTTAATCCAGATTGTTTGGAAATTTATTTCTAAAATTTTTTTAAATTTATTTATTTATATTTTTAATTAAAAATTCTATCCTATGAAATTCGGCTAATTAGAAATTTATCATAAAATTTGGTGAATATGGATAATTCGAAAATATATTTTAATTAAAATTTTTTTCGGACCCAAAACTTTTTGCAAAATTTCAAAAAATAAATTCGACAAAAAAAAACAAAAGGCAATTTCACTCGAATTGAGAAAAATTAATTGATATGAAAACTAACCCTTTCGAAAACTAACCTCACCAAAATTAGAAACAATTTTTTTGGCAATTTATTTTATATTTCTATATATATATATTTTTTTTTTTGAATAAAAAATTTTTTAAAAAAATAAAAATACAATTTTTTTCTATGAGAAAGCAATAAAAAAAATAGAAAACAAAACTGAAAACTAGAAAATTAAAAGAAAAGTAAAATTGAAAACTAGAAAATTAAAAGAAAAATAAAACTGAAAACTAGAAAATTAAAAGAAAAATAAAATTGAATACTAGAAAATTGAGATAAAAATAAAAATAAAATAAAACAAAAATAACGTATAAATAAAAAAATAAAACAAAACTAAATAAAAATGGAAGAATAAAACAAAAAAAAATAGAAAAATAGATGAATAAAACAAAAATAGAAGAATAGAACGAAAATAGAAAAACAAATTTAAAAAAAAAAATGTCGAGTGCAAGATTGACAGTAAAAACTGATGAATAAATCATGGAAATTATATATATATATATATATATAGTTAGAGAATAATATGATAAAGTTCAAGTGCCGTTGTTCGCGAGGAAGTTTGTCGGAGCACATCAACGAGATAATTGCAAAATACGAGTGCCCTGAAAGTTGTTCCCGACCAATCATACCCTCATTACCAGCACCTCCAAGCAAAACCACTATCACGTGTCCTTTTTCTCTACGCTTGCCACCGTCCCACAAACCCCTGAATGGAATTTGTAGCCTCAAGTCATCGTCAATGAAAATTGTACTATGCCCAGCATCATCATCGTCATCGTCGTTGTCTCGTCTAAAAGGAGTATTTTCACTCAAGTCAACTTGTTCATTTAATCGCTTCAAGCCTTCCTCATCATCAACAGTAAGCAAACAACAACAACAAAATTTTAATCATCCCCTACCATCCATTCGACCTGGACCAAATCTCAAACGTTATCTCGCTACAAAATCCATTAATTTTCCATCTCAAAATAATAATCGACAGTAAGTGTAGGATCAATTTTTTTTTTAAATTATTTTCTTTTTGTTTCCATTTACCTAGAAAAATAAAGCAAAAAAATTTTTTTTTAATATTTGTGCATCCAAATCACTTTTATCGTTTCGAAAACATTTTCATCCCTCGCATTTTGATTCTATTTTTATTAATTTCATTTTTTAGCTATTTATGATTTTTAATTAAATTTTATTTAAAAATATTTTATTATTACTTATTTTTTATTTTATTATTTATTTTTATTATTATTACTATTTTTTAATAATAAGTAACAACAATAATAATAATATTAATAATAACTATTTATTATCACTTTGTTAGCATATTTTTTCTAGACTACACCTTACGAAAATGATTAGTTTGAATAATTATACGTAGTCTAGTGATTAGCGTTCTCAACTTGCGAAGCAAAAGTCCCAGGTTCGAATCCTGGCAGTGTTACAGATTTTTCCGTTATCAAAATTAATTGCATAAATGTTGAAACGTAAAAAAAATTATTAAAAAAACAATAATAAATTATAAAATAACAATAATAATGATAGTAATGAAATAATAATATAATAAAAATAATAATATAATAAAAATAATATTAATAAAAATAATATTAATAAAAATAAATAATAAAATATTTAAAAAATTAATAATAAAAAATAAAATTGTAATATAATAAAAAATAGCAACAAAAATAATAAGTAGGTAATAAAAATAATATTAATAAAAATAAATAATAAAATATAAAAAAAAAATAATAAAAAAAAATAAAATTATAATATAATAAAAAATAGCAACAAAAATAATAAGTAATAAAAATAATATTAATAAAAATAAATAATAAAATATTTAAAAAAAAATAATAAAAAATAAAATTATAATATAATAAAAAATATCAACAAAAATAATAATAATAATAAATAATAAAATTATAGTATAATAAAAAAAACAATAAAAATTATAAAAATAATTTGTTGATTAAGCAGAAAAAACAAGATTTGGTTGCACAAATATCTCGAAAAATTCCTGAATATTATTATATATCTCTTGGAATCCGACATTATTTTACAGGAAGCAAGTTTTTCATTTTGCAATGCAAAGTAAAACGTCTAGTGACAAATGTCATAAGAAAAATAATAATATTCGGAGCACGTGCACGACCCTACGAACCGCGTCACTCTTGACTCGAGAGGAGAAAAGTGACTTCCGGATTTTACCTGTAGCCACCTGTTGTGAAATCTGTTGCAACCTGACGATGCCAGTGTCGACCTGTTGTAGGAAACGAAAAAGAGGAGGAGGAGGACAAGAAGACAACGAGCCTTGTTTTTCGTCGAAAAATTTGGAGAGCAAGTTTAAAAATCCGGTTTAGCCGGATTGAAAACTGGCAGCTGTGATCCTTCAATTAGTTCACAAGGATTAGAAGACTTTTTTTTGAAATACGAATGAATTTTTTTTTTAATTTAGAAATAATTTATAACCAATTGTAATAATTAATTTTCATACCAATTGATATTTTCAAAAAAAACTACTATAGTTAAAACTACCAACTACCAAACTACCAAAAAATTATTCATTTTTATAAACTGATTTTTAAACTAACGTACATGGAAACTACCAATTATAAATATTTTTAACAATTGGGTTTTCAACTACTGTAGTTGAAAATTACTAACTGTAAAAAAATTAAACTACCGTTATTGAAAACTACCAATTATAAAAAATTATTCCTTTTTAACAGTTGGTTTTTTAAACTACTGTAATTAAAAACTACCAATTGTGAATAATTACTCATATTTTACAATTAGTTTGAACTACTGTAGTTTAAAATTACCAATTGTGATAAATTACCTATTTCATAAATTGGTTTCTTTCAATTATTATAGTTGGAAACTACCAATTGTGATTAAAAATAGTAAATATTACGACAGTTGAAACTGCCAATTGTAAGAAATTATTTACTTTTAAACAATTGGTTTTTAAACTACCGTAGTTGATAACTACCAATTATAAAAAATTATTCATTTTTAATAGGTGGTTTTTTAAACGACCGTAATTAAAAACTACCAATTGTGAATAGTTACTCATATTTATCAATTGGTTTGAACTACTGTAGTTTAAAATTACCAATTGTAAAAAATTACCTATTTCATAAATTGGTTTCTTTCAATTACCATAGTTGGAAACTACCAATTGTGATTGAAAATAGTAGATATTACGACAGTTGAAACTGACTTAAAAAATTATTCACTTTTAAACAATTGATTTTTAAACTACAGTAGTTGGAAACTACCAATTGTGATTAAAAATAGTAAAAACTCTCGTTAGTTAAAAATAATTCAATTTTATAAATTGTTATTTAAAACTACCGTAGATGAAAATAAAATGGAAAATTACTCCTTTTATCAATTGGGTTTTTTACCACTAAATAGTACGCGGATTAAAAAAAAACTACAAATTGCATTGATAAAAATAAGAAATTACTAAATTTACTAATTGGAATTTTTTCAAACTACCGTAGTTAAAAATTACCAGTTGTTACAATTTGTAGTTTTCAACTGTGGTAGATTTGAAAAAATAACAATTACTTTTAATACTAATTATTGACAGTAGTTAAAATTGGTAGTTTTTCTACGTATTTTTCTTATAATTCGTAGTTTTGAATTATAATATATTCTAATAAGTAGCATTGCTTTTGGTACTAATCATTGACAGTACGTTTAATTGGTAATTTTTTTCTAACGTATTTTGGTTACAATTGGTTAGTTTTTTATACGTATTTTTGTTTCAATTGGTAGTTTTTTTCTACGTATTTTTCTTACAATTGGTAGTTCCCTACTGGGGTAGGTTTTAATAATTATTTATTAAATTTGTTTGTACTTATTATTAAAGGTAGTTGTAATTGGTAGTTTCTTTTTATATTAAAAGTAATTGTAATTGGTAGTTTTTTTAATAATTGGTAGTTTTTTGTCTCTGCTATTTAGTGGTAGTTTTACAATTTTACAATTGGTAGTTTCTATATTATTGTAGCTTTTACAAAAAATAACAATTGGTTACATTAGCAATTGGTTAAATAGAAATTCTAAATTAAAAAAAGGGGGTTACTCCCTCCAAAAAAAATTTAATTTCCACGCTATTGGTTGATCAAGAAATGGCAAAAAAAAAAAAATTACGCCAAGCATTATAATATGCAGAAGCTACTGAATGATCCGGTACGCTCGTTTGCGATTTTATATTATAATGAATAATGAACAACGTCTCATCTTCGTGTTGAAAAAAAGAAAAAAAAATATATAAAACAGACACAGCCAATTTTTGCCAAGTATACATATATATATGAATATATATACAAAGTGAAGGAAAAAATCAGGCCCTAAACTTTCCAGGGGTTCCAAATATAAGAGGGAAGGAGGTAGAGAGAGATGGACCCGACCATCTGAGCTGTTCAGACGTGTAATTATTCAAGAATGAATTATCGTACACCATAACGTTCATGGGGCTGGTATTTGTAGTCATCGTCGCCATGCCGACAAAGTATATTATATATATATAAGCAAAACTATTCCGTTATTTTTTATATAAGGGAAAAAATGCATTTTTTATCCTATGTCCTGGGAATTTCATTTATTAATATTATTATTAATATTATTATTATTAATATTATTATTATTAATATTATTAATATCATTAATATTATTATTATTATTAAAATTATTATTACTTTACTGCTATTATTTTTTATCATTAGTTTATTTCAAACAGTTTCAACAGAAATAATTTTTTTTTCAGAGACTCGCCTCCGAACTAATAATTATTGACGTGAATGAAAATTTAGCAAAAGCGGAAGCTGAAGATTTGGCACATGCTGGAGCATTTATCGGCAATCCAAAAATTATTGGCACTAAAGGCAATTTTAATTTTTAGTAATTCTGTATTTTAATTGTAAAAAAATTCCTAATTATTATTATTATTGTTTGTCTCAAAAGAAAAACATTTTTTTTTTATTGTGAAAAATTACAGATTATAGTTTAGCAAGAGATGCAACTGTTTGTGTGATTACTGCAGGAAAAAGAAAAGAAAAAGGTCAAAATCCAAATGATTTGATTGAAGAGAATTTTGAAATTTTCAAATCTTTGATACCAAATGTTTGTAAATATGCACCAAATAGTGTTCTTGTTATTGTTACTACTCCCGGTTAGTACAAGATGAAATAAATTATTTATTTATTTAATATAATTTAAATAATAATAATAAAATTATAATAATAAAAATTTAATAATAAAAAATAATAAAATAGTAATAATAATAAGTAAATAAATAATATTTAAATAGTATTTTTAATATAAATAATTTTTTAAAATATTTGTTAATAATTTTTAATATAAATTAATTACAGTCGATATTTTGTCGTATGCTGCAATGAAATTTTCCGGATTTCCACCAAATCGTGTTATTGGTCTCGGGACATTTTTGGAAAGTTGTCGATTTCAATTTTTCATTGCACAAGAATTGGGCATATCAATAAATTCCGTTCAAGCATTAATTATAGGGGAAAACAGTCCAACTTGTGGTATATAAATTATATTTTTCCAAATTAAAAAAAATACATTTTTTTTTAAATTAAAAAATACATTTTTACAAATATAAAAAAAAAAAGATTTTTTAATTGTATTTTTTTAATTGAAAAATACATTTTTACAAATTAAAAAAAAAATGTTTACAAATTTAAAAATATAATATAACCATGCAATAATATAATACAAAATATTTCTGACCTTTTTTAACCTCTGCAAGTGATGTATTATCAGATCTGCTGGAAATACACGCGATTTAAAAAATTTCGAACACTCCCGTAACTTTTCAAAAAATTAAGAAACAAAATACTTTTTTTCTGAAAATTCAAATGATTGCGCGATTTAAAGAATTTTTCGAACACTCCCGAAAATAATTTTAATTTTGATTTTACGTTTGAAATTAAAAAAAATTTCACTAATTTTGAGAAAAGACGTCCACACAGGTCAATGCACTAATTATAAATGATTAAATATTATTATTTTTGGGACTCTCAATGTACATAATTATTGACCTTTGGCTTCAGGTAATAAACTTTGTATTTGAATGTAAACATACAATTGGGGGATGCAGGTATAAAAATAATTTCAAAATCACTTTGGGGCACATTTAATAAAATTATATTTTGAATATTTATATTTATAATTTCAAAATAAATATTTGTTAAAAAAATTTAGAAATTAAAATTAAAAAATGATTAACAAAAATAATAAAATGCCAAAAAAAGGATTTAAAAAAAGTACCTAACAGAAATAAAACATTAAATAATTAAAAAAAGAAATAAATAGAATAATTAAACAATAAATACAAATAAAAAAAATTTAATTAAAAAAATAAAATTAATTAATTACTAATTAAAATAGAAATAAATAATTAAATAAATAAAAATATATATATGATCCAAAACAAAAAAAAAAAAATTATAGAACTAAAAAATACTTTCAATGGAAAAATTATTACACCGTCCGACAAAATTCAACTTTTTTTTTGACCCACAAAAAAATCCATCATTTTTGGAAATTAGGGCCCAAAAAAATACCCGTGTCTGACCGGTTTGCTAGATCAAGTCATTTGTGGTTTTTATAGGTGAAAATAGCTCCTAAATAAAAAGTGACAAGATATCTTTTAAAAATTATTAATATTTTATAAAACTTGGTATCTGGAGGTTTTCGGGGTCGCTGATTATTAATCTGATGTCAGATTTTAAAAATTCAAAATGGCGGATTCAATATGGCGGTCAAAATTTTAAAAAGTTATTAAATTTTTATTAAACCTTGGTATCTAGGGTTTTTTTTGGGTTGCTGATGACGAATCTGATGTTAAATTGTCAAAATTCAAAATGGCGGATATAAAATAAAAAAGAAATGTATGGCGCACTTTTAGATTGGTCCAGCGGATGCTGAGCTACACTCAAAAACATTTTTGAAAAATTTTCGAAAAAATAAATTACCATGATAAACGTTCAAGAATACCGCCCGAAAATTGAGCAAAAAGTCTCGAACAAAAAATGTATGGCGCACTTTTTGATTGGTCCAGCGGATGCTGAGCTACACTCAAATAAATTTTTTAAAAAATTTCGAAAAAATAAATTTGCGAGATAATTGATCGGGAATACCGCCAAAGTCTTAACCCGGGAGTCTCGAACAAAAAATGTATGGCGCACTTTTTGATTGGTCCAGCGGATGCTGAGCTACACACAAATAAATTTTGGAAAAATTTTTGAAAAATTAAATTTTCGAGATAATCGTTCCGGAATACCGAAAATAAAATAGGGAAAAAGTTTTGAACAAAATATGTATGGCGCACTTTTTGATTGGTCCAGCGGATGCTTAGCTACACTTAAACATATTTTGGAAAAATTTTCGAAAAATTAAATTTTTAAGATAGTTGTTCAGGAATACCGCCAAAGTCTTTAGCTAAAAGTAGCGAATAAAAAATGTATGGCGCACTTTTGGATTGGTCCAGTGGATGCTGAGCTCCAGTAAAAAACAAAATTGGAAAATTTCCGAAAAATTAAATTCGCGAGATAATATATCGGGATTAATGCCAAAAAATTGAGCAAAAAGTGTCGAACAAAAAATGTATGGCGCACTTTTTGATTGGTCCAGCGGATGCTGAGCTACACTCAAAAATAATTTCGAAAAATTTTCAAACAATTAAATTCGCTAGATAATCGTTCGGGAATACCGCCATAGTGATTAGAAGAAAGTTCCGAACAAAAAATGTATGGCGCACTTTTTGATTGGTCCAGCGGATGCTGAGCTACACTCAAATAAATTCATGAAAAATTTTCGAAAAATTAAATTTTAGAGATAATTGGTCGGGAATACCGCCAAAGTCTTAACCCGGGAGTCTCGAACAAAAAATGTATAGCGCACTTTTTGATTGGTCCAGCGGATGCTGAGCTACACTCAAATAAATTCATGAAAAATTTTCGAAAAATTAAATTTTAGAGATAATTGGTCGGGAATACCGCCAAAGTCTTAACCCGGGAGTCTCGAACAAAAAATGTATGGCGCACTTTTTGATTGGTCCAGCGGATGCTGAGCTACACACAGATAAATTTTTTAAAAAATTTCGAAAAAATAAATTTGCGAGATAATTGGTCGGGAATACCGCCAAAGTCTTAACCCGGGAGTCTCGAACAAAAAATGTATGGCGCACTTTTTGATTGGTCCAGCGGATGCTGAGCTACACTCAAATAAATTTTGGAAAAATTTTTGAAAAATTAAATTTTCGAGATAAACGTTCAAGAATACCGCCCGAAAATTGAGCAAAAAGTCTCGAACAAAAAATGTATGGCGCACTTTTTGATTGGTCCAGCGGATGCTGAGCTACACTCAAATAAATTTTTTAAAAAATTTCGAAAAAATAAATTTGCGAGATAATTGATCGGGAATACCGCCAAAGTCTTAACCCGGGAGTCTCGAACAAAAAATGTATGGCGCACTTTTTGATTGGTCCAGCGGATGCTGAGCTACACACAAATAAATTTTGGAAAAATTTTTGAAAAATTAAATTTTCGAGATAATCGTTCCGGAATACCGAAAATAAAATAGGGAAAAAGTTTTGAACAAAATATGTATGGCGCACTTTTTGATTGGTCCAGCGGATGCTTAGCTACACTTAAACATATTTTGGAAAAATTTTCGAAAAATTAAATTTTTAAGATAGTTGTTCAGGAATACCGCCAAAGTCTTTAGCTAAAAGTAGCGAATAAAAAATGTATGGCGCACTTTTGGATTGGTCCAGTGGATGCTGAGCTCCAGTAAAAAACAAAATTGGAAAATTTCCGAAAAATTAAATTCGCGAGATAATATATCGGGATTAATGCCAAAAAATTGAGCAAAAAGTGTCGAACAAAAAATGTATGGCGCACTTTTTGATTGGTCCAGCGGATGCTGAGCTACACTCAAAAATAATTTCGAAAAATTTTCAAACAATTAAATTCGCTAGATAATCGTTCGGGAATACCGCCATAGTGATTAGAAGAAAGTTCCGAACAAAAAATGTATGGCGCACTTTTTGATTGGTCCAGCGGATGCTGAGCTACACTCAAATAAATTCATGAAAAATTTTCGAAAAATTAAATTTTAGAGATAATTGGTCGGGAATACCGCCAAAGTCTTAACCCGGGAGTCTCGAACAAAAAATGTATAGCGCACTTTTTGATTGGTCCAGCGGATGCTGAGCTACACTCAAATAAATTTTTTAAAAAATTTCGAAAAAATAAATGTGCGAGATAATTGATCGGGAATACCGCCAAAGTCTTAACCCGGGAGTCTCGAACAAAAAATGTATGGCGCACTTTTTGATTGGTCCAGCGGATGCTGAGCTACACACAGATAAATTTTTTAAAAAATTTCGAAAAAATAAATTTGCGAGATAATTGGTCGGGAATACCGCCAAAGTCTTAACCCGGGAGTCTCGAACAAAAAATGTATGGCGCACTTTTTGATTGGTCCAGCGGATGCTGAGCTACACTCAAATAAATTTTGGAAAAATTAAATTTTCGAGATAATCGTTCCGGAATACCGCAAATAAAATAGGGAAAAAGTTTTGAACAAAATATGTATGGCGCACTTTTTGATTGGTCCAGCGGATGCTTAGCTACACTTAAACATATTTTGGAAAAATTTTCGAAAAATTAAATTTTCCAGATAATTGTTCAGGAATACCGCCAAAGTCTTTAGCAAAAAGTAGCGAATAAAAAATGTATGGCGCACTTTTGGATTGGTCCAGCGGATGCTGAGCGACACTCAAATAAATTCATGAAAAATTTTCGAAAAATTAAATTTTAGAGATAATTGGTCGGGAATACCGCCAAAGTCTTAACCCGGGAGTCTCGAACAAAAAATGTATGGCGCACTTTTTGATTGGTCCAGCGGATGCTGAGCTACACTCGAATAAATTTTGGAAAAATTTTCGAAAAATTAAATTTTCCAGATAATTGTTCAGGAATACCGCCAAAGTCTTTAGCAAAAAGTAGCGAATAAAAAATGTATGGCGCACTTTTGGATTGGTCCAGCGGATGCTGAGCGACACTCAAATAAATTCATGAAAAATTTTCGAAAAATTAAATTTTAGAGATAATTGGTCGGGAATACCGCCAAAGTCTTAACCCGGGAGTCTCGAACAAAAAATGTATGGCGCACTTTTTGATTGGTCCAGCGGATGCTGAGCTACACTCAAATAAATTTTTTAAAAAATTTCAAAAAAATAAATTTGCGAGATAATTGATCGGGAATACCGCCAAAGTCTTAACCCAGGAGTCTCGAACAAAAAATGTATGGCGCACTTTTTGATTGGTTCAACGGATGCTGAGCTACACACAGATAAATTTTTAAAAAAATTTCGAAAAAATAAATTTGCGAGATAATTGGTCGGGAATACCGCCAAAGTCTTAACCCGGGAGTCTCGAACAAAAAATGTATGGCGCACTTTTTGATTGGTCCAGCGGATGCTGAGCTACACACAGATAAATTTTTTAAAAAATTTCGAAAAAATAAATTTGCGAGATAATTGGTCGGGAATACCGCCAAAGTCTTAACCCGGGAGTCTCGAACAAAAAATGTATGGCGCACTTTTTGATTGGTCCAGCGGATGCTGAGCTACACTCAAATAAATTTTTTAAAAAATTTCGAAAAAATAAATTTGCGAGATAATTGGTCGGGAATACCGCCAAAGTCTTAACCCGGGAGTCTCGAACAAAAAATGTATGGCGCACTTTTTGATTGGTCCAGCGGATGCTGAGCTACACTCAAATAAATTTTGGAAAAATTTTTGAAAAATTAAATTTTCGAGATAATCGTTCCGGAATACCGCAAATAAAATAGGGAAAAAGTTTTGAACAAAATATGTATGGCGCACTTTTTGATTGGTCCAGCGGATGCTTAGCTACACTTAAACATATTTTGGAAAAATTTTCGAAAAATTAAATTTTCCAGATAATTGTTCAGGAATACCGCCAAAGTCTTTAGCAAAAAGTAGCGAATAAAAAATGTATGGCGCACTTTTGGATTGGTCCAGCGGATGCTGAGCTACACTCAAATAAATTCATGAAAAATTTTCGAAAAATTAAATTTTAGAGATAATTGGTCGGGAATACCGCCAAAGTCTTAACCCGGGAGTCTCGAACAAAAAATGTATGGCGCACTTTTTGATTGGTCCAGCGGATGCTGAGCTACACTCGAATAAATTTTGGAAAAATTTTCGAAAAATTAAATTTTCCAGATAATTGTTCAGGAATACCGCCAAAGTCTTTAGCAAAAAGTAGCGAATAAAAAATGTATGGCGCACTTTTGGATTGGTCCAGCGGATGCTGAGCGACACTCAAATAAATTCATGAAAAATTTTCGAAAAATTAAATTTTAGAGATAATTGGTCGGGAATACCGCCAAAGTCTTAACCCGGGAGTCTCGAACAAAAAATGTATGGCGCACTTTTTGATTGGTCCAGCGGATGCTGAGCTACACTCAAATAAATTTTTTAAAAAATTTCAAAAAAATAAATTTGCGAGATAATTGATCGGGAATACCGCCAAAGTCTTAACCCAGGAGTCTCGAACAAAAAATGTATGGCGCACTTTTTGATTGGTTCAACGGATGCTGAGCTACACACAGATAAATTTTTAAAAAAATTTCGAAAAAATAAATTTGCGAGATAATTGGTCGGGAATACCGCCAAAGTCTTAACCCGGGAGTCTCGAACAAAAAATGTATGGCGCACTTTTTGATTGGTCCAGCGGATGCTGAGCTACACACAGATAAATTTTTTAAAAAATTTCGAAAAAATAAATTTGCGAGATAATTGGTCGGGAATACCGCCAAAGTCTTAACCCGGGAGTCTCGAACAAAAAATGTATGGCGCACTTTTTGATTGGTCCAGCGGATGCTGAGCTACACTCAAATAAATTTTTTAAAAAATTTCGAAAAAATAAATTTGCGAGATAATTGGTCGGGAATACCGCCAAAGTCTTAACCCGGGAGTCTCGAACAAAAAATGTATGGCGCACTTTTTGATTGGTCCAGCGGATGCTGAGCTACACTCAAATAAATTTTGGAAAAATTTTTGAAAAATTAAATTTTCGAGATAATCGTTCCGGAATACCGCAAATAAAATAGGGAAAAAGTTTTGAACAAAATATGTATGGCGCACTTTTTGATTGGTCCAGCGGATGCTTAGCTACACTTAAACATATTTTGGAAAAATTTTCGAAAAATTAAATTTTCCAGATAATTGTTCAGGAATACCGCCAAAGTCTTTAGCAAAAAGTAGCGAATAAAAAATGTATGGCGCACTTTTGGATTGGTCCAGTGGATGCTGAGCTACAGTAAAAAACAAATTTGGAAAATTTCCGAAAAATTAAATTCGCGAGATAATATATCGGGATTAATGCCAAAAAATTGAGCAAAAAGTCTCGAACAAAAAATGTATGGCGCACTTTTTGATTGGTCCAGCGGATGCTGAGCTACAAACAGATAAATTTTTTAAAAAATTTCGAAAAAATAAATTTGCGAGATAATTGGTCGGGAATACCGCCAAAGTCTTAACCCGGGAGTCTCGAACAAAAAATGTATGGCGCACTTTTTGATTGGTCCAGCGGATGCTGAGCTACACTCGAATAAATTTTGGAAAAATTTTTGAAAAATTAAATTTTCGAGATAATCGTTCCGGAATACCGCAAATAAAATAGGGAAAAAGTTTTGAACAAAATATGTATGGCGCACTTTTTGATTGGTCCAGCGGATGCTTAGCTACACTTAAACATATTTTGGAAAAATTTTCGAAAAATTAAATTTTCCAGATAATTGTTCAGGAATACCGCCAAAGTCTTTAGCAAAAAGTAGCGAATAAAAAATGTATGGCGCACTTTTGGATTGGTCCAGTGGATGCTGAGCTACAGTAAAAAACAAATTTGGAAAATTTCCGAAAAATTAAATTCGCGAGATAATATATCGGGATTAATGCCAAAAAATTGAGCAAAAAGTCTCGAACAAAAAATGTATGGCGCACTTTTTGATTGGTCCAGCGGATGCTGAGCTACACACAGATAAATTTTTTAAAAAATTTCGAAAAAATAAATTTGCGAGATAATTGGTCGGGAATACCGCCAAAGTCTTAACCCGGGAGTCTCGAACAAAAAATGTATGGCGCACTTTTTGATTGGTCCAGCGGATGCTGAGCTACACACAGATAAATTTTTTAAAAAATTTCGAAAAAATAAATTTACGAGATAATTGGTCGGGAATACCGCCAAAGTCTTAACCCGGGAGTCTCGATCAAAAAATGTATGGCGCACTTTTTGATTGGTCCAGCGGATGCTGAGCTACACTCAAATAAATTTTGGAAAAATTTTTGAAAAATTAAATTTTCGAGATAATCGTTCCGGAATACCGCAAATAAAATAGGGAAAAAGTTTTGAACAAAATATGTATGGCGCACTTTTTGATTGGTCCAGCGGATGCTTAGCTACACTTAAACATATTTTGGAAAAATTTTCGAAAAATTAAATTTTCCAGATAATTGTTCAGGAATACCGCCAAAGTCTTTAGCAAAAAGTAGCGAATAAAAAATGTATGGCGCACTTTTGGATTGGTCCAGCGGATGCTGAGCTACACTCAAATAAATTTTGGAAAAATTTTTGAAAAATTAAATTTTCGAGATAATCGTTCCGGAATACCGCAAATAAAATAGGGAAAAAGTTTTGAACAAAATATGTATGGCGCACTTTTTGATTGGTCCAGCGGATGCTTAGCTACACTTAAACATATTTTGGAAAAATTTTCGAAAAATTAAATTTTCCAGATAATTGTTCAGGAATACCGCCAAAGTCTTTAGCAAAAAGTAGCGAATAAAAAATGTATGGCGCACTTTTGGATTGGTCCAGCGGATGCTGAGCTACACTCAAATAAATTCATGAAAAATTTTCGAAAAATTAAATTTTAGAGATAATTGGTCGGGAATACCGCCAAAGTCTTAACCCGGGAGTCTCGAACAAAAAATGTATGGCGCACTTTTTGATTGGTCCAGCGGATGCTGAGCTACACTCAAATAAATTTTGGAAAAATTTTTGAAAAATTAAATTTTCGAGATAATCGTTCCGGAATACCGCAAATAAAATAGGGAAAAAGTTTTGAACAAAATATGTATGGCGCACTTTTTGATTGGTCCAGCGGATGCTTAGCTACACTTAAACATATTTTGGAAAAATTTTCGAAAAATTAAATTTTCCAGATAATTGTTCAGGAATACCGCCAAAGTCTTTAGCAAAAAGTAGCGAATAAAAAATGTATGGCGCACTTTTGGATTGGTCCAGTGGATGCTGAGCTACAGTAAAAAACAAATTTGGAAAATTTCCGAAAAATTAAATTCGCGAGATAATATATCGGGATTAATGCCAAAAAATTGAGCAAAAAGTCTCGAACAAAAAATGTATGGCGCACTTTTTGATTGGTCCAGCGGATGCTGAGCTACACACAGATAAATTTTTTAAAAAATTTCGAAAAAATAAATTTGCGAGATAATTGGTCGGGAATACCGCCAAAGTCTTAACCCGGGAGTCTCGAACAAAAAATGTATGGCGCACTTTTTGATTGGTCCAACGGATGCTGAGCCTTGTTTCCTAGTTTCCAAAAATGTTAAATTTTTTTGTGGGTCAAAAATTGTGTCGGACGGTGTTATTTATTAAAAAACAGTTAAAGAAATATTTTCAAATAATTTTCTCCCCTTTTTCCTTATTACCTCAATTTCTCTTTTTACTTTAATTTTTGTTTTATTATACCGCATTTAATTAATTTCCTCTCATTTTATTTTACTGATATTATATATCATTTTTGTTTATTATTATTTCTGTAATTTTTTTTTTAATTTTTTTAAATATATAATTATACATAATCGCCACTAATTTCATTCAGCAAGTGAAAATATTCGCGCACGAAGAAAAGAAAAAAATTCAATAATTATTATTGTATATATATATATATATATATATATATATATATAGGGGTATAGAGTAATAATAATTGAAACCTCCAATTTTTTTTTTTTTGAATTCAACAGTGCCCGTTTGGTCAGCGGTTACTGTAATGGGAGTCAAATTGAAAGACATCAATAAAGAAATTGGAACGAACCAAGATCCCGAGGCATGGAATAAGATTCACGAAAAAGTGATTGGCACAACTGACCAATTGTTGGAAAAAAAAGGTTATTCCAATTGGAGTGTTGGAATTTGCGTTGGGGAAATTGTCGACGCCATTGTACGAAACACTTGCATTTGCATTACCGTGTCGGTATTTCTAAAGGTTGGTTAATAATAATAATAATAATAATAATAAGCACCTTCTTGAACTTAATTTTACAAAATGTCTCAAAAAAAAAAAAAAAAAAAAAAAAAGTTCCGCAAACTTATGGGCGGATCTTGAAATTTCAGGAGAAATTTTTGTATGTATATATATATATATACAAAACCCAAGGACCAACAATTCATCTTAATCATTCACGTGCGCCTTTTCCGTTTGCGCGACAGGTGGAATATATATTTCACCTGACAACACACGAGACTTTCTTTTTTTTCGAAAAAAAAATAATAGTAAATAAATAATAATAAAAATAAATTTTTTTATTTAATTTCTCGAAATTAAGGTGCAAAACGTGTAGCTAAAAATTTGGACTGTAATAGCAAAAATTATTTTACTAAATAAAACCTGAATACTAATTTTTTTCAATTGCAAAAAAATTGATGTCTAATACAATTAAAATTAATTAACTAATTAAAAAAATTATAAAAAATGAATAAAATAAATTAATTAAAGATATAAATAAAATTGTTTTATAAGGTGTTATTTATTTTATTTATTAAACTGGAAAAATAATAAATTACTTTATATTTATTGAATTATTTAGTTTTTAAATTATTAATAAATTAAATAATCAATTAAATTCGTGTTTGTTATTAATTTTTTTATTATTAGTTATTCATATTATTTATTTTAATTAATAATTTAATTAATTGACAATAAATAAATTTATTATTTATTTATATATTATTTATTTTAATTATTAATTTTTCTTTTTTTTTAATTTTATTTATTGGTCCAATTTTTGGATAAAATAATTATTTATTAAAATAATAATATTTTAATGACTAGTTGCATATAATAATGGGATTATTGAAAATAATTTTTTTTTTTTTGGTTTTTTATTTTTAAAGGGTTGTCGACATGGATTTGAAAAAGATATCTTCATGTCTTTACCCTGTGTGGTTGGACGAAATGGAATTCAATCGTACATTCGTCAACTTTATACACCTGAAGAACAAGAACTGATGACAAAATCCGGTCGTTCAATTTACGAGGCTCAAAAACGCATAATGGACAAACTTGAATAAAAATATTTTTCATTTACACTTCAATAATTTTTTATAAATAAATTAATAAATAAAGTACAATGATACCTTTTTTTCAAAAAAAAAAAAATGATAAAAACAATTAATTATCTTAATTAAATTATTCTTTTGATATTATTTTAATAATAATTTGATTATTAATTATTATTACTAATTTCATTATTAATAATTACTATTACTAATTTTTTAGGACTAATTTAATAATAATTTATTAATTATTAATTAATTATTTCATAATTATTTATTAGTAGTTTACTAATCGTTTACTAATTATTTACTAATTATTTACTAATTATTTACTAATTATTTACTAATTATTCACTAATTGATTACTAATTATTTACTAATTTTTATTATTATTATTATTATTATTTAATTATTTACTAATTGTTTACTAATTATTTACTAATTTTTATTATTTTTATTATTATTATTTAATTATTTTTTCATTATTACTAATTTTTAAGAACAAATTTAATTAAATTATTAAAATAGAAAATTTTGTAATACTATTTCCTTAAAATATTATGTAAATTTGTTATTTTCATTATTATTCGTATGGTTTCTGTTTTTTGGAAAAAAATAATTTATACAGTTGAATTTGTAACATAGTATAAGGAAACGCAGGTCGATTTTAACAGAGATGGTGCGCGCGGTCTCTTAATTGAGAATGCGGGCTGATTAAAATAAATTCAACTCACGCCTTCCTGAATTCTTGAGAATGTTTGTAAAACGTTGAATTGAGAGTCACAGGAAGACATAAATCGAAAAGGCTTGAGATTAGGTGAGAACTGCATTAATCAGTCTTATACGAATGAGGTCTTATTCCATTTTAAGTAAGACGCATCGTTATTTGCTGACGCAATTTTTTTTTTTTTCACCAAACGCGTATCTCTTCCGGATATTAATAAACAAAACCAAAATAAATAAATAAATAGAAATTTTATACCAAAAGGGCTGTAAATATGAAAATGCAATACAGGACCAGTTTACATTATTTTTATACAAAAATAATAATAAAATAATAATAAAATAAATAAAATAAATAAAATAAATAAAATAAATAAAATAAATAAAATAAATAAAATAAATAAAATAAATAAAATAAATAAAATAAATAAAATAAATAAAATAAATAAAATAAATAAAATAAATAAAATACTAATAGTAAATAATAATAATTATTATTATAATAAATATAAAAAAATTGACGCGTTCTGAAGAAAGGGACCTAAGAAGCAAACGAATTATAGGTTATGTTTATTATGTTTCAGAACATAACCTATAATTTTTTGCTTTTTAGGTCCCTTTCTTCAGAGTGGATCACAAATAATAAATAAATAAATAAAAAAAAATAATAATGAAATAATAAAAATTAATAAATATAACAATAATGTAATACTTTTCTGTAATAAGAAAAATTAATTCAAATTTGGACCATGAAAAAAAAATGATTTTTTTGTGATTATTTAAGCAAATATAATTGTGGCTAATTTTATATTAAGAAAAGGATATGAATTTAATGATTCATTACTTGGTCACTAATAATGAATGCGTTCCTGGTAATTCATTGATGGGGGGTGGGGGGAGGGGGGCCCTCATGAGTTCACATTTTGGGACCTCACAACACCATCCTACAACTTCATTCGGGATACCACGCAATGTGTCTCCTCTCTTCGCGAGAGACGACTCTTTTTATATTATATGTAGGTACTTGGTATACCTACATGGCTTCCGAGGTGGAGCCATTTTTCTGTATTATCTCGATGACACGTCTTAAGTCCATAATTTATATGTTGGATCTCGATTGTGGGTAATGACATAATTCCAGTCAAGGAGCTAACAAAATGCATGTGTGCAGCTTGCAAATTCGATACACACGTATTAAATTTTTTTTTTTTTAAATTACGAAATATATATGATAATTTTTTTTTTTCAATATTCATTATCCCCCCTTTATGAAAATGACGAAATTATGTACCTACATACATTGTTTTAGGTGCTTAAAAAGAAAATTTTATACTATGTATATAATATGAAATTTATACAGGAATTTTTTTTGATCGTTTTAAGAAGAAAGAAACTGATTGCATTTTTAAAATATTAAATTAAATTATTAAATTATTTATTAAATTTCAATATTAAAAAATTTTTTTTTTTTGTTAAAAAATACAAATGAATGTAATTAATTAATAAAATAAATAAATAAAAAATCGCAAATGAATGTTATTGATAAATAAAATCCAACCCTAATAAGAAGAATATCTTCTTGACATCCAGAAGATATACTGAGAATATCCTTAAAATATCTGTGGGATATCCTGACGATATCTATGGGATATCTGGAGGATATTTATGAAAGTCTATAGAGATATCCATAAGATATCCTCAGATATCCATGGGATATCCAAAGGATATCCAAACCGCCGATTTTTTGGATATCCTTAAGAGATCCTTTTGATATCCATAGGACATCCCTAGGATATCTGCGGGATATTATCAATATATATATATATATATATATATATATATTGATAAAATATATAGGATATATTGATAATATCCCGCAGATATCCTAGGGATGTCCTATGGATATCAAAAGGATCTCTTAAGGATATCCAAAAAATCGTCGGTTTGGATATCCTTTGGATATCCCATGGATATCTGAGGATATCTTTTGGATATCTCTTTAGACTTTCATAAATATCCTCCAGATATTCCATAGATATCGTCAGGATATCCCACAGATATTTTCAGGATATTCTCAGTATATCTTCTGGATGTCAAGAAGATATTCTCAGGATACTATGTTTTTAAAGTCATTATGAGACTACGAGTAAGAATATTCTGTGAATTAAATTTTATATTTAAATAAAATAAAATGCAACTTGTTTTTCGAGAAAGTTGTTTAATTTGAAAAATTATTAATTAATTTTTTTCTCATTCGTGATTCATTCCTTTATTCATATGCTTAATATTGTCAGAAAATAAATTGGCTTTAAACAATATAAATTCTTCCCCGTAAATAACGAATAACTATTAATATTATAATTATACATTAAGTGCATGAGTTTATTTAAAAACTTTGAAAAATGCGTTTCAAATCTTCATTTAAAATAAATTAGAAGCTCATAAGATTTTTCTTTTTATTATATTATTATTCATTATATTAGCTTAACAATTTTAACCTTTAAAAATATATGTTGAGATATTAAATATCCCGTGAATATCCTAAGAATATCCCACGGACATCCTGAGGATATCCCATGGATATCCTGCGATATAATATCCAATAGATATTTTGTGGATGTCTTAGGGATATCCTGTGGATATCCTATGGATGTCCTGTTGATGTCCCACAGACCGGCGGTTTGGATATCCTATGGTTATCCCAAGATATCCTGGGGACCATTCTAGGATATCGACCATTTATATGGATATCCTAGGGATATCCTTTTGTTATAAGGGAAATGTTAATAATTATAAAAATTATTTATACAATTTGAAATAGAATAAAAGTTTGAGAATAAATTAAATGAATAAGAAACAATTAAAACGAACCTAACAAGGTAAATCTATTTTATAATCAATAAATGTACATAATTATTGTTTTTTAATTGTACACGTAACAGATTTACAGCTCGATTCTCCATTTTTATAATCCTGTTCTGACGTTTATTTGCCGTATTTTATATCTTTCTGTTTTGCTATTAAAATTAGAATGTAACGTTTATCACTTTAATGAACTCTCTCTCTCTCTCCCTCTGTATATACAGCTATATACACCTACAGATATATATTATTCAACGACTAACTACACGAAATATTATTGTAATTCGCCTTTAGCTGTAATTATATTGGGAAATGTATAATAAACTCTAGCTTTTTGTCTAATTATATGTTTTGTATATATATAGATAAACAAATCATATTTGAAAAGTTTATATATTTTAATATTTTTCATTCAAGTTTTAATATTTATAAACTCGTCATATTGGCTTGTAAACAAAATTACTGAACATTAAATTATTATTTTATATCGTAATTATGGGTTTTATTAATAATTACAATGCCTCATTTGGACTTTTATAATTATAAACAATAAGAATTTGTAACTGTCGACGTTAACTGTCTATATATATTGTGCAACTATTGTATATTTGATTTTAAAATTATTTTTAACTATCGGCTGTTAAAAATTACTGTAAATATTTAACTAATATTAAGAATGGAAAAAAATTTTTTAGCAACGGTTGCTGAGGATAAGAGAATCTTAGCAACCGTTGCTAAGGAAAAGAAATCCTTAGCAATCGTTGATGAGAAAAAAATTCTTAGCAACGATTGCTTAGTATTTCTTTTCCTTAGTGACGGTTGCTAAAGTTCCTTATTTTCTTAGCCAACCGGATTTTTTTCCTTAGCGACGGTTGCTAAGAATTTATTTCCTTAGCAAACCGGATTGTTTTCCTTAGCAACGGTTGCTAAGGATTTTTTTTGCTTAGTAACCGTTGCTAAGAATTTATTTCTTTAACTAACCGGATTGTTTTCTTTAGCAACGGTTATTAAGGATTTTTTTCTTTAGTGACGGTTGCTAAGGTTCTTTTTTCCTTAAACAACCGGATTGTTTGCCTTAGCAACCATCGCGAAGGAAAAGAAATTCTTAGAAAGCGTTGCTAAGAAAAAAAATCCGGTTGGCTAAGAAAATAAGGAACTTTAGCAACCGTCGCTAAGGAAAAGAAATACTAAGCAACCGTTGCTAAGGATTTTTTTCTTATCAACGATTACTAAAGATTTCTTTTCTTTTGCAACGGTTGCTAAGGGAAAAAATCCGGTTGGCTAAGGAAAAAAGAAACTTAGCAACCTTCGCTAGTCAAAAAAAAGTTCGAAATATACAAAATGACCTGAAATGGAGTGGGGCTTTAGGGTGCAATTTTTGAAAAATATAATGCATTAAAAATAACAAAATTTTGCCATTGATTTTACAAATATTTGTAATTAATTTTTTTTAATAAACAGCATTACCGTATTAATTTATTAAAAAAATTACTTTTTTGTGTGTCATTCTGTTAATTACCGCATAATTTTTCAACACTGATATACATACAGATATACACGAAATATGATTGAAGAAAGAGGTTTCAAAAAAGGCTTATCTTCAAATATATATTACATGTGTAAAACAAAAATTATGATTTAATTTCAAAACTGTCTGTCTCGTAAAAAATTGGATTAAATGCGTTAATTATCATGTAAATGACTTAATTTTTGAGCGTGCAAAGCTAAAGAAATAATTTTTTTTTTAAATTCTTTTTTGCAAAAGGAGAAGAAGAGCAGAGCACGGTCATAACTTTGTTAATCCTCTAATTTCCCCCAACCAAAACCCCTTGATGTGCATATATGAGCTGAGAGAGAGAGAGAGAGTCCCGAAATGGTCGCTCGTAAAACGGTATAAAGGTTTATGGATAAGTTTGCTGTGAGAGAGAGAAAAAAAAAGAAAGAGAGAGCTCTGATTGAGTTACGATTTAATTAGACCACACGGCCAATCAGTAATTAAGATATCCACGCTAATCAACGCGCGCACTGCTTTTTAATTTTTCTTTTACTCATCATTTGCGTCACAATTTTTCATTTTACTTTTCTTCTATATTTTCATTACTTTTTATTCTCATTATTTTACGCAAAAAAAAAAAAACATATTTATTAATTTTTTTTCTTTAGATCAATAATGTCGAATTCGAAAAAAACTGTGTTTGAACTGTGGTTGAAAGCAAAATTTTACTGTAGGGAAAAAATAATTTATTTGATTCAAATAATCGGTTACTTGAATATTATCAAATATTTATCAAATAATTTTTGAAACCAAATAATTTTTGAAACCAAATAATTTTTAAAACCAAATAATTTTTGAAACCAAATAATTTTTAAAACAAAATAATTTTTGAAACCAAATAATTGAATTAAGTAAACTGTATATTTGAACCAAACATGTCTGTATTTGTAAAAAAAAAAGCAAATAATTGATTCAAGTAAATATTTATTTAATATTAATAAAATAATAAAGTAATCGAGTATTTAAATCAAATAAATTTTTTTGCAAAAAAAAAAAGAAATATTGAATTAAAAATTAAAATCTTTTAGTATAAATATGATTTATATAGAAAAATACAAAGATATCTAGAAATAGTGAATTATCGTGACATCTAACGGTGGAGTTGTGAAACCGGTGAATTATTTCAGGGGCGTTAAGAAAGAGCACCGGGAGAGAGAAAAAGAGAGAGAAAAAGAGAGAGAGAGAGAGAGAGAGAGAGAGAGAGAGAGAGAGAGAGAGAGAGAGAGAGAGAGAGAGAGAGAGAGAGAGAGAGAGAGAGAGAGAGAGAGACTGAAGAAGAGATAAACGAGTGTGAAAAAGAAAATTTCGTTTGATTTGAAGAGCCAGGTTATTTAAAGGAATTCGCAGCTCGATTTTCGGTAGGGATTGGTTGGTCCGTTTGGTGAGATTGCACATCGCGCGAGATAGCGTTGATTGTAATTAATAGCCGCAGATCCAGGCAGCATCCTTACCCGCTGCTGTAGCCGGTTTCTCAGAAAGACTAACGGCCAAAGCTCACGAAAAGGTGCTCAACACATATACACACAATTTCATATACATATATGTACTTAATTTCTAAAATAAATTTATGCTACTACAATTATCGTAATATTGCACAATCATAATTTTTAATTTTTCAATAATTTTTTTTTCTGTATAATTAAAATAATTTTGTATTTTCAATTAATGTAGTAATTAATTTTTTTTTTTTTTTTTTTTTTTTTTTTTTTGAAAGTGAGGAATTTATGAAAAGTTTCGTAATATTTCATTCAAGAAGTATTTATTTCTGGAACAGTAAATTTTAATTCTTGGTATAGTAAAATTTCACTTATCTTAAACTTAAACTTAACTTGAACGCAGTAAGTAGCGTTATTGTATAGTAATTTTTACTATACTGTAAGTAAAATTTTACTGTACCAATTATCAATATAGTCACAGAAAATTAAAAGGCATTAAAATAAGCTGCAACGCTTACTATTTTAATCGAATTTTGCTTATTTTAATACCAAAATGAATTAAAATAAGCAAAATTGGATTAAAATAATAAGCGTTGCAGCTTATTTTAATACCATATAATTTTCTGTGGTAAGAGCTTCTATACTGAATAAGAAATTTTACTATACTAGAAGGCAATTGTTACTGTGTTTAGAATTAAAATTTTATTACTATACTGGAAATTACAGTATTATTCTAAATATAGTGTCCATTTACTTCTAGTATAGTAAAATTTAACTTCTGGTATTGTAAAATTTATTTAAAGTATAGTAAAAATTATTTTGAGTACAGTAAAATTTTTTTGAAGTATAGTAAAACGTACTTTCTGTGTAATAAAATTGTATCTACAACACAGTAAAAATTACTATACCTAAAATGAATTACCGCACTTTAAAATGAAATTCCACTTCTACTATAGAGTAAAAATTATAAACATATTTACTTCTAGTATAGAAAAATTTTGATTTCTGGTTCAGTAAAATTTCATTTAAGTATAGTAACACTTACTTTTTTGTGTAATAAATTTGTACCAATACAGCATAGTAAAAATTACTAAACCAAAAATAAAATTCCAGAGAATAAAATTTAATTACATGTACTTTGAGAGTAGTAAAATTTAAGGTTTTGGTATAGTAAATTTTAACGTTTGGTACAGTAAAATTTGACTCTAAACATGGTAAAATTTTACTTACAGCATATATGCTAAAAATTACTAAATACAAATTAACAATTTATATATTAATATTAACAGTTCAAATTGAAGATAAAAGACGATAGTTTTTAGCTCTCGATATGGATGTGGGGGAAAAATAAGTGATTCCTGAGACTATAAATAAATCGCGACCCGCTGCATCTTGCAAAGACCGTAAATCTAGAGAAGCGGGCATAATCGGCGACCAATCTGAAATCTCGCGCTGATCAAGGCGGCTGGTGGATTCTACATCGCCCTTCATTCTTTTTTTTCTTTCTTTTTTTTTTTTTTTTGTTCTAACTTCTTCTCTGTCCTCTCGATTTTATAGTTGGCTATATCCTTTTTCAACCTCTTGTGTATATACACGCATTGCATTGGTTCAGGTCAATCGATTTTACCAATGATGGTAATACACGGGGTCCCAAGGTGTGTGTTTATCGCGAGCGGTAATCCTGCAAATCCTCTCGATGCTATAAATCAGCTAACGCGACTCCTATATTCGCGCGAGTTTCTCAAACATTTTTTCGCGATCTGTATATATATATATATATATATAGAGTTTGAAAATTATCCTATTCGCTTTAATATTAGCTGTATCGTTATTGTAAATATCCCCTATGTACGGTAAAATTATTTCATTTTTTTTTTTCTAAACTCGTGTACAGAATATAACAGTTAGGTTTCATTATAAAACTGGATTTAATGGATGAGATATATAACAAATTAACGCGAATCATTTGAAAAAATTTCTTTCTTTTTGCTTTTGAGAAAATTATTGTACATAAATAAGGTTTTGAAATTTATTTATATCATATTATCTTTTATTATTAATGATGTAAAAAATATTTTTCCGGATCCCTGGAGAGGCCAAGGGGGAATTTTTTTTTTTTACAAGTTAAAATTCTTTGTGGGGATGCTGGATACTTGGTTCTGGACCACCAGTATGAATATTTTTCTCCAAAGATTTCTATATTAGGAACAGTGATATATTTGTTCTTTTAAACTATCACAGGAAGATGCTATTTTCATTATTAATTATTATCATTATTATTATTATTATTATTATTATTATTATTATTATTATTATTATTATTATTATATTTATTATTATTATTATTATTATTATTATTATTATTATTATTATTATTATTATTATTATTATTATTATTATTATTAATATTATTAATTATTACCTACACGGAAAAAAATTACCTGAAACAAAGAAACGTTTTTGCTACAATAGCAAAAGTTTTACTTGTTTCAGTTAAATATTTTGCTATTCTAGTGAAATCTTTTGCTGTTTCAAGTAAATTTTTTTTATAATTATTATAATTTTCATCTTAATTTGATATTTTTTAATTTCTAAATTGTTAAAATAAATTTAAAAAAAAAAACATTTCAAAAATGATAAGGAGTGTCTGATAAAAAAGTTTATTATTTTTATTTAAAAAAAAAAAACGAAAAAATATTTCAAAATTAGATTATATAATGAAAAAAATTAAAAATAAAAGTAGTTTATGGGAAAGTTTCCAAAAATGTGTAAGTGACATTTGTCACGTAAACTTTATTCAACCACGTGCTCGCTTTAATGCTTCCTGAAAAGCTACTATTTCATTGCATCATTTTTCATCAAGTCGTGCAAAATGTATTTTGCATTTTGCATCACTTTCTATTACCCAATGTGACTCATTCCTTGCAGGATATTCCCAGAGAATTATTTCTTTTTAGAAATTGAATGACGTTATTAGGTATATACACTTTAGATGATAGATAAATCTTTATAATATATATATATACACCTATTACAGTGTGAAATCACGATTTAGAAATTTTTTTTTTTTTAAGAAACCTAAAAAAAGGTTGCAAAATTATTTCCATTTCATTTTTTTATATTAAATTTTGCATCAATTATAATTGTTAACTCGACATTTTTTTTTAAATTATGCAATTTATTCTCAAAAATAATTTATTATTTTTCAAAATAAGAATTTATTTTGAAATTAAAAATATATTCCAATTTTCAAAATGTACTTCAAAAAAATATATTTAAAAAAAATATATTCTAAATTTAAAAATATATTCTAATTGTTAAGAAAAAATTAATTATTAATAACTAATAAATTAATTTTTATTATTTTACTTTTTTGTCAAAGTGTCAATTAAAAAATCGACTTAAAAAAAAATTACAAAAGAAATGTAACAAAAAATTGGAAAATAGTCCAAGGTAAATGCTTATTACATTTTTATATACAATAAATAATTAAAATCCAATGATATAGAATTTTATGTTTTTTTTTTTTTAGAAAAATAAAAATTAAACTATTTTTGTTGAAAAAAAATTAAAAATTTATTCTTATGAAAAATTTTAAATATCTAAACTTGAAAAAAAACGTAATTTTTTTTTTATGCCAATAAAAATATTTTTATAAACACATCTGTTGTGTCTTTCGAGGAATAAATATTCTAAGTTCCTTTTAAAACATCCGGAATGATATATTAAATTGCAGTAAAGTTTAATTTAGAAATCGTTCACTGTCAAGAAATTTACGTGACTTCCCAGCCTAAACGAATGGCTGAACTTTGGGAGATTCAATTTTTTTTTTTTGGATCCTTTACATTGTATATTGATCCTAAAAAAAAAAAATTTTCCAAAATTATTTTTGCTAAATACAATTTTAAAATTCTCAAAAAATGGGTAAAATTTTTCAATTCGTAAATAATTTTGAAAAGAATTTTTATCAAAAATATAAAAAAAAAAAAAAAAAAAAACTAAAAAGGTATATATATATATATACGGAATTATTTGGAAGTACTAACGGGAAACCTTCGTATACGATCAATGGACGCTATAACAAAACCATTGTATTAAATTGCATCATTTTTACGCAAGCGCTCTAAAAAAGAACCGAAAAAAATCATCGAAATAAAATTCTATAATTTTTATTCATCTTCAATATTATATTGAAAAAATGATAATTCTCATTAATTTCTCGATTATTATTTTTTTTTTTTTGTTAAAAATTGAAAAAAAAGAATTTGAAATTTTGAATAAAAGTTTCAATGGAATTTCTACCCGCCAAAGAGGTCGCTTTCGACATCATAAAAGTAAGTGCAAGGTCACCTTACCCTCCACAAACTGTCGAGCATCAGTTCAGTGAATTCACGTTTAACAGGTGTAGTGTTTTCGGTGATAAGAACATTAATCTTGAAATTTAATAAATAATATTACCGATATTTAACCCGATAGGAAACAAGGTATTTAATGTTATCAATTTTTTATTAATATTTTAATTAAAAATTTGTTGAGAAAAATTTTTTAATTTCATTCATAATATTTCGGTTTTTTTTTCTCATAAATCGATTTTCACATGGTAACTAGTTTTTTAAATTGACTCAACAGTCAAACTAATATTTCACAATGCCGGCATAATATATTATTATTTCAATTATTTATACTATTATTATTATTATTATTTATTATTATTTATTATTATTATTTATCATAATTTTTATTACTATTTTTATATTTTTTTATTACTATTTTTATATTTTTTTATTAAAATTATTATATTTTTATTTTTGTTACTGTATAAAAAATATATTTCTGAAATTTTGTATTTGATATTCTGTCTTATATAATTAA
This sequence comes from Leptopilina boulardi, assembly GCF_019393585.1. Classification (NCBI taxonomy): domain Eukaryota; kingdom Metazoa; phylum Arthropoda; class Insecta; order Hymenoptera; family Figitidae; genus Leptopilina; species Leptopilina boulardi. The sequence goes on from NW_026137838.1 coordinate 454,792, forward strand.
TTATTTTATACTGTACATTTAATAAGTGAATAAAATTGATTGTTATTACATCATCGTTTTTTTTTTTTTTTCTATAATTAACATTGCATCATCATTACATCCAAAAATTTAAAAAAAAATGGAATCGTAATATTTGTTTAATTTTTACATATAATTTACATTATTTTTTTATTATTATTTTTGAAATTTTTTTTGTGTTTTTTTAAAATACAATGATTTTATTAAATTTTTCATTCTTTTGTATTAAAAACGATTAAAATTTCATATTTATTTTTCTATTGATTATATTTAAAATTCTTATATTAATTTTTATTTATTCTACTGTCATTAGTATTTTTACTTGGAGAGTTAATTTATTATTGATTTTCTCATAATGACAAATATTTACTAAATGTAGAAACGTTTTTGTTTCTGTATATGACAAAAATTTTATATATACAATTCAGAATGATTTAAATGTGAAAAATAATTTTTCATTCAAAAATTATTATTTGTAATGATAAAAATTTATAATAAACGAAAAATAAATAAAAAAAATTAATTAATTAATATATATAAAAATAAATATATAATAATAAAATTATTAATAATAAATATAATAATTTAATTTAATTTAAATTTAATAATAAATATAATAATAAATTTAATCATAAATATAAAAATAAATTTAATAATAATTAAATATAAAAAATCTTTTTTTGCAAAAATTTATATTTAAAAACTATAACATCATTCAAAGATAATATTTTAAATAAATAAATAAATTAAAAACTGATTTTTTATAATTAAAATATCAAAGGTGGTTAATTTATTTAAAATCAATAAACAAATGTCAGAAAATATCTAATTTTAATTATATATTTTTTTTTATTCCAAAGATAATGAAAGAAAAAAAAAATTTTTTATAAATTGATAAATGTCGCGGTCAATTTGATTAATAATTGCGCGGTGACATATTATATATGTCGCAGGTCGACGAACGTTGAACTCAAATAAAATTGACAATAATTGACAAATTGTTAAAACACGTGCTTCTCTTTCTCTCTTTTTCAATATATATATACTATATAAACAAAATTCCCATTTTAATACAAGTGGCGTCATCTTTTATTAAATCCGCGAAATTTAACTCGCGTTTTTACCATCGCGACGATAACCATACACACACACATTGAAAAAATAAGGAAAGCGCAATCCTTGGAAAACACGTTTATTTTGAATCATTTTAGCATTTTACTATCATTTCATTAAAGAAGAGAGAGGGGGGGGGGGTTTGAATCTAAAAAAAGAATCGACTTTAGGAACACATATTCAGTCGTTTAGGTACAACTAAACTGTATAGTCATATTTATAATATTTTATTATTTTAGAGAAAGGTAAGGATAAAAAATTGTTCAAATTTTAAGGACTTTTTAAAAATTTTTGTATTATTATTAATTTCAAAAAAAATTATTAATAATAATTAATAATAATCATAATAATATAAATTCATAAAAATATAATAATAAAAAATATATTTTTCATGTGTAATTATAATAAAATTTTTAAACCAGCGAATTTAAAATTAATTCCATTAAATAATTTTTTATTTTTTTTTATTAAATGAATAATAATAATATAATAAAAAATTTACTTTTTATTTGTAAAATAATTTTTTTATATTTTTACTTTTTTTTATTAATATTATTTTTTAAATTAATATTGTTATTACTTTTATTATTAATATTGTTATTATTTTTATTTTTTTTTTATTATTATTGTTATTATTATCATTGTTATAATTATTTTTATTATTATTCTACTAGAAAGTAAAAGTGTATAATTTTTTTTAATGGGGAAAATATCGAATTCCTTCGACCTCTAACAAGGTGACGCGTGCGTACGAAAATTCGACCTTAGCGATCTATGGAAGGTCAATCATGGGGATGAACTTAAGACTTCGGGGCATAAACAATTTTTATTTAACCTTTTTTAAAAAAGTATTTTTAATCGATTTTTGCAAAATTAAAACATAACTCCTATTTGTTTAAAAAAAATTTTAATTAAAATTTTAAAAAAATTATCATTTATTTTGTTAAAATTTAGTTTTTTGAAATTTAAAAAACGTTTTTGCAATAAAAAAAATAATTTTGATTTACGTAGTGTTTTGCAATAATCGATGTAAACAAATTTAACGGTGTTTTGATGTTCAATTTTTTTTTTTTTTTTTAATGTAAAACCTTCAACCTTATAAATTTTTATTAAATATATAATAAAGAAAAAAAAATTTGTACTTACAGCATCACCATGGCATCGATAAAGGAACAATTGTTGAGCACCGTGACGGAACCAGTTGCAACTGGAAAAAATAAAATTACAATTGTTGGAGTTGGTCAAGTTGGAATGGCGTGTGCTTTTAGCATTTTATCTCATGTAAGTTATTACAAAAAAAAAAAGAAAAAAAAAGTTAAATAAAATTAATAGTAAAAATACCAAAGATAGAAACAATTGTAATTAATAATTTTTTTGAAATTTGTTTTAATTTTGTTTAAACAAATTTAAAAATTTTTTTTTGTCTTCGCAGGACATGTCAAGTTTTTATTCACTTTGTTGATAACAATTTTGTTTAAACAAATTTAAAGAAAAATTTCAATTTGTTTATAACAATTTTATTTAAACAAATTAAAAAATATATTTCTTATTTTGTTTGTAACAATTATGATTAAATAAATTAAAAAAAAATTTTTTCCATTTTTTTGGAACAATTTTGTTTAAACAAATTAATAAAAAGTTTATTTTCGATTTATTTATAACAATTTTATATAAACAAATTTGAAATAATAATATAAATAAATTTAAAAAGTTTTTTTCAATTTGTTTGTAATAATTTGGTTGAAGTAAATTAATTAAACATTTTTTTTCGATTAATTTATAACAATTTTGTATAAACAAATTAAAAAAAGTTTTTTTTTCATTTGTTTATGCAAATTTATTATAAACAAATTGAAAAAAAACTTTTTTTTTATTTGTTTATATAAAATTGTTATAAATAAATTGAAAATAAACTTGAAGCAAATTAATAAAAAGTTTCTTTTCGATTAATTTATAACAATTTTGTATAAACAAATTAAAAAAAGTTTTTTTTTCATTTGTTTATGCAAATTTATTATAAACAAATTGAAAAAAAACTTTTTTTTTATTTGTTTATATAAAATTGTTATAAATAAATTGAAAATAAACTTGAAGCAAATTAATAAAAAGTTTCTTTTCGATTAATTTATAACAATTTTGTATAAACAAATTAAAAAAAGTTTTTTTTTCATTTGTTTATGCAAATTTATTATAAACAAATTGAAAAAAAACTTTTTTTTTATTTGTTTATATAAAATTGTTATAAATAAATTGAAAATAAACTTGAAGCAAATTAATAAAAAGTTTCTTTTCGATTAATTTATAACAATTTTATATAAACAAATTTAAAAAAAGTTTTTTTTCAATTTGTTTATTCCAATTTTGTTTAAACAATTAAAAAAAAAAATTTCTTCACAGCACGTGTCAAGTGAAATTGTCCTCGTTGATGTAATGGCCGATAAATTAAAAGGCGAAATGATGGATCTTCAGCATGGCAGTTCATTTTTGAAAAATGCAAAAATAAATGCAAGCACTGATTATGCAGCGAGTGCAAATTCTGTTCTTTGTATTGTAACGGCCGGTGCACGTCAACATGAGGGCGAAACACGTTTAAGTTTGGTGCAACGAAATACCGATATATTTAAGGGAATTATTCCACAATTAGTGAAATATAGTCCAAATACAATGCTTCTTATTGTCTCAAATCCAGTTGATATTCTCACTTATGTGGCATGGAAACTTTCTGGTCTACCAAAAAATCGTGTCATTGGCAGTGGTACAAATTTGGATTCAGCGCGTTTTCGATTTTTATTATCGCAAAAATTAAACGTTGCACCAACTTCGTGTCACGGTTGGATTATCGGCGAACACGGCGACACCAGTGGTAATTAAAAAAAAAAAAAAAAATCATTTTTAATTATGACACTTGAAATTTATTTATTTTTAAATTTTTTATTTATATTTTTTTGTTTTTATTTTATTCTTATAATTTTTATTTTTTATATTTTTAAATATTTTTTATGTTTTTATTTATATATTTTTTAAATTTAAAAAAAATTATTTATGTTTATATTTTTATTTTTAAATATTTTTTTATGTTTTTATTTATATTTATATATTTTTTTAATTTTTAAAAAAATTATTTATGTTTATATTTTTATTTTTAAATATTTTTTTATGTTTTTATTTATATTTATATATTTTAAAAATTTTTTTAAAAATTATTTATGTTTTTATTTTTATTTTTAAATATTTTTTTATGTTTATATTTATATTTTTTAATTTTTATTCTTACATAAGAAGTTCTACTGTACGAAATGGATTGTCCCGTCAACTTCTTAAAATAAATATATGAAAATAAAAATATTTTTTTATATTTTTTTATGTTTATATTTTTATTTTTATATTTAATTTGTATTAAAAATTTGCAATATAACAATAAAATCAAAAAAAAAATTTAAAAACCTGGTTCTATGTAGCATAAGTATAGTAAAACCTCAAATACCGTCGAAGGGATACCTCGCCGGATCTCAGTCAGCGTCGAGAAATGCGACGCTACCTGAGATTTATGATGCCCGTCTCTCGACGATATATGAGGTATTACTGTTCTTGTATCAAAAACAATATTATTAATTATGCAATTATTTAATTGCAATAGAATTTAATTTATATTAAAAAAAAAATTTTTATTTTATTAAAATAATTTTACTCAATAAATTTATTAATTAATTAAATAATTGTCACGTACTATTTTAAGATTCGTTTGCGTGAAACAAATTCAAAAAATAACGGTGGAATTTTTTTTTTTTTTTTTATTTATTCAGTTCCAGTTTGGTCGGGCGTTAATGTTGCTGGGGTCAGATTACGCGAACTGGACGAGAGAATTGGTACAGATAAAGATGAGGAAAAGTGGAACGAACTCCATAAACAGGTGGTCCAAAGTGCATACGAGGTGATAAAACTCAAAGGTTACACTTCCTGGGCCATTGGTCTTAGTGTTTCAAATTTGGCCGCTGCCATGCTCAGAAATACAAATCAAGTTCACGCCGTGTCAACTATGATTAAAGTAAGTCTTTTTTTTTTTAGAAATTCAATTTCAATTTATGAATTAAAATTTTTTTAATTTTTTTCAATTTTTAATTAGAATAAAAAATATAAAAAAAAATTTGCAGGGGCTCCATGGAATCAAGGACGAGGTATTTCTCTCGCTTCCATGTTCTCTTGGTGAGGATGGTGTCACTTTTGTGGTAAAACAAAAATTAACAGACGCAGAGACTGAACTTCTACATAAATCAGCAAAAACAATGAACGATGTTCAAAAGGATTTAAAATTTTAATATTAATTTAAAATCATCTCTAAAAAAATAATTGCATGCTAGCATTTTTCAATTTTTAAATCGTCTATATTTATTACCAAAAAAAAAAAAAAAAAACCACTGACTCCCAAGACTTTTTAAACGAAAGTATAAATAATTATATTTGTATAAACAAGAGCAGGATCTCTTAAATCAAGTTCCTAATTAATCATCGCATTTGTTTCTCTTTTTTTCCCCCAGGATTTTATTTAATATTTTTTTTTCTATTTAAAAAAATGTATTTTTCGAAATTATTCGAATTTCATATATCAAAAATGTTCGAATTTTCTTTTTTTCTAAACTTGAATTTTGAAGCTAAATTTTTGGTTGAATTTTTTTATTTTAGTTAATATTAGTTAAATATTTTCTTTTTTAATTTTTTTCTTTGCTATCGAAATTTTTGATATGTGAACATTTTCAAAACAGTATTTTGAGTTACAAATTTCCGAAATACAGTATTATTAAAAAAAAAAAAAAAAAAGAAAAAAAAATTGTATTATTGGCAGTGGTACAGTATTATAAATTATTGTGTCTGTTGTCGTTAATCTATTATATGTTTGTAACAAAACGAATAACATTCAAAAAGTTTGTATGTACTAAAAAAAAAACCAATATTTGTATTTTCCACTGTGACAGAATTTAAATTGTCTCTATTTTTCAAACACTCGGGAAATAATTTTAAATAAATTATCCGTTGTGTATGAAATTCAATTTATATTTTATTTAATTTACAAAAACCCTATTTTAATTATTTTTTAATTATAAATTTACAATTTAGAAATTTTTTTTTTTTACTTTTTACTACTTTCTATTATTTACTTTTTTAAATTCTTTTTTAAATATAAAAAATGTTATATAGAGTTTTTAAAAAAGAATTAAAAATTTTAAGTAACCATGGATTTGTATAACAAATGATATTTGTCTAAAAGGTAAAACTGAAGTTAGCGTTTAATTTTTTTTTTTTTTTTGACAGGAATAAAAAATAAATAATTTTTATTATTTTTTGTTACGAGAGGAAGAAAAATATTATTTTTTTCCAAGCAATGTACACGTGTAATAAATGTGTACGACAAAATTTTGTTAAGTAAAAATTTGTTGTCAAAAAATTATGTTATTTTTTGCGGCACTTCGAATATCTGGACAATTGATAAAAAATCCATCAGTAAAATATTTTTCAACAACATGTTATTTTAATCGTTTACATCCAGCAACAATATTGAATGATGTGTTTGGTGGTAAAATAAGGAATTCCACATCAAAAGCTTGTGATAGGCAAAATGATACAAAGCAAGATGTTCAAAAACTAAATTTAGCGTAAGTTTTTTTTTTTTTAATTAAAAAATTTTTTTCGAATACTTTTTATATATAAATTTATTTAAATTAATTTTTTTTTTGTCAAAAATTTTATTTCTCTGTTTTATTTTGTACCTTCTTTTTAGTATAATTTTTATATTAGTGTCTTAGTTAAATTATCATTATTTTTATGCAAATTTTCTTTTTTTGCTTACTTTTTTATTTGTTTTATTTAGAAATTATTATTTATTATTAAATTTGAATAAATTTTTTAAATATTTATTTCATTTTCAAAATTTTGATTTAATTTTTTTTAAACAGACCTCAACCGTGTTTAAAAGAAGAACTCGTTTGCAATGTCTCAGAACCTGTGCGAGATGCACGAAATAAAGTTACTATCGTTGGATCAGGAATGGTGGGAATTGCATGTGCGAATGCTCTTCTTTTCCAGGTAAAAAAAAATGCAAAAAAAATTTTTTTTTATCTCAATAATAAAAAAAATACTAATTAGTATTTTTTTTAAATTAATTGCCATTTTTTATTAAATTTAATTAAATTAATTGATAGAAAAAATTAAAATAAATTTATTTATTTAATAATAAATAATAATTTTAATAATAAATAGTAATTTTATTAATAAAGAAATAATGTTAATAATTATAAAAAATGCTTGTAAAAATTTTTAGAGAATAACAAATCATTTGGCGATCGTGGATGCTTTTCCAAAAAAATTAGAAGGCGAGGGTATGGACTATTGTCAGGGATCAGTTTTTCTTGACAATCCACGAATTGATTATGATACAGGTGGATTTTTTTTTTTTTTCGTGAAAATAAATTTAATTACAAATTAAAATATTCGCTGAAAAATATTTTATAATGGATTTTTTTATAAAATGGAATTTATTTACAAAAAAAAATGTATTTTAGATATTGTTTAAAAAATTATAGAAAAATAATTTTTTTTAAATTAATAAATTAAATTAACTTACTTTTTTTCTCCCCCAAAAGATTTTTGTGTTACAAGCAATTCCAAAGTGGTGATTATAACAGCTGGTGCACGTCAAAAAAAGAGTGAAAGTCGATTAGATTTGGTACAGAAAAATGTGGATATTCTCAAAAATATTATTCCACCTTTAGTTCAATATAGTCCGAATGCCGTTTTTCTTGTGGTTACCAATCCAGGTTAAACTTCATTAAATATGCAAATTTGAAAAATTAATATATTTTACTCAATTTTTTTTCATTAAAAAAAATAATTATAAATAAATTATAAAAAAAAATTATAAAAAAAATTATAAAATAAAATTATAAAATAAAATTATAAAATTATAAATAATTATAAAAAAAAAAATTTATAAATTACAGTTGACATTTTGTCCTGGGTAACATGGAAGGTGAGTGGATTGCCAGTTAATCAAATAATTGGAAGTGGAACGCACCTAGATAGCGCCAGGTTTCGTTACATGATTGCCAATAGAATTGGAGTGGCTCCCACTTCTGTTCATGGACATATCGTCGGTGAACATGGAGATAGTCAAGGCATTTTTTACTATTTAAATATTTTCCAAAAAAAAAAATGAACCAATTTTTATTAATTAAAAAAAAAACTTTTTCTTTAAATAAAAATATTTTAGTTCCCTTATGGTCAGGAGTGAATATCGCAGGTGTACAATTTCGCGATATTTTGCCAAACATTGGATTAGAAACGGATGAGGAAAATTGGAAAGATATTTTTAGTGATGTTGTAAAGTGGTAAATTTTTTTTTTCACTAATTAAATAATTTATTTTAATAATAATTTAATATTATTTTTAAAAATTAATTTTTCAATTAATTAATTTTTAGTGGATCGACAGTTAGATGTTTAAAAGGGTATTCAAATACTGCCGTTGGTCTTGCAATTGCTGATATAACTAGTGCCATTCTTCGCAATACTCTCGAAGTAAAGACAATTTCCACTCTCATGCAGGTAAATTTAATCGCAATTGAAAAATTAATTTTAAAAATTAGTAAAATTATTAATTATAAAAATTAATTAAACGATTAATTAATTATAAAAATTTATTAAACGATTAATTAATTTCATTGAAAAGTTTTAAGAAAACAGTAAATTTTGTTATTAGATTAATTTTTGTTACAGAAAAATATATTTTTACATGATATTTAATTTGTAAAATTTAATTTAAATGAGATAATAATATTATATTTATTAATAATAATAATAATAATAATTTTGCAGGGCCACTATGAAATTTGTCACGAGATATTTCTCTCAATTCCCTGTGTTCTTGGTGAAAATGGAATAACTCACGTTGTCCGTCAACGAATGACGGAATTAGAAAGAAAATTATATCAAACATCGGCAAATGTTGTAAATAATATACAAAAGAACATAAAACTTTAATTTTTATTACGCCCAATTATTTTTTTTTTCTCTATTAAATTTCCGTTCTTTTAAATCTGTACATTTCGTTATTTTAATAAACCAAAAAACATATATTGTATCTTCCAATTTTTGTTTTTTGTAAACGACAAAAAAAAAATTAAATTAAAATTTCACTTAATGAATTTTTATTAAGCGAAATTTCAAATTCTATTTCATAGAAATTTCGATTTTTATTTATTAGTTTTTAAATTTTCTGAAAATTAGAGGTGAAAATAGTATTAAATAGCACAAGAAATTTTTTTTATATACATATGTGGGTAATCAATATTTATTTTCCTCTCTGAATGTTTACAATAATAAAAAAAAATACATACGTAAATTTTTGTTGGTCGTTGTTGATGTGCTTATTTTTTTTTTTGTAAACTATTTTACTTTTTGTAGCCACAACTCTTTCTTCTGCCTCTTGCTCTTTCAAATTTACGTCCCTTTGAACGAACAAATGGTTTTGTATGCGAATGAGGAACACCAGGAGCTGCTCCAAAGTGTTTCACTGCTTCGCGTGCATTACGGCGACCCTGCATCAAAACTGTTTTACATCCAGTTGGTGCTCTCAATGCCAATTGATCGAATGTTATTATTTCACCTCCTGCTTTAAGGATCCTGCCTCTTGCTTTTTCCGTTACGCGAAGAGCGCATACCTGAAAACAATTATTACTATTAAAAATAATTTAAAATAATTAAAAAAAATTAAATAATTAAAAAAATAATTAAAAAAATAATTAAAATAAAATTTTAAATAATGTTTTTCCATTTAAATTGAAAAAATACTGTTTTAAAAATTGTTTCCATTTTTTTTTTTTTTTTTAATAAAATAATATTGAATACCGTTAGCTTTGGAACGTCGAAAATTCGTGAATCGTCAGTAACAGTACCAACAATAACAGCGATACAATTTTCTCTGCCTGGTTTCTTCATAAATCGAACAACACGAGCTAATGAAATCGGTGGACGATTAATTTTACTCATAAAGAGACGTTTTAAAATTATTTTATTGAATTTTGAATTTGTTCGTCTTGCCAAGAAGCGATAGAGCTGAAAAAATAATTCAAAATTATTATTACGAAAAATAAAATTATTTACCTAAATTAGTAAAATATTTAAAAAGGAAAAAAAAAATATTTATTTAGAAACTAAAAATTTGTCTCAACTAGTATAATAGACTTTTGTTAAAAAAAAACAATAAAAGCCAGAATAGGAAAGTTGATATTTTTTTTGTAGCGAAACATTCAAATTGGATCAATCTCTCAATAATCAGATTGACACAGAGTGCAGTTCGCTGTATTAGATTTTTTACAAATAAATAAATTATCTAATTTTAAAAATAAATTTAAATTATTTTAAACTATTTCAATAATTAAAACTTTTTTTATTAAATAAAGTAAATAAACATAAAAATAAATAAAAGTAAATTGAAGTAATTTTTGAAAAAAGGTATTTTTAATATTTAAATTTAAACGTAATAAAAAATAAACAGTAAAAATAAATTTTCCATCAATTATAAAACTATTTTAACAGAAATTTACAATAAACAAAGAAATTTCAATAAAAATCTGTTTTTGTATAAAGCTAAACAGTAACCTAACCTAAAAGTAAGGTTATGTTTTCCAGAAACAAAAAAAAAATAATTCAATTTACAAAAAAACTAAAATAAGTCGCAAAAAAATATTAGCAACAACTGATAATTAATTAATGTAAAATTTTTTTTATAAACAATACCTTGACAAGAAGACGTAAATAAACATCTTGTGATCTTGGCTCAGTCCTTCGCACCTTACGATCATGTTTATGATTAATATCGATACCCTTTAAATAAAAATATATTATTATTTCAACAAATTAAAACCATTTTTTTCTAATTATATCATTAATTTTAAAAAATTTATATTTATTTCAAAGATGTTTCTGGATGAAAAATGCTACAATAGTCACGTTTTACTCACCATTTTGACAATCAAAAGTAAACTGACATTACAACAGCTGATTTTTCGCGCATGTCACACACAAAAATGAATCACGTAGTAGTATCACAAACACATTCAAAACTTAACTTTACCCGCGAATATTCAAAAATATTTGCTGAAAAATTGGAAATATTTACTCACACAATATTTCGCATAAATATTAAAAATATTAAAAATATTAAATAATTATATAGATATTAAATAATATCTATTAAATTTGTTAAAATATTCCATAGAAAACAATGGGGAATATTTCAAGGAATGTTACATTTAAATATTAAGAATATTCCATTGGGAATATTAAAAAAAATTTATTATAAATACTTTAAAGAATATTAAAAAAAATATGGGAATATTATTGTAAAATGTTAGAGAAATATTCCTAAAAAAATAATAGAAAAATACTTCCTATAAGGAATATTTCTAGAATGTTAGATAAAAATATCTTTATACTGAAGATATTCCACTGGAATATTAGTAATATTCTATAAGAGATATTCCTGAAATATTAAATAAATATATCCTTACGATATTATAGAAGATATTACGCTGGAATATAGGTAATATTCCGTAAGGCATATTGGTAATATTCTTTAAGGAATATTGGTAATATTCTGTAAGGAATATTGGTAATAATCTATAAGGAATATTGGTAATATTCCGTAACGAATATTGGTAATTTTCTATAAGGAATATTGGTAATATTCTGTAAAGAATATTGGTAGTATTCTGTAAGCGAATATTGGTAATTTTTTATAAGGAATATTGGTAATATTCTGTAAGCGAATATTGGTAATTTTTTATAAGGAATATTGGTAATATTCTATAAGGAATATTGGTAATATTATGTAACGAATATTGGTAATTTTCTATAAGGAATATTGGTAATATTCTGTAACGAATATTGGTAATTTTCTATAAGGAATATTGGTAATATTCTGTAAGGAATATTCAGAGAATGTTAGATAAAAGTATCCGTATGATATTACAGAGGATATTACACTGTAATATTGTTCATATTCCATAATAATATTATAGATATAATATTTTAATATCTAATATCTCTAGTGTTTTTTTTTGTATATGAAAATATTTTTGTTGCTTATGGAATATTCCATTAAACTGTTAAATATTCCATGGAAAAATTAAGAATATTAGAATGGCCTACACGGAATATTTAAATTTTAAGAATATTCCTCAGGAATATTAGTAATGTTAAAAATATTCCAAAGGAATACTAGTAATGTTAAGAATATTCTACAGAAATATTAGTAATGTTACATTCAATATTCGTAAACTTTTTTTCTATATTAATATTTGTTAATATTCCACTAAACTACATTGGGAATATTCTATTGGAAATATTAAAAATATTCCATAAGAATTATGAAAAATGAATAAATTTTCTAATCGTAGGTCACATGAGTACACGTTTATATTTGTGTTATATTAAAAAAATAGTATATATATAAATATATTTATAAATAAGAATGGAGGGAAATGTTATAAAAGTGATCTTTGGGGAAAGGTATATATTACACATAAGCATATATATATATATGTATGTATACATATGTGATGGTCGATTAATGATGATGGTACCCAGGAAGGACATTGTAATTTTGCCTCAGGCTAGGCCACAATGAAGGTGAATCAAAGCCTTTAAAATCCGTTACCAGATGTCACTTCGTTAAATTGAAAAGTTTGAACATCAAAACTCTTTCAGTTCTCATGCACGATTAGGTATGCAATCTGCAAAACGAACTCAGTGCCGTACTAATGATAATAATAATAATTATTATTATAAACAAATATTTATTAATTATTATTAATATTATAAACAAATATTAGTTAATTATTATTAATTTTATAAACAATGTTTGTTAATAACAATTATATTAATAGATATTATTTATTTGTTTATAATAATTATAATAAACAACTATTTGTTAATTACAATAATTATTATAAACAAATGTTTGTTAATAACAATTATATTAATAGATATTATTTATTTGTTTATAATAATTATTATAAACAATTATTTGTTAATTACAATAATTATTATTAACAATTATTTGTTTATTACAATAATTATTATAAACAAATGTTTGTTAATAACTATTATTATAAGCAATTATTTGTTTATAATAATAATTGTAATTAAAAAGTATTTGTTAATAAAAATTATTACTATAAACTAATATTTGTTAATAATAACAATTATTATTATAAACAATAAAATTGTTTAAAATAATTGTTATTAACAAACATTTGTATAAAATATTAATAATAATTAATAAAACTATTTGTTTTTAATAATTATTATGATTAACAAATATTTGTTTAAAGTAATAATTTATATTAACAAATACTTGTTTATAATAATAATTGTAATTAACAAGTATTTGTTAGTAACAATTATTATTATTATAAACTATTATTTGTTAATAATTTGTTAATAATAATCATTATTATTATTATTATTATTATTAACAAATAATAGTTTATAATAATGATCAAATATTTATTTATAATAATAATTGTAATTAACAAACATTTGTTTAAAATATAAATAATATATTATTGCGATCAAAATAAATTTTTTATTTATTTATTTCACGATTCTTTATTAATAAAAAATATATGTAAAAAAATTTATTTATCTCAGAGCTAAATAAATATTTAGTTGCTTCAAATAAATGATTTTATCAAATTTTCGTTTACTTTTATTGAAAAAAAAACGAATCACTAATGAAAAAATCGTTTTTGTTTCTTTTCAGTCAGTCTTAAGGGGGTTGATCACCCTTTTAAGCCTCAATTTCCTACCATGGCTTTAAACAAAAATTAAAAATTTATTTTACAAAAACCTCTGTAAAAAATTCTTATTTTTATTAAAATAAATTTTCAAAAATAATTTTTTTTAATTTAAACAAATTAGAATGGGAGAAAATGAATTATTTTTTTTCAAACGGGTTTTCCGCCTGATTGACACGCACCTGACCCCCAGGTAGTGGTGGCATACGGGCCCCGTTCTCAGGTAAGTCCTGACGTTCGCCAGGTAAACTTAAACAGTAGACATTCGGTCGTCTCTTGGTCAGCTGGTTCTGTCCACCAATTCAAAAAAAAAAAAAAAAAAAAAAAGTCTAGTCCCAATGTTTAGGATTACTGACGCGTTATCCTTAGGATTAAAAAATTAGAAAAAAAAAATCGCACATACACACTCCTTTGGGGAAAAATTAAATCAAAAAAATTGAGCGCGGCTCGCGCGCCGCTTTGTGCGCGAGTGCTCAAAAAAAAAAAATTATTATTTTTTTTTATTGTTTCCAAAGAAAAACGGAAACATTGTGTAAAGAGGGAACCAAAAGTTCCCTTGGAACCTCCTCCTCCTCCTCATTTTTTTTTTTTTTTTTTATTTTGAGGAAGGAAACTAGGTGTGCTCCAATTTCCCGGTCGGACCGGAAATGACTATATCATACGCAAGCGAAGTGCCAAATGGCTCCAGCTTTGGCTGTTTCTGGAGGATCCTGATAAAGTGAGTTTCACTCAATTTTATCGGAATATTTCAAGAAATTTTGTCCCTGACAAAAAAAAAAAAAAGAAATTAATTTTATAAAAAGAGAAAAATATCAAAAAAAAAATTTAGTTAAAATAACTGTAAAAAAAAATTTGATTTGTATTTTTACAATCAAACTGTTTTTTGGTGTTGAGTACAAATAATTTTGTTTTTTTTTTTATTGTAAGAAAGAAAAAAAATTTTTGGCAAATAATAATTTGGTTAAAATACTATAATTATTTTATTAGAAATAATTCGATGTTATCCAATTTTTTTTTTTTGTTGGGTTAAACAACAAAATAATAATTTATTATTTGACAGACAAAATGATTGAAAATAAAATAATAAATAAATTAGTAATTTATTAAAATAATCAAAATAATTCAATTGATAATTTTGTTACAATCAAAATTATTGCTAAAACATAAGAATCTTTTTCTAATAAAACTTTCCTTATCACAATCAGTGAATCTTAAAAAACATTTTTCACTCTTTAAAAAATAATTAAAAGTTATTTTTTAATTTAACATTTGTTTTTAGTATCGATCATTATTATTATCATTATTTATTATTATTATTATTAATATTATTATTATTAATATTTAAGTAATAATTAATTAATAATAATAAACTTTTTATATTATTTCCTTATAATTAAAACAATTCGTAATAATAATAATAATAATAAATAATAATTAATATCAATAAGATAGAAAATTTTTTATTAAAACGTGGACCAAATATAAAAAAAAGTAAATAAATCGACAATCGGATTTAAGTAGCGTAAAATTTTTAATTATATAAATTTTATATAATTCTCAAAAAAAGAAAAAAATTTTCGATTTGAATAAAAACATATGTTGTAACATATAGTACGTAAAAAGTAACAATATTATTATTTTACTGAGATTTTATTTATTTCTTTTTTTTTACCAGAAAATCGTGATTTTTCATACATTTCAGAAAACGTGTCTTTTTATTGAGCACAAAAATAGACAAAAAAAAAAATCTATTGATATGCAAATTTTTTTTATGAAAAAAAAATTATTATTTGAAAGAAAAAGGAAATTTATTTTACTTTGCAAATTTTTTTTTTTTTTTTTTTTAATGAAAAATTAAACGTCTAAATGTATATATATATATGTGTGTGTGTGAATGAAACAAGAAGTGTCGAGAAGAAAGCGGGACGCAATCAATTTATAATAAAGTAACAAACATTTATTTATATCTTACATAAGCTTCTTTTTCTTGTCCTTGAAAAAAAAAAATTTTTTTTTTTTTCAATGGTCAAATAAAATTTTTCTTATAAGCATTTAATTACTTCCTTTATAAATAATATTAAAAAAGATAAAGTAAAATTAGTTGTTCATTTTTTTTTCTTTCTTTCTTTTCAATCAAAAATTATTTATTTATAATTTTGTAAAGAAAGATTTTTTATTTATTATTATTATTATTGTTATTATTATTACTATTTATTAATTAATTTTCTAATTAATAATTTAATTAATTTTTATTTTAAAACTTTTTTTCGTTTAATTACTGTATAAATAAAATAAAAAAAAATTTTGAGTGCAAATAATTTTTTTTTTTTAATGCAATTTATAAACTTAACTTGACACTCTTGGTACACATTTGAATGTGTGAGAGTTTCAACTGAAGAATGAGGCCTTGGCAACAGTCGCGAGTAAAGCAATTTCCATTTTTTTGCGATTTGATTTTCAATTAATTTTTTCTACTTTTTTTTATAATTATACATTGTGTAAAAAATATATATATATATATATATATATATATATATATATATATATCAATTTACACACATGTTTTGACGAGACTTAAAATTACTCACACGATACATTTTCATTTGTAAATACATATTTATTTAAATTATAAAACATTTACGTCCAGAAATTTTTTTTTAAATTTTCTTTTTGTTTAATTATTTTTATTTTATTATTTTTATTCTGAATTAAATTTTTTTCAAGTTTTTTTTTCTACTTTTTCTATAATTTATTTATTCAATATTTATTTATTTTGTAAATTTTTACTTTTAGTATTTATTTTTAAATTTCATTTTTCTTTTTTTAACTAAAAATTTAATATGTTTATGTTAAATTTTCTCATAGTTTAAAAAAAAATAATTTTATGTACATAATTGGAGAAAATAAAAAATTGTTAAAATTTCGTCGCATTAAATCCTATAGGTATTTTTTATATATAAAAGAATAATAATATTCTGATATAACACACGCTACAATTTAACTGATAAAAATTTATTGTCAACTCCATTAGAAAAAAAAAAAAAATTTATTTATTAATTTTTGTGAAAAATTGTTTTTCATTCTACCACATTGATGTAATATTTTCAATTATATTTTTTTTTACTCTCGTATATTGAATAAATAAATAATTTAATTTATTTAAAATTTTATTTTTCACTTTGTTAATTTCTAAGTTAATTAATTTTTTCTACTATTTTTCTTTATTTTTTAAATAATTTATTTCTATAAATAAATAATTTTTTTCTACCTAGATATACTAAATATTAAATTTTTTCTGTACATATAAATAAATTTTTTACAATTCATGTTGTGTAATTTTATTATAAACTAATTTAAAAAAAATGTCCCTGCAAAAAAAAAACGTTATTGCAAATATGAAAATAAAATGGAACTATAAAATTCAGGATATCGAATTAAATATATATACCAAATATGAAATAAAAAAAAAAAAAAAAAAAATTTAATTGGAAAATTAATTTTTATTTCCGTTGTGTTCGTTATTCTATATAAATAAATATATGTATTTTTTTATATATATATACATAGTATGCAGCCGATAAGAAAAAGAGAGAGAGAGAGAGAGAGAGAGAGAGAGAGAGAGAGAGAGAGAGAAGAAGAAGAGAGAAAAAAAATCAAACTTTTATGGATTCGAATGTCGACCGCATTTAGTAAACGAGAGTGCTGCCTCTCGAGTACAAGCACCTCGGATTTTAAAACAGTATAGCACATTATAAGAGACAAGGATATTGCGATATTGCAACCAGTAGCGCGGTATAGAGGTAAAATTGTTGTGCAACAATTTTAACTTTCGACTCAAAGAGTCGCGAGCTCACTATATATTATATATATATATATATATATATATATATATATATATATAAGGCTAAAGCTCCATAGGCCTGATTCTATATATCTTATAATATATTTTTTTAATTTTATTTTTTTTCAAGGTGCACTCAAGTCCTTGAGAAAGGATTCCACGAATATCCCATATCTCTGAATACACAAAAAAAAATCCCCCGAAAAAAACCTCAAATTTTTTTTTTCAATTTTTATACTAAGGCACTAATTTTAAAAATGAAAAAAAAATTTAAACATTTTTTTCACTTATATTTTATTAATTATTTATTATTAATTAATTAATTAATAAAAATATTAATAATAATAATAATAATAATAATAATAATAATAATACCTAATAGGTATTAATAATAATTAATAAAAAAATTATTTATTAATAATAAAAATAATAATTATAATAACAATGATCAAACAGAATTATTGTATAATATTATTATAATTAATAATTAATAATCTGGATAAATAATTAATGTATTAGTTAAAAAAAAAAAAAACAATTAACTGAAGTTCAAAAAATAGATCCGCATTAGTTTAAAAATTTTTTCAAAATGTTTTTTTTTTCCTTTTAATCGCACATATAAAAAATGTAACCGTCAAACGATAATATAATTGACGTCGATGATTCAACACGTGATTACTGTTCATAAAATTCTTTCCGCGAAAAAAAATTTTATCTTTTTTTTAAAAAAAAAAAAACAAAATTTAAAAAATGAATTATTTTTTAAAAAATTTTATCTTTTTTTTTAAAAAAAAAAAACAAAATTTAAAAAATGAATTATTTTTTAAGGGTGATTCAATTTAAATTCTAAACTATTTTAATTCTAGTTTAAATTAAAAATTTTGAAATTGTTATACAAAAAATTTCTGTCCAAAAAAAAAATATATAAAAAGTCCTTTTTTGAAATTTATATTAATTTTGACGAGAAAAAAAAGTTTCTTTATTTATTAACTTAAAATTTATAATAATAATATTTGTTAATAAATAAAAGAGAAAAAAAATGGAAAAAAATCATGAAATTTTCAAAAATTGTGAATTTTTATCTTCAATACATGTACAATATACACTTGAAACTTTGCATCATCGCGTCCTAATCAAAAGCTGGATTGCATCGAGGCGTGATTCGATGTTACGGCACTCACCTGCTTCATTTAGAAAGTGTCTACGTTTAATGTTTTATAGTTTATTTGCCGATTAACCACAAATCGAACCACAATTTATCGATAGCTTCAATGATCTTGAATCATCGTTAAATTACTATAAATATTAATCACAAAAAAAAACCAATACAATTTGTTCACAACCACTTTACACTTCGTTGAATGTAAACAATTTTAGAAAAAGAATTAAAAAATAATTTTTTTTATAAAATTTTAAATAATTTCTAATACACTGAAACTCTTGTTATTGAGACACATACAATCGATGAGTCACAATAGCTGAGGTTGTAGTGTATAAAGAAGAAAAATTAAAATACTACAGTGAAACTCGTGTTAGTGGGACGCTAGATTTTTAGTGTCTCAACGGCAGAGGTTTTAGTGTATAAAAAATTGAATAAAAAAGGAAATAATACAGTGGGACTCGTGTTAAAGTGACACTTGATTTACAATGTCTCAACAACGAAGGTTTTAGTGTACAAAAAATCGAGTAAAAAAGGAAATACTACACTGGAACTCGTGTTACAGGGACACAAAGTTTTCAGTGTTTCACTAACTTTGGTTCTAGTGTACAGAAACGAAACTAAAAATACTACAGTAGAACTCGAGTTAGTGGGATACGAAGCTTTTAGTGTCTCACTAACTAAGGTTTTAGCTTTTAAAAAAATTTGGGAAAAACGAAAATAATACAGTGGAGCTTGTGTTAGTGGGACACTAGATTTTCTGTGTCTCAACAACGAAGGTTTTAGTGTATAAAAAATCGAGTAAAAAGGAAATACTACATCGGAACTCGTGTTAGAGGGACACAAAGTTTTTAGTGTCACATTAACTAAGGTTTCAAAATGCAAATAAAAATAAAACATTACAGTAAAACTCGAGTTCGTTGGATAAAACGTTTCCAGTGTCTCACTACCTCGAGTTCTAGTGTGTCAAAAAAAAATTAATAAATACAGTAAAACTCTCGTTATTGAGATACATATTCTAGCGATGTGTCTCCATAACAAAGGATCAACTGTATTAATTAAAGAAAAATTTTTTTTGAAAAAAAACTAAAAAATTTCTATGTAAAAATTAAAACGCAATGTCGAAGATGTTGTCGGGAAAATATTTATATTTTTGCAATGTTTGCGGTTGCACACGTGCCTCAAGTGCAATACTTGAAGTCAACTGATGATAGGAACATTAATGTGTCATCTTATCATTCACCTTATGATCAACGTACACTTCACTTCCTTTGCTTTTATATTGTTACTCTTTAGTATTAATAAAATTTAACTACATGTTTGGTACCTTGTAGTTTTGTTTATGCAAAGTTGACGTTTTTTTTCTCTCTCTCTCTTTCTCAAATATATTGTTTATGTATATATAGTAAATGAATACTGTTTTCATTTACTTGACATTACCTTCATGCTTCATTCTCATTTCATATTCTTTCAAGTAAATCATTCTGTTCGCCATTTTTTTTTTTTTTTTTTTTTTTTTAAATAACTCAAGTAAAATATGGTTTAATATTTTATAATGAATTATTAACTGGAAGTAAATAATTCATTATATTTTATTGTTGAGCAATAAATGACATACTGTTTAACAATGGCTGTATATGACAATGTCCATTGAATTTGGTAAAATTATAAAGAATATTTCCGAATAAATAAATAAAACGAAATTTATTTAAATAAATAAATTGAAATTTACTTAAATGAATAAAATAAAATTTATTTAAATTAATTAATTTATTTATTTTTTAATATTTATTTAATAATAAATATTTATTGTATTTATTATTTATAATTATTATAATTATTTATAAATAAATATGAAAAAATTTTTAATATTTTTCATTCTGTTGAACGGGGAGTGTCTCTATATAATAAATACAAAAAAAAAAAAAATCCTTAATATACCTGAGAGAAGGATTTCGAATTTTATCTTTGTTCCTGAAACGGATCTTTTAAAATTTTAATTTATGTTCTGTCACATTTTGTTTTCTTCTTCTTAAAAATAAGGTCGCTATATGGGACTTTTTTTTTTAAGCCAGGGATGAAGAATTTGCCACACAACCTGTTTTCTTTATCTTTTAAACATTTTTTGAACTAGTTCTATTGTAAAGAATTTTTTTTTTCCCCTTTTCTTAAAAAATATTTCGTCCTCCCAAATTTTTAAACCTTCTATTTTTCTTTAGTAGAAAAAAAAATGATTTCAATAGGTATTGAAGAAATTAAATAGAAATAAATTTATAGTGTAAATAAATTTATTTAAAAATATATTTTTTTATAAATATTTTTTTATAAATAAATATTTCATAAATATGTTTTTATAAATAAATATTTTATTAATATATTTTTTTTTCGTTTTAAATATAAAAAAAAATTTGGATTAAATTTTAAAATATGAAATTTGCAAAGTAACGACGACCTTTTATGATATATAAAAAGTGGCTTTCTCGTGACTGTACCACGATATATAAAATTGAGAAGGAAATAAAACAACAACGATTTTGATCTATAAATATACTTTACCAAGTCCAGGAATAGAAAATATCTCGTCTGGTTATTATACTTATCGATTTTCCATCCGCATTTATTTATACATATACATATATATATATTTTATAAATATATTTACTTATAAAGAAAGCGCCTATCCCGGAAGTGTCAATTAAATTGTCGCCGTAATTATCAGTTGTGTAGATTCTCAAGAATTCATCTAACCGGACACCATAGGCTTACTTTAAATGGAAATCGCGACAGATTAAAATAGAACACACTTATATCATCTTCCATAATATCTTTTTCTTATCCTTCTAAATATACGCTACTCGATTTTAATCCTTTTTTTTTTAATGAAAATTAATTATTTTTGCTCTTATTCAATTCATTTAATTTTTAAAGTTTTTTTAAAATAAAAATTATAAACAATAAAATTTTTTTTAATTATAGGAAATTTTATTAAAATTAAAATAATTTAAAATACACTTGAACTCCGTTTATTGAGACACAAAAGGGACTAGTCTCAGTAACTGAGGTTTTAGTGTATTAAGATTTTTTTTTTGCTAAATAAAAATTATAAAAAGTAAATTTTTTTTTCTTATCAAATAATAAAATTGAAATAATTTACAATACACTGGAACTCTGGTTATTCAGAGACGCAAGGGATTGGTCTCAGTAACTGAGGTTTTAGTGTATTGAGAAAAAAAGGTAAAAATCATACACTGGAACTCTAGTTATCGAGACTTTAAAAACGACGTGTCAATAAGAAGAGTTCTAGTGTATTGAAATCAAATGAAAATCAAAAATATTACAGTAGAACTCGTGTTAGTGGGACGCAATAATCGTACACTGGAACCCTAGTTACAGAGATACTGAGAACTTGATTTAGTATACAAAGTTTTCAGTGTCTCAATAACCATGGTTCTAGTGTACAAAAAAAAAAAAAATTGAAAATAAAAATACTACAGTAGAACTTGAGTTAGTGGGTTACGAAGTTTTCAGTGTCTCACCAATTAAGGTTTCAGTGTACCTATAAAAAAAATCGAAAAATACACACAATACCAGTAAATATTTTTAAATAATTTCAATTCTAAACTTTTTAAATTAAAAGCAAATTGAAAGTAATTAAAAATATTTTATTTTCCATTATTTTAAATAATTTTTAATTCCAAATTTTAAATAATAGAAATTTCAATTTCTTTTTATAAATTTTTTCCTTTTTTTCACAATGGGAAATAAAAGTAGTGAATACAATCGTTTTGTTAAAGGAACAATTCGAACATATTGAATAGTTTTTAAGGCGTACATATATGTAGTTTCAAGATATTTTTTGTAGTTCATTTTTCACTTTCGAAAATGAAGTTTGACTTTCTGACCCACTTTTTTTTCTGTGACTTAACATTCTATGTAAGTAAAACAATTTTTTGAGTTTAGGAAAAAATTAACTTTTTATAAAATAAAATTTATAAAATAAAATTTATAAAATAAAATTTATAAAATAAAATTTATAAAATAAAATTTATAAAATAAAATTTATAAAATAAAATTTATAAAATAAAATTTATAAAATAGAATTGATATATATAAAATTTTAAAAATAAAATTTATAAAATAAAATTTATAAAATAAAATTTATAAAATAAAATTTATAAAATAAAATTTATAAAATAAAATTTATAAAATAAAATTTATAAAATAAAATTTATAAAATAAAATTTATAAAATAAAATTTATAAAATAGAATTGATATATATAAAATTTTAAAAATAAAATTTATAATAAAATTTTTCTAAAAATAAATAATAATTTATAATGTTATTTTCTATTATAGTTTATTGTTTTTATTTTTATTTAATGATTTTCATTTGATTTACTACAACTTGGAAGAATTCCATTTGTATAAACCGCTAAATAGTATGCCTATAACAAATATTTTACAAGCATTTTACGTCTCTCGATTTCACACACATTAAATAAAAATAATAATTGTAAAATCTATAATTAAAATTTTTTATCGACAATTATTACAATTTTATGACATTACAATTGTTTTACGTTAGACACGTGCGTACAATATTATTAATAATAACTAATAATAATAATAATAATTCACTGTTTGGTAATTCAAAAACGAAATTAAAATTTAAAGACGAAATAAAATTATTTTTTAAATACAAAAAAACATGAATATATTTTTTTGAATTTTATTATTATTATTATTATTATTAAAGCGCAAGTGTTCAAGAATTGAAAGTCTCTTCCGCAATCGTAGCCGAAAGTTTCCATCAGTCCTTGATTGAATCGTGTTCTGTGGGTTAAATGATTTTTCACCAGGGTCGCAGTATTTTTTTTTCTTTTTTTATTATTTTTTTTTTTTTTATTTACATTAATTATGACTTCGTATTGCTTTCGATGAACGTGCCAACAAATGTACTTTATACGTTTGCCTCGATTGTAAGTGTCGGTAAAATTTTAATCACTCCCCTGCTCATTTCATTGAAAAAGTATTAACTTCCGTTTTTATGGTTTATTTTTAAATTTTTAGTTTTTTTTTTAATATATGGAGAATAAAATATATTTTATTTATATAAATATGAAATATAATAAAGAAATAAATTTATTTTTCCCCTTCCCTAACTATAATTTATAATAAATAAATAAATAGAAATTTGTCAACTTCATTAATTTTTTTTTTTTTTTTTACGAAATTTATGCTCTCTCGAACAAATCTTCTTAACTTTCTCCATTTCTCTGGAATCGAGAAATTCAAATATGTTTCTCTCTTTTATTCTCTCGATTCACGGATTTTATGTTTGTGTAAAATATATAGAAATAATTTCACATCTTTATTGATAAAAATGTCAAATTTCGAACTTTAAACGTATAAATTACGATTACTGTAACGTTGAAGAAAAAATGTACGCACATTTTTCTTTGTAGGTCAACAAAATATTTTACAGAATTAAAAAAAAATTTTAATAAATATCAAAATAAAAAAATATTAAAATATAAAATAATAATAATTATTATTATTATTTATTAACTATAAATATAAATAATATAAATTCATATTTATTTAAAGGGTACTTTATTTTAAAGTCTCGTATATAAAATATAAATAAATAAATAATAATAATAATAATTTTCCGCTAGTGATAAGAAATTAAACATTTCTAAAATTAGAAATAAATATTTGAAAAAAAAAAATTATACAATGCTGTGGAATTTTAAACAAAAATATTTTGGTTTTATTTAATGCTTAAAGAATCATTTTTTATATGATTTTAATATTCACATTGACGCAGATGACGCGTAAATAGAAAAAACTTCGCATTCCATAAATAAGGAAAGACACACCGATTTCTTTGAACATTTTTCTTTTTTCTTTTTTTAATTTAATTTATACAATTCGATTAAGAATAAAAATTATAATTCGGATAAAAATACAAATTTGAATTTTTCTATTTTTTATGTAAAAAAGTTTTGCAAAGATTTCTAAAAAAAAAAGCTACAATAAAAATTCCAAAAATAAAAAGTTAATAATATTTTTAAAAAAATAAAAATAATAACAATGATAATAATAATAATAATAATAATAATAATAATAATAATAATAATAATAATTTGCATAAAAAATATAATACAATAATTAATAATAAAATTATAAAACAATTATAAAAATTATTAATAAAATTGATAATATTGATAAAAATTATTATTATTTTATTATTGTATTACATTATTATTAGAAATAATTAAAGAATGCGAATATAACTGCAAATTTTGAGTAATTTTTTTTTTTAAATTTAATTTGAAATTTTTTTTGCATTATAATTTACGAAATCAATTTTTCGAAAAAGGGACTAAAAAAACTATAATTTCTCATAAATTATTCAAAATTGGTATTTGGAACTGAATTTTTAACGAGATTCTAAAACTTTTTTTTTTTTTTTTTGTGGGACAAAATCTTCATCAAGGCAAACGAATTGTAATCGATTCTCAGTTTCAAGACACAAGATTATAAGCGCGATCGCGATGTAACAAGGCCGCGAAGCAACAAAACGTTGCATAACTATCGTCGGACACGCTTCACGGATTGAAGTTTTGCTCATCATTCAACATTTGTCTCAATTTTTTTATTTTATTTTTTTTTTATTTCTGTAATATAGGACCAAATCTTGAAAGAAAGAGAAAAAATAATCAAAAACCGTTAACATAATAAACATAAACTATAATGTAATGGTATTTATATATAATAAATCAAATTAAAATTATTCATTAATATTCAAGTGTCATGTCTAATTAAAAATCATGCGCTTTAAATTAAAAAATTATTCATTTATTATTATTTTTTATTGTATAATATATAAATTTTATTTTTTAAAAATTTATCGTAAATTAATTTAAAATTGATTAAAATTAAAAAATATTTGAATTTTTTTTTTTTCATTTTTTGATGAAAAAAAATAGTAACGACAGTGATTACATTATATATATATTAAATAATCTTTTTATTTTGTAAAAAATCCCGTTAATCATATTACTTAATTATAATTATCTCTTCCTGGTTTGTATATTGAAGGTTCAATTATAAACAAAAAAAAAAGGAAAAAAAGCATACATATTCTTTTCACCTGCTTCAATTAAGCGTTTAAAATCGGTTAATAAAAAATAATGAAAACAAAATTTTTTTTTTAACATTGTATCTGAATCATCAAAATAAAAACAGGAAATGAATCTTGAATCATAAAAAAAACGCCTTTAAAGAAAAAGAAAAAAAAAAAAACTTTTTGCGATTCAACACGGAGCAATTTATAAATTTTAAATAATGACACTTGGATCATTAATGATTTACGAGATGTGGAAGGATTTGGCTGTGATTTTAAAGGTCGATATGTAGACCTTGGTTTTGAAAACATTCTCAAGACTTGATTGAATTTTAATCGTCAATTTGAATTTTATTAGACATTGGATAAATTTTGATAAAATATTAACATTTAAACATTTATTTATATTATAAATTTTAATATTTTAAATATCTAATATTTATTTATTTTCGTAAAATATTCCATTGAAACTTCAATAAAAAAAAAAAAAAATTTCCGTATTTTTCATTGTAATATTTAAAAAATATAAAAAAAATAATTTTAATGAATTAATCTAGGAATATTTTCATGAAGTATCATTGGAATATCCTTGGAATATTCTAACAATATTCCATCTTAATTTCTAACAAATATTCCATTGGAATTTTAAGAATATACTACTGAAATATCCAAGGAATATTATTGAAATATTACAGAAATATGCCATTGGAATATCATTGGAATATAATAGAAATATTCCATTGGAATATCATTGGAATATAATAGGAATATTCAATTGGAATTCTAAGAATATATTACTGAAATATCCAAGGAATAATATTGAAATATTGTTGGAATATAACATTGGAATATCATTGGAATATAATAGGAATATGCCATTGAAATGTCATTGGAATATAATAGGAATATTCCATTGGAATTCTAAGAATATTCTATTGAAATATCCAAGGAATAATATTGAAATATTGTAGGAATATGCCATTGGAATATAAATGGAATATACCATTGGAATATCATTAGAATTTAATAGGAATATTCCATTGGAATATAATAAGAATATTCCATTGGAATTCTAAGAATATACTACTGAAATATCCAAGGAATATTATTGAAATATTATAGGAATATACCATTGGAATATCATTGGAATATAAATGGAATATGCCATTGGAATGTCATTGGAATGTAATAGGAATATTCCATTGGAATATAATAAGAATATTCCATTGGAATTCTAAGAATATACTACTGAAATATCTAAGGAATGTTATTGAAATATTATAGGAATATGCCATTGGAATATAATAGGAATATGCCATTGGAATGTCATTGGAATATAATAGGAATATTCCATTGGAATTCTAAGAATATTCTACTGAAATATCCAAGGAATAATATTGAAATATTGTAGGAATATGACATTAGAATGTCATTGGAATATTCCATTGGAATTCTAAGAATATTCTACTGAAATATCCAAGGAATTTTATTGAAATATTTTTAGGAATATGCCATTGGAATATCATTGGTATATAATAGGAAAATTCCATTGGAATTCTAAGAATATACTACTAAAATATACAAGGAATATTATTGAAATATTCTAAGAATATTCCACGGAAATGTCCAAAGAAATTTTATTAGAATATTTGAACAATATTCCACGGAAATGTCCAAAGAAATTTTATTAGAATATTTGAACAATATTCCACGGAAATGTCCAAAGAATATTTTTGGAATATCTCAGAAATATTCTTCATAGAATATTACTTTGCATATACAAAAAAAAATTTGTTTTTTAAATACTCAAAGCAATATTGTTTTAAATATACAAAGAATATATTTTTTAAAAATATCTAAAGAATATATTTTTTTTAATATTTAAAAAATATTCTGTTGGGTTTTCTTTGATTTGCATATTACTATTGAGCATATTCACCTGTAGGTTTATTACATGCTGATTTGACAATTATTCAGGTGTTTGTGACCACATTTCCCACACACAAACAAAATATATATATACTTTTTCCACACATATATGCTTCTCATCTTCTCACAAGGTTAATTGGTAACTGTGTCACTGTCAATCAGAGACTCATCAGTATGTGTAACGCTCTTCTAATCGCAATGATCATTATATGCCCTGAGAAAATTAATTAATTTTCATGGTCTTTTCACCTTAAAAAAAAAATCATTGCTTTTCCCCCACTAAAAAAAAATTTAATTTTCATTGAAATATTTGGAATTTTTTTTACTGGAATATTTCACTGGAATATTTTTGTCAATATGAAACAAGTTTTCTTTTTGAATATTCAATTCGATTCAAAAAAGTATTTTGAATATTTTTTATAATGTTAAACAAATTTTATTGGAATATTCAATTCTCATCAACAAAGTAATTGGAATATTTTTACTGGAATATTCCATTGAAATACTGCAATATTTTTTTAGAATATCCATTTGGAATATTTAATATCTAATACTAGGAATATTTTATTTGAATATTTCCAAAATATTCCAGTGGAATATTCTAAAAGAACATTTCGTTTAAATATTCCTACAATATTCCAATGGAATATTTCAAAGGAACGTTTTAAAAATCGAAAATTTTAATATCCCTGTGCAATATGAATGGAATATTTTTTTTGAAATTTTTTTTAACCTTACCCACGGAATATTCCTGAAATATTTCAGAAAAATAATTCCACCATTGAAATTTCACAAATAAGAGACAAATATGAAAATAATTTTTCTATTTATAAAATTTTCATTTTAAAATATTTCAAGATTTCCGTTTGCATAGGTCAAATTGTTCGCTTTATATAAAAGAAAAAGAGAGAGGAAAAAAAATTCTTTTTCCCAAACTCGCACATAAATCGTTTATACAAATTCTGAAGGAAACGCATAGTACCGACACTTCCGCGATTCAATGGAACAAAAAGTCGGTAAATAAGAATAAAAATTCAACGCAAATACATTGTCGGCGCGGAATGTTTAAAAAAAAAAAAAAAAAGTGTTAATTAGAAACGATGAATTCTCAAGTTTTTTTTTAAATATAAATATTATTTATGTTCTATATTCGATTTTATTAAAAAAAAAAAAAAAAAAAAAATGAAAAACAAAAAAAATCTATTCGCGATATGACATTGAAATTGTAATTTATTAGAAACATTTCCAAAAGGAAGCATATTAAAAATTTGCTTCGATCGACAGAGACTTTATTTTTCAGTCTCCCTATTCAATGTGACGTAAATGGTGATCACTTTGTGGTATATAGTCTTTTATTTTCTTTATAAATATATATATATATATATATATATGTTCCCAATGATCTTCTTTTATTTTTTGCTCTTTATATCAATGGAATCGTAAATATATTTTTTTTTCGAAGGACAATGCTTTTTTTTATCCTCGCGATCCTCATTAGAGAAATCTGATGTCAGTGAATTTCAAACTAATTAAGTTAAGAAAAAAAAACATTCCAGTAGGAACTGATTCAAACTTTTAAATTTTATCTTCCTTAAAAAAAAAAAAATGGGAAATTCCAATTAATTATTTGGGGAAAAAAAATTATCATTGTAATATTTGGAAATTCTTTTTTTTTCAAGGAATATCCCAAAAAAATATTAAAAAATATTTCCAACAAAAAAAGTTCAATTCATACTTGAGGAATATTTGAGAATATTTCCAAGGAATATATAATATTTATTTCAATGGAATATATTTGAGAATATTCCATTGATATTATAATGGAATATTTGGAAATATACTATATTTTTATTCTATTGAAATATTTTACTTTTCATATTGGAATATTTCATTTTTCTATTGGAATATTCGAATATGGAATATTCCAGTAATGTGAATGGAATATTCCATATTATTTTGGCAAATACATATATTAAATTTTGAAAAAAAATATTTATCTTAAAATTAAAAAATAGTTGGAAAAGAAAAAAAATTTAAAAAAAAGATGGGGAATTTCATTTAATTATTTGGGGGAAAAAATTATCATTGGAATATTTGGAAATTCTTTTTTTTTTCAAGGAATATCCCAAAAAAAAATATTAAAAAATATTTCCAACAAAAAAAATTCTATCCATACTTGAGGAATATTTGAGAATATTTCCAAGGAATATATAATATTTATTTCAATGGAATATATTTGAGAATATTCCATTGATATTATAATGGAATATTTGGAAATATACTATATTTTTATTCTATTGAAATATTTTACTTTTCATATTGGAATATTTCATTTTTTCTATTGGAATATTCGGATATGGAATATTCCAGTAATGTAAATGGAATATTCCATATTATTTTGGCAAATACATATATATTATTAAATTTTGAAAAAAATATTTATCTTAAAATTAAAAAAATAGTTGGATAAAAAAATTTGCTTTTGATAAAAAATTATTTTTCTCTTAAAAATAAAAATAAAAAATTGTAATTCATCGTCATTTTAATGATTTTTTTTTTGTAAAAAGAGCTGTGAAGAAAATAAAAAGAGGATCCAGTCTGTCTTGAAATAACGGTCCATTGGTCAAGGCTTACGAAGGATTTTTATCCATGTTTCATCGTTCTTTATTGCCATATATCCAGCACTTATGTGCTACTTTAATTTCTTTTCTTGAAATATTGGCATATCATCCGCGCTTATAAAACAGTGCTCTGAGAAATGTGAAAATTTGCCAATATAACTTCTTGGAAAAAAGAAACAAAAAAAAAAAAAAAAAAAAAAAAAAAAAATGAAAAAGCCAAGGATTTTCCCATTAAAATTTACTGAATTTTAATAGCCACGCGAAATTAATTTCGAAATAATTTTTAAATGAAAAAACAAATTTTTCATCTTTTTCTTTTTATTTTTGAAAAATGATTTTTGAACGCCCATTTATATAGATTTTAAATCAAAAGTTATTTTCGAAAGTGCTTTTTGCATGCCCGCCTTTCACTCGTTACATCTCATTGTTCTGAAATGTCATACTGAACTCAAAGGTCGTCAAGGCCGAAGCAGTTGACATTTTTGCTCAATTTTTTTTTTCATGACAATTAATATTATTATCATTATTAATAAATCACATAATCTCACAAAATTGATTTTATCTAATTAATTAAGCGCGCATTTCATTATAATTCAATCTGAAATTTTTCAGTGAAAGTTTTATTATTAATATAGATATATTGTAGTAGCCTAGATAATATATATTATATTTGTAACAAATATTCCATTTTTAATTTTGGAATATTAAAATTAATTTCTGTGGAATATTAAAATAAAATTTTTATCGAATATATCAAAAATATTTTCAAAAATATTCCAATGAAATAATATAAATATTTCAATATTTTTCTTGTGGAATATTTTTATTGTATATATTAAATATTTCAAAATATTAACGTTACGGAATTAATATTTCTGGATAATAAATGGAATATCTCTAAATATTTCAATGGAATATTTCTTTCTAAAAAATTTTTTTCTAAATATTTCAATACAATATTTTTTAAAAATATTCCCAAATATTCCAGAGGAATAGAAATAAAATATTTTTAAATATTCCAATGGAATTATGTGTTATTATTTTCTTGAAATATTCCAAAAATATAGAATTATAATATAGAATTATAATATTGAAAGAATATTAAAACATACTTACAACAGAATAAACCTATAATATTCCAATAGAATATTTTTAAAATAAATATTCCAAAAAATGTAATATTCCTGGAATATGAATGAAATATTCTAATGGAATATTTCTACAATAAATATTCTAAGAGATTGAATATTTCTGGAATATGAACGAAATATTCCAATGGAATATTTCTACAATAAATATTCCAAAAATTTAATATTTCTGGAATATGAATGAAATATTCCAATGGAATATTTCTACAATAAATATTCAAAAAGGTTTAATATTTCTGGAATATGAATGAAATATTCCAATGGAAGATTTCTACAATAAATATTCCAAAAGATTTAATATTTCTGGAATATGAATGAAATATTCCAAAAGATTTAATATTTCTGGAATATGAATGAAATATTTCAAAAGATTTAATATTTCTGGAATATGAATGAAATATTCCAATAGAATATTTCTACAATAAATATTCCAATAGAATATTTCTACAATAAATATTCCAAAAATTTAATATTTCTGGAATATGAATGAAATATTCCAATGGAATATTTCTACAATAAATATTCCAAAAGGTTTAATATTTCTGGAATATGAATGAAATATTCCAATGGAAGATTTCTACAATAAATATTCCAAAAGATTTAATATTTCTGGAATATGAATGAAATATTCCAAAAGATTTAATATTTCTGGAATATGAATGAAATATTTCAAAAGATTTAATATTTCTGGAATATGAATGAAATATTCCAATGGAATATTTCTACAATAAATATTCCAAAAGGTTTAATATTTCTGGAATATGAATGAAATATTCCAATGGAAGATTTCTACAATAAATATTCCAAAAGATTGAATATTCCTGGAATATGAATGAAATATTCTCAATACTAGTGGAACATTGAAAATAATTGAAGGTCAGACTAATAAAGTTTAAACGTAACGGATCAAAATTCCATATAAAGGGGTAGAGAACCAATCAACAACGACAACATATCCTCATGAGGTTTGCTCCAGTGATCCAGTGTGATGATCACTAAAGGTCTCCGACCTGTATTCTTGCGTGTAGTGCAATATATATATATATATATATATATATATATATATATATATTCCGTATTCAGCATCCGTATTGTGAACGATCGTGATAAACAGAATTCCTACCCTTTTATTTATTAGCTCGCAACATTCTGACGATTCTATATACTTTATAAGGAGACTTTCGTAACGGCTTTCTGATTGGACAAGTCATTGCTATAAGAGTTTATATATATATATATATTTTTATTTATTTATACTCATTGACTTCCTTTTCAACTTCTCTCTCATGGTCATGGTTCTTTCGTGATGATGCAGTATATTTAAGTTCAATAAAAGGATTTTGCATCTTTAATAAAAATTTATTCATTTTAATTTTACTTTTTGTAAAAAAAAAATCCATCTCGCAAATTGTTTATTTTATAGACAATATTAAAAAAAAGAAAAAAAAATTAACAGACTCTTATTGAGATAATTTCATTGGTTTCGCATTTTTTTTTTCTCTCTCTTAATTTAATATGATGTAAACGATTATTGAGATATGAGATCATCATTTTTTTTTGCTTCCCCCCTTTTTTTTACACATTTAGTTTCGCTTCTATTTTCATGAAGAAAAAAAAATAAACAAAATTTTTTATTTGAAACTTTTCAAATTTTTTTTTGGAATATCCCATTGGAATATTGAAATATTCCATAAAAAAAAATATTCCATTTTAATAATAATATTCCACAATAATATTGTGGATATTCTAACGATTATTACATTGGAATATTAAGGATATTACAAACGAATATTCCACAATAATATTTGTGGATATTCTAACGATTATTACATTGGAATATTAAGGATATTACCAACGAATATTCCACAAGAATATTGTTAATATTCTTACAATTATTCCATTGGAATATTGTGAATATTTTTACGATTATTCCATTGGAATATTAAGAATATTACCAACGAATATTCCATAAAAATATTGAGGATATTTCTAACGAATATTCATTCAATGAAATATTCTAAGAATGCGAATGAAATATTTCATAGAAAATAATTGTTTAGATTTGAAACAAATATAATTTCTTTTATAATATGAAAATTTTATGCATTTTTTTATAAATATTTTTTTGCGAAATATTAATTAATATCTCTAGTAAAATTTTAATTTTTTCAAAATATTTTTTAGTGTTCATCTCTCTCTCTCTCTTTTTAAGTCTTGTATATTATGAGATGATGTGTGTTACGAGTAACTTTTTTTTGTATTGCATATTATACAAAGTGTTTAAAAATGAAATATATTGTAAAGTTCCTTATTGAAGAGGAACGATTGATTACTGCTTTTCTTATATATATATATATATACTAGAGGGGCTAGGCCCCCCTGCGCGCTTCGCGCGCCAACCCCCTATTTTTGGCGGGAAATACAGAGAGAGATGAGGGAAGGGTCATTTAGGTCATTTTTGATGGAGGAGGTGAAATGAGAGGAGGGAGGGGGACTTGCGGCTATATTCAGAGCCTTAAAACGAACATAACCTCAAAATTAGGTCATTTCTGGCGGGGGAGGGGACTTGCGGCTATATTCAGAGTCTTGAAACGAACATAACCTCAAAATTTAGGTCATTTTTGACGGAGGAGGGGAAATGAGAGGAGGGAGGCGGACTTGCGGCTAAATTCAGAGCCTTAAAACGAACATAACCTCAAAATTTAGGAGGGGGGACTCCCCCCTCCTAGGTCAAGAATTCTTGAAACAGCGGCGGCGGCGGAGGCGGCGGCGGCGATATCTTTTTGTAATATAGGAAGATATATATATATATATATTCAACAAATTGTCCATAATCATTTTGTTGAATAAACCGGTTAAAAACACTTTCAATAAATCATATTTTATATATCGTTTGGTGCTCTTTCACTATATATATATATATATATATATATATATATATATATATATGAACATAGCACACACGAGTGTATCAAACCGAGGTTACAAAAGTGAAGGTCGGAAATTAATATTGTGGGTAATATTAATTCAGATTGAAATTATTTTCTTATACTACACGCGGGAAGCATTACCTACCTCAAAGTAAATTTTTGTTCTTTTCCCTAAGAGTTTCCTCATTTCACTCTTTGAGGGTTCGAGGACATCGTGTTCTCTGTTTAATGCGTGATAGAAAAAACAAAAACAAATTTATTTTTTCCCACCAAATTGAACAAAAAACTTTCTACCAAAAAAAAGAAAAAAGAAAGATTTTTTAATCTGACATCTTTGAAATATTCCAAAGACATTCCATTGGACTATAGGAAAAATTAAAATTATCGACTTTGGAATTTTTTTTTTTGAATAATCGAAACATTCCATTGGAACATTCGGAATATTAAAATATTTGACTTAACAACGTTTTTTTTTTAGTATTCCAAAAACATTCCACTGGAATATTGGGAATATTAAAATGTTTAATTTTGAAATTTTCTTCTTGGAATATTCCTAGAATATTTCAACAATTTATAAATACGTGGAAATAAATTTTTACATTTAATTTTTAATTCAATGATAATTAATTTTTGATCATTCTATTAACATTTTTAAAAATTTGACATTTCTTAGTATACACAAGTGTTTTATTTTATTTTATTTTTTTTTAAATGCTTTGTAAAACCTTGAATTTAAAGTGAAACTTACAAAAATTTAAATTCTCATTGAAATGAAATTAGAAGCATCAAAGAATTATAATAATTTTTTTTTTAAATTTTCACTTTTGAAGAAAAATTTAAATTCAAGTTAAAGTGAAAAATAGGGAAATTTATCTACTTAAATAAAAGTTAAAATATTTATTTATTTAAATAATAAATTTTAATTTAAATTAATATTACAATTGAATATTTCTGATTATTCCAATGTTTTTTTTTTTTTGAAGAATATTCCTTTGAAATATTATTATTAAAGCAATTAAAATGGAATATTTTCAGAATAATCCAGTGGAATAATTTCAGATATGAAATAAATTAGAATATTCCAAAGGGATATTTTTAAATATGGAATATTATTAAAATATTAAAAGAGAATATTTTTAGAATAATCCAGTGGAATGTTTTCCGACATGGAATATTAGAATATTCCAATGGAATATTATTGGAATATTAGAATATTCCAATGGAATAATATTGGAATATCATTAGAATATTCCATTGGAATATTATAATATTCCAAAGGAATATTATTGGAATATTAGAATATTCCAATGGAATATTATTGGAATATTATTAGAATATTCCAGTGGAATATTAAAATGGAATATTTTCTGTAGTATTCCAATATTTTGCAATATTAACTATAAAAAAAAAATTGTCATTACTATTAAAATTAGGTTAAGCGAGGTAATAAACTCGGGCAATGTTGTCCTAGTTTTTTGAAAGTGGGATGACGTTCATATGGGATTTCTATCGTTATATGCGTAAGACAATATAATATTGAAAACAATAGAATTTGGTGTTACGTATGTAAACGTAGGTGTTCGTATACATGATCAATTGTGCAAGTTTCGCCTTCATCGTAATTGCACTTCAAAGTGTTCAATGACAGATTAAATAATCAAATGGAACGTTTTATCATAAATCAGATTTTCAAATTTCAAACGATTAGAAAGCTTACTGTATATATATATATATATATATATATATATATATATATATATATATACAATATAAGTTTGTTTTTAAACTCGCGTAATATTGAATATAGTTCCTTTCACCTCTATGCGCTTAAATGCAAATTGATTTCGAAGAACAAAAAAAAAAAAATCTCTCACAAAAAATGATATTTACTTATAAGTAATTTGAAAAAAAATCCATTTATATTATTTATAGTAATTTAAAAATAAAAAACATATTTTAAAAATATTTTATTACTAAAAATATTCCATCGGAATATTTTACAAATATTTCAATGGAATATTAGAAAATATTGGAATAAAAAATATTCTATTGGAGTATTCTAAAAATATTTCCACTGGAGCATCCTACAGGAATATTCCATTGGAATATTGTATAAACGTTTTTTTTATGGAATATTGTAAAAATATTTTAATGGAATATTCTTTTAAAAAAAAATTTTTTTTCTTCTAAAATTGAATTAAAATTATTTAATTCTATATAATAAATAATTATTGACTTTAAAAGAAAAGTGTATAATTCTTAATTTCTTCTCATCTTGACAAACGGTCCAGAGGAGGAAAATATAAGATTAATTATTAAAAAAAAAGAAAAAAATTATAATGACATAATAGAGACAAAATGATTCTTTTAATTCGCATAGATATACCATAAAGTATCGTTGATTTATTCTGAGGGAGCGAAAGCAGAGAGAGAGAGAGAGAGAGAGGAGGGAGATAATAAGTGACTGCTCTCGAGTCTTTGTTATCCATCGAAGAGACCAAAACCCGTCCGAATAACCAGTTTTGTAAAAAAAAAAAAAAAGTAAATATATATATATTGTTCAAAGAAACATATATACTATGGCAAATAATTCACGTGCATTAGTGCCATTATTCGCCATTGTAAATTCACATAAACAATTGAAAAGCTTCGACTTCAAAGCGCTCTTATCTTATGATTCTATTTTTTTTTAATTTACACACACACACACTGGAAGAGTACACGCAATGATAAATCACAAATTTCTTTTTTCGAGTTCGTTCTTTGCAAAAAAAAATTTTTTTATTCTAAATTTACTGCTTCTTTGCAACAAGAAATATTGTTCCATTTAAGATGCAACAAAAAAAATTTATTTATTTTCAGAAATAATTTTTTTCCTAGAATTGAATGGAATACTCCATTAACATTCTTTGAATATTCCATTTGGAACATTGGAAATACAGAAAAAAGAATATTTCATGCATATTTCTTTCGAACGTTCTTTTGGAATATGGGAATATTTAAGTGGAATTTTATTGGAATATAGCAAAGTATAATTCCAATGGAATAGTGCCACAATATTCCATTTTAATATTATTACTTAAATATTCCAATAAACCTATATATAATTCCAAAGAAATTTTTCTATAACAATCCAAATGAATATTCCTACAATATTATTTGGAATTTTTTTGAAAAACAATTTTGAATATTTAAATAATATTCCAAAATAAATTTCCCACAACATTCCCAAAATATTCCAATAATACTATATAATTCCAAAGGAATTTTTCCATAACAATTGATTGAAATATTCGTAAAATATTCCTTTGGAATTTATTTTTAAAACATTATTGAATATTTCAATAATATTCCAATAAAAATTTTCCACAACATTCCATTGTGCAATATACCTATAATATTCCAAAGGAAGTTTAGGACAATATTCCATATTCCTATAATATTCCAAATAATTTTTCCCACAACATTACATTTTAATATTCGTACAATATTAAAATTAAATATTTCTGAAATAATCTAAAGAAATATTTCTCTAATATTCCATTGGAATTTTTTTAAAAACATTATTGAATATTTCAAGAATATTCCAATAAAAATTTTCCACAACATTCCATTGTGAAATATATCTATGATATTCCAAAGGAATTTTAGGACCATATTCCATATTCCTATAATATTCCAAAGGATTTTTCCTACAACATTCTATTTTAGTATTATTACTGAAATATTCCAATAATACCATATAATTCCAAAGGCATTTTTCCATAACAATTCATTGAAATATTCGTAAAATATTCCTTTGGAATTTATTTTTAAAACATTATTGAATATTTCAAGAATATTCCAATAAAAATTTTCCACTACATTCCATTGTGAAATATATCTATGATATTCCAAAGGAATTTTAGGACCATATTCCTATAATATTCCAAAGGATTTTTCCTACAACATTCTATTTTAGTATTATTACTGAAATATTCCAATAATACTATATAATTCCAAAGGAATTTTTCCATAACAATTCATTGAAATATTCGTAAAATATTCCTTTGGAATTTATTTTTAAAACATTATTGAATATTTCAAGAATATTCCAACAAAAATTTTCCACTACATTCCATTGTGAAATATATCTATGATATTCCAAAGGAATTTTAGGACCATATTCCACATTCCTATAATATTCCAAAGGATTTTTCCTACAACATTCTATTTTAGTATTATTACTGAAATATTCCAATAATACTATATAATTCCAAAGGAATTTTTCCATAACAATTCATTGAAATATTCGTAAAATATTCCTTTGGAATTTATTTTTAAAACATTATTGAATATTTCAAGAATATTCCAACAAAAATTTTCCACTACATTCCATTGTGAAATATATCTATGATATTCCAAAGGAATTTTAGGACCATATTCCACATTCCTATAATATTCCAAAGGATTTTTCCTACAACATTCTATTTTAGTATTATTACTGAAATATTCTAATAATACTATATAATTCCAAAGGAATTTTTCCATAACAATTCATTGAAATATTCGTAAAATATTCCTTTGGAATTTATTTTTAAAACATTATTGAATATTTCAATAATATTCCAATAAAAATTTTTCACAACATTCCATTGTGAAATATACCTATAATATTCCAAAGGAATTTTAGGACAATATTCCAAATTCCTATAATATTTAAAATAATTTTTCCCACAACATTTCATATTAATATTCCTACTATATTAAAATGGAATATTTCTCTAATATTACATTGGAATATTTTTACAATATTCCTTTGGAATATTTCTGAAATACATATTCCAATGGTCAAAAATAATTATTTTCATTTTTTTATGGAATAATGTGGCAGTGAAGAAAATTGAAAAAGAAAAAAAAATTCATAACGTGTGCCTAGTAAAATGAACGATGAACACTTGTTTGTATGTATATTTTCTACGTGAAAAACATTGGACGATATAGTATATTCTACCGTGACCCACTGGCATACAAATGTTCACACTAAACGTCTTCTATATATCCATGAGTGATACATAACTCACTTAACAATTCCTTTTCCTTTTAGAAACAAAAAAAAAATAAAATATATCAATATCAACATTAATCACACTATTATATTTTAAACAAATCATTTTTAAAATCACTGTCAACTATTGAAATTAAAAGAAAAAAAAAATAGTTATTAGTCAAAAATGAAACTGAAAATTAATTGGTTAATAATTTTTTACCTTACCGATATATTTTTTAGTTTATTTTTATTTATTTGAATAAAAAAATATATTATAAAAAATAGGCAAAAAGTATTTCTTTTTTTTCTTTTTGATATAATTAATATAAAAATATGTGTAATTAATAAAAAATTCAATTAATTTATATTAAAAAATGAATTATTAATGAAATAATTTCTTTCTTTTTTTTACGAGATTAGGGCAAAAAAAAAAAATTCGATTTTTTTTTATACCTGTATATATTTATCAATACCGCTACACTTTCACCGCAATGTCATCAATGTGATTTTTCAATTCCAGAAGAATCTTGTCAGGTATATATATAAGTGACGAAAGAAAACGTGACGTCATGAGGAAATGATTACAATTGAATCTCATTTGAATTAATTAAACACAATGAACTACGCGCTCAACATTTCTGTTTATTTTTTTTTTATTATTATCTTTGTTTTGTTTTCATTTTATTAATTTCTATCTAAATTATTATTAATTATTACATTCTACAGTGAAAGTAAAGAAAATTCTCAAAAAAAAAAAAAATTGTAAACATTTCATATTTGTTTGTTAATAATTTATTAATTAATTTGTTATTTTATTATTATTTATTATTAGTTATTATTTATATTTATATTAAAATGTAGGTAATAACATAATAATAATAATAATTTATATTTATTATTTTTTTTAATTATTATTTTTGATTATTATTAATAATTTCAATAAAAATTATTTAATTAATCGAAAATTTAATGTAAAAGAAATTTGCATGTATTTTCATAAAAAAATAAAAAAAAATCGAAAAAAAGAAAGGAGAAAACAAATTATATTTGTATACTATAGAGAAAACCTTAACACGCCGTAGGGTAATTTCGATCTGGATATATAATGTAGTTTTTGAAATAATATTTTAAATTAAATGAGCAAAAAAAAATTTTTTCTTTAATAAAAAAAATAGTGAAAAAAAAATTCAGAAATGTAATTACAATTTTTTCCAAAAGAATTTTTTTTTTTCTTTTTTTGAAAACGGAATTATGATGCTTGAGATCGTGAAGTTAACAGTCGATCATGTCAGTGAAAGAATTCACATTATAATCTGTTCTCTACGTCAAGAAAAAAAGGAAAAAAAAAAAAAAAAAAATGATGCCCTGAGCCTTTCAATTAAAATCGCAT
Organism: Leptopilina boulardi; assembly: GCF_019393585.1. Lineage (NCBI taxonomy): Eukaryota > Metazoa > Arthropoda > Insecta > Hymenoptera > Figitidae > Leptopilina > Leptopilina boulardi. Next base: position 495,953 of record NW_026137838.1, read on the forward strand.
TAGGAATCTTGGCATATCGTGATATTATCGTTTATATTGACCGGAACTTCTATATAACATCGTATCTCTCAAGATCATATTTCATGGTTTAAAAGCGCTGATTCAAATTCTCATATATAGCGGTGAAATCTACCTACATTACTGTATAAATTTTTCCAACTAATTTTCCAACTTATTATAGCAATTATGTTTTTTTTTTTAAATTAACTTTTCATTTGCAAACATTTTCTTTTTTATTTCCGTTATTACTAGTGTTATATTATTTACTGTATAATTAATTTTTTCAAAAAAAAATTTTTTTTTCAAATTATAATAATTATTTGGATAATTTGGATTTACAATTTTATTTCTCTATTGCCATTAATCGGAGGAATTAATTTTTTAATAATAATTATAATAATAATTATAATAATCATAATATATAATAATAACATTACTATTAATAATTGATTATTGTTAATTAAAAATAATTATTTGGTTAAATTTTATTATTATTTGCAAAATAATTATTATACATTGTTAATATATCTCGAAATATTAATCGATATATCATAGTAACAATCGATATATCGTAATAGCAATCGATATATCAAACTATCAATCAATATATCGAATTATCAATCCATAAATCGTATTAATAATCGATACATCGTAATAACAATCGATATATCGAATTATCGCTCGATGCATCGTTGTAACAATCGATATATCGAATTATCAATTAATATATCGAAGATACAATCGATTTAACGAAAAAATAATCGAATTATCACTCGATTCAATGAAATAACAATCGATACATCGCAGTAATAATCGATATATCGAATTGTCGCTCGATGCATCGTTGTAACAATCGATATATCGAATTATCAATTAATATATCGAAGATACAATCGATTTAACGAAAAAATAATCGAATTATCACTCGATTCAATGAAATAACAATCGATACATCGCAGTAATAATCGATATATCGAAATAACAATCGATACATCGTAGTAATAATCGATATATCGAAGTACCAATCGATAAATCGAATAATTAACAATTGCAAAAAATAAATTGCAATGTAGAGAAATAAAATCGAAAATTTCAATTCGCTATTAAATTTTGAGCGAACGTAACGTCACATATATATATATATATGTGAAAAGTCAAACGTGACAGTAGAACAAACTTTATGTGGTCAGACACGGAGGATACGCAAACAAATCATCAAGAATTGATTTTTCTACTAATGAATAAAAAATCAATGAAAATATTCTGAAATTTTTATTAACAAAATAATAATTAAATAAATTAATTAAATTTCAAATGTAATTATTTATAATAATTTATAATTATATTTATAATTCGTAAATTATTTATTTTTTATTTATTTATATTTATAATAATAAGAATTATAATAATAATAATAGATTTGTTTTGTTTTTTTTATAAAAAAAATTAATTTTAAATTTTATTTTCGCTTATTAAACAAATTAATTATTTATTTAATTTTCGCATAAAAGATGAAAATTTAAGTTTAATTTACACATTATTATCGCTACGAGTAAAATAATGTACTATACAATTAGAGGCACTTGTTTCTTTTTTTTTTTTTTTTTTTTTTTTTTCTTTAGTATTAAAATTCGACGGAAATCCGGCGTCAATTTTTTTTTCCTTTTTAAAATTTATCCGCGCGCATTATCCATTTATTTTCTCACTCCCGTGAATCGATTAGTGACATTAATTTCCTACCTGTAATAAGATATACTTTCTTCGAAAATTGTAATTTTCACCTCGAACATATAAAAATGTGTGATTAATTAAAATTTCACTATTTAGAAAATATAAATAATAATTAAATTTAAAAAAATATATACAAACAAATTATTCAATCTTACAATAATTGAATTCAATTTAATAGAACAGATTTAATTAATTTATTCATTTAAATTATTAAAAAAAAAAAAAATTTATAAGAAATTAATTATGAAAAATAATTTACAAAAGATTAAGAAAATGTCATTCGACAAATTTTAATGAATTTTTTTTTTGTAAATAATTAAAAAATAAAGAAAAAAAAAAATTTATTTCGAAAAATTGTTTTCCCTCTCTCTCAAAAAAAAAATTAATTACAAAAATGAGTCATTTCTCTATTAATGTCTTGTGATGATAACCAATTAAGCCTAGAATATATATATATATATATCTGAGAAACACCTTTAATTAAGTAGTCAACTAGTTCCTTGATAGTAACATTTTACAGTTACATTCGCTAATGAATTGTACACCTGTTTTTCATTCAATGTAATTTAACATAACAATTTTATTTGCAATTTCAAACCTTGTTTTATAAATATCAATAATAATTAAATATTATTTATTCATTCTAAGCATATTATACTAATTTTATATTTATTAAATGTTTACTGATAATTAGTTAATTTTTAAATCATATCTAATTTATTATTTATTCGCGTGATTTTTTTTTTTATTTTTTTTACTAATAATTAAGTTTTTTTTTTATTTACCAATAACAAAATTATTATTTTATTACTTATTATTTACTTTATTATTTGTTAAATTTTTAATTTATTTATTTTTTTACTAATTTCCTAATTATTAATTTTTAACCAATCTCCTGATTATATTAATTGGTATTATTATTATTATTATTATTATTTTAGTAATTATTGATTATTTAATTAATTATTTTATTATTAATAATAATTATTATTAAGTAAAATAATTACAAGTAGTGAAATAATTATATTCTCGTTTTGCTTAAAGAAATCCTAGTTTCTGAGATGATATTTTAAAATGGACAAAATGGAATTATATTGGAATTTTGTCAAAAAATAAATTCCAAACACATGTAAATATCATGTATGGTAGAAATAAATTGACTCATTAATCGAATGAAGGGAAATCACCTTTGTCATACATAATTACTTTGGCACGTGCCAGAGTCGTAAATTAAAATATATACGTATATATGAAGGATTACGCAATCCCTATAAGAGGCGCCAGTCATTTTTTTTTTTTTTCTAATCCTATTGTCAAAATATTATAACCATTAAAGTGTTCGTTTTTATTATGTAATTATAATTTATTCGATAAAAAAATTTATTTTAACTTTTTTTTTTAATAATTTTTGCAGATGGCGAGGCTCGGTTTATAAGCTCATATGGCGAGAACTTCTCGTTTATCTTTTTGTTTATTACATCATCAACTTTACCTACAGATATGCTCTCAACGAGGAACAACAACGGTAAGTTTAAAAAAAGAAATTTTTTTTGATTATTTAAAATTTAATTTTAATTATTTATCAATTACTAGTTTCATTGTAATTAATTAATTAATTATTTTGTTAAAATTTATTAAACGAATTAATGATAATAATTAATTAATCAAATAATTAATAATAATGAATTAATTTTTATTAATTAATTAAATAATTATTATTAACTAATTTAATAATTAACCAGAATAATTAATTGAATAATTAATTATTATAATAATAATTAACGGAATAATTAATTATTATGAATTAATTGAAGATTATTTTATAAAATTTTGTCTATTTGCTAAATGAACTTTTTTTTCAATGGCATTGTCATAAATAATATAGAAGAACGAATTTTAAAATTAAAAAGAAAAAAAAAACTGATACGATATATTTAATATGTTTCTTATCATGTAGAATGACAATAAATGATTGGAAAAAGAATCGACAAATACAGCTTTGAATATATATATATATATATATATATATATATATATATATATATATATATATATATATATAGCCAAAGAGCTTTGTAAGTTTCACCTCGAATAAAAATTCTCGTAAAAATTCAATTGTATTTCAAGTGCGTAAAATAAATTTTTTTTTACCATTCTAAACCTTGGCCTAACTTTAATTTCAATATATTTTTTTTCTCTGTTTTTAAACTTATCTTTATAAATGCCAAATTAATATTTTATTTAAGGGTGGAAAACCAATTTTTAAATTATAATAATTAAAAGAAAATTAATTTTGTTTTTTAAATTTATAATAATAATAATTAATTAATAGTAATAATAATAATTAATAATTATAATTTTAAATAAATAAAAATTGGTTTTTTTTTTTTGTTGAAATTATTAACAATGGAAGTGAATTATTAAAGATTTTTGTAAAAATAAATAAATATTACTTTTCAGGAAGAAGTACAATTTGAAAAAAATTAAGTTATAATAAGATGATTAAACTATAAAGGAATTTAAATATTTATGAAGATGTTTCGAGATTTTGCCTAGAAATCTTATTCATATACCAGTGTAACATCTCATTTTCCAAAGATTAAAAATCATTTAGTTATTAGCTAATTAATTTACATTATTAATTTTTCTATAATAACGGATATTAAAATAATTTTTTTTCTATTTTTTATTATTCATAAATATTTTTATGGCAGAAAGTAAAAACAAAAGAAAAAAAAAATTACAAAAATATAAATAAATTTTTAATTTACAACTATAGCAAAAAATTCCAATTTAGTACATTAACCTTGAAATAAAAGCAAATTTTGTTAAATGACATTTTGATTATGAAATGTTGCTATTAATAAATTTTTCGACAATTGTATTTCGACCATTGAATTACACAATTGGAGAAAAAATTTTTTTCATTACAAATTATTATAATAACTATTTTTTTTCACTCAAAACTAAAATATACTTTTTTTTTATCCTATATAAATGCATGATGAGAGCGACATCCTAACGTTATAACCTTGTTCCACATATGAACGAATTCTCTGTGTTTTGTCGAATAGCGAATCGTTGAATTGCATCACAATAATTGATATAAATTTATATGTCGATCTTTCTGGTTATTTAATTGCATAAAAATCATTATAAACCTTTCAAAAATTAAAAAAAAAAAAAAAATTATTTGCTAATTTAAAATAAAATTCTAAATCTATTCTGTTTTATTTTTTCATTAAAAAAAAAAAAAAAATTGAAATACAATTTTTTTTCACTCGACTTTTGTAAATTATTATAATCGGTATTTATTATTATATTTATTTAGTATATTTTATTTTAAAAAAAAATTTAAAAAAAAAATTAAATAAAAAATTGAAATTATTAACAATAAATTTTAAAAAAGTAAAATAAAAAATAATTAATAAATAAAAAATAAATAAATAAGTAATTAAATAACTAAAAATAAGTAAATGGATAAATAAATAAATAAATTGGGATAAACAATTTTTCGTCACGATTTCAAGTTGAATGGAATAATGAATTTTTTTAAAAAACTTCTTTTTTCTCTATTTTTTTTTTTTTAATTTTTAAACACGTTCTTTTAATTAATGCATGTCAGTCATGTCAGTGCGAAAATAAAAATTGCCCCATATATTGTAATTTATAAACGTCCTAGCCCTACATTTCTCGTTTTATTGTGGCAATTATGTATACCAAAAAAAAAACCCGTTTTTTTGTTTCAGCTAAAAATTTACACAAAAATAATAAACTATTTTTTTTTTTATTCAAGGGTTTTCGAGAAGATTCGTTATTATTTCGCAAATTCAAGCGATTCAATACCAATGTCTTTTGTTCTTGGATTTTACGTATCGCTTGTGGTCAAAAGATGGTGGGAACAATATAAACTTCTACCATGGCCCGATAATCTTGCACTTTTTATCAGTGCCGCCATTCCAGGAAATGTAAGTCATTTTTTTTTTTAATTCAAATTTTTTTCACATTGCAAATTTTTTCCAAAAAAAAGGTGATTTTCAAAGTTTTTTTTTCGCTTTTTCATAGAAAATTAATTCAGTGAAAATTTTTTTCTTTTTTTTCACTAAAAATTTTTTCAAAAAAATTATTTTGAAAATTTTTTGGTTTTTTTCACTGCAAAATTTTTCAAAAAAAAAAAAAAAATTAATTTGGAATTTTTTTTTATTTTTCATAGAAAATTAATTGTTCCTTCGTTTTATTAAAAAAAAAAAAAATCCATACAAGAAACCAAAAAAAAAATTATTATATTCTACAAAAAAATTACGTTTTAGAATTTTTTTTTGTTTCAATTTATATTTTAATTAATTTTAATTTATTCATAATATTAATAATAAATTATTAATTTAATTACACGTAATTTAAATAATAAATATAATTAAATATTTTTATTTTTCCAAATAAACGAAGGTATACGATAATTTTAAAAACAAAAATAAAAAGTGCAAATTGAAAAAAAAAAAAATGCAAAAGAAAAAAATTGTCAGTCTTATTTTTTTTTTTTTTCGACAGAGAGACATTTATTTATAAATTACATAATTTGCATGACTTTTGCGATGTTTGAATTTATTTAAATTGAAGAACGTAATTCTTATGTATAATATTATCAAGCAATTATTTTTTCAGTAACAAAACATAAAAGAGAAGGTAAATGTTTAATTAACTCGTAAAAATAATAATTCGTGAAAAAAAAACGATAATTGGAAAATTCCCTTCTTTTTTTTGTTTTAAAATTATAATTATCACTTGGAAAAATAGCGTGTTCATGTCAAAGCGTATATTCAAAACTTATATTTACTTTTGATCAGCTCTTAAATTACTTTTGTAATTGTACACCAATTCACAAAAGTTGTTTATATTTTAAAACAATAAAATTTTTAGATTTTCATCTTTTTCCCAAAAAGAAAAAAAAAATTAATTTCTTTAACTTTTTGAGGTAATTTTCTTTTTTTTTGTTCTTTAATGATCTCTTATTAAAAATATTTTTTTATTTTAATTTATTTTTATTTTACACTATTATATAATTAATTATTATTATTATTATTATTATTATTATTATTATTATTATTATTATTATTATTATTATTATTATCAGTATTATTATTATTATTATTATTATTATTATTATTATTATTATTATTATTATTATTATTATTATTATTATTATTATTATTATTATTATTATTATTATTATTATTATTATTATTATTATTATTATTATTATTATTATTATTATTATTATTATTATTATTATTATTATTATTAGTATTATTATTTTTATTATTATTATTATTATTTATAATTATTGTTATTATTATATTATTATTTTTGAAATATTTTTTGTTTTATTTTAATTTTATAAAAAAAAGAAAAAGAAATTAAAAAAAAAAAAAAATTGGAAGGAAATTTTCGCTCATTTGCACGATTTTTCGTGTTTCTCGTGAGAAATATTGAAAATTATTTTGAGACTGATTAGTGCGATGGATTCTAGAGACGTTAATAATTGATGCAGCCTTTAAATCCGAACATAAGGTAGTTGCTGCTCGTAAATCATTACGCTAATGAATCACCATGACACATTTTGATGTCGTTAACCTATACATATATAAGTTGTTACCAGTCTAGTGCATTTATACATGCCACACCCAACAAAAAATTGGAACGATCATCCAGTATAATCGGTCCTTCACATTTACTCTACAAAAAAAAAAAACAAAAAAAAAAATGTTTTTAACAAAATACACTCTCGATTTATGTTCACAATTTTTCATTCAAGAAAATTCTTCTTCTAATTATCAAAAAATCATCAATAAAATCGAAAAAAAAGGATTTTTTCAAAAATATTTAATTAATTAATTTTTTTCAACAATTTAAAATAAAATTTAGCAGAAATTCAAATTTAGTTAAATTCAGCTTAAAAATTATCTTAGTAACTTATCCCTTTTTTGAATTAAACAAAAATTTTGTTTGGTTCAAAAAAATAATAAATAAAAATAAAATAAAAAATATTCAAATTTAGTTAAATTCAGCTAAAAAATTGTCTTAGTATAACCTATCCCTTTTTTTTTGAATTAAACAACAATTTTTTTTGGTTCAAAAAAATAAAAAATAAAAATAAAAATAAAATAAAAAATATTCAAATTTAATTAAATTCAGCTGAAAAATTATCTTACAATTAGTATAACTTATCCCTTTTTTTTAATTAAACAAAAATTTCGTTCGGTTCAAAAATAATTTTTTTTTTTTTTGTTATTAAATAACAATTTCTCTGGTTCAAAGATATTTTTTTCTTACACTTAAAAAAATTTATTTGATTCAAATATTCGATATCAAAATAAATATTTACTTGAACCAAATAATTTTTATTTAAGGCTAATTAAATAGTTTTTTTTTTTTTTATTCAAATACAGAAATTATTGATTCAAATACAAATTTATTTAATACAAATAAAAATTATTTGGTTCAAGTAAATATTTATTTGATAATATTCAAGTAGCCGATTATTTGATTATTTTTCTCAGTGTGTTATTAAATAATTATTTCTTTGGTTTAAAGATACTTTTTTTCGTTATTAAACAAAAAATTTTAATTACTTTTTTTTTGTTAATAAATAATTTCTCTGGTTCAAAGATAAATTTTTTTTTACTAAATAATAAGTTCTTTGGTTCAAAGATACATTTTTTTCTTTACTAAAAAATCCAAATTACATTTTTTCGTTATTAAATAAAAAAGATACTTTTTTTGATATTCCAAAAATTTTTTTACAAACAAAAAAAAATTGTACTTTATTCAAAAATCCCTTTATTTCTACTAAATTTCTTTAGTTCAAAGATAATTTCATTCAAAAAATGTCTGATTTAAAAATAATTTTTTTTTAAGGTACCTTTACATAAAAAACAAAAAATTTTATTAAAAAAAAAAATACATTCTGAACAAAATATTAAATAAATAAAATAAAAAAATCATTTTGTCAACAATGAATTAAAAAAAAAGAAAGATTTTTCTCATCTCAGTGATTAATTCCAAAAAAAAATCGATTATTAATATTCCTTTTGTGACGATTGCGACTCGATGACGCCGACAAAATGTTGATTTTTATCAAAACATTACGATTCGTTTATAATTTGTATGTATACACAATATGTTAATTTTGTTTGATTACAAAACTTTTGTAATCCGCGTGCTTAACAAAATGCGCACATCTTTGAGACTATATATAAAAAGAAAAAAAAAAAGAAGAGAATTGAAAAAGGAAAGAAAATATAATGAAAATTACAAAAATAATCTATTAGATCGAATTTTTTTTTTTTTTTTTTCGCCTTTCTGGTGCCAAGCACTTAGTCAAAACTTGCATGGGGGAAAGTGGCGAAACATGCAGTCGGCAAAACGTGTCTTGCATTCACGAAATTGTCGCGTCTCGGAAACGAATTTTTGGCGCGAGCCAATTGCCCCTTTCGTTATATGCCTCATTGATTTTTTTTTCCATTGCACATTCTTGGCGCGAGGAAGGTGAATGCCTTGAGAAAAATCATCCTTGGCGATGCCTCGAGGACATATTGTATATATTATTATTATTATTATTATTATTATTATTATTATTATCAAAAATTTAAAGCAAATTTTCAAAATTTAAGTTTTTATTATTATTTTTCATTTAATTATTCATCAATTACTAATTTAAGAAATTAATAATTACTAATTATTATTTTTACTAATTTACGAATTTTTATTTAGAATTTATTGATTTACATATTATGTATTTATTGTACTAATAGCCCACTTGGAAAAATTCCCCGGAAAGTGAGGTTCTATCAGAATTCCGCCGGAAATTCCAACGTAATTCCGTCGGAATTTCATCGAAGTTCAAAAGAATTTCCGATGGGATTCCGACGGAATTCCGATTAATTTTTTTTTTCAAAATTTTAGAGTCCCAATTCCGTCGGAATCCCATCGGAAATTCTTTGAAACTCCCATGGAATTCCCCCTGGAGGTTCTATCAGAATTCCGCCGGAACTTCCAACGTAATTCCGTCGGAATTCCATCGGAGTTCCAAAGAATTTTCGATTGGGAATCCGACGGAATTCCGATTAATTTTTTTTTCAAAATTTTAAAGTCCCAATTCCGTCGGAATCCCATTGGAAATTCTTTGGAACTCCCATGGAATTCCCCCTGGAGGTTCCATCAGAATTCCGCCGGAACTTCCAACGTAATTCCATCGGAATTCCATCGGAGTTCCAAAGAATTTCTCATGGGATTCCGACGAATTTCCGACGGAATTAGGACTCTAAAATTTTGAAAAAAAAATTAATCGGAATTCCGTCGGATTCCCATCGGAAATTTTTTGGAACTCCGATGAAATTCCGACGGAATTACGTTTGAAGTTCCGGCGGAATTCTGATAGAACCTCCAGGGCGAATTCCATCGGAGTTCCAAAGAATTTCCGATGGGATTCCGACGGAATTAGGACTCTAAAATTTTGAAGAAAAAAAATTAATCGGAATTCCGTCGGAATCCCATCGGAAATTCTTTGGAATTCCGATGGAATTCCGAAGGAATTACGTTGGAAGTTCCGGCGGAATTTTGATAGAACCTCCAGGGGGCACTTTCTGGGGAATCTTTCCAAGTGGGGAGAAAATAGAAAAAATGACAAATTCGTAAATTTGATAAATATGCAAATTAGTAATCTAATAAATAATTTGTAATTTTGAGAATAAAAAAAGGAAATTTTTTTTTTTAAATCCAGATTTAAATTTTTGAGTCCTTGGGAGGGAATTCTTTTTTTTTTTTGTTTCAATCGTGAAATAATTTTCGTGCATGGAATTCCGACTACATGTAAGGCGAACGTGCACAAATGCCCGGGCTCTTGGAAGTTGGGATTGGAATATAATCACCTTTCAAATAGAGAAGTGAGGGACGGTCATCATTGTCATGGGGTTTGAATTTTAATAAGATTTCAATGAAAGGTATTTCTCGATATACACAATCTCGCACTTGTCATCGAAATTCATTCATAAAATCTTATAGTTGGAATTATAGTCTTGGCAAAATTCATCCCAAAAAAAAAATTATTACAAAATAATAATAATAATAATAATAATAATAATAATAATAATAATAATAATAATAATAATAATAATAATAATTTATTTATTCAAATAAATTTTTTTTTTAATAAACAATTAAGAAATTTTATTATATAAAAAATGGATTTTTGAATAAAATAAATTTTTTTCAATAACAATAAAAAAAATTTTATTATATAAAAAAAGGATTTTTGAATTAAATAAATTTTTTTATCAATATCCAAAAAAAGTATCTTTGAAGAAATTAAATTTTTGTATAATAACAAAAAAAAGTGTCTTTAAAGTAAATAAATTTTTGTTTAATATTACAAAAAAAATTTTAATACAAATTAAATTAATTTTTTTCTTCAATTAATTTAATTTGTGGTATTTTTTTTAAGGATGAACGAGGTCGTTTGATGAGGAGGAACATCGTTAGATATGCTGTTCTCGCCTATGTCATAACATTGCAGAGGATCTCATTACGTGTTAAAAGACGTTTTCCCACTCTTCAACATATAGTCGACGTTGGTCAGTGAGTTACATTTTCTACATTAATTTTTGTTCATTTTTTTTTTTACTATAGCCAATTAAATTAATTAGTTGCAAAATTAATTTACAAAATTAACAATGATTAATCAAAATTTATAAAAAATTAATTAATAAAAATTTAATTATTGAATAAAAATTAATTTTATTAATTATAAATATATTATATTATATTATTATATTGTTAATATAATATAATAAAATTAATATTAGTTAACTAGTTAATATAAATAATAGTAACTGTAACTAGTTACATTTAACTATTATATTATTTTTTTTTATAATTATATAATATAATTAATAAAACAATAATTAAGTATTGAAAATTAATTTTTTTATTAATTAATTATTTAATAAAAAAAATTACTACAAAGCTTCCTCAATGAGGAAACAAAAGTTGTTTATTCAATAAAAATTAAATTTGATAATTTTAATAAAAATAACAAAAAATTGATTAAAAATTAAAATTTTAAATATTTTTTTAAAAAAATAATTTTTTAAAATAATTTTTCTCGAAAAAAGAATTTTTGAATATATGCTAAAATTATCATCATATGGTGAACGTGATCATCATTATCCATCATTATCATTAAATATTGTTGGGAGCCTTGATTCATACTTTCTCTGTATATCAGGGAAAGTTTAATCAGGCATCGATCTATGATACAAAATGCATTGTAACAATCAAGAGTGTTGAGTGAAATTCAGAGCTCATTCAAAAAAAAAAAAAAAAAAACTTTTTCATCAGAATCAGCGAAAGTTTTCTATTGGCACTTGTCGATACATAACTCACGAGAATTGCATTCTGTAGTAGGATTATTTTTTTTTTTTCTCTCTTTATAATCTTTTACATAATATTTTTTTTTTTTTCCCAACTCAATTTAATTTTATTTAATTTTTTCTTTGCTCTGAATTTTATTTTAATTTATAATAATAATAATAATTTTCATAATTTTTTTCAACAAATTTTTTTTTTTTTTTAAATTTGAGAAGAACAATATATTCTTTATTTACAATAATTTTTTTTTTCCTACAAAAATCAAAACGATTGTTTTCGATTCAGAGAAAAAAAAAAATTGTAATGATGATCCTTTCCACGTGAACATAATATTAGCAATTATTATTATGATTGATAATTACATCTTAGTTTCCTACAAAAACAAAACATATATAAGACTGTAGAGGATCTGGTTTTATCACCTTTAGACTCTCTCTATTAATCATTAGAAATAAGAAAAATGAATAAAAAAAATAAATAAATAATAAATAAAAATAATAAATCGCGACAAAGTTTTCAAATTTATAATTTTGATTTTTTTTCAAAAATTTCAATGTAAAATTAAAAAAAAAAAATGATTTACTCTAAAATTAAGAATATATCCTCGAAAATTGGATATAAATATTCTTAAATCAAAAATAATTATTAATTATTCTAATTAGTAGAATTAATATTAATAATTTATTTTATTAATTATTAAATTATTTCTAATTAATAATTTATTTATTTATTATTAATAATTAATATTCTCATTATAAGAATAACTTTTTATTTTAAGAATATTCTCATTACAAGAATATATTTTTATTTTAAGAATACTCTCACTACAAGAATATCCTTTTATTTTAAAAATATTCTCATTACAAGAATATATTTTTATTTTAAGAATACTCTCATTACAAGAATATCCTTTTTATTTTAAAAATATAATTCTAATTTCAAAAATATTTTTTATTTTTATTTCAAAATAGTTGCAAAATAATTTACATTTAATTTTAGAATAATTTATTTTGTCAACAATATACTCTTAATTTTAGAATAAATTTCTTATTACCTTTATACCCTTGTAATTTTCTAGAATAAATTTCTATTTACCCAAAGATCCTCTTAATTTTAGAATAAAATTTTCAATTTTCCAATAAATAAATAAAAAAATAATAAATAATAAACTAACAATAAGGAATCAATAGAAGGAAAAGAAATATTAAAAAAAAATAATATTCTCTCTTCTAAGAAAAAAATACAATTACTCAATAAAATTGAAGACGAAAAAAAAAAATTAATTACAACCAATAAAAACCATCAGTTAATTTCATCGATGAACCGTTAGTACATATATATATATATATAAACGTACGTGCAACATTTCACTTGTTAATTATCGCATTAGATATACGCGAGAATCTAAAAATAGAGAGAAATAGAGAAAATAAAATAAATCGAGAATTGAATATAAAAAAAAATTATACTCGGTGAAAGATATACATATGTGATCGGAAATTGCAACTAATTGCTGACCCGCAATAATATCCAAGTCGTGATGGTTGATAATTTTCTCGCACGTCCGGGTAATTTTCAACTCGAGATAAAAAAAAAGAGAGAAGAGACGAGCATCGAGAAAACATGGCAAAAGGCGCCGGCGCCAGAGCCTCGTCATTTTCCTTTTCCTCGTCTCGAATCAAATGAACAAACTATATATATAAACCGACAAGTTAAAGTTTAGTTAAATTAAAATTTGGTTAAATCAAAATTCGGATAAGTTAAAATTCAGCTAAATAATTATTCTAATAAGTTAAAGTTTAGTTAAATTAAAATTTGGGTTAATTAAAATTCGGCTAAATAAAAATTACGAACGGTTAAAATTCGGCTAAATAAAAATTCCAAGGTATTAAAATTCGGTTAAATCAAAAAAAAAATATATATATACATACGGGAGATTTTTTTTATATAAACAAATTTTTTTTTTTATATAATTTTTAGATATCAAATTTTTATTTTATAGAATTTATTTTCACTCTAATATCTATTTAACCGAATTTTAAATGAATTTAATTTTAACTGAGCCAAATTTTAACTTAACCAAATTTTAACTAATCCAAATTATCGATTTAATCAAATTTTAACTAAACCGAATTTTAAATTATCCAAATTTTAAGTTAACCGAATTTTAATACATCGGAATTTTTTTATTTAGCCGAATTTTAATTTAACTGAACTTTAACATGTTGGTATTTTTATTTAATTGAATTTTAGCTGAACGAAGTTTTGATTTAACCAAATTTTAATACCTCGGAATTTTTATTTAGCCGAATTTTAATTAAAATCGAATTTTAAGTTAACCGAATTTTAACCGTTCGTAATTTTTATTATTTAGCCGAATTTTAATTAACTCAAATTTTAATTTAACTAAACTTTAACTTATCAGAATAATTATTTAGTCGAATTTTAACTTATCAGAATTTTAATTTAACCAAATTTTTATTTGTCCGAATTTTAATTAAACTAAATTTTAATTTAACTAAACTTTAACTTGTCGGTTTTTTTTTATTTAACTGAATCTTAGGTGAACAAAATTTTGATTTAACCAAATTTTAACTTATCAGAATAATTATTTAGCCGAATTTTAACTTATCCAAATTTTGATTTAACCAAATTTTTTATTAAACCAAATTTTTATTTTAACACATCGGAATATTTATTTAGCCGAATTTTAATTTAACTGAATTTCAAGTTATCGGAATTTTGATTTAGCCAAATTTTAATTAAACCATATTTGAACTTAATCGAAATTTTAATTTAACCAAATTTTAACACATTGGAATTTTTATTTAGCCGAATTTTGATTTATCCGAATTTTAACACAGCCAAATTTTGATTTAACCGAATTATTAATATAACCAAATTTTAATATTATAATAATTCAATTAAATGAAAGAAAAATTTTTTCAAAATCAAATTAGAAAGTATATTAGCTGAAAAAGAAATTTTTTTCTTTGAATATTTTATACAAAAAGAATGTCGATCTCAGAAATAATTTGACTGTTTCTGTATCGCGGTCAAAGCCCGACCTTCAGCAAGGCCGAGGATTTTGCCACATACACGCATATACTTAGTTTTTGGGCGTAATCTCGAGATGCTGAGGACCACCTAGAGATTTTCAGCACATATATATACATATAAATATATATATATATATATACCTATAGGTATAGTTTTCAGAGAGAATAAAAGCTAACGGGTTCACGGCTCATGCGACCCAGAAATTGTAATAACTGTTCTCAACACACTTTGGAAGTGACTTTTATAATGTATACATAACACTTCCAATCGACTCGAAAAGAAGAAAAAGAAAAAAAAAATCTTCACATTTTGCACGAATCTCCGCATTTATAATAATATAACAGGAGTCAACTGAGAATTGATTTTAGACAAGAAAAGAAAAAAAAAGAGAGAAAAAAACGACACGTGCTGGCATGTCATTTTTTAAAATTTCATTCAATTTAAAAAATTATTAATTAACTTTCTGAATTTTTATTAATTTATTTATTAATTTAATAATTTAATAGTAATTTATAATAACAATGAATAATAATAATTACTATTATTAATATTAATAATTAATAATAATAATAATAATAAATAATTTATAACTAACAATTATTTTTTTTAATTTAATAAGAAAATTTTTCCTCTTAATATAAAATTAATTTTTCCTGACATTAATTAATAATAATTAATGTTAATTCCTAATTAACAAAAAAATTATTTCTTCTTTGTGAATATATTTCTTCTTTTTTGCACAAATGAAAAAAAAAATCCTCTCAATTCGATGGTAATCCTGTGTATAGTGCATCCAGAGAAATATTTTATTTGAACCAAATATAATATATTTCAGTTAAATAACCCATAGACAGCACGTAAGCTTGCAACAACCTTGCGGCAAGCTTGCCACACAATATTGCCAACTTTGCACGACAAGCTTGTCGCAAGCCAAATAACCTTGCCAATCAGCACAGAAGATTGTAGCAAGCTTGCCATACAAATTTACTATGCAAGCTTGCGATAATCTTATCATGCAATCTTGCAGTAACCTTACACTGCAATCTTTCGGTAAGCTTACCATGCAATCTTGTGATAATCTTACTGTGCAATATTGCAGTATCCTTACACTGCGATCTTTCGGCAAGCTTACCATGCAAGGTTGGCAATATTGCGTGGCAAGCTTGCCGCAAAGCTGCAGGGTAAGGATACTGCAATATTGCACAGTACGATTATCGCAAGATTGCAGTGTAAGGTTACTGCAAGATTGCATGATAAGATTATCGCAAGCTTGCATAGTAAACTTGCATGGCAAGCTTGCTGCAATCTTCTGTGCTGATTGGCAAGGTTATTTGGCAACTTTGCATCAACCTTGCGACAAGCTTACAGCGAAACTTACTGAGCAATCTTGCTATAATCTTACTGAGAAATCTTGCAGTAACCTTACACTGCAATCTTTTGGCAAGCTTACCATGCAAGCTTGGTTTAGATGGGACATTTGAAGCTTGCGGCCAAATTGCCGTGCAAGGTTAATAATATTACGCGGCAAGCTTGCCACAAGGTTGCTGCAAGCATACATGCTGTCTGGGAAACGTTTATTTGTCTCACAACCATTTATTTAACGAAAATAACATTTTTTATTTAAATCAAATAAAAATTTATTTGTATCAAATAAATGATAAGTCAAATTGCTGCAAAATAATCCTTTTATATCGAGAATTTTTTCTTGCCTCCCTCTCTTCATTTTTTTTCTACTTCATTCCCCTGGAATCGTCTAATTGTTCTATAAAAATTTTTTTTTCTTTGCCTCCTATTTTATTTTTCCTCTTTTTTTTGAGTGAAATAAAGAGAGAGAGAGAGAGTGTGTATTTTCTTGGAAATACACCCTCCGTAAGATTATAATGGAATGAAGGATATTCCTAACGATCTTTCGAGAATAAGTGACCAGTTACAAAGGTATATATATATATAAATCGCGAGATGGGAAAAACTGGTTCTTACAACGAAGGATGTTTTCTGAACTTCTTCGTGTGCCGGAGGAAAGAGAAAAGGTTGAAGGAGAGATGGAAGGGACAGGAGGGAAGTACGGTTTATTTTTTACTTTCGTAACGACCTTGCCAGGCGGACAAGGATTCTTGCGTTTATTGACCTCATACAGTATTTTCTTATTCACGAATTAGTTTTATTGGTTTTTGATTTTAGTTTTAATTTTAGTTCTGGTTTTCATTTTAGTTTCTTTTTGCAAATTAATTTTATTTATTTTCGTTGTGGTTTTAATTTAATTTTCTTTTTGCAAATTAATTTTTTTTGTTGTATTAGTTTCAATATTTTAGTTTTGATATTAATTTTAGTTCCTTTTGGCAAATTAGTTTTTTTTTTGTTTTAGTATTAGTTTCTTTTTGCAAATTAATTTTATTTATTTTGATATTAGCTTTAATTTTAGTTCTTTTTTTGAAATTAATTTAATTAGTAATGGTTTCAATTTTAGTTTTGGTTTTCAATTTTTTTGTGCTTTAGTTTTATTTGTTTTAGTATTAGTTTTCTTTGGAAATTAGTTTTAATTTTAGTTTTGTTTCTAATTTTAGTTTCTCTAAGAATTAGTTTTTAATTTTAGTTTTCATATTACTTATGTTGTGGGTTAAATTTTACTTTTAGTTTCTCTTTGTGAATTAATTTTATTTCTTTTGGTTTTAGTCTTAATTTTTCTGCGAATTAGTTTTAATTTTTTTTTTTTTTTTTGCGAATTAGTCTTATTTCTTTTGGTATAAGTTTTAATTTTAGTTTCATTTTTAATTTTGATTTTTTGATATGGTTTCAATTTTAATTTTTTTTGTTTCGATTTTAATTTTAATTTTTTGTTTGTATTTTAGTTTCAGTTTTACTTTTATACAACAAAAATTATTTACTGCAAAGGCAGATAATTTTTTTTTTTTCATATCTCCGACAAAAATCTCAAGAATTTATCGTTGAATCACCCGTAAAATACACAAGGGCTGCACTTCTTGGAAGCAATTTCTATATATATATGTATCTTTTGTACAAGATTGAATATACGGCAATCCCTTAAATTTCAATATTATGTTTCGCTAAAAGGCGCCTTTAATATTCACAGTAAAAGGGTACCAGGGGGAGAGAGAGAGATAAAGAGATTGGTTATATAGTAACCAAGCGAGTTGAGATGTGGTCCAGAAGCATCTTCAACGGCACAAGAAGAAAAAAAAAGAAAAAAATAGAAAAAAAAAGAAAAAACAAGATGTAAATTTAGATGTTCATTACATGAACATTTTGCTTCCTCTTTACGATCAGCAAAAAAATTTGCTTCCTCGTGGAGAAAGCAAAATTTTATTGCCAAAATGTGAATTTTTAATTTTTTAACTTTCATTAATTCTTTCTCAAATGTATACTTTATATATATATCGATCGATTCGTCTTGACGTAAGGAATACGATTTTATTATATATAACCTTAAATTTTTCTATTTAAAAATTTTTTCGATTAAAAAAAAATTTTTGGAAAAAAGACGATAAAATTTTTTTTGGGTATTTTTTAAAATCCTTTGATCAGATTTGAGATATTAATATGATAAATGAGCCTACCAAATTTTATCTAAATCCATTAAAACCTGTTAAAGTTATCTACTTAAAAAAAAAGGGATCCACACACAAACATACATCCGAACAATTGATCAGGATCTCATATAACATGTTTCTATATAGAGAAAAATTTGTTTTCGACACTTTGAAAATTTTTACAAACGAAAGGACTACAAAGCTTCCTCCACGAGGAAGCAAAAAAGAAGAAAAAGAAATAAGAAGAGTTAAGAGTAATGTAGTAGTAATGACCAGTCTCGGTAGGACAAAGTAACGTTTGAGAAATATTTCTCCAAAGCAGAATGGAGGGAGTAAAACACTTAGCAACATGGGTTATGGACCTTTCGTTTCGAAAAAAAAAAAATGAAAAAATAATAATAATAATAATAATGTTGGGACTCAATAAAATTTGTTTGAGTTGAGCAAATCTTTATCCTTCAAACGTACATACGTGATTATTTCTTCAAACAAGAGTTTTAAATTTTTCTCTCTCTTTTTTATTACGAAATTTCACTGATTTAGATTTGTCAAAAAAAAAAAAATAAATAAATAAACGAATCTGCTACAATTTTTTTCGAATGCAAATAAACTAAAATTGCTAAAATTTAGCAAATAAGTTTTTTTTTTTTTATAAAAATTAGTAGAAAAAAATTTAATTTTAGTTATTTGTTGATAATTTCGTTGTTAATTATTAATTAGTAGTTAACTAATAATGTATTAGTATTTATTACTAATTAACTAATATTAATATTTTTTTAATTATTTTATTATTCTATTATTATTTTAATTTATTATTTTATTTATTTATTTTTTTAAATATTTTATTTTATTATTTTTTATTACTTTTTTTTATTATTTTATTATTCTATTATTATTTTATTTATTTATTTTTTTAAATATTTTATTTTATTATTTTTTATTATTTTTTATTACTTTTTTTTATTATTTTTTATTACTTTTTTTTTATTATTTATTAGGTATTTTGAATATAGTTAAAAATTGATATATTTTATCGAAATAATTCAAATTTTCAAGTAGTAATAGTCATTATTCGCCAGACAAGCAAATCATATATTTCGTAACGAAATTTTTTTAACGATTCATTAGAGTCGTTTTTTTTATTCATGTATATGTATGTGTGCGTGTTTCTAAAATCTAAATTCACGACACCTAAGAGAGGAGTAATAAATTAATGTCGAGACGTGGGATATTGTTCTTGGAAAAATATTTGCATAAATTACAGAAAAATTTCTTCAGAAGTCAATGGCATTTAAATATCAGCACATTAAAATATCGTTTATATTTTATATATTACTGTAATAATAAACAAAATAAGGGGATATTTATAAATATTTTAACATATTTAATTAATAATCAAATTAATCTTTCGCGTAAATATTATTAAAAAAAAAAAATCTACCTAAAGCAACGAAAGGTTTTACTAAAATAATAAAAATTTTAATTGTTTTAGCTAAATTTTTCACTATTTCTTATAAAACCTTTCGCAGTTCGAAAGTTTTTTTTCAGTTCATTATTAATAGGATATTAATATTATTTTTACTATTATTATTTATTTGTTGTCTTTTTATTTATTTATCGTATTTTAATTGGCACATTTTTTTATTTGTACGAAACTAAAATATTATAAATAACTAAATGTTATAAATAATTTATTAACTATTATAAATAAACAAATTAATTAATATTTTTAAATTTCTCATGATGGCAGAAAAAAAAACACGTTAATTTTTTATTAAAAATTTCTTATTTCAATATTATAAATTCAATGGCTCGCACTTTGGAGGAATTTTGAGTGGCTGTCATGCAAAATTCTAATACATTTGACCATGAGAATAATTCCAATAAATTATTATAAATTTTGGTAAAATAAAAAATTCCATAGTTTTATCAGGCGTCTAAAAAGGATTCTGTGAGGCATATGATTAACCATCATATTATTATTATTTTCGTTATTATCATTATTATCATCATTATCATTATTATCGTTTTCATCAGCGTTATGACCAAACTCATCCGTCGATGATCAATTGCATAGTGCAGTGATGATCAGAGCAAGAAACTCTCTCGAGATGTAATTTTTTATTT
This sequence comes from Leptopilina boulardi, assembly GCF_019393585.1. Taxonomy (NCBI): domain Eukaryota; kingdom Metazoa; phylum Arthropoda; class Insecta; order Hymenoptera; family Figitidae; genus Leptopilina; species Leptopilina boulardi. The sequence continues at coordinate 516,844 of NW_026137838.1, forward strand.
TTTTTTTTCCTCTTCGTTAACGCTGATTGGTCTTCATGTATCTCAACGATATATATATATATATATATATATATATATATATATATATATATATATATATTCATAGGCGTAAGAAGAAGCATGGCTGTACCTATATTTAGCACAAATTGTACCCGTTGAGTTTCTCCTAGATTACTATCAACTGTGCGACGATCGACGAGATAGTATAATAAGCGGCATACAAGAAAGTATCTTTTCTTTTTTCTTCTTTTCATTTTCTTTGTTTTTATTTTTTAATTTGCTTGCCCCTTTTAGTTGTTGTATTTTTTATTTTCATCTACTATAATCGACCAATCCGGTTGCAGATTCAATATTTTTAAAAAATTCCATTTTTTTTAATATACACTCGAATGAAAAAAAATGTAATCTCATATTGAGAGGAAAATTCATTTCGCAAAATTAATATCAGAAATATATATTTCTTTATTTATTTATTTATTTTTTAAATAAACAAAAGTATTCTTTAAAAAAGATTTAATATAATTTTAATTAGAAATTAATCATTTAAAATTAATTACTTTTTAATTAAGAGGATCCGTTCTCTAAATTTGAATTAGTATCAATTTTATTTTTTTTTCTTTAAATTATTCAATTACTAATGTTAATTAGGAATAATAAAAATAATAATAATTATTTCAATTTATTGTTAATTATTAATAATAATATTAGTAATATTTATTAATTATTAACAATAAATAATAATTGTTATATTAGTATATTAATAATAATTATTATTATTGTTACCTAATTATTATTAATTTTTAATATCATTATTATTTATTGTTAATTATTAATAATAATATTAGTAGTATTTATTAATTATTAACAATAAATAATAATTGTTATATTATTATATTAATAATAATAATTATTATTATAATTATTATTAATTTTTAGTATCATTATTATTTATTGTTAATTATTAATAATAATATTAGTAATATTTATTAATTATTAACAATAAATAATAATTGTTATATTAGTATATTAATAATAATTATTATTATTGTTACCTAATTATTATTAATTTTTAATATCATTATTATTTATTGTTAATTATTAATAATAATATTAGTAGTATTTATTAATTATTAACAATAAATAATAATTGTTATATTATTATATTAATAATAATAATTATTATTATAATTATTATTAATTTTTAGTTTCATTATTATTTATTGTTAATTATTAATAATAATATTAGTAATATTTATTAATTATTAACAATAAATAATAATTGTTATATTATTATATTAATAATAAATTATTATTATTGTAATTATTATTAATTTTTAATATCATTATTATTTATTGTTAATTATTAATATTGTTATTATTATTTATTTGCCTATTTATTTATTTATCGTTACTTTATGATTTCACTCATTTGAAATAAATGAAAAATTAAAATTTTTTGATTCGTTTGGAAATTACAAATTAAAATATAAATTTTGTCAAATTTTTTTTGAAAACGATATAAAAAAATAAGATCTTTTTTAAAAATTGTAAAAAAGAATTTGCAAATGAATATCGAGAAAAGTATCCTGTGGTCTATTGAATGTCCCCTTCCCCCCTAACGATAACGGTACTAATATGTATTCCATGGATGAGACAATCTTTCGTATCACGTGAATTCTCTTCTCTTTACGAGGTCAAAGACAAAAGAGATTGCTTTAGTGTCGCGATCACATCTCAAGTCACACACAGGCACTTTCTCGATTAGCTATGTTTAGTCGAACAATTAACACGCTTCGCATGCCATCGACAATGTTCGATCTAATATACTACATATAAAAAAAAAAATTGAAATTTTCAAAGAAAAATCAAACAAGTACAAATTGTACCTATTTTAAATTTATTTTTCAAAATTATTTATTAATTAAATTAAATTAAATTATTAATTAAATAATAATAATAATAATAATAATAATAAATTAATTATTAATTAAATTATTTATTATTATTTATTTATTATAATTATTTATCCGATTTAAACAGAAGAAAATTTATATTTTAAAAATAATTGTTATTTTAAAATTGTACCGAATTTCAGCATTCTAGATCAAAATGACCGAGCTCTATGGGAGGGAAAGAATAAAAAGGGATTTTTTTGTAATTTTGTACCAAAGTTCAGCTCTCTAGGTCAAAATAACCGAGCTCTGTGGTTGGGTGGAATATAAACAGTTTTCGCAATTTTGTACCAATTCTCAGCTCTCTAGGTCAAAATGACCTTAGTTCTAAAAAAAAAGTAAAGCGGAATGTTCGCAAATTTGTACCAAATTTTAGTTCTCTAAGTCCAAATGACCGAGTTTTAAAGGAGGGGGAAAAAGTTATTTTTGTTTACATTTAAAAAAAAATGTAATTGATTTAAAAAATAAATATAATTATTCACTTATTTTGATGGTAATTTTTTGTTTTCAAACCCCCCCCCCCTCCTTAGCTATTACTTAACGCGACAAACTTTTGTGAATTTCCAATATTTGCAAAGCGATTTAAATATATTAAATAGGAAATAGAACGCATCCTAGGAATGCGAAATCACTTCTCAGCACTCTGAATTGCGACACGTGTTCAACTGCTGGTTCAAATCCCGCATTTACTGTTAAGCAAATATAAATGTTGTATAAAGGGGGAAAAAAAATCTATTCCTTTTCCTAGTAAACATATATAATAATCGATAAGAGAAAAATCAATTTTTCTTCTAGGAAAAATCATTTTAATTTACAATTATTACTGTTATATATACCTATATTTATATAAATAAATTCTTTTCTAAAGAATTGTTTTTTGAAAAAAGCAAAAAAAAAAAAAAATTATTCTAATAATTTTAAAAAATTCGATTTAAATTACTCTCTAAATCTGAATTAGTAAAAATGTTTACTAATTTAAATTAGTGACTCACTTTTTGCTTTAGAATTAGTTAAATTTTACTAATTGTTAGTAAAAGTTACTAATAATTAGTAAAAGTCAAAAATAATTAGTAAAATTTTACTAATTTTAAATGTTTACTAATTTAAATTAGTGACTCACTTTTTGCTTTAGAATTAGTTAAATTTTACTAATTGTTAGTTAAAGTTACTAATAATTAGTAAAAGTTAAAAATAATTAGTAAAATTTTACTAATTTTAAGTGTTTACTAATTTAAATTAGTGACTCACTTTTTGCTTTAGAATTAGTTAAATTTTACTAATTGTTAGTTAAAGTTACTAATAATTAGTAAAAGTTAAAAATAATTAGTAAAATTTTACTAATTTTAAGTGTTTACTAATTTAAATTAGTGACTCAATTTTTGCTTTACAATTAGTTAAATTTTACTAATTGTTAGTAAAAGTTACTAATAATTAGTAAAAGTTACTAATAATTAGTAATAGTTACTAATAATTAGTAAAATTTACTAATAATTAGTAAAAGTTACTAATAATTAGTAAAATTTTACTAATTTTGAAGCAAGAAGTGAGTCACTAATTTAAATTAGTGAACATTTTTACTAATTCAGATTTAGAGAGAATGCTTTACTTTCCTGAAGCCTACTTATATTTCCTTTTTTTTGGGGGGGGGGAGGTTTATAGCAACGATTTTTTTTCAAAACGATTAGATCTAGTAGTTCATATGATTTATAGAGAAATTCAAAGTATGTGGTCATAATGACTGCGTCTATAACAAGTAATCAACAAAATGAGCATTGTTCGTCTGTGACGTTAATTAAAAGGAAGAATTGTGACCTTATATGCCCATAGGTAAAACATTCGCAAGTAAAGTAGACATCTTTAACCTTGCTAATTCCACTTTTTTTTCTTTATTTATAAATAAAGAATCACCTGATTTCTTATTTCTTTCATTTAATAAATATAATATTTTATAAATAAATTGAAAAACACTCACCAATCGAGGAACTGCAAATTCAAGATTTCCATTCCTGAAAATAAAAAAGACTAATTAAAATTAAGTAATTTTGCATTAGAAAAGTTTAAAACTAAATTCGGGACTTTATTAATTAATTGATAAATTATAAAGAAATAAATATTATACAAATTATGCTAATGATAAATAAAGCTAATTGTAACACAATAGCGTATTAAAAATTGTTCTTTTTGTTAAATTGAAAAAAATAATTTTTCTTTAAAAAGCGATTAATAACAATCAAGGATTATTGTAAATAATTCTTGGTAGGATATAACAACAACAATGATTTATTACAATGTTTAATGGAATTAGTATATTAATTCTAATAAATAATGGAAATAAATGTGTAGCAGTGATAAACAAAAGTTGTAGAGAAATCATTATTTAAAAGCAAAAAACTAAAAAAATAATAAATAAAATTGTTTCTTTTTAGTTTTTCAAAAAAAAAATAAAATAAAAAAATTGAAAAATTTTTTAAAAATAATTTGTTATAAACAAATTTGTTTACTACAAATAATAATTTATTGTAATTTTAAAATAATTTATTTTAAATTAATAATAATTTGTTGTAAATTAATAACAATTTGTTGTAAATAATAATAATTTGTAGTAAACAAATATTAGTTTGTTGTAAACAAATATAAGTTTGTTATAAACAAATATTAGTTTGTTGTAAACAAATATAAGTTTGTTATAAACAAATATTAGTTTGTTGTAAACAAATATAAGTTTGTTATAAACAAATAATAATTAGTTATAAATAAATAAACGTGAAAAACTACTGCAAAAACGTATATATAACTTGTTTTTTTTTACTAAAAAAAATCCTAATTTGTTTATAACAAATTTATTAAATAATAAATTTTATTTTTCACTTCTCCAAAAAAAAGGACACGCTGTGGTATCTTCAGAAATGAATAAAATAAATTTCATCTCGATGATTTGAAAATAAAAATCGTTTTAAAAAAATGAGTCATCTAAGTCTGATGAGTACACGCACACACACATTTATTTGTGACTTTCAAATACTACATATAGAGAGAATTCCTGATTTCGTAATCAATAGTGACCACAAGGCAGTAGCAAGGTCATGTACCGAATGGTAAATCGATCGCTTATCCAATCAATCGATTCCCTCAAGTACCTGCTATATATGTACATACAACCGTTAACGATATCATTAATTATTTTTAATATTTTGCGGGAATTATAATGCCAGGGCTGTACATTAAACCCTCGATTGGAAAATTGTTTTATTTCATCGCATTTCTCCGTTTAAATAAACTGAAAATTTTTATTTCCAACTTGGTATTGTTATAAATTGTTATTAATTATAAATTGTTATTATTTATTAAACATTAATATTTATTAATTGTAATAAATCATCAATTTTTATTAATTATTATTTTTCAATAATTTCTAATTGTTATTAATTATCAATTGTTGATAATTATTAATTGTTATTAATTATCAATTGTTAATAATTATTAATTGTTATTAATTATCAATTGTTAAAAATTATTGCTATTAATTATCAATTGTTAATAATTATTGCTATTAATTATTAATTGTTCATAATTATCAATTGTTAATAATTATTACTTGTTATTAATTATAAATTGTTATTAATTATCAATTGTTAATAATTAACAATTGTTAATAATTAACAATTATTAATGATTTTTAATTGTTAAAAATTCTTACTTGTTATTAATTATTAATTGTTATTAATTATCAATTGTTGATAATTATTAATTGTTATTAATTATCAATTGTTAATAATTATTAATTGTTACTAATTATTAATTGTTAAAAATTATTGCTGTTAATTATCAATTGTTAATAATTATTGCTATTAATTATTAATTGTTCATAATTATCAATTGCTAATAATTATTACTTGTTATTAATTATAAATTGTTATTAATTATCAATTGTTAATAATTAACAATTATTAATAATTATTAATTGTTAATAATTCTTATTTGTTATTAATTATTAATTGTTAATTATTATAACTTGTTATTAATTATAAATTGTTAATAACTATCAATTGTTAATAATTATCAATTGTTCATAATTATCGATTGTTAATAATTATCAATTATTAATAATTATTAATTGTTAATAATTATTACTTGTTATTAATTATCAATTGTTAATAATTATTGCTATTAATTATTAATTGTTCATAATTATTAATTGTTAATAATGATCAATTATTAATAATTATTACTTGTTATTGATTGTTAATAATTATTATTTGTTATTAATTATAAATTATTATTAATTATCAATTGTTAATAATTAACAATTATTAATAATTATTAATTGTTAATAATTATTACTTGTTATTAATTATTAATTGTTAATTATTATTACTTGTTATTAATTATAAATTGTTTTTAATTATCAATTGTTATTAATTATCAATTGTTAATAATTATCAATTGTTCATTATTATCGATTGTTAATAATTATTACTTGTTATTAATTATCAATTGTTAATAATTATTAATTGTTATTAATTATCAATTAATAATAATTATTAAATGTTATTAATTATCAATTGTCATAAATAATTTAACGTTACTTTTTAATAATTGTTATTAATTTTCAATTGTTAATAATTAACCATTCTTATTAATTATTAATAATTATAAATTATTAATAGTTGTTAAGTTATTAATTGTTCTTAATTATTTATTAATTATTGCTATTAGTTAATAATTGTTACTAATTATCCATTGTTATAATTTTTCTTATTAATTATTCATTTTAATAAATTGTTATTAGTCATAAATTGTTAAAATTATTAATAGTTATGAATAAATAATGGTTATTAATTATGAATTGTTAATAATTATCAATTATTATTAATTGTTATGAGTTATTTATTGTTAGTTAATATTTTTATTATTTATTATTCATTGTTATTTATTAATTTTTGCTAATTATTATTAATTGTTTATCAGTTTTTAATTGTTGTTAATTCTTATATACATAACTATTTTTAAAAAATTTAATTAAAATTCTTTCTTGCTGCAATTAAAAAAATTAATTACCTTTTTTTTATTTACTTTAAGTAAAATATTTTTCAAATACATTTTTCTTTGATATAAGTATTTTTTTATATAAAAAAAATATTTCTTTTTTTCATTAAAGAAAGCTTCGTTAAAATGTAAGAAATATTTCCTTAATTGAATATATATTTGATGGTATGTCTCACGCGCTCTTAGCTGCACTATAACATTATATAGGTATACAATATATACTGTGAAAGTGACTGACGTGAAAAACGATTCAAGTTTCTACGTGACACGTTACTAAACGATTTGTTAACAGGATTTATAACAATATCAATATAAAACGATAGCCTCGAAGAATTTATCCTGATTCCTTTACAGTTCATCAAAAACATTTATTTATATCAATTCATCGCATACCATTGGGAAAATCCGTCATTGAATAAAAAAAAAATAAATAAACAATAATAATCTGTCATTCATAAAAATTTTTTTCTAGAAAATAAATCATAATTTATCATTAATATTAATAATTATAACAATAGCAATAATTTTTGAAAATAATAAAAATGATAATAATAATAATATTAATAAATAAAAATTACAGTAATATTTTATTTATTTATTTTTAAATATTAACAGACTAAATTATAAAATCGTAAAGTGATATATTTTTTTAAATTTGAGCAATTTTTAAAAATTTTTTTACAAAAGGAAAATTATTTTACGTGATGATTCATAATTATTTTCGGTAATTTCCTTGTTACAAGTGACTGTTGTTTCAAGGAATTATATATATATTTAAATTAAATTTAATTTTTTTACTGTAATTAGGAAATAATATTAACGGAAAAAATAATTCATATTTTTAACTAAATAAATATTAATTCCCTAGGATATAGAATTTAATGTCATTTTAATGTTTTGATAAATAATATACATTTTTTTTTTTTAATGCAAGAAAGGTGTGCTTCTTTTCGCAAGATGCTATATAAGAATATGTATATACCTTGTTTATGACCGGGTCATATGACGGACTCTTTGATTACATAACAATCTCATTGTATATATATAGTGTTGCAGGTGATGCATAATTATTGGTCTTCTCTGTATTTTTTTTTTTTTTTATTTTAATTATTATTCTTTAATCACTTGCACGTAAAATGACAATATCCACGTTTATTCAGAAAAATGCACTGCGATCGCGAAAGTGGTTTAATTGTTTAAAAAAAATTCCAAACATTTTTTTAATTACTTACAATTAAACTCATTAGAAATTAATTTAATTTACGTTCAGACTTTTTTTCTAAAAGAAAAATATTTATCTATTTATTTATATTCAATTGATAAATAAAAAAAAAATTTAGACACTACACTAGAACCTCAGTTATTGAGACATGTGAACAAGTTCGAAATTGTCTCGAACACTGAAATCCCGGTGTAATTTATTTTAAAAAAAAATATATTTTTTTAATTACACTGGAACCTTGGTTATTGAGACGCATTAAATAGTTCGATGTGTCTTGATAACCAAAGTTCCAGTGTATGAAAATATTTTAAATATATGTATGTATAAATAAATAAAAATATACCTCACTGAAACCTTTGTTATTAAGACGTACAAAATATTTTGGTGTTTTAATAACTAAAGTTCCAGTGTGTTTATTTTTAAAAATTAAAAAAAAAATTGCTATTACACTAGAACCTCAATTATTGAGACATTTAAATTATTTCCCAGGTGTCTCAATAACAAGAGTTCCACTGTATTTATTTTTTCTACTACACTAGAACCTCAATTATTGAGACATTTAAATTATTTCCCAGGTGTCTCAATAACAAGAGTTCTACTGTATTTATTTTTTTTTCTACTACACTAGAATCTCAATTATTGAGACATTTAAATCATTTCCCAGGTGTCTCAATAACCAGAGTTCCACTGTATTTATTTTTTCTACTACACTAGAACCTCAACTATTGAGACATTTAAATCATTTCCCTAGTGTCTCAATAACCAGAGTTCCACTGTATTTATTTTTACATTGATAAAAAAAATTACTACTCATACTACACTGGAACTTTGTTTATTATTTATGAGGACACAAAACAAATTAAAATTAAAACAATTGAATTATTTTAAAATATAAATATTTATAAATTATTATTTAAAGGGCATCATTAAAAAAAAATAATAAATATTGTATTTTGAAAATTGTTGAAGAAAAAAAAATTTATGGAACTAAATTTCATGATAAAGAATGTTTTTGATGTAAAGAAATGTGTGAAAAGGGAAAGCAGGATCTTTTGCCGTTGCATTACAAGAACTATTCGAGAAGGTCGTTTCAGTAAAAAATAAAAAAAAAAAAAAAATGATACGAACTTGATATGAATATCATTTCACCTACAATTGCTTCACTTTTTTTTTTATCATCAGTCATGCACGGCTGATTAAGTCATTTTCAATGAGCTGTAAAAGCGCACTTTATTTTTGTAATTGCAAGCTACTTTTCTACAAATTATTCGCAAAATTTTTTTTTTTTTTATTTCATGATTAATTACTTTTCTCTATTTTATTTTTCTGTATATAAAAAAAAATAACTAAAAATTAGAATCATATTTTAATGTTAGGAAATAAAAATTATAAAAACAAAAAATTTTACCTTCAACTCGGCAATATCTTTATATCCTGAAGAGGTTGAATTTTGTCTTCCAAATGGGGGGGGGGAAACACTCACACAAGAATTTTGAACATTTCCGAAAATTCCATGAATAAATTTATTTTTTAAAATACTTGTTTTTTTATCGAAACGAACGCGGTTTTAAGAATAATTCGATCACTCCCGGGAAAACACGTGCAAAGATTAGAATCAAAGAATTAATGAAATTTTTTTAAAAATATAAATATATCAAAAAAATAATAAAAAAAAAAATTTTTTTAATTTCTAAAGAAAGCAAATTTTTAATTCACAAAAATTCAAATTTCTAAAAGAAACAAATTTTTTAAAAATATAAGAACGATCGCAATTTAAGAAACATTCGAACACATCAAAAAAAAAAAAATAATAATAATAATAATTTTGATAAAATAAATTAAAAGAGAAAAAATTTTTAAGTAAACACATTTGCGGTTTCTTTTTTCTAAAGAAAATAAAATGTCGCGCACACATGAAATTTTGAGTGTCTATACAACTTGAATTCACTCGCGACAAGAATTTTAATAAAAATATTTGTTAACAGGACAATTCACAAAATTAAACTGAATTTATATTTCTTATTGTTTTGCATTTTCACCGATTTATAATCTTCTATTATGAACTCACAAATGAATGTCAACAAAATTGCCTCGAAATGAAAACAAATTTTCCAAAATTGTTTTTATTGCATTTTCCTGGAAAAACCCTATACAAAATCAAACCATTATTATTATTATTATTATTATTATTATTATTATTATTAAATAATAAAATAATTTTTAATAAATAATTTTTCCTACCGAAAATTTAAATGTTCCAAATATTTCTTTAAAAAAAAAATTCTTTTTAATAAAAATTATTTTTCTTATTATATATGTATATAATTATTATTTTTTTATTTGTACTTTTATATATTATATAATAGATAAAGAAATATATATTTTTTTTATATATTATTATTATTATTATTATTATTATTATTATTATTAATGGATTATTATTATTATTATTATTATATATTATTGTTATTATATATTATATTTAGTTATAAAAATTATGCGGAGTGAAAAAAATATAATATTTTGTTTTATTATTTAATTTTAGGTCTTATGATGGAGTCGGAGAAGAAAATATTTGAAATGATGAACAAAAAGGCAGCGATGTCAAAATATTGGATGCCATTAGTTTGGGCAACAAATATCATTAATAGAGCAAGAAAAGAGGCATTAATCACTAGTGATCAAGTGGTACAGACACTTCTCGTTGAACTGAGTGACATTAGAAAAAGGCTTGGAGCACTAATTGGCTATGATACTGTTTGTGTTCCTCTCGTTTACACTCAGGTAAATTATTATCATTATTATGTCAATCATTATAATACATAGTTAATCGCGAAAGGAAAAAAAAAAAATTGACAAATCCAATCCGAACAAAACAAACAAAAAATAATAAAACACATTAAAAAAAATATATTAAAAATATAAAAAAATTACGAATATTTATTCATATATTTTTTTTTTTGTAAATAATGATATTAAAAAATTAAGATATTTTTGCAAGTAACGAAATTATTTTTTTTTTTTTTTTTACTGTAATAAATATGAAACGGGATTTTTTTTTTTTTGGCTCTATTATCAGTTAAAAGAATTTTTTTTTTATCTTTATTAAAGTTAAAAATTAATAATTATTGATGGATTTAAAAAATAAGGCACGCTGTTGACTTTCATAACAATGACAATAAATAATTATCATTACTTGATGCGCAAATAAAATCAATAAATATTCACTGTGCATGCAATATTGATGATCGATGCCTTAAACTCGATTCATTAGGAATATATTTTAATAAAAAAAAAATTTTACACAATTTTCAATCAAATTTTAATTAAATCAATTAATAAATAATTTAATTAATTATTTCCATTATCAACAATTTGATACCAAAAAAAAAAAAAAAAATGTGAAACTTTTTTTTCATTATTATTGTTATTATTAGTATTTTTACTAAAATAATAATAATTTTTAAAAAAATATATAAAATTTTTTATTATTATTTTTATTATTAGGTATTATTTTTGAGTTTTTTTTATTTTTAGTAAGTATTATTTTTATTATTAGTTTTTTATTATTTTTATTATTAGTATTACTGTAATTTTAAAGTCACACGGAAATAAAATTATACTCGTCTAATGCATTACAATTAAAGTCCCACAACAATTACATGTCTGCATATATTGTAAAATAGAATAAAAAAAAAAAAAAAAAAAAAGAAAAAAAAATCGAAAATCTCGAATTTTCCAAGCAAGTGTCATTTTACAAAAACAAGTGTCAGCGAGAAAAGAAATACGGGATCGTTTTCCTACATAACTAGCCACAAAGTACTGATTACTTCAGAGTTACTATTTAATATTTAAGTTCCAATTATTGTCAAATTAATTTTTATTTTTTACGATTTAAGAATAAAAAAATTTTATTTTCTACAAAAAAAAAAAAACATTTTTAATTTAATTTTCTTTTTATTTGACAAATAATAATTTTGTTTGAAAAATATTTTCAAGAAAAATTAATTTCACTAAAAATGTGGGAAAAAATTTTTTTTTTTTATTAATTAAAATAAAACAATTTCCGGAAATTTTTTTTTTAATATTCGAGTAAAATTTTAATTAATTAATATTGTTTATTTCGCGTGTTAATATTAAATTGTATTATTTATTCTCACCATCATCCGGTATTTATACAATTTACTTCATTAATTAAGAAAACCAGTTAAAAGCATAATAATATAAATTGAAATTATTTCTCAAAGACGAAGAAGAAGAAGAAGCTGCAGATGATTATATTGTTAAGTGGTACCTATTTTTGTTACAAGAGAAAAAAAAACTTTATTTCTTAAAGAATATAAAAACAACAGCAGCCTCTTGTGTGTTGATAACAAGCATTTCAAATTGTTAAAGAAACAAAATTTGCATTTTAAAACACGAAATTAAAAAAAAAATATATATATATTTTATTTTTGTATAAATTGTATTTTTTCAAATTTCAACTAACAATATTCCTCTTCTATAATTAAGAAAACAATATTTTTAAATTTATCTTCATTAAATTACAACAATAAAAAAATAATTTATTAAAAAATTTTCTTTGAATTTTTATTTACATTGAAAATTTGTTTTTCAAGTTAATATAATTATTTTCTTTTGTTAAAAAAGAAATTAAAAAAACCCAAAATTTCTCGGAATTTTTTTTTTTTATTACTATTAAAAATATCAATTGAATTTTAAATTAAATTTAACAATTGAATTTAAAATTATTCTAGGAAATAATTTCGTTTAATTTATTTTATTGTCATTTTATAACATGAAATAAATAATTGAAATTTGAAAATTTAAAAAAAAAAAATTGATTTCCAATAAATTTTTTAATCAATTATTTGTAAAATGTGATAGATCGCATTTTATTCTCTCTTTCGCATTTTGCGCAATATTTTTAACATTAAAAACCGGGAAAAACTGTTTTGTATTTACAATTAGACAATGCGATGAGCATTGTGCAACGATAATTATTCATCAGAAAAAAAAAAAAAAAAAAAAAAAACCCCTCCCTAATTGTCAAGTTATGTGCCATTATTTTCACAATACAACACTCAGATCTTCAGTATAATTCCAACACGAAAATGTTCGTGACTTAGAAAACTCTGTCTGCGCTACTCGCACATTTCAATTATTTAACCAATCATTTATTTTTCAAAAAAAAAAAAAACTGATTTTCAAAAACACTTCAAAAATTTTTCAAATACAAAATTGTTAAACAAAAAAATATATTAAATAAAATAATAATAATAATTTAATAAATTAATTTTAATTTAAAAATAATTAAAAAAGAAATAATAAAAAAATTAATTAATTGATCGTGAAAATTTTTTTTGTCAATAAAATCAAAATTAAATAAAATCAAAAATTGAAAGGAGAAAGAGTAAAGGATGATAAAAATTTGAAAGGAAAATAAAATAATTGCAAATTACAACAATTTTTGATAATTAGTAAATTAAAAAAAAAAAAAAAAAAAAAACCATTAAACTGAAATTAATAAGATTAAAAAATTTAGTCCTGTAATTTTTATTAAATAAATTCTTCTATAGGGAACTTTTAATGTTGATTCGCATAAATTAACAATAATAATAATACATACAACGACCTTCGGTTATATTCCATTCGACTTTGCGAAAGTTCAAGTTTCTTTAATGAGATGTCTGATCGGCTTAGAAAAATCGAACGAATCGATCACAAAAGAAATCTTTCACGATCTTTTGAATAAAATTAAAATTTATTTCCTTTATTTAAAGACAAAAGCTTGATTACATGTTTTAATTATTAAACTTTTTTTTTCCAATACTCATTAATTATCATTTGTTTATATAATTTTACATATATTCATTAAACATTTCTATTAAATATATTTAGGAATTTATACGATTTTTTTTCTTTTTGATAATTTTTGCAAAAAATTATATTTAGAAAAGATATTAATTAAAATTTAAAAAATTTTAATCTATTTTGCAATAAAAATTCTTTTTTTTTTAAATTTATTTTAATAAAAAAAAAATAAATTAAATTAAAATATTATAAATATAATAATAATAATAATAATAATAATAATAATAATAATAATAATAATAATTGAAATAATTAAAATAATAATAAATAAATGAAAATAAATTTCATAAATAATGAAATGAAACTCCTTGTCTTGATTAGACAGTAGAACAAGACTATCTGACGTCAGACATTTCATCTGAGGAGAAATGTATAACATCAACGAAATGTTTCCAAGAATAATTATTAAGTAATTTTTAAATTATAATAATAAACAAATTTAATTAATAAATTATTCAGCATTATACCAAAAAGGAAAATTTACAATAAATAAATAAAAAATAGCAAATAATAATAAAATAATAATAAAATAATAAATAATATAAATTAAATAATACAAAAATAAATAATAAAAAATAATACAAATTAAAAAAATAATAAAATAAATATTAAATAATATAAATTAAATAATAAAAAATAAAATATTAAAAAATAATATGAAATTAAATAAAATTTTAATATAAATTCTTTGTTAAATTTAAATGAAATTTAATAAATAAAAATTGAATTTCATTAAATTGAATCAAGAAAAGAAAAATAAAAATTTCTAATACGTCATAAGTTAAAGTCCAGACTAATATTATTATCAATGAGACATAACGTAATAAAGTATTATACAAATTTAAAAAAAAAAAAAAAATGTTCACACTAAAGAAACTATATTAACTGTAATAAAGTTTCAGGAAGGCGTGTGTTGTTTAATTTAACCTTGATAATATAATTATATCAAAACATCGTTCATTGACTTTTAGCAATATAATAATGTGTCTATATATAAGAAAACACGAGATATTAAAATATACAGTGAATCTCAACGCCATAAAGAGAAAGTCAACTTTGAGAAGATAAAATCATATATAAAGTGCGATAAATCCACTTTTATCTTAGCCATTTTAGAACAAAATTACGCATCCAATGGCGATACACTTTTTTTTTCTTTTTTTTTTTTTTTTTTTTTATTAACTGAAAGTGTCAGCCGCTCTGAATCAGCGACGCATGACTAAATAATGAGGAAGAAATAATTACAGATTATTCCATTCCACTGCATGCAATTTTTTTTCTCTCCAATCAGGTGCGCTGTGTGTGTGTTTGTGTGTCTGTGTCTAGACGAGAATAACTTTTAGAAAGTTTTTTTTCCCTCCATTTTTATATAATAATGACAATAATAAATTAAAAATAATTGTAATAATAATAAAAACAACAAAAAATGATAAATAATAAACAGCAAATAACGATTTTTAAATGTACCTCATTAAAATAGATATTAATAATATTTTAATTAATTAAATTATTATTTAATTAATACATTAATTTATCAAAATATTAATTAATTAATTAACTATGTTATTAATTAATTCAGAAATTAACTAATTTATTTATTAATTTATTTATTAGTTTATTTATTAATTTATTAATTAATCACAATATAATTAATTAATCGATTTATGTATTTGATTAATTATTTAGTTAAGACACTAATTTATTCGATTTTTAATTTCTTGAATCTATAATTAAATCAATTATTGATTAATCAAAACATTAATTACCCGAGTATTAATTAATCAAAATAATGTCACCAATATTCAAATTAATTAATCGAAACTATAACTAATATTTCGATTAATTAATCAAAATTTTAATTAATTTTTAAATTAATTAATTGAAATGCTAATTAATTCAATTATTAATTAATCGAGATACTAATTACCCGATTATTAATTAATCAAAAAACTATATAATTAATATTTAAATTAATTAATCAAATCTCTAATTAATATTCGAATTAATTAATGAAAATTTTAATGAATTTTTTGATTAATTAATGAAAATTTTAATTAATTTTTGGATTAATTAATGAAAATTTTAATTAATATTCGGATTAATTAATTAAAACACTAATTTATCCAAGTATTAATCAAAGTTTATAATTTTTTTAAACCTTACTATTTTGTTAACAAAAAAATGATTTTAATATATCGTCAGCGTAAAATGAAACTTTTCGATTAATTTAAAAAACGCAAACTCGGCAAAATGACTCATTGATTATTGCGTTAACATATTTAAATAAATTTGTTTGAAATTTTTTTTTCAAAGAAATGTTAAATAAAAGCGAAATTTTTTTTTTTTGCAAATTTCAACATAGTTATTATGTATTTTGAAGAGTTTGTAATTTTTTAGATGAAAAACAAATTTTTTGTTATGTAATATTTTATTCATTATTTTATGAATAACTTAATTATTTTATTAAAATTTTAATTTATTCGTTCATTATTAAATTTAATTAATTTTTTTATTAAAAATAATAATTTATATTTTTATTAATAGGTCGTGACTCTTTCCCTGTACGCATATTTTTTCTCTGCACTACTGGGACGACAATTTACACGTGAAGAGGACGCAAGGAATGGAAAATATGAAGTGCCCGATATGTATTTTCCATTTTTCACTGCCTTACAGGTGAGAAAAAAATTTTTTTTTACAGTAAATAGCAAAAAAAAAATTTTTTTTTACTTATTTTTATTTATTTAAATTTTATTCAAACTTTTCAAAAAAAGAATTTTCAAATTTTTGCAACAAATTTAATTTTGAAAAATTTTTAATTTTAATATTATTCAAAAATGAGGTAATTTTTTAAAATTAAATTTTTTCAGTTTTGCTTTTACGTTGGATGGCTTAAAGTAGCAGAAGTATTAATCAATCCTTTCGGAGAAGATGACGACGACATAGAACTTAATTGGCTAATCGATCGTCACATCAAGGTAAGAGAGAAATGGAATTTTATTTTTTCATTAAAAAAAGAAAAATTTAACTCCACTTTCTATTATTTCAAATAAATTAATTGAATCTTTCTTTTATTACATTGTAATTTAAATAAACTTTCTTATGTGACTTTAATTAAATTTAATTACATTATATTTCAATTGAATTGAATTCAAAATTTTTTTTTTTTTTATTTACCTTTAATTAATTTTTTTTTTATTTATTTTAATTAGGTATTTCCTTGTGTTGACTTTAATTAACAATTTATTTAAATATTATTCAAATATTTCTTCTCTAAATATTTTATTTATAAAAAAAATATTTTTTATTTTATTTTTTTTATTTATTTATTAATTAATTTCAATTGAATAAAATATTTATTATCAATATATTATAATGTAGAATATTTTTGATAAAAAAATTAACACAATATTAAATAATAATTTAATAACAATTGAATAAATAAAAAATTAAGATAAAATAAAATTCAATAAAAATGCATAAAATGAGAAAAAATTCTTTTTAAAAA
The DNA here is from genome assembly GCF_019393585.1 of Leptopilina boulardi. Lineage (NCBI taxonomy): Eukaryota > Metazoa > Arthropoda > Insecta > Hymenoptera > Figitidae > Leptopilina > Leptopilina boulardi. The sequence goes on from NW_026137838.1 coordinate 534,446, forward strand.
AAAAATTTGTTTTGTTGAAAATTATATAGGCTGGTTACATGATAGTTGATGAGATGCACGAGGAGCATCCAGAACTTTTAAAAGATCAATATTGGGATGAGGTGATACCAAAAGATTTGCCATATACTGTTGCCAGTGAGCAATATAGAAAAGAAGAGCCAAAAGGATCTGCCGAGCTTTACAAAGTCAAAGAAAGTGATGCTCTTTATGCGAATGTAATGCTCGGTACTCAATTACATTCTGTAAATCAACATCGTAAGATGCATCAAGATGACATGTACGCGGATTACGTAAGTTCAGCAAAATCACATTTTGAAAAAAAAGAAAAAAAAAATAATAATAATAATAATAAAAACTCGAATATAACGTCATTTTTATACCTTCCTTTTTTTTAACTCACACACATACAATTCCAAGAAAAATATTTCAAACATCAAAACAATTTACACGACAATCAATAATTATTAAAAGCTCCAATCCAGTATTTCTCATTATCAAGATATTAATATTCAAGTTGGGAAAAAAAATTTTTCTTTCATTAAAAAATTATTTTTTTTTTTTAAATAATAATAAAATAGGTAATATAAAAATATTAAATAAATAATAAATAAATAATTAAATTTTTTATTTAAAAAATAATTTTTTTATTTCTTCCCTCGTTGGTATAATTGACAGAAATTTTTCAATAATCCAAAAAAATATTGAATCTGAAACAAAAAAAAAAATTTTCTGGTTTTTAAATATGAAATAATTTATTTCCATTTGTATTGAAATAATAACTCACCTTAAAGTGAAGGATGACGAATATTATCAGATTATTAGAAAAAATAATTTTTATTATTAAATAAATTTTTTTATTTTTTAAATAAATAAATATAATTTTTTTTATTTTTTAAGTAAATAAATAATTATTTTTATTTTTTAAATAAATAAATAAATTTTTTTATTTTTCAAGTAAATAAATACCTAATTATTTTTTTTTATTTTTTAAATAAATATATAATTTTTTTATTTTTTAAATAAATAAATAATTATTTTTTTATTTTTTAAATAAATAAATAATTATTTTTTTTAATTTTAGGAAAGTGTCGATACGCCATTAGTTGAACGGAGAAAAAATTGGCTACAACGTCAAATAACAAGAATGGGATCTGTTCGAAGTTCAACAACAACATACAGCAGTGGCGGTGGATTTTTTTCACGTAATCGTCACAATAGTGTTTACAGTAGTCCCGAAACTGGTGGACTACCAGCGACAAATAATCCCAAAATGTCCCTATACGATCGTCTCGTGGGACGAAGAAGCATTCGTAGTCAACGCATGGGTCGTCAAGGTAAAATATTTATTTTCTTTTATAAAAAAAAAAAAAAAAAAAAAAATTTACCAAATGAGTCGCGAAAAGTTTTCTAAAACTGTATGGTAAATTTTACTATAATAAAATATACTATAACAATATGATAAAATTTTCTAAAACAGTATGGTAAAATTCACTAAAACAGTATGGTAAAATTTACTAAAACAGTATGGTAAATTTTACTATAATAAAATATACTATAACAGTATGGTAAAATCTTCTAAAACAGTATGGTAAATTTTACTACAATAAAATTTACTAAAATAGAATGGTAAATTTTACTATAATAAAATATACTATAACAGTATGGTAAAATTTTCTAAAACAGTATGGTAAAATTTACTAAAACAGTATGGTGAATTTTACTACAATAAAATTTCCTAAAACTGTATGGTAAATTTTACTATAATAAAATATACTGTAACAGTGTGGTAAAATTTTCTAAAACAGTATGGTAAAATTTACTAATACAGTATGGTAAATTTTACTAAAACAGTATGGTAAATTTTACTACAATAAAATTTACTAAAACAGTATGGTAAATTTTACTGCAATAAAATTTACTAAAACAGTATGGTAAATTTTACTACAATATAAAAAAAAATTTTATTTTTACAGGAACCCTGACGAAATTGCAATCAGTGCCAGTGTCATTAAAAAATCGACCACGCATACCAACGCCCGATGTGACAAAAGAAGTTGTTGATCGTGAACAACGATTGGCAATATCGGCGAATAATGCAGCAAATATTGGCGCCGGTGTTGTTGGTGTGATACCGGCAAATTATCCAACTGATGTATCACTAGTGGTATTGTCACCAATTCATGAGAATGAGGGTACACCATCATCGGTAAAAGGTGGTACCGCTGCACTTGCACAAGCAGTTTTAACACCAAGTTTAACAAGTGCCGGCCTAGTGACACCGGGAACATTTATACCCGTCACAATGAGTCAATTAACACAACTTGGCCTCGTCACAACAACATCAATGTCCCGTCCACAAATTCAAGGCGTTGAACATCATGAGAAACGTCAGGCCACACTCACTGAGGTGAGTTTTGTGAAAATATATATATATTTTTCTTTTAATTTTTAGAATTCAAAAAATAAAGAAATAAAAAAAGATAAATCAATTTAATAAATTAATAAAACAATAAATATAAAAAAAACAAATAAATAAATTAAGAAAACAATGAATAAATAAAAAAAGAAATAAAAAAAATAAAGAAAAAGCTAAAGAACTACATAAAAAAACAGATATAAAAAGAAATAAATAAATGAATAAAACAATAAGTACATGAAAGTTATTGTGGCTGTGAGGTCAGAGTACACGGCTTGCGTCACAAGGGTTATGGGTTCGATCCCACATGCATGACGGATTTTTCAAAAAAATAAATAAAAAACAAATAAATTAATTAATAAAACAATAAATATAAAAAACAAATTAATTAATTAATAAAACAATGAATAAAGAAAAAAAACTAAATAAATAAAAAATATATATATAAAAAAAATAAATGAATAAAACAATAAATACATGAAAGTCAGCGTGGCTGTGTGGTCAGAATACACGTCTTGCGTACCATGGGTCATGGGTTCAATCCCCCATGCATGCGGGATTTTTCAAATAGGTAAATGAATAATTAAATAAAAATAAATAAATAAACAAATAAATAAAAAATCAAATAAATAAATTAATAAAACAATAAAGAAATAAAAATAAATTAATAAATAAAAAACAAATAAATAAATGAATAAAACAATAAATAAATAAAAAAACAAATTAATTAATTAATAAAACAATGAATAAATAAAGAAATAAAAAGAATAAAGAAAAAAAACTAAAGAAATAAATAAAAAAAAAATATAAAAAAATAAATAAATGAATAAAACAATAATTAAATGAAAGTCAGCGTGGCTGTGAGGTCAGAATACACGGCTCGCGTCACTAGGGTTATGGGTTCGATCCCACATGCATGAGGGATTTTTTCAAAAAAATAAACGAATAAATAAATTAATCAAACAGTAAGTAAAATAAATAAACATATAAATAAATAAAAAAAACATTAATAAAGAAATAAAAAAAGGAAATAAATGAAAAAAAAAATTTTTAAATAAATTTAAAAAAATACGTTTCATTCGAAATTTTAGGTAAACACCAGCGAGGAGGAAGGCAGCGGAAGTGGAAGTAGCAGCAACGGAAGTATAACAGGACAAGAGGATCGTTCAACGCCTCTAATTGAGAGAGTGAGTCCAATTGAAAGTCACGGAAGTTCACCAACATTTGGCACCTATACAGAACGTTCGCCAATTTTAATAAATCCCGAGAAACTCGGACAATTTATAATGCCAACAAATGAAACAAAAACAATAGCCGAACAACGACTGCAACAAGATTCATCTCGTGGTAGACGATCAACATCATTGCCTGGTCCACCAGTAACGATAACGAATGAAGATCGAAGTATGTCATTGCCACATTCACCGGGTCTACAACCACGTGAAAATCGTGCAGCATCCGTTACAAGTAGAAGTGAAAATCCAAATCTCGAAAGGCTCACGCCATTAAAGCGAAAGCCTGAGAATTTTTTGCTACAAGAACCGGCGCGTAAAACAAGCTCAACGAGTGTTAATAATGCATTAACAACAACAACATCAACAGTTGCACCTGGTCCATTGTCACCTGTGCCAAGTGCAACTGGAAGTAAACGAAACGAAGTCTATGTGTGATGCTGAGTTTTAGGCACTCAGAAAAAAATTGTTTTTTTTGTTTTAATACAAATTTTTTGGTTGGTTCAAATAAAATTTGGTGGATTCGAACAAAATTTTTTTTATTCGAACGAAATCTGTTTTATTCGAACGAAATTTGTATTATTCGAACAAAATTTGTTTTATTCGAACAAAATCTGTTTTATTCGAACCAAAAAATTTGATTGTTTCACACAAATTTTTTTCTGAGTGTGACGATCTTTTTATTTTTGATCGTTTATTGTACGGTGCCTTTATAGTTAATATAAGAAAGAAGAAAGAAAAACAATCCGTCCATTTAAATTTGAATTAAAATTCGAATAATAAAATAATTTTCGAATAATAAATAAACGTTATAGAATCCATTCAAATGGATATACAACTTAATTATAATAACTTAATTAATTTATATATGAAAAAAAAAATTCCTATAGGAAATGATAAATTTGATATTGCGAATTCTAATTATTATTTTTTTACATTAAAAAAAAAAATGTATTGTCGAATGTTTTGTAAGACTGATATCCTTGGGATAAGTCAACAGTTTATTGGCATTTTTCAGCGAATCATATAAATACCTACTTGTCTCATAATTACTGCGCAAATGACTTTCAAACAAACCAAATGAAAATCAGAAAAGAATTCAGTAATTAATTTTTTTTTCCAATTTTCATTTGGTTTTACGTCTATAAAAACGTATAAAAAAAGGGTGAATGACATTTATTATTATTTTTATTATAATTATTATTTTGTGATATGAATTTTCATATGAATAACCACAGTATAGTGGTTTTTAGCTAGGCAAAAAAGAAAAAATCGTCACAATTTAAAGTTGCGACAATTTCTCGAAACTAAAATATTTTTTTTAACGGTACATTAGTTATAAAAAAAAAAAATAAATAAATTTTGTACATAAAAAAATTATCTTTGCAAATTTTTACTGTCATAAATTTATATCGTGACAGAAAAATAATGACTTTATATAATTTTTTTTTTTTAATATTTGATAATATAATTATTTTAATATTTTTCAATTTTGCACACTGAAATAATTGAAAAAGAAAAAACAAATTTGTAACAGTGTGGTGAATATCAAAATTTTTTCCTCAGCCATATTTGCCATAATACATGAAAAACATTACATATTATTTTTAATATTCTAGAAAATTAATATTTGTAACAAATTTTTAATTTAAGTTACAATTTAAAAAAAAAAACTTTTTTGTTGAAAATAATAATAATAATTATTCTTATTATTATTTATCGCATCTCATTTTAAATTGAAGAAAGTGAAAGAAAAAAATATTTTCCCTTTCTTCAAAAAAAAAAAAAAAAAAAATGAGATTTTTAAATTATTTGTTTTCATTGTAAATAATTATCGTTTATTAAAAAGTAAGAAATTTATTTTTTTTTCTAATTCTTATATTATTAGAAAGAAAATAAATTTCAGACATTTATTTAATGATTTTTGCTCAAGCAATCATCAGGAACGATGACGGTGATCGTGATGCAATATATATATATATATAAATATATTGATTAGTTAATAATGTATCATTATTATTTTAATTTTTATTATTATATTTATAAAATATATATTATCCACGAATTTCGTGATTATTGTTAATTATAATAAATAATATTAACAAAAGCAACGAAATGAAAGAAAAAAAAATATCCTCACAATCATTTGAGAGGTTTCAAAATGGAAAAAAATGTTATAACAATATATACAAATATATATATAAAAAAAAGTTTAATTAATTAAATAAAATATAAAATTTTTCCCTGAGGTGATAAAAATATCAAATCCCTCAAAATAAATAATTCAAAGCGAATCAAAGCGAATCTGTGAAGTGAATATAATTATAAAAATATCCTTATAATAAAGTTAATAATTAAAAAAAAAAAATGAAATTTTCTTTTTCATCATTTCGAGAAAATTTTTTCTAATTTCGATAATGAGTAAAAGGATTTTTTTTTCTTTTTTTGGTAATTCACTTACTTCCGGATTCAAGTTGATAATTTTTCTATTCAAATAAAAAGGATAATTTCTATAGATCTGTTGGAGGATTGACATACTCATAATTTAGAATATAGAAATAAATTTTTATATATGTAAATAAAAAAAAAATATTGTCGAAAAATTTTTTTTAATTAAAAGTTCTTAAAAAAAAATTTATAGAACTTTTAATCCAAGGGACACATATCCACTAAAGAACTCTATAAAGAGTTTCTTTTTAAAAATGTAGATATTTATAATTTTTACAGTATTTGTACATAATCTTCATATTATATATATATATTTTTTAGAATTATAACTGATTTTAATAGTTAAGCGCATTATTATAATTAATATAATATTATTAAAAATTGTTATACATAAATATGAATTATAAATATGCAATAATTTGTAAGTAGAAATAATAATCCAGTGGTTGATTTTTTTCAAGTACCAATTTTGGGTGCTTAAATATATGTGTGCTTTCGAAAGAAAGAAAATTTTTTTTATATTATAGAATTTAAATAATAGAAGTGATTTTATCTTATAGCTCTTTATCTATTGAATAAAAAAAAAAAAAATTTTGAAAATTACAAAAATTTTTTCTTTCAATTTTAACCTTTTTGTAAGTGTAAAAAAAATGCCTTTTTTTTCTTTTAAAACTTTCATTTTTAAGTCTTATATATTTTTATTATAAAAAACCTTGTGAAATAACATACAATTAACATAGGAATGACATTAGTTTAAATTTTTTTTTTTCTGTACAGTGGATCAGTGATTTTTCATTTTCGAGTATAACAGCTTGCCAATTATTGAACTGAAATAAAAAATTTCTTTAGTGAAATTTTGCGAAAAAAAAAAGAATTTAAATTTGTTTTTTAAACAATTATATTAATAAATAGTGTAAATTATTACTAAATTAAATTTATTATTAAAATATTTATTTAATGTAATATAAATTTAATATTTATATTATTTTTAATATTTATTATATTTATAAATTTAGTAATAAATTTAATTTAATAATAAACACTAATTAATGATTAAAAATAAATTTTAGTATTTTATTCACTAATTTTAAAAATAAAAAAAAAAATTGTATTTTTTTTCATACCTAGACATAAATGCCAACCCATAAAAGAAGGAATAAAACTCCAAAACCAGAAAATATTGCAGCAACCAAAGCAACTAATAATTCTTTAAAAATATCTCTTGTAAATTTTGTACTCGTCACTTCGTACACAAAGAACCAGGCTGTGAAGAAAATTCCAATTCCTAATAAAACCAAAGCGAGAAGTGGAAATATTGATGGATTTATTGGTGAGACGTATCTCGTCATCGATTCAATAGCAACCTGAAAAAAAAACAAAGTTAGTAATGGAAAAAAAAATATTAAAAAATAAATACATTAAATTATTCCTTATCAAATAAATATAATTAATTTCAATTTTCAAATATATTGAAATTTGTTTCTAATAATTTTAAATTATTTTCATAATAATAATTTATGTAAAATTAAACAAAATAAATTAAAAATTAAAAAAATATATTTAAAATTTTAAATATTTAAATAAATTTCCCCCTAAAAATATTAATTGAAAATAAATTTTTAATAAAAATTCAATAATCGTAAAAAATACTTTTTGTGGAGGTTAAAATTTTATTTACAAAAATTTTAACTTCTTTTTCAAAATAGTATACAAATTATTATTATTATTATTATTATTATTTACAAAAAAAAGGAGTAATTTAATGCTTAGTAAATTAAATTATATATAAATAATACATACCATTTTATTAAAAATTTATAATGACGTGGCTGCAAAATAGTCTAACCTCAAAATTAAACGCCCCCGGTACTTTTAGAAGTTTTGTTTAACAAAAAAAACGATTTTGTTAAACTTATGTCAACAAAAAAATCAGATCAAAGGGGGCAGAAATTAGACAATTTAATTGTCAATATTGTTTAAAAATTAATTTCTTCTTAATTTAAGAAGAAAATGATTAAAAATCAGTCGACGTGGTTGACAGCAGCCACAAACACAAACAAAACCAAACACATCGGAGCCCCCCCACACACAATCGCACACGTATAACTCAGGAGCGGAAATTTTGGGTACTTTGAGGGAGGCGATAAAAAAAAATACTAAAAATATAATATCCAAAATAATTAAAATTAAAAATTTTTTCAAGTAAAAAATATTTATTATTTATTATTTTTAGTAGTATTTGGTATTTTTTATTTAATTAATAATTAAAATTAAAAATTTTATTTATCCAAATAGTCGAAAATATTTATTTCTCAATTATTCAAGTCAATTAAATTATATTTAAATATTTTTAATAATTTATCATTTTATTAAAGAATTTTATAACAATTTGTTTAAATATTGAAAAAAAATATTTTTTTCTTCACATTCGAATCGAAAATTTATTCACTTATAAATTTTTTCCAATGAGCAAAAAAACAAAACCCATGGAAAAAAAATTAGGGAAAATGAACAATGGATTAAATATATAGACGGAATTTTATTTATTAAATAAAATCACAATGCCCGCGCAAGTCGTTTTTGCATATCACGTGTTTGTGTGTATGTGTGCCCTTCGCATATTATCATTATTATTATTATTATAATTATTATTGGTGGCGTTGTTTGGAGAAGTTTGAAAAAATGGAAAATCAACTTTTCATTTTTTTTTTTCATGTTAGGCTAAAGGTATATACAAATAACCGTATACATTTTCCAAAAAGGAATTGAGTATAAAATGTGTATAATTCTTATGATGTATTTTTTTTTTTAATGACGTTTATCTAAATGACGGTTTTTTTATATATGTCCCGCGTAGTCACGAATAGGCTGGAAAAACATTTTTTTTTCAGCGTACTTTCTATGAATGCTACTTTTATAGTTTTACTCAAATTATTATTTTTTTTTTCTCATTTATATATCTTACATTCTAAAGTAGCGTATACAAAGATCAGGGGGAAGTCATTGAAAAAGAAAAATATAATCGATTTAAAAAAATAATAAAAAAAAAAAAAAAATACGCGAAAGAAAAGGGCGCGAGTTGTTACAACTTTTTTTTCAAACAATTTTTTAACATTCTTTGCAAGAACGACTTTTTACGATTTTTTTTTAATACCTACGATATTGCACCAATAAATAAAATATGAAAACGATCATATAGGAACACGAATCAATTACCTATTAGAGAGAAAACTTTTTTAAGTTAACTCAAGTCGTTCTTGCATCCGTGATCATTTTCAACAATACTCAAAATATAAATTCTTAACTAACAAAAAAAAAAACTCAACAATTTCTGCTGATTTATATTTAGCGACGTTGAAAAAAAAATTCCAAACGAAATTTCAAGCGTCGTAACAATTTTTGTTTCCTCACAAAAGGTCACCGTAAAGGGGTTGTTTATTATTTTCAGTAATCGTTTCCTTTTTTTTTTTAATATAGATTTTTTTTCATATATATTATATTATTATACACGTCGCGTTCGGAGTTTAATGTGCGGGATTTTTTTTTTGTTTACGTATTTTATATACCTCACGATAGGCCTTGCGGTGTGAAACAAATCTTTTCTAATTCGCCCGTTGACGAACTAACTGGCGATTCAACACGTTCCTCTTGTTCAGCCAATTGTTCACTATAATAATGTGGTGTATTTAAATAATCAATAAGACGCCGTGGCAGAGGTAACGTTGAAATGAGATCTTTTCGAACCAATTTTAAAATGACAAATCTACATGTATGCTGTAAGCTCTGTACTTGTTTAAATCTTGATACTGGATGTAGTAATTGTACTCGCATTGGACCTAAAACTGGCCGACGATGTAAAAAAAATAAATAACGTCCACTCCTTGAATGTTCCACAGCATTTTCAATGAAATCAACAATTGTGTGCGATTTGAATTTTGTGCAACTTCCAAAACTAAAATTACCTGCGAATTAAAAAAAAGAAATATTATTATTAGCATATTGAATTTTATTTTAATAAACAATAATAATAATGAATCGCCATACCCTGATCATGTTCTATCCTCACGTGTCTTACACAACTGTTCAGTCTAAATGACAGGGAGAAAATGTAATGATCATCACTGCTATCTCTTACAATGAATGATCCATCCGGCTCGTTAGATAATATTTTTTCCGCAGCCTCACCACTAATAGGACCCCAGTACCATCCGTACTGTTTAAAAATAAAAAAATTCCAAATTTTTTAGAAATAAAAATTTAATATCTTTCGAAAAAGAAATCAAATTAAATCAATATTTATTTATTTTAAATAGATAAAAAATAAATAAACTTTCAGAAATAAACAAATATAGTCGCGGAATTCGTGATCTAGTTACGCGGAATTTGTGATTTAATTTCGTGAAATCCGTGATCTACTTACGCGGAATTTCTAATCTAGCTACACGGCATTCATGATATAAGTTCATGGAATTCGTATTCTAATTTCGCGTATTTCATGATATAGTTACACAGAATTTTTGGTTTAATTTCATAGAATCCGTGATCTAATTTCGCATAATTCCTAATCTAGTTACGCGGAATTTGTAATCTCATTTCATGGAATCCGTGATCTAATTTCGCATAATTCCTAATCTAGTTACGCGGAATTTGTAATCTAATTTCATGGAATCCGTGATTTAATTTCGCGTAATTCGTGATCTAGCTACGCGGAATTAGTGGTTTAATTTCATGCAATCCATGATATAATATTAGCTACGCGGAATTTGTTGTTTAATTTAATATAATCCGTGATATAATTTTGCATAATTTCTGATTTAGTTACGCGGAATTTGTAATCTTATTTCATGGAATCCGTGATCTAATTTCGCGTAATTCGTGATCTAGCTACGCGGAATTAGTGGTTTAAGTTCATGCAATCCATGATATAATATCGCGTAATTCGTGATCTAGCTACGCGGAATTTGTTGTTTAATTTAATATAATCCATGATATAATTTCGTGTAATTCGTGACCTAGTTACGCGGAATAATTGGTTTAAGTTCATTTAATCCGTGATATAAAATCTCGTAATTCGTGATCTAGTTACGTTGAATTTGTGTTCTAATTTCGTGGAATCCGTGATCTACCTACACGGAATTTTTAGTATAAACTCATGGAATCCATGATATAATTTCGCGTAATTCCTGATCTAGTTACGCGGAATCTGTAACATAATTTCGCCAAATTAGTGACATAATTACTCTGAATTCGTGATATAAATTTGCAGAATCCGTGATTTACTTTCCAGGAATTCGTTATCTAATTTTATGGATCCCGTGATCTAATTTCACATAATTCATGATCTAGTTACGCGGAATTTGTGGTCAAATTTCGTTGAATCCGTGATCTAAATTTTGCGTAATTTCTAATCTAGCTACACTAAATTCGTGATATAAGTTCATGGAATTCGTATTCTAATTTCGCCTATTTCGTGATATAGTTGCACGGAATTTTTGGTTTAATTTCATGGAATCCGTGATCTAATTTCGCGTAATTCGTGATCTATTTATGCGGAATCTGTGATTTAATTTCGTTGAATTCTTGTTCTGGTTTCGCGAAAACTGTGATGTAATTTCGCACAATTTGTGAATTAGTTCCGCAAAATCCGTGATGTAATTTCGCGGAATTTCGCAGAATCCGTGATTTACTTTCCAGGAATTCGTTATCTAATTTTATGGATCCTGTGATCTAATTTCACATAATTCATGATCTAGTTACGCGGAATTTGTGGTCTAATTTCGTTGAATCCGTGATCTAATTTTGCGTAATTACTAATCTAGCTACACTAAATTCGTGATATAAGTTCATGGAATTCGTATTCTAATTTCACATATTTCGTGATATAATTACACGGAATTTGATCTAATTTCGCGTAATTCGTGATCTATTTACGCGGAATTTCGCAGAATCCGTGATCTAATTACTCAGAATTCGTGTTCTAGTTTAGAATTTTGTGAGAAATTGAACAGCAGTTTTTTTGAAGAAAAAAAAATTCAACAAACCTAAGAATAAAACAAAAAACACTCAATAAATCATAGATCCATGATTTTTTTTCTTTACTCACATCTTTAACTTTCTCTATACTCGCAGCAAAATCCATGCTAGTATCCTCGGCAGGTTCCTCATCGTCTCGCGACGATTGTATTATAGGCAGAATTGAAGAGGGTGATTCACATTTTGCCAATAAAATTGGTGGTGGTGGCGGTGGTGCCAATGGTGTTTCTTTAGTATTATGTGATTCCGATTCGATGTGACCATTTGTCTTTGGTAATGGGGGTAAAGCGCGTTTGAAAAAAGGCAATTTCTGAGCGGACGGGTCAACATCGTTATTGCTACTTGTATTAGTTGTATTTGTCGTCGTGTTAGTGGTGGTGGTGGTGGTATTATTATTATTAGCATGTTGATCAAAATCTTCATCCTCCTCAACAATATCACCTTGAACAATGCTATTTCTTTTATTCACATAATGTTCAGGTGAACCAAGTCGTCTAAACCTAAAAATATTACACAATGTCTGTTTAAGATTTAATGAAAAATTACGTTGACTTTTCTTTATTTTATCACGTTCAATTTCTGTTTTTTCTTTATTATGATGTTGTTCGTCTTTTGACTTTTTATGCCTTATATTGACAAGTGTACTTTTCTTATGCTTTTTAATGTTCCCATTATTATTATTATTATTGTGCAACATCATCAGTCCATTGCTACTGCATTTATTTGAAATTGGCGTATCTGTCGATGAATCTGTATGTGGATTACTATATCTATTGTTATTATTAATATTAAGAACTTTGGGCATAGCAAGATGTAACGATGATTGACCAGTGGTTATTTTATCGCGTTTTATTTTATTTTCACTAGAATCACTAGAACTTGAATATAATGTTTGTAAATATTGTCGCACCTCATGTAATGTCATATGTATTGGTTCGCCAATATTACGCGTGTGACTATTGTTCGAGGAACGTGAACTATGTCGGCCCGATGTACCCGGGACACTGTGACGTTTTCCATTTCCTGTTTCGTTGCAACATACCTAGAAAAAGACGAAAATATTTAGTGGATTTATTGCCAAGTGGTTTTGCCAAAAAAAAATAAAATTAGCCTCAAAACTCACACACTTGGTAGACTGTAAAAAAGAGTTCTCACAGACTGAGTGTGAGTTTAACGTACAAAAATGAAACAAACCTCAGCGAGTAGCCTCTGAGACTTAATAACGTGGGTAATTGCCCTTGGCTTGCCACAATAATGTCTCGCCTGTTGTATATGTGCTTCCAATTCACTTTGTGAGCTTGCCGAAACATTTCTTCGTCTTTTACGATGATGCTTGTGACGTTTAGGTCGTTGTGGTGTTCTTAATTCATGTAATGGTCGTACAACATCAATTGGCACTGTATAAATGTCCGAATCAAAGGGCACATTGTACATATCGCTAATTTCACTTGTTGTCAATACATCGTGTGACATTGCCGATGTTATGAAACTACTGTCATCTGCTTTATGTCCTAAACCCGATGTATTTATTGAATTATGCGAACTACTTAAACGTGACGATGCCAATGAACTACGTGAATTTGGCCGATGTAGTGTACTAAATGGTGTTATTGTAATTGTTGCTCCACTTTGACATGATGTTGATGATGTAAAATAATCCGTTGTCCATGCACGTCGTGAATTTCGCATATTACTGTTTGTACAAACTGCTGAAATTCTACCCTCAGGCCATGAAATACGACACGATATTGCCAATGCCTCCTCAACAATTAATCGCACTAAATTCTCGGCAAATTCCTCAAGCCAATGATCAGTTGTCAAATGATTGTAACAGAGAATTGGACCAAGTGACGATGAATCGGGCGGCGATGGACTATCTTGAAATTCAGGTGGTGGCTTTATTGCCACATCGACAACTTCAACTTCAACTTCTAATTTACCATCCAAATCATTCCAACCTGGACCTTTTTTTAATGTATTAAAATTTTCACCACACATCCCATCGGAATAGTCAAATGAATCCTGGGATAGGGATTTACTTTCCATGTCGCTTTCTTGCATCTATTAATTATTGCAAAAAAAAAATGTTTATATTTATTTTTTCTTTCTTTTTTGTGCTATTTATTTTTTGGAAACGAGAAAATTTGAAATTTATACCTCGATTGCTAAATGCGCTCGTACGGAATCACTTGATATTGAACCTCCAAGTCCACTGCTTCCAATGTCGCTGAGAGGTCCAGTCATGCTTAGAGAACACGAAGGCGGTGAGTCCATATTGGATTAATTTCAAGCTAATGCAAGTTGAACACTTACAAAAGCCAAAAATCTTCTTCTAAATGTTCCAGATCATTGCCTATTAAAAAAAAAACAAAAATAAGATTCGATTTTTAAAAAATTTTTTTGTTTTTATTAAACCAGTACTGCAATAAATCAACTGAATTAGTAAAAAATAACTTAAAAAAAAATTAATAACTAAATTTTAGTGAAAGAAAATAACTAAAAATAGTCCAATTTTTACTAATTGAATTAGTTGACATAAATTTTAGTATATTTTAACTCTTTACATCTGAATCAGTAAACTTTTAACAGTTATTTAAAAAAAAACATAAATAAAAAAAAATCGGATTTTTCTTTTTTTTATCAGCTGTGTTATTAAACAAAACTTACTTGGAAACGCCAAATATGAGTAACGAATGGATGACGTTTTGTCTTCATTACTCCCTTTGCCAATTCGAAGTATTTCATCTTGATCAGAAAAGTACGTGATGATCAAAACTCGTCTCGATTATTTCTCTGTGCAAAAAAAAAATTCCAATTAATAATATAATTTTGCAAAAAAAACTACTTTTTCCATTTTATTTTTTTAATTACTATTTTTTTTTTTTAATTAAATAAAAATTTTATCTATTTATTGTTAAATGAAAAAATTCTTTTCCAGTAAAATTTATCTTTATGGTAAAAATTGTTTTAATTTACTCTTTTTAAATTCTTCGCAAATAAAAATTTATCTTTATTGAAAAAAATGAAGTGAAACAATTTTTTAAATATTTTTTTTAAGTGAAAATTTTTTTTCAAATAATTATTTTTAATAAATTTTGGTATTTTGGAAAAGAAAAGTAATTTCTTCGGGAGTGGGATAAAAAAAAATGAATAAAGATTTTAGGATTTAAAATCAAATGTATGAATCAATAATCAGACGTTATTATTATATTGAGACATGAGTAATTGAAGAAATATTTATTATCATTCATTAAAATTTAATCTTGACATATAATTCCTAGATGAGCCAATATTGATGAGATAAATTTGCCGCACAATATATTCAAATGACTTGTATATATTAATGTTTCGTTAATAAATTTCGAATCAAATATAATATTATGACATGAAAAAAAAATCGATTTAATTAAATTACTTGTCTATTTCCAAAAAAACAAAAATATTTAATTCGGAAAAAAGGTATCATTTTATTAAATCAATTATAAAAATTATTTCGATCAAATAAAATTTTTCGTATCAATATACAAAGGGGTTCAAAAAGTTTTCTTTTTATATGAGAGATTCTTTTTCAATCGCCCCAGCCCAAAAAGTCGATGTTCTTGGATTGGCTTTATACTTTGGTAAATTGTTGTCCTATATCACAGTAATAAATCCCCAAAATATAAACTCATTAAAAAAATATTTGTAGAAAGTAGAGGGGGTTGAAGTTTTGACGTTAAGGGTAACATTGTCATTTTCAAATCCGTATAACTATGACAAAAGTTAATGAATTTTAATTTATATATAATGAATTTTAATGCATTTTTCACGTACTTTTCAAAAATGTATACGAAAATTAAAAAAAAAAATTTTTAACCCCTTTTTTTTCAAAATCAACCCTTATTTTTCGATTTTCACCCCTTCGGGTATTTTTTTTTTTTTTTTTTTTATTTTTATTGGAAAGCTGAGGTTTTTTCCTATGAGCTATGTAAATATGAAAATGGGACAACAATAATTTTGTGAGAAACAGAATATTAAAGTAGGCGGTGCACCCGCGCTATCGACGCAAAGATGAGTACCCATCGTTGTACGCACTTATATTATTCCTGTTTACTTCAGTAACAGCTCTCTGCATTCTACAGGGTTGAGACTGTCCATAAAATAATGCCTGCATTACTATTACTGAAAGAAATTTAAATTTTGAAAAATGATAAATTAAAAATTAATAAAAAGAGAACATGTTTTTAATAGGTATGAAATTATTAATTTAAATGAACTATTGGATATAATCTGGTTTAAATATTATTTTGGGATTAATTTAGAAAAAATTATTTTTAATCTAATAAAAGGATGTTTATTATTTGAATTATGTTGAAATGAAGGATATTTGATTACTTTTTAGATTTTTTATTGCTTTTTTTGTTGCTTATTTTTTGTTGAGAAACGCGTGCAGGAATTTTTTTTGTTTTTTTAGTAAAATAATCACACTCCAATGCCGTGGAAAATTTTTTTAATTGTAACTTATTATCTTCTGTGACTGCAAAAGAATGATATTGTAGTGTACCTGGTACGGTTTGAGCATCGTCGAATCTTCTTTTTAAATTTTGAGTAGCCTCAAGATGAGCGTCTTTACTGCTGTAGAAAGTTACGGTTTCTTTGCAATATATTTTTGTATAATCAAAAAGGGCTTTTGCAGTCAAAATTCGATTTTCAGAGGAGCATTGGAGGCTGTATCGTGCAGCATTTCTTTTTATACTTGCTCCAACCCCGTCACAAGGACCCTTGCCATGAGCTGTAGCATGGAAATGCCATTCAGCTACTATTCCAAAATCTGCCAGGTGAGCCAAAAGATTGGCGAAATTATTTTTATTTTTGAAATGTTGCCCAGCACCATCCGTAAAGTAGTACAACTTCTTAGGATGAAAATTAGTTTTTAAATAATCTATTATTATATTTTGATAAACATAAACGGCAGCAGTATCATGAGTCAAATTGTCAGATATTATTACAATACTTTTGTGCTCCAGTTTCTCAAATTCTTTATAATAAATCACCACTGTGAAAATAGTGGCTTGGTCGTTATTCCAATGGAAAGACTGAGCAGAATTTTGTAAAACAAAAGCATAATTCTCTGCAAAGTCACAAGTAATGAGAAATTCATCCTTTTGCAGAGAATTTTTCAAACTTTTCATGAACGATGATTGCTCTTTTGCAATAAAATGGTGTGACTTCAGTTTCATCAATTTTTGGCAAAGTTCGTTTACAAAATCGTCTGTACTTAAAATGATGGTATTTAAAGCACACCTATCTGTTTGCGTCCAGGAATCAAATTTAATTTCGTCAATTTCATTTTCCTCGAAATATTTAATTAAATTTTCTTCAACTTTTGACTCACCAGGACAGAATTCACAGCCTCCTAAATAACAACTACTTGTTGGATGCGAACAGATTAGGAGATTGATGCAATCGCTATAATTTTCAACATTTACCTGTGAATCGTTTATTAAAGCTTGAATGCCAATACTTTCTATCATTAGTCTCACATTTTCATGATACACGCAAACGCATACTGTATGAGTTCCGCTGCTTCCAGCTAAAACGCAATTTGCAGGCCTCAACTGAGCAAATTTTGAAAAGCATATCTCAACTTCTTTATGTTCACTTTTAAAAAGAGAGTACAACTCTTTAAGATTACAGAGTACCAATCTTTTTTGGACATGCTCCCGACTCCCATCACTTTTACGAATCGATACAAAATCCTTCATCCCTGCTAATAAGCGACTATTATCGTCTTGTTGATAAAACTGTTTTACAAGTTTTTCAACGTCAGAATCCAAAGGTTTTCCTTTCCTTGGAGCAGGAAGTGCTAGAATCCCTTGCTCTGAAACCAACTTTTTTGCAATCCTAACGCTGCGTTCGGATGCACCAAACATTGACATAATTTTTTTTCTGCCCAATGACTTTGGTGCAAGTGTGAGAAGTTGAATTCTTTCAGATCTATTAGGAGATATTTTAAATTTCTCAATAATTGCTTCTAAAACTTCAACAGCTGCTTTATGATTTAAGTCATCACATTGGGGTAATGAAGAATTTTGTGGCATAACTGACACAAAATCAACATCTTTATCATCATCCAGCTCGTCAATTTCAGCATCAGAAGATTCAATATTAGAGGCAATAAGATCAGAAAAATCAATATTAGAAACAGAAGAATTTAATTTTGAATTTAAATCATCTTGAGTAGTTTTTAATTTATAAATCTCTTTTCTACACTTAGAACAAATTTTTGAATCTTCCGGTAATGTCGAAAATTTTTCTCTTAAATAATTTGAAACGCGACGTAAATCATTTGATTTGTGTTTTTCTTTTCCTAAAGGATTTACACATTCATTTCTCCAAACAAGTTTGGAGCTTTCTTTGGCTTTTGCCATTTTATCGAAAATAATAATTTTAAGTAAATTATACTTAAAATCTCGAATTGAAAAATAAAACGTTAATTAAACTCTAAAATACTTACCTCGAAAATACTTACCTTGAACACAATATTCTCAAAATAAATTGAGGAAGAAAATTATTTGAATATAGTCAGCCCTTTTATATGTGCAGCGATCAGTCTTAGTTGCGAGTTACTAAAAAGCCGTAAGCCATCTAGCGAAAAGACAGCAAACTAACTAACACGCGGGAAAAATTTGAAAACAAGAGAACATTTGAAAAGAGTAAATTAATAATAATATTTAATAGGCAGCTTGATTAAAGAAATAATTCAAGTGTATAATTATTGATTGATTAATTTACATAATTATTTAATTTAAACAAAAATATAAATATTTTTTAAATAAAAGCATATATGTGACCGGGTCTGAGAAAACGATGTTATCGAACAAAAAATCAATTTTTTTTATAATGGTTTCTTATAGTTTAAGGTCCTAAAAATACAATGCAACTAATCTCGAATGTTAAAAAAAAATTTTTGCATTTGTTTATAACAATTTATAAATTTTTCAAAATTAACGAAAAATTCGACTATATATATTTACTGAAGTAAACAGGAATAATATAAGTGCGTACAACGATGGGTACTCATCTTTGCGTCGATAGCGCGGGTGCACCGCCTACTTTAATATTCTGTTTCTCACAAAATTATTGTTGTCCCATTTTCATATTTACATAGCTCATAGGAAAAAACCTCAGCTTTCCAATAAAAATAAAAAAAAAAAAAAAAAAAATACCCGAAGGGGTGAAAATCGAAAAAAAAGGGTTGATTTTGAAAAAAAAGGGGTTAAAAATTTTTTTTTTTAATTTTCGTATACATTTTTGAAAAGTACGTGAAAAATGCATTAAAATTCATTATATATAAATTAAAATTCATTAACTTTTGTCATAGTTATACGGATTTGAAAATGACAATGTTACCCTTAACGTCAAAACTTCAACCCCCTCTACTTTCTACAAATATTTTTTTAATGAGTTTATATTTTGGGGATTTATTACTGTGATATAGGACAACAATTTACCAAAGTATAAAGCCAATCCAAGAACATCGACTTTTTGGGCTGGGGCGATTGAAAAAGAATCTCTCATATTTATTTTTTCTTTATATATTTTTTTCTTTCTTATTTATTTTTTCTTTCTATTTATTTTTTTTTATATATTTTATATATTTTGTATATTTTGTATATTTATAAAATAAGTGTTTAGAAAGCTTCGATTTTTTTTGGACACCTAGTATATATTATATCGAAAAATAAATAGATCAAACAAAAATTTCACAAAAGTCACTATTGTTACAAATACACGGAGAAATGTTGCATAATACAATCAAATTTAATTTACATAAAAATACGTCAGTTTGGAAAGTTGATTTCTCATTATAAATTGAATCGATTTTGTTTTTGTTTTTTTTTTATTTTATTTTCATTAACTGGTTTTAGTCAAATCTTGTTATTCTCGATTAATTTTTTTTTTTTGGTGCATTTTCTAAAAAGACAAATCAACAACGTTTATTTTACTAAAAAGTAATTGAATATATATTTTGTTTTCTATTTATTTAATTCGAAAAAAATTACAAATTTTTTGCTAAATTGAATATTTTACCATTATTTACGTTTTAATTCATTTATAATTCTTTTTTTTCCATAAAAATTGTAATTGAAAATAATTTAATTTAAAAAAAAATCTCTATAAACGAAAAATACATTTTTTTTTCCTATTAAATATTTTTTAACAATAATTTTTTTTTTTTATAAAAATATAATTACTCTCTAAAAAAAATCTAAATTATTTTTATTTACAATTTTTTTTCCCCCCACAAAAATATAAATTTCTACTTAATATGGAATAAAAAAAAAATTGCAAAAATTAACAAGAAAAACATTGACAAAATAGCGAAAATTTTTTTTTCGTAAAGAATTCATAATTTATATTTTCGAGTCATCGCCAAGAAAGGGCGTTAAGAAAAAAAGAAAAAAAAAAGGGTTAACGCATGGTTGGAGAAAAATATTCAGTTTAGCAAAAGTTGAGTCATCGGAATCGCGGCGACAGTGTGCGAAGGGTGAGAGGAGAAGCGGGGGGGCAGAAGGGGGGCAAGTGAAAAGTAAAAGAGAAGGAAAATAAAAAAGAAAAACAAAATTCTCAAATCAAAAAAAAAAATAAATAAATAAATAAATAATAAAAAAAATAATTATTATAATGCAAATAATTTAAGATTTGGAAAATATTTTACCTTTTCTTTTTTTTCATGAGAATAATGTGAAATTGAGGCGTAATATTCAATTCCAACAACATATTTATACAATGAAAATTGATGCACCATTTCTGCCCGTGTACGATGAGGAGCGAGACATGCACAGAGAGACGACATCAACGGGAACATGCGTACATCACGACGACGAATGGTTCGCGAAATTAATCGCTCGGTACGATCGAAGACTTTTCATGATCAAAGTGCACATGCTTTATATATATATATACATATATATATCTATCTATATAGATATATAGTTGAAAAATAATGAGTTTTAATATCCCCGGCGAGACTGATGTTTCCGACCTTGATAGTAGATAGAGATTTTGACATTTTCCATATAACCAAACCCAATATATATATATATACGTATATATATATATATTTTTATATATACACACACGTATATAATATAAAATCGGAACTATATTTGCTCTAGGTTATTTTGCACAATGTTCTTATTGACCACACACTACACTTTTTCTTTTTCTTTTTTTTCTCAAAAGTCTTTGAATTTTGAAAAAAATTTTCCAAAAAATAATGAAAAATTTGTCTGATTGAAACAAGTTCACGGGGAGGGCCACCGTCTTCTTTTTCACATCACGAATCAATATTTTAAAACTCAAAGCAAGACTAACATTTCACCTTACTGCATGTCGGTTCGATTTTCTCGTTCCGTACATCATGAACGAGAACGATTCGTTCGGAGCAACTATTCCGTATGTGTATGTGTGGGTGTAAAGAGAGAGTTGCGAGCATGAGAAAAAGAGAGAGAGATGGAGAAATTGTCGTACGTTTATGTGCGCGCGCAACAATTGTTATACGCGAGAGCAACCCGCGAAATCTTCATTTTCAATTCTTAAGGTGGATTTTCATGGAAAATTTTCTGTACATACAATAGTGGAAGGGGGGAGGGGGGGGGAAGAGAGAGGAAAAATGGAGAAGGGTTCGAAAAAAATAGAAAATCATTAAAAAAAACAAAAAATGATTTCAAAAATGTATTTGGTAAAAAAATTTTCTGAGAATAACGATTATTTTATTGTTACAGTAAAACATTCGCATTAATTATAAATATATATACTGTGAAATTAATAATAATCTGCAAAAAAAAAATATATAATAAATATTTATTATTAAATGTTTTGTAAAAGAAAAAAAATTATTGAAGGTAAGAAAATAAATTTTTTTTCATATTTGGTTTTTTTATAATTATAGAATATTTTATTTTACATGTAAATATTTAATATTATTTTTAACGAAAGCATTATTTTTATATAAAATAATATATTTTTTTAATTTTAAATAAAAATTCTGTTTTTGTTCCTTATTTCATTTAAAAAAAAATAAATTAATAAATACAAAGTAAATTCATTTAAAATACAATTTGTATTTGACTGAAAAGTGAGGTTATGTTCGTCAAAATTTTAAAAATTATTTCTTATATTATTATAAAAATTTTAAATAATCCAATTTTTGTTGAAAAAAAAAAATAATTTTAAACAAATTTTTGTTATACATAAAAAAAATTATTTTTTACAGAAAAATGGATGAAGCAACTTTAAATAGGTAATTAAAATTTTTTATCAAAAAATTTGATTAATTATTTGATTATTTATTTATTATTATTTATAATTTAATATATTTTTATTTTTTTTTAAATAATCCCGTATGCAAATTTTTATATTTTATTATTATTATTATTATTATTATTATTATTATTATTATAAATAAATAAATTATTTGTCGTTATTTTTATTATAAAAAATAAATAAATCAGGTATTTTTTACTTTCTTAAATGTAATTTCCTATAAAATGTTTAATAATTATTTTTATAATTAAAAAATTTTTTATATTTTATCATTAGCTGATATTATTTTTTTTTTTTTTTGTTATTATTATTACTATTATTATTATAAAAATAAAAAATGTTTATTTATTTTTCCCAAAAAATTACTTCAAATTATTTTATAATTATTATTCTAATTCAAAATAAGATACTTTTATTTATTAATTTTTTTTTTAATGTAAATTTTAATTATAAATTGACTTAAATTAATTTATTAACAGACTTGCAGTGGAGGCATTACTTGACGAGGCAAAAAATGGTGCAAAACGTGCTGAAATAATAGGACCAAGCGGTTGGGTGAAAAATAAAGAAAGTATTAATAAAAGATTTTTACATTCAACTCTAAGAAATGTCGTTCAGTCAAATAAAAAACGTATTAAAAAAGAAAATATCATCAAATCACCATCGAATGACAGTAAAAAAAATTTTAAAACAGATAAAAAATCCGACAACATTTGATTGTTAAAAAAAAAAAATCAAAAATTAGTTAATATTTTTTTTTCACCGCTATAGTGTATTAAAAAACTGACAAATTCCAAATATAAACAGGGTGCTGTAATGTTAAAAAAAAAAATGACAAATTTGAAATATTTTTAAAAGTTGATAAGAGTAAAATAAAAAATTCTATATAGTCATATATTTTTTTTTGTAATTATTGTATTTTTTTTTTATAGAGAACAAAGACACACAAACTCCCTTGTATAAAATTATATATTGTCCTAATTGTAAATATAAATTGAATTCAATAAGTTTTTTCTATGGCAAATTTTAAAACTATTATACATTAACAAAAAAAAATTCTAATTATTTCTTTTAAAACAGTAATTATTTACATTGTGGATAAAATTTTAATAAAATTTAAATTTTAAATAGTCTATAAATATAATAATTTTTTAAATTCAGGTAAATAAATTCCTATTCTGCCATTTATCCACATTTTTTTTTTGTATGAAAAACTGTACAATTATTTTGATAGAATATTACAGATATTTTTCTATATTTAGAAATTTATCTACTTATTTCTTTTTACAAAAGAAACGATTATGAAAATCTTTCTATATTCATTTTACTTTCGTCAATCATTGAAATGATTTAACTGCGTACAATAATATATGAAGTATATAAAAATTCAACACTTCACAGAAGTTGTATAATAAATTGATATTTTTTTTCACAAATGTATTAATTTAATTATTATATCAGCAGTCTTTCAAATGATAGAAAATTTTGAAATTGTTTTTTTTTTTTTTAAATTAATTCATGTAACATCTGAAATGTACATGTTTTTTTTTTCATTTGTAAAGTTAATAATTGAGCTCTGTACACATTAAATATGCGTAAGCAAAACAGCAGCCATTTGAGGTGACCTCAAATTAATTAAAAAAAAAAAAATTAATTACCAACTAGAAAAAATTTTAGACTCTTTTTTTTGGTCTCGTTTTTTCTAGCTTGTCTTGGTAAATCAAAATTTTGTCGAATTACATAATTTGTAAACACGAGATCCTCCTCCTCTCACCGTGAAAAAAAAAAATGAAAAGTAGTTTCCAAATCTGAAATTCATTTCAGATTACTTTTCATCATTTTATGTTGATCCATTCTTTTGGATCTCTTGCTTCTTCTTGTCCTCTAAGAGATTTTTCATGTCCATTAGAGCTTTTTTGATTTGCTCGCCAAATCGCGCTGAATTCTAAAAAAAAAAGAATAGTTGGATATTTTTTTAGAATATAATTAATAAATAATTGCTACTATTAA
Organism: Leptopilina boulardi; assembly: GCF_019393585.1. NCBI lineage: Eukaryota > Metazoa > Arthropoda > Insecta > Hymenoptera > Figitidae > Leptopilina > Leptopilina boulardi. The sequence continues at coordinate 558,896 of NW_026137838.1, forward strand.
TTAATTAGTAATTATAATTTTTAATTAATAATTGTAATTATTAAATAAGAATTAATAATTTATAAATGTAATTTTTAATTAAGAATTAATTATAATTAATAATTGTAATTATTAATTAGGAATTATTAATTATTTATTAATTAATTATAAATTAATATATAAAAAAAAAATTTTTTTAATTTAATTTTTAATTATCAGATAAAAAAAATACCGTCGCTGGTGAACTACGTTTACTGGAAATATGGAAAAATATTATATCCTCTCCTGCAATAATATAAGAAACTCCATAGCCATCGTCGGCAACTGGACCAAATCCACCACCCGCGGAAATGCAATTTGGAAATTTTTTCAAATTAATTCTCGTTGTTTGTCCATGTGGTGTTTGTGACGTTGACAATTTCCAAGGCTCGCTTAATACTTCCTAAAAATTTTCAATTTGAAAAAAAAATCAATTATTATTCAATCAATACACGAATAATAATTATTAATTTTTATTAATTAAAAAAATTAAATAAATAAATTATTAATAATAAATTACTTAATTTATTTATTTTATCAATAATAAATAATTTTAATTATTATTACTGATTAAGTAATTATAATAATTAATTAATTTATTATTAATAATTAATTATTTATTCTTAATAATAAATTAATTAACTACAATTAACAATATTAAATAATTATTTTATTGATTTTTTTTTAAATTTTAATTATTTTATTAGAATTTAAAAAAAAAATTTTTCGCTACCTTCAAGAATGGGGAATCAACCTCCAAATATTTGGAAACAACATAGAGGCAAAACAAATGCCTGTCAATTCCATTTCCAACCATTGCATTTTGATAACCCAATTGATGTACTTTAACAGCTTCATTTAATAATTTAAGTCGTTCATCGACTGTTTTTGTTTTATCTTCCATTGCCTTGACCCAGGCTGACGATTCATTGGTACAAGGTCGTACTGTTTCAGTTCTACCTTCGCGGAATAATCTTGTCATTGATGCCTCATAAGTGAGACTAAAATGTCCAGCATCACGATAATAGGCAAGTTGGAGTGCCATTTGAATATAAGCGTCTGGTGACATTGAACATTTTTTCATAAAACCTTTTCCATAAATGTCATTAACATAAATTCTTAAATCCACATCGTTCAATAATTTATCCGCCTCCTGAAATTAAAAAAATTAATTAACATTTTTTTTATTAATTAATTAATAATTAATACATAATTTATTATGTAAATTAATAATTAATTTATAATTTACTAATAAATTAATAATTAATTCATAATTTATTAATCAATTAATAATTAATTTATAATTTATTAATTATTAATATTGTTTTAAATAATTATTTTAATAATTTAATTTTTTTAATTTAATAATTAATTACGTACTAAATATGATTTTTCAATTGCGTCAAGACATTCTTTCGTTAAATCCCACTGAAGTCGTGATGGTGACGGTGGAATTAATTCCGGTGTTCCAAGAGTGTGTCCATCTTCTCGAAATCTGGATAAAATTGAAAAATTTCATTTTTAAAAAATTTTGCTTTCATTGTGAAAATAATTAATAAAAGCTGTGCAAAACTGTACATACTAATATCGATTTTTTTTCCTAAATTAATTTTACACTTTTTTTCATATTAATAAAAATAATGTCAAAATTAATTACATTTTTTTTTTTTTTTTGCAATATTTACGACTAAAATACCAAAGCTATTTACAAAAGAAGAAATCGATATTCGTGAATTGAAAAAAAAGCGTGCGATTAAAAAATAATAGTGATTTAAAAAGTGAAAAAAATATTAGAATTATAAAGAAAGCATTAAATTATGATTTATAAAAGAATAGATTGAAGAAAAAAATTTTTTTTTTTTTTTTTGCAAAAAAGTGAATCATTCAATAGAAAATTACTTGTTAAATCACTGCTTGTGAGTAAAGAAGTGCTTTGTAACAAATTACCCAACATCAACTGCGGTACCAAGAACATATTCCCATAAGGTTCCCATAATAGGTGCATCGGCCCTAACAAATCACAAGAGTAAAGAAAAATTTTTTTTAGTTATACCAAATTCAAAAATTTGTTAATTTCCATTTAAAATTCATTTTTCACCACAGCAAATCGAAATTTTTTATTTTCTAAAAAAAATTAAGAAACATTTTTTTTTTTTTGGGTAAATAATAAACCAGTCTTTTGTAAGTTGAAAATTATTAATTTGTGCCCCACTGTTTTTTTTGGAAAAAAGCCAAGAGAAAATATTAAAAGAAGCCTACTTTCTTTTTGCACCAGATAAATTTTGCTGTAGAAAAAAAAATTCTTACACTGGATTTTGAGCATCGTCAGATATCACGTACTCCCACATGTGTGACATTACTGCTGCGTCTGCCCTACTCATTTACTCATTATTATAAAATAATCTTTTAAAAGTAGATAAAGAAAAAGAAATTTACCTTTATCTTTTTTATAAACAAAATAAATAAAAAAAAAAAAAAATTAAGAGATGAAAAACAAACCCCACTTTCGAAAATTCACAAATAAAAAAAAGAAATCTATAAATAAATATAGAAAAAAATTTTAGAGACAATATTTTTAATTTTATAAAAATATTTTTCCAAAATAAATTATTGTTTTTCTATATGAGCTCTTTTTGAAATTTTCTCCATATACTTTTCTATGCTAAAAATTTTTTGATTTCTAAATAAAAAATAATAAAAATAATAATTTTCAAAAATTCACTTTTTAAAATTTTTTTATCTTAATAATTAATAATTATTCGAAAAAAATGAATTTTTTCTATTAAAATATTCACTAATAGTCCAAAAAAAAAAGTTTAAAATAAACTAAGGAAAAATTTTTTCTTTTCAACATACCACGAGTGTTCAGCATTGAAACCAATCTGCAAAATAAATAAAATTTAATTATTTTTGAAATTCCATTTCTAAATAAAATAAAATATAAATTTAAATAAAAAAAAAAAAATTTTTACCCTTCCATTGTTGCCGATGCACAATGTAAATGATTTATCAAACCATCTGTCGTGACCTTTTCCATGCAATAAAATTCGTCCATAATTGTCCAATTTTTCAGGATATTTCTAAAATTCAAAAAAAAAAGAAAAAAAAATTAATCACAAATTTTATCATCACAATTAATTTATATAAATAATTATAAAAAAAAAATTTTTATGAACCTTATCAAATTCATAAGGAACATCATCGAGAACAACAATGAAAGCAGCTTTTTCAATTAAATCCAAAGAAGCTCGATTAACGCCTTTGAAAAAATATTTTTGTCTCGTTTGGGCCCAATGTGTTCTTTCGCCAGCAGTCAACGATGCTAATTTTTCTTCTCCTTCAGCAGGCGACGATGTGTCATCCAAAATTTGTTGAATTTGTCTGCAAATTATTAATACTAATATTAATTTATAAATAAATTATTTCACATTACAATATTGGGAAAAAAAATTATTAAGTAAAAATAATATTATATTAATTAATACATAATATCAATATCAATAATAATAATAATAATAATAATATAAATTAATCATTAATTTTCTTTATTAATATTAATTTTTTTTTTATAAACGAACTCAAAAATAAAAAATCCTCTTTCGTTACTCTATAAAATATTAATTATAAAAAAAAATTTTAAATTAGTTTTAATATTTATTAATTATTCATTAATGTATTATTTAATTATTTTAATAATTAATTTATTATTATTATTATTATTATTATTATTATTATTATTATTATTATTATTATAAATTTTCACATTACGTAATATTTAATAACTGAAAATAAAATAAAAATTGTAAAAAAAAAAATAAAAAAAAAATTCAACTTTGTACATAATATTACAATGAAACTCCAATTGAATGCAACTTCTGCTTCGATTGGAGTTACAAAAAAAATATTAAAAAAATAAAAAATGTAATTTTTAAAAAATTCATCACTTACTGTTCAATTTCACATGGCATGAGAATCCTATTCTTATAATAGATAAGCACCTTGAAATATCTGCCTTTGTGATAAACAACAACGTGTTTTGCATCTTGATAATGAATTATTTTATCGGTCTCAATTCCAGGTATTCTTGTTGTATTAAAAAGTCTTTCATATTGCCACGAGCACAAGGGCACCAGACCTTGTATAAGAATCTACGGACACAAAAAAAAATGACAAGTGTCATATATTGATAAATAAATTAATTATTTTAATTTTTTTTTTTTTTTTAATCATTCTACCAACTGGTTCTAATTCTTGTCTTTCGATGAGACGTCTATATTGTAGACATGAATGAATCGTTGACGCTGCTCGTGCCGCTTGTATTGTTGTTGGTTGCATTAAAATTGCATCGATACCATAAAAATTTGAATTCACCATTAATGCTGAACGACCACGTAAATAAACATATTCCTCCCACCAATCGGAAACATAATTTGTTGACCACCATGATTTTAACATTAAATAACGTTGTAATTTCACAGCAATTCCTTGTTGAAATTCTTTTGCCAATTTTTCCATACGTGTGTAATTTTTATCGTCCAATAGAGGTCGTGCACTTACTAAATACTGTTTCAAAAAAAAAAAATAATTTATTTATTTTCCCTCTTGATTTTAATTTAGTAAATAAAAATATTTTAATTTTTTACATTGAAACTCCAATCAAATGCAGTTGTATTCGTTTGGAGTTTCAGTGTAAAATCGAAAAAATTAAAATTGTGAGATTAGAAAAGAAAAAAAAAACGAACCCTTTTCATAGTGTCTTCAACGGAAGGAAGTGGAAGTCTCGGTAATGAGCCTTGAAAACTGTACAGCATTGGCTTGTTCCAGCCAGAAAATAATTTAACTAAATAAAACCACAATAGGGTTTTATAAGAGGGACGACTTCCCCTTCGACTTGCTGCCTCAAATAACCATCCCTTATAAATTAATAATAATTTTAATGTATAACGAATTCCATATATCACAACTAGCCACAATAATAATCCAACTACAATTGAACCTGCAAGATGTGCTGGTATAGAAGACCTGCAAAAAAATTTTAATCATTAATTTTTTTTTCTCTAAATAAATAAAAAATAAATAAATAGGTACTGAATCATATATTTTTTATTAAAAAATTTTTGGAAATTTTTCTATGAAAAAAATATCGAAACTCCAATCGAAGCAAATCCAATTGAGTACAGTACTCTCGAGTTGCTTCGATTGGAGTTTCAAAATTTTTTTTATTAAAAAAAATTACTACGAATACAAATATTACAAAATTTTGCAAATATTTACCCTGACAGGTATGGAGATACTTTTCCAACTAAATCATAAGGAACTTTATATCCTGCAAAATGAACTGCTGTCACTAATGATATTGTAAGCCATAAGCTTCCCAATGAGGCTGGATAAACGCCACTTTTTAAATTATTCTGAAATGAGAAAATTACATTAATTTCATAATTAAATTTATAATTTTTATAATTTTTATAATATAAATTTATGATTAATTTCAAAATTAATTACAAAATTAATTTAATAACTAATTTTATAATTAATTTTATAATTAAATTAATTACAAAATTAATTTAATAACTAATTTTATAATTAATTTTATAATTAAATTAATTAATAATTTTAATTAAAATATTTTTTAATAAATTTACATTTAATATAATTATCATATTTAAATTTTTTTTTACATTTTAAATAAAAAAATTTGTTTTTGATAACTTATAAATAATATTTAACATTGTAATACCTGGAATCTAAAAAATCTTTTCTTCCAAGAACGAATACCAGATTGCCAGACAAGATGAAGGACTTCTCTATCGAAATTCACGTCCCATCCCTCATGGGTAATTGCAAAACTAAATGCTACAGCTGAATGGGCTTCCGCCATAGTTGGCTATTTAAAAAAAAAAAATCCTAAAACACAAAAAATCATCTCATTATCTACAAATTAGAAATTTTTTTTATCTCTATATTTGAAAAAACGAAAAAAAAATTTAGTTATTTTATTTAATAATTATTTGTAATTAAATAATACCAATAAAAATAGTATTTTCCTAAATTTATCGACTCGAATTTTATTTAAAAAAAAAAAAAAAAACTTTTTTCATCTATACACTTCGATTATATTTATAATTTCTTGCCCTTTAGACGCTGTGTCCCATTATAATAAAAAAAAAAAAAATACAATTGCCAAATCAAATTTAAACGTCTTATAAAATTTAAATTCGATTTATCTTACGCAATACCGATTATTCAATTTATAAATATATTTCGAATATCTTTTTAAAATTACTTCCTAAATTATAAATATAGACAACTTGATATTTTTTTTTCGACACCTGATACAAATATCAAAGAAAAATATTTAAAAAAAAAATATATATATATTATAATACAAAATCAAGAATATAATTGTATTGAGTCGCATATTCACTATGTGGTAATAATGTAGAGCAAACGCAGATGTACTTAATTGACCTTATTTAAAAGGAAAATCAGCAGTTAACATTTTAACGTTGTGAATCGTCATAAATTGTAAAGAATAAAAAAAAAAAGCTCAATGTTCTTGTATTTAAAAAGAAATAGGAAAAAACAATTTTTTTTTTAAATTTATGTATAATTGCATTCTCAAGGAGCCAATGACTCTTAAAGTGTTTTTATTCTATTCTCTTTTCTTGAAAATGAATAAAACAAGTGAAGAAAAAAATTATTAATATATAAAAAAATATGTAAACAAAAAAAATAAAAATATTAATTAATTATATTAAATAATTAATAATTAATAGTTAATAATTAATAATATTAAATAATTACTACAATTCTATCTAGTGAAATTTTTTGCAAAAAAAAACCTGCATTCGAAACAATATTTTTTTTTGTTTAAACAAAATTTTGTTTCAAAAATTAAAAAAATCAAAATCAAAAAATTGTAAATTTCCTCTGAATTGAATAATAAAATGTTTAAATTGAATGTTTAGCAAAGGCTAAAATGTAAAATCATGATGATGATGATGATGATGATGATGACGATTTTGTCAGTCTTGTAACAAACCAGTTAGAATAAAATGTCAGTTTTCAACTCTATGTATATAGTTTATTCGATGACGTGCATATCGCAATCGTGTAACCTTGGACTTCGAACTGAAATCGCATAGACATATATATGAATATTCTTTCAGAAATAATTTTTAAGTAAACGTTTGTAACTGTCAAATGAATCTTCCAGAAGCATTAGAAACATTCAATCTGTCGCATTTTATATATATATATATTCATAATTGATAAATTTTATCAAAAAAAACAATAATTTATATTCATTTACAAATAATCTTAAAACATTTGCGCGACAAAATAAGAAACGCGCAAATCTTTATTTCATTTTAATAAATTATCAATTCTTTTTTTTTTTTTTTTTTTGCTAACAATTCAATGATTTCCTGTACGAAATTTTTTTAATTTACAATAGTAAAATAAAACAAATAAAATTTATTTAATTCGCAAGTAAAAAAATTATTTAGTTCAAATTAATTCAACAATTGCAGAAATTAATTTTTTTGTAATGTAGAAAAATTTTAATTTTATTAAAATTTATTTCAAAAGAAAAAAAAAAATTGTTTTCCTATTTTGTCATTGAAAAATTATACTTCCTTTAAAAAAAAAATATTTTTTAATTTTTTGAACTACTTGTTATTGCATAAATGTTTTCTAGAAATGTAAGAATTTTTTTTTTTTTTAATGATAGTCAATAATAATAATAAAAAATATGTTTAGAAATTAATATTACTTTCAATATTATTGTCACCAATTTCAAGAAACATTATTGAAAATAAAAAGAGAAATATGTATTTTTCAAAAAAACAATATTGGATTATACAAACTGATTTTAAAAACCTCTTGAACGTTGAGTTCTTTTTTTTAAAAAAATAAATAGCCAATAAAAATTGACACAAAGATTAAAATTCAAGACTTGACATTGACCGAATATAATTATTTTCGCATTTTTTTTTTTTTTTAAATTATCGCAATTTATGACAAAAAACGTAATTTACAATATTTTATAAATAATCATTTTTACAACTCGAATTTTTTTTATATAATTTTTTTTTATACAATTTTTTATTACAACAAATTTTTTTCACTATTTCAAACATTTTTCTATATTAATAAATATATTATTATTAAATAATTATGATTTAAACAAATATAATTTTTTCTGATTTAAATAAATAATTATTCAAATGAACAATTTTTTTTTTTTTTTTGAATTTTAATGTCAAATTTTGTTTTGGAGGGGAAATATTTGCATCCAATTACCTAATATTTACAATATTATCCAATGAAAAAAAAATGTCTACATAGTATTCTCGATATTAAAATTACTTTCGCAAGAAATCATTGATTGCGTGAAGACACATCAAGAGAGGTAAGAAAAAAAAAATAAAAAAAAAAAAAAAAACACAAAATACCCCACCTGATTTCCAAGACTACTTTCATGGGCTTCAAAGTCCAAGGTGCAAGTATTTCCGCAGTTAACAATAACTGGTTTTAAAATTAATACCTACAGTGTACAAAATTATTAAAAATTTATAAATTAATTTTACCGATATTTATAATATATTATTTAAATGAAATTATATAGAAAAACATTTATAGCATCATGGGAAAATATTAAATCTATAAATAATTTATACAAAATTTTTGACATATACTCTAAACATTGAAAGCAAACAATAAGGAAAAATTCTGTTTGTCACAATAGTATATATATATTGTATATATGCAAGAATATATTAACATATATTTGATTTTTTGTAAGCCCGTTTATTATTGTAAATAAATAAATAAATAAATATTTATTATCAAATTAACTGACAAACACAATTTTTTTATTTATTGTTAAGTTATGATTGAAATAAAATCAAAGAATAAATTTTTTTAATAAAAATTATTCTAAATAAAATATTAATAAATAAAAAAAATAAATAAAATAAAAATATATTCTAAACAAAAAATTAATAAATAATAAAAAAATAAATTCTAAATAAAATATTAGTAAATAAATAAACAATGAATAAAAAAATGGATCCCAACATAACAAATAAAAAGAAATCAATAAAAATAAATGATACACAAAAAAAATATAAAATAATTAATTAATAATTAATATTACCTATTTAAACATTTTATCCGGATTATTTATTATTTACTATAATTTAAAAAAAAAATTTTTAATTAATTTTTTTTTATAAATTAAATTTTGAATTCTTTAAAAAAAAATTTTTAAATTATTGGTAAAATATTCTCTTGCATGTAAAATGTATAATACAAATATTTTACAAATATTACGTTTTTGACAGATGAACAATACAAATGAATCACAAATCAATTTTCGATACTTCTATCTAATCTCGAATACTAATTGTTTGTTAATTATTATACGATACATTAATTTTGCAAACGTTCATATATATATATATATATATATATATATATATATATATATATATATATAACTTGAATTTTATCAACACGTTTGCATGCAAAAAATTAATAAAAATTCTCATTCACTTTTTCCACGCGCAGAAATTAAATAAATTTCATTTAATCAAACGATTTTAATTTGCGTTTATAAATTAAATTATTTCTTTCAAATTTTTGTTTATATGTTAAAGAAAAAATAATTTTTTTTAATATTAATTTATATATCATATATATATATATGTGTGTTGATTAATGATAAGAGGTTGTTACTCTGTCGAGACGTTAACATTCAAGTTGTACATATATATTAACGTAAAATAATAATTTTTCATTGATAATTTTGCATTCATTATGTAAATGTGTCATATTTTATATTTTGAAGTGGCTATTCAGACCTAATCGAGCATAGAATTTAGTATCATAAACAAAATTTATTGGCACTTCATCATTGAAAATCTGTGAATTTTTTTGTTTTTTTTAAGTAAATGATTATTTGAGATAATGGAAAAAATATATCAAAGTTTGTGAATAAAAAAAATTCTTTTTTTTTACAATAAATTAAATGAAAAAAAAATTAATTAAAAAGAAAAAATTTAATTTTAAGAAAATAAAATATAATTAATTAATTAAATTAAAATCCGATTTAATTTGCCCACAAAATGGAAAGTAATTTTTAAAATAAAAAAAATTATAATAATAAATAAATAAAAAAAGAAATGAAAGTATAAAATATTAATAAAAATGGATTAAAAAAATGGACCTTTTCATAATTTTCAAATAAAATTATTTATTGTCGCGAATACGATGTTGTTAATGAAAATTTATATAACAATTGCAATATTACCGATGATTAATATACAGAAATTCAATAAACTTTCCAACGTGCGAACGTAACGTAAATCATTTATAAAATTTAAAATGGAAAGTTTTTGAAAGCACTCTATATAAGAATAATAATTGACTTTTTATGATCTCAATAAATTATTGACAATCCAATCAAATGATTTGATGATGACATTTTTATTATCTGTATAACAAAAATCAGAACTTAATTTTTTTTTTTCTTAAATCATTCGCAAAAATCAATTTTCAATATGGAATATTACAATAAAAAATTATTATTTTATTATTATTATTAATTAATAACATTATTATTTTATTATTATTATTAATTAATAATATTATTATTTTATTATTATTAATTATTATTATTATTTAAATAAATAAAAAAATAATAATAACTATTTTTTCTATATCTATAAAATAAACTTTATACTTTAATTTTCATAAATTTTCATAAGAGATAATATTTTCCAATGATACCAATAATCCATTAAATTATAAAAAAAGCCAGATGGTAATTATTCCTTGTATTTGTTAGATATTTGTAACAAAAAAAGAAAAGGAAACTTATTAACCTTTAATCTTGAATTTAAAAAAAAAAAAAAAAAAAAAGTTTTTCCCCAGACGAATAGAAAATTAGAAACAATTTTTTTCTTTTTTTTTTAGAATAAAAGTCAAGACAGACAATACGTAAAATACATTTATAAACATTGTAAATAATTTTTATTTAATTGTTGTAACAAAGGTTTTCGATCAAGGTCAAAAAGTTCACGTTGAATAATTTCCAACATCTTTTATGGACACGCTTTTGTTAAATTTTCTTTTCTTTATTATAGATTTTTATTTGGAAATCAATCGTTTATTCGCAATTTAGTGTTTAAAAATTAAAAGAAATAAAATTAATTTAAAAAAAAAAAAAATGATAATTTTTCGATATAAATATTATTATATTAAAGAATTTGTATACGTATCAATTTTAAAAATAATTTTTTTAAATAATTGCTTTCATTAGCATTTTATATAATTCCACCTACTCTTTTGTTGTTTTATTAAAAATAAATTTTTTTTTATAAAATAAAAAAATAGAAATTTAAAAAAAATAATTTTCGACAATACATAAAAATAAAATAAATAAAATAAATTCTATAAGATGTTTTAGAACTAAATTTTTTTTTATATTTTTATTCAAAATATTGTTTTGATAGCATTATTTTTTATCACTGTAGTTTTTTGCATATATTTACGCAGAGATTTGAGAAATTTATTTAATCCCTTTAGTCTGCAACTTTGTTTTCTCTTTTAATGAGATCAGGTAAAAAAAAAAAAAAGAAACAGAGACCTCCATATTTGAGATAATGAATCAACACGACCTTCTTAATATATGAATAAAAAAATAAAAAAAAAAAAATTGCGATACTGCACAAAAATGAAGGTCCAAAGATTCATTAAAATCAAAATTTAAGGGCAATGACATTTTATCATTGTTTTCCATTTTAATGTTGAAAAAATTTTCTAGACAAAACAATTTAAAAAGGATAACAATAATAATAAAATAAAAAAAAATTATAAAAAATATTTCTTAAAATAAAAAACAATTTTAAAAAATAACAATAATAATAATTGCTAATTTTCTTTTTAAATTAAGGTCAATTCCCTTTTTTCTCTCAAGAATAAATATAATGATTTACGTATAAGCATTGTTCAAGGTGAAAAATTATAATTATTTCAATTATAAAAATTCTACTTGTATCAAGTGTCGAAAATATTATAATTACAAGTGTGAATAATAATAAAGTAATAAACAAATTTAAAAAAAAATATAAAAATAATTTATAAAAAAAAATTGATTTAAATAATTAAAAATAATAAAATACAGGAATTTATATACTATATATAAAGTCTATTATTTTATATTATGCAATAATTAGTTAACTAAATTAGGAAATATTTTTTTTATGCAATTAAATTTATTTTCCATTATGAAAGAGAATGAAAATGTAAATTTTATGAGTAGCATTCTTTCAATTATTTTTAAATTCTGTATTCCATTCTTTTTTTTTCCTTCCTTTTTTTAAATTCCTCACAATACGTTGAACTCCAAAAATTTAAATGTTTACAAAAGAAGTCAATCGTCTTGAATGTAAATTACTGTCATAAATTTGCGTAATAAATTAGAATTTCAATTATCGAATGTTTTAACAAAGTGAAAAGCATATTTTAAATATTTTTTTTTGTTTTCCTTAAGTTTTCCTAGTCAGAAAATAATAAATAACAATAATAATAAAAATAATAATAATAAAAATAATAACTACAAAATAATAAATGAAAAATATTAATTAAAAAATAATAATTACGAAATAATAGCTATAAAAAATATTAATTAGAAAAATAATAATTACAAACTAAGTTTCTTTTTAAAAAAATATAATCAATCTGTAAGATATTTTTCTATTACAATAATTTCAATTGTTTTTCATTTTTTCTTTTGAAAAATAAATCAAAATTATTTCCAATAATTAAAATAAATTATTTAAATTATTATTTAAAATAATTATCATATTACTGTTAATTTAATAAGTTATTGTAAATAAATAATAAAAATAAAATATAATTAAAAAATGAAATAAATAAAAAATAATCGAGAATATAAATTAATTTTAAAAAAATAAAGAAAATAACCTAAAAAAACAAAAGGAAAACAATTGCATATTATTATTATTATTATTATTATTATTATTATTGAAAAATACAGTAAAGAAAACTGATAGCTAAATATCAATTGCGTCATAGCAGGAAGTAAAACTTCGATAGACCTTACGAAATATTTGTTTACTCACGTGAAAAGTCAAACAAAGACTATTTTTTCCCTCTTAGAACAAAAGTATTATTTTGAGGTAAAAAAAAAAAAGAGAAAATACTCTCAATTCACTTCATAAAGAACACGATTTTTTTTCACGAATTCTGCGTAATTTTTTTATTTTCTTTTTTTAAACTAAAAACCACTTTTACTGTTTTTCGTCTCAGTTTGGTGGTCAACCTGAACTAGCCAGGACACTCTCAACACACACACCTCACGGAAAAGTGAAACTCGAGTTTGGATTGGATATAAGAAGAAAAAAAAATATATCAAGACCGCACCTCCTTTATATTATATATTATAGTTACTTAAAAAATATTTCCTGCTTCTAAAAATGCACTATTATTTTATATTAATAGTTTCAACGCATATTGTTTCATCACATATAAAATATCAATTAGATAATTTAAAATCAAATTGATGAATAAAAATAAAAATAAAAAAAAAAAAAAATAGCGCCAAGATTCGTGACAGCTGATTTTTTTTCAGGACTAAAATTAATTTTATCCTTTTTGGAATTTAAAAAAAAAAAAAAAAAAAAAAAAAAAAAATCGCCAACACAATTTCACCGATTTTTATATATGTGTACACACTTTGAAGGTTGTTTTATGTATGTAAGTATTATTTCAACTGTTCTCAAGCAACAGGCACAAAAAACAGCGATGTGCCAAGAGAGCCAAGAATTTCACTCCACACTTGTGCGTCGACTGCTTGTACTGTGCTTCCCACTTTAAAACCCACATACATTCAGCTCCAAGTCACTAATACAAATGTTTAAAAAAAAAAAAATATTAGAGACGAGACGTTATGTATTTCATCCACAAAATTAGACGAAAAAAATTTTTTTTTTAAATTTTATAAATTTAAAATTGTTTTTTAATTTAATTAATAATAATTAATTGATTAGAATTAATGAATTAGATAATAATAATAATAACTAATAGAAATAATTCATAATTAATTAGCATTAATTAAAATAGTACATTATTTATTAATTAATTTAACACCTAAACAATTAATTAACATTGTTACAATTATAATTGTATTAAAAATTAAATTAATTAATAATTAAATATTTAATAATAACTAATTGTTTTATATTTGTTATTATTTTTTATTTTTGTTTTGTTTATACTATAATTATTATATTTATAATAATAATAATAAAAAAAAATATTTATTATTTTTTATTTAATAAATATAAATTATTTTATTATTATATAATTAAAATTATTATAAATAAATTTTTAGTAAATATAAAGAAAATATTCTTAAAGAAATTTTATATTTTAAAATATTTATTTATAATTTATATTAATTATATTTTTAATTATTTAATGTGACGAATCATAAAACACGTGGGGAAATCGAATAAACGAGGTCAACATTTCTCTGGATTTTGTTTTTTTTTTTTTAACTTATTTTATCTGCTTCAAATATTTCATATCCAAATCGATATTGTTTTATTAATAATTATTTAATTATTTAATAATTATTTAATTATTTAATAATTATTTATAATAATTATTATTTCTCAAATAAATATTAATTTTAATAGAAAATTTAAAAAATAGAAATTTTTTTTCAATTTTACTTACCTGAAATTCGAAATAAACTTGACTATCCAAACACTGATAAAAAAAACTCACCAATTAAAAATATTTAAAACACGTTTCAAATTAAATTAAAAAAAAAAATATTTAATCGAAAATACCAATTTGGAAAATTCGATAAATTCGAAAATTTTCAGGTTAAGTTAAATCCCCCAAGGAAATTCAAAATAAACACAAATTTTGTGTATACGTGTGTGTGTGTAATGGCCTTTAAACCAGGAGCGTAACAAGGAATAAAAAAACCACCGTTCTTTTCGGAGAACAGGCCCATGTTACGCTCCTGAAAAAACATAGTGGACAATACAGCACTGTCCACCAATCAGAATTCGAATCATAAAACCGTCTTCAATTCTAATTGGTCTGAACAAATAAATTTTCATCCCAATGAAAATGCACCTTAATCAAAAATTTCAATGAAAAATTTCATTACACATTTTTTATAACCAAATCTCGTGACAAACAAATTACAACACACATTGACATTTTTCAAGTGCATGTTATTAGTATTAAAAAAAAAAAAATCTTCTCAAAGGGAAAAACATTAAATTTGTTTAAAAAAAAACAAAAATGTTTTTTTTATTTCTCATTCGTTTATTTTGACAGTTCCATAAAGTACAAAAAGATAAAAAGGGCCAAAAAAAGTAAGTTATAACAAATAATTAGAAAAAATCTATCAAAAAACGTGATAATTTTTACCAAAATTGAGGGAAAGGGATAACATTTAAAAATTATAAACAATTTAAAAATTATTTACTAAAAAAAATATTTCTTTTGTTCAATTCTTATCAATTGATGACACACAATATATTTAGAGATTTTATCTAAAAATTTATCAATTTTTTGGAAATGACGTTTTCTAATTGTTCTTGTAGAGAAAAGAAAATTTGTTTCAAAAAAAAAAATTTACATTTATAAACAAAAAAGACTTGAGAATTGTGTGTATAAAATATATATGTAAGTAAAGTGCATATAATCATATATCTTTTAAACAAACAAATGTGTACAATTCAGCAAATATTTATGCCAAAATTTTTCATGCAACATTGCCGACAAAGACTTTGGTTTCATATATAAAATTCCTAACAACTTCATATGAACTAGTTCATTTTATTAGGAAAATAAAACAATGTCTTTGAATTTATTGTTATAAAAGGAAATTATTATTTTTTAAAAAAATTGTTATTTATATTTTTGAATAAAATTTTTCATCTACATTTTTCGTTTTTATTATTTTCTTATTATTAATTAATAAAAAAAACTTTAATATTAATTATTAATAATAAAATAATAAATACAAAATATGTAGAATAAAAATTTTATTTAAAAAATAAATAACAATTCAAAAATAAATTATTTTAATTTTTTCAAAAGAATATAAATAATATAATATTATTTATTTTCTAAATAACTATTTTTATTTTATAATTTTTGTTTTTATATCTTATTAAATTAATTAATTAATTTAATAAAATTATTATTTAATGAATAATAATAATTCTGTTACAGTTTCGATTAATTAGTATTTAAAAAGACAAGCAAAAATGAAGTTTGCAGAACATCTTTCTGCTCATATAACTCCTGAATGGCGAAAGCAGTACATCAGCTATGAGGTATATTTAAATAATTTGAAAAAAAAATTTAATTAATAAAACATTTTTTTAATTAAAAAATTTTTTTAAAATTAAATTTTTAATAAAAAATTTATTTGCGAAATTAATTTTTCATATTTTTTTGTTCGCGCAGGAAATGAAAGCAATGCTTTACAGGGTAGTGGAAGAAGCACCTTCTTCAGAAACAACAGAACCGGAAGTGATATCCAGACATTTTGCAACATTCGATGAAACATTTTTCACGTTTTGTGATCAGGAGTTAAAAAAAATAAACACCTTTTACTCTGGTGAGTTTTGTCAGTTAAAAAAAGAATTAACTAAACATCTAATTAATTAGGAAAAAGACTAATTTTTAAATAACTAATTTTTTAGCTAATTATTTAAATAATTAATTAGTCATATAAATAAATAATTAGTTAATGTCCAAGTAAGGCAATTAATTAAATAAATTACTAATTAAATAATTAAATTACTAATTAAATAATTAAATTAATAAATAAATTATCGTGTTAATCAAGAGTAAATTAACAAAATAATTATCCAATAAATTAATTATGTAATTAATCTATCAAAATGCTAATTAATTTTTTATTTAATTAAAAAATGGACCTATAATTTATTAATTAATTAAAATAACTAATTTACTAACAAGTTTCTTCAGTTAATAATTTAGTAACAAATTATTTAAATAATTTAGTAACAAAATATTTAAATAATTTAGCAACAAATTCAAATAATTTAGCAACAATTTCAAATAATTTATCAACAAATTCAAATAATTTGGTAACAAATTATAAAAAATAATTTAGTAAAAATTTATTCAAATAATTAGCTAACTAAATATTTAACTAATTAATTAACGAAAAATAATTAATTAGTAATTGAATAATTAATAATAAACTTTTTATCCGCCAAAAATTTTTCCTTTTTTTTCTTAAATCAATTGATGGCAAAAAAAAAAATTAATTATTTTATTTAATTTTGTATAGAGAAGTTGGCGGAGGCGACACGAAAATATGCAGCGTTACAGAGCGAATTAAAAAGTGCATTGGATGCACATCAAGGTGGTGGAAAAAATAAAGGAAAAACCAATCAGAAACCCCATTTGACAACAAGAAAAATACGAGAATTAAAACTTGCCTTCTCTGAATTTTATCTATCTCTCATTCTATTGCAAAATTATCAAAATCTAAATTACACTGGATTTCGAAAAATCCTCAAAAAACATGACAAGGTAATTTTACTATGCAATTTTTAAAATAATTAATTAATTTTAATTATTATTGTTTTTTTCTAAATAAAAAAAATTAATTTTTGGAAACATATTTTTTTTCCTTATATGTAACAAAAAAAAAAAAAAATTCGTATTTTTTAAGCTTCTATCTGTGGACACTGGATCGAAATGGAGGGAGGAATGCGTTGAAGTTGCACATTTTCACACATCAAAAGATATTGATAAATTAATTCAAGATACAGAAACATCGGTAACAAATGGACTTGAGGGTGGCGATCGTCAACGAGCTATGAAAAGACTTCGTGTACCACCACTTGGCGAACATCAAAGTCCATGGACCACATTTAAAGTTGGATTATTCTCCGGCAGTTTTATTGTTCTTTTTGTCACCGTTATTCTATCAGGTTAATTTCACAATTTTTAACAATTATTATTATTATTATCATGGAAAAAAATTAATTTTTTGATATTTAATTTGCAAAAAACATCTTTTTTCATTATTTTCTTTATTTATATTTAATATTATTATTATCATTTTTAAATTAATTTTAAAATTGTAATAATATTATTGTAAATAACAATTAATAATTAATAAATAATAATAATAATAATTGTAATATTACAATTTTTATTATTACTTTTTTTATTTTTATTATTATTATTATTATTATTATTATTATTATTATTATTGTTTTTTTTATTATTTACTAATTTTTTTTCTTTACTTTCCCTTGCAGTAATTTTTAATTCCTTGGTTTTTTTTTAATATTTTTTTTTATTATTAAATTCCACTTTTTGTGTTTTGTTTCTATTATCATATTTTCTGGTGATTTTATAATTTCGAATTCTTCTTTTTTTCTCTGTTAACAGCAATTTTTCACGATGGTGGGGAAAATTTGAAAGTTGCTTTTCTCTTGTATCGTGGACCATTACTTATTGTTCAATTTTTATTTTTAATTGGAATAAATGTTTATGGTTGGAGATCGTCAGGTGTAAATCATGTATTAATATTTGAATTGGATCCAAGAAATCATCTCTCTGAACAACATCTCATGGAATTGGCTGCTGTTTTAGGTGTTGTTTGGGCATTAAGTATATTAAGTTTTTTGTACAGTGCAAGTTTAAGTATTCCACCTTATGTCAATCCACTTGCACTTGTTATAATAATGGTTGGATTTCTCATTAATCCATTGAGAATGTTTCGACACGAGGCACGATTTTGGCTAATGCGAATTATGGTAAGAGCAAAAAAAAAAAAAAGATTTTCCTAAATTTATTCTTATTTTAATTAATTTATTAAATAAACTATTATAATTAATTTATTATTATTTTAATTTATTTTTACAAAAAAAAAAATTAAATCAAAAAAATTTGATATTTATTTTAAATAATTAAAAGTAATTTATTGAAAAGATTGAAATTAATTTTTTCGTTGATGAAAAAATTAAAAAAAAAAAAATGGAAATAAAGAAATTGAAATGAATTAATTTTGAAAAAAAAATTGACTTTTTTTTCGTTTCAGTGGCGAGTATTAATGGCACCTTTGGTATTTGTAAATTTTGCCGATTTCTGGTTGGCCGATCAACTTAATAGTCTTGTCACAGCATTTTTGGACTTTCAATTTTTGCTCTGCTTTTATATAACTAATGGAAATAATTGGCTCGAAGCTGGCCGAACAGATCAATGTACATCTGGCTCTCTCATTATTAGACCATTGGTCAATTGTTTACCCGCATGGTTTCGTTTTGCCCAATGTATAAGACGTTATCGTGACTCGAAAGAAGCATTTCCCCATCTTTGGAATGCTGGAAAATATTCGACAACATTTCTTGTTGTCATTGCAACGTCACTACGTTTTTATCATAAAGGTAAATTATTTATAATAATATTTTTAATTATTTATTAATTTAATTCTAAATTATTAGAAACCAAAAATTTATTATTTTATTATTATATTAATTTTTTTAAATTAAAATTTATTATTTTATTAATTTTTTATTTAATATTTAATTTTGTTATTTTATTTTTATTTGTTATTTAATTATTCGGTATTTATTTTTTAATTATTTTTATTTTATTTTATATATTATTTATTTATGAAAAAATAATTGTAGATAAAACAATAATTGATACTATAAATAAATTTTATTCCTAATGCAGTTGATAATGAAAATCAATGGGAAAGTCCGTGGTTTTGGTTTTGGCTTGGAAGTTGTCTTTTTAATTCCATTTATTCATTAACGTGGGACTTAAAAATGGATTGGGGCCTTCTCGACAGTAATGCTGGTGAAAATAAATTTCTACGAGAGGAAGTTGTTTATTCATCTTATGTAAGTACATCACTTCAAAAAAAATTAAAAATTAAATTAAAAAAAAAAAAACTAAAAAATATAAAAAAAAATAACGAAAAAAATAATTATATACACGATAAACTGTATTAAAATTTGTAAATCGTTAAAAATTATTTTCAGGGCTTTTATTATTTTGCCATGATAGAAGATAGCATAATTCGATTTTCATGGGTTGCAACATTCATTCTTCACGATTATTTTTCCGTTTCAAATGATTTATTAATGTCAATAGTCTCGACACTTGAAGTCTTCAGGTAAGATTTTTTATTTAATTTTTTTTAATAAACAAATTAATTAAAATATCAGAAAATAATTATTATCGTAATTATTTAAAAAAAATAACTAATATATAATTTAAAAAAATTTATTAACGAAAAATAATAAATGAAACGAAAAATAATTTAATAATTAAATAAATAAATTTAATAAGTTTAACAATTGCATTATTTGAAAGTAAATTAAAAAAAAATTAAATTTTTTAAAATTAAATTTAAAAAAAAATCGTTAGTCAAATTTTTTTTATTAATTAAAAAGAAATTAATTTTTTTCAAAAATTTGTTTTTCATTTACCAGGCGTTTTATTTGGAATTTTTTCCGATTGGAGAACGAGCATTTGAACAATTGCGGTAAGTTTCGTGCTGTACGTGATATTTCAATAGCGCCAATAGAAAGTTCCGATCAAACGCAAATATTGCGCATGATGGATGAGGAAAATGGTGTTATTAATCGAGGTAAACGTAAAAATATCGGTAACAAAAAAACCAATCAAAAAGAAGACAAACGATTATTACTTAAAGACGAAAATATTGACATGAATGCATCGACTGTGAGTTGAGAGAACAAAAAAAAAAAATCACAAATTATTATTGTTAATATATATTAAGCACTAGTTAAACAAATTTTTTTTACCACTTGCCTTATTGTTCTTTTTTTTTGTCCGCTCAACTATCACAGTTTATTTTTTAATTAGGGGGAAAAAAAATTCAAAAAAAAAATATATATATATTACAAGTGCCTTTTGTAGCGTTTACTTGTTGAAATTACTATTTTTTATTATTGCTCGTTGCATTTTGTTATGTAAAAGAGAGAATAAATGTGAGAAAGAAAGAAAGAAAGAGAGTGAGAAAATTGTAAAAATTCGTGTTTGTTAAATAATTTTTGGCCAAAGGAAGAAAAAAGAGAATTTAACAAAATTTGTTCTTTTATTTTCAATTTTTACTATTCGATAATTTATTATTTTAAACGAATTATTAATAAAGTATGAAAATTAAAATGATTCAATTTAAAAAATTCTAAAAGAAACTGAAAAAAACTCGAAGCCATAATAAATTTATAAAAAAATTAATAAAAATAATTTAAAAAGTAAATAATAAAATATTAAATTTTTAAAAAATATTAGAAATTTTTCAAAAATTCAATTGGCCAACAGTAATTGTGATTTTTTTAAAAGAAAAAAAAAATTAAATCAGCATGAGTGAGAGAAAATCGTTATAATTCTATAGTTATAATATTAGTGATAAAAATATATATATTTCGTGATTTTTCTTGTCCCTTGTCTTCATCGACTTTGCAATCCCATTAAAATTGAAAAATTCTAACAAAACATTCCAAAATAGACATTTTTTTATTTTGACTTTGATGTCAATTAAATGATAATTAAAAATATTTTTTTTTGACAAATCGAAAATTTTTTACTTGAAAATAAAAAATTTCTTTTTATAAATTATAGATTATTTAAATAAAAATTCATTTTCAAGAAATAAATTTTACAAAGGTGTATTTTCACAAAAGTACACAGATTTACATTTAAGATTATCATTGTGTTTACTTTCAATTTATTTTAATTCTTCATTTTAAAGTGTAACGTGCTTAAAGTACAAACTCGTGACTTAATTTTGGCCTTATACTTATTTAGAAAAATACAATTTTTTGTAGAATTTTGTCTTAGTTTAGTTTTGAAAATTATAATAATAATAAAAAAACATTGCAAATAATTTTATGCATTATTTTTTATTATAATAATAATAAAAAATATTAAAAACAATTTTTTGCAATATTTTTTTATTATAATAATTAAAAAAATATACATTGCAAATAATTTTTAGTAAAATATTTAGAAAATTAAAAAAAATAATATAAAATACAAAAATTTATTTAAATTTAAAAAAAAAATTGCGTGCCAAGAAATGGGATTGTCTTTGTCAAAAGACTAAAAATATAAGTATTATATTTTTAGATTTATCACATTTTCCATTGTTGCAGTAAATTTTTTCGACTTTTATCGAAAAAAAACTAGTAAATTATAATTTTCAATTGACTGAAAAAAGTTGTGAAAAACTTTACTGTACACCAAAAAAAAGCCATATCGATGCTCTTAATATTAAAAAAAGGCCAGTTGAAATTTTCAACAAAAAAAAAAAATATTCTAAAATTAACAATAATTGTTTTTTTAATTTTAAGAATATTTGTTTCATTGAGGAAAATAACAAATGGTTATTAAAACATCAATTTGTAGATTGTGATTATTTACTAAGTTTATTAATATTTCTTTAGTTCAATTTTTAAGTCGTTTTAATTATTAATTAAAGTAGTGATATCAAGAAAAAAAAGTGATAGTTTTATACCTCTAAGTATCTCGTTTCTTTTCAATATTGTAAACGAAAAAAATATAAAATAATAAATAAATAAAAAAAATTTATTAAATAAAAATCTCACAATTGCAAATTTTTATTCTAAAAAAAAATAAAATAAAAAGGATTTTACATGACATTAAAAAATGATTCAATTTAATTATTTTAATATAAAAATTTGTAATATGCAAAAAATAAATTAATAAACAATTATATAAATAACTGGCAACAAATAAACTTCAAATTGAATCAATTAATTTAGAAAATATTTGTTCAAAAATGCAATTAAAAAAAATAGCACAAAAAATGTACGTATCAGTACTTATTTTAATTTTTATGTACATATATTTTTTATTTTCCTCCAATTTGTATAAGAATTAAAGATATACTTTTTCACATTTAGTGTGTAAATTGTAAGAAAAATAATCCTACTTTGTAAATAAAAAAAAAATGCGATACGACGAATTTAATTCTTAGTTTTAATTTTATAAAAATAAAAATGTATTTTTTGAAAAATCCTTATGTAAGCCATTATTAGTTACATATTTAGTATCCACAAGTTTAATAAAAAAAAATCTGTTGTAAATTTTGGTACATTTATCTAGAATAAAATAAATCCCATTAAAAAGATGTTTTTTTTATTTATTATTATTTAAATGTATTACTTAATTAATTAAATATTTCAATTATTTCTACTTGAATTTTTTTTAATTGAAATTTTTTCTTTAATTAATTAACAATTTTCATTGATTAATTATAAAAAATGATTTTTTTAATAATTATTTATTGATTTCAATTTAACCATTTTTTTTAAAAATACTATTTATTTAATTAATTGAAATTAATTTTATACGCACTGGAAAATTATCAATTTTCAAAATTATTTTTCATCAAATAACAATTTGTATCTACAAATTTGCCAACGTATATATCAGTGAGATAAAAAATTTTTTTTTCAAGTTATATGTAATATCAATTAAATTGGAAAATATTTTCCAGCTGGGTTTAAAAAATTGGAATGTTATCGACAAGCTATAAAGTTGCGTAAATCTACATGGTAATTTTGAACAGAAGGCGATCGATCGATTGAGTGCAACAGTATTGAATTGGCATTCGTGCATGAAGAAATCTATTTTTGGTGGAATCCCACTTACGGAATCAAAAATGCCATTTTTTTCTCTCTTTATAATCAAACTAGTGTTATTCCTATATAAAATATTTCCAATTAAAAAATAAAAATAATTCATTGACTTTAAATACAGAAAAAAAAGAAAAATAATTTCTCGATTAATTTTATAACTTTCTTTTTTTATGAAACAAAAATTTATATATTTATTAATTAATAATTAATTTATTGAAAAATTATTTTAATAATAAAAACCAAATAATTTTAGTTTTTGAAAAAATAATTAATTTCAAAAGGAGCAAAAATTTTTTTTGGAACATAAAATTTCAGACAGTTTAATTTTTTTTTAATTATGAAAAATCTTGGGCTTTTTTTGATGTTAAAATAATGAGAACGACTTTTTATAATCTGAAACGATTTTTTTACTATGATTTTCATAGTTTTAAATTAAAAAAAAAGAAAAAAAATAGGGAAAGGAAATGAAACTGTGATCTACTTTGTAAATACGATCCTACGTTCCAATTCTATGCGAAAAAAATGTTCTTTGAACTTTAATCAGATCTCTGAAGTAGAAAGTCATCAGTTTTATCTAAGCTTAAGCAAGTTGTTGTTAATGAGGCTTTTCCGTTTTTATCGAAAATTCTATCAAACTTTGAATAAAAAATAATAAAAAAAAAAAAAAAATTCTACAAAAACATTTTAATCTCTGTGAAATAAAATCTTTTTTTTCAAATTAACCAATTTCATCAAAAATATTTTAAATTTAAAATTTAAAAAAATTGTTTCTATTAATTAAAAAAAATTTGTTCATTATTAAAATTTGATCAAAAATTTTATTTTTATTTTATATAAAAAAAAAAATACTAAAACTAAAAATGTCTAGTTTTTAAAATTTACTAAATAATTTCACAATAAATTAATTTTTAATTAATAAATAAATTCAATTTAAAAATACAAGAAAAAAAAAAAATTAGCATTTGATTCTAAAAGTATACGAGATTCGTCTCTTGTCGAGGTCAAACTGACCCCCAATCGATTTTTCAAACTGACTTTACTATCAACTTATATACATGCGAACAGGTAAAATAACTTTAAACTTTTGTAAGTGAAGGAGTCTTGCCAACGTGATTGAAAGCTTCCAAAAGAGCGAGAGAGAAAAAAATATATAGGAAGAGAAAAATTTCATCGCTTGCCATTTCCTGCAATATGTGAAAATTTTATACCATTCTGAAAGAGTTTTGTAAATACAAATTTCCATTTTCAATTTATGAGAGTTCTTTCTCATAGAAACTTCAGTGACTATTGAAATTGAAAAAAACCATTAGAAGAAGTTAAAAGAAATAAGTATAAATTTGTCTCACTAAAAATGACATTTTCTACTTCCTGTATACATATATAACTATATACATTCGAACGCACTGACGTAAAACAAATTTTTTTTCTATTTTCAATTTTAATATCAAATAAAAAAAAATTATCTGAAAAAAACATATTATTATAGTTTGTTTTTAATTAATAATTTAAAATTAATTAATTTTTTAAATTTATAACTTTAATAATTATTATGTAATAATTATGTAAGTAGATAATTATTTTAATAATTACATAGATGGTTAAAAAATTTACCAAGGTAAAAAAATTTGAAAAATAAAAATATAAAAAAATTACCGACCTAGAAATCTACCTTCCCGACTGATGGTAAAAATTTAAATAAAAATAAAAATAAAAATTACCGACACAGAAACCTACATTGCCGACTGATAGTAATTTTTTAAAACTGAAAATATAAATAATTACCGATCTAGAAATCTACCTTACCGACTGATGCTAAAACAGTTTATCCAAAAATAAAAATATAAAAATTACCCACACAGAAACCTACATTGCTGACTGATGGTAATTTTTTAACACTGAAAATATAAATAATTACCGATCTAGAAATCTACTTTACCGACTGATGATAAAAAAGTTTTTCCAAAAATGAAAATATAAAATTTACCGGCACATAAAGCTGCATTACCGACTGATGGTAATTTTGTAAAAAATGAAAATATTAAAAAAATTACCTATCTAGAAATTTAGCTTACCGACTGATGGTAAAACAGTTTTTCGAAAAATAAAAATATAAAAATTACCGGTACAGAAATCTGCATTACCGACTGATGGTAAGACAGTTTTGGGAAATTAGGAGACAACTGTTTTACCATCAGTCGGTAAGGTAGATTCCTATGTCGGTAATTTTGTCTTCATTTTTCAAAAAAAAACTGTTTTACCATCAGTCGGTAAGATAGGTTTCAATGTCGGTATTTTATATTGTTATTTTTCGAAAAACTGTTTTACCATCAGTCGGTAAGGTAGATTTCTGTGTCGGAATTTTTTTTATATACAAATAATAATTACGTAAAAACTATTAAAATAATAGTAAAACCAAATTATTAAATTTTGTTTAATGACAATTAAAAACAAATATTGAAACTACTAAAATTACTTTTCCTTGATTATTATTCATTATCTATAAATTAAAAAAAAAAACTAACAAACTTGAAAGAAAGAATAGAATCTCATACAATGTTTAATAGTTTCAAATACTGTTTTTTTGTTCTATTTGATCGACCTGATTAAAACGAATCGAATTGATTTTCTTTTTAACGAGAAAAATCGAAGCTTTCTATAATTGAATAGAAAAAAAAAATTGCAACATGCATATTGACCAGAATTTCACCTATCATAACCCAACAAGAATATTGTACATTATTTTGCCTTTTTAATTTTATTTCTTCTTTCTTTTTTTTTGCATTTGTTAAAATAATTAATTTTTTCTCAATCAACTTTTTTAATTAACACACATAATTTCTTAATTCATTGAGAGAGCAAAAAAAAAAAAAAAACCAACTGAAAATCACTATAAAGTAAAAAAAAATTTAAATAATAGTTTTAAACTTATTCGAGCGAAAATTTCAATTACTGAATTTAATAACTCAAACAAAAGTGAATTAATTAATGTTCTTTTTTTCTTTCAAATTTAACAATTTTTTCTTTTGGTAATTTATAAATAATGATTAATTTTTTTCTTTTTATTTCTAAAATCGATGTTTTAGTTTTATTAATGTTTTGTAAAAAAAAAAAAATAATTCTCTATTAACTCAAAAAAATTTGTTAAGTTTTTAAAAAAAGTGTGTTTCTTTAAAATATATTTTACCGATCACTAGAGTAAAATTTAATTAAATAACAATTATCTAACTGAATTATGTTATTTAATTTTCGTCATTATTATACTTCTTGCTCCAAGCAGGGTTCGTGCATTATATATTAATTAGTAAAATATTAATTAATTGATAAATTAAAGTATTATTTCATGTTAGTATGATGATAATATTAATATAAATAAAATAATAAAAATAATAATAATAAAGAATAAAAAAATAATAAATAATTGTCAATCAATTATTTAATATCTTAGGTAATTAATAAAATTAGAATCATTAAACGTTCGCATGAAAGATAATTTTGTTTAGAATCAGAACGCGATAACTGTGTCGTCATACATGTGTGGAATCAAGCCCTGACCTAGACTCTGCAAATTGATTTGAGATCTCGCGTAAAACAACCCTTTTATCCGCGTTGCGACGAAGTCAAAGATGTACTCAGTAACAGCTGCATTATCGAAGTTTCCGCATCATCTCATTCTACCCACCCCCTCTTTCTCTCTCTCTCTCTCTCTCCCTCTCTTTTTTTTTATTCCCGAGCAGAAAAATATTTTTAGTTTAAACTGCTAAATTGGAAAAAATTTTTTTATATATATTCAAATGATATTAATAGAACATTGCAATTTAACGAATACAAAATATTCTAATTTAATTAAAAACAATTATTGTCAAATTTTACATGAAGTAATATTTAATATCATTATTTTAGAACAGGAGGAAAAAAGAGTAGAATTTTGTGGGATATGAAAATAAACTCCAAAAATGAGTAATTTTCTGCAAAATTTGTAGAATAATTTTTTTTTTTTTGGAGTAAAAAACCATAAAAACTTTTTTTTAACACTTATTTAAAGTTCTTGAATTTTTTCTTCAAAGATTTATCACAAAAATAATTGATTCGCATAATGCAAGTAAAATTATAGTAAATCATTTCGAAATCAGTGAATTTTGCAAATAAATCAATTTCAAATATTAAAATAATCCATTTTACTAAAAGCAATATCGTTTCAAATTCTCTCCAAATTTCAACCATCATTTCACAGATTTCATATCATTATATATTATATATATAGCAAAAACGACATTTGACTATATATATTAAATAAGTGAAATTCAAAATCAACATAATTAATTATTAAATGTTCAAAATTAATTTTGTATATTATATTATATAATATTTACTATTAATTTTATTCTTAATTAGAATTTTCATTTTTCGAATTAGCATTTGATAGAATTTCTTTTTATACGAATTTTTACTTAATAAAATTTTTAGCTACCGAATTTTTGTTTGGTAGAATTTTTATTTTACAGTTATTTAATTTACATGATTTTTTATTTAAAAGAATTTTAATTTGTCCCAATTCTTGTTTGTTGAAATTCTTATTTGTCCGAATTTTAATTTGTCTAATTTTTTCTTTGTTCTAATTGATAGAATTTTTATAGAATTTTAAATATTCATTTGTCCGAAATTACAAATGCGACCGAACAAAAATCGACAGAAAGATTTCGGCACAAATTTTTTCTATCGGATTTTTGTTCGATCATTTATCATTTCGGACAAATTAAAATTCGACGTCTTAAAAATTCTATCAATAAAAAATTCGCACAAATAAAAATTCGGACAAATACAAAGTTGGATAAATAAAAGTTCGGACAAATTCGATTTAATTAAAATTCTTCAAAATAAAAAATTATTTAAATTAAATGATTGTAAAATAAAAATTCAGTAGCTAAAAGTTTTGTTAAGTGAAAAATTCGTATAAAAAGAAATTCTATCAAATATGTTAATTCGAATAATAAAAATTCGTCTAAAAAAGAATTATTTCTAATAAAAAATACTTAATAAAAAAAAAATTTTTAATTAATAATTTTTATGGAGAAATTCATGCTCCCCGTATATCCCTAAAATAATGTTCTTAGGACATCCTATAATTTCCCCGAAACTAAATGATATCCCTACAATGTCTATTGAATATCCTGAATATTCGGATGCTGTATGGGAATTAATCCTTCAATGAAAATACAGTGACCATTTCCTACTTTCTCCAACTATCACCGGAAGTTAAAATTCAACTACTGCATTGAATTTACACCCAGAGAAATGATACATTTGTCCTAGAGTCAAATAAATATTTGTTGCAAATAAAAATTTTAATTGTTTCAAATAAATTTTTACTTGTTTCAAAATAAATACACAGAAAATTAAAAGGCATTAAAATAAGCTGCAACGCTTATTATTTTAATTCAATTTTGCTTATTTTAATACATTTTGATATTAAAATAAGCAAAATTAGATTAAAATAATAAGCGCGTTGCAGCTTTTTTTAATGCCTTTTAATTTTCTCTGTATTTACTTTTTGCAAATAAATATTTATTTGTTGCAAATAAATATTTCGTTGTTACAAATAAATTTTAATTTGATTGAAAAAAAAATTTTACTTATGACAAAATTTTTATTTACGCCAAATAGACTTAGACAAATATATATATTTATTTAACTCAAATATATTATATATTTGCTTCAAATAAAAAAATTTTAAAGTATAAAATTCAGTTTCAAAAAAAAAAAAAAAAACGAAAAAAAAGAAGCTCCAAAAACAATTTTCTCGAGAAAATTTTGAAAGCGTCCCCGTAACCCTGATGTCAGCTCCAGGTGTATCTCGCTATCATCATCATCACGAAAATTTCGCGAGCATCAGCAATCACGATGATGAGGCGCGTGCGTCTGTAACGGCACACGTTCGCCTCCTAGAGTGAGGATGCAGCGACATCAAAACCAAAAAACGAGGATGGTGGGGGGGGGGGTTTGGTATATACGGTTGAAAGAGGTATAAGCGGGATCAGAGGGGAGGATTTCAAAGGGAGCAATATCAGGTGGAAGGGTCCATAAGAAAGAGTGAGAGACAATTCAACTAGAAATCTATGAGAGTGAAACAAAGAGAGAATACATACTCTCCTTTTCTCTCTTGTGAATTGAAGTGAAAAAGAGACAGACAGAGTGAGAGAGAGAGAGAGAGGGATGAAAGAGAGGCGGTGGCAGTAGCGGCTGGCTATTGATTTCAAGGGCTTCCTTAGCCCCCTACCCCCGCCTTGCTGCGGTGTGCCTGTCGGCTTCAGGTCACCCCCTAGGGTTCCCAGTACCCCTCTATAATACAATTTTTTTTTTACCCCCTATTAATAATTTTTTTTCTACCCTTTTTTTTTTTCTTTTTTGGGAAAATTTTCATATTCTGAGAATTCTACTTTAATTAAAGTGCAAAGTAGGGGTAAAAAAAAATGTACCCCTTGCGGAAAAGTTTTGCGACCCGATTTTAAGGTCATATGTACCAGAAATATCTAGGTGGGTTACGGTACTGCGCGACTCAGCCCGAGCGGGGTGAACCGTCGCCGCTTGCGATACGTCGAACTGGCTCCCCCTGTTGGGGCGTCTCCTACCCCATATAAGTCTCGACCCGTTGAGAGAGGGACAAAAACGATCGAGCGAGAGAAAGAGAGAGAGAGAAGAGAGAGAAAAACAGAGAGAGAGGAGAGAGAGAGAGAGAAAAAGAGAAAAGGGAGTAAGAGAGCGAAAAACCCCCCTCGAGAGAGAGAGGGACAGAGTAAAACCGAGAGAGAGAAAGAGAGAGAGAGAGAGAGACCACCGCCTTTAGCTTCGATTTGACCATCGCAAAGAGAGACTGTGCGTGTGCAACAATCCGGTGCCTCTGTTCATCGTCGTCGTCATCATCGTCAGTCGTGGTGAACGTGTGCGAAAAAAAAAATAATAATAATAATAATCGACGATGTCCAATGTCAATATCTCGGGTGCCTATTCGCGAGTTATTATTATGTGATATAACACTATTTACTATACAACGCCCAGTGTGTCCTGCCGCAGAGGGAATAGAAAGAGAGAGAGAAAGAACCCTCCAAGATATAATGTCACCTAGACACGGATTCTACATCCCTCAAAATCATCATCATCATCACCATCAATATGATTCCCTCTGTCAAAATTCATTTTTACGACAATGACAACATTTTTTTTCTCTCAAAACACTGCCAGTTTTCTTGATATAATACCAATAAGCTGCCTAAAAACCACTATTGCCGGTGAGTGCATCTGTACTTAACAAATATATATATCTATATAACCCCCGGGGATTTACACCTATATATAGCGAAATTTTTTTTTTTAAAGAAATCAAATTTTTTTTTTTTTTTTTTTTTTAAATAAAATAAGAAAAAGAAAATTTTGAAAAAAATTAAGAATTTATGTATATATTATAGTATACGCAAGTTTAGGGTAAAATTTTCTAAAGTATGTCAGGCGGAGAATTTCATCCCTTATTTGGTTCAATGTCTTTAGGATTTTCATATGTGGCTAAAAATTTAAAAAAAATATATATAGTGAAAAAAAATTAATTTGATTCAAATAATCAGAAATAGAGAAATATTTTATTGGCGATTATTTGAGATAAATGAATTTTTTAATTGAAGGGAATAAAAATATATTTGGCATTAATAAAATTTTATTTAGCGTAATTATAATTTTTATTTAACTCAAATAAAATTTATTTGGCTCTAAGAGAAATATATCTTTCTCCGAATCTATATCAAATAAACATTTATTTGATTCAAGTAATCGGTTATTTTACTATTATCAAATATATTTATTTATTTGATTCAAAAAATCAGTTACTTGACTATTATCAAATAAATATTTATTTAATTCAAACAATCGTTTACTTGACTATTATTAAATAAATATTTATTTCATTCAAATATAATCAATTACTTGACTATTATCAAATAAATATTTATTTGTATCGACTAAATATTTATTTGTATTAAATAAACACTTATTTGTGTCAAATAAACGGCATTTGTTTCAAATACAGAAATTATTGATTCAAATAAAGTTTATTTAATTCAAATAAAAATTAGTTGCTTTCAAATAAATAATTATTTGATAATAGTCAAGTAACCGATTATTTGGATCAAATAAATTTCTTTTTTCAGTGTATGGAAAAATTTATTTACGATAATATTATAAAATAAACGGGACTGAAAATATATGAAAAAATAGTGTATATGTGTTAAAATGGTAGTAAAAAAAAAAAATATATATATATATGTAATGGTACTAAAAATACAGAATGTACTTTTTGTATATATATATATATATATATATAAAAGTATATATAAAAAGTATAACTAAAAATCGCATTCAGAAAGTAACATAAAAAAGGAATCAAAAATTTATTAAATAAATCTATGTATATAAAAAAGGAAATACAAGAAATAAAAATGAAAATAACACAATTAGGTATATAACTTAATAAAATTAAAATTATATTTTAAAATTATATAAAAATTATATAAATATTATATAAAAATTATATAAATATTATATAAAAATTATATAAAAATTATATAAAAATTATATAAAAATTACATGAAAATTATATTATAAAATTTCCTGACATTTCATTAAAAAATTTTCAAATTTATTTGGATTATTTAATAAAAACAAATAAATATTTTTATTAAATATTTCTTTAAACCAAATAAATTTTTGTTTAAATTAAAAATAATAATTTTCTTAATCTGAAAAAAAATTTATTTAATACAAATAATCCTTTATTAGACTATTATCAAATAAATATATATTTACTCGAAGCAAATAATTATTTGATTATAGACAACTAATAGATTATTTGAATTAGTAAAATCTTTTTTCCTCTTATTATTATAATTATTTTAATTTCAATGATTTACAAAATGGCATTCCCTTACTAGAAGTTGGAAAGTATCGTATGCAACACGTGATAAAATAATGATTTCATTCGAGTACGAAAATAATTTGAAATCATTCAAAACCGAAAAAAATGTCTATATAGGTACTCAGTCAAAGAAAAATTAATTTTATTAAACGGAAAATTTCTTTGAATCAATGAAAGTCCTTTTGAATCACAGATTTTTTTTTCAATAAAAATAAAAAAATATTTCTTTGATACACAAAAGTTTTCATTGATTCGAAGATATTTTTGTATTTAAAAAAAGGAATTTTTTTAATTAAAGAAAATTTTCCTTAAATCAGACAACAAATTTTTATAATTATTATTATTATCATTATTATTATTATTTTGTTAAATCAAAAATTTTTTTCCTTATACGCAATAAATACATAAATAAACAATGTAATTAAAAAAAAAAATTAATAAAAATATGAAATAAACCAATAAAAAAACAAAAAAGGAATAATAAAATTAAAATAAATCAATCAAAAACAAAATTAATAAAAATATAAAATAATATTAAATAACAAATTTTGACATTAATTATAAGGTATATTTTTAAAATGAAAAAAATCTCACAATTTTTTTTATTAGATCATAAAAATATTTTATAGCATGATAAATCATTTAATTGACATTAGTTTGATTTATCTTATTTTTTTAAATTAATAATGTTTTTTCATCATCAATAAAATATTATTAATTGCTTTTTATATATTAATTTTGAAAACTTTATAAATACAATTTATAATTTAGTAATGCATTTAAATGCAATAATAATAATATAATAATAATTAATAATTTATTACTGATTACTGAAACATATATGTATAAGTTATTAGTTAATGGTTACCAATAATAACTTATTAGTGGTTTACCAATAATTTATCACTAATTACCGATAACTTATTAGTGGTGTTCAATAATTGAGCGAACACCAATAAAACTCATTATAAACTTTAATTATTATAATGAATGAATGAAAATGTTATCGAATGAAAATTTTGTTAAATCCAAATTTGTTCAATTACAAATTTACTCAAATAAAAATTCTTTCAAAACAGAAAATTCCGTCAAATAAAAATTATATGTTAGAAGTAATCTAAAATGAAAATTTGATCAATTTAAAATTCGATTTAAGGAAAATTAAAACAAAAGAAAATTCAGTTAAATGAAAATTTGATCAAATTCAAATTCGATATAAGGGAAATTAGATCAAAACTGCAAATTTGGTTAATTCAATAAATTAGTTGAATTAATCAAATTAATTGATTGAATTCGATGTAAGGAAAATTCGAAATGAGAAAAATTCATTGAAAAGAAAATTTCAGCTAAATGAAAATTTGATTAAATTGAAATTCGATGTAGGGAAAATTGAATCAAAATCAAATTTGGTTAAATGAAAATTTGATGTAATGAAAATTAGATCAAAAGCAATAAATGAAAATTCGATGTAAGAGAAATTTGATCAAAAGCAAATTCGGTTGAATGAAAATTTCATCAAATTAAAATTCAATGCAAGGAAAATTGAATCAGTAGCAAATTCGGCTTAATAATAATTTGATCAAATGTAAAAACTGTTAATTACATAATTTGGTTAAATTTGACTGCTTTCAGAAGCAAATTTGGTTAAATGGAAAATTCTATCAAATGAAAATTCTGCCAAATGAAAATTTTGTTAAATTTGACTCCTTTCAGAAGCAAATTTGATTAAATAGAAAATTTTATCAAATGAAAATTCTGCCAAAAGCGCCAAATTCCTCTAAATGCAATTTTGGTTAAATTTGATTTCTTTCAGAAGCAAATTCGATTAAATAGAAAATTTTATCAAATGAAAATTCTGCCAAATGGAAAATTTGATTAAAAGAAAATTCTGTTAAATGTAAATTCAGCCAAACAAAAATCTGGCCAAATGCGAAGAGGAGATAAACGAGATTAACTATAATACGTAATGATGATTTAAAAAACTGGTTGTCCCTTCGAGTATTTTTTTTTTTATTTTTGAATTTTTATTTTTCTAACAAGAGGTGAAAAACCTATAGGCCCAATGTATATGGGTAATTGCAACAGCAACGGCAATGTTAGCATGAATTCATTTGGGAGAAAGAGAGTGAGAGAGAGAGAGAGAGAGAGGAAACATTTGGAAATGGTTCGAGTGTTTAAGGGATACGTGTAACTAGGTCAAAAGTTGTTTCGCATTTGCGTCATCAGTTTACGTCCCGGTGTTTGTAACACATCAGATTTTGCTTCTTAATTGGCTGCCCTCGTTTCACATTTCGTCCACGCTATAAAGGGGGAGGTCAAATCCCACCCCCTCTCGTGGATATACCTTCTCTCCCAATTCTCAATATATATAGAAAAATCTCAACGAATAATGATGAGAAAAAAAAATAAATTGATGAAAAAAAAAATGGTTAAAATCGTTGCTCGCACCGTCTACAATCTCAACCCCTTGACGCAATACTTTTTTCAAACACCCACACATCCCTTTATCGTACAAACTTCCTATATATATATATATGAAAAAAGAAAATTTTGTCGCTATTAAAAGATATTCAATTATTATTATCATCATCTTTGTCTCTTGGGAATTTTTTTTTTTTTCAAGGATTTTATGTATTTATTTCTTGTAAGAAAATCTTTCCTATATATATATTGAGCTTTTACATTTTTTACGTCACGTAATTGAAGAATTTAATATTAACTCGTTGACGTCACAAGTTTAATCCAGTTGAATTAGTTTTACATTTTCATTTTCACAATCACTCCCATGGGATGAATTAAAAATTATATGCTTCAACTTTGCGCACGATAGAATTTGAATGGAAATTTGGTAAAATGAAAAATTTATTAAACAAAAATTATGCCAAATTATTAATTTCATTAAATATTAATAATAATAATAATTTGGCAAAATAAAAATTCTGCTAAATGAGAGCTATACTAAATGATAATTTGGCTAAATAAAAATTCTATTTGGCTAAATTAGAATATTTGACTCAATTAAAGTTCTACAAAATGATAAGGGAAGATTAATATACATTCGATTTAAAAAAATTCTGTTCATTCAAAATCAAAGTTTAGAAAAAATTCATTAAGCAAAAAATTTTGTTAAAGGAAAAACTTTAAATGAAAATTAAATATAAAATTATTTTTTATCCTCGGCTAAATAATGAGAATTCGAATGAAAATTCGGTATAATACAAATTCTATTAAACAGAATTATGGTAAATAATATTAGTTCTAAATATTAGTGCTAAAAATTTGTTCTAAATATTAGTTATATTAGTTCTGAATATTAGTGCTAAATATTAGTTAAATTAGTTTTAAATATTGGTGCTTAATATTAGTTCTAAAAATTAGTTCCAATATTAGTTATATTAGTTCTGAATATTAGTGCTAAATATTAGTTCTAAATATTGTTGCTAAATATTAGTTCTAAATATTAGTGCAAAAATTTAGTTCCAATATTAGTTATATTAGTTCTAAATATTAGTGCTGAATATTAGTTATATTAGTTCTAAATATTAGTTCAAAATATTAGTGCTAAAAATTAGTTCTAAATATTAGTTCTAAATATCAGTGCTAAATATTAGTGCTAAATATTAGTGCTAAATATTAGTTCTACATATTGTTAGTTCTAAATATTATTAGTTACCATGCCAAAGAAAATTACTTATTAAGTTACTAATTATACCGAATTTTCTTCGGCCAAATAATGAGAATTCGAACGAAAATTCGGTATAATGAAAATAAATTAAAATTTAATTAAATGAAAATTCTACAAAACCAATTTAAAACATATTCCAATAAATTAATCATGCCAAAGAAAACTAAATATTTTACTAATTATTACACCAATTTTTCCTCGGCCAAATAGTAACAATTTAAAAGAAAATTTGGTATAATACTAATTCAAAGAAAACTATATATTTTATTACACTGAATTTTCCTCGGCCAAATAATGATATTCGAACGAAAATTCGGTATAATAAAAATTAATTCTAATTTTACTGAATAAAAATTCTACTAAATTAATTTAAAACATTCCAATAAATTAATTATGCCAAAGAAAAGTAAATATTTTATTGAATAGAATTGTTAGTTCTAAATAATATTAGTTGTATTAAATGATAATTAGGCTAAATAAAATTTTTATAAAAAAAAAATTATGTAAATTAAAATTCCGCTTAATGAAAATTCTACTAAATAATAATTTGGCTAAATAACAATTCATTTAATTCCAAATTTCGATACAAATTTTTCCAATAAAAATTATAACAAAATTAATTTTACCAAATTTGTCCATTTTCAAATTTTGGATTAATTTAAATCAAACCCTAAATTTATTAATTAATTAATTGACAATACTATTTATTTGAAATAGTAAAAAAAAAAATTTATAATATTGAGAATTGTGGTCAGAATTTTTTTTTTTTAAATCTATCACCGGTTTTTTTTTTGTGTAATAAAATCGAACTTTTAAGTGAAAACATGTTCAACGCGAATATCAAAGAATGTCGAATGATATTGCAGGTAAACATGTAGGTTTATATTATACATACAGATTTAGATTCAAAATACGGACAATCAATGCTCTCTTCTCCAGTATACACACATACATATACGACTCGGTAAATCGATTATACTTGCAAAATGACTACGGTTACCAAGTTCGTCTATGCACCAGTGATTTATATTCACGTAAATGCACGTATCTTTCCCCTCTCTGCTATATACAGCCCAATTATGGTCTTTCCAGAATTCAATTTGATCACGGATTACGTATATATATATATATATGTATATCGTATCGGAATATTGTATGTAATATGCCATCAAGAAAGTTTTAAATATCAAATTATTTCACAGTCAAGGATAAATGTTACATTCAAATAGCAATAATAATAATAATAACAAAAAAAATAATAATAATAACAATAACAAACAATAATAATAATAATAATAATAACAAAAAAAAATAATAATAATAATGAATAAATAAATAAATAAAAATAATAAAGAAGAAAAATAATATAAAAAACAAAAAGTTTGGAAAATTTAGAAATAAAAAATTATTAGTAACAATTGATAGGAATAAATTTTTTTTCAAATTAGAAAATCCTCCAAAATTTCTTTAGATAATTATAAAAAGCAATTAATGTTGAACAGTAAAATAAAGAACATTGATGAAGATATAAAAATGATAACGAAAAAAAAAACGATTCATTTATTATCAGAAACTCACGTGTGCTAGATAGTAAATTATGTGCACACTTTAATATTAGTCTGGAAAAAAAATCTCAATTTATTATTATTAGACTTATTGTCAGGAAATCGGTTTATTGGACTTATAAATTAATCTTTGTTAAAAAAAAAAGATAAAGTTCAAAAAAATTTTCTAGTTTAGAAAAAAAATTCTTTACCTCAATATTTTAATTATTCTTATCAAATAAAATTATTTCATTATAAAATATTAGTATTTTATTATAATAACTATTATCAAAATTGATACAAAATTAATTATAATTATAAATATTTATTTGATAATAGTCAAGAAAATTTTACTATAATATTATAATTTATAAAATATAATTATTATATACCTATATTATAATAATATTGTTATATTATAATATAATATTATTATATTATAATAATAACTAATTATTATAATAAATAATAATTATTATCTAAAAATTAATATTATAAACTATTTCTTGAAGAAAAACAACCTTCAATAAAGTTTTCCTCAAAAATTTAAAATGCATGAAAAACAAATTTGCAAATTTTTTTTTTTTTATACACATTGCTCTAGGCTGTATTTTTAACACTCGTGTGATATAATTATCGTAATTGTTGGTTATTTATTGTTTCTATAAAATAAAGTAGAAAAAAAAAATTCCATCCTTCAAACAACCTATTAATTTGAGTCACATATGGAATTTTAATTCTACGAAAGAATTCCTTCCGTGTTTTTAGAAGCTCATTTTAAAAATCTTATTCAGATATTTATTGGATCGTCAATAAACATAGAATAAAAATTTTAAAATATTTAATTAAACTGAAAAATAAAAATATTTTATAATTTTTAATAAATAATTGTTTTTTTAAATCATTTTATTTGTTATTATTATTATTATTATTATTATTATAATTATTATTATTATTATTATACTCATTTATATTCTATATATAACATTAATAATAAACAATTAAATTTTAAAAAATAAAATTCTAAAAAATCTAAAAATTGTATTTTCTAAAAAAATTTAATTCTCGAGATTTTTTTTAGAAAATATCAATTTTTAATTCAATTTCAAAATGAATTTTTCCATTAAACGTGCGATGATTTGAGTAAACAAAAATGAAGACAAATAAAGAATTACAAAAGGTACATATAATGAAATATAACACGCAAAAGGAAAAAAAGAATAATAATAAAAAAAAAAAAAAAAAAAAAAAAAATTATTGAATTGCCAAGAGATAAATATATAAAGGTCGAATATGTGATATGAAGGAGAGGATTGTAGATGCCTCTCTATGTGTTGGAGGCGAAAGTTGGAAGGAGGTGACCGGACCTTGCTTCCATTTTCTGTATAGTAAGCACACTAGGCATGTGTAGTCATGCAATCAGTCGTAACCCGCAACTTTTACGCTACACAATATAATACCTATATATAAACGCAATTAAAGAACGTGAATTATTTATCTCATTGTCAATTAAAAGTGATATGTTCGCGTAAAATAATTTTTTAAAAATTTCATCTATTTTTTTTTCTCTCTATAGAAAATAATATTGTGTATATAAATAATGACATTTCTGAACATGTTAAACTTGTTAGTTATACCTGTGTGTTTGGTGTTACGTGTCATGTGATGTAAATGACCAGGTGTAGTAAATACAAAATATATATATATATGTGTCAATAGAGTAACTTGCTTGGAGTTTA
Source organism: Leptopilina boulardi (assembly GCF_019393585.1). NCBI lineage: Eukaryota > Metazoa > Arthropoda > Insecta > Hymenoptera > Figitidae > Leptopilina > Leptopilina boulardi. Next base: position 598,591 of record NW_026137838.1, read on the forward strand.
ACATCAAGTAGAATGGATTATTTTGTTACCAACTGAGGAAATAGCAAATGTTTCATTATATTTAACGAAAACGGTAAGAAAATTCCAGCCGGCAAAATTTGTTGCAAAAAAAAAATTTTTTTAAATTATTTTTTTTCAAAATTTTGTACTTTTTAATTAAATAAATTTTTATAAAAGAAAATTTATTATAATACAACAATAATAATAATAATAATAATAATAATAATAATAATAATAAACAATAATAAAATAAAAATTAATGAAAAAAAGATAAAATATTAATAGTAATTAATAATTAAATAATGAAAATAATAAATAAAAAAAAATTTATCGAAACATTGATTACTATATCGCATTATAAAGTATCATTTTTTTTTTATTTGTTTATTTTCATTATTTATTTATTTTTTCTTCTTTTTTTTTAATATTATTTTGTTTTGTAATTAGTCTAATGGCAATTGCCTAAAGGCAAATAAAAATGGTGAAAATTTCTATATATTTTATAATAAATACGTTAATTAATTATATTTTATATTCATTCATTTGTGGGAAAATATTATTTAATAAAAAGCAAACTAAAAAACAAAAAATTAAATAAAACAGAAAAATATTTTTTTCATTTATATATAAATATTTATAAATTTTTTTATAAAAAAAAAACAAATAAATACAAAAGAAAATAAATATATAATAAAAAAAATACAAAAAGAAAATAAATATATATAACAAAATACAAAAGATAATAAATATAAAAAATACAAAAAAAAATAAATAAATATGAACAAATACAAAAAAAATAATAATCTAAAACAAAAATGAATTTGAAAAAATTGAATTTATCCATTTTTTGGTTATAGAAATTTTTTTCCACATAAAAAAAATTTTTTTTTTTTCTTGAAAAAACTCAAAATAATTAAAGGGATAAAATATTTGTCAATATTTTTTCAATATGTTTTTTTGAAAATTAATACGTAAATTTTGAATTGTTTTCTATTTTATATATATCTAAATAATATGCCACCGGTCCGCCGGCTCACTTTTTAGTCAGTAAACGCTTCAATTGTTTTCAATGTCCCCACATTCCATATTATGTCCTTTTATTCCTTTCATCATCTATATACTAGTTTTGTAGTGTAACTTTCAAAACAAAAATAATTAATTACATACTCAACATCGTGCATACAATAATGCATTATATTTCACAAAATAACCATTTTCCTTTTTGAGATAAACGCAAACTATATATTATTAATTTGTGAAAAATATTTCTTTTTTCTATAAAGTTTCAACAAAGATAAAACCACACAATTTAAAAAAAAAATTTTTTAATTATTATTTTTACATATAATATTTTACTCCAAATTACATCGAATTTTCTTCAAACAAATAATTAAATTATATTAGGCCAAATAAAATTCCCATTAAAAAAAATATATTTGGTTAAATGAAAACTCCGTTAAATAAAAGTTTAACAAAATAATAATTTAGTTAAATAAAAAATTTTCAAAGAAAATTTCATTAAGCATAGATTTTGTTAAACGAAACTTGAAAAAAATTAAATATTTAATTATACTAAATTTTATTCAGCCAAATGATTAATAAGCCAATGAAAATTCAGTATAATAAAAATTATATTAAATAAAAATTTGCCAAAAAGAAAATTTGGTTAAATAAAAATTCTACTAAAGCGAAATTAGAGTTTAGAAAAATCCCATTAGGCAGAAATTAAAAAAAAATTTTAAAGAAAATTAATTATTTAATTATTAATTATTAATTATACCAAATTTTCTTCGGCCAAATAATTAAAAATCGAATAAAAATTCTGTATAATAAATATGTTAAATAATTATATGAGTTAAAATAGAATAAAAAGTAGGCTAAATACAATTTTTCTAAAGAAAATTAATTTAAACCAAAATTCTGCTTAATGGAAAATTTTACTGACTGTTAATATTCGGCTAAATAAAAATTCGATTCAAAAAAATTTTCTTTATAAAAATTAATTAGTTAATTAAAAAATTCTTTTAACTAGAAGATTTGGTTTGCTAAAAATAATAATTAGGAGTAAAATAAAATAATAAAATAATAATTTTTAAATAAATAAAATAATTAATAATTGACGCTTATTAATTTACAAAAAATATTATAAAAATACGTATTTTTTTACACTTTAAAAAATAAATAAATTATGTAAGACAATTTTCACCTGTTGTTGAATTAATTAAAATTTTATTAAAGGAAAAACCGAATGTTTTATGATTCATATGTTATTAACTTGTTTATATAGTCCTCGACGTTTATGATTTTTATCTACATTATTACAAATGAAAGCTTTCTGTTGAAAAAAAAATGTTTAATATTTAATCAATTTATCTCACTGACATAATAATTCATGTAGTTTTTTTTTATATATGAACAGAAAATTATCAGAAAAAAAATGTTTCATATTCGCAAAAAAATAAACAATGTTCCCTTTTCAAGTGCCAATAATTATATGATTTACTTCAATAGGAATGTTTTTTTGTTTGCAAAAATAAATAAATCGAGATTAAAAAAAAAGAAACATAAAAGAAAAAAATAATAGAGAAAAATTCCTAAAATAAATATAACTGGAAAAAATGTTGCAAAATATTTATCGCTCTAACAAAAAGTGAGTTTTTTTTCAAGAAAAAAAAAAAAAAAAACTTTTTTTTCACTGTTAAAGAAAATATTTGTAATTTTTGTTTGTGTTCTTTTTTTTGCAGCCAAGGTGTAGAGTGATGGAAAGTGAGAAGATTTGAAAAAAAAAAATAACCGAGTGCAGCAAAACGAAGCAACAGATTGGAATCTAGAAATTTTTTGTGTCACGGATCGCTTATCAAGACGGTAGAGTATTATACCTTTTCCTAGCAAAAGGACTTCCACTTGTCACAACACACAAAGTCGTGGAGTGCTTCATCATCGCCGGGCACAATGGCTTGGAAATTGTTTGAGGTTAGTCAGCTTTAACTTCGCATAGCGCACGTATTAAATAATTAATACACCTGCATTTTTAGACATTATTTCTTTTACTCCAAGTAAAAATAATAATATCATAAATATATACAAAAACAAAAAAAAATTATAATATAATATTATAAATAAATAATTATTAATTAAAATTATAATTAAAATATATAATTATAATAATAGATATTAATAATACATAATAATATATATTATAATAATATATAATTATTATAATAATACATAACTATTATAATTATAATAATATTATAATATTTAATAATTTGTATATTTATATGCCATTCGTAATAATCTTTTACAAAACATTTTTTTTTTCCAAACCATATTTGCCCCTATTACATTAATTTTTTTTACATAAAATTTTTTTTTGTACGTATTTTTCTATTTAAGCTTCCGTAGCTAAATAAAATTGTAAAACATTTTTTGTTTGCTCTTTAGAAAATAAAATACAATTAATTTTCAATAGAAATCGTTAATCAATGATGAATCAATTAATTAGATTCTGTTAATAAATTTTAATTAATTAAATCATCAAAATTATGTGTGTGTATATATGTAACCATTATTAATATGATTCTAACAGAGAAATATTGAGGAGAGAAAATTTTCAAAAACAAAAATCAGGAGTAATAATTAATTATACATTATATGTATATGGAATGTCTAATAAATTTTTTTTGTAAACCATTAGACGCATTGCAAATTTTTGCAGTAAGTGGATATATTTTTTTCAGTGTTTAATTTATATAAATATATGTTTTTGCATGGATTTTGCGTTCAAAAATAAAAAAAAAATAAAAACACACATTTTAAATAACACATTACACACACGAATTATTGTGCGTGTTGTTATTGAATTTTTATTTTCCGCACAAAAATAATTTTTTTCACAAAAAAAAAAAAAAAAATATGCATGCGAGGCATGAATGTATTATAATATACGAAGAATCAAAATTATTGATATAAATCGAAAATCACGGCATTCGCACGAAACGAAAATTCATCATAAAGAATGTGTCATATCGTTAGTTTAGTGTCAGGAAACTGAAATTTATTTTATAACAAAAAAAAAAAATGGTTTTTTATTTTTCTCAATTTGTCTCCACGATATATTTTATTGTTTTATAATTCGTATTTTAAACAAATATTTTTATATATTTATAAATACTCAAATAGTATAATATTAGTAATTAATTAATTAATAATAATTTTAATAATAATAATAATAATATAATTATAATAATTTTAATTGTCATTACTATTATAATTATCAATTATAATTAATAACTAATTAATAATTAATAATAATAATTAATAATAATACAGTAAAAAATTAATTGTAATTAATAAATTGTTTTTTTAATTATTACTATATATTAATTTTTTTACGTTATTATTATTCGCATATTATATTATTTGTTTATTTATAATAAATATTTAAATATAGTTTCAGTTTCAACAAAGTCTTTATAACTTTCAATGTGATATCGAAAAAAAATTAATTACAAAAAAAAAAAACAGAAAAAAAAATTTGTCCTAAAAAGCAAATTTCAAAAGTGATTTTTCACTCGTTTAATTCAAAGGAAAATGTTGAAAAAATTTTTCTCCCCTTTAGGCTTCTTAGTTTTTAGGTTAAGTACATGAAGTAAAAGACTCTTCAGACCAATGTAACGATAAATGTCGACGTTTTACGTCAACACACTCTTGCAACACATTAACGTTTATCATTTTCGATGCAATAGCTTTTCCTTTTGAAATATCCTTAAAAGGATAATAAATTTTTCAAATTTAATGAAAATCGACTTTCACATATATATTATTTATAAATACCATATATTTCAACCAACAAAATTTTCACTGTTTCATAAAGAAAATTGTGTCAAGGTATTTCTTTTTGTAAACAAAAAAAAAGGAAAGGTCAAAATATAATTTTCTCATAAGGAAAAAATTAAAAACTTTTTTAAGTTTTTTTTAAAATTTTTTTACCTTCTTTTTTTTATTTAAATTTTTTGTGCATTATTTCGATAAAATTTATTTTTAGCCAAATTTTTATTTTTTAAATCGAATTGAGAAATTAAAATTTAATTTTTGTTTATAATACAATTTTTACATCGACGAATTTTTATTTTAACAAAATTTATTTTAAATTAATTTTTAATTAGCTGAATTTTTAAATGACAGAATATTTAATCCATCGCATTTTCTTTTGTCCGGATTTTTATTTTACCGATTTCGGCGATTTTCAGAATTGACCATTCAGAAATTAGAAAAAAAAAATTGCAATTGGTCAATTTTCAAAAATTGCGCCGAATTCGGACAAATAAAAATTCGAACAAAAAAAGATTCGGCTAATTGAAAATTCCGGTATTTAAAAATTCGAATCCAGATTTTTATTTGACCAAATTCGCTTATTTTCAGAATTAATCAATCAAAAAATTAGAAATGAAAATTGCAATTGGTCAATTTTAAAAATTGCGCCAAATTCGGTCAAATAAAAATTCGGCTACAAAAAAAGATACGGTAAATTGAAAATTTTGATATTTAAAAATTCGAATCCAGATTTTTATTTGACCGAATTCGGTTATTTTCAGAATTGATCAATCAAAAAATTAGAAATGAAAATTGCAATTGGTCAATTTTAAAAATTGCGCCGAATTCGGTCAAATAAAAATTTGGCTACAAAAAACGATTCGGTAAATTGAAAATTTCGGTATTTAAAAATTCGAATCTAAATTTTTATTTGTCCGAATTCTGTTATTTTCAGAATTGATCAATCAAAAAATTAGAAATGAAAATTGCAATTGGTCAATTTTAAAAATTGCGCCAAATTCGGTCAAATAAAAATTCGGCTACAAAAAAAGATACGGTAAATTGAAAATTTTGGTATTTAAAAATTCGAATCCAGATTTTTATTTGACCGAATTCGGTTATTTTCAGAATTGATCAATCAAAAAATTAGAAATGAAAATTGCAATTGGTCAATTTTAAAAATTGCGCCGAATTCGGTCAAATAAAAATTTGGCTACAAAAAACGATTCGGTAAATTGAAAATTTCGGTATTTAAAAATTCGAATCCATTTAGAAATTAGAAAAAAAATTGCAATTGGTCAATTTTAAAAATCTCGCCCAATTCGGTGAAATAAAAATTTGGCTACAGAAAATTTCCGCATCTAATTCTTTCAAACAAAAATTCCAAATAAATTTTAATGATAAAACTTCCAATTTTTTTGAGGGGAGGGGATTTTTTTAAAATTACAATTACCAAATTCATTGCCAATGAATTAAACGAGTCGAAAAAAAATTACACACACACACACACACCCAGAGAGAAGTAAAATAATTGTTTCAGAAAAATAAATTTTATTTAGTATGAAAAAAAAACGGCCAAACAAAATTGGTACATTTTTTTTTTTGGTCCCAATTCTTTTTTCCCACCAAATTTTTTTGAAAACAATTATTTATCACTGGGGAAAATGTATTTTCTATTCAATTAAATAATAAAAAATACGATTCTCATATGAAAAATCAATTTCCTGACACTGCTAATAAATTGACAAAATTCAAAAAAAATTTTCGCATCAAAATTTTCAAAAAAAAAAAAAAATAAAAATAAAATTGGAATAAAGTGATAAGGACACGTTGTGTTGATCTTTTTTTCCCGATCAGCACGAACGATGGCCGATTCACGCGGCTTCAAACCAATAAATCAACTGTGGAGTGTTGCGTCAGGAGTGGCATCATCGGACATTGATTCCGAGTGTCTTTATGAGGATATATCGAGTCTCTCGGGTCCTCAGGATTCAGAGGAGGGTCCCCGTATAATTCCACGTAATTTTATTGAACAACAACAACGTGTACGTCGTAGCAAAAGAAAAGAAGACGGACGTACAACAAGAAGAAAAATTATAAATAACGGCACAAGTGCTGCTACTACTGGCGTTGGTATTGATAATAACGTAACGTCCAGGGTGGAGGATAAATATGGAGTTCGAGGCAGTTATGGGGAGTCTGGGCCTCATGCCGCATTTGATGCGGGTTCAACAACACTCAAGCTGACGAGAGGGCGAAAAGTTTCATCTCGATATCTTCAAACAACAACCACCACCACGACTACCACGTATCATCACGGGGGACGGATTCCCCGCTTTAGTTCTAGACCAACGCGTCATCATTTTGCCCGCAGCCCATTCAGTAATGAGACGCAGGAAGAAGTACAAGAGGACGACGAAGCCACTCTTAGAGAGTTGCTTGTAAGGTACGACCCCCCACTTCCCCTACTTCTTTTTTTTTTTTTTTTAAACAATAATATCAAATAACTTCAAAAGAAAATAAAAACTATTTTTTTTAAACGGAATCAAAATTTTTCAAATTCGCTAAAATTAGAAAAAAAAATTGTAAATTAATTTTTTACTTTGATCAAAATAAGTTTTTGAAATTAGTCGAAAAATTTATTTTGTCCAGAACATAAAAAAAAAATAATAATAATTTTAAAAAATCTTTATTCGCTATTATTGTAGTTTATTTAATTGTAAAATTGAAGGGAAAAAAATTATCACACTTTAGAAAAAGTTAATAATGTACAACAATTATTTGTTTAAACAATTAATTAAATAATTTAAAAATTTTTATTATATTTAGATTTTTAATTTGCAAAATTGGAGAAAAAAAATTGCATATTTCTAGAATGCTCTGTGGAAAAATAAAAATTATTTAAATAATTATTAAATTATTCTAACAAAATTTAACTCATTTATTTTTTTTTTTTTTTTAATAATTTAATAATAGAAAACCTTTTTTATTAGACTTAAAAATTTTAATTGTTAATAACTTGAACAAAAAATTTTTTTGGTTCAATAATTTTAAAAATTTATTTCGATCACAGGAGTAAAAAAAATTATTTTTTATTGAAAATTCAAATTTTTTTAAAAATTTTACGTGATTTGTTTGAGAAATTCTGATTCAGTAAACAAAACAATTACAAAAAAAAAAACACATCGATGTTAATATAAATACACACGCTCAGAGAAATTTTTTTATTCCAACCAAATTTATTTGAATTAAATAAAAATATATTTGTCGCAGAATTAAAGAAATAATATGTAAAAAAAATTTTGTCTATCACAAAAAAATAATTCATAAAAAATTTTGTATATCAAAAAAAAAAAAATGTTTTGTCAAAATTTTTTTGTTTGCCACAAACAAAAATCGAAAATATTGATATTATTTATTTAATCCTGAGACAAATATATATATTTTTTTTCTGAGTTCACCTTATTCACACACGATGGTACAATTTTAAAACACTATTTTTTATTATTCTAGAGATTGACTGTTAAATTGATGACATGGCAACTAGATTTAAGAGTTAAAAAAATTCTTCCATTTTATTTATAAAAATTAAATAACTTTTAAACTGTCAAGTAACTTATTACAAAATTTAAACGCTTTTTAAACTAAAAAATTTATTTAAAAATTTTTATTACTATTAATTCTCGAAAAAAATATTTAAAAAATAATTTTTTTTTCCATTTGGAATTTTAAAGTTTAAATTCTTTAACATATTTCAAATATCGAGTAATTAAATTACTAACAGTAAATCTAGAATGAAACTAAAAAAAAAAAAAATTCCTTTACACAAAAGATAAAGAGATTTCTAAGAAAAAAATAAAGAATATTTTGATTTTTATTAATAAGTTTTACGGATAAAGATGAAAATCATTTTGGATATGAGCCAGTTATCACGAACCAACCTGAAATGAAGCGACTTTTTATGACAGATACATTTCAGCTGACTCAACAAAATCATTTTTTTTCTCTCCCAACATAAAACTTTTATTACAATATTATGTATATATAAAAAAAAACGAAAAAAAAACTCTTAAGGTATCTAGTCGTCATGTTCATTGCTCATGGCAATAAAGTTGGTAACACTTTGCTCGAATACAAGTTTAGAAAAAAAAAAAACATACAAACTATTCATATAGAAAGGATAAAACCCGGGTTAAATTAAAAAGACAGCAATCAGATAATAAATTATAAAAAAAAAATAATTCAAAATAATTAAAATAATTAAACTTAGAATTGTCCCGTTTATTATTATAAATAAAATAAAATAATAATTATTATTATATTTCAAAATAATTAAGTTTAAAAAAATAATTTCCTTAAAAACTTTTTAAATTCTTGGATAATTAATTACAAAATTCAATTTTTTATAAAACAGTTTTGTAAAATCACAGAAAATTAAAAGGCATTAAAATAAGCTGCAACATTATTATTTTAATCCAATTTTGATTATTTTAATACCAAAATGAATTAAAATAAGCAAAATTGGATTAAAATAATAAGCGTTGCAGCTTATTTTAATGACTTTTAATTTTCTGTGATTTTACAAAACTTTTATAAAATTAAAAATTTTTTTTTCTATCATTACTATTTTTTAAAAATTTGATTCAAAATACCAGTCAAATTTCTGAGAATCTCGTTCATTATAATAAAGAATAATAAACTTATAACAATAATGTAACGGAAATTATAAATTTTACATGAATGAAAAAAAGTCTCCTTGAAAAGAAATATAAATATAAAATAGTTCAAACAATAGTTTATCTTTTATCTTTAATCTATATTCCATAATTTAAAGAGAATTTTTCTATTCACTATTATTACTTTAAAATTTAGTTATAGTCAATAGATATAGTTTTATTTTTTAATTGTAAAATAAAAAAATACACGGCATTATAAAAATTCCACAGACGAATTTTAATGCCATTCTTTTATCTTTCTAATTAAAACACGGTGCGGGAAAAAAAAATTTTTCTATTCTTCTTTTTAATAGTAAAAAAATAATTCAGAGTTAAAGTAAAATTTTTCGGAGTTAAAAATTGACTCGGAAAAAGAGTGAAAATTTTGCTCTAAAGTCAATAAAAAAAAAAATATAATGGAGTAAAATTTTAACTCCAGATTTTACTCCTTTGGCTTTAACTTCTAAATTAAAAAAACTGCCATTGGGAGTAAAATTTTCGGAGTTAAAAATAAAGTTAAGGAGTAAAATTTTTAACTCTCTAAATTTTACTCCTTTTGCTTTAATTCCGAAAGAAAAAAATCCCATTGGGATTAAAATTTTCGGAGTTAAAAATAGAGTTAAGGAGTAAAATTTTAATTCTACTTTTTTTACGCAATTTTTTTGTGGGTATTTTTGTAATGCACTTAAAAAAAATGGGAATCTCAAAAATATGACGCTTATGATATTTAATTTTTTTAAAAAAAAAGAAAAACAAACGCTGTTCTGCTTCTCATATACATGATCTCTTATATTCTAGTATGTAACCAGAGAATGCAATGCAAGGCTTTATGCCACGGCATCCATCATTTTAAACATAAATCACACTCTAGAACTGTTTTTTTTTTTGTACATTATCGAACACACATTGCGAATCATAACGATATTTATCATACACACTGATGATTGTATTTTTATATTACATAATTTTTCTATTGGCTGCGGCGCTCGCAGGCTTACCACTTTATTGCTCACTCCTTCACTTCACGACCATTTACAAATTACATCACACAAATAAGTATCACTGTTTACAAAAAAAAATCAATTGGCAAAAAAAATTATTTTTCTCTTTAATTGAAGGAATTCATTATCCAAAAAAATTATCTTTAATAATGAATTTGAAAATAATATAAGAAAAAATAAATTTAAAATAATGAAATAAATAAATAATTTTTAAATAATAACAATAAAACAAAAAACAATTCTAAAAATAATAGAATAAATAAAATAAATAAATTCAAAAATAATAAATAAAGTGGAATCGTCTAGGTTGGAACACTGCGTTTTTCTCTGTTCCAACCTAGTCGATTCTCTCTCTCTCAAAAAAAATAATTATTTTCGAATTTACAAATAAAAAATAAATAAATAGTTATTGTAAAAAAATTGAAAAATATATTTTTCTCAGTTACTCAACGATAGTTTAAAAATATTCTCAAAGTTATATATTTTGTAAAGAATATTATTATTGAATGACGATAAGTTAATGGAATTTCTATGTTGGGAGTACTCTTGAGAACAAAACATGAAACTTGATACAAAGAAACTTCCTATAATGCGATTGTTATACTCGAGTGCATAAATCAGACATTATTATTAGTTCCTTTCAAGAATTCTATATAAATTTATCGCGATATATTTCAATTTTCTTTTGTTTATTATTATATTAAGTTCAATTATTTTATCTCTATTATATTTTCTTTATTATTTAATTTATATAGCTTTATATATAAGACGAATTTTTATTATCCAATAAAAATAAATTAATTACCAACTCAAGTATAGTTATCTATTTAAATTCATATTTTCTTTTTATCTCGAAATTTTAAACTTTCTCAAAAATATTTCCTCTTCTAAAAGCAAACATTATTTCTAATTAAAAGAGTAATATTAATATTTTATTTCATTTATTAACAATTAATTAATATTACGATTATGATGAAAATCTTTTAATTATGATAAATAATTTCAGTTAACTTTTGACTAATAATTCAGAATTTTTTAAAAATATTTATTACTGTAATAAAATTTTACTCATATAACTATAAACAAAAATTTATTAAATTCACTAGTTAGAATTTGATTTAAATTTATAAAGACAAATGAATTAACCAATTAGTATTGAACTTTATTTTAAAATAAAAATTTTCCATTTCATCGAATTTTCATGAACAGATTTTTCATAAGAGAAATTTTTCTTTAAATTTATTTTAATTTAACATATTTTTAGCCAAACATTTGAATGCTAGAATTGTATAAGACTTTAAAAATTAAAATTTTTATTTCTATTTGGCCGAAAGTTTGGTTAAATTTTCCGTAAAATGAAAATTGATAAAAATTTCATTAAATAAAAGTTTTGTTAAGCAAAAATTTAGTTAAATAAAAATTGTTAAGCGAAAATTCAGCTAAATAAAAATTCTGTTAAATGAAAATTCAACAAAATTCAAATTTTATTAAAATGAAAATTCAGTTAATTTAAAATTCGATAAATTAGAATTTAGTTTAATAAAAATTTTTGTTGCTAAAAGTTTAGGTACTTTAACATTCTGTTCAATGAAAATTTGGTTAAATATTATGCATTATAAAATTCCGCTTAATGAAAATTGTACTAAATTTTTTGTTAAATGGAAATTCTGTTAAATAAAAAATTTGGTTAAATGAAAATTCGTCTAAGTATAAATTCTGCTTAATGAAAATTTCAACTAAAAATTTCTAGTGAACATCTCAAAATAATTAAGAAAAAGGTAATTTTTATTACTTTCGGAGTAAAACGGGAACTGTTCGAAATTTCTGCGCATCTCTGGCAACTTTTACTCCAAATATAGTAAAATTTACTCCAGAAATAGTAAAAATTACTACGGAAACAGTAAAATTTACTACAGAAATAGTCAATTTTACTATTTTTGGAGTAAAAATTGACAGAGATGCGCAGAAACTATACGGACAGTTCCCTTTTTTACTCTGAAAGTAATAAAAATTACTTTTTTCCTTTTTTCCGTGCAAAAATAAAATAAAATAAAGAAAACAAATTAAATAATAAAGAAAAAATTAAATAAAATAAAGAAAACAAATTAAATAATAAAGAAAAAATTGAAATAAAATAAAGAAAAAAAAATAAGTACAAAATTTTTTTCCAAAATTCGAAATAAAACTTTTCTTAATTTGTAACAGTAACTTATTTGTGTGTTTGTCGTAAATTAAGAGATTAAAAAAAAATAAAAATAAATAAGGAGAGGAAAAACATATATATCATCAAATATCATGCTAATTTTTGTCAATTATTTTTTGCCAACGGTTCGTTCCGCATAAAAGTGATGGGCCATATTGAAATAAAAATAATAAAAAAAAAAAAATAAATAAATAAAAAAAAAATAAAGCTCGCTTCATCGTAAAAGCGAGCGGGTAAGCTGGCGGTGCGTCGTATTGCGCGATGTTACTTTTAACTTACAATGACCTTTTAGTGTTGTGAATTGGACGTCACGATACAAAATGCGAGGCGAATAATTCATTTGACATCTAATTTTGAACCACGACTGTGTTTCCAAACTAGGTAAAGTTTACAGAGAAAGAGAGAGAGAGAGAGAGGGAAAGAGAAAGAGGGAGAAAGAGAGAGAAAGAAAAAAAAGAAAGGGTCAGAGAAAGACAGAGATAGAAGCAAGGGCGGGTGGTACTCGCGCGCCAATTTACCTTCCTACAACATTGGTGTTTCAAGACAACAAGCCTGACAAAAAAAAACATTCTCAAATTTGGATTTATGCTGGAAAATCCAAAAAATATATATATATATAAATTGATTGAGAATAAAGATTATTCTCAGAATTGAAAAAATCTGAATCTCTGAAGAGGAGTGAAAAATATTTTGGGGAGGAGTATTGAAGCTACTGTAGTTTCGGAACACAGCCATGGTCTCCCTACCTCCCAGGTACATACCGACATCATCACTGCTCTTTTTCTCATTATTTTCCTCTCTCTTTTCTCATTTTTCACAAAAATTTTTTTTTCTATTTTTTTAATCGCAATTTTTCTTTAAATTATTTTTTTTTTGTTAATTTTGTCATTTATCAAATTTTTCACTGTGCAATCCTTTTCGATTCATTTTCATTTTCATTTCTGCTGATCACCCTTATCACTTAACACGCAATGCATTCAACAAAAAAAAAAAAAAAAAAACCACCTTCTGTACCCTTTTATCCTTAATCGATCACTTCTGTATTATATTGCTCTGCTGTGCACATCGAAATCAACAATATATTTTCCAAATTGTCATTTATAATAGCAATTGCAATTTTCCTCCAAACGAGCGAGTAAATATTTTCTTGCCAACCTTCTCTATTCACGTGAATGAGTAAAAAAAAATTTATTTTCTAATACCTCTTTTTTGTTTAAATAGTTGTAAAAAAAATTGTAAAATAAACAAAATTTTCTAAACTCAATATTGATAATTTATAACATTAATTTCAAATAATGACAAAATTTTCATAGAAAATCCAAAACATGATCCAATTTTCCTTAATTTTTCTTTTTTGCTGCTGTGTTTGTTCCTTTTAGCAAAAAAGGTAAACATTTGCTTTTGCTGCTAAAAGAAAAATCTTTTAATCCAGTGAGAAATTTTGCTTTTAGAAAACAATTCTTTCAAATACCCGGAGGTAGGGAGAAATCAGTTAATAAAATCCAAGCTTAATTTTCTTTAAAATTAACAAAAAAAAATCTACTTTGAATTACATTTTAATAAATATTTTAAATATATTAAATATATATTATAATTATATAAATTTCAAAAAAAAAATTTATTCTTACTCTAAATCAAAATTAACTCAATGTTTAATTAAACATTAAGCCATTGTTAATAAATCCAATCTAATTAGCATGTAAATATAACAAACAAATTAACAAGCAAATAATATTTCATTATTTGAAAATTATATATTTAAATTTAATAATTTCAAAAAATTTACAATATTAAAATTAAATGATTTTAAATGTAAAAATAAACATAAAAAAGAGGAAAATAAATTTTAAATTAGATAAAAAAAAAAATTTCAAATACAAACTAAAATCATATAATAAAAGTATATATATTTTAATATTTTCCATCCAACAAACTTTTATGTAACAGATTCCTCCCTTTTTTTTCAATTAATTTTTTTCGTGAAAAAAAAATCCTTCAACAATAATCTATTTTTAATCTCTATAAAGTAACAAGCTTAAAATTTATCAAGAAAATGAAACATAAAAGTCTAGAAAAAAATGAAATATCAAAACAATTTTTCTCGTATGGATCTATTCAAATCCAATGTGTGATATCAAACTTCAAAGTAAAAATTTTTTTTCCAGTCTTTTATTATTTTTCCCTTTAGATGTCTCCTAACTAAAATAATATAACAATATTTGAAAATTGATCTATTTTGTCATTATTTGTCAAAAAATTATAAAACCTCAACTATTTTCTACATAAATAATTAGATAACGTTTTTTTAAAAAAAAGAAAAAGATTAAAAAATTTTTTTTTAATTTTTACAATTTTGAATT
Organism: Leptopilina boulardi; assembly: GCF_019393585.1. Lineage (NCBI taxonomy): Eukaryota > Metazoa > Arthropoda > Insecta > Hymenoptera > Figitidae > Leptopilina > Leptopilina boulardi. The sequence continues at coordinate 613,685 of NW_026137838.1, forward strand.
TATTGAAATTTAGTTAATCAAAATTTATAAAAAATAATAAAATAAATAAATTTATAAAAATAATAAAATAAATAAATTTATAAAAATAATAAAATAAATAAATTTATTTGTTTCAAATAAATTTTATTAGCACTAAATAAAATTTTCTTTGTGCTAAATTAAATGTTTTTTATTTGAAACAAATAAAAAGTTACTTGACTGGGACAAATATTTTTTTTGGAATTAAAATTTTTTTTTAGAAAATATATCTATCTTCGATTTTCTTGCAAAAAAAAAATTTTTTTTAAAACAAATAAAAAACGTGGAATAAAAATCTATACATTGTATATATTAATAATAAAGAAGGATGGAGGAAATATGCTCGCGAGGAAAGAAAAATCATAAAGAAAATAATAAATCAATATATAAATCAGCCATATAGATTTCTTTAGGGCTTCGTTAATAGAGAAAAAAAAGAAGAAAGCTTCAATCATTTTTTGCACACCTCATGCATCGTGTTAGTAGGATATTTCTTAACATTGCGAATTTTTTTTCCTCTCTTTCTCTCTTTCGTTCTCTCATTTTCTGATTTCGAGATTCGTTCAAATTCACTTCAGTCTATTTTCTTTTTTTTTCCTTCTTTTATTGCACAAAAAAAACAAACAGAGATAGAGGGAGAGAAAGAGAAAGAGAGAAAAAAAAACACATACACCGATCTTGGGAAAATTCACCGTTCATTAGATTTCTGCTCTATTTCTCTTCTCTGAAACACTATATAGCAATATATGTTTAATTTTATGTGCACAGCTGCAAATTCACCGTAGCCTTTTATCACCTCAACAACATCACATATATAAATATAATATACACACAAAACCTAGACATGCTTTTAGTCGCATTTGTATTTTGTCTGTGTTGTTTTTCAATATAATATATATAAATAAATGACATTATTGTTTATTGAAAGTCTTATATATATTGCTACTGCCGAGCTATATAGAATTTGTTTCAAGTAAAAAATTATTTGGTTCAGGTAAATATTTATTTAAATAAATGTCCCCTCAACTTAATAAATGAAATGAAAAAAATAAATTTTTTTTTTTTTTTTTCAATGTAGAATTTACACCCAGAGAAAAGATATATATTTGTTGTATCAGAGGAAAATAAATTTTATTTGGTTCAAATAAAAATTTTTATTTGCTCAAAGTAAAATTTTATTTGCAGTAAATAAAAAGTTTTTTTTTTTTTTTAAACAAAAAGTTAATAGGCTCTGAGACAAATATATTTTTATTTGAGGCAAATAAATTTTATTGCAGGTTATTTAAAAATAAATAAATTTCTTTCAAAAAAATACGAATAAAAAATTTCTCCAGGTATACTAAAAAAAAAAAAAAAAAAATACACCTACTAAAAATATTATAATAAAATCATATTAAAGTACAGAATAGTCTACTAAAAATTAAATATTTGATTCATATAAAAATCAATAATAATAATAAAAATAATAATAAATAATCAAATAAAAAATTTTTTTCAAAAGCTCGGCAGTTAATTAATGTAAAAAGAGATAGTTTTGGAATTTTTTTTTTTTAGAAAGACTAGTAAAATAATTTATCTGGTCTTGATCAAAAATAGTCAGTGTTTCAATATTTTATAATACGACTACTGTATTATAATTTATTCATATATATATATATATATAATATATTTAAATATAAGAACGTGTATGTGTCTGTGTGTGTATGTTGCGTAGTCTGCAGAAACAGGTCAGCGTTATGAGTATGAACTTGAGTGCCAAGCTGGATGAGCTGCAGCAACGGGGTGACCGTCAACTAGAAACGACTGTCGCCCTATGTGAGATACGCACGCAACTGCAGGAGCTGACAAAAAGTGTCGAGTCCTGTCAAAGCGAGGTCAGCGAAGTCAAGAGAGACATGGTCGCGATTAAGGTATTATCCTCGCTATTTTTTTTTTTATCTAACTATTTAAATTTATTTTTTATTTTAATAATTCAAAATATCGTTTTTCAAATAATTCTCTAAATCGTTTATTGCATTTATTACCAAATAATAATAATAATAATAATAATAACAATAATAACAATAATAATAATAATAACAAAAATTATCTTAAAAAAATTAATTAAACCAAATTTCCCTTTAACAGAATTTCCATAAAAAAATAAAGTTTATTTAACCGATTTTTTATTTAGCAGAATTTTCAAAACATAACCATATTTTTATTAAGCCGAATTTGCAATTAACATGAATTTTAATTTAGTAGAATTTTTATTTACCATTTTTTTGTAATATTATATTTAACCAAATTTTTCATGTAACAGAACTTTTTTTTTACTATTTAACGAAATTATTATACTTAAAATTTAAAAATACTTCATTTTACCGAATTTTTATATATTCAACAATATTTTTATATTTAACCGAATATTGTACATAATTTTTAATTAAAAGAATTTTTTCTTTTAATCAAATTCAATTATACATAAAATAAAATCAAAATTTCTGTTAAATATAAATATTCTTTTCATTGTAAATTCTGCTAAATGAAAATTCTGGTCAAATGTAAAATTCTGTTAAATAGACATTTCGCTAATTAATAATTTAGTTAAATAAATTTCTTTTTAGTAGGTTAAATAAAAATTCAGCTAAATAAAATTTTCATATATTTAATAATTTTTTTTAAATTAAATAAAAATTCGGCTAAATAAAAACTCGGAATTAAAATTTCGTGATGTTGAAAATAGAAAAATTACTAATACGATATGAAAATACCGCGGTTAAATAAAAATTCTACCTTGTAAAGTTTGGCTAAATATAAAAATTCTGTTATTTAATTCATAAAAATACTACCCTGGAAAATTCAGTTAAATATAAATCTACATAAATATAAATCAGCTGAATGTAAAATTTCACAATATGGAAAATTAACCTGAGACTATAGAAATGTAGAAAAAGGAAAATTTGGCTAAATATCTAAAATCAAAAAATTATTATTATTATTATTATCATTATTATTATTATTATAACAGAAAAATTAGCTAAAAATTTGCAAAGTGCATATTGTATGTACATATATTCGAAATCAATAAAGTGCACTTTCATTTATCCCTCGGGACCTGTTTGAGGTGTAGTGTCTATAAATATTTTATAGTTTCGCGTTTAATGAAACTAATTACCCATGTATAATTGATTATTATAATATTTATGATGAACTTATTTATAAATTTAATTAATATTAGATATTAATTTCTCAATTAATATATAAAATTAATTATAATTTCAATATAAAAGGATTAATTTTTTTTTCTCATTTTTTATAGCACGAATTAGATACAGTGCAGCAGGTAAAGGAAGAAATAGAAGAATTAAGAGAATATGTAGAGCGTCTAGAAGAGCATACGCATAGGAGAAAACTACGACTTCTAGAACAGGTATTTGATTCTATTATTTAGATTTTTTGTAATTAAAATTTTTTATATTTTATTATTTTATTATTTTATTTTATTATTTTATTTTATAATTATTTTATTTTATTATTTTATTTTTTAATTGATTATTTTATAACACCGCTTCTTTTTTATTTATATCTACCTGTTTTTTCAATTAAATCTGTTTCAGATTCTTGTTTTTGTTACCACAGAAGAAATATTTAATGTATTTTAATTTTTATATATGATTTATTTTCAATTGTAATACACAAATTTTATTATGCTTTTAATTATGTTTGTTATAATTTAATTAGCACTTTATATGTACACTTAATGTATTTATATACTTTATGTTTGTATACGTCATTGTTAATATATTTAATTTTACCTTTTTATACTTTATTATTAAAATTTAATATTTTTTTACAACTTGGAATGATTTTTTACTCAATAAAATTTTACATTCGATTTTTATGTTTTTTTATTCGTTTCTAGTGTCCTACAAAACAAATTATTTTTACCTACTTCCCAATTTTTCTTTTATTTTACTATATAATTTTTATCATCTACTATGTGTGCAAAAAAGAAGAGTTAACCGAAATGTATTTCTTAATATGTTTAAAAAAAAATTTGTAAAAAATTTCTATAAATAGCGAGGATTACAAAGAATTTATTAAGCAAGTTTTTCTATTCAACTGACCTACTGTAAGAAATGTATATATAAATAAGAGAATGATTTTTATCATTGTAATGACCCCCAACTGTTTACCGAGAAAAACAATTAAAGAAGCAATTTTCGAAGCAAGTATGTTGTAAAAAAAAATTAAACGTTAATTTAAAAATATATATAACCCTATATATAAAAATACGATGTGTCTAATAAAATTGAAATATATAAAATATATCACGATAAAATTAAAATGTATATTGCATTTAAAAAAAAAAAAAAAAAAATTGTACATTCAAACAAAGCCAATTAATTTGCGCGCTGATATTTATTTTATAGGGAAATCATTTTTAATATTTGATGTGTACGTTATTTATTCACATTTTTCATTGTTTCCTTTAATGAAATATTAATTACAATTTTTGTAAACGTGCACACATCAGTAATTACTGCATATATATATATAACTAACAATGTATTAATTAAAAATATTTTTTTCAACAAACCCAAACTACTAAATTTAAAAAAAATAAAATTCTTTTCAATATTTTTATAAATTTTATATTTAAAAATATTTTAATGATTTTTTATTTTTTTAAATTATTTTATTTATTAATAAATTTAATAGTTGATTAATTATTAAATTGTTTTATTTATTAATAAATTAAATTAGTTTAGTTTATTATTAATTTCTTTATTATACTCTCTCACTGCACATGTCGCAGGGTTTAAGGATTTTATTTATTTTATAATTTATTTTAATTTTAAATTTTTATTTTATTTATTAATAAATTTAATAAGTTCATTTAATGACTAATTTAATGAAATTATTTTATTTTATTGAATTAAATTATATCAATTATTAAAAAATTTAATCAACAGTTTTGTAAATAAAAGGATCATTTTTTTTAATTTATTAATTTTTGCATTGACATAGGAGTAAAAAAATCTTTTTCTGTTTTAGGGGTTGACGTTTTTCCTTTCGTATGCTATACTAGCTGCTGTGCTGGGAATGCTGCAGTTCGGATACAATACTGGCATCATTAATTCACCGGAAAAGGTAAATTTATATAATTTTATTAAGGACATGTAACAAACATTGTATATATCCTACATTCCACGAATAAATTTTCAGAACATTTAGAATAAAATAATCATTTTATAAAAGTACTGCCGAATTTAAGTATTTAATTGCATTTATTTAAAATATTGTTTCCTCATTTCTTTATTCTTTATTTTAGAATATTTTGTTTTTTTTTTTCATCAATAGAAAAGAACCTTTTTTTATTCAGAAGAATTTTTTTCGAGTGGGGCAAAGGGGATTTTGTATAAAATATACAAAAATTTATAATTATAATTATAGATTATAATAATCGTAATAATCATTACAGAATATTGAGAGTTTCATGAAAGATGTACATAAAGCAAGGTATGGAGAAGACATGTCAGACAGTACAGCCAACAATTTATATTCACTGGCAGTCAGTATATTTGCCATCGGAGGAATGCTTGGAGGATTTAGTGGGGGAACAATTGCTAACAGATTTGGCAGGTTTGTAAAATATTTAAAATAAAAAAAATAGTCGATCTTGGTCGCAGTCACTAAGGCACGTAAAAGTGTGAGTTACGTTTCAAATAGTCAGGTGTGGGTTCGAACCTTCCCGGATTTTTTATTTTTTTTTTTATTTTTTATAAATACATAAAATTCAACCTTTTCAAACCTCATTTCATATGAAAAAAGCACACCAATGTATTTTTTTTTTGTATTTCAGAAAAGGAGGCTTATTGCTAAACAACGTGCTGGGCGTCGTAGGGGCATGCCTCATGGGCTTCACAAAAATTGCCCATTCATATGAAATGTTGTTCTTTGGCCGTTTTATCATAGGTGTGAATTGTGGTTTAAACACATCATTGGTTCCAATGTACATATCGGAGATAGCACCATTGAACCTAAGAGGCGGCCTAGGCACGGTGAACCAGCTCGCTGTTACGGTGGGCCTCCTAGTCTCCCAGGTGCTGGGTATAGAACAAATTCTTGGTACAAATGATGGCTGGCCTGTTCTTTTGGGACTTGCCATTTGTCCTGCCATTTTACAACTATTACTCCTGCCAATTTGTCCAGAATCACCGAGGTACGATTTTTATCAATAATCTAAGCATCCCTTTTTTTTAAAAAAAAACATTATACTACACACTTTTCAGTAATCCACAGATAAATAATTATAACCATTGTAAGTAGTTTCTATCAGCTTTATAGAATTTTTACACTTCATTTTCTATATATATTCAAATAGAAATCACTGAAATAATGCTTTTTAAACAGTATTTTTTGAAACAGCTAACGAATGAAAGTACCTACTTTAGCACCTATTTAGTAATAAGCAAATTTTTTTTGTTTTCAGATACACTCGAACCTGAATTTTTGACTACTAGTCTCAATAACACAAGTTCGAGTGTATTTTAACATTTTTTTCAAAAATCATTTACAAGAAAATAGTTGTCAGTGTTTCATTTATAGCACCGTAGAATATTCAGAAAAATTATATCAAAAACGACACAAAAGTATAAAATTTGATTTCTCTTTTTCTTTATCAATAATATTTGGAATTGGTATACTGTCAAATGTATTTTTAGATATTTACTTATAACCAAACAATGGGAAGAGGAGGCAAGAAAAGCTTTAAGAAGATTAAGAGCTAGTAATCAAGTAGAGGAAGATATTGAAGAAATGAGAGCAGAAGAAAGAGCTCAACAGGCAGAATCGACAATTTCAATGACGGAATTAATATGCAGTCCAACATTGAGGGCGCCACTTGTCATTGGAATTGTAATGCAACTTTCGCAACAACTATCCGGAATTAATGCTGTAAGTGGTGATAAAATAAATTTTATTTTTAAATTTTTATATTTAAATTTTATTTTCCCTTCAAGGTATTTTACTATTCAACGAGTTTGTTTATAAGCTCGGGCTTAACGGAAGAGAGTGCCAAGTTTGCTAACATTGGTATAGGATCAATTATGGTTGTAATGACAATCGTTTCCATTTTCCTCATGGACAGAACTGGGAGGCGAACATTACATTTGTATGGTCTCGGTGGAATGTTTATCTTTTCCATATTCATCACAATCTCCTTCCTCATAAAGGTGAGTTAAGAAACTTCAAACTAATAATCCTTCCCACTATAATATATATATATGAAACAATTTTACTTTTATTGCAATAGCAAAAAGAAATTATGAAATTACACTATTTCTGTGCACAATACAATTTCAAAGTTATAGAAAATTCTAATCAAGAACAAAAAATTCAAAAAGAAGAATTTTTATACCTACAACGGAAAAGTCGAAAAAAAGCCATGTATTGTGAGCAAGAAATTTTTTCTAGTCTAATAAAATTTTAAGCAAAATTAATGTGTAAGAACTAACAAAAATTTGAGAGAAAAAAAAATTGTTTTGAAAATTTTTTTTTAACGAAACTAATATAAATATGAAAAAAATAATAAAGATTAAAGAGCAATATAATTTGAAGAAAAATCAGCAAATAAAACGATGCTCTAAACTCATAAAAAGTAATTTCACAACCTGCCAAGTCGAACTCTGGAAATCTTACCTAAGGGACCGGGGAAAAAAATATAGATATATTTTTCCCCGCGAAAAAGGATTACCAAAGTTTTGTAATATTTGCAGTTAACAGTTGTGAAATGACACCCCACAGGATTGTATATAAGATTTTTTTTCACTTGTGCTTTTAACACTGTACATCAATATAAATATGTATTTTTGAAAGCGCACAATAGAAGAAATTATTGTTTTTTTTTTAATATACATTTAATATACTTTTTTTTAATATACATTTTTCAATATACATTAAAAAAAAATGACAATAATCTCGTCTATTGTACACGTCCACTATGGTGCGTGGTTTAAACACTTTGTTCACAGCGGGGGAACAGCACTGCACCAAGAGTGAGAGACTATCACCGCTGTAATTTTATATAACTTTATTCATCAAAAAAAATCTCATTTTAATTGCCTCCCAATCATTCATTTAGTAATAAGTATTCCAACACCCGCATGAAACCAACATTATTTTATTTTTATTTCATTATTTTTAATTTTACTAATTAGCTAGCACACGACACTTCGCCTTATTTAATTAATTCGCCCTATTTTTAATTAATGCAGACAATTTTTACACAATTCTTAATTAATTAAAATTTAATTGTTTGGGCCAGAGAATATTAATTCTTTTTTTTTTAATCATTCATTTAATTGAAATTTAAGAAAAAAAATCTGTAATTTTTACAATCCATACAGTAAAGTTTACTATATAAATTGTACGCTTTACGATATGAATAATATTTAAAATCTGTATTGTAAAATTCACCATATACATTGTACCATACATACATACTGAAAATAGTACAATCCATACAGTAAATATTACTATATAAATTGTACGCTTTACTATACACATTGCCATATTTACAATCCGTACAGTAAAGTTTACTATACACATTGAAATATTTACAATCTGTTAAGTAAAGTTTCCTATTCAAATTGCAATATTTACAATCCGTACAGTAAATTTTCCTATACACATTACAATATTTAAAAACCGTATAGTAAAATTTACTATACAAATTGTACGTTTTACAATACAGACTATAAATAATACAATCATCGTTTTTCTTTTCAAAACACCAATTATTATATAGCACAAAAGCTTTGCACGCATGATGATTATATTAAATACGATTCTTTTGATTTTTTTTTCCCCCTGTCCCCTTTCCCCCTCTATCATCTTTTGACCTCTTTCGTGACTGTCTGGAGGAGATAATTATCTGACATTCGTTTATTATCAACTTACGTTCCATTTAGCTCAAAACCTGTTACAGGATTCCATTCACACTTGATTTTCCATTATATTTATAGGTCGCGATAGCAATGATTTGTTCACAATTTTTTTTTTGTTTTTGAGAAAGACGCGCGAGTAAATTATTATTATTATTATTGAATCGTGATATAAAAATATTGATTGCATCTTTGTATGAACTTGACACAACATTTTCATTTCTCAAAATGATTGAATTTTGTTGGGATTTATAATGTGTATGATAAAAGAGGTGTGTATTATATTTAACCTGCGTTATTAAATGTATAAAGCTTAACGTTGACGCGTGTCAAATTATAAACGCAAGTTTATTTAAAATACATAATGTGGTACTACACACTTTATATCGGGATAATGGCACGAAATCTTGTTACAAATTCATTGGCCTGAAATATTAAATTGAAATGCACGTTGCAACTAAATTTATTTCATCTAATTATAAAAGTCAATCATAATATATATAACAGTTTTGTAATATTTTGAAAAGGATTTAACAATTTTGCAAATTAATTATTAAACAGTAAATAATTTACCAAGTGAATAAAATATAATTTTACTATTTTTTTTCTTTTTACAAAAGTTATTTAATTTTATTCGTCAAGGAAAAAATTTTTTTTCAAGAAATATTTTTTTTAAATCTATATAAAAATGGAGAGGAAAAAAATATGAAATGTTCCTTTTAAGTGAGGCATTAAGAAGTGTAATCTGAAAAATTCACGATATACTGAAATGTCAGTACACTAAAGTGGAAAAGGCCATAAGGGGTTTTAAATGCGTTGTGTGGAACGTGTTCACGGCAAATAAGTAGTATGATACAATTCTCAAAGGAATTTTTCGTGAAATGGAATGTTGCGTTTCCTTGCTTTTAAAAGCCTTATCCAATTTCATAGTGGCATGTCTTTTCTCAAAAAAAAGAGGTTATTTCAACTGCAATAATACATATCCTTTCTTGCCAAGTAATATAATATAAAAATATTAAAAATCATTCATTTCTTTCATTCCTCGGCGAAACATACAAAAAAAAAATTTACAAAAAAATTTATCTGCGTTTCTATAGGGGAAAAAAAATTAGATTTTCAATTTTTTTTCGAAATAAAGCAAAGGAACCGGAAACCCAAACAATTTCTAAGATTTTCCTTAACCAAAATAATTATACGAGGAATTATTGTAAATTAAAAATTTTTTCTATTTTTTTTTAAATCGCAGAGTTTTTGAGGTAATTAAAGAATTTTTTTTTTGAGCCAATTAACGATTTTCTTTAGCCAATATAATCAACGATTTCACAGCTTACGAACAGCGAGTTAAGTATGATACAACGATGCACATTCTGCTATATACTGTACGCTATTTATCACTAAACACACTTTTTCACTTGACACAAAGAGACTGAGAAAAATATTTGCTTTGAATCTAATTTTTCATTTTCATGAATAATTTTGTGTAATATAGATAAAATTTGGTTTTTTAAAAATTTAATTTTAGAAAATTTATTTATACTAGTTGCTTAATATTTTTACTCAAAGTATTTTACTAAATTTTGCTCTTTAAATCTGTATTAGTTGAAAATTGTTAACTAATTTGAATTAATTTTCTAATTTGAATAAAACATTTTGTATTTAAATTAAATTTTACTAAACTGTTAGTAAATCACATTGAAAAAAAATTATTTCATTCAAATACTTGACTATTATCAATTAAATATTTACTTGAACCGAATAATTATTATTTGAGTCAAATAAATGGTATTTGTTTCAAATACAGAAACTAATGGTTCAAATACAATTTATTTAATTCAAGTAAAAATTATTTGGTTTAAATAAATATTTATTTGATAATAGTCAAGTATTTGAATCAAATAATTTTTTTCAATGCTTTTATTTTTACTATGAGTTAAATTTTACTAATTCAAAAGCAAAAATACAAAAATATAAATTAGTTAATTTTTTGTTTACTTATTCAGTTTTAGAGTAAAATTAATTGAATTTGAACTGCTTTAATAATCTCTAAATCTGAATTAGTAGTTTTTTGAAAATTTAAATGTCGATTCGTGTACTAAATAAATTAGTAACCATTTTGACTATTTTTTAATTTAAAAAAATTCACTAATTAGTAGTAAAAAATTACTAATCAGTAATTTTACTAAAAATTAATCAAAATAGTTACTAAATCATTTAGTAATGTTTTTACTAAAAATGAGTCAAAATGATTACTAATTAATTTAGTAAATAGAAAACTACTAATTAGTAATTCTTTACTGAATTTGTAACAATCTTGACTATTTTTCATTTTTAAAAAATTGACTAATTCGTAGTAAAAAAATTACTAATCAGTAATTTTACTAAAAATTAGTCAAAATAGTTACTAATTCATTTAGTAAACAAATCGTCACTTTTGAATCAGTAAAAAAAAAGCTAATACAGATTTAGAAAGTATAAATATTTTTCAGTAAAATAATTTTGAACTAAACAATTATGAAAAAAAAAAAAAAAATTTTTCTCAGTGCAGGATTTGAGCTGCATGCTGCATGTGGATTTGTAATTTTATTTTATTATTTTTAAACAAAGAATGAGTTATTCTTTTGAGTTGATCCTGAGGCTCCTCCAGTTGCTCAGGAAAGAAGAACTTATTTCTACCGCCTGATAGGAGTTTTTTGGTTACGTACAGGAAATGATTGACTGGATGTCCTATCTTTCGGTGGTATCAACGCTCAGTTTTGTAATGTTCTTTGCCGTGGGGCCTGGTTCCATTCCCTGGATGATAACAGCCGAACTTTTCTCCCAAGGACCAAGGCCTGCAGCCATGTCCATTGCTGTACTTGTCAATTGGATGGCTAATTTTGTGGTTGGAATTGGTTTTCTAAAAATGAAGGTACAAAAACCTTGTAATTTTCCACTTTAAAAAAATAATTTTTTCTCATTTTTTCTCCATGAATTTTTCTTCAACTTTTGATTTTTATAATTAATTTTTTTCCACTTCATTCTGAATTGATGTTTTATCATAATAATTTTATGTTTCTTTTACAGAGTGCTCTTGAAAACTACACGTTCCTGCCGTTTAGTGCATTTCTAGCCATCTTTTGGATCTTTACATATAAAAAAGTCCCGGAAACGAAAAATAAGACATTCGAAGAAATTTTAGCATTATTCAGGCACAATAATGGCAGGTATGTTTACAAAAAAGAACCAAAAATCAAATACACACCTAATTCATCATACAGTAACAAGGCAGTTGTCCCATAGGGATTTTTTATAATAATATTAAAATCTGTTTTACTGTAAAAAAAAATTATCAAAATTTTTTTTTGACTTGCATGTGTTGGAAAAAAAACAATCCCCCCAAAAAAAACCTGCCAACAAAAAATTGACACGCACACAAACAAAATTCGAAATATTTTAATTATTTTTCGCATGAAAATCGCTAATTGACTCAATGTTTCATTTTTTAAAATAGAAAAAATTATTTTTTAATCCAAAAAAAGCAAACAAAAATTTTACACCTATTACTGACAACATTCAATATTTGCAGTGATTCCGTCCAATTTTATTATAATAAATAATTTTTTGTTATAATTAAAAAAAATATTAGTATATTAAATTATATATATATAAATATATATTCCACTATACTAAAAAATCAACTAATGTTAAAGTAAAAATAGAATAAAATTTAGAAAAAAGCACAAATTTTTTTTTTCTATAATTAAATTCGAAAATATCTGAGAAATTCTTTTGTTTTATAAAATCAAAAAATAAGGGCATTTCCTTTAGTACATGAATACAATGATATTATATAAAATGAAGATATATGTTTTATATGTAAAATAATTATTTTTTTCTTAACTTTGATAAAATTATCTCTATTAAAAAGTTACACTTTTCTATAAAAAAAATTATTTAATTAATTACTAATTAATTTTTTTAAATTATCATTTGAATGAAATGGAAAATAAAATTAATTTTTTTTAATATACTAAAATTTTACATTACAAAAGAAAAAATTGAAATATTTTCTTCTTTTTTTTTTTACTTTCAATAAATTTACAATACAAATTATTTTCATTTCTTTAGAAAAATTATTAAATTAAAAAAAAAGTAAGTTTTAATTAACATGTATCTTCATTTTTTTTTTATTGCTTTACACAAAAATACCAAATGAGATTATAATTTGTGTTTATTGCTAGGATCGTTGATTATTCAACTATTGGACGATGAATTGAAAAGAACTTCTCAATTTGTATAAGAAATCAATTTAAAAAAATATATATATATATTATTCATTTGTGAAGCATTGCCAGATTTATAAATACAAGACTGCACATTTTGTGCTCCAATTAAATATTAACTGAACTGTAACAAAATGAGAATCGACACTTCTATATTTAAATAATCATTTATTCTATTTGTTATTCAGAAAAATTGACGATTATTTTGCAGTTGAGTTTTGATGAGATTTTAAAGAAAAAAGTATTCCATTTTTTTTTACAAAATGTTATTATTGTGATTTAAATTACGTGTTTAATATATTATGTATTAAGAAGGTTTTTAATTAATAATCCACTTTTTGATCCACTGCTCAAAACGATTATAAAAAAAAAAATTGTAAAAAAAATGAATTTTTTGTCAGAAGTTTTTTGGATTTATTGTTTATAATTATAGTTTTTTTTTTTTTTAATAATTTTATTTTATTTTATATGTATGTAAATAAGTTTTAATTTGATGCTAACACTTTAGTTGATATTTACAGAATTTAAATTGAGTGATAGTAGAAAATAATATTATATATAATTATTTAGTGTTTAATGCATGAATTTGTATAACTTTTAAATAATATATAAAACGTCTGACAATGGATTTGGCATAAAAAGGCTCATGAATTTATGTACATAAAATATATAATATAAAAACAAAAAATAATTAAAAATTTAATTGCAAAATCCATTGTAAAAACTTTTTTTATATATCAATTTTTTTTATGGAAAGTATATTTTATGTTATTTCGTTAGATTATATATAAAATTTATAATTTTTTTTTTTAAAAATAAACAGTTGTGCAGTAAATGGTTATAGAATTCATGTTAAATTTTTTTTGTTGTTTTTACATATTTATAGGTTATTTAATCTCACATATAATTTCTTATGTAATATTATAAATAAATGACTATATTGATTCATTATCTTTTGTTTTCTTTATTATACTTAATCCTCTGTTTGCATTTACAATTATTCCTCGTAAGTATTATTGGTTTTTTTTCAGTTATATAAATCTGCATGAAATGTTAATTATCCGTGAGTTTATTGTTATTTAATCATTTATTTCGTTAATATTTTTTTTTTATAATTTTAATAATTATGTGATAATTGATCATTATTATAACATATTTTAATTATTTTTATTTAATTTAATTTTTAATTGTTTGATTATTCAATTAATTTATTTTATTTATTTAAAAAATAATTTTCATCAATTAATTAATAATAATTTTTTAATATTATCAAATTTATTACTAATTCTCTATTTTCTCGAATAGGAGCAGTTTGCGGGATAGTAGACTTTATGGGTAAGTTCAAAAAAGATTTATTGTTTTGAAAATGGTCTTGCAACAGTTGCATAAGATTTTTCTGATTCGTCTTTTGCATGACTAGGTTTTTCTAAATCGTCAACTAATCCGATTAGCAAATAAAAAAAGAATTATTTTTAAGGTGTATAATTAACGCAATCAAAGGTATTTTTTAACAAAAAAAATTTAATTTCTAATTATTATATTATAAATTGCAAAACTAATTATTAAACACAATTTAATAATAAGGAAAAAATTAAAAATAAGAAAATATAAACATTGACTACATTTGACTGTCCATTAAATTAACTAAACAAATTATTTACATTTTTCTATATTAAATTTATTCAAATTATTTTAGTGATAAAATATAAATTAAAATTTCAATTTTTAAAGAATTTTAAATTACCACATATAATTTTTACCTTAAAAATAATTCTAATATCCTTTTCAGCTATTAAACTTTAGTAAACAAAATTGCAACGGTACTAATTTCATGACATCAGAAGAATTTCCAATAAACTAATTCGACCTGGAAAATTTGCTTCTTTTATAAATTCCTTTGCGACTTTCACATATTAATTATTAAAAAAATTTAATAATATCATTCAATTTATTAAATTAATTCAAAAATCAAAATGAATTAAAAAATTTTAATTAATTTGAAAGTTAAATTAATTAGTTCAACAGATTAATTAATGAATAAATAGAAAAAAAAAATTCCAGCATATTAAATTACAATCAATTTGATTAATTTCGAATTAAAAATTAATCAAACAGTAAATTAATTAGCGATTACAAAATTAGTGTAATTTTTTTTTACTTTAAAACAACACAAGAAGAAAAGTATTTAAGAAAGAATAAGACAAACAATCGAAACAAAAATTAGTCCAAGTTCATATATTTTTGATTTTTTTAAATAAAAAAAGGAAAAATTAAAAAATTATTTCGGTAAATAATATAATTTTTTTAAATTTTGAATCATTAAAAGTAGGATTTTAATGAAAATTACAATTTTCTAACAGAAAACGATTTTTGTAACAATCTAACTGTGAGAAAATTTTAATCTTCATTCAAATGATTCAAAATGTTAAAAATAAAATTATGGCAAAAAATTTTTTAATAAAAATTAATTTTATTTAATTAAATAAAAAAAATGAACTACTTTTTATTTTGACTGTTCAATTATTTTTTAATTATAATTTATTATTAACAAAAAAAAAAAAAATGAGAAAAAATTCGAAGAAATTTTAAAAGTTGGTATTATATTATAACTAATAAACATGATAAGGATATACAATTTCTAAATAGCAACACATTCACAACTCTAAACTGTACGAAAAGTAATTTCTGATGTCAAACAGACTATTCACAGTTATATATATATATATATATATATATATATATATATATATATATATATATATATATAAATATACCTATGTATATATAGGGAAAATTCTGCTTTTGCATCGAATTTGACATAACTCAGCATGTTCTAAATACATGTTTTCGAGTTAAACCGAAATCCTCTTTTGCATATTAGTCAAGTCTACATTTATATATATATACATACATAAGCCAAAATATGGTCTGAAAACATGCATGAATATTTTACTCTGATGCTGTGTACCTCTAAAACAACCTGATTTACATTTCTTCTGCTGTAGCCAAATACATTTCACAGTTTCTACAAAATTCAGGGCTATTATGTATGGGATTTCATTAATTTCATTCATATATAAAATTAATTGTCTTAATAAAACATAAAAGCCCCGATTAATGTTTCATATATATATATATATATATAAAAAAAAATAATTATTGGAGTTTCGAATCGAAAGGCATGCTCGGTTTTGTTCTATTAATATACAAGTGTTTTATATAAATAATTAATATAACTTCGATAAATAAATAAATAAATAAAAAAAACAACAGAACAATTCTGAGAATCAGTCAATCATGTTTTTTAAACGACAAGATCATTATTCGCCATTTTTGCGAGTGCATGTTAGTGCTTAAATTACCGTTCAATAATTGTTATTCGTGTTACAATAGAAATAAAAAAAAAAAAATAATTACAAATCATATATAATATTAAGTAACAAACTATGTTAGATCCTGAATGTTTTCTTGTTGCTTTCTATGATGTTTTGTTATACATATATATATTTTTTATGGTATCCGTTGATACTAAATTTGTATTTGTTTAAATAATGTTAGTGTGTTATACATAATATATAAATTTCTTAGACTACTCCTTAGAGTTTGTCTTTTAGGTATTTTCCCGAAACATTCAGGTAGTTTTTATCAAGGCCCTTTATTTAGGAGGGGGAGGGGGAAGATTTAAAACATGTGATGAAAAATATTTTCGTCTTTTTTTTCATAGACGTAAAATTAATTTTTCAGGGACGACACTATATAGAAATATTTTAGAATTAATATTTCATTCTGTGTTCACCCTATATGTACACAAATACAAATTCACGACTGTATTTTTAATTTTATACATTTTATATTTTAATTTCATTTTTGTGTATTCTCATTTTCTGAATTTCTCTTATTTGAACAAAAAAAAAAAAAAAAAAAAAAAACAAATGGAAATACAATTAAAATTTTAATCTGTTCGATATGGAATTTAATTGAAAAAAAATTTAACATTTAATTAAAAATCAATTAAATTTACACGAATTATAATTAAATTCATTTTTTTTACAAATTTAATTTATTTCATTTGAATTTTAAGACATGTACAAATTAGGTAGCAGATTACGATTTTAATATTTAAAAAAAAATAAATTAAACTAAAAAAAAAAAAATAAAATAAATCAGCCATCACTAATTCAAATTAGCTAAAAATTTACTAAATTATTTACTCAATAAATTTTAACCCAAATGTGCTGTAAAATTATAAAATTTTACTACAAATATTACAATTTTTTCATTAAAAAATCATTTAATTTTTACTTTCAAAAAATGTTTAGAATTATAAATTATACATTTTATTTGACTAAAAATTTATTTAGTAAATAATTTACTAAATTTCGAGCCAATTATGTACTCTCTAAATCTAAATTAGTAAAAATTTTAACTAATTTGAATTAGTGACTTACTTTTTGCTTCTGAATTAGTAAAATTTTACTAATTATTAGTAACTTTTACTAACAATTAGTAAAATTTAACTAATTCTACAGTAAAAAGTGTGTCACTAATTTAAATTAGTAAACATTTTTACTAATTCAGATTTAGAGAGTAGTTTAATTATAATTCTGCCTCTTGGTAATTAAAATATAAAAAAAAGTAAAATAAAAAAATAATAAAAACATAACGTAAAAAAGTAAAAACAAAGAAATAAAATAAAAAAAGAGGAAAATATTAGACAATTAATTCAGTAAATTTTATCTAATTTGTATATGTAAATCTATCAAATTTTTTATTGAAAACAAATTATTTATTCTACTTTGATAATTTAATTCAGAATTTAATTATAATTTAGAATTCAATTTTAATAAAAAATTTAATTTCAATATTCAGAACTCAATTTTATATACCAAATTTAATTTCGATTCAGAATTTGATTTAAATGAAATTAAATTTTTAAAAAATAATCGTTATTGCAACATAACAATATTAAATACAGATAATGGAGCTCTTACATTTTTTGAAATAATAAATAAAAATATAGAAAAAAAAGAACAGGGAAATAACTTTTGGAAAAAAAAATTGAAGCTAAAAATGAGGAGGCGTGATGGCCAAGTAACATTGTTATATTGCAGGGAAGAAGAGCTCACCACAAACTCTAGCAGGGAGACCGTCCTATCTGACGTCAACACTGCCAACCATACCCAACCTAACGATAAATCGTAATTTATTTTTTTCTTTAGTTAGAAAACAGTTTTAACTGCGAGAAAAATTTATATATATATATATAATATAAACGGCGTTCAATTCCTATATATAAATATACGGCACACACGTCGATTTATTGATATATAATTAAACTCAAGATACAAAAAATTAAAGATATCGAATCGGTTTAATAAAAAAAAAAAAATAATATTATTATTATTATACCAAGAGAAAAAAAAGAGTTGACGGAATTTTATATTTAACTATATCCTATATTCGTAGTAAAATAAAAATAGTTCAATATATTAAAAAATAAAACAAAAAAATAAAAACTGATGTGACTTAACGTACTCTCACTATAACTTTTCTCTTATTGACATTACAAGAAAAGATTCAATAAATTCATTAAAAAAAAAAAAAATTACCTCCGAGAAAAAATTGTTATATTTAAAATAAACTACTAAAATTAATTCAAAATTTAGAAAATAGATACAGAAAAAAAATTAACTAAAAATTCTTTGGTACAAATAAAAAAAAATTTATTTCCTTTTTTTTTAGTAAAAATCAAATTATCAAAAAGATAATTTTTTATTATAAAAATATTTAATATCGCAAAAAAACAAAATATTTTTTAAAATATAAAAATTACAGATAAAAATTGTTTTTTTTTTTAATATAATTAATTTTTTTTTTACAAAATTCTTTAGAAAATTCATTTTTGGAATTTTTTTATTTTTTAACGAATTAAATAGAAATTTTTCTTGAATGTTTATATGAGTTCAATCAGACACGAAAAATGAATATTCCCAACTATATTCAAAGATTTTCATTAAAAAATAAGATTTCCGAATTTTTGTTCAACAAACAAAATAATAAAATAAAAATAACGATTATCAAATTATGAATAATTATTATCGTTATAAAATAATCGACTAATTTCTAAAAAGAAAAAAAAAAAAAAAATTCTCATCAGTAGTACTAGTTGTCAAAAAATAAATAGAGAAATAAAAAAATTACGAGGAAAAACCAAAATATATGCAGGATACAAAAAATTTATCGCCTATATTTATTCAAAAGAATAATTGTAGGTTTTTTTCAAAGCTTTCTAGACTGCAAAAAAAAAAAAAAAATACGAGAAATAATTCTGATTGTACTTTCGATAAAAAAAAAAAAAAAAAAAAAACGAAGTATGTTAATTGAATTAATATAATAACACTTAGGAAAAATAGTTCGAAATAAAGTATGCCTACGATCTCAAACTCTGATTTTTAGTGGGTGATGCGTATGAGTGAGAATGCATGCATGCATGTCTGTGTGCGTGAAAATAATGTGGCATCACCGTAAAAAAAAAATTAATATTGCACACGTTGCGATAAATATATTATTATATATATATTTATTAATTATTAATATTTTTTTTTTATTATTTTTATCACAATCATAAATTTTTGTTTTATATTATTTTAATTATTTATCATTATTATTATTATTATTATTATTATTATTATTATTATGATTATTTTATTAAATATAATAAGCACTTCCGAATATTATTTTTTATATTATTCGTGACAACTGTACAAAATTTGCAAAAAAAAAAAAAAAAAACTCGTTTATTTTTTTTTGCCCTCTCTGACCAAGAATTTTTTCATTAATATTGTAATTATTCTGGGCAACAAAATTATTTACAATTAAAATTAAAAGCAAATTTTAATTATAAAAAATGAGAGGCTCATAGTAAAAATATATAATAAAAATTTTTCAACAAAAAAAGAATGAAAAATAAAATTATAATTTTTCTATTTAGAAAAAATGTTAATAACTTATTTTGTGTTAGATTATTATTTAAATAAATTTTTTTTAAATCTAAAACAATAAAAAAAAGTATTAAAATACACAAAAAAAAATCTTCACCTGCAACAGCGATATAAATTTCACTAAAACAGCAAATGTTTTCGCTAGTCTAGAGAAAATTATCGCTGTTTCACGAAAAGTTATCGTTATTTCAGATAAAGATTTTTTTTCGTGTAATAATAAAAAATACTATTATTATAAATACTTGCCCGTCTATATTATTATTATATTAAAAAAATAAAAAAATATGAAAAAAATAGATAAATTAATTAAAATATTTTAATTCGTTATTTCACAAATTTATTATCTATTTTTACTTTGAGCTTAAAAAATAATTTTAAAAATTGATTTCACATAGCGAAAGCTCAACTTTTTTTTTCTTTTATAAAAATATTTTTCAAAATCAGAAAATATTATCAAAAATATTATTTTAAAATTTTATCAACATTTTTTTATGTTCCAAAAAAAATATTTATATAAGCATTAAGAAATTGAAAAAAAAACTGCCAATTTTCTGATCGTTTAATAAAAATCAAATCTTTTATATATAATATAACGTCTATATAATTAAAACTGACAATTTATTGATGCGCTTTATACAATAAAAATAAAAAATAATCGTTTTTTCCATTTTAACTTTTTTATGTACGAAAAAAAATAACAGCTCATTATATTATATATATATAAAAAACAAAATGACTTCCTTTTTGCTTGCAATTTTCAAAATAATAATGAATCTCACCCATTGTAGATTTTGATAAGATTATCAAATATGTAAATAGAAGTTTTAATGAAGGTCTAACGAATAATATATAAATAACGTATTTTTACGAAATACTATGTCATAAATCGGTTAAAAATAACATGTGACTTAGCTTTAAAAAAAAGAAAAATATATATATTGATTGTCAATGCCGGTACCAATTTTTACACGCCGTGAAAATCAAGATAATTTTTTTTTCACGGAAAAATCGTGTTACATAACGAGAATTTACTTTGCGTAGCATTAAAAAAAAGTAAAAACTAAATTTTAAGATAAAATGTATTTTGAAATTATTTTAAATTTCAATATTTTCTGATAGGTAATAGTAAAAATTCTCAAAGTAACACATTCTTCCATATTTATTCAATTAATAAATAATAAAAATGAAAATTTTTATTTTTTATCTTAATAATCTTTATTTTATAGTATAATTCTTTCAAAAAATTTAAAAATCAACGATAATCAAAAAGAGTTTAAAATTTTTGAAATTAAGTACACTATGTAAAATAATAAAATTATATATATATAAATATATAAGCATTATGTGAAATATTGTCTCGAAATAATAAATATAAAAAAAAAAATTACATTTTTTTTTCTATTATTTTTTTACGCATGTTTTATATGCATTAATTGATTTTTCAAAATTGTATTGTATATTGTTTTTCAAAATATTGTATTGTCACTGTATTATCAAAATTGTACGTAATATATTATGTAATATCTTTGTACGCGTAAAATGTAGATTCTAAAAGTAGTATGTGTATGTGTAATATATATATATATATATTTAAATATTTTACTCAATTTTATATGGGAATGATTTTAATAATCCAGTGGGTAAAAGTAAAAAAAAAAAAAATAATAATTTGCAAACAAAAAAATTCAAATATAAATGAAATTCCAAAAATTTACATTTATTTAGTAATTCAAAAATTAAATTAATGAGAAAAAATAAACAAAAATAATTATAAAAAACATATTAGTAAGAAATATAAAAGTACACTAAAAATTTAAATTAGCCAAACTATTTTAAAAAATTAAATTACTGAATTATTTTACATTTTTTACTAGTTTGGCTAATTGACAAATTTTCGTTTTTAATCTGTTTTTTTTATATTTATTAATAGTATTTACAATTACATTTTATTTTTTTGCAATTATTTTTAGTTTAATTTATTTATTTATTTTTCGAAAAAATAATTTTTTTTTTACCCACTGGAATATGCATTGAAAACTGTGTTATAAATATGTAAAAGAATTTATTTGAATTAATCGATTATTATTCAAATGACATTGTGTTTAGGAAATCTTAAAAAAATTAAGAGAAAGAAATTGTCACTTTTTGTTTTTTTTTAAAAAAAATTCAAATATTTTTAAATTTATAAATATAACAACATAGAAAAATATTTCCTGCACTATATATTAAAAAAATAATAATTCTAATTTTAAGCCATTTTTGACTGAAAACATTTAGTCCAAATATCAAATTATGAATTTAAGAAATTAAAAAAATTCCTTTAAGACCAAAAATTAACTTAAACGAGTAGTTTTAAGTCAAAAAAAAAAAGTTATTTTTAAGTCGGACTACTTTTAAATAACATTTAATTACGTAAACAATTTAATACTTTTTTTTAAACTATGATAATTTTTTATAATAGTTATAAAAATAAAATTTTATAACAATAAATAAAGAAACAATTTCTTTTGAAAACTTTTTTAATTCATTGTTTTATATTAAATAGTTAAACGAAAATTAAAAAATATTATTCTTATAAATATATTAAGTTCCTGGTTCCGGCAATGACAATTGTAAAAGCTGTATAAACACAATGTCGTCAATTAAATGCATAAGATTTCAACTTTCACTATAAAAGCCCCAAAATATTAAATGTAATTTGTGATCAAAGTGAAAGGGCCATTGAATTAAAATCAAATCCAATTTTCAAAATAATAGAGAGAAATTAACATTTCATTCGGCCAGCTTGTTCATTTCTCTAAAATAATAATAATAATAATAATAATAATAATAATAATAATAATAATAATAATAATTAATACTAAAAATAATAATAATTATCATAATAATAGAGTTGTGCTATCATTAAACGTAAACTGAAAAAAATTATGATTCCAATAAATATTTACTTGTATCAAATAATTTTTATTTAAATCAAATATATAGATTAAATTCAAAATCGATTATTTTTGTGAAAAATTGGCTACAATCGAATTTACTGATTCAATTATTATTTAATGTAACTAAACATTTGTTAAAAATTTGAATCAATTTTTTTTTGAAAAAAAGAACGAATAACGAATTATGAAATTGTCATTGAGAATCATAATATTCGCGAAAAAAAAAATGAAGTACTATTAATCAATTATCTATATAGAAAAAGGCCTTATATATATGAGGATTATTTGCCTCATTTGTATGGCATCCATTATTAATAATTAATATATAAATATATGTATAATACTGAGATTAATTAATAATTTTCAATTAAGATATATTCACACAATTTGCGCAGATATTAATTCAATGGTTAATTCACAAAAAACGAAAATCAATTTTTGATGCGTTACCTCCCCCGCGTGAAAATGAATATATAAAAAAAAAATGTTTCTTATGCATATAAATAAATAAAAAAAATTATGTAGATTAGAAAATTTTTTCGCAAAAAAAAAAAAATAGAAACTGTGAAATGCATAGGCGTACTTCATACTTTTTATATTATTTTTAAATATTAAAATTATATGCCCGTATGAAAAAAAAAACATTTTTCAATTAGAGGTGCTCAACATTATTTCATTCATTTTATTTTTCTTCGTTAAAGAAAAATGAAAAAAAAAAAGAAAATACATTTTGATGTATTATATAAATATAATCGAATATATCAAAAATGAAATTAACGGAATAAATTTGACGTTATTCCGTTATAATTAATAAATTAAAATATGAATGTTTCTGATGTGAAAAAAAAGGTATGAAAGTTTTGCGCAAAGGTACTAGAGGAAATGATGAGTGATAGAACGTGCCTAAAAAAAAAAACCTTTTACAAAAACGACAAACGCAAGCATAGTTAGTTTAAAAATGCTGTAAAAGGACAGTTCTATTATGAGAGTCAAAAAAAAAAAAAAAAAAAAGAATTGCGTGTAAATATTGTCGAATATATTATATAAATATATGTACATATATACATCTATGAATTCTTCTAAAATATATATTCTGTTCGAAAGGAATGCCTATATCTATCGTTTCTGTATAATTATTTTTATTTTAATTTGCATATATACTGGAAAAAAAATTCCCCAAATTTTTTTCAAGGTAAATTTACAAAAAAAAAAGTTTTCTTAATTCAAAGAAATCATTTTCTTTGTCTTTTTTAAAGTAAATTTTTCTTTGATTCAATAAACAAAATTTATTTCTATAAAAAAAAATACTTATTTTTAATTACATAAAAAATAAATATTTATCAATTTTAGAATTTCTTTGATTAAAAGAACAAAATTCTTTAATTCAAAGAAAAATTCTTCTTGTTTCAAAGAAAATTTTTCTTTAAATGAAACGAAACTAATTTCTTTAAATTAACAAAAACTATTTTCTCTATGTAAAAAAAAAAAAAAAAACGAAAAATTGTGCAAAAAATTTCGAGAATTATTTTAATTCCATCAAAGTAAATATTCGTCTGGGACCGCGAATTAATTCAAATGAAATCATGCAATCAGTACCATATTGCAAAATTATAAACATAAAAAACACTTCATGCCGATGATAATTAACGAATCAAAAAATGAAAAAAAAAATATTTCGAAATTAATTTTCTGTCTCTTTTTATAATTTTTTTTACCATTATTTTTCCTAACAAATTTTTGATTTTCAATTATAATTTCAAAATTTTTATTTAAAAAAAAAATTGCATATATTAATGTAATTAATATGTGATGTGAGTCTAAAAAGGAAGAAAGTCAACGGATATAGTTTATATCAAATAAGTGAGGGAGAAATGAGAAAAAAAAAGAGAGGACAATATTTTTTTTAAAAAAATGAATTCTTTGGAAAAGTCTCGCGTGATATTTTACAGGAGCATGCTAAACTGTGTGAATGCGTTAGAGGGACACATACCACCAGCAGAGAGCGCAGCCCTGATGGTGGCCGAGGAGAAGCCACATCCTGATTCATGTAAGGCCCGCCAAAATGACCGAAATCACTTTTCATCATTCACCTATATAATATCTATATATATATATATACTGTACATATACCGCGAGCGATTCCTCGAACTTTTATAATTTTTTTTTTTTATTTATTTATAAATTTTCCCCTCATAAAAAAATAATTAAAAAATCTTTTAATTAAAAATACTATTAGAACCTCTACAATTATTTATATATTAACTATTTTATTATTAATATAAAATAATATAGAAAATATTATTAAATTATAATAATTAAAAAAATTACCCCTCATAGAAAAAAAATATTTATCTGAAACAGGGAAAGGTTTCATTAGAATAGCGAAAGATTTAACTGAAACAAATAATTTTTTTTGCTAATACAGTGAAACGTTTCGCTGTTCTAGGTAAATCTTTTTTTCCGTGCTTCAAAAAAATAAAACTGTTTTTTTTTAATTTTCTATACAAAAAAAATAATATAAAAAAATTTTGTTTTTAATATTTAAAAAGACGTAAATGTAACTATTTTCATAGATAAAAAAATATAGTAAAAAAAATTATAAAAAAATATATAATATAATAAAAAAGTCCGAGGAATCGATTAAAGTAGATTACGAGTATTCAAACACAATTTGCATGCCACCAATTATTACTTTCTGTATGTTTGTAAATTTGTATAAATTTGTAAATTTTGTAAAGTGTAGTTTCATTTGTACGTATGACATATATATTTATTTTTATTTTTTTTTTTTTTTTAATTCGATTTTTCAAAAGTATTGTCAGTCGAAGCACGATTTGAAGAAAGCTTGTGAGTCAAAAGTAAAAATGTGATTTTTTATTATTATAAATATATCAATATGCAAATTTATTATTTTCCATTAATATTTTATCGTGTGTAATTAACAAGAGCGTTAGTGTGTTTTTTTTTAGTATTTGTCAATAATTTTAGCAAATTTTGTTGAATAAAAAAAAATTGGCCCAATTTGTTTGAAAAAAAAAATTCAATGGCAAAAAATTTATTAAATTTGATCTGCATTTTTATTAAATAAAAAAGATTTTTCATTGTAAAAAAAATATTGTTTGCGAATTAAATTAGACTTGATATTAAAAACAATTTTTTTAAATATAGAAAAATATGAATAAATAAATATTCTTTAAATCGTTATTCTTCTTTGACAAGAAAGAATTGTTATTCATAAACAAAAATTTCTTTTTCTTTCGATAACGTACAATTTTTCATTCACGATAATTATATGTAATTATATATCTTGAAGAAAAAAGCGATTTGGTCAAAGAAAGTATATCGGTTTTTGATAAATTTTTAACGTGAAAATTATTAAAAAAAAAAAAAAAAAAAAAAAAAAAAGGTCAGGGTTTGCCATACAGCGTCGGGATGTAGCTCTTTTACTCGACTATCTATTATGAAAGGTTGCCTGACATCAAGTCCCTATTTATATATTTAAATATAAGAATATTTACTATTTCTATAGTCTATAGATAAAATTTACAAAGAATTAGTAAATTTTTATTTTATTTTTTTGTAGTCGCTTGTAGAATATAATTTTTTCGCTAATTTTTGTAAACGCCTCGACAGAAGACAAAAATTTTTTTAAAAAAAAAATAGAATTTAAAATTAATCAACGAAGGTAAATATTAAAATAAAATTATTAAAATTAAAATTAATTATTAAAATTTTAAAAACCAAATATCACCAAAAAATATTTAAAGAGCAATTTAAAAAAATCTAATAAATGGATTTTTGAAAATTATTAGCACGATTTCAATGCATAATAAATTCTTTATAAAAATCGTATTTAATAAAAAATTTCAAAAATAGATTTATTAGGTTTTTTTTTATTAATTTGCTTTTATTTATATTTTTATTGATGAATTTAATTATTTATTTATTTTTAGAAAATAAATTTGAAAACAGGACTGACTATTTAATGACATTCAATTGCATGAAAAAAATACCTAATTTACACTAACTTTGCACTTATTTAAATCATTTTTCAACAATTATATAGAAGAAGAGGACTTGACATTGTATAAAAATATTAATTATTAAATGAATATTTTTAAAATTAGAGAAAAAATTATAAATATTGAAAAGAAATACAAGTTATATTGATTTTCAATATAATTAATAATATAATATAATAATAATAAAAAAAATAATAATAATAAAATTAATAATAATTTTCATAATTATTAATAATGAAAATTTAACATAATTTTATAATTACAATATAAAAAATAATTTACAAAAAGTAAAATTTTAATTTATAGTTAAAATTATATTTTAAATTGGAAACGAAATTATATGAAAAAAAATTTAATGAAATAAAAGTGGAAGACCTCCACATCCTCAACCTCACTTACTTCCTCCTTTTATTTCTTCGTATGAAAAAAAAATTTACAATTTTATATTTAAAAAAAAGTAGATAAATTAAAATTAATTTTTTAAATTAAATCGTTAATAAAAGTCAAGTACTAATCTTCTTAAAACACATTACTGCACAAAACGAAAAAAATTTTTTTAGTTTCACTTATATATTGAAGTTTACTAAAAAAAAAATCTAAGCTCACTGATGACATCACACAGCTACGATTATAATAATTATATCATCGCAATTAAATGAATGGCAAATTTTGGGAAAAGAAGAAAAAGGGAATTTCAGCACGCACCAAAATTGTATAATAATGTGAAGCAATTTTCACAATGTACATACACACATAGCAAAAAAAAAAAAAAAAAACAAAAAAAAAGTGGGGGAAAAATGTTTGAGACAGTACAAAAAACAATATTTTAGTTTATGTATACTTCTTTCTTTTCTTTTAATTATAGATACCAACAACTACTGATCACGACTCTTACAGTACCTGTTACATTTACCAGTGGCTACAATACGAATCGCTAAATATAATCGTCTGCCTTGATGTGTGTAATAATGTCTAAAAAAACGCTTTACTGCAAGTCTGCAAGTTTCTCAAATGTAAGCTGTATAATGCTAATCATTTATTGATTTATTTTTTGGCAAGTAGGATTTGAATTTTTTTTAAGGTAATATAAATGATTGTATGAAACGTAGAGAATATATATATATATTTTTTTTTACTAAGAAAAAATTCCTATAAAAGAAAAAATTAATTATTTCTTCAATTTTTTAATGATTTTTGATTTAGATCAAAAATGGAGAAAAAAAACATTGAAAATTGAAAAATTAATTAAAAAATAAAACTAGCTAATTTTATATATGGATTAAATAAATTTTATCTCAAAAAATAAGGAAGAGGTGAACGAGGAGAAAATAGAAGAAAACTGAATTTTAAAAATCATGAATAAAACAAAATGAAGAAAGGAATTTTTTCTAAATTAAAATTCTCTGATTTCTATTTAGCAAAAAAAAAAAAAAAAAAAAAAAAAAAAAAAAACGAGGAACAAGGCATATATAACGCATCTCTCTTTAAATTAGTTATGAATAATCTACATGTCCCAAGGCAATTAGAGCATTAGTATGTTTGATGTAATTAGTGATTTTCAACTGTGACTATTTTTGTATATATATTTGGTTAAAAATTTTTTTAATTTAAAAAATTTTTTTAATTTAAAAAATTTTTATTACTTGACTAATTTAAATATATCTTTTTCACAAATTTAATAAGTTTTAATAATTAATTTTTAAAATAAAAGTTTATTTTTTTTTATTAAAACAATATTAAATTTAATTCAATTACAATTATTAATTATTATTATTATTAAATAATTTTAATTAAATTAAGTAAATTGAATTTTTTTTAAATTAAATTTTAAACGAAAAATTACCCTAATTATATTAGAATAGAAATTAATATTTGTCCTTAAAAAAAAAAAGGTAATAAAAAAATGTTTTATAAATAAAGAAAGAGTAAATTGGTAAAAGAGTAAATAAAAAAAATAAAAAAATATTTCTTTAAATATTAAACAATTGCACTGAAAAATATTATTTGATTTAAATAAACAATTATAATTGACTATTATCTAAATACTTATTTAATATATAATAGTCAAGTATTTATGATTTATGTTTATAAATTATAAAATAAATTTTGGATTATTTATTTAAATTCAAATAAATTTTATTATCAGTGTATAAATTATGTAATATCAAAGCAATATTATAAAAAAAATGATTTTTTTTATATATATGTATGCTAAAGTTTGTAATTTGTAAGCACGTCAAGGTATGTAGCATGTTTTGTGTTTATAAAAAAAAAAATGTCAACTTATTAACTATGATAAAGATTTTTAATTTTTAAATTAAAATAATAAACCTAATTTCGATACTAAAAACAAATTCACTCGAATTAGCTGAAATTTTGACGAATAGGAAAATAATTCAGCAACAATTTGTAGATGCGGAAAATGAGAAAAAAATTTTCAAAAAATTTGAAGAAATGAAAGTGAAAGACCTCCACATAACCTCAACCTCACTTACTTCCTTCTTTCATTACTTCTTTGAAAATGAAAATTTTTTGCTCTCTAATTACAAAATTTATACATAGTTCCCTTTCCAACTGAATATTATTTTTTTTATATATTGCTATATTCAAAATTATTTTTATAATAAAATTTATAAATTTTTATTCAAATTGCATAAAAAAAAGGAAAAAATTTCTTGGACAATTCCAAAAAAAAAAAAAAAAAAAAAAAAAAAAAAATGAAGAAATGAAAATGAAAGGTCCTCCACATCCTCAACCTCACTGCCTTTCTTTTTTCATTTCTTCATTTTAATATGCTACATCTGAGTTTTTAGTTAGAAAATTTCTAGTTTCTCATTTCTTCGATTATAAAAAAAAAATTGAGTCTACATTTAATTTTATTTATTTAAAAAATAAGAAATATTTTTAAATAAAAAAAATAATCAGAATATTGTAAATTTTTAATATCGTTAATATTTGTACAAAAAAACTATATGAAATTAAAGCCAAAAAAAGGCTATAAATATTTTTTTAAAATCCATTAGTCTCAGTTAATAGATTTTTATTGTTTTTTATTATTTTTTATTTTATTTTATTTTTTTTTATTATTTTTATTATGTAAAAATAAAATAAAAAATAAATAACAGATTTTTATTTAACTAAATTTTATATATTTTTTTTTAACGGACAAAATTTTAATGTGAAAAAAGTAGTACAAAATTTTTTTTGTGAGACATAAATGTGAAAATTCTTGTACGTTTAGTATCAGTAGTAAGTGTCAGTTATAGTCAGACTATTGAAATTCTTATAATTTTAAGTATGTCAGTAGTTAAACGTAATTTCAGTCAGACAGAAAAAATTAAATTCTTGCAATTAAAGTATCAGTAAAGTGAAGAAAATAAAAAGTTCTGTATGTCTAAAACTTTTAATTTTAATTATTTTAAATAAATAATATTTCAACTATTTAAATTCTTTTAATTTTTCCTAGATACTAAAAAAATGAAAATTTAAAAAAAAAATTAAATCTCAATTTGATGAACTAAAAATTTGATAACTAATGGATTTTAAATAATATTGCAATCAAAGAAACGAGAAACCTGTAATAAATATAAAATTTTTAAATTTCATTACAAAAATAAATGGAAAAAATTTATATCATTTTGGGGGCGCATGATTATCTCATAATAATCATTAGTTAGAATTTTCATGTTTAGGAATTCTATTAGATATTATTTTTCAGAATTTGAATTTTTCGAATTTGCATTAACAGAATTTTTTTTTTTAAACAAATTTTTCACGTAACAAAATTTTTTTCTGTACCGAATTTTTTATTTAGCAGAATTTTTATTTCTCAAAATTTCTCTTTATCCAACATTGTAATTAATTAGAATTCAAATTTAAACGAATTTAATTAAGCATAATTCTAATTTAATTAAATTTTAATGAAGCACAATTTTTATTCAACTGAATTTTGATTAATTAAAATTTGGCTAAATTACAGTTTTAATTATTTTTAATTATTTTATTATTAATTTTTTATTAATTAAAATTCGGCTGAATGAGAATTTTGATTAATTTATATTCGGTTAAATTAAAGTTTTAATTAATTAAATTTCGGCTAAATAAGAATTTTGATTCATTAAAATTCGACTAAATGAGAATTTTGATTAATTAATTAATGAAGCACAATTTTTATTCAACTGAATTTTGATTAATCAAAATTTGGCTAAATTACAGTTTTAATTAATTAAACTTCGGCTAAATAAGAATTTTGATTAATTAAAATTCGGCTAAATGAGAATTTTGATTAATTTATATTCGGCTAAATTACAGTTTTAATTAATTAAGTTTTGGCTAAATAAGAATTTTGATTCATTAAAATTCAGCTAAATGAGAATTTTGATTAATTAATTAATGAAGCACAATTTTTATTCAAGTGAATTTTGATTAATTTATATTCGGCTAAATTACAGTTTGAATTAATTAAATTTTGGCTAAATAAAAATTTTTATTCATTAAAATTCGGCTAAATGAGAATTATGATTAATTAATTAATGAAGCACAATTTTTATTCAACTGAATTTTGATTAATTAAAATTTGGCTAAATTACAGTTTTAATTAATTAAATTTCAGCTAAATAAGAAATTTGAATAATTAAAATTTCGCTAAATTAAAATTCAGTTAAATTAAAATTTAAAAAAAAATAAAAAGTAAACAAAAATTCTGCCAAATAAATAGCAACTAAAAATTCCATAAAGTAAAAAATTCGTTTAAAATTCTGCCAAATGCTGATTCAAAAAAAAAAGTGAAAATTCATATAAAAAATAAGTATATCTAATAAAATATTCTTTCAAAATGAAAATAAAAATTCTGAATGATTTTTAGGGGACAATTTTATGAAGCGAAAATTGTAATTTTCAAACAAAAAAAAAGGGAATTTATTATCCTAATATTAAAAAAAAAACTCCTTTTCCTCCCACCAAAAAAAGAAAAAGCAAAAATATTTTAATCACTAATAAAAAGAAAATTGTCCAGTTGTATTTGCAGCTGGCTCAGAGCGCTCTTCCGTCGCACCCGCTCAACCCGAGAGGCCACCGCCCCCGCTTCCCCCGCCACGCTGTCCGAACAGCGGTGTCTGACAATGGGAAACTCCTCTTAATATTGGGAATCTGATGATAATGAATACACCGAACCCATTGCCATTACTATTTAATGCAAACAGCCTCAATTTAGAGTACCAGCTTTACGAATTAATTATACAGCGTAGTAAAGCCTGTTCTGCATTTATAAAACGAAATTTACGTCGTAAATCAACGGAAAACACGTCATGGAGTGTGAATTTCGACAGACAATGTATAGAATATTAAAAAAAAAGGACCTTTAGGTGTTTTTTTTTAGAAAAAAAAACAGTGCCTACTGTCCAAAGAGTGTCACATTAAATTCGATTTTAAAGAGTACATATTATAATTCTAATAATACTAATATTGCATTCGAAAGACTTTTTATCTAAAAACACGTATAAAAAAAAAAATTCTCGTATGCACATATATAAATATAGTGTGTATATTTTGTTTTTCTTTTTAATTTCCACATCAAAAATTGTAGATATATCGAGGAATATATGAGGAATATAATTAATGAATGATCAAATTATAAATAATTTAATGTATGAGAGAGAGAGAAAATGTTGAGAAAATACTGTCAACGCGCAGTGCTGTACAAATTCAGCGTTTAATTATGTATATCTATATATATATATATAAAAAATATAATGACTAGGAAAGAAAAAATTTTTAAGTTTGAAAAACTAAAAAAGGAAAAAGGACACGAAAATTATATTTGTGTCTAAAATAATATTAGTTAGAAAAATTGTCTCGTAAGCAGGTCGTATACAGACGAAACATGGAGCTGGACTCTTCCTTAAAAAAAAAAACTAGCATTTTTGCATTAATTTAAAAAAAAAAAAAAATTAACAACAAAAAATTTTAATTTTTTTTTTTCGTATAAAGTAAGATTTTTCGGAAGCAACCCCTAAACGTTAGGATGGCTTATATTATAATTAAACAATTTTAAAATAATATTGTAATTAAAATTTAATTGTTAAGATTTTTAAAAACGAAAATCAATATATAAAAAATATTTTTTAAGACTAGATTTAATTTAAAAAAAGAAAAAGAAAATCATGTTCCGTCAGTGTACTCCCAATTTATGGAACATTAATTATTCTGTTTCCTAAATTGTAAGTATCGTTTACCATTTGGGTAAAATCATGCACTCTTATCTCTTCAAAAAAAAAAAGACCTGTTCGACAGATGCTCAAAGGTTTTTTAGGTCTATAACAATTATTATCTAACTTGTAACTTTATATCTCTGCGACTATTCTTTTTAACATAATTCCAAACCAGTATTGAAAAAAATATATATTACCACTCGAAGGTCATGAATAGTTTCAATGTATGAAAAAAAAAAAAAAAAAAATCTCTCGGGAAAGTTCTTTGTGCCTAGATTTATTAAAAAAAAAAACTCGAACTAGATTATTAAAATTTATCACCTCTATAAAAAAAAAAATTCAATAAAAATTTAGTTTTTTTTTTATATAACTATTTAAAAATGCGTCGTTTTGTGAATTTTTGAGAAAATTTGAAACAAAATTTCCAATGTCAATAAAAAAAAAAAATTCGTCAATATTCGGGATTAGAACGAAATAATAGATATTTTACGTCACAAAAAAATATCATTGTCACGGAATTATTGTCAGTTAAAAAATTAGCAAAAATACAATTTTTTGGGGACAATTTTTAAATTATATAGCGAATAAGTTGATGACAAATCGACCAATTAAATAATTTAATGTAATTGAGAAAAATCCCATCTCAAAAAATTGAAAAACTATAAAAATAATTTTCCTATACAATATTGTGGAATTATCAAAGAAAACCTCTCGAGATTTATATATATATATATATATAACGAAAAAAGTGTAAAAAAAAAAATGTGGTACATATATAGAAGAATAACGAATGTTTAAGACACTGAGACAATTGAACCCATATTTAGGTACATAACATATTTTACAACAAAGAAAAGAAAAAATCACACAATTGTGCGCCTAAAAATTTTCTCATTATAAAGGTGATATAACACTTCTTCATTAAAAAGAGAATCGCATTTTTAATTAACGAAAATTGCTAAGAGATGTAATTTAATAGTACATAAGTTGGAATTTAGGAAAATTTTAAATAAAGAAAAGTACCATACAATTCTAAAAAAAAAAAAGAAACGAGAAAACGAAAGAAAATTTTGTGACAACAGAATTCTTTTTAATCGAATAAAATAAAACTTCAACTTCTAGATTCGGGATTCCCAAAAAAAAAAAAAGTAAAAAAGAAAAAAAAATGCGTGCGAATCTTGGATAGGTAGAATTATATAAAATTATTGTAAAAAAAAAGAAAGAAAGAAGATCGCTCAAAACTTTTTAAATAAAAAATACAACTACACACAATTTGCCTATATCGGTATTTATGTGAAAGAAAGAAAAAACAAAAATACTGACTGAAGAACTGCAGTAGTTGTAATAAACATCGTTATAAAGGAAAAAAAAAACGACTTGATTATGTATTCTTAAGTATCAAATAAATATCAGTCGTAAAATTTAATGTATAACATCTTATAATTGATCTTCTTTGGAGAACATCTGCCATTTTATATCAATAATAACAAAAGAACTGTATAAGTAATTACCGGCTAATTTTATTAAAATACCCTCCAATTTCCTATTCATTTTTTTTTTGTCTTTTTTATTTAATTATAGATTTTTTGTAAAATTTTTTCTTAATTAATTACTAAGTATACTAAATATAATATATAAGTAATGCATAATAAATATAAATATCAATTAATTAAAAATGTAATAAAAAATATACTAAAATAAATTGCTGAAAAAATAAATGATTAATATAAAATTGAAAATATAATAAAAATAAACTAAAATAAATTGCTGAAAAAATAAATGATTAATATAAAATTGAAAATATAATAAAAATAAACTAAAATAAATTGCTGAAAAAATAAATGATTAATATAAAATTGAAAATATAAAAAATTTTCTCACCACGGTGAAACAACTGAAAATAATGATTAATTAAACAAAAACAATATTTATAATACAATAGACAAATTTAAAAAATAAAATTAAACAACATAGTGGACAATAAAATAAAAATATCAATTATAATTTTAACTGGTACCTTTTCCAGTTATTTTGACAAATATATTTGTCACATATTTTTGATGTACATCGGACGTCAAAAATTTTCCGATTTCCCTACCTACAGCTATATTTAAAACGAAAAAACCCTAAATTTTCCGATTTCCCTACCTACAGTTATATAACGAAAAAAAAAACTAGTCTAAACATCGCGGGACATGAGCTCAAAATCACTCAAATTTCTGAAAGGTAAAGTACAAAATTAGTAATCTCCAAATTGAAATTGTAAAAAATTTTAATTTTATTTTTTAAATTTGCATGCATTAATTTTAATTTTTAATGAATTGTAAAATACAATTTAAAAAAAGAAAACAAACTAAAAGACAAAAGAATTTTTAATAAAAATTTTAATTTAATTTTAATTTTGAAAAAAAGAAAAATTACTTTTGAATTGTATAAGAAAAATTACAAAACAAAATATTAAACAAAATATACATAATAAATATATGAGCAATAAAAGAAAAACATTGGCAAAATAAATCGTTTGGTAGTTAATAATATATTTACTAGAAAATAATATATTTTGCCAATGGCGCCACTATGTTGTTATTATTTCTTCTCTGTTTTTTGAAAATTTTTAATAATTGCAATTGCATATTAAAAAAAAATTGAGAACATTATTTTTAAATTAATAAACTAAAAAATTGTACCAAAGAAAAATCAATTACTAAATTATAAATTAAAATTTTGTATCTAAAATTTCAATTTTTAAATTAGAAATTAATTATTTTAATTAATTTTAAATAATTCAAAACAGAGAAGAAATTAAAGAAAAAATCACTGACTATTATCGGTGAATCCCACGTTGGAGCACGTTGGTACTGCTCCGCCCTGCACCTCGTTCACATCCTTCCTTCTTTTGAATTTATTTGAACGCCAAAGCTGAAACTAAATTAAATATTTATTAAAAAATCAATTACCATTAATTTTTATTTATTTTTAAACACTCTAATTATTGCTGACAAATTAATTGTTAAAGCGTGTTATTTATTATTCTCTATAACAGAAATTTGGAAAATTATGATTTATTGAATATTTTAAAATTTTAGATATATTTTTAATAGAAAATTATTTATTTAAATAAAAAATAAATTAAACGAAACAAAATTAATCATAAAAAAAATAATATATAAATTTAAAAAAAAATACTCACTATTGTGAATTTCATCAGAAAAGAAAAAACGATGACTGCAAATCCACCCCTTCTTCTCTCTTCTTGACACCAAATGACTGAAAATTTTCAGAAAAAAAAAATGTAATAATTCAATACGTTATAAATATACTGTTTTGTTCTTCAAAAATCAAATAATAAAATAGAAAAAAGGGAAAAAATTTTATCAACATACATTGAACTGCGACTCGGCAATGCCCGATCTCCTCCAGGAGCTGCTCTGCAACAAACACCCATCCTTCATGTATTGGACAACTGAAAATTGAAAAAATGTTATAAAAACAAAGAAAACAAAATTTTTTCGTCGATTTTATCCTAATTCAAATAAAAAACTCACTATGGATTATATTCGATTGTGCACTAAGCTCATCTTGAAGGCAGCATCAGGAATATTATCTTCATGAAGACATACGCGACACGCGGTTTAAAAGAATATGAGTTTTCAAAAAAATTACAAGTTTGGATAATTTACCGAAAAAAAATGAAAATAAAAATACTTGTAATGAAAAAAATATCTAATTAGCAAAATACGCTTCCCATCGATGGGTTCTACATTAAACATCTGGGTCCACCTAAGCGCATTATTAAAAAAAAAGTATTTTTTTCGAAATTTAGAAAATTTTGACTATTGAATATTAATTATAATAAAAAATCCGGATTAACTTTAAAATTTGTGTAATTTAAAAAAATGTTAACTTCTGACAATTTTAAAACGACAAATAAATTTTATTTTATCAATTAAACTTGATTTTTTCAAAAAAAAAAAACAAAAAAAAAATGAAATTGAATTGAATATTTAAAGAACGTTAATACGGAACGAAAATTGGCCTAAAAAAAGGGAGAAAATAAAAGATAAGAAAAAAAATAGTTTACTAAATGTATAAAATAAAATACTAATTAAAAAATTATCAAATTGAATTTTAATTTTTGGAATAAAAAATTTTGAGAGATTTAACACTTTATAATTTTCTATTTTAAACAAAAAAAAAAGTATTTTTAACTTGTAGTTATTTTTAGAAAATAATAAAATTTCCCCTGTTTCCAAAGAAATATTATAAAAATATATTTTTAAAGTGTAAAAAATGTTACAAAAAAAAATGTTTGAAAACGAAGAGACAAATTAATAATACGTTAATTACCGAATTATTATAAAGAGGTAAATACACAACCAAAAAAAAATATAACAATAATAATAATAATAATTTTTTAAACAATAATATAATTTTTTTTATCAAAATGAAAAAAGAAACCAAAAGAATAAAAATATTAATTAACTCACCATTAGCAGACAAATTCCCCTAATTACTCTCCTGGCGATTCAGAAACCTGGATTTGATTACGTTTCATCTGATTATCGCCCATTGATTGTAGCTGTTAGGAGAAAAATCTGAAACAATGAAAAAAAATGCACCATAATTATCACTAAACTTTCCAAAAAAAGCGAAGAAAAAAAAAATTTTGCTTCACTTCACACACAAGGTTAGGTTCGCACAAAATTTTCATTGTTACAATTTTGTTCAAATTATTATTTGACGCTATCACAAATATAAAGCCCGAATAAAAATGACTAATTTTTTTTACCAAAAATTATCCGATTTATACGATGCTTGTAGCACATACTGATAATAAAAGCGAAAATTGAAGAAAAAAAAGCACTGAACAAAAAGCACTGGCAAATGCGAATCAATCAAGAATCGAATAAAAATGGCCGCCATGAGTTCAATTTTCGTCATATATCATTCAACTTTGCAAAACAAAAAACTAATTAATTTCTAAATATTGTTAAAAGAAATTTGCTTC
Source organism: Leptopilina boulardi (assembly GCF_019393585.1). Classification (NCBI taxonomy): domain Eukaryota; kingdom Metazoa; phylum Arthropoda; class Insecta; order Hymenoptera; family Figitidae; genus Leptopilina; species Leptopilina boulardi. Next base: position 652,074 of record NW_026137838.1, read on the forward strand.
ACCTCACACATGTGGCTATGTCGCACCGGTCACACAAAATTCCCTTCATCCCAAATTCCCCCCCCCCCCAATATTCACGATGCGATTTTCTCTGCCGTTATCAAAAATAAAAATGGCTAATTTTTACTAAAAAATGATCTCAGGTGCTAATAATCGCGACACTAATAAAAACGAACAAAAAAAGAAATGTAAATTTGAGAAAAAAGCACTGAACAAAAAACACTGGCACATGCAAATGAATAAAAGAATCGAATAAAAATGGCGATTATAATGTATTAATTTTTCCTAAAACAATAAAATACTCACATTTACAATTTGTAGACATTGTTGAACATCAGGGCAGTAAGAAATATTATTATTCTTCTTTAAAATACCAGGTGGATTGATGTAGATTGAAGAAATCGCCGCAAAGGCGCGCCAAATGAACAATGGACGCCATACAAAAGAGAAGGGGATGCTAACCGGAAGAGAAGGAGCTTTCGTTTCATTGCAGGTCTCTGATTGGTCCGAATGATGCGGATATTGCTCTCATTGGCCAGTGGAGGAAATTCGAAATTTGTCGTTTTTTCACAACAATTATAATCTTTTTTTTAATATTAATACAACACTTTTTATATTAATTCATGATATGGAAACTGAATATTGAAGTATAATGTTTAATAATTTATGATTATTTTTGTATTAATGTGATTTATTATAATTATTACTGTTAACGGAAAATTAGTTTCATATTTTGGGCCAATTAAGAGATAGCAAGCACAAGCGCCATTGGAGGACAAATTACACTGTAGTGAACTTCTAAGGTTGGCAACAATGGAATTGGAAATCATTGCAGGGTTGAGTTGTTACATTATTTTCTAACCTCACTTTTTGTATCAATTTAATTTTATTATTATGTAAACAAATAGTAAACAAATTCTAATTATGTGTATTAATTATGTAAATTTGTATATAAAAAGATTCAAGAACTAAAATAATTTAAATTAAATATCAACTTTTATTTTTAATGAAAGTAGAAGACAATTTTAATAGAAGATATCTACTCCAAACAATAATGAATAAATTGAAGAAAAGAAAATTTAGGATAATTTTCTACAAGAATGTTTAAATATATCTTTTTAAAAAAAGGTATAAATTAAAAAAAAATTGTTTTGAATTCATTAATATTATTGGTATCTATTTTAGAAGCAGTTTAATGTAATTTATTCTTAATTTTATTAAAAATGCATCTTTTGAATTAAGTAAATAATTATTCTCAAGAATTATCTAATTAAAGAATTTATTTTTAGGATTCTTTTACGATAATATTCGCAATAATATTTAAATAAAGTAATTTTAACAATATTTAAAAAAAATGGAAAGAAGCAAATGATTCCTTTCAATAAAATTTTCTCGGTCACAAGACGTGTGATCTTGAACTGATGCGTGACATTACACTGCATATATATATAAGCGAATTATCCAATTGATAAATGTTAATAAGAGGAATATTTGATAACTACAAGTCTAAGAGAATAGTTTGCTGTTTTCTTCAAATGATTTGGAATGCATAATTAGAGCATCTAAAGGAGGACATGCCTTATGATCAACGAATCCGTGTCACTGAAAGAATTGATGACATCAATATCAAAACTTATAGATTTTATCAGGTGTTGTCAATAAGAAAAATATTAATTACTATTATTAGTAATATTTGGTAATATTAATTTATTAATTAATTAAACAAAATACATTATTATTACAGATTTAAAAACACAGATTAATTATTTTTATTTAATTTAAATAAATATAATTTAATTTGTTATTAATTTCATTAAATTCATAATTTAAATTTTTTAAAAATTTCCTTAGAATTTATTTCTCATTAACGTTGGAGAGAATTTGACCTGGTTTTATTAATTTAATCTAATTTTATCTATTATTATTATTATAAATATTAATTTTATTACTATAAATTTAAATTTTAATTATTTTATTCATTTTTTTTTAATTTCAGGAAAATTGATGTCATATAAAAATTTGAAATTGATGGTTAGAAAATAATTCCTATATGTTAACATCATTGGCGTTATTATTAGATTAATTTATAATTATAGCATTTCTCCCTCACGTGCATTCGTATATAATGCTTAATTCGCCTAATCATTTTAGTAACTAGATCTCGAGACGGATATTACACAAGGCGAGACAAGCTACAGCAAAAACAGATAGTAAGAAAATTCGCGTGAGAGCTTAGAGAGATGCATCTCACAAATCAGGGATGTAGATATAGAATTAATTAATTTTTCAACAAATATCTCATCAATTTTTTTAATCAGAATTAGTTTTTAAAAATAATTAATTAATTGTCAATATCAATTTTTTTCTTTCTTTAAATTTTATTACTAGAATTAAAAATCGTAATTTTCATAATTTATTAACTATTTAAAAAAAAAAAAAACATTATTTAACTATTGTTAATTTATTTCATCGGTAAATTAATTTCAAATGGAATTTTTAATTAAATTACGAAAAGAAAGTTTTATATTATTGTCAGTGACATATGCTAAAAACTGATTTCATGTGAAAATTATTTTTGGTAATTTGCCCATCCCTGTGCCGAGTGTAATGAGACCCGAGTTTCGCGGAATGGTTTTCTATTAATTGTCCCTTTTTTTCCTCCCAACGACGAAAAGGTCCCTTAGACGATGTGGAATCAAGAGAGGGTAATCCACTGAAGAAATCTCATTTTCGCGAGACGTGAAGAGTGGGAGTTTTCGTCTCGAGTGCAAAAAGGGAACTTGGGGAAGCTCCAGTCGACGAAGACCTCCAGATGCTCGACATGCGGCTATTTCTCGTGGTCCTCGTCATTTTCGCGAGATCCGTTTTTTCCAAGTTTTATGTAAGATTCGTCATTTGTTGTTTTTTTTTTTATCCAATCATAATAAGAAAAAATTTTAAATCTTAAATATTATTTTAAAAATTCAAATTTTTGACAAGTGTTTAATAATTTATAAATGAATGAAAATTAAAAAAAATTGGAGTCATTTTTTGGTATTTAATTCAATTTTTTCTTTCTAGGAAAAAACAAGATATGACAGATCAATAGGCAGTAATAATGTTTCGCCGGAAGATAATTATTATTCTAATTCTTTAAGTTTTACGGATTACCGTACAGTGAGTACATTTTGTTTATTTATTTTCCTAAACGTTTAGGGAATATTAAATTTATGATTTCATTTTCATTGTAGAATTTCATTGCATACAAAGATGAGATACAAAACACGTGTTATCTGGAAAGAATAAAACGAGATGTTTTTCCTGATACGAATTTTTTTAAAAACATCTACAAAAGTAAACCGAGGACTCTATACGTGTCAAGTGAAATTTTAGATAAATCAGAAGTAAATATTTTAATATTTAATAGTAATAAATTAATTATTTAATCTAATTATCTAACAGTTAATTTACAATTAGTTAATAATTAATTTAGAGTACGAATTAATTTAAACAAATGAATGTGATTTTAAATTCTATAGGTGGAAAAATTCGCAGGTGAGCGAATAGTGCACTTTTGTCAAGATGCGATAATAATATTATTAGTGGATAGAAAATCAAATTTAATAAAAGAAGAAATTGTTGATAAAAATTTTGAATTCAATGAAAATTTGAATAATTTTCAACCATTTCAAAATCGATTGAAGAGAAATATTTTTACAAAGCAACATTTGGATCATAATAAACGAAAGACTAGACAAACAAATCCTTTTCGTGGTCGATTTCGAGGTCAAACTCAAGCACAGTATATGAATACAAATTCTAATGGTCCAAAAGATGGTAAAGCAGAAGCTGAGGCAACTCAACAATCATCTCGTGCAGTTGTCAGTACGTAAATATTTTCAAACTCGAATTATATTTAATTTTTTATTTTTAAAGCTCATTTTCATTAATTTAATTTATTTATTTTTTATTATTCATAAATTTATAAAATAAAATTCACTTTTTTCTGTTAGTTAATATATTAACTAAAATAAAAAAATTCTTTTTAAAAAACTAATGTTAAACAATAAAAAAAAAAAATTTAATTTCTTAGGCGGTAGCAATGGAATGGGCCAGGCACAAAGTATGTCATCAGGTGGAACTGGATGTGAAGGATGTCCTGGATTTCCAACAGGACCTACAGGACCTTCGGGAGGATCAACTGTTTATCCAGGAGGTGTTTATCCCGGTGTTATTCAAAAACCAGGGACTACTGGAGTTTTAATACCGCCGTATCCACCAGGTTCCACCGGAGAACGAATTCCAGGTCAATTACGACCAGGAGATGGAGTCAGTTATCCTGGTGGTGTGCCACCAGGAACAGTTCCAGGACAGACTATTCCTGGAGGAACAGTTAGACAACCGGGATCAATACCTGGACAAATGATACCTGGAGGAAGGCCAGGAGGCACTACTGGACCAGGTGGAGGAACATATCCAGGAGGCATGATTCCTGGACAAACGGGAACACCGGGTACTTATCCAGGTGGACAAACGGGAACTGGAGGAACAGGAGGAGGTACTTATCCTGGCGGTGCAGTTCCAGGACGAGGTTATCCGGGACAAATACCTGGTGGAACGTATCCTGGAGGACAAACTGGGCCAACAGGACCGACAGGAGGAGTTACTTATCCAGGAGGTGCCGTACCTGGACAAACTGGAACACCTGGATCTTATCCAGGAGGACAAACACCACCTGGAGGTGTTACTTATCCAGGAGGTGCCGTACCTGGACAAACTGGAACTTATCCTGGAGGACAGACGAGACCAACAGGCGAAATACCTGGAGTTAGTTATCCTGGCGGTGCAATTCCAGGACGAACTTATCCAGGACAAGTACCTGGTGGTACGTATCCTGGAGGAACTACAGGACCAGGAACTGGAGTCACTTATCCTGGTGGTGTTGTACCTGGACAAACTGGAACGCCTGGATCTTATCCTGGAGGACAAACGACACCTGGAGGGCAAACTTACCCTGGAGGACAGACGGGACCAACAGGTGGAGTACCAGGAGGTACTTATCCCGGTGGATCAGTTCCAGGACGAACTTATCCGGGACAAATACCTGGTGGAACGTATCCAGGAGGACAAACTGGGCCAACAGGACCAACGGGAGGAGTTACATATCCCGGAGGAGCGGTACCTGGACAAACCGGAACACCTGGATCTTATCCAGCACAGGCGCGACCTGGAGGAACATACCCAGGAGGACATACAGGACCAACAGGTGGAGTGCCAGGAACAGGGGGAGGTACCTATCCTGGCGGTGTAGTTCCAGGTCAACCAGGAACTTATCCTGGACAGAAACCTGGAGGACAGCCTGGAACATACCCAGGTCAAGGCACTTATCCAACGGGACCAACGAGAGGAGGACCAGGAACTTATCCAGGTGGAACAATTCCAGGAACGCAAGGCACTTATCCAACCCAACCAGGAGTAGGAGGAACTTATCCTGGAGGAGCAATACCTGGACAAATGATTCCAGGAACAGGAGGATCGTACCCAGGTGGAGCAATACCAGGACAAATGGTTCCAGGAACTGGAGGAACTTTACCTGGACAAACAGTGCCAGGAACTGGAGTGTCGTATCCAGGTGGAGTACCACCAGGACAAAATATTCCAGGAACGGGAGGAGTGTCCTATCCAGGAGAAGGAATACCTGGACAAACAATTCCAGGAACGAGAGGAGGTTCATATCCAGGTGGTAGCGTTCCCGGACGACCTGGAACATATCCTGGCCAAACTGGTCCCGGGGGAATGTATCCTGGGGGACAAACTGGACCGGCTTATCCTGGTGGAATGATACCTGGACAAACAGGAACGTCGGGGACGTATCCTGGTGCACAGACTATTCCAGAAACAGGGGGATCTTATCCTGGAGGAACAGTACCTGGACAAATGATTCCAGGATCAGGAGGAACATTACCTGGGCAAACTGTGCCAGGAACTGGAGTGTCGTATCCCGGTGGGGTTCCACCTGGACAAACAATTCCAGGAACTGGTGGATCTTATCCAGGTGGAGCAATACCTGGACAAATGATTCCAGGAACAGGAGGATCATACCCAGGTGGAGGAATACCGGGACAAATGATTCCAGGAACAGGAGGATCATATCCAGGTGGGGTTCCACCTGGACAAACAATTCCAGGAACTGGTGGATCTTATCCTGGCGGAACGATACCTGGGCAAATGATTCCAGGCACTGGTGTATCATATCCTGGTGGTGTGCCACCTGGACAAACAATTCCAGGCACTGGTGGATCTTATCCCGGCGGAGCAATACCGGGACAAATGGTTCCAGGAACCGGTGGAACTTATCCTGGCGGAGCAATACCTGGTCAAGCAATTCCAGGAACAGGAGGATCTTATCCTGGAGGAGCAATACCGGGGCAAATGATTCCAGGTACCGGAGGAACAATACCTGGACAAACTGTACCAGGAACTGGAGTATCGTATCCCGGTGGGGTTTCACCTGGTCAAACAATTCCAGGAACTGGTGGATTGTATCCTGGCGGAACGATACCTGGACAAATGATTCCAGGAACAGGAGGATCTTATCCAGGTGGAGCAATACCTGGACAAACAATTCCAGGAACAGGAGGATCTTATCCTGGTGGAGGAATACCGGAACAATTGATTCCAGGAACAGGAGGATCATACCCAGGTGGGGTTCCACCTGGACAGACAATTCCAGGAACTGGTGGATCGTATCCTGGCGGAACGATACCTGGGCAAATGATTCCAGGCACCGGTGTATCATATCCTGGTGGTGTTCCACCTGGACAAACAATTCCAGGCACTGGTGGAACTTATCCCGGCGGAGGACTACCTGGACAAATGATACCAGGAACTGCAGGATCTTATCCTGGCGGAGCAGTACCTGGCCAAATGATTCCAGGAACAGGAGGATCTTATCCCGGCGGAGCATTACCTGGTCAAACAATTCCAGGAACTGGTGGACATACTGTGCCAGGTACTGGAGTATCATATCCCGGTGGAATACCACCTGGACAAACAATTCCAGGAACAGGAGGAGTGTCATATCCCGGATGTTATAATAATGTTTGTCCTCCTGGTGTATCTTATCCAGGAACTTATCCCTCTCAGCCAGGTGGAACTACTGGACCTGGAAGAGTTCCAGGTGGAATTCCAGGACAAATGCCAGGTATTTATCCCGGTCAAACTGGTCCTGGAGGACCGACATATCCCGGCGGTGCTGTTCCAGGAACTTATCCCGTTGGTACCATTCCAGGTGAGTTTGTTTTCTAATCACTTTCTTTAATCTTCTTATCATCATGTGATTTTAATAATTATTTTTTTTTGTTTTACATATTGTTAATAACAGGAGGAGTTCCTGGAACTGGTGTTTCGTATCCTGGTGGTATTCCAGGAATGGGTCAAGTTTATCCAGGAGGTGGCATTCCAGGTACAATTCCTGGTAGTTATCCAGGTGGCAGTATCCCTGGCACATATCCTGGAAGTGGAACTTACCCACCAGGAACATATCCAACGGGAGGTATGTATTTTCATTTTTATTAATCAATGACTGTAACAAAGATCACAGTTGGACTTAATTTTTTTTTTTTTTCTAGGTATTCCTGGCGGAGTCATACCTGGAGGAACGACTGGATATCCAAGAGGAGTTGTTCCAGGTAACGGAATCAAAACACAAAGTCTTTTTCAGTTTCAAAATGTGGAATTTTTTCAGGAACACCAGGAAGACAGGGCGGACAAGTTTACCAACCAGAAGGTTATCCAGTTGACGATGGATCCGATTCAAGTGCAATTAGCTCAGTGAAACAAGGCGAGGGTGGAACGCACGCGAGTGCATCGGCTCAGGGTAAATTTGGCACAGGTTCATCTCAATCTCAAGTAAGTGGAACATACACTGGTGGTGGGTCATTTTCCGCACAAGCTGGCACGCAGGATGCAAATAAAAGTGCACAAACACAAGTCAGTGGTGGCAAAGAAGGTGCAATCAGCAGTGCACAAGGATCTGGTGGTCTTGGCAAAAGTCAAGTACAAGTTCAATTAAATTCGGAATCAGGTGCAACGTCAACAAATGCCCAAAGCGGTGGCTGGAATCACGGGACAAATTCTCAAGTTCAAGCAAGTTCTAAAGGTGGAATGGCAGACGCTCAGGCTAATGGCGAAGGTCAAACTTTCAGTCAGGCACAAATTGGTTTTCAACCATACATGAAAACTGAAGAGAAGCCAGAGAAAAATACAAAACCATTCCGAGGTGGTGGTACCGCATCAGCACAAAGTGGCACTTATCGAGGACAATCACAATCACAAATTGAAGGCTCTTTTAAATATGGAATCACTTATACGGGAGCAGCTCAAGCTGGCTCAGGATCAGGAGCAGCTGCAGCAAGAAAACCATTCAATTTTTCCGATTCAAATTCAGATTTCTTTAAAAAATTCAAACCCTACGTTCCGCCTGCATTAGGCGAAGATAAAATTGACAGCACCACATCACCTCATATTAACGATTATGATCTAGATGATCGACAAGGTCTACAAACAAGTTCAAGTTCGAGAAAAACAGTTGTCGCTACTCTATCAAAAGAAGAAAAGAAAATGCAATTTGAAAATAAACACAAAGCGGAGGAAAATTATGATGAAGACGATTATGAGGACTATGAAGACGATGAATTTAATTATAATGGAAGAAGTAATTCGGATATTTCTCATAAGACCATTAAAGAATCATCAATGATTCGTGACAGTGATAGTTTTCAAGATGAAGCACTACCCGGTTATACAATGTCCCCAAGTTATCGTAATTCAAAATTGGAAAATAAAAGCATCACACAGGAAAATAAATCAGAATTCACAAAAACTGATTATGAGCAAAAAAATCAAACTCACAATCTAGAGAGTTCAAGTCATCAGCAATCATCAAATAGTAGTGCAAAAACAAATTATTACACAGTTTCAAATAGTATCGCTGGTAAAATGGAAGATGGAAAGGTACCTGTAAAAAAATACGAGCATCGATATTATACAAAAAGTTCAACGTGCGGTTATTTTACATTCTCATGTAATGTTGTTTATGGCTCAAATGGAAGAACAAAAATTTGCAAACCTAAAGTTCCAACACATCCAGACGGAACTCCAATTAAATGTTAACGAAAATTGAATTTATCTTTTTTTGTTCGCTATTTACAAAAAAAATCTTTACTAATCTAAATTGTATAAATTACAATTAGGCTTTAAGTTTAATATATCACACGTTTATCGTGCTTATGTACTTATAGTGTTTAGAATAAAATCTTTTTCTATAAAATATAATTTCTACAATTAATGAGTCAATAATTTATGAAAGACAACAAAAAAAAATTCAATATATACGGTTTATTTATTTTTCTTCATACACTCTAGTTTGATGGATAAAATAATTTAAAAAAAAAGAATTAATTGCTCATTAAAGAGTGTAATCTCGAGGTATTTTGAGGCTGCGTATTAAAATACGCATTATTATTGACGAGAGGAATTTACAGTTAAAAATAGAGGAAATTTTTTCCTTTCTTTTTCGTGGCAGATAAAATTGTAGCAAAAGAAAAATATAAATTGCAAATATTAAAAATTTATAATTCGATTTAAAAAAAAAAGGCTACAAAAGGAATGTAAAAAATAAAAATATGCCTTGTAAAAAAGTTTAACAAAAAAATATAAAAAAATAAATACATAACAGGAGTATTTTGCTCATGACGTTTTGACACGATTTTTTTCAGTCATTTTTTTTTTCAGTTAATTTTAGAATCTTATTTTGTTAATAATCTCCGACGAATGTCTAAAACGACACCTATATAATAACTATTTTCTACTTACTATTTTATATACAATTTTTTCTTAATTAATTTCAATTTACAGTTTATATTTTTAAACTGTTTTTCTTTTAGTAAGGAGTGTCTTTTTTTCCGTTTTGCCTTAAATATAATTTTTTTTAAATTTCTATTTGATTCGAAGAATAATAGTCCAGGTACGTATTTTACAAATATTTGCTTTTTTTTAAATATCTCGCCAAACTGGCGAAATTTCTCTTGATTCTTCATTCTCTTCTTCGCGTCTTTTGTCATCTTTTATCTCTGTTACTATATCAGGTGCACAATTTTCAGAGTTGTTCAATGAGACTCTATAAAAAAAAATATATCAATAAAAATTATTATTAAATAAAATAATTAGATATTAATTTTTCAATTGAATTAAAAATTTGTATTTTTGTATTTATTGTTAAAATATATAATTTTTTAAATTTTAATTTAATCTCACCTATTTTTGAAATGTTCTAGTTGAATATTCGCTGCTTCAAATTGCTCCACAAGACATTCATTTGTTCTTTGTAACTTTCGAACATTATTTGTAGCCACGTCCATATCATCTTGTGCAGAAGCCAATTCCTTCTTTAATTCCTCAACTCTCGAACGAACTCTTTTCACTTCCGCTTCATATTGCTCTGATCTTCTAATTGCGTGCGACAATTCCATAGTTTTGTCACCAAACATTTTTTTCATCTTCGAATAAGCGTGCTTCAATTCAACTAATTCCTTTGGGGGAAAAGAAATGGTTAGATTTATTAAATACTAATTTACTAATTAATTCTTAAATTAATTATTTTCGAAATATTACTCTTATTATTTTTATTATTATTATTATTATTATTATTATTATTAGAAACCAAAAAATATAAATATAGAATGAAGAAAAAATTAAATTAAAACGAAAAGTGAAATCGTTTTTAAAGAGAATTAAAAACTGGAACATTACCTTATTTCTGTCTAACAGTTCTTGTTGTAAAATTCTTCCGTCAGCGTCGGACGTTGAAACAGGTCGCGTTCTTCGTGAATCAACTTTTTCCTGTAAATCGCGCATTTCACCTCGTAACTGTTTATTTTCTCGTTCTAAACAAATTTTTTCTGTTTCTAAACGCTCACGTTTTCCCCATTCAGCGGCATTTTCCACTTGTAATCTCTCCAGCTGAAAAATTATTATTTATTATTATATTATTAATTATTATAAAGAGGAAAAAATTAAAGTAATATATAAAAAAAAAATTGACCTCAGTTCGAAGTTCCGAGAGACGACGATCCATGCCCTCTCGATTAGAAGCTTCGTCTATTAAATCAGCTTGTGCTGCATTAAGTTCACCTTGAAATTTTTCTTTCAATTCTAAAAGCTCTTTAATTGCTTCTGTTCTACTGTCTTGTAATTCCCTTAAAGCCGCTACTTCGGATTTTAATTTTTCCATACCACGATGTAGAGATGATTTTTCTCTGTAACAAATTTTTTTGCATTTAATTTTTCAAATTTTAATTTTTAAAAATTTTTCAAATTCTCTTTACTCACTCTCTTTCGGCGGCAATTGTTTTAGTTGCTTCTTCCAATCGCAATTGAAGCATAGACATTTTTTGTAAAAGATATTCCTCATTTCGTATTTCCAATGATGATTGACGTTTATTTAATTTATCATTTTGTGTTGTTGACGCTTCGGCAACTAATTTTGCAATATCTCTATCCAATGAAACCATTGAACTCTCTTTATATAATTCAACAGCATGTTTTGGAACAGCACCTTGCAATACATATTCCTCAATATCACGATCAGACGATGAATTATGATTTTCAGCATTATTTGAATCTAAATCAATTGTTGGACTATGAATAATATATTCTTTATTTTCAATTGATGTTGAATTATCACTTTGTTCAACATTATTGTAAACCTCTAATAATTCATCGATACCCAATGCATTTCTTAATTGTGGATCTGATTCTAAAATTGAAACAATTTGTTGATCAAATTTACCAGCGTGTTTTAATAATATCATATGTATTTTATCCATTTCTTTTTTTAATTGTTCATTTTGCATTTCCATATCTTGCGCTTCATGTTTATATGTATTTGCATCTTTTATTGCAATTTCTAATTTTGTTCTTAATACTTTTGCCTCTTCTCGTGATTTATTACGTTCATTGCGAACTTTGCTCCATTTTTCACGCCAATTTGCTGTACAATCTGACCACCATCTCATTGTTTTTTCCATTTGTGCCGCTCTCGCTCGTGCTTCCTCCAATTCTCTCTGTCGCAAGGCCTGTAATTTTTTTTTTTTTTTTTTTTTTTTCATAAAATAAAAAATTTTACCAATATTTCTATTTCTGAAAGCATTTGACGTAGAAATTTTATCGATCACTTGAATAAATAGAAAAAATTGAATATATTTGGATAAATCAATATAGAACTATTAAAATAAAGTGTTTTTTTTTCCAAGGGAACCTTTTTAAATTGATTAAGTAATCAAATGTCAATTTTCGTGTTTTAAAAAAATAAGTCGTAAAGCAAAAAAAAATTACCTCTTTTGTTTCCCAGTCACTATCAGTGTAACGAGTTGTTCCAGAGGGACAGACATCATTATCGCGAATGATTCTCCTCGAAGAAGTTCCACTTGCTGAGGATTGTGCCATGATAAATATATAAATTGTATATTCTAACCTAAAAAGGCGAATTCACGATTTTACACTCCCGCACTTTTGGAAGAACATTTTCAATAATGAAAAATTTATAACAATAGTAAGTAATTAACACTTTATAATACCGTAATTATTCTTTACCTTTAAAGTTATAAATAACTAAATATTTACATTATTGATTATCAATGACAATATATTCAATATTTTCCATTTCAATAATTAACGATTCGTAAAGAAACAAATTATGCATATTAAATCCCTATTTTTAATAACGAAATATTTTTCTAATTTGTTTGTAAATTAATTAGTATATATATATTTCCGTTGAAAATTGGTTCCCACTTTGTGGTTTCACTCAGATTTAAATAGAATATTTTTCCACTAATTATAAAATCTTTGGCAATTTTAGAAAAACTATTAATTAAAGAAATAAATAATAATTTGTTTTATTTATTTCTTTTTTATATAAAATTATTATAAATTGAATAAAATTTGATGTAATTGTCACACGTGTGACAACTGACAGCTTCCACGAAATATCAATATTTTCACCGATAGATAGCGTTGAGTACATTCGCGGGAATTCAAATTTTCTAACATTTATTAATTTAAAAGTAATAAAAACAGAAGTATTATAGTTAATTTAATCAAAAAATAATAATTTAATTTTCAAAAATTTTTTTAAATTCAATAATATTTTATCACTAATGACAATCAGATTTAAGTTTCTCCTTGAGGAGATTGTGATTGGACGAAATTTTCCTAACCTCAAAATGTCAAATGACATTGTTGTATAGAAAATGTCGTCTGCTGAAAAAGAAATTGACATTTTAACATAATTTTAACTATAATAGTGAAAAACAAGCATGTAGCCTGAAATTAAACACATTTTTTTCAAGGTTGTACGTGATTATTTATCAATAAAACAGAAAATATATCAACAGACCATGAAAATACACCAATATTATCTTTGATGTTAGTCATTAGAAGAGACAAATGAAAGTAAATGTCAAAGTAATACACGAAGTTCTAAATTGAATTATCATATCAAATTTCTTAATTACTATAATATTTGAAATTTCATTCGTTTAAAACACGATGGGATTGTCTTTTCAAATATCAAATAAAATTCGACTTTATAAAAAAGTTAATACAAAAATATTATCAAATTATCTGGATGCACGACGAACACGACTTTTGGCTGAATTACAAGGTAAATATGATAAATTATTTTATTTACTGTTATTATATTTTTCTAATTCCTTTTTTTTTAAAAACAGTTTTATGAATATCTACTACAGCATGACAAATTTCCTTTTTCTTGTTTAAATACGAAAATTTACATTCAACGAAAATATTATTTTTTTCCATTTGACACACTTTGGATTTATTTTTAATAACATTTTAATACATATTTGTCGATTATGAAGAAAATTCATGATTCTAGGGGGAATATTGTGAATGTTATGCCGTTAAAAATGCAACGTCCTCGTTTCACTCGAACAGGTATTAATAAATTTACGATATGAATGAATTTTATAATTAATACAGAAAATTAATTATCAATGAATATATTAATTTTAGGAAAAAATATGTCTAGAAAGAGGAGTTTTTATATTTTAGTTGGAGTTGCCACGGCTTTTATCTTTTTTTTGGCATTAAATCAACATTACAACAACTATTTTGAACATCAATTGCAGCCAATGATATCGGTAAGTTATTTATTCAGCTAAATGAAGATTCGATTTAATTAAATAGAATCGAATAAATTAATTATCTTTATTAAAAATACAAATAAATTTTTTTTTACATTTAATTTTGAAAAATTTTTTAAAATTAAAAAAAAAATTCAAATTGGACAATTTTCAATAATGAAAATTATACGTTACTTTAGACAGATTTAGCGTTATTATATTAGAAATTCACAATCAGCACTTATAGCACATTAAATTCAAATTAATGTAAATTAATTTTGCTTTATACAATTTCAATATTTTTCAATTAGAGCACAATGCTTTAGTATTTAATTCTTAAATTCAATGAAATTCTAATTTTCCGTTAAAAATTATTCAGAGGAAAAAGAAAAATTGCAACGAAAAATTATTCATGAAGTTTTGGTCTTATTTATTTAATTTTTTTTAAATTCAGGATGCCGAGTTAAAGTTACGGCATACGAAAATACATCAATCTTACACAGTAAGTAATGGAGGGGCAAAAAAGAAATGTGTATTTTTGAAAAAATGTTTTCTGCTCGAAGTTCGTGATTTCTTTTATTTATTAGTTTTGATAAAAAAAAAAAAGAATAGAAATTTGTTTAGTTGTCATTTTCAAGTTTTTAAATAAATTTGAAAAAAAAAGTTTTTCTATTAGAAAAGAATTTTATTTTTCGTTGCATGAGCATGTTATTAATTCTCGTTTTTTTATCTACTTTTAGAAATTGAAATTTGTTTTTTGTGTATTTAATTTCATTTTAAATAGCATCTCTTAAATTAAAATTGAAAACAAATTTTTGAAAATAAGAAACAAATGGAAATTTACAATTGTTCTAGAATTACATAAAAGGCGCAGCAAGCGATGTTACATTGTATGAAATTCAAAAAGTTATAAATCTACAAAGAAAATTGATTGAGAAAAATATGAGCGGTTATAGATATCTTAATGGGGAAAATGAGTAAGTTAAAATTGTTTTTTTTTTTTGTAAAAAATATTTCTTTTTTCTAAATTAAAAATCAAATAGTTGTACAACAATTGTTTCTACTACACTAATTGTTAAAGAATTGATTCTAGTAATCTCGACAATTTTGTAATGGAACGAGGAGGTAAGCCATTGAGAAGTATTATTTTAACAAGTTGGCGCAGCGGAAGTACTTTTCTTGGTGAAGTTATCAATGCTCATCCTGCCACTTATTATCATTACGAGCCATTATTGGACTTTGGAATTATTCAAATAAGAGAAGAGCCATTCGCTGATATGGCTCTTAAAAATATCGAATCATTGCTCAAGTGCAATTACTCAAACATGGGTCGGTGGCAAATTAATTAGTAATATTTATAAAAAAAGAAATAAATAAAATATAATAGAAAAATTAATTTACAGTAACAAAATTTTAATTTTTAAAGAATTTTAATTTAATAATTTTTTAATAATAAAAGTAATAATATTTTCAGAACATTATTTGAATTTTGGAAAAACTCATGTTTGGCTTTTTAACCACAATGCCCCCCTTTGGGAACAATGCCTAATGCACAAATCAATTTGCTGGGATCCAAGATTTCTTTCTCCCTTTTGTCAATTATTTCCATTTCAATCAATGAAGATTGTACGTTTAAGATTACGGCTTATAGAAAAAATTTTAGCACAAGACAGGTTATTGATATTTTCATTAATTAAAATATTTTTCTGCTCTAAATTTTCAAATGAAAAATTTTTTTAAATATTTTTAGCTTGGGAGCAAAAGTAGTATTTTTGGTTCGTGATCCACGAGGCAGCTTACAATCGAGAAAACATAGAGACTGGTGTCCAGGTGAACCCGATTGTTCCGATCCTAGTCTTTTATGCTCCGATTTGGTATCTGATTTTAAAGCAGCTGTTAAATTTTCGAAAAAGTATCCTCGCAATTTTCGGTGAGTTTTTTTCATATTTTTAATTTATGTTTATTACCTATATTTTTTGTATTCGAAAAATTTGCTACAGAATTATTTTTTTTGTCGAAAGCACGATACACGATTAATTCTAAAATAAAAGTAAAAATCGAAGAAGTAAATCCAATAAAAAGAATGGAAACTAATTGACGCATCATCATAATAGATTCCGGTTGTCTAGAAGTACAAGATTTGCCAATTTGATTAGAAGAAACTTTATCCGTTGAATATGATTTAATTAATTTTTCCCTTATTCCAGACTCAATAATTTTTTGAATCACTTGATCGATTCGTTTAGCGTAAGGAACACCAGAACCAAGTAGAGTAGCACCTGAATTGAATGGAAATTTATCATAAATAAATTTCACAAGTTGATGTCCACATTTATCTCTTCTATTTCGAAGCATTAATTCCGCTCTTGGAACTTCGAGAATGCAAGTTAAATTTTTATATTTCAATAAACGTTCCACGCATTCGTCTTGTGAGAATATCATTAAATCGGATTTTTTCAAAATTTTTTGCAAAACAACATCATCCGTATTGTTTATTTGAAAAAAATAATTCTTTTTAATCATAATTTGTACATTCGAAGCAAGAACATCGTCTAAAGTTTCATATTTAAAGGATGATTCAATTTTCATCTGAACTTGTGTTATTGATGTGAAAATATCCGAAGAGAACATGAAACATGCAATGAGAAATGTACCGAAAATTATTCTCTCCACTATTTTTTTCGGTTCTTCTGGAATTACATTTCCCAATGTTATTTGAAACATATAGTGAATTTTCCATTTTTTTCGATTAAAGAAAAAAAATCGTGAAATAATCCAAAAACAGACGGGTAAAATCATCACTGTGAAGATGCTTTTTATTTGCCATTGAAATTGTGCTGAGTCAATATCTTTTTTCACAAGGGGCACAACCATTCCAATTTGATATGAATGCAAACTTTTACTAAGCTCAATGGGATTTTCACTGCAAAGTAATGAAGATACTTCTAAACCCATAATTTGAAATCCATTTGTGTACATTGCATAATTAACATCACTACTTCCTTCCTTTGTACATGTCAATTTTCCCCAACTAGAAGTTGGCAATTTCTTTACCGTGAAATTCATAATTTGTTGCAAAATTTTTATTTTTGTGATACCTAAACCATAAATTTCTTCTAATGGATTATTTGGTTCAAAAACATCTGGAGGAGCGTGAAGTAAACTTGCTATTAATTGATAGCCATACATATTTTTCAATTTATTTGGAAACCAAATTGTTTTTTGAGAAGCAATTTCTTTTGTAATCAATTTTAAAAAAGGATTATACTGAAAAACCTTCGGATAATAATTCTGGTTATTATAATTTTTATAATTAACTAATTTGCTTTTATTAATTTGTTCATCGACTTCGATTAGAGTAACATCAAGGAATTGTTCACTCCAGAGAATTTCGAAAAATTTCCGATAATTGTCAAATTTGTGTATGAAGAGAAACAAACATTTTGGTCGACGTCTTGCTTCTGATAATTTGGAGATAAAATCGATTGCTCGTGAAAAATTGCGATCATTTTTCGAATTTGTCAGAATAAATAACGAAATCCGAGGATTGTAGGTAATTAAATCGAATTTTGTTGGTTTTTCATTGTTTGGGGTGAAAATTTCTCGAAGCGAAATATCTTTCGATAATTTCTTAATTAGATTGGCAAAAATTTGATTTGATGTCACATTCTTTTCGTTGATGAGAAATATTACCTGATGAATTTCTCGATTTTCCTGAATACTTTTAGATAAGCCCTCCATCCATTTTGAATCTTCAGCTTTTATTTTTTGATTATTGAAAATTAATAATCCAATACTGATAATTAATTTTATCATTTTTATTCCTCTGGAAAATTGAGTAAAAATTACAAAATTAAAAACAGAATTTAATTGTTCTTGAAAATTTTATTAGTAAGTTTTAGTATCAAACTAGTTTTTCTCTGACAAATTGGAAGGAACTGAACTTATAGAAAATATTATTAAAAAAGTTTCGAATTTACTACGTATTTTTTTTTTTTTGCAATTAGAGATAGAATTTTTTTTAAATAAATATTAACTATTTACTCATTTTTTTTCTTCATTGTAATTGAATGTTTATTTTAAATTTTTTTCTTACTACTTTTTTATATTATTTTCTTTTATTTACTTTTTTAGTCAGTTTTACCTTCGATACAAAAAAAATTTTATGTTTGAAGGATAAATGAAACATTTTTAAAATGAAAAATACAATTTTATTAATTTTAAAAATTTTAAATAATTCATTTCTTATATTTAATAATTTTTGCTATTTAAAATTAATCATATTTTAATTTATTTTAATTAATTAATCACCTATATTTTTATTATTAATCCAAATTTAGTCAATTTTTTTCATTTTCAAATTTTTATTTGTTAAAGAAAACGATAAATAATTAATTCCAAAATCAATGTTACAGTTGAACAGGCAAATCCAGTGAAAAGAACAAAAACCATTTGATGTATCATCATAACATTTTTTGGTTTTGTAGATGAGCAAGATTTACCAACATGGTTGAAAGCATCTTTTTTTACTGTATATGGTTCCAACCATTTTAATCTAATACCAGAATGAATCATTCTTTGAATTACTTGATTGAAACGTTTAGCGTAAGGAGCACCCATACCAAGTAAAGTTACTCCTGTATCGGAAGGAAATTTATCTGTAAAAAATTTCACAAGCGGTTGTCCACATTTATCTCTTCTATTACGTAACATCATTTCTGCTCTTGGAACTTCAAGAATACAAGTTAAATTCTTGTATTTCAATAAAAGCTCCACGCATTCGTCTTGTGAGATAAGCATTGAATTTGATTTCTTCAAAATTTGTTGCATTACAACATCGTCAGTAGTATTTATTTGAATATAATAATTTTTATCAATCAAAATTTCCATATTCGAAGCGAGAACATCGTCCAAAATTTCATATTTAAATGATGTTTCAGTTTTCATCTGAACTTGTGTTATTGATGTGTAAATATCCGATGAGAACATAAAACAACCAATGAGAAATGCACCGAAAATTATTCTCTCCACTGATTTTTTTGGTTCATCTGGAATGACATTTCCCAATATTAATTGAAACATATAGTGAATTTTCCATTTTTTTCGATTAAAGCCTAAAAATTGGGAAATAATCCAAAAGAAAAATGGTAAAATAATCACTGTAATTATGCCCTTTTCTTGCCATTCAAATTTTGACGAATTAACATCTTCTCTTATCAGAGGTACAACCATTCCAATTTGAAGTGATTTTAAACTCTTACTATGTTCAATGGGATTTTTGCTACAAAATGCTGATGATACTTCTATGCCCATTATTTGAAATCCATAATTGTACATTGCATAATTAACACCAGTACTTCCAACATTCGAACATGTCAATGTACCCCAATTGGAAATTGGTAATTTTTCAATTGTAAAATTTATAATTTCTTGCAACATTTTTATTTTCGTGATACCTATACCATAAATTTCTTCTAATGGATTATTTGGTTCAAAAACATCCGGAGGAGCGTGAAGTAAAGTTGCTATTAATTGATAGCCATGCATATTTTTCAATTTATTTGGAAACCAAATTGTTTTTTGAGAAGCAATTTCTTTGGTAATCAATTTTAAAAAAGGATTGTACTGAAATAGCTTTGGATAATAATTCTGGTTATTATAATTTTTATAATTAACTAATTTGCTTTTATTAATTTGTTCATCGACTTCGATTAGAGTAACATCAGGGAATTGTTCACTCCAGAGAATTTCGAAAAATTTCCGATAATTGTCAAATTTGTGTATGAAGAGAAACAAACATTTTGGTCGACGTCTTGACTCTGATAATTCGGTGATAAAATCGATTGCTCGTGAAAAATTGCGATCATTTTCCGAATTTGTCAGAATAAATAACGAAATCCGAGGATTGTAGGTAATTAAATCGAATTTTGTTGGTTTTTCATTGTTTGGGGTGAAAATTTCTCGAAGCGAAATATCTTTCGATAATTTCTTAATTAGATTGGCAAAAATTTGATTTGTTGTCACATTTTTTTCGTTGATGAGAAATATTACCTGATGAATTTCTCGATTTTCCTGAATACTTTTAGATAAGCCCTCCATCCATTTTGAATCTTCAGCTTCTATTTTTTGATTATTGAAAATTAATAATCCAATACTGATAATTAATTTTATCATTTTTATTCCTCTAGAAAATTTAGTAAAAATTACAAAATTGAAAACGGAATTTAAATTTTCTTGAGAACTGTTAGTAAATTTTGTATTAAACTAGTTTTTCTTTGACAAATTGGAAGGAACTGAACTTATAGAAAATATTATTAAAAAAGT
This sequence comes from Leptopilina boulardi, assembly GCF_019393585.1. Taxonomy (NCBI): domain Eukaryota; kingdom Metazoa; phylum Arthropoda; class Insecta; order Hymenoptera; family Figitidae; genus Leptopilina; species Leptopilina boulardi. Next base: position 672,584 of record NW_026137838.1, read on the forward strand.
TTTTTTTTTTAAAGTAAATATTAACTGGTTATTTTTCTTCAAATGTTTACTTTTAAATATTTTTCCTACTACTTTAAATATTATTTCTATTTTTTTATTTTATATTATTTTTACCTACATATAATAAAATTGTAAAATACTTGAAACGAATTTTATAATATTTATAAACAGAATGTTTAAATTTTGTTTCCTATTGTAGAAGAATTTTAACAGTAATATTTTTTAAATGTTTAATTAATAATAATTATAATTTAATAATAATAATAAAATAAATTGTCTTCTTTAGTGTTGTACGATATGAGGACTTATCAGTCAATCCATACGAATATGTAAAGGATGTATATCAATTTTATGGTCTCGATTTTCATCCGAACATTATAAGATATTTGGATACTCACACAAAGACTGATTTTGGAGACATGTCAAGTACTTTTAGGAATTCTAAAGCAGCTCCATTTCATTGGCGAACGGATTTAACTTTTTTTGAAGTTAATGAAATACAGGAGGCATGTAAAGATGCAATGCAACTTTGGGGATATGTACGTGCTGAAAATTATACTCATCAACAGTATTTTAATCCAACAATTAATTACAGTTTGGAATATCCTGTCGGCGATTTCGACATTCCTTGACGATTAATGGTAAATCATTTTTTAAATATCTATATAAAATAAATTATTCTATTTTTTATTGATATTATTATTTTTCTCTTATTTCCATTATTTTATTAATTTTCTATTTATTTTTTTATTTATTTATATTTGTTTATTTAATTAATTTATTTAATTTAAATTAAAATTTAAATTATTTAATTTAAATTATTCTAATCAAGTGACTTAAATTATAATAAATTAATTATTTATTTTTATAAATTTATATTTATCATTTGTTTCAGCACTTTGTCGTTTTCTACTTTGAAATAAGAAAAGAAGTATCACATTTGAAAATGGAATGAATGTTTTAGCAAAAAATATATAATGAAATATTTCTCGTCTGTGCCTCTCTATGACATAAAAGTTTTTGTATGTTGATTTTATTTTCTCACTTTGAACTAAAGAAAAAAAAGCAACAAAAAAAAAAATGAACAAAGAAACGACATTTATATAGAATAATCGAAATTTTTGCAGAATATAGTCATTAATGTTTTTTTTTGAATTTTTAAGCTTTTAATATCATTAATATATTCGCGATACGTTTGTTTAATAATTGAGACTGTTTTTTATTTTTGGAATATAATATTCCAAAAATGTTTGCATCTGATTTTTATTTTATATATATATATATATATATATATATATATACAACATTTTCTCTCTCTCTATGCAAAGATCTGAATCTCACTTTATCTCACTGCTCAATTTATTTATTATATTAGTACCTTTGTTACTCTTTTTCATTAATAGATGTGTATAGATATATATATTTAAAGATTTTTATTATATTTCTTCGTATATTTTTCTTGTAAAGCAAATTTTTTGTAAATATTTATTGTTGTAGATTTTATGATATTATTCGTGAATCATGTGTTCAGAATATGTAATAATTGTACATTCGCAATAAATTATCAATAGTAATAATACAAAAAATTTAATTAATTTATAAAAGCCTAAAATTAATTTTTTCAATTCTCTATTATTGAAAATTTACAAAATTAAACAAATGTTTTCTATAATAAAATTAAAATTCAATTTTCAAAATTAAATTTTTTTTAAGTTCTTTAAAGTTTTATTTAAAAATTCTAATTCTACTTAAAGAATATTAACTATACTTTTATCAGCAATAAAAAGAAAAGAAAATTGAAATGATTTGTTATTAAATTAGACGGATTTAAATAAATTGAGTCCGCGCAAAAAAGATTTCTTTTCAACTATATTATATATATTTCGTATTTGAAATAAAAATAATCCAAGGATGATTTCCCGTTAACCAATCCAAGGATTTTTGCAACGTTATACAAATAACAAAAATATTTTTACTGTCAGTCCTACGACAAGGTAATGCACTGGACGTTCTGAGATATGCTTGTCTGCTTCAAACGTATTTTTTTTTTTTTTTTTTCTTTTAAACAAACAATTTTTTTTTTTATTTTTCTCGGCGAGCTTCTTTAATATACTTAGTTGATAAAATCTCCTACGAAAATTACAATACTAGAATTCGAAAAACTAGGAGGTTCTTCGTATTTTTTTTTTAATTTCATTCCCTCCGGTATTGAATTTTTTTTTTATATTTCAATTTCTGTATTTTTCTTATTATTATTATTTTTTAAAATTGGTGTTGGGACTAGAAATAAAAGAAGACTGTAACACCCTGCAAAACATGATATTTTCGAATTTTTTTTTTTTTTTTTTGTCGGGTAATATGAGACACTTGACAAAATAATGGATTTATTACGTATTCACGTTTAGGAGAACACAATTTCTCTTGAGTTTCACTCCGTACTTTTATAATCGCTTTTTTTTTTATAACATTCTCGCTCTTATTTATTTGTGAAGATTTTTTTTTTCTCGGCAAAAATTTGCTTTCACTCATTAATTATAATTGTTTCGTTGATATAATTATCTTAATTTTGGCAATTATTATTTCCTTACATTTTATATAAATATCCCACATAAGAAGAATGAACAAATAGACGATGAAATTTTTAAATTACAGAAATTACAATTAATACGGATTGCAAAATAGTACAAATTGTGATTATTACAATTATTTCGTTACAATTGTTATTTTTTTTTTTGCTTTTGCAGAAATTCGAAATATTCCAGCAGGTTTAATTGAGAAAACACTTTTGTTAATTTAAAAAAAAAAAATCCTCTTTTTTTGGGTAAATTAATCACCTTTCAAAATTATTTATTTTTTTCCTCTTTTTTTTTTTGTCAAATATTGAAGAAAAAAATATTATCAATTAAACCTAGAACTGGTTATTAGAAAATTAGATATTTTTTTTATATATTTACAGGAAAGTGAGAGAAAAAATTTTTTAAACTCACATAAAAAATTGTATAGAAGATTTTCATATTAACAAAATTACATTGAGCAACCTCAAAAATGTTTTCCCTTGGGAAATTATTGAAAAAAATAATGTGTCTGGCAATGTTAAAAAAAAAGAATATTAACATGACTTCTTATTTTCAAAAAGAGTTTTTCTTTACATAGAAAATGAAAATTTCGATTTAATTTTTTTTTCCTATTTTGAAAAAAAGAAGTTATGTTATCAAAAAAAAAGGGGGGGAAGAAGAAAGGAATAAACGGACTTTTGGCGAAGTCTTTAAAAAAAAAAAAAAATTGAAAAAAATCTCATATTACCCGCCTATTGTTTTTTTTTTATAACACCTCGCCCTAAGACTAACTATTTACACTTCTCAAAACCTGCGCGACATTCCGCACTGATTTATGGAATTGGCATCAAATTACCCTAAATCGATACGAGCCTTTAGATCTCTTAAAAAGCGACGGTGGTGATAGGTGTGTGAGTCGAAATTTTCGATAATTTATTTAGATTGATTTGTTTTTTTTATCTTCTCTAAATATAGGCTAAAAAGATTTTTTTTCTTTTTAAGAATTTTCGCTGCGGTGCAAAAAACTTCTGGGGGAAAAAAAAAAATGGGGGGAAGGTCTGTCAGGAAGTAAAATGACAAACTGTACGATTGATGAAATTTTTTTTAAAATTATGACTAAATTTTCTCGATTATCTCAAAATATTTCTTTCTTTTTTAAGAAAATTATTTTTTTTGTATTAAATTAAAAGAAAAAAATTTATTAATACTTTTAAAAATAATTTTTTTTTAGTCAAATAAAAATGGAAAAAAATTAGAATATTTTGTCCTAAATGGTTTTTTTAAAAATAAGATGAAATAAAATGTGATATTTTTCATTTTTTTTTTTTTTTTTTTTTTGGCAACAACCCCATACGTAAATATAACAGTAACGTGCGTATACAGTATAGAATAATACAGTCGATTAATTTTTTTATATGACTAGAATAGGTTTTTCTCCGGCACGTGTGACGGGTTGGAAGGATCGTTTGCGTACAGTTTTATGTTTCAGTTTCGAACTTTCGTCTCTGACAATAAAAAGAATTTCTGATTTTCGAACCGAGTTCTGGCAGATTGTTTTTTTTTTGTACAGCTTTTCCCTAATTCACCACACACTTCGCTTGGATTTTATTTTTTTCGATATATATATTTTTTTTCTTTTTCTGCTTAACGTGCATTATATTTTCTTTTTATTTATCTTTCAATAATAAAAGATTTCATATTATCCATCTGAATTACATATTCATTCCCATTTTTACCGATAAATATTCATTCTTTTTTTTTTTTTTTTTGGTTCAAAGGGAAAACCATTAAGGCGGACAAAATGGAAATTTATATTTATTTTAGGAATTTGTGATGTAAAGTGGAAATATTTTTCAAATACTTGAAACATTTCATATGTTTTTTAATTTACACAAATTTTATTTTTTTTTACTTATAATTTATTTAATTTTTAATTTCGATTTTTATATACGTAAAAATAATATTTTTTGTATTAAATTTTTTTTTTGATGATTTTTACTTTAATTGAATAAAAATTATTTTTATTTTATTTAACTTTATTTATACATATTTACAATGTAATTTATGGCAATAAATTTATTTTAACAAATATTTCACGAAGTAATTATATAATTTTTTAAAATAATTCTATAGTTTTTGAATTTTCGAGTTTGAAACTAAAATTAACAATTTTTTATAACACAGCCATTAAAAAATTTAACAATTAACAAATATATTTATATTTATAAAATATTTCAAATATTCTCGACACTTCCAAAAATTTCCAGAATTGGAAATTTTTTTACATCACTATAACAATTATATTCTAAAATAGAATTAGAATACTATACTTTGCACATTATTTACAAAAGTATTATTATTTTTTTTTTTTTTCTAAAAATGTATGTACATTTATTATATTTGAAATCTGGCGAATCGAGAATAAAGCAATAATTATCAATAAGAATAATTATTAATTATAATTATAATAATAATAAAAATAATATTAATTAATAATAAAGATGAGAAAAAAGTTTTTTTTTACAATTAACAATATTTTGATAAATTATTTAACAACTCTTAACTACTTTACAATAAAATTGTCATCGACAGTTCATTTTTTTTTTTCTAATTAATATTCGTAACGACATAATTTTTAATAATTATCGTAACTTCATACAGAGTATTGACTTTGAACACAGACTTCATATTATATATTTTTTTTTCTTTTTTTTATTTAAAAAAAATAAATGATGGGAATTTTCAATTTTGTCACGCCTTAATGTTCAGCAGTTTTAATTTATAAATTAGCGATAATAGCGATTGGCTCTGAGAACAATGAAGTTAAGAATTATTTTTCCTATAATGATTTCATTTTTATTTATTTATTTATTTTTTTTTTTGTTTTCATTAATTAATGGCGCTTTTTAATCGTACAATTGATTATTTGGTCAAGAATATTTGGAAGTTTACACGTTTACACAGTAAAAATCAACGTCACTTAACATTCTCTTTGTACTTGTTAATGTGTTATAACGCCGATTACCACTGTAAATTCGTCAACGAATTTATTTTTATTTTTTTGTAATTCGATAATAAAAAATACGAATAATAGCATAATGATCAAGTAACGATCCTACCCTAAATTCTTCGATACGAGAAGAAACCTTTCTTTGATTATGATTAATTCTCTATCTACAGAATAATGATCTTTTAGCTATCTACAAGAAAAATTATTTTTAAAGAGACTCTCTAGTGTACATTAATGACGAAGAGAAATTTTTTTTTAAAGGATGCTTTTTTTTCATTAATTTAGCAATGATCCATAATATTGACACTCTTTGACATTCGAAAAATTACATTTTAATTTTTGTTAAATTTTACATAATTCAATTTTTTTGTTAAATTCGATTTTATTTTAATTATTAACGAATTAATAAAATAATAATAATACAATAATTAATAATTGTATTAATAATAATGTAATTATAATTAATAATTTAATTATTTTAATTAATTTTTAATTTAATTATTTTTCCAAAATTAATAAAATTATCGAATCAAGTATGTGCCATTATATGGATCGACTATACACGCGAGATAATTTTTTCTTTTAAAGCATTTTTATGAAAATGGTACTCTTCTCGATAGATAGTAAATGCAAAAAAAAAAAATAATAAAAAAAAAATTTTTCCTTTTTTTCTCATTACGAATGCGCGATAGTTGAGCTTATCAGGTTTTTTTTTTTTATATTTATTTGGGCGAATTTTCAAAATAAAAAATTTATTTGATTTTTTTCAATTGCGTCCTGGCATTTCTCAGACTTGAAATCATCATCAATCATTGCATTTTGTTACTTATGATGAGAAGAAAAAAAAATGAGAGTGATTTTTTTTAATATAAAATTTAGCGAAAAATTCGAATTTGATGAATTCAAAAAAGGGCAACTGACAAAAAAAATTCAGAGAAAAAAATAACAAATTAAAAAAATAAGTAGAGAAAGAAAAAGAATAAGAATAAGAGAAATTTAAGAGGAAAAATGAAAATGATAAGCAACGCGTTTTAGAATTAGCAATGTTTTTTTTTTTCCTCTATGCAGAATTCGAAAAACAATGGACGGAATTGTGGAATACGAATTCGAGTTCAATTCAAAATCTGTATAGATTGATTAAAATTGCTCTGATTGTGAAAGGACGTTCTGAAAAATTGAAATATCTCCAGTTTTTTTTTTTATTTTTGGCAAGTTTTAGCTGCTTAAATTGTAATGAGCAAATTATTACAGGTGCAAGCAGTTTTTCATTTTTTTTTTTTAATTTTCTTCAGTATAAAAAAAAAATAATAATCGTGTAACACTTCTGGAAAACGCCATGATATTTTTTTTTATAGTATATAGATAGAGATATGTATGTATGTGAGAAAGAGATAGGGTCATAATGCACACAATTTTTCAGAAAAAAAAAAAATCTCTTTTTTATCCAAGATACAAAAAAATACGATTATTCTTTAACAATTAGGAGGGGGAAAAAATAGAAAAATTCGCATTATTTTGTCTCTTGAAAAGAAAGAGAGGTTGGAAAAAAAATTCTTCTTTTTTTTGGAAAATTGTGACCCTACCGAGAAAAGTGGTATGAGTTTGATAATTAAAAACGATTTCAATATGAAAAATTTATTTTTCAATGAAGGAAAATTTTTTGTAAAATATTTTTTTGTATTTTAAATAAGTAAAATAAAATTTTTAAAACTTATTTACAAAAAAGAAAAATAAAACAGTTTTTTAAATAAAATTTAAATTGAAAAGAAAGAAAATGGGACATATTTTTTTTTGTGAAAAATAATTCATTCAGTTTGAAATCGTTCCTCGTTGAAAATTCGATCGCGATGATATCCACCGTTTCTTTCGCTAGTTCTGTGATTTTTTTTTTTTTTCTATTCGTATCGCCAAGTATTCGACTATTAGAATAACAGAGACTGTCTAAAGTCATGTTTATAGAGTAAAAAGGAGAGATTCGATCGATATAAGATTTGAGATTCAAGCATTAGGCATTTGGAGTAAAGAAAAAATAATAATAAAGACGGATTTTAGAATGAGAAAAAATGAAAATTTCGCAGATCAGCCCTACACGGAGAAAAATATTTGGAATTCTAAAAATCTATCAAATATTCTTTTTTTTTGTCGTACGGGAAACGTTGCTACAATTTTTTTTTTTCACTATATAAAAGCCAGCACTTGTAAATTTTGCGTTTATTATCGCCAAAGTCCTACTATGATCGACTTGTTAGATTTTTTTTTCTTTATAATAAGAAACAAGAGCTACTTTCTCAATGTTTTCTGTTTTTTTTTTTTTCGTATCTTTGCAGTCGGTACTATAATAAGTTTCATTTTAGCATTCCGCTAAGACGGAAAAATCTTTTTTTTTCTTCGTGTAGGCGTGGTACAATTTTTCTTGTTGTTTTTATTATTTTTTTTCTTTTTTTTTTTTTGTTTGTTTGTTAAAGTTTACTTTGAGCTAGAACGTCGAGTAACTCGGAGAATACTGTAAGTTGTGACATTTACATTTTACAATTCGTATTAAAAACTACGTTACTTTTTTTTAAATAGCGTAGTTACATAACTCATACAACCATTATTATTTTTATTTTTTTTTGTATATATAAAAGCAGAGTTGCGATCGATACGGTCCTAAAAATCGATTATTAGGCTTTAAGCTCTTCTCAACCATTTATATATTTATATAATAATTCATAATACATTCGCGCAATAATGTTTCAATTTGCACTCTCAGGGCACATCGCAGAATTCATTTACACCGCGCGTTTTCATTTCTATAGTTTTTTTTTTTTTTTTTTGGTTTTTTTTTCTTTAATATAAAAATTTTTTTTACACACTTGGCGTCAATAAAATCTCACGGTTCTCCTCAACAAGAAACGCTTGCAGGCCGAAGTGCCCACTGTCCAGTCATTTGCGGAGAATATGTCTCAAAGATTCTCTAAGGAGTCTGTAAAGTGAATAATTTTTTTTTGTTTTCATTTCATTTTGGAAATGAAAGGGAAATTCGTTTTGTCGTAAAATGAAATTTTTGTTTCCATTTGAAATGGAAATAAATTCATTTCATTTTGACATATTTTTTTTTTTTTTTTGAAATTAAATTCGTTTCTATTTCACTGATAAAATGAATTTGTTTTATTTTATTATAATTATATTTAAAATAAAATGTATTATTTTGAAAAATTCATTTTTTTAAATTTAATTATGATAATTAACTATTTTTTATTTGTTAAAGAAAGGAAATTTAAAAAAAATCAAACAAATACATTTCATTGAGATGGAAACAAATTCACTTCATTAATGTTCAATTTTCTGGAATAGAGAAAATGCATTATGACCTTATAGATTATACTCCGCGGCAACTGGCATAAAAAATTGTATAAAATTGTCCATTAGGAAGCACAAGACACATTGTAAAGCAGGTCTTAGTCACACAATATGTTACTTATTTTTTAAAATATTAAAATTGTCTTCTGAGCTGCGAAGACTTTCGTTTTGTTTCTTTGTGTGATTTGCACGAGGCACACAATGTATATATGTTTTTTTTTTAAACCAAATTTTCCACTATTTTTCTCGAGAATTTTTGAATGAAATTCGCATTTCTTTTATGAAATTTTGAATTAAAATTTATTTTTAAATCTCGTGGGAGAAAAATAGTTGAGAATTTGGAAAATAGGATGTGCAAAATGATTTTTTTTTTTTTTTTGACGAAGCATTCAGGGCGAGTGCATTTTTTCTCGGTTATTTGTTTTTTTTTTTCTCTCTCTTTTGTTCATTTATAATGATGCTTGATTTGATTAATTAAAAAATGATTGCGATATAAAATTTATCAAGTAGCAAATTACAAATTAGTTAGGCGAATTGCTGTTTAGGCAAAATTTCACCTGCAGCACACAGATTTCATTCAAATTAGGCGCAACTTTTTTTTTTTTTATCTATAGTCACATCGGGTCATTTTTTGACAAAAAAAAAACATTTGGAAAAACAAAATAATTTTTGAGAAAAAGGAGAAAATTCTTTTTTAAAAATAATTTTTAGCAAAGAAAAAAAAATATATTTTCTAAAAATAAATTAGTTTCTTAATTTTTACCGTTTTTTCTCTTAATTCTTATTACTTTTCTTTTACAAAATTCCAAAATATAAAAAATAATAATCGAAATAAAAATTTAAAAAATCAGATAAAAAATTCGTTAATCAATAAAAAAAAATTCTTTTTTTTCTCGAAAAAATGACTCGTAAGACGCTTTTAACGCTATTTCACTTTACAAAGTCCTTATTTAACTGGTAGACATTTTTTTCCCTAATGCAAAAAAAAAAAAAAAAATTCGCGTCTGCGTTTCTTGGTACTTTTTTTTTGTAAATTAATTTTTATTCACGGGATGAAAAATTCGAATGTTCAAAACTGAAACGTTTACCAGGCGTAAAAGGGAGATGGTACCGTGGAATTCTGGATCAGAAAGAAAGAAAAAAAAAATTTTTTTTTATAGTTCATAAAACGAGAAATAAAAAGTGTGACAAAGAAAATTTTTGTCACGCATTAACATTGTTTTTTTTTTTTTTTTTGGGTTTTTTTTTTTTTATTTTGTTCTCTTCGAAACAGACTAACATATTCGTAAACTATCATTCGCGATATTTAAAATTTTTTTTTCTAGCATAGCGTCTACTTCGGATGGAATTTGCGTTAATACCGTCTTAACTTTTAATAAAAAACAGATCCATATTATTCCGAACACACATCGATTTTGGGAGCGAAAAAAGGAAATAATTTTTTTTTTCTTTTCTTGAAATTGTCACTTGTGATGTTTTAAACGATCATCTCGAGAGACAATTTTTTTTTTTTGTATTTAATTTGGCTCCTTGGTTTTATACACGAGATAACGCTACACTTTTTCAAATAACAGCGTTCTTTATTATTAATATTATTTATTTATTTATTTATTTATTTTTTTTTTTGTAAAATACGGAGTTTCGCGTAAGTAAAAAATGTGACTTAAAGATAAAGCTTAAGACTTCAGTGGTTAACCGAATATATTTAATCAGGAATGTTTTGTGTACCTCTCAAAAGACACCGAATTTTTCCGATCAGAAGACGTCCTTTTTTTAATTTTCAATTTGCATTTCTTTCTTTTGACTAAATTTTTTTATTTTTTTTTCATTACTGCATAAATTAGTTTTATAGTTTTTTAAACTGGAATAAATTTTTTTTTCAAAATTTTGAATTTACTATTAGAATTTAATTTTTGAACTATTTATTTCGTTTTTTGTTTCATATTTGAAATAATGAGAATTGCCTTGCGATTTTGAAATTTTAAAAAATTGACAAAATTTAATTTTGAAATTTTGTTTTTCACTGGTGAGAAGATTAATTTTCATTATCAAAAATAATGTAGCTAATTAGCTTTTCTAAAATCGAGGTTTATTATACGAAATTTATTTTGGCACACTTGTACTAAAAAGCACAAATTTCGACAATTTTTTTTTTCTTTTGTTTTTTAATTTCAGCAAAAATAATAAATAAAAATTCTGTATCGATTTTAACAAGAAAATAAAAAAACAATAGAAAAAATATATAATAATAAAGATAATTTATAAATAATAAATGTATGTAAAAAAAAATAAATATTTTGTCAAGTATTTGTTATTAAATTGTCAATTTTCTAAAAAAAAAAATATGAAATTATCTCTTAATTATATTTAAAAGCAAATTTATAGCAATTTTGTAAAAAAAATTTCAATAAGATAAAAGTATGTATTTTGATTAATTATAAGTAATAAAAGAAAGAGATGCGAGAAATATTTTCTGAAGACGAAACAAAAAAATAAAAAAATATTCAAGGAAGTCTTTTTCCTTTTTTTTTCGGAATAATTCGGTTGAACGATTTACGTTCGACGTCGCACCATTTCACTGCATTCTCTCTTTCTCTCTCTCTTTCTATATATATATTACAAACATCGGTGTACAATCGCATTGTCAGCAAGTGGACTAACGATGACCTGCATACGCGCGTCGATTGACGAATGGAGATTGTGAACATCGATGAAAAAAAAAAGAAAATATTTAGTTCGGAGCATCTGTTTTTTTTTCATTTTTTAATATATATAATATATAATATATGTATATATATATTTAGATTTTACCGTTTCTCCGTTCATATATATATTATATATATATTTATTTATATCATATATTTATAATATTCTCAACGTTTTTCACTGCGGTCATTTTTTTTTTTATTACTTTGTCTTTGTTTACCTTTTTTTTTATTTATATATACATATTATGGAAATCAGACTATCACGTGCAAATGCAGAACTATCTGCGGTGTATGGTGGAAGCGTGACAGATATTCCACGATTTCATCCTAATAGTCGCGCAATGGTTTTTTTTTTTGGAGCATCGCGTACACTTGATAAAAAAAGAAATCAATGTCTATAAAGAGAAAAAGATTAAAAAATTCTCTATATAGACGTTGATATTTTTTTTTTAAAAAGTATAATTACTATTAAGACGCAGACAATGCATCTATCACATATAAATGACTTTGTTTAAAAAATTTTCACTGCCGTAAAACGCGTATTCTATAGTCTTTTTGGTTTTTCTTTTTCGTTAACTCGCTCATAAAGACGTATAATATCGCTTTTTTTTTTTTTGTTTCTTAAATCTAATAATTAATTAATATTTTTTTTCTTTCTTTTTTAATAATAATAATAATAATAATAATAAGTATTATCTGGTATGGCTCCGATACCTGCTCACTGATAATTAAATCCTCTTCTATCTCCCTCTAGATGATTTTTTTCTTCTTCTTAGGGAATTTGTGAAGGAGTGAGCGGCGTTTACGGAGAGATTCGTTTTTTTTTTTTTTGTTTTTTGAACACTGGAGTCGGTGGTGTGGGGCGCAAAGTGATTTCATGTCTTGTAAAATCCCTTCAAGGGAGGGGGGTGCGCGCGCCTAACAAGCGTATCTATCATTAGGACTATTATGCGAATGCATTTTCCCTTCTGTTCCGGTAGTATAGAACCAATTTTTTTTCTTCTTCTTCTTTTGTAGCATAAAAATGGACAGTCACTCATCTGTCCGTTCTTTTTTTTTTCTCTTTTTAACTCGAGTAGAAAGCCCTATACCAGGAACCGCACGGAATGGATTCTCTTCAATAATTCTTCTAGTACCAGCCACCACGTTTCCACCGTCTCCTTCGCTGAAAATAAGAAACAAAATTATTTCGTCTTTAGTTTCTTTTTTCTCTCTATTTTTTTTTCCAAAACAAATATAATTGAAAAGAGAGGGAAATTATATTTAGAAAATTTTGAATTTTTAGTCAAATTAAAAAATTTTCAATCAATATTTTATTGATGATAAATTTTCAATTATTTACAATATAAGAAAATTTTTTGAAAGGAAAAGAAAATTCTTTGAAGTCTTCTTTTATATCGAAAATTCAATTTTTTCATCGACCTAGAAAGCTATTTCGACTCAATTCATTTTTTTTTTTCTCCTTTTATCCATAACTTCAATTTAACAATACTTCATATAGCTCAAGAGTTCTTTTTTCTACTTTTCTTTAATTAAAAAATTTTTTTTCCCCTTTTCAAAAAAAAGTTTACGATTTTCAAATGTTCTGTTTTTTTTTCATGAACAAAATTCAGTGGCAAATATTTTTTTTTTTTTGTTCACGTAAAGTTAAAATAAAATAAAATTGAAAATAAATCTCGAAAAAATGCAATGAAATTGAAGGATAAATCGTCTTTTTCAAAATTATACAATAGAAAATTCGAAGAATCATTGAAGCAAAGTGAAAATTCACAATTTTCTGGCAACGACCCACATCTAAACTATAATATATAATTCAAAATCTTTCTAAGAATATTTTCTTCAGAAATAACGCGCTCAGACAGTGAGGAAAAGCCTACGACTTTAATATTTAACCGGGTCAAGTTTTGGTTAAACTTCTGCCCGAAGGCAGAAGTGGCCCAGTTACTAACATTCAAGTTGTCGAGTCCGAGGAAATCTGACGAAATAACAAAAGTTTCTTTTCAGGATAATCCTTGAGAAAATAAATTAGTTTTTTTTTTCATTCCATATTGTAAATGATTTTTTTCCCCTTCGATACAGAAAAATTCATGTACGTACGAGAAAAAAAAAACTTATGGCAATTAATCTAAATAATTTAATTTCAAAACCACTCTATTTTTAAATTTTTTTTCAAAAAATAAATTTAAAATAATTTTTTTTTTTTTATTCTCGAAATAATTTTTGATTTTCATTATTATAAATTTTGTCGGAGATTGCTACGGAGATTAAGTTCTTAGATTACGTTTCTTTTTTTTATCCTTTTTTTATGATTGTCAAATTAAAGGGGGGGTTTGAAAATGGATACCTAGTAGTCAGACGTCAGTCTCAACGATCATGCAGGCTACGTTGATGTTATTGTTATGGAGAGGATTGTAGATGGGTTTTTTCGTAACCTCCGCATGGGGAGTTATTGTAAGACCCTCCTCCAGCTCTATTATGTCCGATGACGACTCCGACATCGAGCTTTTCTTCATGTGCTGACCTGTAAAAAAATCCAATTATTAGATTTTTTCATTTTACTGCGGATAATAATAATAATAATAATAATAATAATAATAATAATAATAATATTAAGTAGATTAACATCAATATCTTCAGAGTTCCTTTTTTTTAAATTATTGTAAAAATTCATTTTCCTGAATTGTGAGAAATTTTTTATATTTCTTTTTATCCAGAAAAGAAATTCTGTAAATTTTCCCTATATTTAAAATAAAATTTGTTTCTGTTTAACAAAATTCAGTGTTATATTCTAAAAATTATCTCTTGTCGAAAAAATAGTTTCTTCGATTTTATTTATTTGTAAAAATTACCTTTATAATTCTTCTATTTAATTGAAAGAAAAATTCTCGAATGATACAATATTTTCTGATTTTTGAAAAAAAAAAATTCTCTCAACCTTTTTTCTTCTTTTTTTTCATTTTCCATTGAATATGAAAATTTCTGAAAAGTTTTATATCCTTCATCCAAAATTGTAGAAAAAAAAAAAATTTCTTTCTTCAATAAAAAAATTCTTCAATTTTCTTCTCAAAAACTTAAAAAATCTTTTCTCTTTCAAAAACAAAAAAAAAATTTCTTCAAATTTTCGATACAATTTCGCTTTTTAAATCCCTAAAAATTTCTCCTTCCATTTTCATGGATTGTTTCCAATCTAAAAAAAAAGAAAACTCCAACAAAATTGTAAATAAATAAATGAAAAAAATATTATTTTATGAAAATAAAAAAAGGTAAAATATAAAGAGAAATTTTTTTTAGAAATACCTAGTGTGCCAGGAAGATAAGGACAGCTAGTCACGTGATTGAAATTTTGCGACTGCATTTCCTCCTGATCAGTCTCACGATGATAAAAGTAGTTGAAATTGGAAACGATGACAGGAACGGGTAGAGCAATCGTCAATACACCAGCAATCGCGCATAATGAACCAACAATTTTCCCCCACACACCAACGGGCCTGAAAAAAAGAGAAAAAAATTTGTTATTTTTTTTTTTCAAACCCAAAATACAATTTTATTTTATATATTTGGCGCAAAAAGAAAAAAAAAAAAAACAAAAGTGATAAGAAATTTCGTGCGAGGTGTGGTGTCTATTTTTGTGTATATATATACCGTGCCGGGTGTGGGCTCTACTTGCGGGAGGCTCGTCTGTGAAAATATTTTTTTTTTTTTTTCTTTTTTATTAATTTTATAGGCGACCGAAAAAATCACTTGCCTAATTCGAGAAAGAGCTCGACTATTCTAAATTAAGGCAAATAAAATACCAAAAAAAAATTTACTATTTACTCATATAAATTTTAACTATAATGCAATAGAAAAATGGACTTCGCTATAATGGGCACAATTGCGTGATAAGAGAAATGCTTGTGCTGGCCTGGTCATTTTAATTTGTTTGTTTATGATATTTGTTGTTTTTTTTTTTTTGTCTATTATTTCTTGTGAAAAAGGATCATTAAAACAAATTTTACGGCTCAATTAAAAAAACTAAATTCAATTTTTCCCCTCGCAATTCCAGTTTCCTGTGGATTTTTTGAAAATATTAAAAATTGACAATAATTATTTATTTTGTACTTTTATTCTCATTTTCAGATATTGCTTCCTCGTTCTTAAAAAAAGTATTTATATTTTAAAAATTTGTCAAATTTTTATTGATCCTCATTCATTTTGATAAAACTTAAAATTACAAAAAAAACGAGACCATCCATTTTTTTCGTGAAAAGCATATACAAATTGAATAATGAGTATTTTCAGTGAGTGAAAAGAAAAATCTTCAATCTCTGTTTTTTTTTTACATAAGGTTTATAAAATATAATTTGATATTTAATTTTCCAAATTTTATTATTAATTGAAATAAATAATATTGATTATTAAATAATATATAAAGATGAGTAAAAAAATTAAAATTAAATATTATTTTTTGAGTAGAAAAAATGTTTAAATTTAATTAGAGAAATCTCTGTTAGCGGTAAATAAATAATTATTTTTACTATTTTTGCAATAACGCAAATTTATCTAAATGAAAATAAAAATTAGTGAAACAATCAACAAACTAAAACAATCACTGCACAAACAAAATAAAGCAATCAACATAAAAGTAAAAGAACAATGAACACAAGTTTTTTTTTTTTTTTTCTTTGAGCCATAGGAAAACGAAAATAATAGAAAACAATTTTTTTGTTATTTAAGATGAAAAAACTTCCTTTTTGATAATTTTTTTGACAATAAATATAGAAATAAAGAAATTTATTTGATTTTATTATTAAAATATTTTTGTTTATTATTAATATTTAAAAATTAATTATTGTTTTTGATTAAAATTTTCATTAGAAAATTATAAGGAAAATTTTACTTAAATTCTGAATAAGAATTAAACGTCAAACCCCCCCCCCATTTATTTCTTGTGTTCAAATTTATCAAATTAAAAAGTTATCAAAGTTAAAAGTTTCCAAAGAAACATTGAAATTGCTATATAAGAGATACGAGAATGATTACGGAAACATTAAAATTTTTTTTCAAATTAGAAAAATTTCAATAACTCCTCTCGCAATGAGGAAAATTAATTAATCAACTAATTACTCCAGAGTGAAAAAAAATGTTAAAAATAATATTAATAAAAAATTTATTATTATTGTTATTAAAAAAAACAATTAATGATTAAAGTACTAATTATTTTTTTATTATTATTTCGTTTACTTTTTTATTACTTTTTATTATTTCTTTAACTTTTTTTTTATTATTTTTCCTATTCTTTTACTTTTTTTTATTACTTTTTTTTAGTTTTATAATTAATATTTGTAATTAACATTTTATTAGTCTATTATTATTATTTGTTATGTTATTTATTCGCAATTCTTCGAAAAGAGAAAAAAGTTTTTGTTTATTAAAAAAAAATTATGAAACTAATGAAAAAAAAAAAAAAAATTAAAAAAATTAGTGATTAAATTCCAAACGTGCATCCACGTGCATCAACACTGTGAAATCTAAATGTCGTGCATTTGACGAACGGTGTCATGATCGGTCAGGGCAAAGTGTGTCCGACACGATGTGGCATGCTAATCAATGCGCTACAAATTCTGTGGCCTGTACCTCGTGCTTGTCAGTCGACGTGCGTTATTGAATTTTATATATATATATTTTATAATGTATAAAATATATATATATATAATTGCAATAATAAAATGAGGATATTTATTCGATGATCGAAAAATGATGATGATGACAACAACAAGGCTATACAAATAATGTCGTGTGTATGTGTCATTGAAAAAAAAATATTTTCATAACAATATATATGTGAAAAAATATTTTATTCACTATTTCAAGCCTTTCGCGATGACTCTTAAATAAATCTTCATTTTGGCTAGACTTCAACTTCCGCTAGTTAAATTTGCAAACTTAATTTTATTGTGATCAACAACATTTTTGTTTATTATTATTTTGTCATAGTGAAAAATGTTTTTCCTTAATCAGACGAAAAAATTCGTTAACGAGAAGTTAATAATTTAATTATCTATTCTAATCACTAATTAGGAATTAATTATTTACTAGAATTTACTAAATTATTATTACTCTACTAATTACTAATTACTAACTAAAAATTAAATAAACTAATTTACTCTATTTATTTAATACAACGATAATATAATTTTTCACGACAAATATTATTTTTTTAAAAATTGATTTTGTAAATTTAATTTTCGTAGAAAAGGAACTTTTTTGTTTTTCAGTTTTTTTTCAGAAATAAATTTTTTTAGTAAAAGCCAGTATTGAAAATTTTTATAAAGCCTGGATAATGTGAGATACGAGAATTGCCAATCGTTTTAGATACGATAGAGAAGGAGAGAGAAGAAAAGGAAAAAAAAAAAAGGTAAATGGAACTTGATAGAATCCTATAAGATTTTATTCAGTCCCATTACTGTTTAGATTTTAGTAAATCCCTTTTGGGGATCTCGGTGGTGAATTTGGGAGATAAATTTTAAAATAAACTTTTGTTTTGATAAAAAAAAATTGTCAAAAATCAAATTTTTCAATTAGAAATTTTTCTTTTTTAGAAAGAAAAAATTAGTAAAATAAAACGAAAAAAAATTTAAATTCCAAAAAAAGCGAATATAATTATTTTTGTAATTTAAAAAAAAATAGTAATAATTTTTTTTCTAAATTGCTAAGAATTATAAAAAAAGGAAGAAAAAACAATTTTCCGAGACTAAAAATTCTCGCTGATGCAAAAAAAAAAAAAAACTGGATTATTTTAAGATTTTAATAATACCTTAGCACCGCAATTCGATTTCAACTTCTATACATAAATATCAATGCTTGGTGCTTGAAATGAAAACAATTTTAACAATTTCCGGCAGTTCTTAAAGGAATCTCTTGAAAAACGTACAATTTCGTGTAATCGTGTACTTGATTCACAACAGAGAATTTCCTTTTCAATTTAGTCTTAATAAAAAAAATTCTAAGATTGCATACCGAGAATGAAATTTCAAATACCCCTGTTTTATATATATATAGTCATAGAGTAGAATAATTCCCGAGTCATATTGAATAAATCATTTCAGTTGTTTTATTTGAATTTTTTTTTCATATGTCAATCGGTAAAAAAAATAATAAAAAAAAACAAAAAATATCTAAAAATTTTTCTCAAAATATTAGAAATGAAATTCCACTTTTTCTTTTTTAAGAAGAATTTAATAATTTTTTTTGATAATTTTTTCCAAAAAGGTTTTTTTAAATTGCAATTTTTAAATAAAAAACAAATTTAAAAATTAGTTAATTTATATTGAAATGTAAAAAGATTTGAATAGCTAACAATTGAACTAGAAAAAATTTGAAGTTAAATAATTTAAATAAATACAAAAAATACAAAAAGATTGAAATTTGAATCCAATTGAAATAAAAAAAAATGTTTAAAGTTCAAAAAAATCGAAATTAAAAAAACTAAATTCCAAAAAATTAAATAAAAACAGAAATTCAAAAAATTGAATTAAAAAAAAAATATTTTGAAATTGTTTTTTCCCCTATTGTTTATTTTTCACTTTTACGTTGTTCTCATTTTCAGTCTCGTTGTCTTGTTCCTCCTTTTTTTTCTCTCTCTTTCTCTTTTCTTCCTTTATTTTTGACTTTTATCCGGAATTTTCTTTAATAATAGATGCGAAATGAGAAAACCGGATTGAATTGCTGTCAGTTTCAATGTGTTTCGCGTTGCTATTCTGTCGGATATAGAAAAGCTTTTGCAGGTGGCAGAAACTTGGCTTCCGTTTTGTGAATAAACTACAGACAAGTTTTTCCAGTAAACACACGTTGATTGCAATTTCTTTGTGTTTTACGTGTATTTGCGTGTATGTGTATTGGTGATGTATAATATTTGGGGACATCAGTCAGTTTGAACTCGGCTAGTCGACACGAAAAGCAAATCACTTCTGCAAATAAGGTTCGTGTTCTCTTACTAACAGTGGAATAACACGCGCTTCAAAAAATCCGAATAAATACCCCGTTGAGTTTGAAGCTTTCCGCTTTAATCCAAAGATTAATAAACAAAGAGCCATCGTAAATACGATTTTAAAACAACTTCTTTAATTTTTCAAAAGAAAATTTTTTTCATTTCACAAAAGAAAAAATTTTATTTATTTTTTTTTTAAATTGATATAAAAAATCTAAAATTGTATTTTACAATTGAATTTTTTTTTCTATATTTTTTTTTTTTTAATAGAAAATTCTTGTTTTTTTTCTTTTTTCATGAAAAAAATATTGTTTATGTAGAGGAAAATTTTATTATTTATAATATCAAAGTGAGCTTTGATTTCAAAAAGCCGTGTATTATATAATGTTGAAGTAATTAACAGCACTTCTTTGATTTTCCAGTCAATATAGCGGAACAAAATCTTCGTTAACATTTAATGTGTTATATAATATTTCAATCGGTTCTTTGAACGCTCTCGGACTATTAAATTAATTAAACTACTTGGCCAATTTCCCATTTCTTCAAGCTTGATTGTTATCAGTCATTCTTTGCCAAATGATACGTATATATTGAGAGCTTCAATATTATTATTATTATTATTTCAATTTAATTACCTTATATTTATTTTTAAACATTGCGATATTTTTTCCATAAATTAACCGACATTTTCTAATTTTTCTTTTTTCCATTTCTATATAATATATTGGATTTAATTTCTTTTTTCTTATGTCTTTCTTTTTATGTCGATTTAATTAAATTAATTTAAATTAATCGAAAATTTGTTAAAAATTTATAATTAATTTTAAATTAATAATTTAAAATGTTTAAAATTATTTAAATATCAAATAATAATTATAAATACAAAAATCAAATTATTTATTTAAAAAAACTAGTTTTTAAATTAATATAGAAGAAATGGAATTTTATTTGTTAAAGTAAAAAAATTGCTATTTTTAAAGGGAGTATAAAATATGTTTTAATAGTCCAAGTGCGAAAAGTGGCAGTGAAATCTTATATAATGTGTGTAATCACGATTTGTCACGCAAAACACTTAATCACAAGTTAATGGAAATAGGAACTAGAAAAACCTATGAGAAAATTTCTCCGTCTTGACATTCACTAAAAAAAAAGAAAAAAAAATCATTTTCTCTCAAAATATTTGTTTTTTTTTCAAAACAAAAATTGTTTCGATAACAAATTTTTTTTATTATAATTATTCGTCATATTATTATTTATTTTAATATCATTTTTAAAATATTATACATATTATTTTTTCTATTATTTTTTAAAATTATTTGTTTAAATATTTTTATTATTATTATTAATATTTTTATTATTATTTTTATTAATATTCTTATTAATATTATTATTAATATTATTATTAATACTATTATTAGTGTAGAAATAAAAAATTTGTATATATATAAAAGAAAGAATTTTCAAGATTTTTTTAACCACTCACAAAAAACAACATTTTTGACTGAAAATGAGAACAGTTTTTATTGAAAATAAAAAACAAAAAAATTCGAATACTCGAAATGAGTAAAGAAAAAATATTCAATTAAAATAAAAATGGATAACGAAGCGACTGGAGATATTCGAATCTCAAGATGAGAATAAAAGGAAAATATTTTTTTGTAGTTTTGAAGGGCAACATTTTTTTTTTTTTTTTTTTTTTTGCCAATATCTAGAAAAACGTGGAATTTCATAATAGTTAACAGATCGCCAGTGCGACTTGGGTGTCAACGACCTTTTATCGATCAGTCACCTCATTAAATCCCACTCATTCGCTGATAATGATCACGATTGTCGGATAATGCCTTACAATTTGTAACACTATACAAAGAATTTGCACTGGGCTAATGCCTTAATAAATAGAAAAAAAAAACAAAACTAAAAATAAAAGAAAAGAAGGAAAACTTAAAAATTCTTCTTCAAAAAAAATATTGAAATAAATAAAAAGAAAATAAAAAATTGAAAGAAAAAATATTTTTGAAATCAGAATAAAATTTTAAGAAATAAAAAAAAATTGAATTTAAATTTAAGAGGGAGAGACCAGTTTGTATAACATATTAGTGTAAAACTTGTGACGTAAATGACGTTATATATGTATATATGAAAGCATCGTGCCAATTGAAATCTAAATCTACTTCAAGGCCAATATGAGATAGAATGAATGAGAAATGACAATAGCAGTGATTTTTTTTTATATAGTAAAATGATATAAGGTGACAAAGATACAATTTATTTTTTTAGAAAAAAAAAATTTTCTTTTTTTCCTTTTCTTTTTAAAATTAGAGGCGTGACTATAAAATAGAAATAAAAGAGCAAAAATTTAATATTTGGCTTTGAAAATTGAATTGAGATTAAATTGTGCGTTGAAGAATTTTTAAATTTAAAAATATATGTTTTCTACGAAAAATGTAAAATTGTTCTTTTTTTTCTATAAATAACAAAAATTAATTTAACTATTTGATTAAGAATTTTCTAAAATTAATAAATTTATTTTTTAATTCTAAATTTAAACTAATCAATTTTGAATTGCAACTACTTTATGAATATAGTTTAAACTATTTTATGAATGAATAAGTTTAAAGTACTTTAAATTTAACTATTTAATTATTAGACATTACATTATTGTAACAACATTTTAATTTTAATAATTAAAATATTTGTCCTCTTTTTCAAGGAAAACAATGTTTCTACTTTCCATAAAAAAACAAATATTTCTAAATTCGAAAAATTCTTACTCAAGCTCCAAATAATTGTAATTGTCAGTATATTTTGTATAAATGAAAAAAAAAATGTTCAAAAAGAAATTAAATTGTGAATTACCCCAAGAAAGAAAATATAATTTCGTTACTTCATCAAATTCAAATATTTATTTATTTATTTATTAACGGGAAGTATCCAAAACTATTTTTTTTGATTAAAAATGAAATAATTCTAATAATAAATTTATTACATTGAAATATTTTTTTAAGAAAGCTATTTTATCTCATAAAGTAATTTTCAAAAAAAATGTTTGATAATTTATTTGAAAAAAATAATAGAAAATTTGGTTTTATTTATCAAACAAAAACTTGATAAAATTTTAGTAGGAAAATTTTATTGATAAAAAATTTTCAAAATATTATTAATATTAAAAATTATTAATTAAATAATTAGAGAAAATAAAGTAAAATTGATTTGAATTTATCTTTAGAAATATTATTTTATGTTTAAATTGCTTTAAATTAATTTCTCTTTCTAAGAGTAAAACATTTTGTTTTTTAAGAAAAATTATTTCCTTTATTTCAGAAATATTTTTTTTTTTTGTAGTGAATTTTAAAAATTGAGTAATTCTCCAGAATTTAAATAAAATTAAAAAACAAATATTTAAAATTAAAAACAATTTTTTTAATTAAAAACAAAATAAATAAAATTCCACAGTAAATTTTATTCGCAAAAAGTTAAATTCACAAAAAATATAAACAAAATGTTGATCCATATTTTGTTTAATTATAAATAAATGAAAAAAGAAAAGATATTTAGAATTAAATTTCAAAAATTATGAACGAATATAAAGAAATTGAAAATAAAAACAAAAAGAATTCAAATTAAAAGAAAATTTTTCTTTCTGTAATTCAAATAAAAAAATTAATTTTTTATTTTAAAAACTAAAAAAATGGATAAATTCTGGAGAATCAATGATTTCTTTTTTTAATGTGTGTATGAGAAAAAAAAAATTCGTGATTATATGAGTGAGAAAAAAAAATGAATGTTTCGAGTATAAGTATTAACGTGAGGGCAAAATACAAGTAGTTGATGGAAATCAATCAATCAATCAACGAATTAGTAATTAAAAACCAGGTACAAACGACAGCACAAGAGGGACATACTGTGGCATTAACTAAAGTGTTAATGAAAGTGAGTACATCATACGTCATGTCACCATAGCCCACGGTCGTCATCGTGACAACGGCCCACCAGAACGCGTCCGGAATGGATTTGAAGAACGAATTCTCGGAGCCAGCCTCCGCGAAGTATACCGCTGATGAGAATAGCACCACACCTGCAATATAATGGAGAAAACCCGTTCAGAAATATCAATGTGAATTTTTAATAATACCTCATGTCCCCGTAGCCGACGGTTGTCATTGTGACCACCGCCCACCAAAATGCATTTGGAATCGATTTGAAGAAACTGTCTTGCGAGCCAGCCTCAGCAAAGTAGACAACCGAGCTGAATAGTATCACTCCTGAAACATGATCTTATCGCTACTAAAATCCTATTCATTTTATTCTCTCGTGCAGAAATTCTTTTTTTTTCAATAAAAAAAAAAAAAAAAAAATGTTCTTTTTGATTTAGTTCCTAATTTTTAAATTGAATTTTAATATAATTTTTAATTAACAAAAAGGTGAATAATTTTTATTTAATTCGATTTTCAAGTAGATTTTTATTTATTCGATCTTTGGGAAAATAATTATTTAATTTTTTTTTCCAACAAATATTTGATTGAAATTTTTTTCAATTAACAGTAATCACAATTTTATTGGATTATTTTCTGATTTGATAATTATTTAAATTTTCATCTCCGATTGGCGAAATGAAATTTGATTTTTGAAAATTCTCAACTAAAATTAAAAATTATTGAATATTGATTTCAAGTGTAATTCGAATAAATAAAAATTCAATAGAAACTAAATCAAAATTTCAAGAAAAAATTAAATTGTCTTTAAAAAATGAAAAATTACAATTTATTTCTGCACGAGAACTGAGAAATGAGAACATTTTCTTCCAAATATTTTTATAAATCTTACGTCTTTCCACAAGAAAAACTTATACCTGTATCAAAATATACAGGAAATTCATTATTAATAAAAAATATTATTCAACATTATAAATTATTATAACCATAAATAGAATAAGATAAAAATAATAATTAAATACTAAATTCCCTAAAAAAATTCCTTATTTCACGATATAATTTTAATGATAAAAATATTTAATTACAATAAAATTGTAAATTAATTAGAAAATTATATCGTGAAATTTTTTATACAAATTCGTATTTGAAAATTCGTATTTGAAAATTCGTAATTGAAAATTCGTATTTAAAAATTCGTATATAAAAAATTTGTATAGAAATTAAATAAATATAATTAAATTTTATACTTTAATTTCTATTTTTAAGCAAATTTTTTTTTTCTTTAGATTTCTTTTGAATAAAGAATTAAAAAAAGGGAGAAAATTATTGTCGATAAGATGATAGTTAAGTAAAGATAAAATATTGATTTTAACTGTGTACGTCGTGGGTATACTTTAATTTCAAGGGATTCAATTATTGATTGCAAAAGCAATTAGATAGTGATCACATGAAAATTTACCTCTTGAGGTACTGTCGTTTCCTAAGATTATCGTCTAACTATAGAATAAATTGCGCATGAAAAGCACTACTACGGGTATTAATGATCATCCTAATGCCACTATACTTTATGTATATATACACACATATATATATGTATATATAATATACAAGAGTCAATGTAAATGTTCAAGTGCATTAGGACTAGATTAAGTGCTTTATAATACCTACTTTCAAAAGTCACTGTAAATTTGTAAATTTATCCAAAAAAAAATTCTGTTATAATAACTATTTTTTTCAGTATTTAGTGATACACTAACTATATTTTTTTTAAATTCTACAAAATTTAAATTTTCATTGTCAAAATGCGAAAAATCTGCCAAGTTTTTTTTTTATTTAATCCTATAAAAAAAAGAGTGGAATAAATTTCTTCAAATTTTTTCTGTAGAAAATATATTTTGTAACACAATTTTTAGTAGAAATTTTAAGAGAAACTCACAAAAATCAAGAAATTGATTTCTAAATATAAAAAAATTTTATTCCAAACTTTGTGGTTTTTTTTCTGTTTTATAATAAGCAAACTATTTTATTCTATGTTTAAAAAAAAAATCTATTTTAAAAATTTACTAAACTAAAGTTTTTTTTTTTGAAAGTTGATCCATTATAGTTTTATTTGGAATTTTTAAAATTAATATTCCAAACTAGGGATTATAAAAACAATTTCGAAAAAAGAATTTTTATTTCCGTCTTATTTCTCTCGTTTAAAAAAAAAGAAGAGTTGGATCAACCTTCAAATCGTTAAAAGTAATCAAAACCCACTCTCTAAATTTGAATCAGTTAAAAATAAAAGAATTCTGCTGAATCTGTAAACTTTTCCAACGAGCAGTTTACTTTTTTGACCGAAAATAATTTTTACTATTAAAAAATTTAAAATATTAAATTGAAATTGGCAAAATTGAATATTATTTTTCAACTTATTCAAATAATATCGAGAATGGAAAAAAAAATGGAAACAAAAATAATTGGGAAAAATAAGGCGAGACTTACCGATAAAAAGGAAAAAAATGAGCAGACCGAGCTCTCGCATTGATGCCTTTAGAGTTCGGCCAAGAATTTGAAGACCTTTACTATGCCTGGACAGTTTGAATATTCGAAACACCCTGACCAGTCGTATCACCCTGAGAATCGCGAGGGACATCGCTTGATTCGTACTTTTGTCTTGTGGACTAACAGGTGCCTTCGGCAAATGTAATGTGTCCTCCTCCTCGGCGACAACAGTTGCCAATGTGATGAAATAAGGAATGATGGCGATGATATCAATGATGTTCATAACGTCACGGAAGAAGTTTAGCTTATTTGGACAGGCGAGGAAGCGCACCGATAACTCGAATGTGAACCAGATTATACAAATAGTTTCTATTAGGAAGAACGGGTCCGTAATGTCCGGCACTTCGTCCTCCTCGATTTTTGTACCGTTTGTCGTCGTATTGAACACTTTATAATGCTTAAATTCGGGAAGTGTTTCCAAACAAAATATTACAATCGAGAGGAGAATCACGAACACGGATATGATGGCAACGACTCTCGCCCCCTGCGAACTCTCTGGATATTCAAATAATAGCCAAATTTTTCTTTGATATTCGTGCGACGGTAACGGCTTTTCTTCTTCTTTGATGAAACCTTCGTCTTCCCTAAAAGAAAAAAAAAATTTAATTAAAAATAAAATTAGAAAAATTTTTTAAAATCGAAAAAAAATCAAAATATTAAACACAATTTAAAAATTCTGACAAATAGAAATTAAAATAAATAAATTAAAAATCTGTAAACAAAAATAGATCAAATAAATACTAAAATTGAAAAAAGTTAAATTAAAAAAATATTCAGACTAAAAATACAATCTGAAATTTTATTAATAAAAAAATAAAACAATTAATTAAAAAATTCAAATCGCAGAATAAATTAAAATTCCAAACGGAATAAAAATTAAATAAAAAAAAAACAAATTACAAAATAAATTAAAATTCCAAACGGAATAAAAATAAAAATTTGAATAAAATTGGATAAAAATACCAAATTATACAATAATTAAAATTCCAAACGGAATAAAAATAAAAATTAAATAAAATTGAATAAAAATTGAATAAAAATTAATTAAAAATACCAAATTACACAATAATTAAAATTCCAAACGGAATAAAAATAAAAATTAAATAAAATTGAATAGAAATTAAATTTAAAAAATAAAATTACAGAATAAATTAAAATTCCAAACGGAATAAAAATAAAAATTGAAAAAAATTGAATAAGAATTAAATTAAAAATCAAATTACAGAATAAATTAAAATTTCAAACGGAATAAAAATAAAAATGGAATAAAATTTAAATAAAAAAAAAATCAAATTATCAAATAAATTAGAATTCCAAACGGAATAAAAATAAAAAATATCAAATTATATAATAAATTAAGATTCCAAACAAAATACAAATAAAAATTGAATAAAAATCAAATTACAGAATAAATTAACATTCCAAACGGAATAAAAATAAAAATTGAATAAAAATTAAATAAAATTGAATAGAAATTAAATTTAAAAAATGAAATTACAGAATAAATTAAAATTCCAAACGGAATAAAAACAAAAATTGAAAAAAAATTGAATAAAAATTAAATTAAAAATCAAATTTCAAAATAAATTAAAATTCCAAACGGAATAAAAATTAAATTAAAAATCAAATTACCAAATAAATTAAAAATTCCAAACGGAATAAAAATAAAAATCGAATAAAAGTGAATAAATTAAATAAAAATCAGATTTGAGTGAAGAATTGAAGGAAAATGCAAAAAAAAAATCAATTTGCCTGTGAAAAAAACAAGAAAAAAATAAATAAATTTATAAAATGAAACTAATTGAATTAATAATAATAATTATGGTGACAAACCTAAATTTATTCGTGGCCAACTCTCCCAATTCGTAAAATTTAATCTCCTCGGAGAAGACATCGAGGGGTACGTTGACTGGACGGCGAAGTCTTCCACCACTTTGATAGTAATAGAGAATCGCATCGAAGGAGGGTCGATTTCGATCGAAAAAGTATTCATTGCGAAGCGGATCGAAATAACGGATCCGCCTTGATGGGTCGCCAAGCAGTGTGTCCGGAAATTGGTTCAATGTACGCAATTGCGTTTCAAACCTTAGTCCGCTCACCTGTTACATAAAAATTGTTATCGATTCATTAATATTTCTCTCTCTAAATATTTAAATATTTAAAATATTATACCCTTCACTATAATATTCATTCAGAAAATAATTTACATTATTAAATAGTAGGTATGGTATATATTTCTCAATTTTTTTTTTTTTAAATTATTTTTATTCCCTTTACCCCGCTGGAAAAAATTCATGAAAATTAATTTTTTTATTTATTTAAATTCACTTTTGCATTTGTAAGAATAATAATTTAATTTAATTTCCGGTTATTTGTAATTACATTTTGTTTTTTTAAATAATTCATGTTTTAATTGTTTTTAATTTTCTATAATTATAATTATAATTTCTATAATTGGTTTTAATTTTCTATAATTATTTCCACTTTCAATTTGTTTTCTAAATTTATAATTAATTTTCCGATCGTTTTTTTTAAATTATCTTGAAATTTCTTTTTTTTTTTAATTAATTAATTGAATTTTTATTTTTTAATGAAAATATGAAAAAATTGTTTAATAATATAAAAAAATAATTTTAAGTATTTTCTTCCGCTTTTATTATTACTTTTTTTTTTTTTTTGATCGAGATTGATGGACAAACAGGAAACAGGTACACTATCTATACTTACTGGAAATGAAAAATGTGACACACAAGAAATTATTATTTATGATTTTACAAATTAAGGACGCAATTAACTGTCACTGATAAATAAAAAGAGAAAATTAAAAAATTATGAAAAAACAATTTTTTAAAATAATATTTATATATTCTATCTTAAAAAATAATTTGTTTTTCTAATCGTTGATAATAAATGTGGATTTTAGTATCCGGTCGATATAAAAACTTTTTGCAATATCTTGGAATATTTTTCTCTTTAGCAAAAAAAGAAACTTGTAAATAACAAATGTATTTTCTTAAAATATCTCGCAATTTCGTAACAGCCAACTTTTATAATAACACTCACTCTCTCTCTCTCTAATGGAAAAATTGTATATAAAAAAATATTTTTTTGTAATTTTTTTTTTTAAATATTATTTTCAATAAATTCAGTTATTAGAATTTTCAACCCTTTTCTGTTGACAGAAAATATCAATAAATTTTTTTCAAAAATTAAATTTTTGTTAAATTATTTTTTTATTTTTACAGAAAATTTTCAAAGTGTAATTAACATTTTTTTAGATTTATGAAAATTGTATTAATTAAATTTGAATTATAATCCAAATTTTTGAAAATTAAAAAATTTGATTTTTCAATTTGGTTTCAAATTCATAAATTACATATTACAAAATAAATTCTTTCGGTACGAAATCAAAATTAAATTTTAATTTTAAAATAAAAAAAAAATAGTTTTTTTTAAAATTCTAATGAAAATATAAATTTGGATTAAAATTCAAAATTAAGATTAAAATAAAAAATTGACTTTCGAAAAAAATGTATCTCGCTAATTATCATCACTACAATTAATATAAAGCTCAAATTGTAAAATGCAACTTTAAGAGTTATGCTAAAAGATTTAAAAAAAATTGCTACCTAAGAGTTTTCTAATATTTCTTAAATATTATATTATTTATAATTAATTAAATTATCTAATTCTATGAATGCATAGAATCAACTCAACTATTAAATAATTAGTAAAAAAAATCTATTGAAATTAATTTTTGTCAATAAATTTATCTTTTTGACAAAAAGAAAATCATGCAAAAAAAGGTTGAATGTTCTATATATAAAATGGTAAACTATATTTTTAATAATAATAATAATAATAATCAATCTATATTATAATAAACAAGAAGCTGAAAATTTTTTCATTAATAAAGTGCCTCGACTTAATTCCATAAGTTTACAATTTTACTCACATCTTGAATTATTTTGATTGACATCTTGATATCAATTGATTGGCATGTTTGTGAATCTATCTTTGAAGATGGATCGATGTCTGTGGATACTGAATATGGCCAAACACATTCAACTTATAGCGATGCAAAATAGACTTATGGGAAAATTTTATATAAATTAATTTTCCATTTTCTTAATTTTTGGAATTTAAGTAAAAATTTTCACAACTAATTTGAATTTTAGTAAGAATCTATTTTTTTCTTAATTAAATTTTATCGAAAAATTTTTTTTACTGATGTGAGAAAAAATTTAACTAATTTAGTGAAAAAAAAATTTTTTTTTTACTAATTAGTGTAAGTAGAATGTAACTAATTTAGTGAATTTTTTTTTTACTAATTAGTGTGAGTAAAATTTAACTAATGTAGTAAATAGTCAGTCACTAATTTAAATTAGTTGAAAATTTTTACTAAATATTTTAAATTATTTAAATTTAGTTATTTTTTGTCTAATTTTTTTCAATTTAAAAAAATCCTTCACAAAAATCTAAATTAATTTAATTAATTTGGATTTTTAGGTAAAGGATTCTTTTTACTTAACAGTTTTATTTATTTAATAAATTGAGGGGACAATTTTTTTTCTTTATATTATTATATTTAAGAAAAAAAAAGCAAAAACAAAATATTAATTATAACTAATTAAAAATTATTAAACTGAGGTACGTTAATAATTTTACAAAAAAAATTGAGAGAATAAATATGAAAATAAATAAATAAGTAAAATAAAAATAAATTAATAGTACAAAAAAAAAAAAATTGCAAATTTATTGTAGTTTCGTTTAAAATTTTCTTCACATGTTTCGAAAATATTTTTTAAAAATAATTTATCATAAAAAAAAATATATATAATTTATAAGATTTAGTTGAACTTTTACAGCAGTCTCGTAGATATTTTATAAAATTCTATCTCTATAATTTCTGGTTTTTTTTTTGCCTTTTGTAAAAAAATAAGTATCGTCGTTAAATTCTACACACGTACAGGCGCTATACGAAAAGATAAAACGAAAGAAAGAGAAAGTGAGAGGCTGAGTAAAAAATAAAGAAAGAAAAAGATAGAACGAGGGCTATTTTTTTTGTCTCTCAAACCGAATCGTTTTTTTTAATTTTTTTTATTTGAAACGCGAAATTTCGTTTATACTCACCAAATATTTACAAAAAGGATTTTAATGAGGCAACTATCAGCACAGCATTGGGGCAGAAATGGGAATCCCCTAGTAAATATATATAAAAAAAAAAAAAAAATTTGGCAATAATTTCGATCAGCCTTCTCACACGCGGTTACGAAATTGAGATTAATCATCATTTTTTTTGTTTGCCTTTCCTTTTTTAGAAAAAAAATTTCGGACTGCTTTATTTTTTTTTAAAATAAATAATTCAAAATTAACAGTAAAAAAATACACTTAAATTATTCTTAATATTTTTTTTAAAAAAGAATAATATTTTTAAATAAGGGAATAATTAAATAAATAAATTAATTAAAATCGAAAAATAAAACTCGTTGCATTTTTTTAAAGTATAGGTGATATTAAATTTCCTATATGTAATTTTTTTTTTTTTTTTTTTTTTTGTGTAATGGTACACCTAAAGTGTTAAAAATTGAATTGAAATTCTTGACGAAGGACAATTGAAATTTTGAAATAAAATCCACACTTTACATAATAATTATTATTATTTGCAAGTGGTGAAATGCGAATACATTGAGTGCCATATATAAATTGTATATAATGCTCTTGTTAACAATCATCCCACACGTAAATGACACTAATGTATGTTATATAAATGTACATAATGAAATATTACTTCCTCGTGGAAAAGATATTTTGTACTAAACGAAAAACGTTTTACAATATTTTCCAAAAAAAAAATTCAATATTTTCCAAAAAAATTAAAATAATAATCTGTACTATATTTTTGTCTTCTTTTTTAAAAATAAAAAAATAAAAAATAGAAAAATTAATTTATATTTATTATTAATTAATTAAGAAACCCTAAAATTGTTTCTAAAATTTTTTTTTTAATTCAAATTAGTTAATAATGATAAATTAGTTATTAATAAATTATTTACTAATAAATTATTTACTAATAAATTAGTTACTAATAAATTATTTACTAATAATTTAATTAAAAATTTTTTTTCGCTAATTTATTAGTTAAAATCGAGGTTAAAATTCTAATTCATAAAAAATTCAACTAAATTAGTTAAAAAATTTTTATTAATTTAAATTTTTCAAATTAGTCAAAATTAAAATTTTCTCTTTACTATAAAAAAAAATCAATATTATTTGATTTTTATCGAACGAGGAAATTAAATTAAAAAGAAAAAAAAAATTTCCCTTAATAACTGGTTGAAACTGACTTTTATTGGTTTTTAAATTTATAATATATTTTTCATTTAAATCGTCGTTATTGGTTATTGGCCAAAAGTTGCACTTGCTAAAATCGTGTGCGCAGTTATGCAGAAAATTTTTTTTTTCACCGAGATCTGCAAAACCACTGAGCTGTATGTGCGCTTCATATATTTATATAAAAATACTTCTCTTGTTTGAGTACTTTTTTTTTTTTTTTTTTTTTACGCATTATGTATCACAATATAAAATTGCAAACTATTTCAACTATTTACAATAATATTAGGGGAAAAAATTCAATAATTATTAAACACAAAAAAAATCGTCATGTTCCTCATCATGTAATGTGTGTATTATTTATTTTTTATTTTATTTATTATTATTATTATTATTATTATTATTTCAGGAAATCATTAAAAATAATTGGACTCTGATTTCTTTGCCTGTGGATACAATTACTAAAGTAGATATAAATTTCAAATTTATGATATATACATAAGTGAAAGTGAAAGAAAAAAAAGTGTAATTAAAGTTTTCTTAACATTTTAAATTATTGCATTTTTGAGATTATAAAATTTATTCTCTTCTTAATTTAAGAAAAAGATTTCTTGAATTAAGGCAAAGCTTTTTTTTAATTAAGACAAATTTTTCTTAAATTAAAACACAACTTTATTTAATAAAGACAAATTTTTCTTAAATTAAAACACAGCTTTTTTAATTAAGACAAATTTTTCTTAAATTAAGACACAAAAAGAAAATTGAATTTTACTCAAAATATTAAATTGAAATTCACAGAGATATTATTTTTTCCATCTAATATTAACAATTCCTGTAAAAAAATCGCTTATTTAAAATCAGTCAATTTTTTGGCTTAAAACATGTAAAAAGAAAATTCCATTAAGACGTGTTTGAAATTAAGACCGTTATTTACTAATACTGAAAATTAAATAAAAAAAAAAAAAATTTTATAAACTCATTTATATTTCAATGTAAAAAATTTATGTCAGTCTATTTTGAGCCTTAATTTTAAAATAATTTTAGCTTAAATTCAGTTGCTAATTATAAATAAATAATTTATTATAAATAAATGAATTATTAATTTTTTTCCAAATAAATAATTTATTATAAATAAATGAATTATTAATTTTTTTTCCAAATAAATAATTTATTATAAATAAATAATTCATTATAAATAAATGAAGTATAAATTGGTTATAAATAAATTTTCGAATTCGCAGCACAATAAATAAATTAAAATTTTTTTTTTATTTTTAATTGCATAATAAATTTAAAAAGTGATTTAATATTTTTTTTTTCCTCAAAATTTCATTATACTTACGTTGATGACGACCCTCTCGCAAAAGTCATGATCGTGTGGTATGGGCTCGAAGTGTGTGACGCCTGTGTATTGGGTGTGAGCGTTTGGCCCATCTTCGTCCTGGCTGCTGAGCTTTGGCAGCGATCTGTAAAAAAATAAAAACATTTTTTTATTTATTTTTTAAAATAATTAAAAATTTATGTTTATAAAAACTATAATAATTAATTTTTTATTCTAATAAAAATTTAATTAAGTGTCCGGATGCAATAAACGTTTCCAAAAATTTTTTTTTTGATAATTTCACATTAGTATTTTGTACGAATTTTTGTTAAAGAAATGAAAAAAGAAACAAAAAAAAAATAAATAATAAAAAAAAATTATAAAAAAATAATAAAAAAATATAAATAAAATATAGTTTTAATGAATAAATTATGTGATAAAAAATGATGACGTTGGGATAATATGAAAAAGAGGATCATGAAGGGGAAAAATTTTGTAAAACATCGAGTACACTATATACAAGAAGGCTTTTTTCGATTCATTACTAATTCACATATTTCTCGAATAGAAAAAAAAGTAAGAGAGTCTAGTATACTTCTTGTGACCCTAAGCTATCTGGTGGCCTACTCAAAGTGGTGCAGCATCTCATTTGGACCACGCAATTCCTATATAGCTATATATGTACTATATATATATACGATAAAAATGCAAAAAAAGTCTATACAGTAACCATCTCTTCGTTCAAGTGTTTTTACACTTTAAATATGCTCATACAAAAACGTGCAGGTCAACGATCCAAATATATTTAAAAATAGCATATCTGACGTAAGTGTTGTCCTCAATTGCAAAAAAAAAAAAAAAATTAATGATTTATATCTAATCATTAATCTTCATTATTCCAATCCTTTGTTATTTTTTAAAAATTTTATTTACAAAAATAAATAAATAATATAAATAAATAAAAAAATAAATAAATTTTATAAATATAAAATATTTATAAAAATAATAAATATTTATAAATAAAAATAATCTCATAATTTAGATTTGTGTGAAATTATTTATTTTCTTAAATTATTATTAATTTAATTATTAAAAAATAAATTTTTTCAATTTTTTAATAAAATAATTTAAGTAATAAAATAAATAATTTATTAATAATAAATTATAACAATAAAATTAATAATAAATAATTAATTTATTTATTATCATATAAATAATAATTTTTAAAAATAATAGTAAATAAATTTATTTATTATTTATTTATTTATTTATAATTTATTTAATTATGCTTTATTATTATAATAAATAATTTATTTATTATCATATAAATAATAATTTTAAAAAATAATAGTAAATAAATTATTTATTATTTATTTATTAAATTATTTTATAATAAATTAATAATAAAATAAGAAAATAATTTAAAAATTAATTAAAAAAAAAAATTTTTTAATTGTGAGATAAAATTTGTTTTGTTATTTATTTATTTTTTTGGTTCAGCGATATATATATTTTTTTTTGGGTACACTTGAAAAATAATAAATATGAAAGTTTCACAAAAAAAAAGAAAAAAATTTAAATGGCAAATTTGAACAAAAGTTGAAAAGTAATTGCTCCTTTTAGATAGATGGTAAAGTGAAGATTAAAAAAAAATATTTCGACAATGAAAAAGTCATTCCTATAGAAAATAGTGAGTTCGCGCCGTCGCCGCCGGCCAGACGACCGTGAACTTCAATTGAAATCGGTGCCAAGAATCTTCTCGCTCGTTGACTTGATCAGAAAATTAACACCCTTCATATATTGTGAATTTATATTCTCACCTCACAGAAATTTCTCAATTTTTTTTCCTTCGTTTTGTTTTTTTTAGCAAAAATTTGTTTAAAAAATAAATTATTTATTTATTATTATATAATAAATTATTATAATATATTATATTATATATATGTATTATATATAATAATAATAATAATAATAATTATTATTATTATTAATTATTATATAATAAATTCTATAAATAAATAATATAATAATTTTTTTTATTTCTATTTTATTATTAATTTAATTAATTATTTCCATTAATAAAATAATTATTACTATTATTTAATATTTATTGATTATTTTTTTTATTTAATAAAAAAAATTGTTTTCTCAAAAAAAATTATATAGGGTACTAATAATTTAGAAAAATAAATTATTTTTTCTTTAAAGTGAATCGAGGTTTTAGAAGAAAAAAAAATAAGAAAAGGCCATTTGTTAAAAAATTACTCTCATTTTTTTTTCTTCTTATTATGCCCTCGAAACGAATTATTAGCTCGAAGTCAATCTATTTTCTGTTTTTCTTTTTTTTTTTTAAATTAAGCAAATTTCCTCCTGTGAGTATACAAAAAAAAATCGATTTCAATTAACACTTCGAGTTAGTTTTCTGAAAACGAGTTTCCATTTCTATTTGGCTTGAACGATTCGGAAATTGAGTTATATGTACGGATTTGGTCGCGCAGCTAAATTTATATAGATCACTTTGAACTTGAATTTCGATTTCCTGATTTCACGCGCGCGGTACGCCACATCATCATTGACCTTTAAAATTATTTATTTATTTTTTTATATAAAGTATTATTATTAATTAAAATTTTTATTTTAAAAACAATTTTAATTAAATAAAAATTTTGACAAATTTTAAAAAAATTTAGAATTTGAAAAAAATTCTTTTTACTCCATTTTTTTTTACTAAATACAATTTTTTACCGAAATTTGAAAATGTCCAAACTAAAAGATTTTAGCTCGTTTTTTAAAAAAAAAAAATTCGGACAATGACAATTTAGCAAATTTCCAATTGATTGCGAATTTTAAAAATCGCGCCGAAATATTTTTTTTTACTAGTTATAGTAATTTCTAGTAATTTTTTGTTTTAGGTTATAATTTTTCGGCTTTTTGCGAAATTCGGTGAATTGAAAATTTGTCGTTTTTAAAAATTCTGTCAAATAATAATTAGGACAAATAAAAATTCGGACATATGAAGATTTGAGAAATTGGAAAATTTTGTCATTTAAAAAATTTCAATATATTAATTTATTATAATTTTATTTATTATAATAAATAAAATTATTATTATTATTATAATTTTATTTATTATAATGAATAAAATTATTATTATTATTTTTATTATTACTATTATTATTATTATTATAGAAATAAAAAATCTATGATATTTAAAAATATAATGATATTTTAAATTATAAATCATGTCGAATTTTAAAATTCGCGGCAAAATATTCTTTTTCTAGGTTATGTTTGTTCGGACATTTGCTAATTTCGGTCAAGTGAAAGTTCGCCGTTTTTTTTTTAATAAATATAAGTAATAAGTTTCAATAAATTTCTAATAAATTTATAATAATTTATAATAAATTTGTAATAAATTTCTAGTAAATTTGTAATAAATTTATAATAATTTTTAATAAATTAGTAATAATTTGTAATAAATTTGTAATAATTTATAATAATTTCTAATAAATTTGTAATACATTTCTAGTAAATTTGTAATAAATTTATAATAATTTGTAATAATTTATAATAAATTTGTTATACATTTCTAGTAAATTTGTAATAAATTTATAATAATTTTTAATAAATTTGTAATAATTTGTAATAAATTTCTAGTAAATTTGTAATAAATTTATAATAATTTATAATAAATTTGTAATACATTTCTAGTAAATTTGTAATTAATTTATAATAATTTATAATAAATTTGTAATATATTTCTAGTAAATTTGTAATAAATTTATAATAATTTTTAATAAATTTGTAATAATTTGTAATAAATTCGTAATAATTTGTAATAAATTCGTAATAATTTGTAATAAATTTGTAATAAATTTATAATAATTTTGTAATAAATTTGTTATAAATTTTAATAAATAAATAATTATTATTGTTATTATTATTATAGTGATATAAAGGAAAATGAAATAATGCCGTTGAATTGATTAAAATGATGAGTGCCTAATACGAAGTGATGTTGAATGTTGGAAATAGGTGCAGTATAACGATGTGATATATAGCGAAGGGGTTAGTCGGCAGCAGAAACTGCGGCACTACGGCGTTGGCTACATGCCATGGACACACCCTCTCTCTCCTAGTATTCCTATATATTTCTCTATGTCCCCCACTCTTTTGCCCATCCACCCCCTATTTTCCTCTCTTTCCCACTCACTCTCACTCTCGCCTCTACTCTACACAACCCCTCTTTCATCCACTTCATTGCCCACTTTCCAACGTTCGAAGAGTAAAGTGAGGACCTTTCAATTGCCCATAACTTCAAACGGGTTGACCTCTTCGAAAAAGAAAAAAAAATTTTTTTTATAATATTTTATATAAAATTTTCTATTAAATATTTTTATAGTATTTTTGTAAAATTATTTTTCTATTATTTAATTTTTTATCAATTTTTTTAGTATATATTTTATTTATTTTTACCTTTATTTTCGATGCAATTAATAATAATTATATTGATAATTAATAATAATTATATTGATAATTAATAATTATTATTTTTAAATGCCAAATATATTTTGCAAAAAAAAAAAAAAAAATAGTACAGTAAAAATTTCATTTTGAAATATGAAATGATTCGGGACCTTTTCTACAATATTTGAAACTAAAATTTATTCTTGAATTTAGCATATTTTATACTCATAAAAAAAAGAAACTACCTTTGCAAATTCAAAAAAAAAATTTATATTCTATGCAAAGAGCAAATTTTGAAATTCAAAATAATATTTTAAGAGACAAGATAATAAATTTCCTCGAAATTGTATATTCCAAACTGGTTTTAAGCATTTATTCTCAATTTGAGAATAAATTTTTTCTTCTTTCAGTAAAAACGTAATTCTAAATTTAATATTTAATTAAATAATATAAATAATAAGGAAAATAATGAATATTTTTTCGATGCTTATTAAATAATATTTTCTATATGCATTTTATTCTCACAATTAGAGGATAAAAAAAATAGAATAAAATGGATGGAAAATAATTGTCAAACAGAAAATATTCTTAAAATTAAGAGTTTCGATTTTTTTACACCACAAAGTTTTGAGTGGAAATAAAAGAAAAAAATTAAATTATTATTTATTTTTGGGCTTATGAGGTCGAAAAATTTTAAGAGTAGCAATTTTTTTTTTTTTTATTATTATTATAATTTTTTTTTTATAAAAACAAACGTATAAGAGAAGTTAAAAGATATATTCACACTGCCAACAAAACGAGAACAGTATCTCCTATATAACAAAGCGGAATAGCCAGCAGCTCTCTACTCGACCAGTCAACACTCGATAGATCGCTCTTGAGACTAGATGTATACATATACTATATATATATGTATATAAGCCATTCAATGAGAAGTCAAGTATGTTTTGAAATAAAGAAGCCTTCGAATCCTCTACAATAACCGGAATCACAAAATATTATATATATATATATAATAATAATAAAAAAAATGTATTTTCTTTTTTTTAATCAAAAAAAAAAATATCGAAAACAAAAAAAAATTCATTTAATTTTTTTATATTCAAAAAAAATTATTAATCATTGAATAATAATTAATAATAATTATTTAAAAATTAATATAATATTTATTAATTTTATTTTATTTCATTAAAAATAAATAAAAATTTATAATTATAAATATAATAATTTATAATATAATAAAAAAAAAAAAATAATAATA
This sequence comes from Leptopilina boulardi, assembly GCF_019393585.1. Taxonomy (NCBI): domain Eukaryota; kingdom Metazoa; phylum Arthropoda; class Insecta; order Hymenoptera; family Figitidae; genus Leptopilina; species Leptopilina boulardi. Next base: position 712,026 of record NW_026137838.1, read on the forward strand.
ATAATAAATAATTTGAAATAAATAAATTAATCAATATTATATATTATTATTACATATTTTATTATATTATTATTTTACATTATTTATTTATTTAAGAATAAATAAATATTATTTTTTATTATTATTATTATTTATTAATAATAAATTCAATAATTAATAATTTTTTGAATATATAAAAATGAATGGATTTTTTTATTGTCAAAAATTAATTAATAAATAGATAAATAAATGTATAATTATTTTTAATAAATATAAAAAATTTTTTGTATAAAAAAATTAATTTTTCCATTTTATTAAATTAAAAACAATTTTTTTTTTTGAAAAAAAAACTTTTGCTAAGTCATATAGCAAATTTATATCCCCTTCTCTTTATCTAAAAAAATTAGAAAAGTATTAAATTAATTTTTCCTTGCTTTCAATGAAAAAAAAAATACAAATTATTGAATGAATTGACAAAAAAAAACGAATTAATACAAAAATATGTGTTTGGAATTTTTCATCGCACAAAAAAACAATCACTCATTTTTCATGGTTTATGGAAAGAACAATACAACCCCATGTTCTGGGTGAATACATATACATATATAGAGATATGAGAGGACAAGTCTATATAAGAGAAAAGTGAAATGAATGAACAAAAGAATAGTTGATGCATTGCTGAGATTATTGTGGTTTTTCTAGTATTTTTTTTCACCCCCTTCCCCCCCCCTCTCGTCTCTTATATGCAGAAAGACAATGCGTGCACAAAACTATTCAAATGCTTAATAGAGAGAGAAGGATAGGATTACAATAAAACAAAGAAAAAAGAAGAATATTCAATCATTCATCTCATTGAACAAAAAAAATTTATTTTTATCAATTTTCAGTTTTTTTTAAATGAATAAATTTATATTTATTAGTAATTAAAAAAAAATTTATATTTATTAATAATTCAAAATTAATAAATTAATATTCGTTAATAAATTAAATATAAATAAATATTTATTAATTATTAATTCATTATTAATAAATACTAATTTATTAATAATTAATTTATTATTAAATAATTATTAATAAATTAATATTTATTAATAATGAATTATTAATTTTTATAAATTAATTTTATTCAATAATTTTCATTATAAAAAAACAAATGTAACAAACAACTTAATTATTAATTAATAATTATAAATAAATACTAATTTATTAATAATTAAGTTATTATTAATTAATTATAAATAAATACTAATTTATTAATAATTAATTTATTATTAAATAATTATTAATAAAATTAATATTTATTAATAATGAATTATTAATTTTTATAAATTAATTTTATTCAATAATTTTGCATTATAAAAAAACAAATGTACAATATTTCCAAAAAAAAAAAATGATAAAAACTTTTATTATACGTTCAGGGAAAAAATTTATTTATTACAACAAATTTTGTATCTCATTCAAAAAAAAAAAATAAATAAATAAAAAAGAAAAAAAATAGATTTTATTTATAGTTTCAAAAGTTGCGAAATGAAAATAAATATAAACAAAAGGGGTTCTCCCCCAGTCTTGAGATATTGGATTAATTTATATATAAAAAAAAGGGCGTTAGGATTCTCATTTGCATAACATGACGTCATAAAATACTATGTACCCTTAAAAAGATTTATACATTTTCAGGTTGAGTGTACGACCTAGATAAAATTTTTTTTATTACATCTATTATATATATATTAAAAGGTAACAGAGATTTACAACTTCATCTAGATTTTTCATTCAATTAAAAACTTTTCATTAATTTTTTTTTTTTTTTTATTTAAAAAAAAGTTTTTTTTCAATAAAAATAAAATTTAAGTGTCAGATCCTTTTTCCCAATTTTTCTTTTATCATTCAGTGTCACTTTTTCTTTATCTTCTTTTCATAATATATATCCTTTTTTTCTTTCTATTTTTACTTCTTTTCTCTCTTTTTTCTATTTTTACTCTCTTTCTTTCTATTTTTTTCTTTTCTCTATTTTTTTTTCTATTCCTCTACTTTTCTTCTATTTTTCCTCTTATTTCTCCTTCTATCTTTTAATTGTTTTTCTTATCTTTAATTTTTTTTTTTTTTTTTTTTTGCAATAAATCTCTCTGTAAACACTTAATTTTACAACCATTGTAAAAGAAACACGTATAAGTGAAATAAGAGAAAATTGAAAAATTTTTTAATTACTATTTTTCCGGTATTTGACGTGAGAGGGAATTATTTTATTTTTATTTATTATTATTAATTAATCTTTATAATTTTATTTTAATTATAAATTGTAAACAATTTTTTTGGATATTTAATAAAAAAAAAAATTTTTGATTTAAATAAAAATATTTTTCTGTTCAAAAAATATTTTTTTTTATAATAGGACAAAAAATTTATAATAAAAATTAACAATAACAATAAATAAAAAAGTAATAAAACAAAAATTGAAAAAAATTTAGTAAATAAAAAATAAAAATGTAATAAACAAACAAAAAATGGAAAAATTAATAAACAACAAATAACCAAAAAAAAGTAGAAACAAATAAAAAATTGATAAGCAAAAAATGAAAAAGTGATAAACAAACAAAAAAAAGAAAAAGTAATAAACAATAAAAAGAAAAAAATAATAAACAAAAAAGTAATAAACAACAAATAAAATATAAAAAAAGTAATAAAAAAACAGACAAAAAATAGAGTGGTAAAAAATGAAACAAATTAATTGAATTAAATAATAATTGAACTTTTTTTTTTTTAAAGAGGGAAAAATACAATTTTATTATTGTGTTTTGACGATAAATTTTGAGATGTTGTTTTTATGTGATCATAGAAAAAGAAATATTTTTTCTATTCAAGTGAAAGCTTATATAAACATCAAGTTTTTTTTTTTTTTTTTGAGAATATTTTTTTTCTCTCTCTCTCTCTTTCTTTCTCTTTCTGATCTTGTTGGATGGTAAAACAAAAAGGTTATTTTTGAATCGTGCCCTATGTAAAGGTATTTTTAAGTTTATTTTTAACAAGAGTAGAAGTGAAAAAGTCAAAGCACGTTCATTCAACATCACCTGAATAAACCTCAAAGTGGGGAATATCGACCTCTTCCACTGCGCCTAATTTTGCCGCTACATTCATCGTTGCCACACGTTAAGATCTTTACATTCTCTCATATATAACATGCGCTCAACTTAAAACATTCCAAATAATAATTTCGCAAATTTTTAAACGAAAATCTTTTCAATAATTAAATTTTAAAAAAATTTTAAAATATATTTTGTCATAATTAATTATTAATTATAATTATAATTTCAATTTAAATAAATTAGTAATTTTCATTTTCCAAAATTAATAATAATATTTTAGTAAATTAATTAATAATGATTATAATTTAGTTTAAAAATAATTCTAATTTATAAAATATTTTGCAAATAGAAAATTTTTTTCTGTGACCAAAAAGAGTAATTATTTATTAATTAATTATTATTTTTTTATTATAATTTAATTTGTATTTATTAATTTGAATTATTTTTGACAAATTGTTTTATTTTATAAATTATTCTTTTTGCAACTAAATTTTTTTATTAAATATAGAAATTTTTTTTCTGTGACCAAAAAGAGTAATTATTTATTTATTAATTATTATTTTTATTGTTTATTTATTATAATTTTAATTTGTATTTATTAATTTGAATTATTTTTGAAAAATTGTTTTATTTTATAAATTATTCTTTTTGCAACTAAATTTTTTTTATTAAATTATGTATTTATTTGTATACGAGTATAATTTATTCTTTTTCATTGTTTTTAGAAATAAATATTATGTAATTACTCCATAGTTGTAAAAATTATTTTTTAATTCTGTTTATTTAGAAATATTTTAAAGAAATTAAAAATAAAAAAATTAAATTAACAAAATTAAAATGTAAAGAATTTGAAAAAATTGCAATAAAAAAAATTAATAAAAGAAAATAGAATTAAAATAATTCTGCTAAAAAAATGCAAAAAAAAAAAATAAAGTTTTTCCTTTATGTAAAACTTTACTTTTTTTTCGATGAAACAAAATTATTGATCGTCCTGAATAACATATTTACTCGTTAAAATATTTACTCGATAAAAACTAATCGTCCGGTTTCATATATATTGTGAGATATTTAACTTGATTAAAATTTTTTTTTTTTTTTTTTGCTTGATTGAAGTGAAATTTTTTTTTGTTTAGATAAAATATTGAATCAAAAAAAAAAAAAAAGAAAAAAAAAACGTTACACTCTGGATTTATTTCATCGCATTAACACTTATTCATCATTCCTGTCAGTATATATAACGTGAATGCGGAACAGGTATACCTATTTTTCAAATTTTCAGCTTTTAACTTCAGATTCATATATATATATTTTCACAGCTTGTATGTTATTGGCAAAAAAAAGCCCACTAACAAGTCATCAATTTTATTTTATTTATTTATTTTTTCATCAAAATTTTGATAATTCGAATCAACGAAAAAACATTTAAAAAAAAATTCGAATCAAAAAGAAAATTTTTTAAAAAATTGTAAAAAAGGTAAAAAAAAAATTATTTTTAATGTTGATTTCTTTATTTCAAAAAAATATATTTATTTAAAAACATTTTTTTCATCCAAAAAAATTTTCCTTACAATTTTTTTACAAAGTTATTTTTCAAAACTTATTTTTTCAAAAGCTTCGTAACCTATTGTACGATAATAACAACAATAATGTTAATGCGGCCAACTAAATTTTTTAATTATTATAAAATTTCTTATTATAGTACTTTGTACGAATGGGTTCTACCCGTATACATTCAATAAATAAATAAATAAAAGCTTTTATTTTTTATTCATTTGTTTATTAATAAACGGGATATGTTTTTTTTTCTTTATAAAGAAAAACTTTTTTTTTAATTTAATTAGTAAATTATTTAATTTTTTTAATAAAAAATTAATTTTTTTAATCTCTCTGAATTGGCAAAGAATTTTTTACGAAAGAAAATTTTTTTTTATACAACAATATTTGTGGTAATAAAAATAATTTTTTTTGGTAACAAATTCGATTTATCAAAGTTTGACTAAGGTTTTATTTTACCAAACACATACTTACATATATATATATATATATATATATATATATATAGATATGATTTGATAAAATAAAAAGGAAGTGAGGATTTTTATAAAATTGCCCGAGAAAATTATTAAAGTGCCCTACTTCTTTTCTCAAGAGAGAACCCGCTGCTCTCAGGTATTGAGCGTTGCATGAACCTTTTCAGTAAAAAAAAAAAAAAAAGAAAAAAAAATGTGTCTCTTTTGACGGGAAAGTCAGTTGCACTGAAAATGCACTCATTCTAGTAAGTTTAAAATTTCACAACAAAAAAGAATCAAATAACGATTTTTCAAAAAAAAAAATAATCTAAAAATAAAAATTCATTTCGTTGAAAATAAAATATAATTATTTTTTAAAATTATTTTTTAAATTACTATTTAAATTATTATTTAAATTATTTTTTAAATTATTTTTTAAATTAATATTTTATTTTTATAATCTCTGTTTTTTATTTTAATTTATTTTCATTTTCTTTATTTATTTTTAAATTCTTTTTTTTATTTAATTTATTTTCAATTTTTTATTTTCTTCTTTATTTTTTATTTTATTTATTTTTATAATCTCTGTTTTTTATTTTAATTATTTTCATTTTCTTTATTTATTTTTAAATTCTTCTTTTTATTTAATTTATTTTCAATTTTTTATTTTTTTCTTTATTTTTTATTTTATTTATTTACTATTTTATTTTAAACGATTTAAAGTTAGAAAAACAGTTCATTGACTTTTCCCCTTGATGCAATGGTAGATAATATTGAAAAATTTTAATTTTCCAGAACCGGTTCTTTAAATTTAAATTCTTTTAAAAAAATGATTAAAAATTCATAATTTGATTTACAAAAATTATTAATTGAAAAAAAGATTTTTTTCTCTTTATAAAATTAAATGTACGAAAATTTTCAGGAAAATTTCCATGGAAATAAATAAATTTCGCAAATATGTATGGCGTTATATTGAACTTGCCCTAGAAAATATGGGGTTAAAATGTAAACACATACATACACATTGTTATTTATTATTAAACGATTATATTAATAAATTCGAGGACGGCCTTTTTCCTCGTAAAAGATGCAATATATAGCAATGACACGTGGGTTTTTGTCTATTTTTAAACACCACCTACAGAAAACGACGTGAACTCGCTGGGAGAAGCAAGCAAATATCTTATACGTGTCTTGCATTTCAAAAATAGATTAATTATCAAAAAAAAAAAAGAAAAAGAAGAAAAAAAAACAAAACATTAACTTGCAATACCATTTAAATGAAATTTTTAGGAAAAAAAAAATAAAAGTGCCAAAGCATTGCAAATGTCAATGTTGAGTAGGTATTAAGTATATATAAACTACTTCATCCTCAAGTGCTATTACACTCAGTTACTACTTCAAAAACAAGTGCTCAGAAAACGCAGTAATTTCGTTAATAAAAAAAAAAAAAAAACCAAATTACTTATTTTCCACTGTAATTATTTTTCTCCATTAATTTTTTCTTTCTACTAATGCAATATTTTCTTTCTATTTGAAAAATTAGAAAAAAATTTTCATTTATACAGAAAAGTTTATTTTATTAAACATAAAAAAAATTAAAAATAATTATTTTTATTTAATTTTAATTATTTTTATTTATTTTTATTTATTTTTATTTATTTTTATTTTATTTATTTATTTTTATTTATTTTTATTTTTATCAAAGAATTTAGAAAATTTAAATAATCGGAAAAATTTGTTTTTATTTTAATTAATTTATTGTTTTAAAAAAATTTACTTAGTTGATTTTAAATAAAGGAATTTTTTTTATTAGCAAAAAAAAAAAAAATGGATCCAAATAATGTGAAATTAAAAGAAACTAAACAAATATCGTTTAATGCATTAAACATTGTAATTTTTCATCATAATATTTTCCCATCGATTAGCTAGTCATCTAAAGCGTGCAAAACCATGACTATAAGTTTAATCGTTTGGATGTTATCGACAACCATTTCCTGGCCACGAAACCTATACATGTATATATAAATATATATATATATATATATGTATAAAGGTATTAAAATTCAAGTTTAAGCCTCTTGAAGAAATTTAATCTCATTAAGATTTTCTTTCTTTAACGTAATTTAATTTCTTTAACAAGAAAAAAAAAACAGAAAAAACAAATAAAATACAAAACAAAGAAGAAGGTTTTTTTAAACATTTTTTTTTAGGTACGAATTTTATACTTTTTATTAAATAATATTAATTTTTATAATTTTTTTATTATTTGCATTACTTTTTATTATTTTTTTTCATTAATTATTATTCTACCCGTATAAATTCAATAAATAAATAAATAAATTAATTTTGATTAATTTTTATTTATTTTTTACCAATTTTTATTATTAAAATAATACAGTCTTACGACTGTAGGATTTATTTCAATAAATATACAAAATAAAATAAATAAATAAAAATTAAATTATAAATAATTTCCACTTACCCCCCCTCCCCTTTTTTTACTCAAAAAGAGCTATTTAAGAAATAAAATTATCCTAATTTTTTTTGAACATTCAACGCGACGATGAAAAAGTGGCACTCTGCCAAATGTTAATTTAATATGCGTTTTCAATTAGGAAAGTGAAGATATATATGTAATGATAAAAATCGTCGCTTTCTTTCTGAATTTTATGTCCAACTTACGTGACAAAAAAACATTTACAAAACAAATATTTTCACACGATATTAATTGTTTCCTAAACATTTCATTTTCTTTCTTTCTTTTCAACTTTTTTTTTCCTTATTTATAGATATACATTTTATTTAATTTCAATTTATTATTCAAAAATTATAATTAATAAAAATTACAATAATAATTATAATATTGTAATATATTATTATTATTATTATTATTATTATTATTTTTATTATTATTATTATTATCATTATTATTATTATTATTATTTTTATTACGATTATTATTATAGAAACGATTGTTATTAAAAATAATTAATTATAATAATTAAATAAAAATATTATTTAATAAAAAAAATATTTTTATTTTTTATGTAAACAATTAATAAATTGGAATTAAAAAAGTTTTTTATACCTGTGACCTATTTTTCTATTTATTTTATTATTAGCGAAAAATTATAAACAAATTATATTCTTTCTCGTTTTTACTGATAATAATTAAATATGATTAAATATGCTATTCGGAATTTTTAACAATAAAAGGAATTATTATATTATGGTAATCATACCTATGATTTGACACTTTTTCTGAACACATATTGAGAACACTGTTGACTGAATGAACATTTTTGCACAATATATTTTTCTCTTAAAAAACACAAAACTTAATTCCTCTCAATTGACTAGAATATCATATAATTTATATATATATATATGTATATATTGCCGCATGCCTGACTGTATTTGGCCTTGGCTTTATGACCGTATCAAGTGAACAGATGGAATATCACTGCTTCACATCCGCTCTTCATAGCAAAGCAAATAAAATCATATATATAGATAATATATATAATATATATATATTGGCTTATATAGAAGAAGCAAAAAAAAAATTTTTTTTTCTTTCTTTTTCAGTTTCTCGTGCCAAGTGGGTACTTGATCCGCAACATACGTCTATGTGTCGTCGCGCAAAGGATTTATATATATATATTTATATAAGGGATGGATGATTTGGGACATACAGAGAGAGAGAGAGAGAAAATACGGAAATGTCAAAATTTCAAAATGAAGGAATTTTCATTTTGAAAATAATGGAATCCGAACATAATGGAATACGTCAAAAAAAAAATAAATAAAAGAATGTGTCAATAAAAAAATCAGAAAAAAAAGAATAAAAATCTGTATAGAAAATTGAGGAAAAAAGGTAGAAAATAAAAAAAAATATAAAAGACAGAAAACTAAAAAAAAGAAAAAAAAATTATAAAACGGTACAGAAAAAATAAAAAAAAAAAATGCTGTACAATAATAAAACAAAGAATCTAAATTACAAAAGGGTGCAAAAAAGAAAGAAGACAAGAAAAAACGATAGTAAAAAACAGAAAGAGTAAAAATTTCAACTCTTTAAGATATAGTTCGTTTCTTTGAGAAAAAATTTTACCAAATTTTGAAAATTAGGTTTTCAAAATTAATTTTCTATATACAGTAAATATTATTAAATATTATTATTATTATTAAATATTATTAAATATTTCAAATTTAAAAACATTAAAAAAATTATTTTCTTTAAACTATAATAGTTTTGTTAAAAAATAAAAATTATAAAATAAATTATATAAATTATAAATAAAAAATATTCCAACAGGAAGAAAAATAATTTAAAATAATAATGAAAAATTTAATAAATAATTATAAATACTCAGGTTTTGTTTTAAATAAAAAAAATTTATTTATCACAAATAATAATTTATTTGCGCTAAATAAAATTTTATTTAGCACAAATAAAATTTTATTTAGCGAAAATAAAATTTATATTTAATTCCTATAAAATTTATTTTAAATTAATATATCTTTTCTCTGGGTTATAATATTTATTTTTCTTCAGATAATTCAAAATTGTTCAAATACTTCAATATAATTGAAGATATTTTAGTTAATTCAAAATATTTTAAATACATGAAAATAATTTAGAATATTTTAAGATAAATTAGACTATTTCATGGTACTTGAGGATGTTTTTACGATACTTGAGATAATTCACGTTACTTCAGATAATTCAGGATACTTTAGATAATCTAAAAATACTTTTAGATAATTTAGGATACTTTAAATAATTCAGGATATTTCAGATAATCTAAAGTACTTCTAGATAATTCATCAGGATACTTTAGATAATCTAAAAATACTTCTATATTAGTCACGCTACCTCAGATAATTCAGGATACTTCAGATAATTCAGAATACTTTAGATAATTTTAAAATACTTCTAGATAATTCAGAATACTTTAGATAATCTAAAAATACTTCTAGATAATTCAGAATACTTTAGATAATCTAAAAATACTTCTATATAATTCAGAATACTTTAGATAATCTAAAAAATACTTGTAGATAATTCAGAATACTTTAGATAATCTAAAAATACTTCTAGATAATTCACGCTACCTCATATAATTCAGGATACTTTAGATAATCTAAAAATACATCTAGTTAATTAAGGGTACTTTAGATAATTCTGGATATTTCAGATAATTCAGGTTATTTCAGATAATCTAAAGTACTTCTAGATAATTCTTCAGGATACTTTAGATAATCTAAAAATACTTCTATATTAGTCACGCTACCTCAGATGATTCAGGATACTTCAGATAATTCAGAATACTTTAGATAATCTAAAAATACTTCTAGATAATTCACGCTATCTCAGATAATTCAGGATACTTTAGATAATCTAAAGTACTTCTAGATAATTCATCAGGATACTTTAGATAATATAAAAATTCTTCTAGATAATTAAGGATATTTCCAGTAATTTAAGATAATTCACAGCAATAATAATAATAATAATAATAATAAAAATCCAACGTGCTTCAAGGTATTTTACGATACCTCATATAATTTACATTACTGTAAAAAATTCACAGTATTTAAAAATATTTTTTAAGATAATTTTCTAGTACATCAATGTAATTGCAGTGTAGTTATTTACCCTTCATAATATTTAATTTAAAAAAAGAAAATTGTTGCGAAAATGAAACGAAAAAAAAATTCTACCAACTAGAAAACGATTAACCGAGAGACAGAGAGAGAGAGAGAGAGAGAGAGAGAGAGAGTAGTAAATTACAAAAACGAAAGAGTAAAAAAATAAATCCCGAAAATAGAAAAAGATGGATTAATCCATAACCAGGCAGACGACAGAATGATTTAGAAAGATGGATATGAATGGACAAACATAAACTAAATCATATAGTTCCCAAAAAAGATATAAAAAAAATTGAAAAAGGACGATACCTCGTGTCTTCCGCACCATTCCGGAGGGGGCGTAGGTCCTGCCTCGGCTTGAGGACAGGGGTCAGCCCCCATTTCTCGATTAACTCGATGCGGGAAATCTTGGCGCTTCGCGGCGGTTACGAGAGGGGGTTTCTCCCCCCCTCGAGCCCCATTGCTCCCGAGCGCCGCACCCCCACAGAGACTCACTTGATTCACCCCTGCTCCTGCTGCTGCTGCTGGCCCACCCACCCTCCCTCCCTCCCACCCCCCTAAACGCCCTTGGCGCAAAGCAAGTGAAGCCACCAAAATGGCTGCTGCCTCCACACTGCCTCCTTCTAATTCCTCTTCTTCTTCTTCTTCCACCTCTTCTTCTTCTTCTTCTTCTGCTTCTTCTTTTGCTTCTTCCAGATCGCTTTTTTTATCTTTCAAGATACACGTTGCCGCCACCAATTGCCCTCGATCTCAGCGCCGCCACATCACCGAATCGAGCGAGATCATCCCCTAGGTTAGGGGGACTGGTCGTCGTCGCCACTGCCGATCGATGCCTCCGTCGTCGCGAGATCGTGAGCGAGAGAGAGAGAGAGAGGAGGCAAAGCAACCCTTATCGGTTGTTACACATAACACATATACACAGACACACACACACACACTTTTTAACAAATACTCCACTTTGGAGAGATAATAACACCTTTTTTTTTGCCAATTCCCCCCACCCCAATAATATACACACTGACAACAAAAACACTTGGGAGTGTCACCCGCGGCTGATCGCCGACAATGACCGCGAATACCACAGAATCGTCACTTCCGTCATTATTATTATTTGTAATGGACGAATTATTGGGTACACTTGTGACGACATGTTGTCCTTTTTTTTTTTTGCTCTTTGTTTTCTTCTTCTTTTATAAAAGTGTGTTTTTTTTTTTTTATTTTGCTTATGTTCCCCCGTTAATTCGCGTCGAGCAAATATGAAAACGAAGAAGAACCCGTGTGTATTATAAGAGAGAGAGATCCAACTAGCGGATACAGCGGGGCGTACTGAGCTTGTAAAAGCTCTAAGCTTCCGAGGTAGCAAGGCTGCGGTGCGCTGCCTGCCAGCCTGCTTGAGCTATGCGCGCTCCCCACCGCGCCTGTGGCATCAACTCCACTCTCTGCTCTCTCTCTCTCCTCTTCCTCTCTCTCCTGCCGTCCTCTTCCCCCTCTTTTCCCCCCCTGACGCCACCACCCAAAAGCTCGTGCTTTTCTCCCACTATTTTACTCTCTCTCTCTCGTTCTCTCTTTTTCTCTGTTTCTATCTTTGTCCTCCGCTATCTTCTTTTCTCTCGCCTTTATGTATCATTCGCTATTCTTTTTCTGATTCTCTTACTCTCTAGCATAGTTTCTGTTTATCGTAATCTCTTTCCTTTCTCTCTTTTTTCTCTCCTTCTCTCTTTTTCTGACTCTTGGTCTCTGTCTTTGTCTTGTTCTCTCTCTGTCCTTTTCCTTTTCTCTATCTGTTTCCTTCTCTCTCTATTTTCTTGTCTCTTCTCTTTTTCTGACTCTTGGTCTCTGTCTTTGTCTTGTTCTCTCTCTCTGTCCTTTTCCTTTTCTCTATCTGTTTTTCCTTCTCTCTCTATTTTCTTGTCTCTTGCTTTTTTCTTTCTTTTTCTATTTGCCTGTCTCTTTTTTTTCTTTTTCTCTAATTCTTCTTTAAACCTTTCTTTTCCTCTGTTACTCTTTCAACCATTCTTTTCATTTTCTTCTGTTTCGTTTTTTGCTCCTCTTTGCTCTCTAAGCATTGTTTTCTGTCTTTCTCTTCTTTTTTTATTTGTTTTCTTCTTCCTTTTTTTTTCTTTTTCTCCTTCTCTTTTTGTTCTTTTTCTTCTTCTCAATTTTTATATACTACTTTTCTTCATTTCTTGATCTGTTTCTTTTCTTTTTTCCCCTTTTGTTGAGCTTCTGCGAAGGGAAAGAGAGACAAACATTTGTAAATTAGCAATTATTCGCAATTATTATTTATTTTGAAAACATATATTTATATGTATAGAGAGTGATAGAACACTGGAAAATCGAATTCTGAAACAGAAAAAATCCTCAGTCGTCAGGAATCGAACCCTGGTCCTTGTGGTTGTAAATCCAGTAGCGATGCCATTTAGCCATTTCACGTGACGATGTTTAAAAGTTTACTAATGAATTTTACTTATAAAGTGAAGTACAAGGGATTATTTTTTATTGAAATTAGAACAACAAAATCAAAAAAATATATATTTAGTAAAGGAATTAAAATAAAAAAAATAAATAAAACGAAAAAATATAGAAAAATTTTTTTCAAAAAAAGATAAATGAAGATGTAAAAGATAAAACAAGATAAATAAAGATATAAAAAATAAAAAAAAAAAGATAATTAAAGATAGTAAAAAGTAAAAAAAATTTTAAAAAAAGATAAAGATATAAAAAATATCAAAAATTAAAAAAAAGATATAGATATAAAAAATAGCAAAAATTAAAAAAAAGGTAATTCAAGATAAAAAATTTTTTTTAAAATTTTAAAAAAAGATAATTAAACATAGAAAAAGTTGAAAAAAATATAAAAAATATTAACAAAGAAAGAAAAAAAGGATAAACAAAGATAATAAAAAGAAAAAAAGATAATTAAAGATAGAAAAAGTAAAAAAAATTAAAAAAAGATAAAGATATAAAAAAATATCAAAAATTAAAAAAAGATAAAGATATAAAAAATAACAAAAATTAAAAAAAAGGTAATTAAAGATAAAAAAATTTTTTTATATTTTAAAAAAAGATAATTAAAGATAGAAAAGGATAAAAAAAATATAAAAAATATTATCAAAGAAAGAAAAAAAGGATAAACAAAGAAAGAAAAAATAGAAAAAAGGTTAAACAAAGATAATAAAAAGAAAAAAAGATAATTGAAGATAGAAAAAAGAAAAAAAGATAATTAAAGATAGAAAAAAGAAAAAATAAAGATAATTAAAGATAGAAAATATAGAAAAAAATAAAGATAAACAAAGATAAATAGAGAAAGAAAAAATAGAAAAAAGGATAAACAAAGATAATAAAAAGAAAAAAAGATAATTAAAGGTAGTAAAAAGTAAAAAAAAAGATAAAGATATAAAAAATATCAAAAATTAAAAAAAGATAAAGATATAAAAAATAACAAAAATTAAAAAAAGGTAATTAGTGATAAAAAAATTTTTTAAAAATTTTAAAAAAAGATAATTAAAGATAGAAAAGGTTGAAAAAATATAAAAAATATTAACAAAGAAAGAAAAAAAGGATAAACGAAGAAAGAAAAAATAAAAAAAAGGATAAACAAAGATAATAAAAAGAAAAAAAGATAATTGAAGATAGAAAAAAGAAAAAATAAAGATAATTAATGATAGAAAATATAGAAAAAAATAAAAATAAAGATAAACAAAGATAAATAGAGAAAGAAAAAAATAGACAAAAATAACAAAACTAAAAAAACATAATTAAAAATAGAAAAGATAGAAAAAAATTAAAAAAATTTAAACAAAGAAAAAAAAAAAAGAAATAAAAAAAGGATAAAAAAATATAAAAAAATAAAAACAAGATAATTAAAGATATAAAAGATGAAAAAAAATAATGCAAGATAGAAAAAAATAAAAACAAAGATAAACAAAGAAAGAAAAGAATAAAAAAAAGATAATTGAAGATAGAAAAAAGTAAAAAATAATTTAAAAAAAAGATAAACAAGGATAGAAAAAATTAAAAAAAAGGATAAATAAAGATAACAAAAGATATTTAAAGATAGAAAAAATAGAAAAAAATAGAAAAAAAATTTTAAAAAATGTTAAACAAAGATACAAAAGATAAAAAAAGACAAACAAAGATATAAAAGGTAAAAAAGATAAATAAAATAATAAAAAAAAATAAAAAAATAAAAAATATATTTTTTAATTATATCCAGACATACAAAATTGTTTAATTTTTAAAATAGAGGAGTGAGGGAGAGAAAGAAACCTTGTCTTTTCTCTCTCTCTGTGTCTGTATTACATCATTTGGCTCTTCTTCTTTATTTTTCGTTTTTCTTCTTCTTCTTCTTCTTCTTTCATTTCACCTTCAACTATACTTCGTCTCATGTATGCACTCGTCTTTTGCCGCGGCATGCCGGCTCACTTACTTCACCTACTTAAATCCCCTTAGGCGTTTCCCTCCTTTCTTTGACTCCCTTAAGGAGAACCTCTCCCTACTCACATCTTGCGTCACCACTTCTTCCCATATCATACTTATTAACTATAAAGGGAATGTGACTTCTAAATACTGTTTTCATGATTAGTACGCATTCGCTCCGGGGATTGTTCGAGAAAGATAAAAAAAAAAAAGATATATCGTAAAAAAAATCGCTAAATTATATTTAATACTACAAAAAAAAAAAAAGAAAAAAACTTTCAGAAATGTTTTCTTCTAAATCCTAGGGAAAATTACTGAACTTAATGAAAATGTCTTTTACTACCGATGATACGTTAGAGAATAAACAACTTTTTGTTTGACTGAAATTTTCTTTTATTACTCGAAAAAGGGAAGATACCGTCTGACCGAATTCGGCTTTTACTACTGCGACTAAAAATTAAAAGAATGTTCGAAAAATTATTATATTATAATAATTATAAAAAAAAATTATTATTTTCTGTCTGACCAAAATTGGTTTTCTCTATACTAATAGAAAAAAGAATTCAAATTGTCTGACTAAAAATATCATTTACTACTGATATTAAAATTAGGATAAATTTAAATAAGTCTTAGTAAAACGTTTAGTAATTATAGAATAAAGTAGTAAAAGATATTTTTGTTCAGACATAAGGTTTTTTATTTTACTCTAAAATATCGTTAGTAGAAATTATTATTTTCTGTCTGACCAAAATTGGTTTTCTCTACTAATAGAAAAAAAGAATTCAAATTGTCTGACTAAAAATATCATTTACTACTGATATTAAAATTAGGACAAATTAAAATATGTCTTAGTAAAACGTTTAGTAATTATTAGAATAAAGTAGTAAAAGACATTTTTTTCAGACATAAGGTTTTTTTTATTTTACTCTAAAACATCGGTAGTAAAAATTATTATTTTCTGTCTGACCAAAATTGGATTTCTCTACTAATAGAAAAAAAGAATTCAAATTGTCTGACTAAAAATATCATTTACTACTGATTTTAAAATTAGGACCGATTAGGACAAATTAAAATATGTCTTAGTAAAACGTTTAGTAATTATAGAATAAAGTAGTAAAAGGCATTTTTGTTCAGACATAAGGTTTTTTATTTTACTCTAAAATATCAGTAGTAAAACACCATTTTAGTCAGACACGACGTTTCTTGTAGTTTTGTATAAAGTAGTAAAAAGCCGTTTTAGTCAGACGAAAGTTTTTTAATTTTTGTGTATTAGTAGTAAAATAAAATTTTAGATAAACAAAAATAAAAAATACTTTAATAAAATAATAAAATATAAAAATTGTATAAATATATTTTTATATACTTATTATTATATGTATTATTATTATTATTATTTACCACATTAATATTGGTAGAAAAATCTAGTTAATGCAATTAAAAGAACCTTTTCTAATCTCAATGACAAACAAAGTCATAATGAGAAATACTACTTTAATCTCATATGTTATAATATAATAAGAGAGGGATCTTTAGTACTTAAATAAAATTTCTAGTTTTGTCAGAATGTTTTTTTTTTTTTTTGGGGGGGGGGGAGGGTAACTTTGTGGATATCTTTGCGAAATAAATTGGATATAAAACTTTGCTATAGATGGACTTTTGTGTAATAGGGCGAACAAAAAAAATCAATGCCTGGGGAAAAAAAGGGGCAATAAACCATTTTATTCCTCTCGATATTTGGTCAAAAAAATAGAAATAAAAAATTAATCCCAAAGGATTATTTAAGTTTAATTTTTTAATTTTCTCGAATTTTCTTTAATTATCTATAATTAAATTTTAAATTAAAAATTAAAAAATTAAAATTAAAAATAAAAATTTATTTATATTATTTGATTAACTAACTTATTAATAATATTAAAAAAATTCCATTTACTAAATTTAAAAAAATAAAAAAAAATAAAAATTTTTCGCTTCATTTATAATGACACTTGGTTTTTTTCACGCGCTATATCGGAAACTGCTATTTCCCTCTGGTACATTTCCATATATAGTAAATATTTCTGCGATACTGTTTTACGATTTTCGTTTCTTTTTTTTTTCGCCCTCTACAATATATAATGCAGATATATATATTGTGCCGAGAAACAATTGTTGAAATAAGTTCTGGGATTAAAACCAAAAGAATATCACGGTGCAGAAATAAAAAAAGAAAAATAAAAGATATATTGTTTTGCAAATGTTTTGTTATAATCTTCCATATATATATATAAAAAACGGATTCTTTTTTTTAAAGCTTACTAATTAAATAATAAAAAAAATATGTAAATAATTTAAATTATAAATAAATATTAAAAAATAATTTTAAAAAATAATGTAAATAAATAATTATATTTAATAAATAAAAAAAAAATTAAAACTTCTTATTATATATTAAAATTAAAAAAATATATATAAAGTTGACTTGCATATATTTATAAAGAAGAAAATGTTTTCGAGTTTTGTCTTTATTATATCCAAGAAAAGTTGGAGCCAAACTTCGATAAATTTATCATTTAAAGTGTCAACTGTTGCTTCCGATTTGGCAAAATGTGCCAAAAAAACTTGTATTCAATGGTATAAAAAGTATAAAGGTCAACTTTTTTTTTTCCATGTTAAAAAGAAAATAAATTCACGATCGCAAATTTTTCAGGGAACTAATTTCCACTACAATTAATTATTACACTAACTAGTATTCAACTAATTATTGAAAATTTACCCAATTTTTTTTATAGTTATTTAGTTATTTTTGTTATTTATTTTTACAGTAATTTTTTTATTATTTTTATTTTACTGATTTTTTAATTTTTATTTGACTCATTTTTTTTAGTTTTTTTTTTAAATTTATTATTAGTTTAGTTTTTTTACCATAAAAAATAAACGTTTACTAAAAAATAAAATATTTTTTCCAAAAAATTTGAGTGGAAATATTTTTTTATTTTAAAATGGAAAAAAACTTTTTATCTTCCTTTTTAATTTGTCAACTAATTATTAAAAATTTACCCAATTTTTTATAGTTATTTGTTATTAATTTTTATTTCAGTAATTTTTTTTATTATTTTTATTTTATTTTTTATTTTTATTTTCCTTTTTTTTTAGTTTTTTTTTTTTAAATTTATTTTTAGTTCAGTTTTTTTACCATAAAAAAATAAACGTTTAATAAAAAATAAAAAATTTTTTCCAAAAAAATTTGAGTGGAAATCTTTTTTTTATTTTAAAATGGAAAAAAACCTTTTATCTTCCTTTTTAATTTTTAGAGAAGAGTTCCTCGTTTTTTTCTTATTCAATGAAAAGAAAGTGTGTTTTTCTTATCTTTTTTTCCGCAAAATAATTAATAACAAGATTAAATCAGAAATATAAAGTGCGTATTAGATGTCAAGTGAAAATCGGAAGGAAAGTAATAGAATGTTTTTTCTTTTTCTTTTTTTTTATCAGTGGCTGCCCCTCTATATAGCAATATGTAATCCCCTTGAAAGGAGTTTCCCTTTTATAAACGGCCTCTGACCCTCTGACGTTTTTACTGGGTTCAAACGCAACAAACGCGTAGTAAAGCGAGCGAAGAAAGATGAGAAAATGTATGGGGATAGGGTAGGAGAAAACTTTTAAAAATCGAAACTATACAATATATAAGTCTCACTCTCATCTCGAGATTTGTAACAATAGAAGAGTGGAAAATGACTTTGTACACAAATATCACGGGGGAAAAAAAAATTATATTTACCTAAAACAGCGAATTGTTTACACTAGAATAGCGAAATATTTAACTGAAAAAATTTTGCTACATTTTTATTATTTTATTATTTTTAAAATAATTTATAATTTTTTATTATTTTAATAAAAATAATTTATAATTTTTTATTATTTTAATAAAAATAATTGTAAAAATAAATATGGAAATTTCGTAACGTTTTAATACAAAATTTTTTTCTGCAAAATTAGATTTGTTTACTAATTAATTAATTTGAGAATGAATAATTTAAAACAAATATTGTATTTATAAATTGTAAGAATTAGGTTTTCTTTTTTTTTTTTTTAATTATAATTAATTAGAACACATTTTCAACTCTAAAGCGTGACATTATATCGTGAGAATTGTCGCAGTAGTAAAATCAACGTTAAGTCAGACGCATTCAAATCTTTAATTCACTCCTGCTGAAACTCTGCTTTGTTCTTTGATTTATGTCTTTTATATTCATTTTATATTCAATTTACTTAAATAATAATAATATTATTTTTTTATTTTATTATTATTATTATTATTATTATTATTATTTTATTATTATTATTCTTCTTATTATTATTCTTATTATTATTATTATTATTATTATTATTTTTATTATTATAATTATTTTCTAATGATAATATTAATATTATTTTAAAAATAATTTATAATTTTTTTATTATTTTAATAAAAATAATTGTAAAAATAAATATATAGAAATTTCGTAACGTTTTAATATAAATTTTTTTCTACAAAATTAGATTTGTTTACTAATTCAACTCGATTCAATTCAACCATTGAGGTTTACTATTTTCAAACATGTTAAATATTCAAAAAGGCCTGACTCTATAAATATAGGTGAATTTTTTTTTTCTCAACTCATACATAAATTTGTTATTTCTATACAGACTTTTTAGATATTAAATATAAAAATTCTAACCTAAAAAAGTATATATACGTGTCCTGACGCGGTGAAAAGTGAGTTTAGGGGCAAAAAAAAAAAAAAATTATAGGTTATGTTTACTTAAAAATTTCAAAATATAACCTATAATTTTTTGCTTCTAAGGTCCCTATCACCGCGTTAGGACACATAAATAGAATATATTTTTTTTAGGTTAGGAATTTTATGTTTATATATTGTATCTATATATATATAAAAATTTTTTTTTGTCAACTTGAGATTTTTATGTTTAATATCTAGAAAATCGATTTTCAGTCAAAAAAGAAAAGTCTGTAATGATAGAAATTTTCTACGTTGCAAAGTCCACTGTGGAGTGCAACCCCCTTCCCCTCCCCTCCCCCCCCCTTCGTCACTGGTGAGGCAAGGTCCAAATGAAACGAGGTCACATAGAGTGAACAGTGTCACAATAAATTTTTCGCGACGATGGACAATGTTCTCCTATATATATATATATAAAAGTCAATATGCCGGACAGGTGGGATGAAATCGAGGATTTTCGTGACCGTTCGTTTTGCACGATATATATATATATATAATAGAACCATGTTTCGTGAGCGACATTAGCAAATTGATAGAGATCAAATTAGACGACAAAAAATAAAAAAAAAAAAATTTCTTGGTAGGGGTAAAGAGTCATCTTTTTATTTAAGAGAGAGAGAGTAAGAGATGATATATAATATAGCAAAGAGGAGATAGATATGATTCTTTTGCAAAATGAGATGGGGGACGAAGATGAGGGATATTATATATCGTCAATTCTTATCGTGACAGCTTATATCATTCACAAATATATCCTCCCAGGAATAAAAGTAAAGTAGAAAAAAGAAATGTTCGTTTTATATAATAATCATTGGAAAAAGAAAAGAGGCATTGAAAAAAAAGGAATAAAGCTAAAGTTTTCTTTTTTCTGTCTTCTGGAAAAAAAAGAAAAAAAAATTTTTTTCCGATTTTTTCTAAACTAAATATTTTTTATTTTTAGTACAAATAATAACTATTATTAAAATTTATTTTAAAATTTAAACTATATTATAGAATTTATTATTAAATAAATAAATTTATTTTGTATTATATATTATTTTTTAAATCGATTAAATTTTATTTATTTTAAATATATTTGCAATTATTGTGTTTCAAATATAATTCAAAAGGAAATAAAAAAAAAAATTATTTGCAATTCAAAGTATAGATATTTAATTGATAATTGGAATAATGTTTAATATAAAGTCAAGTATAGTCGATTATATTTGAATATCAAAAAGAAGTATTTTCTACTTTTTTCTTAGTTTTGCGTTTATATTTAAACGCTGTCTTTATTTTCATCTTTGTTTATTCCATATTATAATTTATTATACATAGTACGTCTATATAATTGTATTATAAATAAATTGAAATATAAAACGATATAATTGTAATGTAAATAAATATTTAGAAAGGGTTTTTTTTTTATTTTTATTAGTAGATTAAGTCGATTAAAGCCAGACAAAATCACTAATATATTAAAAATCAGTAGTACAAGTAAATATTTCATTAGACATTCAATTTTTTTTTTCGTAATTTTATTAGTAGTTAATATTTGATTTAGTCAGACATAATCACTGAATTTGAAAATCAGTGATACTAGTCAATATTTAGTCAGACTGTCTATTTATTGTAATTTTATTAGTAGTACAAGTAAATGTTTAGTCAAACTTACTAAAAATTTTTTTGTAATTTTTATAAGTGGATTAAATTGATTTTTAATCAGACACAATCAGTAAATTTAAAAATCAGTAGTAAAGGTAAATTTTTAGTGGAATTTTTTGAATTTTGCTTATTTTTTCCCTAGTAAATGTAAATATTAATTCTTATTTATTTTTTTGTAATTTTACTAGTAGTACGAATCAATTTTAATGATACATAATAAATAAATGAAAAATCAGTAGTACAAGTAAATATTTAGTCAGACTTTCTAATTAATTTTTTTGTAATTTTACTAGCAGTACGAATCAATTTTAATGATACATAATAAATTAGTCAAAAATCAGTAGTAATAGAAAATGTTTAGTCAGACTTTGAATTTTTTTAATTGTGTAAGTAATACCCGATGGATAAAGTCAGAAAAAATTACTAAATAATAAAAATCAGTAGTACAAGTAAATATTTAGTCAGACTGGCAATTTTTTTCTTAATTAAATCAGTAGATGAAGTCAGTTTCAGTCAGACTTATTCACTGAATTTAAAAATCAGTAATATAAGTAAATATTTATTTAGATGTTTTCATATTTTGTAATTTGATCAGTAGTACAAGTAAATATTGAGTCAGACTTTCTAATCTTTTTCTCGTAATTTTCATAGTAGATATAATCGGGTTTAGTCAGACATAATTACTACATTTAGAAAATCAGTAGTATAAGTAAATGTTCAGTCAGACATAAGCATTAAATTTAAAAAAATCAGTAGTATAAGTAAATGTTTAGTCAGACTTTCTTACATTTTGTAATTTACTAAATAGTACTAAATTAAATAGTAGTATTTTACTAAAAAAATTAGTTAAACTACGATTAAATTTTAGTTATTTTCACTAAAATTTTAGTAAAAAAAAAAAGTAGTACTAAATGAAATAGCAATATTTTACTAAAAATTCATGCCCACTTGGAAAGATTCCCGGGAAAGTGCCCCCTGGAGGTTCTATAAGAATTCCGCCGGAACTTCCAACGTAATTCCGTTGGAATTCCATCGGAGTTCTAAAGAATTTCCGATGGGATTCCGACGGAGTTCCGACAGAATTCTGACGGAATTCCGACGGAATTAGGACTCTAAAAATTTTGAAAAAAATTAATCGGAATTCCGTCGGAATCCTATCGGAAATTCTTTGGAACTCCGATGGAATTCCGACGGAATTACGTTGGAAGTTCCGGCGGAATTTTGATAGAACCTCCAGGGGGTACTTTCCGGGGAATCTTTCCAAGTGGATGAAAATTTCCACTAATTTAAAGTAATAAAAATTTCTACTAATTTTTCATAATTTTTGTAAACTAAAACTTTAGTAAATGAAATTATTACTAAATGAAATAGTACTATTTTACCCCCCAAAAAAAATTAGTGAAAATACCAACTAATTTTCCCCTTCAAACGAATTCCCTTAATTCGAATATTGAAAATATAAAACTTAAATAGTACTATTATTTTTATTTGATTAAAAAAATATTTATCTGGAATGTCGATACGTTTCTCTAGAATAAAGAAAACGTTCCCTGTTTTAGTAAAAATATTTCCCTGTTTCAGTGAAACTTATTACTGTTCCATGGTGAAAAAAAATTTTTTACGTGTCACAGAAAATTAAAAGGCATTAAAATAAGCTGCAATGCTTATTATTTTAATCCAATTTTGCTTATTTTAATATCAAAATAGATTAAAATAAGCAAAATTGGATTAAAATAAGAAGCGTTGCAGCTTATTTTAATGCCTTTTAATTTTCCGTGGTATTATTATTAATTTTTTTAAAAATTTTGAAAAAAAAAATTTTAAAATCAAATTTCTGTTTAAATATTGAAATACGATTTTGAAGAATAATTCATTTTTCGACATTCAGCGCGCGCACTCTCAAGAGAGAGAAAGATATATCCTGAAGTAGTTAACCTTTTCCGAGAGGGAAATGCATCTCCGGGAAATGGAGGAGGTGGAAGAAGAAGAAGAAGAAGAAGGTCGCCGGCATGTATGCAGACAATCTGACACCAAGATGCAGTGACGGCATTGATCTTACCCCACTGTCTATGTAGTGGCATAAAGTAGACAGAAGTGCATTTAAATATATATATATATATATTTCTATTCTATATATATATTTGACACCGTAGGCACTAGAAATGCATATTTCGTACCGCGAGTTCGCTTTGCGGACGAGAAAACTTGAATAACGCGGAAGACTCTACAATTTGAAGAGAGAAAGATAAAAGAGAGGAAGGAAATATATATATATATATATATATAAAAGAGAGATGGGTGTGGGTACGCTACGCGAAGCGGACATAGACAAGGTCGCAAAGCGTTGATGCTCATCTCTCTCTCTCTCTCTCTCTCTCTTCCTTCCTATCTCCTTCTCTTTCGGCCTATTTCTCTCTCCTTCTCGACAACCACGCGCAATCAATACAACCCCCCTCTTTTCTATTCCCACCTTTCCCCACTCTATACACTCACAAACTTCCATCCTGCACAACCTCCATACTGTGCGCACCACCTGGTTTTGCCCCCCCCCTTGCCCCCGACAACATAAACCCCAAAACCCTATCATACCCCCCTACGGCGCAGCACTTCATTTCTCTCTCTCGCTCTCTCTCTCTCCCCCTTCTCAAACCTTACCACCACTAATTCCACTCTCTTTTCAATGTGTGTTCATGTTTATGGGTTTCATGCAATCCACCATGATGATCGAATCAGCTGATTCTGAAAATGCGCGCGCCCACACGTTTTTTTATTGGTCATTTTTGGGGTGGGTTTTTTTTTCTCGAAGATTTGGGGAAATTTTTTTTTTTAATCTTAAGAAATGGGTTTCTTTTAAAATTTGGTTTCTTTGTTAGTAGCAATTAAACTTTGGTTAGGCTAAGCAAATAATTCGGTTAGTATAACCAAAAAAAAAAACCAAAGCCAATCAAAATTATTTTCCAGTGATACTTGTAAGATTTGTAATTGAATGATTTGTAACTGGAAGATTTCTAACTGAATGATTTCTAACTAAATGAATCGTAACTAAATGATTTGTAACTGAATGATTCGTAACTGCAAAATTTCAAACTGAATGATTTCTAACTGCAAAAATTCTAATTGAATTATTTGTAACTGAATGATTTGTTACTGCAAAATTTCTAACTGAATGATTTCTAACTGCAAAAATTCTAACTGAATTATTTGTAACTGAATGATTCGTAACTGAATGATTCGTAAGTGAATGATTCGTAACTGAATTATTTGTAACTGAATGATTCGTAACTGCCAAATTTCTAACTGAATGATTTGTAACTGCAAAATTTTTACCTGAGTGATTTCTAACTGTAAAAATTCTAACTGAACTATTTGTAACTAAATGATTTGAAACTGAATGATTTGTTACTGCAAAATTTTTAACTGAATGAATTGTTACTGCAAAATTTCTAACTGAATGATTTCTAACTGCAAAAATTGTAACTGTATTATTTGTAACTGAATGATTCGTAACTGAATGATTTGTAACAAAATGATTCGTAATTGAATAATTCGTAACTGGAAGATTTCTAACTGAATGATTCGTAACTAAATTATTTGTAACTGAATGATTTGTAACTGAATGATTCGTAACTGAATGATTTGTAACTGAAAAATTTCTAACTGAATGATTTGTTACTGCAAAATTTCTAACTGAATGATTTGTTACTGCAAAATTTCTAACTTAATGATTTCTAACTGTAAAAATTCTAACTGAATTATTTGTAACTGAATGATTTGTAACAAAATTATTTGTAATTGAATGATTTGTAACTGAATGATCTGCAGCTGCATGATTTTTTACAGCAAGATTCGCAATTTTACAATATAATTACAGAAAGTACAAAAAACTATTGTCTGACTAAAACCCACTTATTCTACTGAAGAAGGAAATGCATCAAACATCAAAACCTTTGTCCGACTAAAACGGGTTTTTACTACTGTATACAAATCAACAAGAATAAAAACGTTGTGTCTGACTTAAACCATCTTTTACTACTGATTTTTTAGATCACAACAATCAAAAAATCCCCCGTGTCTGACTAAAAACGTATTTTACTACTTTGTAAACCATAATTAGAGGAGGTAAATCATTAGTGTCTGACTAAAAATTATTTTTATTACTGTGGGACAAATAACACTAAATTTACTACTGATCGTAACACATAATTTCCACTAAAGTTACGCCTGACGAAAACTTTATTTCACTACTGATTTTTTAAATTACAACAATAAAAAAACACTGTCTGACTAAAAATAACTTTTACTACTTTGTTAACCATAAATACAGCAGGTAAAACATCTGTGTTTGACTAAAAATTGTTTATACTACTGTGGGACAAATTAAACTAAATTTACTACTAATGGTAACACAAAAAAAACCCGGCTGACGAAAAATGTATTTTACCACTGATACACAGTAAAAACAATGTCTTAAACCGTTTACACCTTAAATTAAGCCCATATATTTTGCATAAGTCTGTCCTTTTTTAATTGGTCTGACTCCGTTTACACCTTAAATTCAGCCTCAAAAATAGGCTGAAATCAAGATTTCTTTTTTAGTGTGTATTTGAGATAACAACAATCAAAACTTGCTGTCTGACTAAAAATGTCTTTTACTACTTTGTATTATAATTAAACAAAATTCCGTCTGACTAAAAATTCCTTTTACTACTTTGTATAATAATTTAAAAAGGTAAAAAAAATCTGTCTGACTAAAAATGCTTTTTACTACTTTGTATTATTATTAAACAAAATTCCGTCTGACTAAAAATTCCTTTTACTACTTTGTACAATAACTTAAAAAGGTAAAAAAATCTGTCGACTAAAAATGCCTTTTACTACTTTGTACAATAACTTAAAAAGGTAAAAAAATATGTCTGTCTAAAAATATCTTTTACTACTTTGTACAATAATTACAAGAGGTAAAAAACCTATGTCTGACCAAAAAACACTTTTACTACTTTAAAAAAAAGCAATTATTTTACTACTAATCTTAATGAAGTAAAATTTACAAAATAGTGTACTGATTCTAGTATTGGAATTAAAAAATAATGTCTGACTGAAACTTACTTTTACTACTTCCAGATTACAAGAAAATTTGAAATACACCTACCGGAAATTGATTTTTACCACTAAATTTAAAAATGACTAAATAAAAAAATTGCAAAATGGCTTGTCTTCCTAAAATTGACTTTTACTACTTACAGTAAAATTTAAATATAATTTAAAAAGTTCTATTTGTTTGGAACTTACTTTTACTACTGTTTTTTCAATTTAGAAAAAAATTGCGAAATTTTATGTCGCGCTAAAAATATCTCTTCTATTCCTGGCACAAAATATTGTAAAGTATTAAAAAATTTCGGTCTGAGTAAAACTGTCTTTTTCTACTAAAATTTATTTATTTAATATAATTTATTATTATTTATTAATTATTTTATTAATTTATTTATAATTATCTTCGAAAATACGTCTCTCTGAAAAATATTTGTGTTAATAAATAAATTAATAAATATATTTATTAATTAACTTATTTATTTATTTATTAAAATATAAACGGACAGTACCAAACGAAACAAATTTGGTACTTGAAAAAGAATAATGAACAGGCATTAGGGAATACTTAAGAAAAAAAGTTTAAAAAAAAATCCACGAGAGCTATTTGTTTTAAAAAAGAAAGGTAAGAAAAAAATACCTTTCCACGTGACTTATTCTAGTAATTTATATTATATATAGTTTAATTGATTTTCACTTTTTCTTTTCCCTATTTTTTTCTCCTATACCTATCACAATTGCTCTTCTTTCCCACCAAAAAAAAAAACGAAAAAAAAGGAATTTCCAAAGAAATTCGATTTTACCGAAGAGAGCAATTTTATTTTGTAATATACAAACATGGTTGCATTGATTCTCGATGTTTGATATTTGACACTTGGGAAAAGAACAAGAAGAAATATATTGTGACAGCGGTGAAAATAGAAAACGTCTTGAGATAAGTCTTTCTTCAATTACCATATATATTTCTAAGCAAAAAATAAAAATATATTTCTCTTCCAACAATAATAATAATAGTATTGATAAAAATAGCAATTTTATTAAAAATAAAAATAATAATAATAAAAATAATAATAATAAAAATAATAATAATAAAAATAAAAATAATAAAAATAGTAATAAAAATAATAAAAATAATAATAATAATAATAATAATAATAATAAAAATAATAATAAAAATAAAAATAATAATAATAATAATAATAAGTATAAATAAATATAAAAAAATTAGTATTTTCAAAATTTTTATAAATACTATGAAAGCTCTGCCTTTAATCTGACATTTAAAAAAAGGCCAAAACATGTAAGTGTATTATATTTCTTTTTTTTTGTTCACGTTGTTGCAATAGATACTTGACATTATAATTTTTTCTTCAAAGCATAATCTCAAAGACTCAACCCAAGTTTTATCAATATTCATTCATATTATAATTACCGTGCTTAATTAGGACCTTCGTGTATATTATTAAAGATGCACTACT
This sequence comes from Leptopilina boulardi, assembly GCF_019393585.1. NCBI lineage: Eukaryota > Metazoa > Arthropoda > Insecta > Hymenoptera > Figitidae > Leptopilina > Leptopilina boulardi. Next base: position 740,138 of record NW_026137838.1, read on the forward strand.
AAATATCAAGGAATATGGGTCACTGACGCGCAGTCCGCAACGCGACATGGATTTAAGCCAACAGCGCGGTAGTTCTGCAGCTCTTCGGACATTTAAAATAATTCTTTTGGATGTTTTCCATTCACAATACACTATGCGAAAAACTTTCACTATTTTTTTTTTTTTTTTTGACCATCCATCTCTGTCAATATTCATAAAATTATATTTTTATCTCCCCCCTCCCCAACCGACGCCCTAAAAAAATACCAATAAAATTTATAGAAATTTTTATCTATCGAAATTTCTAAAAAAAAATTTAATTCCATTTGAAAAAAAAAATTTATTTTTCTTCGATTAATTTATTAAATTAAATAATTAATTTAAATAAATAAATATTTTTGTAAAAAATTTCTATTTGAAATAAATATACAATTTTATTGTGATAATAAATTATTTTTCGAAAAATTTATTTATTCAAATAATAAAATTATTTAAATAATTTTTTTTCTTTTTTTTCGATTTTTTTTCGATTTTTTTTTTCACTCGGATTTTTTAATCACCAAACATGGCAGCTAATAAACCAAAGAGTTCAGAAAGGTCTTTTATAAACCAAAGTAAACAAATTGGAAAACTAGAAAGAAAGAAAAAAAAAATTGTGTTTAAAAAATGGAAATTTTTGTTTCGCCGAAAAAAAAAATGATGGTAAAAGGTGTGTATAATCAATACCTTTTACAGTTTGTAGGTTTTTATGGCACGAATCGCAATGCTCAACTTTTATTGCAATGCGGCAAATGCCACTGCATAATTTCCCAATTTTTTTTTTTTTTTTAATTTTTTTTTTTTTTTTGGTAAGGTGGATTAAAATACAATGCCTTGCGATTTTTTTTTCAATATCCATTCAAAAAGTATCAATAAAAATTAATCCACAGACTTCATTTTAATAAATGAAGTGAGAACAAAAACGAAAAAAAAATCGCTGATTAAAGAATTTCTCGAATCTGAATTTAATTAAAAAAAAATAATCCTCAGAATTTTGTAAAATTATTATTTAATTAATTTTTAAAATAAAAAATTAAAATTTAATTAAATTTAATTTAAATTTAATTTAAATTCCCGATTGTTAAAAAATGTGAAATATTAAAAAAAAATATTTTTATTTTTTTGAAGTATGTGAAATAAATAAAATAATTACCGAATTTTTTTATTATTATTATTATTATTATTATTTCTTTTAGTATTTTACTATTAGAAATATTTAATTTGAAATGCATCCGAATATAAATTCGAAAATTAAAAGTAAAAAAAAAAAATTCATCTGGGAGGATTCGAACGTACAACTATTGCGTTCGAATTTCTACGCGCCTTAACGACCGCGACCAACGAGGAATAAAAAATCCAAAATTTCGTCCATTGAAAAAATCGATGAAAAATCGTAATAATTACCACTAATCGAAACTAAAATTTTTATTTTTATTAAAAAAAAGCGGAAAATTTCCAAAACCACTGAAATAAAAATTAATAAAATATAAAATTCAAAATTTTCCGAACTTTTTTTTGACTTGGGTTTTTTTTCTCACAATCGAAGTCAGAGGAAAAATTGTGAATTAATTACTCATCGTATAATTAGAGAAGAAAATTATTCGCGTCACATATGACGAGACAAAACTCCTTTATATAGAGAGAACGCCATACCCAAAAAGGGGGTTTACGTGACCCAATCCAACGTTGCGGTTAGTTGACCTGGTTTCTTGGTCGATTCCTTCGATCAACCGCAGTCTAGGGATTAGGCCACCGATGACAGTTTTGATGAAACGAACGTCATTCTCTGACGCATTGGGCGAAAAAAAAAAAAAAAAAAAAAAAAAAAAAGAATCGAATGGAGTCTTCGAAACTTGTTTCTACCAATTATTGTACAATATTAGCCACTATATTCTCATCATAAAAACCTACTTATCAACTGCAGGCGATAAAGAGCTTTGAAAACTTTACACAACTACAGGAGAACGAACTTTTACTTCCAACAAAATTATATACGACACGCAGATATAACTGAAAATAATAGTCTATTTCTATTGTTTCGTATCAATGATTAAAATTTATAACTAGTTTAAAATATCACTGATTTAAAATATTATAAATTATTTATGAATACGAATATAAAAAAAAAATTCACGATTAATACTATTAAAATTAATATAATGAAAAAAATTTTTGTTTTAATTAAGAAAATTGGTTAGTTTTTGAAATTCGCGCCAAAATATTTTTGTAGATTATGTTCGGTTATTTGAAATTTCGGACAAATTTAAAATTCTATTTAATTGGAATTCTGTTCAATTAATTTATTAATATTATTTAGTATATATATATATATATATTATAATTTAAAAAATATTACAAATATTAAACACAGAAATAAAAATAAGGATTTTTATAAAATTTTCATTTCATGTTTATTCCTTCTCCAATATTTTAACACTATTAGAAAACCATTTAATTGCATCGAAATCGATTCTATTTTGCCACAATTACATTTTGTAATGCGAGAAAATTTTCGTCATTTTTATCTTATAAGCTAACAACAGAACAATTATTATCTCTTCTAATAGAAACATCTTTTTTTTTGTCTTTATTTTCTTCGAATAAAAACAAAAATAATTTTACTAAATTTATAAAAAATAAAATACTATATTCTCAATTCGAATTTTCTAAATATTTTACTAGCATTTAGTATAAAAAATTTTTAATAAATAAATAAATCCAAATTTAAATAAACAATTATTGATAAAAAAAATAAAATAAAATTTTAAATATAGAATTTAAAAAAATATATCAATTTCTTTCTAGCGATTACAGGGTGTCTACTAAAAATCTGAATTAAAATTCCAGGACTTTTTCAGGACAAATTTCTTATTTTTCCAGAACCTTAAGGATGACCTTAAGGAATAAAAAAATTTTTAGTTTAACTATTGTTTTCAGAAATTATTAAAAAATTAATTAATTAAGTAAATTTTCATTTTACTTATTTAATGAATTTTTTTTAACTTGATTGACAAAATTATAAATTTTTGAAAATTTAAAAAAGCAAAATATAAAAAATTCAAGGACAAAAATTAAAAATTCCAGGACTTTCAAGGACATTCCAGGACATTTCCAGGAATTCCAGGACTAGTAGACACCCTGGATTATAATGATTTTATAATAGTAAAATAAATTTTATTTTATTTAATTATTTAATTATTAAATTATTATTATTATTATTTTTTTTTTTTATTTGAAAATTTTTAAACGTTCAAGAGAAATTTGCCGCAAAAACGTTTTTTTAAAAAAATAATTCCTGAGTAGATAAAAAAATAAAATAAAACGATTTTGTTGGTTCAGCAAATAAATTTTCCTGAATAAAGAAACGTGAACTTTCTCTCTTTCTCTTTTATATAAAAAAAACCTAAAGCGGTAAAATAAGAACGTATATGTGTATAGAAAAAGAGACACAGGGGATTTTTGATCTGCAGGATCTTGAGCTTGGCACAAGAATTTTAGTTCTCTATATCCTTTATCGTACATAGAAGATTGTTCTTGTCAGAAAAAAAAGTAGAGGTAGAGAAAGAAAGAAAAAAAAAAGAGAATGAACGAGCATTTCTATATAAAGCCGGCAAAACACTCGAATGCAAGTGTGATATTGGTGACAAAAGAGTAACAAAAAAAGAAAAAAAAATAAATAAAAACTAAAAAAATAAAAGAAAAAAAAAATTATATATATTTCGTGGTCTTTGTACAAAAATTCTTTTTTAAAAGACAAAAGCCAACGCGATATCTGTTTTCAGTGTTGAATGAAATCTTATAGAACTTTTTCAATAGCCGAATTTTTCGTTTTTAATTTAAAAAATATTTTTTCAAATTTAATTAATTTAATGTAAATTAAATATTTATTTATCAATTTATTTGTTTTTATTTATTTAATTATTTCGGAATTTATTTATTTCTATTGTATTTATTTCATTATGAAAATAAAATTAAATAAAACTGAAAAGTAAATAAATAAAAAAAAGAAAACCTAAATAAATAAAGGAAAGTAAATAAATAAAACATAAAAGTAATTAGAAGAAATAATATAGTAATTAAATAAAAAAAAGTAAAAAAAATATTGACTTTTACTACTGATATTAAAATGTAAATAATTCAAAAATTTTATGTTTGACTAAATCCTATTTTTACTACTGAAAATAATAGGCGAATTAAAAAAAAATTATTATATGTCTGACTAAAACTTATTTTTACTACTAATAATCATAAAATAATTAATATTTCGAATGTCTGACTAAAACTAACTTTTACTACTGATTTTAAAATTTCTAATTTGTACTAATACAAATAAATGGCAAAAATAGAAAAAAAATTTGTCTGACTGTAGCGGACCTGTACTACTGACTCCAAAACTTACGAATTTAATATTGTCTGACTAAAACTGCCTTTTACTACTCATAAAAAAATTAATAACTTGTACCACTCACGAAAAAAGTTCTATTTTAAAACTTTATGTCTGACCTTAATTCAACTTTTACTACTTAAAAAAATATTTAACAAATTTCAATAGTTACGTCTGACTAAAACTGACTTTTACTATTTACAATAATAAAATCTTTCAATATCATTTGTAAATAAATTTCCGACTGAAACTATTTTTTTACCACTAATAATAAAAATCAGTAATATTTGATTGTGTCTGACTAAAAATGTATTTTACTACTTGTAGCAAAATTAATTAAATAAAATTATATTAATAATAAAAAAATTCTAAAAAAATTCGAGTAAATAAAAATTTTAACATTCAAATAAAAATTTTGTGAGAATTTCAAAAATTTTTGCAAATAAAAAAAATCAAATTTTAAATAGTGAATGAAAAATCAATAATTTTCATTGAATGAAAATTAGTGAAAGGGAAATACTTTCTATTTTAGATTTTTAATTTTTTCATTTTATTCACCCTATTTAGAAATGAATTGCAAGCCACGTTTATATATAGATGTATAGTTATATATATATATATATAAAGTACTTGAATTAAATGGAAGGATAATCTCTCGTCAGCTGGGTTTTCTTTTGAGGAATCATGAATGAAGCTTTGATAGTCGGTAACGCAGAGTCATACGTATGAGAACTCTTGTATCAATGAAACATCGATAACAAAGTATTCTCACATCCAACCAATTACCAACAACAAATAAACATATATAATTCTTTGGACAAAAGTATATAATTATATACGTTATAAATACTATATTAACCAGGTATTAACTTCAAATTACAAACCTAAAGTTTTATCCTTACAGTCATTATATGTCATTAAACATTTAAGCAAATCAGTAACGATGTAATTATATAATTTCTTCGCTGAAATGATTTTTGCAAAAATTATCACACAAAAATTTTTTCTTTTTAAACTAATTAAAATGAAAAAAATTCCTTTTAAAACAATAAATTGTTGGAAATTATTATTTTTAGTGGTAATTTTATTTAATTGCCTATTTTATTTTTTTTTTTGCTCTTAATTTTTTTAATTACTATTATTTATTATTATTATTATTATTATTATTATTATTAATATTATTATTATTATTATTATTATTATTATTATTATTATTATTATTATTATTATTATTAATATTATTATTATTATTATTATTATTTATTTCTTTGTCTATATATTAATAATAATAAAATATTTTAAAAAAATTTCCCGATTTATTTTTTCTTTAATAATTTATTTATTGTTTTGCTCTCGGCAGGAGAAGATAAAATTTAAATTTGAGTAGATAAAGAAGTTTTAATAAGCCTTCCTACTTTTGATTTATATATACTTTATGGTCAACAAAAATTTTATTGATTTTTAACTACTTTACACAACTTTTTCGATATATTTATATAACGTCAATAAATCAAATTTTATATATATATATATATATATGTCAGTATTGAATCTTTTCCGGTTTATATATAAAAAAAAATTTATTACTTTCAAAAATTTCAAAGATATTTAATAAAATATTGCTTTTTAAATCTGAATTTTATCAAAAAAAAAAAAAAAAAAAAAAAAATACCAATAAATAATAATACTAGTAATGATAATAATAATAATAAAAATTTAAATAATCTTAAGACGAGAATATTTTTCAATTTAGCAATTATTTTTTAATTTAGAATATTAATTTTATAATTTGTCTATACACAAAATAAAAAATTTATTTAATTCAAATAGTCGGTTACTTGACTATTATCAAATAATTATTTACTTCAACCAATTAAATATTTATTTGGACCAATTAAATTTTTACTTAGACAAAATAAATAATTACTTAGACCAAATAAATATTTACTTGGAGCAAATAATATTTATTTTAATTAAATAAACATTTACTTGGAGCAAATAATATTTATTTCAATTAAATAAACATTTACTTGGAGCAAATAATATTTATTTTAATTAAACAAAATATTTACTTGGACCAAGTATATATATATTTACTTGAACCAAATAATTTTTATTTTAATTAAATAAACATTTACTTGGAGCAAATAATATTTATTTTAATTAAACAAAATATTTACTTGGACCAAGTATATATATATATATATATATATTTACTTGAACCAAATAATTTTTATTTGAATTAAATAAACTATATTTGAACTAATAATTTTTTCTATTTTTGAAATTATTTTCGTAAAATAAATGGTATTTAAATGGTAAATTAAAATGGGTAAATTTAAATGGCATTTTTTTAAATACCATTTAATTGACTTAAATAAATATAATTATTTAATAGAAATAATTTTTTTTTGGTGATAATAGTCAAGTCCTTGGACTATTTGTGGGAAAAAAGCAAAAAAAAGTACTGCTTTTGTTGAATTAAAAAAAAAATTAATTTTTTTTTCCTATCCAATTGCAGACAGCTGCTAATGTATCACAGTAGATACAGTTGGTTTAAGTCAGACATTTCAGGCCAGACGGTTACGCTTTGCTCTACTTCATTTTCCTCGTAATCATGACAGCGACAAAATGATAATATTTCATTGAGAGAAAATTTTCAAAAGCATTTGGAAAGTTCAATTTTCTGTATTATCAAATGAGGAAAAATTTATTGCCTAAAAAAATTAATGAAAAATAATAATAATAATAACACTACTAATAATAATTATTATTATTTATTATAATATTTATTATTTTTAATAATAAAAAATTGTTTTTTTTATTATTAACATTTTTGTGTCTTTTAAAAAATTGTTTAATTATTAATATTATTAACATAATTAATATTCTTTGCTCATTCGGTTATTATTAAATAAATAAATTATAATAATTCACAAAAAATTAAAATGCATTAAAATAAGCTGCAACGCTTATTATTTTAATCCAACTTTGCTTATTTTTAATACCAAATTTGTTATTAAAATTGGTAAATTAGTATATTAAAATAAGCAAAATTGGATTAAAATAATAAGCGTTGCAGCTTATTTTAATGCAATTTAATTTTCTGTATTGTTATATTAATTTTGTAAATTAATTATTCACTGTTAGAAATTTGACTCTAACTTTACACTAAAAAGATTAAAATAAAAAAAATTTCAATCTAGAAAAGTGTGAATGTTTCCATGTCATTGGTTGGAGTAAAAAAATTTAAGCCAATGAAATATAAACTTTCGCACTTTTCGTGATAAAAAACTATATAAATTCATTTTTTTTTTTAGAGTAAAGTTGAAGCCCGATTTTTAACATTGTTGTAATATAAATTTATAATTTATATAAACACACTAAAAAATAATATTTACTTTCAGTTCACTTTTGACTAAAACCGTTAATATTAGAACCATTTTTACTGAATTTCAGCCATGAGTGTATGATTTTAAGTCCTAAAATTGACTTAATCTAGTTTTAAGATTAAAATTACACTAGTTTTAAGGCATTTTGATTTTAAGATATTAATGGTTTCAGTATTTGTTTTTTGTGTGAAATTAGCATTTCAATTTTGCAAATAAGAAAAAAATTCATTATTTTATTAGGTATTATATTTTTTATGTATTATTATTATTATTATTATTATTATTATTTTATTGTCATAATTGAAAATAGATTTTCTTTAAATATGATTTATAAAAAAAAATGAAAAACAATGGTCGGAAAAAAAGTGAGGTACAAAAGTCGGTAATATTGAATGCGATAAAATGGAAACTGCAACGAGAGACACTACTGTTCCATATGAGATGGAAAATTTTCTTCTCGTTCATGTTGAGATATATAATATTTATACCAAAAGGGACAAAATTGTGGGGAGGGTTTGAAAATTCTCGTGAAATTCATGATAATAACGAGGGATGGCGCCACGAGACGACAAAATACTCTTCCATCGACTACTCTGCACCAAATGACCCACTGTCCCATTTTCCCCCGCGCTAACCAACATCGTCAGCAAAAGTTTACGAGTCACTAAACCACCTTTTGAATACTTGTACTCAATGTTGTATACAATTGACTTTATATTTTCTTCAAACAATTTCTCTCTCTTTGTGTGTGTGTGTGTGTGTGTTTGTAACGTCATTCTTTTAATACATATATATATATATATAAAGATGAAATTTAAAGAGAATTAGATACAGACACAAGAATATAAATTCTAAAATTAATTTCTTTGAATTTTCAATTGACAGAATTTCATTACCCCGAATTTATTTTTAGTCTAATTTTTTGTTTCTTCAAATTATTATTCGAATTTCTGTACTAAAAAATTGTTAAAAGAATTTTTTATTTTATTTAATTATTTTAATTTAATAATAATAAATTATTCAAATTAATAATTATTTAAAATTTTACATTTATATTTCATTGAATACGAATTTTAGGGCCAAAATTACTCGAAATTTCATTGGACAGAAATATTTAAAATTTTTGATTTTACAAAATTAATATTAGAAGGGATTTTTTATTTTTATTATTTATTTTTAAATAGTTTTTATTTTTTTGCCGAATTTTCAATTTTTACTTTTGAAATTATTCTTAAAATTTATAAAATTATTTTAAAAAATTATTTAAAAAAATTAATTTATTTATAAAATAATTATTTAAAAAAATTAATTTATTTATAAATTAATTAATTATTAATGAATTAATTAATTATTAATAAATTAATTAATAAACACGAATTTTTCTTTTTTTTTTACAGAATTTTCATTTGTCCGAATAAATATTGTCAGAAAAATTTTTAGAGTCAAAATTAAAAATTAACCAATACTAATTTCGTTAATACCACCCTAATATGGTTAATTTTAAAAAATAAGAACACAAAATTTCTTATTCTCCTAAATATTTATTCGAACAAATAAATTTTTCCGTAAAATGTATTCTTTGTGTACAAATAAAAAAAAAAATAAATAAAAAATTCAGTTTCAAGAATTCTGTAAAATGCAAATTCGAAAAAATTGAAAATTTAATTTAGAAAAGAATATTTTTTAAATAAGATGAAAATTTCAACAAAAAAAAATTAAAAATTAAAATAAAAATAAAAACTCCCAAGGAAAAAGAAAATGTCATAATAATTTTATAATCCTGTAAAAGTTATAAAAATAAATGCATATAATTGAACCTGAATAATCAGCTTTATCAGGTCAGACAGAAATTCGATTTAAAAGCTATAAAATATTTTATGTCGTCGACATTTTTATCGAGTGTCTTCCTCTCAATAGCGATACTCAAATAATTTTGACTCGATTTTCTTTTTTTAAAATAAAACTTGTCACGCGAATAATGTCAGTATTATTTATTTATTTATTTTTTATAATTTATAATTTTAAATATAAATATAAAAATAAAAAAAAATATTATAATTTATTTGTGAACTCTTATATAAAATTTAAATAAATAAATAATTAAAAAATAACACAATTTTTGTTTATGAAAATGTAAATATAAAATTTTTTTTTAATTAATGTTCTTATTTTTCAAAATAATATTTTTAAACTTAAAAATTTTTTTGATTATAAAAATTTAACTAATAATAAATTTAGAATAAATTAATTTAAACAATGAATTGATTGCTAATAAAATTGAGACTTTTATTAATTTTCAATATAACATTGAAAAAGTAGAGGTTTAAAGAAAAGGGGTTAAAATTCTAAAGTTCAAAGTGCATATAAAATGTAAGTTTTCTGCTTTTACACGACCAAGTTTGAACAAGTAATTGCGACAACCTACACCTACTCGAAGCGAATGACCTCTTTAATTTTTTTTTTCAAGGTGGTTTATTTTTTTCTACATACCATTTTTCTAAAGACATTTCTAGAATTCAATTTTTTTAAACATCAATCACAAAGCTCTTAAATATATATAAAAAAAATAATAACAATTCAAATTTTTATAAAATTATAAATATTATAATTTATATAAAATTATAAATATAATTTTTATAGAAAATTATTAATATTATAATTAAATTATAAAAATTATAATTAAATTATATTTTTTTTGTATTATATTTTCTTTTAGCAAATAATATGAAGAAACCGAAAGTGGACCACAAAATATATATACACTAGTACTGAATGAAATTGGGTGTATGTGTGAGTGTATAATGCCTTATTGAATATTAAGTGAACTATCATTAATTGCTTCGATGAGTACAGATTTCGCTACGCAGATCGTATTGACAGGCCACTGTGAATGTACTTGAACATGGAACGGCAGTTCTAAAGCCAACACCACACTCCAATATTGAAAATCAATTAGTTGACCAGGGGGAACACTACAATGCAAGTGTGTGGGTGGATTTTCCCTCGGATCGCAAATGGACACCGCTGGCCAATTTCATATTTCAACAATAACACATGAAAATTCCTATACATAATTATTTATATTAAATTCCACTTATCTTTCTACATATAAACATAAAATCTTATTTAGTCAATCTTCGCGAATCTGTATTTTACGGAACGATACATTTTATTGATCACTCAGAAAAAAAAATTTGATTGAAATAACCAAATTTTCTTTGAAACAAACCAAATTTTGTTTAAAATAACTAAATTTTGTTCGAAACCACAAAAATTTGTTGGAAATAACTAAATTTTGGTTGAAACAATCAAATTTTGTTTGAAATAACCAAATTTCGATTGGATCAACCAAATTTTATTTAAAATAACCAAATTTTTGTTCAAAACTCCAAATATTTGTTTGAAACCACCAAATTTTGGTTGAAACAATCGAAATTTGTTTAAAATAATCAAATTTTGTTCGAAACAACCAAATTTTAACTGGATCAACCAAATTTTTATTTAAAATAACCAAATTTTGTTCAAAACTCCAAAAATTTGGTTGAAATAAACAAATTTTGTATGAAACCATCAAATTTTGATTGAAACAATCGAATTTTGTTTCAAAAAACCAAATTTCGATTGGATCAACCAAATTTTATTAAAACTCCAAAAATTTGTTTGAAATAACCAAATTTTGTTAGAAACCACAAAAAATTGTTGGAAATAACTAAATTTTGTTCGAAACCACAAAAATTTGTTGTAAATAACTAAATTTTGTTCGAAACCACAAAAATTTGTTGGAAATAACTAAATTTCGATTGGATCAACCAAATTTTTATTTAAAATAACCAAATTTTTTTAAAACTCCAAAAATTTAGTTGAAATAAAGAAGTTTTGTTCGAAACCCCAAAAATTTGTTGGAAATAACTAAATTTTGGTTGAAACAATCAAATTTTGTTTGAAATAACCAAATTTCGATTGGATCAACCAAATTTTTATTTGAAATAACCAAATTTTTTCAAAACTCCAAAAATTTGGTTGAAATAAAGAAGTTTTGTTCGAAACCATAAAAAGTTGTTGAAAATAACCAAATTTTGGTTGAAACAATCGAAATTTGTTTGAAATAACCAAATTTTTATTGAAACAACCAAATTTCAATTGGATTAACCAAATTTTTATTTAAAATAAAACAAATTTTGTTCAAAATTCCAAATATTTGTTTGAAATAAACAAATTTTGTTTGAAATCACTAATTTTTTTATTGAAACAATCGAAATTTGTCTGAAATAACCAAATTTTGTTCGAAACAACCAAATTTCAACTGGATCAACCAAATTTTTATTTAAAATAACCAAATTTTTTTTAAAACTCCAAAAATTTGGTTGAAATAAACAAATTTTGTTCGAAACCACAAAAATTTGTTGGAAATAACCAAATTTTTATTGAAACAACCAAATTTCAATTGGATCCACCAATGTTTATTTAAAATAACTAAATTTTGTTCAAAACTCCAAATATTTGTTTGAAATAAACAAATTTTGTTTGAAACCACCAAATTTTGGTTGAAACAATCGAAATTTGTTTGAAAATAACCAAATTTTTATTGAGACAACCAAATTTCAATTGGATCAACCAAATTTTTATTTAAAATAAAACAAATTTTGTTAAATACTCCAAAAATTTGGTTGAAATAAACAAATTTTGTTTGAAACAAACGAATTTTGTTTGAAATAACCAAATTTCAACTGGTTCAACAAATTTTTTTTAGAAACTACTAAAATATTGTTTGAAACAATCAAATATTGTTTGAAATAACCAAATTTTTTTCACTACACTAGTACAAGTCGGATATTTTAAAACAAGTAGTAAAAGATATTTTTAGTCAGACATGCGCAATATTATAGTCATTTTATTACAATAAGTAGTAAAATTCAGTTTTAGTCAGACGTAACTATTAAAATTTATTTAATATTATTTTCAGTAGTAAAAGTATTAATAGTACATTAATATTTTAGAAAAAATAGTAAAAGTTACTTTCAAGACATACATTTTTCCGAAATATTAGTGATTTTATTATTCTAAGTAGTTTAAATCGGTTTTAGTCAGACGTAACTTAAAAAATCGATATGGTTTTCAGTAGTACAAATAGGCTAAAGTCAGACATAACATTTTCGAAGTATTTTAGTATCAGTAGAAAAAAAATTGATTCTATTATTATTATGATTATTATTATTATTATGGTAAGTAGTAAAAACCATTTTAGTCAGACATTGGAATTTAAGTTATTATCAAAAAATGATAAAGAGAAATGGAATAATAATCTTTGAGTCATTAAATTGAATTATATATAGTTTATTTGATGGCTTACGCCCTTCAAGAATCGTTTATCTTGACATGAAACACATGAATGCTTTTCGTGAATCCCAGACTGCTATCGATTTCGCACTTGGGCTACTAACAGAGACCTCAGTTATGAGATACTATGTGCGCTCATTATGTTCTACAGAATGCATTATAGGCCTTCAAATATGTAATCAGTCAAGCATGCGGTTCACTATCATTTCAGATATATATACTATATATCTATAGATGTTCTATCTATATCTACAGTATAACTCATCTCTCCACTCTCTCTCTCTCTCTGAAACGAAAACAGTTAAATTAGATCCAAACTTCTAAACTATTCTCTTCAATATTAATCCCACTAAAAAATAGTTTTTTAAAACCCCAAAAAAAATCCTGACACTAAATTTGTAATCTTCAAATAGAATAGAAATTGTTTGTTTTTAAATTTATTTTTATTTGAATTTTTTTCTATAAAAAATTAAAATTAGGACACTTTGTTTTTGACTAAGATTGAGTTTAACTACTTGTACTTAAGGTGGAAGGGTCAAAATCACAAAGTGTACGGAATCGTGTAAAACTTTCAGCAAAATTGAATAACATATTAATGCACATTATTGTTAAATATGAGCAATTTTTATCGTACGGTTTTCAAGATATTGTCGTCCGAAATTCACTATTTTTCTTATTACTTAGCATTGTGCTTATGGCCGCTGCGAACGAAAAACTGACAACTCGATATATATTACTTCATAACTTTTTATGGTCAATAAGGATTCATCTCAAAATTAAAGCAAAATTAATTTGAAATTCAAGGATCATAATGCTTCAAGTATTGTACAATTTACTGTTTAGTTACCGAGTATTTTTAATCCAAAAATTAAAGTTGGATGTAATTTTTTCTATGACACGAGAGACACAGAGAACGTGGCAACAGCGCAACTTTTGTGAGGGAGAAATTGAATGGCGGGAAGATTTAAATATATCCAAGTATTTAGAACATATTGCTTTACTTATCTTTTTTTCAAGAAAGTTAATGAATAAATTCTTGTAACTCATAATTATTTATTCTTGAAACAATTCATTATATTTTATTTTGATTTAAAATAAGTTACGTAGAAATTAGCTGTGTGCTGTGTGCATCAGCTGTTCTGCAGTGACTGCAGTGTTGCCACGTCTCGCACGGCGAAACACTACATTGTTCAAAATATTACTATTTTTTTTTTTAATTTTTATTTTTTACAAATTTGTACGTTCTAACATAAAAAAATTATTTGAAAATATGATTTTTTATTTTACATAATAGAATTTACTTTTTTTTCAACTTTTAGAAAAAAAAAGTTTGCTTTCGACCTACTGCGTGGGCCCTTCCACCTTAATTGTCGTGAGTTGAAAATTTTTATGTCTGACTATAGTTGATTTGTACTACTAAATATGAAAGTTCGGGAATAAAAAGTTTTCGTCTGACTAATATCGGTTTTCACTACTTATAGTAATAAAATTAGTAGTATTTTGGAAATAGTTACGTCTGACTAAAAATAACTTTTACTACTCACGTGAAATAAAACTAAAAATTACGTTTTAAGAAACGTATTGTCTGACTAAAATTAATCTTTACTACTGATAAAAAATAGTTTTAACTAAATTGTCTGACCTAAAAGTGGCTTTTACTACTTATAAAAAAATTACTAGATTTTAGAAATAATCAATTAAAAAATTACATTAAAAAACGCAGTCTGACCTAAAAGTGACTTTTACTACTTAAAAGTAAGAACTAAAAATAAGTAACTAAAAATAAATAAAAAAAAAATAGTAAAAACAGTACTATTAAAAATATAAAAAAAATGATAGTATATTTTACTGTCATTAACCTCTGATGCAAAAATAAAAAAATACAATCCTCTTAAGTCAAGAAGAAATATTTTTGTTTCCACACATACAAAAGGCAAAAAATTCTTTTTTTTATAACGAGTAAAAAAACAATTTCAATTTCAAAAACCAATGAAAAATTCTTTCTACTTTTTTCATAAACAATTTTAACTCAATTATTCATTCAAAAAAAAAAAGATAAAAAAGCAGCATCAAATGAATTTACATTGTATACATAGAGACAAAAGAAAAAAAAGGGTAATAAAATTTTTTATTTTTTTTTTTTTGAATTGAGATAAGAGAAAATATTTTCACGAGATAAATTAATTACTCTCGCTTGCTTTATATAATGAATAGTTATAAAACCTAATTTCCCTTTGTATAGTTATACAATTTTGTAAAAAAAAAAAAAAAAATAAATAAATATGTATACGACAAAAATTGTTGGCAATTAAGTTTTATCATTTTTTTTTTGCAGAGAGAAAGAAAATACTTAAAATTATTGCCGAGCATTCGCGTGAAGCTTGAAATTTTAAAAATGTAAGTTGTATGTACACTATATTCACGAGACAAGATAAAAGAAGAATTCGAGTATAAAATTTTAATGAGTACATTAAGTTTGGATTTGAAAAAACACAGGGACAATTTCTTTGTCATCAGAGGCGTTATCAATATAGTAGTGGCAAATAATTGGTTAATAAAAAAGGGGAATTTTTTTTTGAAATACGATTTTGAGTATTTCAAATTTTTTTTTTTCCTAATTTATTGCTATATTTATCGCAAAAAAAAGAAAATTAAAAATAAAAAGTAGTTAAATAAAAAGAGAAAAAGTAAAAGTAATTAAATAAAAAAAGTAAATAAAAAAAATAATAAAATAAATAAAAAAGTAAATATATTGATTTTTACTACTGATTTTAAAATGTAAATAATTCGAAAATTTTACGTCTGACTTAATCCTATTTTTACTACTGAAAACAACCCACTTGGAAAGATTCCCCGGAAAGTGCCCCCTGGAGGTTTTATCAGAATTCCGCCGGAACTTCCAACGTAATTCGATCGGAATTCCATCGGAGTTCCAAAGAATTTCCGATGGGATTCCGACCGTGTTCCGACGAAATTAGAACTCTAAAAATTTTGAAAAAAATTAATCGTATTTCCGTTAGAATTCCGTCGGAAATTCTTTAGAACTCCCATGGAATTCAGACGGAATTACGTTGGAAGTTCCGGCGGAATTTTAATTATAATTTTACGTCTGACTTAATCATATTTTTACTACTGAAAACAACCCACTTGGAAAGATTCCCCGGAAAGTGCCCCCTGGAGGTTCTATCAGAATTCCGCCGGAACTTCCAACGTGATTCCGTCGGAATTCCATCGGAGTTCCAAAGAATTTTCGATGGGATTCCGACCGAGTTCCGACGGAATTAGGCCTCTAAAAATATTGAAAAAAATTAATCGGAATTCCGACGGAATTAGGACTCTAAAAATTTTGAAAAAAAAATTAATCGGAATTTCGACTGAATTTGGACTCTAAAAATTTTGAAAAAAATTAATCGGAATTCCGTCAAAATTCCGTCGGAACTCCATCGGAATCCCATAGGAAATTCTTCGGAACTCCAATGGAATTCCGGCGGAATTCTGATAGAACCTCCAGGGGGCACTTTCCGGGGAATCTTTCCAAGTGGGAATATTAGGCGAATATAAAAAAATATTATATTGTCTGACTAAAACCGATTTTTACTACTTATAATCATAAAATTACAAAAATATTTCGAATGTCTGACTAAAATTGTCTTTTACTACTTGATATAAAATTTCTGACTTGTACTAGTACAAATACAGCAGAAGAAAAATTCAAAAAAAATTTTTTGTCTGACAATACCGGAATTTTTCTACTGATTTCGAAATTCACGAATTTCATACTGTCTGACTAAAACTACCTTCTACTACTTGAAAACAAAAAAATTTCCAAACTTTCACTAAAATTATTTTTTTAACTATTGCTACGTAAATTTTAATAATTTGAAAATTTGTCTCACTATAACTGGCATTGCCTACTAACATGAAAATTAAAAAAAATAGTATGTAAATTTTTTGGTTTGATTGTCAACAATTTTGTTAAACAAAATAAAAAAATGATTTTTTAACATTAATCCCTAAATTCTAATAATTTGAAAATATGTCCCACTGAAATTGGCTTTATCTACTAACAGCAAAAATTTATATATCCCAATTTTTCTTTCTGATAATTTTTTTTTTCCATTAAAAATAAAACAGTAAATAAAAACGTTACTTTTGTAGAAAGCTGTTTTTTAACGATGGTTCAAAAAGTAAAAATAAATATTTGAAAAAGAGAAAAAAGTACATATACGTGAAATTTATCGAGAGAACGGAAATACATGTATATATATATATATATATATATATTTATGCAATATTAAATATATTCGTATGGAGTGGGTTATATACATTTCCTCGTACATTTAACAATTGACCTTTCACTTGAGAATCAAAATTGAACCAATAATGTGTCCAACCGAGCTCAATTCACAATAATGTAAATATATTCAGTATTGGAATGTTGTAGGACGAATAGTGGTTTATACTGTTACACGTTATCAATCCAATTGCAAGATTAGGAACAGGAAATCCCAAGGAGTCAATAATGGATATTCTGATTATGTATATATACTAGATGCACGGGACGAGAATAGAATTATCTATTTTCTGCATAATATACATATATATATGTATAGAGGAACATCATTAAAAAAAAAGAATTTCTTTTACAATAAAAAAAACATATATATATATCTTCTATTCTGTTACCAAAAAAAAAAAAATAAAAAAATAAAAATGTATCATTATATATTGACCCAGATACGGTGGAAAAGAAAAATAATATTCTCTCATAGATTGGAGAGGACAGAGAAAAAAAAATGAGGAAAAGGAAAAATAACATTTCTTTGGTAATTGATTTAGAAATCTTATAGATAATAGACGATATATATGTGTGATCAATAATAATGTAAATGTCTGATTAAAACTGATGTTTACTACTGATATAAAAAGAAAAAAAATTTTTAAATAATTTTCATGTAAACTTCTGATAATAGAATTGTAAAAATTTAGAAATATCTGACTGAGTATTTACTTATACTACTGATTTTTAATTTATTCCATGTCTGACTGGATATTTACTTATACTACTGATTTTAATTTATTCCGTATGTCTGACTGAATATTTACTTTTACTACTGATTTTTTTAAACTTTAGTTATTTCTCACTAAAACTGACTTGTTCCACTGGTAAATATTTAAAGGTCTGATTTAATTTTTACTTGTACTACTTTTAAAATTAAAAAAAAATTTTTAGTCTGATTGAATATTTACTTGTACTACTGATAAAATGACAAAAATTTGGAAAGTCTGACTAAAACCAACCATTACTACTGACAGAAAAAAAGAAAAATTTCTTAAATAAAACACACCTTTACCTTTGAAAATAATAATAATAATTTATGATACTAAAAACAACAATTTTTGAAAATTCTTGTCTGTTTCTAAATGACTGTTACTACTGCGACAAAAACTAGAAATATTTGGTAATGTCTGACTAAAACTGACCAATACTACTGAAAATAAAAAAAAAACTTTTGGAAATAAAAATGATATTCACCTTCGATAATAATATCAAGAATTTTCGAAACTTGTATGTCTGACGAAAAATAACTGTTACTACTAAGACAAAAAGTACAAAAATTTAGAAATTTCTGACAAAAAATGGCCATTACTACTGAAAATTAAGAAAACTTTCTAAAAAAAATCTCTCACCGATACGAAAATCAACAATTTTTGAAAAATTTTGTCTGATTACAAACGACTGTTACTACTGAGAGAAAAACTACAAAAATTTGGAACGGTCTGACTAAAACTGACCAATACTACTTAAAATTCAGAAAACTCTCTGAAATAAAAATCAAATTCACCTCCCATAATAAAATTAACAATTATCGTAATTTTTGGCCTGTCTACAAATGACTGTCACTACTACGACAAAAACTACAAAAATATTTGGAAATGTCTGACTAAAACTGACTGTTACTACTGAAAAATAAGAAATTTTTCTGAAATAAAAATCAAATTTATTGATACTAAAACAACAATTTTTGAAAAAAAATTGTCTGACTAAAAATGACTGTTACTACTGAGATAAAAACTACAAAAATTTGAAACGGTCTGACTAAAACTGACCAATACTACTTAAAATTAAGAAAACTCTCTGAAATAAAAATCAAATTCACCTCCGATAATAAAATTAACAATTTTCGTAATTTTTTGTCTGACTAAAAATGACTGTTACTACTGAGATAAAAACTACAAAAATTTGAAACGGTCTGACTAATACTGACCAATACTACTTAAAATTAAGAAAACTCTCTGAAATAAAAATCAAATTCACCTCCCATAATAAAATTAACAATTTTCGTAATTTTTTGTCTGACTAGAAATTACTGTTACTACTACGACAAAAACTACAAAAATATTTGGAAATGTCTGACTAAAACTGACCGTTACTACTAAAAATTAAGAAAATTTTCTGAAATAAAAAAAAATTAACAAAAAAAAATTTATCGATACTAAAATCAACAATTTTTGACAAAAAAAATTGTCTTACTAAAAATGACTATTACTACTGAGATAAAAACTACAAAAATTTGGAACGGTCTGACTAAAACTGGCCAATACTACTTAAAATTAAGAAAACTCTCTGAAATAAAAATCAAATTCACCTCCGATAATAAAATTAACAATTTTCGTAATTTTTTGTCTGACTACAAATGACTGTCACTACTACGACAAAAACTACAAAAATATTTGGAAATGTCTGACTAAAACTGACCGTTACTACTGAAAATTAAGAAAAATTTT
Source organism: Leptopilina boulardi (assembly GCF_019393585.1). Taxonomy (NCBI): domain Eukaryota; kingdom Metazoa; phylum Arthropoda; class Insecta; order Hymenoptera; family Figitidae; genus Leptopilina; species Leptopilina boulardi. The sequence goes on from NW_026137838.1 coordinate 760,058, forward strand.
TGAAATAAAAATAAAATTTACCGAAAAAAAATTATCGATACTAAAATCAACCATTTTGGAAAAAAAAATGTCTGACTATAAATGACTGTTACTACTGAGACAAAAACTACCAAAAAAATTGAGAACATGAAAAATATTTCGAATATTTTCAATATGTTTTTTTTTCAATGTAGTATGAGGGGAAAATTACGTCACTGTTACAATAATTAACATTATTTAAAAAAAAAACTGACAAAAATACCAAACAAACACTTTTCATAAGATAATAAAAACAAATTTTGCAATTTAACAGTAGAAATAATATTTAAATGCACATCACATTTGAAATGCAAAGATAAATGGAAATTCGAATTTTGGTTTTGTACACAAACATATATATATATATATATATATATATATATATATATATATATATAAATTTAAGTTTCCTAAACTAAACAAGTAATTCACGTTTTAAAGTAGAAATTTGCATAAATTCGGTCGATTGTGAACATTTATGTTGAGTTTCCAAATGCAAATTTTAATAGGAGAGTTGAATGAGCGTGTTAAAGAGAGAGTTTAGGAACGTGAGAAGAGACACGACAACAATAGGTTTTTGAGGGGGGTGAGAATATATGTACACACATATATATATATATAAATGCTATATATATAACTATAGATGCTCAGCGTCTTAATGACGCCTATCTAGTTTAGTAAAGGAGAGGTCTTTATGGTACTAATAAACGATCCATAAGTTGTCAAACAGATAAGGAATGGCAGACGAAGTTGGTGCCAACTTGCTTTCTAAATGGCTAGTTTTCCCAATTCTCAAACGCACCAAGTTACAAGATTAACTTGCGCTCGTTTTTGCAAAGAAAAAAAAAATTGTAACATTAATTCAACCTTGTCCCATTTTTTTTTTTTTAAACTCCCGTGAAGTTTTTTCGAAAAAAAAAAAAAAAAACAAAGAAAGAAAAAGTATAGGATTTTTTTTTTCTATTACATTTATATGGCCTTCCACTATAATAAACTTTTCATTTATATCTCGTTAGACATCTTTCTCTATTTATAAAAGCTCCTGGGTTTTTTTTTTATTCTCTGCCACCAATAAAAGATTTTTCACGTAGTTAATTTTATATATTTTTTTAAAAAGAATGGAAAACTATGTTTTTTCAAATTAGGGTATTTTTTTCCTTTTTTCAAGTTAGATAAAAATTAATTTCATTTTGAGAGGAAAATTTCTATATTTTTTCAAAAAAAAAAAAATTTCGGAACTTTATTCAAATAATCTAATAGAAAATTTATTTCATTTTAAGAGGAAAATTTGTACATAGAAATAAAAAAATACAAAAAAAAATAAAAATTTCAATATAGAAATTTTCCTTTTAAAATAAAATTAATTTTAGATTAGAATATTCCAATAAAGTTGCGAAAAGGTATTGAGATGAAAATTTATATGTAAAAATAAAATAAAATATTATTATTTATTAAATTTCTTATTTATAAAATTATTATTATTATATACGATTATTATACTCTAAGAGAATAAAATATATAAATTATTTTGAAATATTCATTGTGAAATTTAAATATCACACATTTTATAAAACTTTAATCTTCTTAATTTCAGCAGTAAATGCATATATATATACAAAAAATGTAATATGTAGTAAACTAAGATCGGCTTTAATATGGGATTAACAGCAGAGAAAAAAAATATTATATAATATATATATATATATATATATGAAGCATATTCTCTAGTGCATGTAATATACGTATACACATATAACGTCATTCAACCGTTGAAAATTTGTAGTTCAACCGCAATTTCCATGTAAACGCGCGCCTGAAACTTCGGGATTGTATTTCAAAAATATGTTGTATTCTCTCTGTTATCTCGCAAAAAATATTTATTGACGCAAAAAAGATTTTTCCATTTATAGTTTTCGGGAAATAAAAATGAATTTTTTTACACGGAAAATAATTAAATTAACTACAAATGCTAATGAATGTTTGTTGAAAAAAATTTGCTGCAGCAACTAAAATCTTTGCTGTGGTAGCAAAAAAAAAATTGCTGCCACAGCGAATTTCTTCTTTGCCTGATATAGAATATGAAATTTTTTTTTTGATTATACAGAAAAGAATAAATTAACTACCAATGCTAAGGAATGATTAGTAAAAAAAATTGGCTGTAGTAACTAAAATATTTGCAGAGGTAGCAAAAAACTATTTGCTGTCACAGCAAATTTCACCTTTGCTTAATATAATATATATAAACAAATATTTTTACTCTCACGGAAAATAATAAATTAATTACAGATGCTAACGAATGTTTGCTGAGAAAAATTTACTGCAGCAACTAAAATAATTGCTGTGGTAGTTAAATAATATTTGCTGACACAGCGAATTTCTTCTTTGCCTGATAGAGAATATGAAATTTTTTTTTGATTATACAGAAAAGAATAAATTAACTACCAATGCTAAGGAATGATTAGTAAAAAAAATTGGCTGTAGTAACTAAAATATTTGCAGAGGTAGCAAAAAACTATTTGCTGTCACAGCAAATTTCACCTTTGCTTAATATAATATATATAAACAAATATTTTTACTCTCACGGAAAATAATAAATTAATTACAGATGCTAACGAATGTTTGCTGAGAAAAATTTACTGCAGCAACTAAAATAATTGCTGTGGTAGTTAAATAATATTTGCTGCCACAGCGAATGTCTTCTTTGTCTGATATAGGATATAAAAATTTTTTTTTACTTATACAGAAAAGAATAAATTGACTACAGATGCTAAGGAATGTTTAGTACAAAAAATTCGCTGTAGTAACTAAAATATTTGCAGAGGTAGCAAAAAACTATTTGCTACCACAGCAAATTTCACCATTGCTTAATATAATATATATAAACAAATATTTTTACTCTCACGGAAAATAATAAATTAGTTACACATTCTAACAAATGTTTGCTGAGAAAAATTTGCTGCAGCAACAAAAATAATTGCTGTGGTAGTAAAACAATATTTGCTGCCACAGCAAATTTCTTGTTTTTCTGATATACTACAATAAAAAAAATTTTTTTTCCACTTTCACGGATAAGAATAAATTTAGTGCAGGTGCTAACGAATATTTGCTGAAAAAAATTTGCTGCAGCAACTAAAATGTTCACTGTGGTAGCAAAAAAAAAATTAGTTGCCAATAGCAAACTTCTTCTTTTTTGATACAGTATTATAAAAAAAATTCTACTTTCATGGAAAATAATAAATTAACTACAAATGCTAACGAATGTTTGCTGAAAAAAATTTGCTACAGCAACAAAAATATTCACTGTAGTAGCAAAAAAAATTAGCTGACACAGCAAAATTCTTCTTTTTCTAATATAAATTTTAAAAAATTGAAATTTCCTGGCATACAGTGTGGAAAATATTTTTTTTTGTATTTTTTTTTGTATATCTATATATTAAGCTTAAGATTCCTGACTGATCAGTGTAGAGGGAAAGGATTAAATTCCTTTTACGGCAATTACGTTTGAAGCGTAAGGCAAAATACATCATCCGGAAAGTCATAAACTTGACAATGAAATCCACTCTTAATTGCCCACTTCTAAAAGTCAGGAAATTACTTGCTTGGCATTCTCATAGTAATAAGTCACGTGCCAAGCTCATCTATATACAAAAGCGAACATTTAATTCTTTAAATTGTTTCGTTTTATCATTTCCAATGATTACTTCAGTGATAAGTATTTTATTAAAGCAAAGAAAGAAAAACTTTTTTCACTTCTAATTCCCATTATTTTGAATTTTCTTTAATTTAATTTCTATTAAAAAAAAAGAAAAATTCAATCAAATAAAAATACAAGTAAAAATTCGGTCAAATAAAATTTTTTGTCCAAAGCACAAATTTGGCTAAATGGAATTTCGGTGAAATTAAAATTTTTGACCAAAACAAATTCGGCTAAATAGAATTTCGGTCAAATCAAAATTTTTTGACCAAAACAAATTCGGCTAAATAGAATTTCGGTCAATAAAAAATTTGGATCAAACGTAATTTCGGTCAAATAAAATTCTTTTTTTTTGCCGAAAAAATAAATTCGCCTAAATTATCGAATTATAAAATAAATAAATTGCGCAATTTCGGTGAAATAAAATTTCTATTCAAAGAGAATTGAAAAAATAAGATAAATTTAAATTTAAAAAAAAATTATTTTTGCAAATAATTATTTTTTAATTTCTAAAATAAACTTACGTATATAATCGTAATTCATGGTGTTTCAAATGTCGATCGTCAGTAATTCCGTATATGCCCGCTACTGCGGCCATTCCTTTTTTAAGAAAGTTCAGCTATTGCCATTATACAAATTTTTATTTAAGTTTTTTAATTTTTTTCTTGAAAAGCATCATAATTAATTGAAATTGCAAATATAATTAAATTTCAAAGAAATTATTAAACTAATAAATTTAAATAATTGTAATTTTAATGATTTATCACAGATGTTTTTAATTTTTTTTAACACTATTTTTTTCACACTTATAATGTTAATAATAATTATTATTATTATAGTTTTCATTATTAAATTCACTCGGTTCATTATCACATTGATTTTATGGAAATACATAGTTTTTAATGACGAAATTTCACTTTTTTAAAAAATAAATTTTCAATTTTTAAGGGAAAATTTTTTACTTTTTCCATATTTTATTTTTTTTTTTAGAGATTTTTAAGTTTATTTTCAAATAAATTAATAGTAAAGTATTTTTTTGAATATATTATGTCAATGGAAAGTTGTTATTGTTTCACTTAATTTTTCTTTTATTCAGCTCACAGTTCCACTTTAAGGAAAATTCATGCGCACCAAGTTTCTGTTTTATAATTTAACGATATCAGTACAATAACTTTCTCATGATTTGTTTTTACGTTTATTACTTTGGCTTTTTTGAGAAAATAAATTTTTAAGGTTTCAATTTAATAATATTGCATTAATTGCTCGCAATGTTTAATTAACTTTTCCTAATTAACTGTCAAAATGATAAAATCAATAATTTATTAATTACCATTTTTTTTTTTATTTAAAATTAAGTTTTAATTAAATATTTAATATTAGAAGACGATAAATGATAAATTTTTTAGTTGTAAAAATAAATATCTTTTTTCATATAAAAAAATTAAATATTTTTAGTTTTCTTTTCACATTTCTTTTTTTTTAATTTTTTCTTTTTTCTTTAATAACACTGACCATTTCAAATACAATTTTAATTAAAATATCACGAAATGAAAGCGTCATTTAATATCGAAAATTCTTTGATAAAAGAAGATGCGATATATAGAACATTTTTTATCACATTCGGACAGGAAATTCATTTTTTATCTTGTCTCTGAATCTTAAAATTTTTATATAAAGAATATGTTGAAATATTTTTGACATTTTTAAAATTAAATTCAAATATAATGAAAACTTTGCATATATGAACAAAAGAAAAAAAAATCACGTATATGATAAATCTTCAGAAATTCGTATATTTTGAGTAAAATCTCATGACTGGACTGTTAAATTTTCTCTATTTAATGAATCAGCATAAATTTTAGCTTCAGTGTTGGATTTATTTTATATATAGTCTTTTGCAAGGTCCAGCAAAATTTTGTCTCACTAGAAAGTATTCTAAAAAAAAAAAAATTTCTGCTTGAAAGGGTCAGAAAAAATTTAGAATTTGAAAAAAATATATTTTAAAGAAATTTTATCAAAATTTAATTAATTCTCTTTGTAGTTTCAATGGTAAAAAAAATTAATTAGGAAATGAAAAATTTTGAATTTAAATATTTTAATATATTACGAATTTAAAATATAAAAAAATTTTAATTTATTTAAAAATTTAAAAATCTGTAAAATTTGAAACTTATGAAATTTATAAATAAATTATTTATAAATAATTTAATTAATTATTTATTATAATAAATTATTTATAAATTATTTATAAATTTAGAAATTCAAAAATGTAAAAAAAAATTCAATAATTGTAACGGTAATGGTTAAAATTTTTTTTCACCAAAGTAAACAAAACATGAAAAATTGTCGCCGAATTGAAAAAAAAAAAATTTATTTACCCAAAAAAAAAAATCCGCGCACGTAATTTTCATGAAATCTACTATATATATTTATATCGACAATCACAAATCACTTTCACATTCCTTATATATCCTTAAATTCGAAAAGAACGAATTTTCAATCTCCTTTTACCACTTGTGAGAAATTGATGTTGTGACGTGAATATAAAGTCAATTTCACTGTGGCTAGTGCACGTTTTCTCTATTCTTGAATAAAACAGCCTGCCAGATTGAAAAATCAACGTTAAATACTTGTCGAGCCCGAGAAACTTTCGTAAACACACACACATACACAAAATTTCTCTCTCAGTGGTGTTTAAACAATGGATAAAAGCGACAATGAGAAAATCGTACTTCGATTAATCTTAAATTGAAATCATTCAAATAAACTCGAACAAATTTGACTTTCTCTATTTTATATTGATTTCCTAGAGAATTTCTTTTTTTTCCCTATATTTTTGGATTTTTTTTTTCTAAATTCCAAATTGTGTCTTCAATGAGTGAAAATTTGTATGATTTTTTTAAAATAAATAAATAATAAAAAAAAACTCCCCTCCTTTTTTTTAACCTCTACTGTAAAAATATTATTAGGCAAAAAAAAATTCTTTCATCAAAGAAAAGCTTTTTTAAATAAAAAAAAATTAAATTAAAAAAAAAATTAAATTTTTTAAAAATATTTTTGAACAAAAATATTAGATTTAAAAAAGAAAATTTCTATCAAAGAAAATCTTTTTTTAAATTGGAAAAAAATTATAATCAATTTTTCGGAATTTTAAAAAATAATTTCTACTTGCAAAAAGAAAATTTTTTTTTTAACTTGATTCAAAGAAAACAGTATTCTATTCTAAATTTAAATAAAAAAAAAAAAAAAAAAATTTTCTTATGTCACGTATATTATATTTCTATCGTTTTTTTTTGTCATTTTTTTCTCACAGTAAAATTTCATATCTATTTATTTCTTTGCCAATAAACCAATATTCTTGAATGTATTTTTATCCCCATTTGAACGCTTGAAACTTGAAGAAGAGGGAATTAAATTTTAAATTGAATTTAAATTAAATTCCATTGTTGAACGTTGCAATAATACTTTTTATTATTATTATTATTATTATTATTATTATTATAGTCAATCATTTCATTTATTATATTTATATCGATTTAAAGAGATTATTTATAAAAATAAATGAAAATTTTCATATATGATTAAACAATTTTTTTAATTAACAATTTTTTTTTAAAATTATTTATTATTTAAATATTAATATTCATATTATTATAATTATTATTATTAATATTATTATTAATATTCATATTATTATTATTATTATTATTATTATTATTATTATTATTATTATTATTATTATTACTTTTTATTTTTATTTTTATTATTATTTTTATTACTATTATTACTATATTTATATTAATATAAAAATTAAAAAATATTTTTATAATTAAAAAAAAAATTTTTTCTAAAAAAATTAATAAACAAAATTAATAATAAAAAAAAATAATAAATAAATTAGTTGAATCTAACGAGCTTCTGTAAAGTATTTTTCTATAATTGATATAAATTATTGTTTGCAAATTTTGCAGACAATATTAAGTAATTTATGCAAAGGTTTACCAGACAGACACCTTACACGATCAATAGATTAAGACACTAGTTTATAACTTAAATATAGAAAATTTTTCTACATTTTTTTTTTTTTTTTTTTTTTTTTAATGTCATTTTTTAAACATGTAAATAAATTTTTTTTCATTTTTTAAAAAATTTATTTTTTGTATATAAAAAATACAAATATATATTTATTATTAAAAAAAAATTGAAAAAAAATTTTTTTTGCAGATTAAAAAAAAAAATCAGAAAAATTTACCCTCTCAATTGGTTTACAATGATTTTTATCATTTATTATGTATATCAAATACTAGTAGAATATTTTATAGCCAGTGACTTCACTCTTTCGTTTTATTAAAACACGGAAGTCTAAAGTAAGAGATAGGAAAAGCTGTAATTTTCAGGATCGATAGACTTCCAGTAATACATATATATATATATATAGAATTCTCTATTTTCTCAGGAGAAAATTTCATTTTTTTCCCTCTATTATAATATATATATATTTAAAATTTAGTAAAATAAAAATCCAATGCGAAATAAAAAAAAAATAATATATATTTTTCAAGAGTTATTTTTTTCAGTATCAAATTCGTCATGTGTTGAAAAAATATAAGAGGCTTTGAAAATGAATTAAATACCGAGTTTTAGTTTCACGGGGTGTGAAAGTATTAAGGATAATCCACTGACTTTTGCCTTCAATTATTCATCACTTTTTAAACTGAAATTCGAGACAAGTTGAACAAGTAAATATACAAAAAATATATTTTTCCATTTGAAATAATACTACTGTTATAGTTTATAAATTATATATATATTTTTTTTTCCTCTCTATTTTAGTTCATATTTTATTTTCCAATACAATTATTTTATCTTTCTTGGAAAAAAATAAGTAAGCTGATGTTATAATCATTATAAAAAAAAAAAAAAAAATAGTCTTCACATTTGTTCTATAAATGTATTGTCTTTTTTTTTTTTAAAGTTTATAACTGCGTGTTGAAACTTTTATAACAATGTTAAGAAAGTATTTTTCTTTTTTTTGATGATTATTGTGAGAATTTGAAAAAATACTATTAGAAATATTTTTTTTTGTCATTATTATTTTCAAACAATTTTTTTTATATTAAATGTGTCAAATAAATAAATATTAAATAAATGAATAAAAAAAACTCTTGAAAAATATTTTCAAAAAAAACTTTGTATTTGTTATTTTTTAGAAATCTAAACAATTAGACAAAGGGAGAAAATAAAAGAAAGGGGAAATTTTAAATTAAAATTAACATATTAAATCACTTTGTAAATAAAATTAAATACTGAACATAAAACTTGTATTTAATTAAAGTCTTTTTTTTTAAACAAAAGTTAAGATAGTAAAAAAAAATTTAATTTAAAGGAATTCTAAAAGTTTACATATAAAAGTTTTCTCTGTGTATCTTTTAGAATTTTTTTTTTTTTTTTTAAACTAATTACCTACAAGTTCTGATCAAAGTATATATAAAATTATTTAGTAAAGTTAGAATACCTTTTTTTTGGGCAAAAAAAAAAATTGTTAATATAAAATTTAATATTTTCTTACAAGGAAATTTTTCCTTTCTTTTTTGTTTTTTTTTTGGGAGGGAACAACTTTTTATATATTTTTATTAAAATTTAAAATTTTATTTGACTTTTTTAACACTTAAAAAAAATTTGCAATTACAATTTGTTTTTTATTATTAACAACTATTTTATTTTTTATATTATTATTTTATATTATTATTTTATAGTAATTTTTTTTTATAAATATTTCATAATAATATTCTATATTAATATTTTATAGTAATTTTTTGTAATAATTTTTTTGTAAAAATATATTTTAATAATATTTTATAGTAATTTTTTATAATAATATTTTATAATAATATTTTATAAAAATATTTTATAATAATATTTTATAGTAATTTTTTTAAATCATATTTTATAATAATAATTTAAAGTAATTTTTTATAATAATTTTTTGTAATAATTTTTTATAAAAATATTTTATAATAATATTTTATAATAATTTTTTAAAATCATATTTTATGATAATATTTTATAGTAATTTTTTATAATAATATTTTATAATAATATTTTATAATAAAATTTTATAATAATATTTTATAGTAATATTTTATAGTACTTTTTTATAGTAATATTTTTTATTAATATTTTATAGTAGTTTTTTACAGTAATATTTTATATTAACAATTTAATTAATACATTAAAACTCGTCCCCCATTTATTATTAAATAACAAATTAAAATCACTTTGAAAAATAATGTTCCCTCTTATCTTGATTCCGAGGACAATAAAAAATCCCTTTTTTCAAATTAAATTAAAAAAAAAAAAAAAAATTACAAATAAAAATAAAACTGCCTCAAAAATTGTAAATCAATCACTCTCGTCATAAAAAAAGGTCAAGAAAAAAAAAATTGCCATCGCACCAAAAATCATAAAAAGAAAAAAAAATTTTTACAAAATCTCAGCACTTTTCAAGCAATCGTCGTTTTTATCCATATTATAAAAATAAAAAAAAAACAAAAACAACAGAATAACGTAAATTTGCAATTTTTTTTCCGCTGACATTGTAAATATGTCCGGATGTCAGTTATAAAAAAAAAAAAAATGAAAAAAAAATACCGGAAGTAATCGAGCGTGAAATATAAAAAATATATATATGACATAATAATAATAATGGCAAAGAAAAAAAAAAAGAAAAGTAACTGACGTGGCGATTGCAAACGTCTTACTGGCACTGAGTGACTGAATACTATACTATATAGAGTTGACAGATTGTCGTTTAGTGATCAGACGACGCAACCGGTATATAGTAGCGCGCAGACCGGAACTGGTTGATCAGTCGCTCTTTATATAGATATATATAATATAGGAACGTAACCGTTGCTATACTAGCTTCAGTGGTGGTCTAGTGGCTCCACTGATAGGGCATACGGCGTGCCATTCTACTCGAGCTGTTTTAACTCTCTCTCTCTCTTTTTTTCCCTTTCTCATTTTCTCTCCTTCTCTCTCTCTCTTACTCACTCTCGACCCTTTCGTTAACCCCCTTCTAGCGCGTTTCCTTCTTTTACCGCATTTTCACTCTTTTTCCATTACACGCGCTGTCCTCTACCCCGTTACCTCAACCCCTGAACCCCCCACCCCTCTACTCTTTTCTCGATTCTAACCCCCTCCACCCATCCTCCTCATCACCCCCCCCCACCCCACTAGCATCAGCTCGATATTTCCACGCTAGTCCTTCTATTGCGTTATAGCAACCAGCATCATTTGAGGGTTGGTTGCTTTTATTTTTTTTTTATTATTATTATTGTTGTTGTTATTGTTATTATTATCAACATTTTTTTTTGTCATTATCTTTTTCTTCTACTTCTCCACTCTTTTTTTTCACTCTCTCTCTCTTTCTCTTTTTACCAGTTAATAATAAGCATATATTGGTGTCGTGAGAATTCTTCTTTGAAATAAGTCGATGAGACGAGAAATCTCTACACAAGGGAGAGAGAGAGAGAACGCAAAATATAAAAGGGGCAAATAGAAGAAAAAAGAAAGGGGGGGAAAAAAAAGTCACTCGGAAGTTGCTCTTTTTTTTTACTTTAAATTATTTTCTATGGAGTTTTAAGTAAAGAATCGATTGAAGAGAAATATGCATATTTATACTACAATTGAATAAAATTATTATTATTTAAATAAAACATCTATTAAATTAAACCACTGTTAATTAAAACTATTTGTCAATTGAAGCTATTAAAAAATGGAAACTACTATTAATTGAAGCTACAATTGATTAAAACTAATATTAATTAAATCTACTATCAATTAAAACTAATAATTAAAAGTTATAATTAATAGTAATTTCTAATAAAAGTAGCTTCAATTAATAGTAACTTTAATTAATAGTAAATACAATTGGCAGTAACTTCAATTAATTGTAGTTTTATTTATTGTAGTTTTAATTAATAGAAGTTTCAATTAAAAGTAACTTCAATTAATTTTAGTTTCTATTAAATGTAGTTTTCATTAATAGTTGGTTCAATTAAAAGTAACTTCGATTAATAATAGTTTCAATTAACAGCAGCTTCAATTAAAGTTCACTTCAATTATTTGTAGTTTCAATTAATGACAGTTTCAATAATAGTAACTTCAATTAATAGTAAATACAACAGGCAGTAACTTCAATTAATTGTAGTTTCAATTAACAGTAACTTGAAGTAATTGTAGTTTCCATTAAAAGTAGTTTTTATTAATAGTAGGTTCAATTAATAGTAACTTCAATTATTTGTAGTTTCAATAAATAGTAGCTTCAATAATAGTAACTTCAATTAATAGTAAATACAATTGGCAGTAACTTCAATTAATAGTAGTTTCAATTAACAGTAACTTCAATTAATTGTAGTTTTAATTAACAGTAACTTCAATTAATTGTACTTTCAATTAACAGCAACTTCAATTAATTAAAGTTTCCATTAAATGTAGTTTTCATTAATAGTAGGTTCAATTAATAGTAACTTCAATTATTTGTAGTTTCAATTAATGGTAGCTTAAATAATAGTAACTTCAATTAATAGTAAATACAATTGGCAGTAACTTCAATTAATTGTAGTTTTAATTAATATTTGCTTCAATTAACAGTAACTTCAAATAACAGTAGTTTTAATTAATAGCAGCTTTAATTAATAGTAGTTTTTATAAATAGTGGCTTTAATTAATAGTTACTTCAATTAATAATAGTTTCAAATTGAAAATACGATTAATTGAAACTACTGTTAATTGAAGATACAATTAATTAAAACTACTATTAATTATAACTATTATTAATTAAAACTATTATTAATTGAAACTATTATTAACTCAAATTAATATTAATTGAAACTACAATTAATTGAAGTTACTATTAATTGAAGCTACTTACAATGGAAACTACAATTAATGTAGTTATAATTAAGAAAATCTACTGTTAATTGAAGTTATTAATAGTTGAAGCTATAATTAATTGATGTTACTGTTAATTGAAACTACTATTAATGGAAACTACAATTAATTGAAGTTATTAACAATTAAATTTACTATTAATTGAAGTTATTGACAGTAGAATTTACTATTAATTGAAGTTACTATTAATTGGAGTCACTATTAATTCAAAATTTTAATTATTAATAGTTTTAATTATTAGTAGTTTTAATTAATAGTAGTTTTAAACAATAGTTGCTTTAATTAATAGTAGTTTTCAATAAAATTTCCTTTAATTTAAAGTAATTTTAAATTATAGTAACGTCAATTAATTGTATTTTCCATTAATACTAATTATCAAGAATAGTAACTTCAATTAATTGTAGTTTCCATGAATACTAATTTTCATGAATAGTAGTTTAAATTAATAATAACTTTGATTAATTATAGTTTTAATTAATAGTATCTTCAATTAAAATTAACATTAATTATTTGTAGTTTTAATTAAAAATAGCTCTAATTCATAGTAATTTTAATTAATAGTAGTTTCAACTAATAATAATAGTTTTAATAAACAATAATCAGAACTAAAAGTAGTTTTAATTAATTATAGTTTCACTTAACAGTAGTTTTAATTAATTGTAGTTTCAATTAATAGTATTTTATTTGAAACTATTATTAATGAATTGACTATTAATTAAAGCTACAATTAATAAATACTACTGTTAATTAAAGCTACTGTTAATTAAAACTACTATTAATTCAAACTACTGTTAATTAAAACTACTATTAATTGTAACTACTGTTATTTGAATTTACTATTAATTGAATCTACTATTAATTGAAATTTCTATTAATTAAAATTACAATTAATTTTCTTTATATCTATAACCATTGCCATATTAAAAATCTATTTAATTAAAAATTAATTTAAAAAATAAGAAATTAATTAACTTTGAATTTAAATTGTCAAAGAGTTCAAAAAAAAAAAATAAATAAAAAAATAAAAAATAAAAAACAATTTCATTACCGGTACTTTTATTAAAATTCATTTTTAATTGATTACTGTTGCCGTGTTTTGTTGAGAGTAGACGTTATTTTCCTTTTTTTTCTCCTATTTTTCTTTTTCTTTGCTTCATTTTAAAAAAGAATTTTTTATTAATAAGTTCTTTTGCGTTTCCTTTGCTGCAATTTTTTCTTTTTTTTTACTTATTAATAAGCATATATATATATATATATATATATATATTGGTGTCGTGAGAAAAAAGTAAGGCACTGAGACGAGAAATCTCCCTCTTGGAGGTAAAAGGAGGGTGAGTGGGGGGAAGAGAATGATGGAAGGAAATGGTAAAAAGATAATGCATGAAAGTCACCGGGATTGAGATAAAAGAGATGGAGTTGAAGAAAAACGAATGACGTTCGTCAAACGGCATTGTGTGAATTTCCTGCGCGCTCTACTTAGCGCTTCGCGAGGAAAAGAGACGAATTTCAAGTTGGGAAAAATCGTTTTCCTTCGTGTGCACATGTTGAGGGAAAAAAGAAAACAGAAAAAAAAAGTTTTCTTTTTATAAATCACAAACTCAATGAAATTGACATGTACAAATACACAGATTTAAGATTTTTTTGGTTTTCTTTTTCTTTTTCGAATTATAATTATAATAAATAAATTATAATTTATGCAAATAAATAAAAAAAATAAAAAAAATTTCTATTTCTGTTTTTAATTTTTAATTTTTATTGAAATTGTGTTTTTTTTTCTTTCATTTTTTTAATTTTTATTTTATTTTTTACCCGTGTCGAAAAAAATTCACTTAATCTTAAATCACTTTATTTTATTCATTTCAATTAATTTTAAAAGTCAGTTCAATTTACTTAAATGCAATTGCATTTCATAAATTTTGTTTTAATGAACGAACCAAGGAATTTAACTTAGTGCACTTCATTTAGACATTAATTTTCATGATTTACGTAGATTCTTGGAAAACTACGACAGTAATAAAACTTTTTTTTTTTTTTTTTTTTTTAAATCAAATGTATGAAAATTTGAAAAATAAACAATGAAAATTTTTTTCATGTAATTTTTAATTTTCTTCTTTTCTTTTTTTTTCTTGGAAAACTACGACAGTAATAAAACTTTTTTTTTTAAATCAAATGTATGAAAATTTGAAAAATAAACAATGAAAATTTTTTTCATGTAATTTTTAATTTTCTTTTTAATTTTTTTTTAATACTCGAATTTCGCTAAAAAACACAATTTTATCATTTAATTAAAAATTATTAGGCAAAAAAATATTCGAAAAATACTCGAAATAAATGTTTGGGAAAAAAATTATCTTTGTTAATTATTATATGAAAAAAAAAAATGAAAAAAAATAATAATTAATAAAAAAAAAATAGAATCGGGGATTGTAAAAAAAAAAAAAATACAAAACTGTTTCTCTCACTTTTGTATATATATGTATACCTGTTGAAACTATAATCAACAAGCGCCGCATTTCCTAATTGTCCCTATAATCATTGTTTCCGAATCGACAAAACCATTTTTTATTTTAGAGAATTGGCCTTTTTTCTTTCTGAAAAATGGGACCTATTTTATTGACAGTAACATCTTCCAACATTGAAATTGAATTTTCTTTCTCTCAAATTGTGTTTTCAACTTTCAGTATTTTATATATCTATACGTATCTATATAAAAGAAAAGCTTTTCTAAGGACAATGAATAAAGTATAATAGTTAAGTGTTTCAAATTGTCATAAAGAAACTTGAAAACGATTTTCTTCAATTGTTTGCCAAAAGCTATTTTTGAAAATCATCTAAAAGAGATTTCCCCCAAAATTTACCATATTAATAATTTATTTGATAATAATAATAATAATAATTATAATAATAAATAATTGCCAAAAAAAATTCAAAATATTGTCTGCGAAATTTTCCAAATAATAATTACAATTATAAATTAATTATAATTATATTATTAATAATAAAATAATAATAATAATAATAATAAATAATAATAATACTAATAAATAATTGATAAAAAAATTAAAAATATTGTCTGCGAAATTTTCCAAATAATAATTACAATTATAAATTAATTATAATTATATTATTAATAATAATAAAATAATAATAATAATAAATAATTGAAGAGGATAATTTTGTTCTACAATTAATTTTTGCAAATATACTAAACTTTAAAAATTCTTGATAAAGTCTTAAAAGAAAAAAATGACAAAAGAAATAAACCATATGTAATTTGATGATAATAATTATAATAATAAAAAGATGAAATCTGTTATTGCAAAAAAAGAAATTTTTTTTTTTTTTTATGAAAGTCGAGTCATAATGCTTTTCACAAGATAAACTCTGAAGCACTATTGATCGTCTATAGACTCTTTTGAAATCGTTAACTTTTATACTCTTTGTGGATACTTCGCCAACATTTGTAAGAAGTACTTGAAAGCCATATGTGTTCAATGTGATGAATGGGTTGAGTTTTCTCGTTAAAGACAATCTATAATAATATTTATTCGACTACATACATATATATAGATAAGTAATGATTCCATCTCATTCTAGATAGGCAAACACAATATTTCACAGTCTTATATTTTTCAAGTCATTTTTTAAGGTTACCATCAATAAAAGAAAATTGATTCTACACATTTATCATAAAAAAAAAAAAAATTTGAATAAAAAATTTCGGTAGAATAACTGTATAATAATGAAATTATTACTAAAGTAATAATTATTACTAAAATAAAAATTATTACTAAAGTAATAATTATTACTAAAGTAAAAATTATTACTAAAATAAAAATTATTACTGAAATAATAATTATTACTAAATTATTATTAGGTACTATAGAACTGAAAAAGGAAATTTTTTTTTATTTTTACTACCACTAATAATAAACTACACTAATGATTATAACTAAAACCGATTGTAACTGCCATTCAATACAATTGATTACTACAATTAAATGAAACAATCATTTATTGGATCTACAATTAATATTGCAACTATAAATAATAGAAACAATAATAAATTAAAAGTGTCATTAACAGAAATTACAATTGATGGAAGCAATAATTAATATATAATTGATACTGTAATTAAATAAAAATAAAAAATATTAAGAGCATAATTTTCAAAAACTACAATTAACTTAAACGACAATTAATAAAAAAATATAAATAAGTGCACACATTAATTAATATTACAATTATTTTTAAACTATTATTAATTAAAAATATCAGTAATTTAAAATAAAATTAAATGAAAGTATCATTAATTGAATTTAAAATTAACTGAAAGTATTGTTAACAGAAGCTATAATTAATTGAAACTACAAATAATGAAAGTTAATTTTAATTGTAGCTATTATTAATTGAAACTATAATTAATCGAAGTTACTATTAATTAAAGCTACCATTAATGGAAACTACTTTTAATGAAAACTAATATTAATTGAAACTACTATTAATTGAAAGAACTATTAATTAAAACTACTATTAATTAAAACTATTTTTAATTGAAAGTATAATTAATTGAAGCTACTATTAATCGAAACTACTATTAATTGAAACTACTAATAATTGAAGTTACTTTTAATTGAAGCTACTATTAATTGAAGCTACTATTAATTGCAGCTATAATTAATCGAAGCTACTATTAATGAAAACTACTGTTAATAGAAACTACAATTAATTAAAGTTACTGTTAATTGAAGCTACCATTAATTGAAACTACAAATAATTGAATTTAAGTTTAATTGAAGCTACTAATAATTGCAGCTATAATTAATAGAAGATACTATTAATTGAAGCTACCATTAATGGAAACTACAATTAATTAAAGTTACTGTTAATTAAAGCTAGTTAAAATGGAAACTACCATTAATCGAAGTTAATCTTAATTGAAGCTACGATTAACTAAAACTACCATTAATGAAAGTTAATTTTAATTGAAGCTACTGTTAATTAAAACTACTATTAATGGAAACTACAATTAATTGAAAGAACTATTAATAAACAGTACTATAATTTAAAACTATTTTTAATTGAAATTATAATTAATTGAAGCTATTATTAAAGGAAGCTACTGTTAATGAAAACTACTATTAATGGAAACTACAATTAATTAAAACTACTATTAATTAAAGCTACTTTTAAGGGAAACTACTATGATTGAAACTACTAATAATTGAAGTTACTTTTTATTGAAGCTACTATTAATTGCAGCTATAACTATTTGAAGTTACTATTAATTGAAGCTACTGTTAATGAAAACTACTATTAATGGAAACTACAATTAATTAAAAGAACTATTATTTAACACTACTATTAATTAAAACTATTTCTAATTGAAATTATAATTAATTGAAGCTATTATTAATATAAAGTACTATTAATGGATACTACAATTAATTAAAACTACTTTTAAGTGAAACTACTATTATTGAAACTACAAATAATTGAAACTACAAATAATTGAAACTACTAGTAATTGAAGTTACTTTTTATTGATGCTACTATTAATGGAAACAATTAATTGATGTTACAATTAATTAATTCAAGCTACTTACAATAAAAACTACCATTAATTGAAGTTAATTTTAATTGAAGCTACTATTAATGAAAACTATTGTTAATTGAAATTACTTTTAATTGAAAAATTTTTTAATTGAAACTACTATTAAATGAAGCAACTACTAATTGAAACTACCAATAATTGAAGCTACTATAATTATAAAAAAGTATATATATATAAAATATATTGAAAACAATTGAAATTCAATGCTCGTGAAGTTATCGATTGAAATAAATGAAAATGCATGAAATATGATCGAAAATAAGTGAAATATTGTATTTTGTTGCACGTACTGTCTGTAGAAGATCATTTTAAGGACAGAAAAGACCCAAGAAAATATCAAAACCACATGATTTCAATTGGATACGAAAAACTAGGCACGTACAATATATTCGAAGGAGGAAAATGAAAATCCTTTTGGAAATTTCAATCATTTTTTTTTTTTTTGATAAACTAACGGATGTATATGAAAAACAATTTTTTTTTCTCCAGTTATTTTTAATATTTCATTTCTGACGGAAATATTTAATTAAATAATAAATAAACGACCTATCGGTGAATTAAAATTAATTTTAATTTATTAATTATTATTTTTTCTATACTATTTTCAGTATTTAGAGTATATATATTTTATTTTTAATTTGACGCAATTGGGTAATATTAAATATTTCCAATATATTGATATAATCCTCTATAAAACGTTAATTATAATAATTTACTAATGAAGTTATTAATAATTTTATATTCGCAATAATTAACCGCGCAAAAAAAAAAAAAAATTCAATAATATGTAGAATTTTTTTTCTATTCTCTCTTTTTTTAAATTATTTTTTTTTCTGTAAATAGAAAAAAGAATGGATCCAAAAATCGATAATTATAGGCGTGTAAAAATAAAAAATCCTTCAAAGAATATAAAAATACGACTCTTATAATTAATATAAACAGTGTGAGAGAAAAATCCTTGAAAAATGTGAAATGTTCATTTAAGTGGAATAATATTTATTAAATACGTCTTTTGGCAAAAGGGAGTAAATTCTTTTTTTTTAACTCCTCCCCCCCCCAAAAAAATGGCAATATTTTGTAAAAATAATTTGTATATTGTTCTTATTTTATATATATATATATAGTAGTGTGTACAATATTTTGAAATGAATTATTCATTGTCTTATTGGAATTTAGCAGTGAATAATTCATTTCAGTTTCAGTATGGATTATAGTGATAAATTATACACTATAAACCATATCCTATTTTTATCCCAAAAAAAAAAAAAAATCCGTTATACTTGACTTTCATTTAAAATTTCAAGAGCTTATTTCAAAAACTGTTTAAGTCCATTTACAAGATTTTGAGGAGAGCTCAAGTTTATAGAATATTTCTCAAAGCATTTTCCCTCGAGTTTGTCGAAAATTGACATTAAAAAAGAGAAAATCTTTGTCCTTAGTAGATAATTTATTTTAAAACAATATGAAAGTTAAAAAATATATTTTTTAAAGGTTAATTAAATTTTTTTTCATATTATTAAAACATAAAAAAATATAAATTATATATTGTCAGAAAAATTATAATTATTATAAAATAATAATAATTACCAATATTATTACTATTATATTTTTTTTGTTTTATTATTATTATTATTATTATTAACTAAAAAATAAAAAAATTTGAATGTGGAAAAAATTAATTGAAGAAAAATTAAAAATAATTTAATTAACAAAGTTAAAAAGATGAAATATAAAAATAATAATAGTTCAACTATTCTACGATTTTATATAGCTTATTTTTGGCAACGAAAATTCCTGACATATATTTCATACCTATAAAACTTTATCCCATAATCTTTAACATTAACACGTGATTGAGCAATTTCTAAAACGGAACAATATATAGTTTTTCCACTCCCTCTTTATATATATAAATATAATCTTTTCATTCTGTTATTATAATTATCGCTTTTTCGAAATAACATGGTAACGTTATTATATATGTTATATCTCGTAACAGGCAATGAAGACCTCCTAAACCGAAATAAAGCCTTACGGCAAAATGCTTCCGAGTTTATCTCCAGTTTCAAATTTGTTTACAACGTTACTAGGTCAAAATTGATTATTTAATTAGAATTCGTTTAGAAATTATGTGCAATATTCTCCAACTTCCAAATTAATATTTAAATTATATTTATAATAATTATCAACAAATTATCATTTAATTTGAAAATATTAACATTTTTAAAAAAATAAATAATAAATATATTAAATCAAAAAAATTTATTAATTTTTGTAAAAATAAATTAAAAATAACAAATAATAAATTCAAAAAAAAATGAATAATTTAAAATAAATAATAAATATTAAATCAAAAAAATTTATTAATTTTATAAAAATAAATTAAAAATAATAAATAATAAGTTTAAAAAAATGATTAATTTAAAATAAATAATAAATTTTTAAAAATGAAAAAAAAATTGTATAATATTATATTTATTTAACAAAACGGACTTTAAAAATATAATATTCTATAAACGATTTTAAAAAATAAGCTTTTTTTAGAATAAAGAAAACTTTACTGGAAAAATAAGAAATTTGTGTATAGTAGAATTCATTGCATGCTTATTTAAAGCAAAAATATAAGAAAAAAAAAATTTTATGACTTTAGCGCAGTCTTCTTTGGAGAACTAAATAAACGTATAGAGTATATAATTACAGGGGAGACTTTTCGAAAGAATAAATATACAAAAAAAAAATTCAATTCAAAAGAGAAGATTTATAAAGAAATTAAAAAATGAACGTTACATAATTTTTGCTTCAAAATTATTTATGCGATAAATTTATCAAAAATAAAAAAATCATTCATACCTATTTTTAAAATAATAAATAATAAATAGAAAATAATAATTAAAAAATAATAAATAATAAATAGAAAATAATAAAAAGAAAATAATAAATAGAAAATAATAAATAGAAAATAATAATTAAAAAATAATAAATAAAAAAAACCAAAAATAATAAATAATTATCATAAAATTGAAATGAAAATTTTTAAAATATTTTTTACTACGTTTATAATTAAATATAGGACCTTTAAAAATTTATAAAACAATTTCAAAAAAAATGGAGACAAAAAAGAAGTTTGATTTTTTTAGTCGAAACAAAGATTGAATGTAAAAACAGATAATGCCTACTATTAATAACTGATATTTTTTTTTTTGAAGTGAAACGATATTTTTTTGTGAAGGTGAAATGTTTTGTTTTTGCAAAGAGAGAAAACGTGTCTCAATTTTTGATCGATCCCAATGGGAGAAGCCTAGACAGTTATACTTGAATCCAAAAATATCGGGGATCGAATTGGTTCAACTTTGCGCTAAACATAACTGACGCATATTCTGAGTTCAATGCTATTTAGTTTATTCTTGTGTGATGAGAGAAATCACAAAATGCCAAAGCTTCATATATACGTTTTGTGTATATATACTTTGTGTAAAATAGGTCTTACTTTTTAAGAATCATCGATTTTATTTTAAACTTAGTAACAATCAATTTTTATCTTTTATTTTAATTTTATAATTAATTAATTTATTATTAATAATTTAATTATTTAATTAATAATCTATTTATTAATAATAAAAATAATAATAATTACAATTATGTTAATTTAATAATAATAATAATAATAATAATAATAATAAATAAATATATATTTTTCTGAAAAATTTATTTATTTATATTAAATTAAAATTATTATTATTATAAATTATTATAATTAAAATATAAGGTAAACTTTTTTTTTCTTTGTAGTATTTATATCTAATTTTCTTTGTTTTGTCTTTTTTTTATGTGAAAAATAATGTAAAAAGAATTACGGTGAAATATACATATATAAAATAATAAAAAGAAATAATGAGAAAACTTTTTACAAGAGTATGTGTTATATTTTCCTATTTGTAGATCTTTTTTTTTCGAGACATGATGAATTACTCCTGGCAAATAATAACGGATGTGTAATATTACGGCTATATATATATAAGCGAGAGTTCATTATTATCTATAATGGTTTTAAACCCTTAATTTAACCCTGCATTCAAGTCACGAGCAAAATGTTTAAGAGCACTGACGACCCTTCAGGCTCAAGAGGTTTTTTCTATATATATATATTTCATACATATAGGATCACTTTCTCCTTTCCCTGTCAAAAATTTTATAAAAAGAAATTTTCAACATTTCACTAGTTTAAAAATCCTAAATATTTGTCATAATTAGTTTAAAAAATTAAAAAAAAAAAAAAAACTTGACTATTATGAAATAAATATATACTTGAACCAAGTAATTTTTACTTGCACAAAATAAATTTTTACATGAACTAAATAATTTTTATTTCAATTTTAGTTGAGCCAAGAATTTATGTACTCGAAACAAATAACATTTGACTCGAATAATAATTTTTTTATATAAATAAATATTTATTTAACACAAGTAAATATTTATTTAATACAAATAAATATTTATTTAACAAAAGTAAATATTTATTTAACAAAAGTAAATATTTATTTAACAAAAGTAAACATTTATTTAATACAAATAAATATTTATTTAACACAAGTAAATATATTTATTTAACACAAATAAATATTTACTTAATACAAATAAATAATTTATAATACCCAGATAGCAGGTAAGCTTGCAGCAACCTTGCGGCAAGCTTGCCGCGCAACATTGCCAACCTTACACGGCAAGTTTGCCGCAAGCTTCACATGTCCCACCTAATCCAAGCTTGCATGGTAAGCTTGCCGAAAGATTACAGTGTAAGGTTACTGCAAGATTGCACAGTAAGATTATCGCAAGATTGCTCAGTAAGCTTGCACGGTAAACTTGTTGCAAGGTTGGTGCAAGGTTGTCAAATAACCTCGCCAATCAGCACAGAAGGTTGCAGCAAACTTGCAGCAAGCTTGCCATGCAAGTTTGCTCGGCAACCTTATGGCATGCTTAACGCAAGCTTGCGGAATTTAACAAAAATAATTTTGGGGGGAGTTATTGGCAACCTTGCACCAACCTTGACACAAGCTTACCATGCAAGCTTACTATGCAAGCTTGCGATAATCTTATCATGCAATCTTGCAGTAACCTTACACTGCAATCTTCCGATAAGCTTACAATTAAATCTTGCGATAATCTTACTGTTCAATCTTGCAGTAACCTTACACTGCAATCTTTCAATAAGCTTACAATGCAATCTTGCAATAATCTTACTGTTCAATCTTGCAGTAACCTTACACTGCAATCTTTCGGCAAGCTTACCATGCAAATTTGAGTTAGATGGGACATTTAAAGCTTGCGGCAAACTTGCCGTGCAAGGTTGGCAATATTGCGTGGTAAGCTTGCCGAAAGGTTGCTGCAAGCTTACGTGCTGTGTGGGTAGTCAAATAACCGATTATTTGAATCAAATAAATATTTTTTTTTACTCTATATGTATATTTTTCTATGTAAACAATAAAAAATAAAATTATTATTTAATTAGAATTAATAATTATTAATTTTAACCAAAATATTGAAAATTTCAATTACATATGGAATCGATCATACAAATCAAGATTTACACAGTGTGAATAACATATACACAAGATGTGAGCCAAGAATAACAAAATTTGTTATTTTAACACTTAATTTACAGCAATATTTTTGGATGCTTAACATAACTATATAAATATTGATAAATCGACAATGATACATAAACATATGTAATTTATGACACAGCCACTATCCCACTGTCACAAAGTTGTCTTTGTGAAAATTCAAAGATCCAGGGTCGATTTGCATTAATTAAAAAAGTTTTCCACTTAAACAACTAATTACAACCCAAGTAACTTTTAATGCCTTCAATTTTTAGCTTCATTTAACGTTTGGGACAAATTAAAATGTATAAAAAATGATTCTGATGTCACTCTAGAGAATTTTCAAAATTTATATATATATATATATATATACATATACATAGTGAAAAAGCCAATTTATAATTGAAAATCTTGATTGATTGTTAGTATTTATACTCTGGAGAGAAATTAATGTTTTCCAATTAATGATTCTTTAATGCTCGTTGAGAGTCATCTTTCTCTTTGTCAGTCTACAATGTGTAACGAAATATCGAACAATATCTCTCTGATATAATTTATCAACACCTGTTTTAATAAATCTCTCCCTTTTTTAGTTTTTTTTTTTTTTAATTTTTTTTTTCCTCCTGTAAACCAAATATCATTAAAGTGAAAACATTAGTTTGCCTGTCATAGCGAGCCATTAAATCTTGTCAACATTCCCAGAAATATATGATGACAACAAAAGATGTAATATTTACACTTGCGTGATTCTATATTTATATGTCGTTTTGTGCAATTGTGCGCTATGCTATTTAAATAAAAAATATTATCTCAAATATTCGTGAATTTAGAAGACTTATTTTTAATTGGCATGTAAAAAAAAGCGATATATTTATTTATATTAATATTATTATATTAATTATTTTATTATTTATAATAATTATATCATTATTATTTATAATAATTAAATTATTTTTTATATTAATTGGTTCATTAAATAAATTAAATAAATAAATAAATTATTATTTATATTAATTAAATTAAAATTATTTATATTACTATTATTTACATTAATTATATTGGTATTATTTATAAAATATTTTTTAATTACTATATAAATTTATTATTTTATTTTATTTTATTTTATATTAAGTATAAAATTTTTATTTATTTTAGAAAAAAATAATATGTAAATAAAATTTTTAAAAAATGTTCTGTTCCACTTTTTCATTTTGTTTATTAAACAAACTTTTTCTCTAGTAGCTAATATTTTTATTTATTTTATTATTTTACATTCTTTTTTTAATTTTTATTTATTTTTATTTTTTTATCCTCGTTTTTAATTTTTAACCTCTTTTTTATTTTTTTCCCTTTTAATTTTTTTCAACATATATTTATTTTTTAATAAAATTTAGAAATTTTCTAACAATATATATATACAATTGATTTTATCGTATACATATATTCTCTTGGGAGAATTTTATTCTAAAATAATAAAAATCTTTTCGTATTCTTTTTTAAATGTCCTGATTTTGCCTATCGAAAAACATGGTGCTCGATTGAAGGTTCTCACTAAAACCTCTTTGACCTACTATAGGGGTGCGATTTATACTCGCGTATATGTATCATTCGAGACTTGATGCTGGAAAATTCGATATAAAAAAAAAAAAATACACAAACACACACACATACATACAAATGAAATTGTGTTTATTGACGAAAAAAAAACTAGGGCACAATTATATTAACATTAATAAACTGAAAACGAATTTAAAAAAAAAAACAAAAAAAAATGTTTATGTAAAAAAAATTCAAAATTTTTCATTTTCACTCTACAATTTTAATTATAAAATATATTTTATTTGAACTTTATTTCAAATAAAATTTAATTCAATTTTTATATTTATAATATATAAAGATAAAATATTAATATTTATAATATATTATAAATTTATATAATTGTTTATAATTATATTATTATTATTACCTAATATTATTATAAATATTTTTTTATAAATATTACTTATATTTATAATATTTAATATTTATATTATTATATAAATTTACATAATTGTTTATAATTATATTATTATAATTGCCTAATATTATTATAAATATTTTTTTATAAATATTATTTATATTTATAATATTTAATATTTATATTATTATATAAAATATAAAATAAATATTATAAAAATAAAATTTATAATAATTTTAAGAAACTAAAAAGTGAATTTCTCGATATATAGAGAAAAATTGTTAAAAGTTTGATGAAAGAAAAATAAGTTCTATTTTAAGAATCTACTACTCTTCATTTAACGCGCTTCATTTTTTTTTATTGACAAGAAACTCGTCTTCTTTTTTTTTTTAAATTGAAAAAAAAAGATATCGGATATTCGGCTTCAAGTATTCAAGATTATTCCGCGGAAAATTCTTATTCGCTTAAAAAAAAAAAAAAAAGTGACCTTGACCCAATTTAATTTTTTAATTTCCCATTTCATTCTAGTTAAATAATTCTATTTTATAATTAATATTTTCTTGTCAAATAAATATTATTTATTAATAATTAATAATTAATATTATTTATTACTAACTAATAATTAATAATACTTATTAATAATTAATAATATTTATTAATTACTAATAAATAATAATATTTACAATAAAACCGTTTTAAAAATTAAATAAAAATTAAATTTATTTTTAAAAATTGTAATTTCTTTTTTTTTTTTTTTTAATAAAAAAACCTACAACTAAATTGAGAAGTGGAATTATATTTGATCTTTCAGAAAGAATAAACCATTAGGAAAATACAAACATTTTTGATGAAATGATCGAGTGAAGCTTAATCAAATAAAATCGATTATAAACTTGATGGAAGATTCGGAAGGAGTTTAATGTTTCATAAAAAAAAAAAAAAAAATGAAGGTTGCGTAAAAATTCCCCAGCAATATAAATTGAGTTAATAAAATTGCTTTTGAACTGTTTCGATCATCCTCTTCTATAGATATATTGTTGAAGGATTGCCAACGTCAGAAATACAACTCTGCGCGAAGAAAATATGAAATTTTTGGCACTGAAGAATATCGTCAATTTATTTTCTATATATTCTCCATGTGATATAAGAACAAAATTTTTTTTTTGATTGACATTTATCGTTTTACGTATCACTTTCAACTTGTACGATTTCTCATTGCGAAATAAAAAAATTGTATATAATATATAATATATAATCTTCGAATTTAATAAATTTAATAAAACGATTTTAAAAATTTTTTTTATATAAATCGTTATGTTAAAAAAGTTACACAATATTTAAAAAAAAAAATTTTAATAATTTTAATTAATTTTAATTAATTAATTAAAGAAAATTAAAATTGCAAAAAACATTTTTTACAAAAATTGAAATTGCAGAAAAAATCGTTTTTTGTTACAGATTTGGTAATAAATTTTTAAAAATTGTATTAATTAAACTTTAATTGAAATATAAATGGAAAAGTAAATTAAAAGTCTTGGAAAAGAGTAATTAGAAAATAAAAGTGATTAATTGAATTTTAACGCTTGATTTAACGGAAAATGTCTCATTTTGTTGTATAAATTGTTGCCAACATTTTAGTTAAACTAATACAATCATTTGCAATGCTCTTAAGTTTCAAGATATACGCGTATATATTCGCTTTAATCCATAGTCAGTTTCTAGTTTGTTTTGAGATAAACTTTATAGAATTCGATGTTTGAAATATTAATTACAAAATAGTTCCAAATGCGGAAAAAAAAATTTATTTCTTTAAAAACAAAAAAAGAATTTTAAATAAAGTTAACAAAAAAAAAATTGTTCCAAAATTAACAATTTTAAAAAAATCATTGAAAAAAAAGTACAAAAAATTTTTAAAAAATTTTGAGATAGAAAAATTAAAATTTTTTTTAGTCATTTTTAGATTTTAAGTGATTTTTGGAGTTTTTGACTTTTTTTTTAGTTTTTTTTTTTATTGCAGTGTAATTTAATATGTTTAAAAAGAAAAGTCGTTAGAGGTTAATGGGTTAAGGTCAGGAAAATTTTTGCGTCACTTTTAAAAACAGCAAACAATGCTTGCCAAAAAACCTTGGAGGTTCCTTATTGCAAATTCCAAGAAGACCTTTATATGGGTTACAGGGATTTGTGTCTCTCTCTCTCTCTTTCTCTCTCGAATACATATATAGTGTAAGTTGGTTAGTCGAAGCGTGGGAATTTGAAATAGAAACATGAAAAAAAATTTTCATTTTAGTAACGTACTAACTTTTGACTTGTGACAATCTGCAATTTTCATTCAGAGATTTTTTCAAATTTACTCAATTTCGTTTGCTCGTAAAAAAAAGGAACACTGCGAAGAAAGTTTTTAAATTCATTTTATATAGGTCAAAAAAAAAAAAAAAAATATTACGTCATTCTTTCGAAACAATTTTTCTTTACTTGTATCGTGTAAATTTATTTTACCAAAAACTGTTGGGAATAAAATTTTTATAATAATAAATAATAATAATAAATAATAATAATAATAATAATAATAATAATAATAATAATAATAATAAATAATAATAATAATAATAATAAATAATAATAATAATAAATAATAATAATAATAAATAATAAATAATAATAATAATTTCAAAAGAAACTTTCAAAAAAAAATTCTATTCCTTTGACAAATTTCATATAAAGAAAATTGCAATAAGATTAAAATTACATTTTTTTTTTTATTATAAATTGCTTCCGAAAATTGTGATGTTGAAAAAAAAAACGATTTTCCAGAATCATTTATTAGAAGAAAGAAAAATGCAATTATGGTTAAATCGGCCGGAAATCATAATAAAATTGACCGCAGAAATATGATAAAGCACTGGTAGTTTGACATTAGTGTACTAATACCAATTCTATAAAATTTTATGTGATAGTTTTTCACGTACAATAATTTATTATGTTACTATACTTTTATATTGGTAAAAAAATTTATTGTTCCTTGAATTAATTTTTTTTTTGTACTCTTTCGTCATTTTTTTCTCCACTTTTTCATAATTCAAAAGAATTTTTTTTTTGTTCAAAAAAGAAACCCTTAAAAATTAAAATTAATTAAAAATTTCTATTTGAAAAAAAAAAAAAAAAAAAAAAAATGATAATTACGCACAAGCTTAATTATTATGTATTTATTATTTAATATTTATTAAAGTTAGAATTTTTAATTAATGGAGAATTAACGATTGAGTGAATTAATTATAAAAATTGATTTAAAAAATAAATAATAATCTAAAATATTATCCGTTAATATATTTGAATAATTGCTTTAATTATTGAAGAGAAATGTTCTCAAAATCAGTGTATTTGAACATATTTTCTATTACAATATTCAACATTTAGGAAAACTGGTTTCATTTCATTGTATAAATTCAAGGTAAATAAATTATTCAAATTTTTCGTTTTGAAACAAAATATTAAACAATTTTAAAATATTAATTATTTTCTATAAATAAATAATTTTATATTTCAGAAAAAAAAAAAATTATTATTGATAATATAATTATATTAATAGTATTATTTTTATTATTTTTTATTATTTATTATTAATTATTATTATATATTTTATATTACATTTTTGAAATTTCTGTTTATTATAAATATATATATATATATATAATTTAAATTTATAAATTAAAAGTTATAATAATGATAATAATTGAAATAAATGATATCACGTTGAAAATAAGCAAAGTTTATTCATTTCCTTCTTTATGAGAGAAAAAAAATTAACTAAAAATGAAAAAAATAATATTCATTAAAACATGATGAAGTACCTTCATTTATGTGAAATAAACTTTTCTTCAAATCAAACGTAATACATCATTTTGAATTTTTTTTTGAAACTTTATATTCTTTAATTTAAACTTTCACAGTCAAAATTACATATATATAAATAATAAACAATAAACGAATAGATTTGAATAAAAACAAACTTTAAAAAAATTTTAATCTAATCGGCTTTATTTAATCATGGGAATAAAACTCAAGTTACACTTAATCTTCTCACTGATAGGTTTTCATTGAAATTTAAGATTTTTATATATAGAAAAAAATTCAATTGTTTTTTTTGTCAAATTTTTTAAATCAATTTTTATTTTTTTTCCCCCTCTTTCCATCATAGTACTTTATACGTTAGGGAAAATTTTGTTATCAAGTTTACTCATAAATAAATAAATAAATAAGTTAAAAATTAATATCCATAGGAAAAAAATTAATGTTTCTAACTGAAAAATTATTTATCAAAATAAATCTCCATTTTATACATATTAGAGATATATTATGTACGCAATCATTCATAAAATATCATTAATAATTTTCCCCTATTTTTGTGTAATAAACAGTCATTTACATTAATTTATCAAAAGAGCAATAATTCATCAAAGAAATTAAGACTTTTTTTTTGGTTATTAAAAAAAAAAAAAGAAATTAAAATCCAGATTTACACATCATTCAAGAATTATATAAAAATGTTTATTACATTGACAAAGTCTTCAATATTATTTATTTATTTTTATTATTATTTTTTTATTTTTAATATTATTTTTTTATTTTTATTATTATTTTTTTATTTTTATTATTATTTTTTTATTTTTATTATTATTTTTTTATTTTTAATATTATTTTTTTATTTTTATTATTATTTTTTTATTTTTATTATTATATTTATTTATTTTTATTATTTATTTTGTGAAAATTTGTAATTATTCTTTACTCGTAATTTGAAATAGTTTTAAGAAGATAACTAAAAGTCAGTCACTGATTCAAATATACTAATATTTCTACTAATCAGTTAATTAAAAATAATTGTAATTATTACTAAAATTTACTTTTAGGTTATGTCAAAATAACAAAAATTTTTTGTAACTAATTCAAGTAGTCAAATTTGATAATTTTTTTCAGTTATTTTATCTACTAGAAAATTAGTTACTTTTTTTACTAACTGTTAATTTTTTTTACTAACAAATTTGACTAAATTTTTCAGTTATTTTTCTACCAAAAATTAGTTATTTTTTTAGTATTAGTTATTTCACTAATAACTAGATTAATTTGACTATTTTTTTCAATTATTTTTCTTCAAAAAATTAGTTATTTCTGTATTATTAGTTAACTGACTAATAAATTTGATTATTTTTTTCTGTTACAAATTAGTTATTTTTTTTAGTATTAGTTATTTAACTAATAAATTTAACTAAATTAATTTAACTATTTTTTCAATTATTTTTCTTCAAAAAAAAATAGTTATTTTTTTAGTATTAGTTATTTGACTATTTTTTCACCAAAAATTAGTTATTTTTTTTTAGTATTAGTTATTTGACTATTTTTCCACCAAAAATTAGTTATTTTTTTTAGTATTAGTTATTTCACTAATAACTAGATTAATTTGATTATTTTTTTCAATTATTTTTCTTCAAAAAATTAGTTATTTCTGTAGTATTAGTTATATGACTAATAAATTTGACTATTTTTTTCTGTTACAAATTAGTTATTTTTTTTAGTATTAGTTATTTAACTAATAAATTTAACTATTTTTTCAATTATTTTTCTTTAAAAAAATTAGTTATTTTTTTTAGTATTAGTTATTTGACTATTTTTTCACCAAAAATTAGTTATTTTTTTTTAGTATTAGTTAGTTATTTGTCTAATAAATTTGACTATTTTTTTCTACTACAAATAAATTATTTTTTAACAAATTTTTTCACAAATAAAAAAAAAAAACAGTAATTTTTTCCGTATCATAAGTAATGAAATGAAAAGCAATTTTTCACAGGAAAATATTTGAAATTCGAATTGTTTCCGTTTCTCAGATTTTCTACTACATCGTTTCTCATTACTCTCAATAAATCACCAATACATATATATATATATATATATATATATATCTAGAATCGTTGCCACCTTGATTTAACAAGTGCGGTACTATTGACCGGGTCAGGATTAAATTGAAAATCTGTCAATTTCACTTTGAGCAAAACAGATAATATAAAAAAAAAACAAACAAGCGGAACAAAATTCACTAAAGATATGAATCATTTTTGAATTTATGAAAATCAAAACACTTTCTAAAATATTAATGACATCATTCATTCTATACACAAACACACATACACATACACACTGTGTCTCTCATTCACTCTTTCTATCTTCCACCACGTGCTTCTCAAAATAAATAAATAATCACCCATCACTCCACACAAGGGATGGGGAAAAAAAAATTTTCAATTTTTCCAACATCGATAAAGGAAAATTTCACCGAGAATCAGTTTTAAACGATTGGACTCACCCGCCAGCAACCAGGATCATCTGCATGTTGCATGGGGGCGGCTGCTTGTTTCGGTCCCAGTTACAAGTAGAAGATCCTTCTCCCTAGCTTTACCTCTTATTTTGTATATATATAAAGAATAATAAATTCTCTCTCGAGATGGACGTTAAGGATCCCAAAAATCACTTTTTTTTTATCAAGGACGGACAATATGGACTGATGATAATAATAATAATAATAATGAAAGGTATGAATTCAAAAAAGATAATATAAAATTGGACATTAATTGGTACAAGTGGACTGGATTTATAACAATTTCCCTCAAGATGCACATTTTATTAATCCCACACACCGAAATAAAAAAACAAAAGAAAACAAAAAATTAAATCACAATTTTCTTCTCTGTTGCAAGAAAAATTATTAAATTTTTTATTTTTCATAACAACACACAAACACACACACTACTATTTTTCTCTCTCTGTCTCTCTCGTGGGGGATACACGCGAACTGTAGTGTGTTCAATGATCAGACTCACTCTCCTATTTTCTCTTCCTCTCTCTATCTCTCTTTCTCTCTCGCACGCGCACCCCGTTGAAAAACTGAGTGAGAGAGAGAGAGTATATGACGTATGTGGCGCACGCCGACACAATCACAACGATGATGTGTGCACTACCTTCTGGGAGAAACTGCGATGGGTTTTTGTGTCCAACGTTATAACCAATGTACCAGTGACCGGGATCAGTTGGCAATGGGGAGAGAAATGGAAATGAAGATTTATTAGCGAGTAAATCAGTATATGTGTGTATAAGAGAGAATGCGAGAGAGAGAAAGAGAGATAAAGAGAGGAGAGGAGAGAAAAATTGGAAAAATTTTCAGTAAGAGATGAGAATAATAAAGGAGGAACAAGAGAAAGAGGTAAAGAAGAAGAAGAATAAGGAAGAAGAAGAGAACGTAGGATACGAGCGAGCGCGGATGGTTAATGCCGCGCGGCAACGTAACGCGATGGCGCCACTCACGCGGGAAAAGCCCGACGTGCGCAAAGAGCTTTTGCCAGGGAGGAAAGAGGGAGAAAGAGCCTACAGAGACGAGAAGCAAGATAGAAAGAGAGAGAGAGCGAGAAAGAGAGAGTAAGAGAGAAATAGAGAGAGAAAGAGGAAAACGGAGGGAGAGAGCGTAACAGAGACGCAGAACAAGAGAGAAAGAGAGAGAGAGACAAATAGTCAAAAATAAGAGAGGGCAAGAGAGACAGGGAGCGAGAGGGAAAATAGAGGCAGTAATAGAGAAAAAAAAAGAAAAAGAGAAAAAAAAATAAACAGTAAGTAAGGGAGAAATACAAACAGTAAGAGAGGGAAAAACAAAAACAAAAAAATATAGGAAAAATCAAAAAAAAAATTTATTTGATTTAAATAATAGGTTACTTGACAAATTGCAAGAAAAAACTTGATAAATAATTATTATTTGAATCAATTAAATAGAATAATGATTGAATTAACTAAAAATTTGTTTTTAAAACAAAAAGAATTCTGGTTAAATTCAATAGAATAGTAGTCTAAATACCCTGAATTCTCGTTAAATTAATTGGGAATTCTGGTATTCAACCAACAAGAACAGTGGTTAAGTTAATAAGAATATTGGCTAAATTAACTAAAATTCTGGTTAAACTAGAATTTTGGTTTTTAAAAACCTAGAATTCTGGTAGAATTAACTAGAATTCTGGTTGAACCAGAAATTTGGTTTTTAAAAGCCTAGAATTCTGGTTGAATTAACTAGAATTCTGGTTGAACTAGAAATTTGGTTTTTAAAAACCTAGAATTCTGGTTGAATTAACTAGAATTCTGGTTGAACTAGAAATTTGGTTTTTAAAAACCTAGAATTCTGGTTGAATTAACTAGAATTCTGGTTGAACTAGAAATTTGGTTTTTAAAAACCTAGAATTCTGGTTGAATTAACTATAATTCTGGTTGAACTAGAAATTTGGTTAAATTATTATGAATACTGGTCCAAATACGCAGAATTCTGGTTAAATAAACTGGGATTTATGTTAAATTAACTAAAAAACGGAACCACATGACCAGAGTTCTGATTCTGCTTAAATTAATTAGAATTCGGGTTAATTTAAAAAGAATACTGGTTTAAATAACTAGAATTCTGGTTTTAATTAACTATAATTCTGGTTTAATTAACTAGAATTCTGGTATTCAAATAACAATAATTCCGATTAAATGAATAAGAACACTGGTTTGTGTAACTAGAATTCTGATTAAATTAATAAGAATACTGGCTAAATTAACTAGAATTCTGATCCAATATTCGGAATTCTGGTTTCATTAACAAGATTTCAGGTTAAATGAATAAGAATACTGGCTAAATTAACTAGAATTCTGGTCCAATATCCAGAATTCTGGTTGCATTAACAAGAATTCAGGTTAAATTAATAAGAATATTGGTTAAATTAACTATATTTCTGGTCCAAAAAACAGAATTCTGGTAAAAATTAACTAGAATGCTGATCTAAGTAACCAGTATACTTGTTAAATTAACTAGAATACTGGTTAACATAGAATTCTGCTTAAATTTACTGTAATTTTGGTTAAATTAACTAGAAAAGTGGTGCACATAATCATAATTATGTTCAAATGAACTGGAATTCTGGTTAAATTAACTAGAAAATTGGCACACATAGCTAGAATTCTGTTTAAATTAAATAGAATTCTGGTTAACTTAACAAGAATACTGGTTTAATTTACCAGAATTCTGGTTTAAACAACCAAAATACATATTAAATTAAATAAAATTCTGGTCCAAACAACCAGAATTCTGGTTAAATTAACTAGAGTACTGATCTAAATAACTAGAATTCTGGTTAAATTAACCAGAGTACTGATCTAAATAACTAGAATTCTGGTTAAATCAATTATAATTCTGGTATTCAAATAAAAAGAATTCTGGTTAAATTAATAAGAATCCTGGTTAATTAAACTAGAATTGTGGTCCAAAAAAACAATTCTGGTTGAATTAACTAGAATTCTGGTTAAATTACTAAGAATCCTGGTTAAATTAACTAGAAAATTGTGGTCCAAAGAACCAGAATTCTGGTTAAATTAACCAGAGAACTGATCTAAATAACTAGAATTCTGGTTAAATTATTATGAATACTGCTCCACATAACCAGAATTCTGCTTAAATTAACTGAAATTTTGATTAAATTAACTAGAAATCTGGTTATCCTGGTCTATAGAACCAGAGTTCTGGTTAAATTAACTAGAATTATGGTCTATATAACCAGAATTCTAGATGAATTAACTTGATTTATTGGATTCAAGTAAACGCTAATTTAACTATTATCCAATAAATATTATCTTGAACCAAATAATTGTTTTTTTTGTGTCAATTACAGTTTATTTGTTTCATATGCAGAAATTATTGGTTAAATACAGTTTATTTAGTACAAATAAAAATCATTTGATACAAATGAACATTTTTTAAAAAACAGACAACTAAATATTTGAATGAAATAATTTTTTTTCAGTTTCAGAGAAAAAAATACAGACAGCAATAGAAAGAAAAATATATACAGTAAGAGAGAGAGAGAGAAAAATACAGGCAGTAAGAGAAAAAAAAATACAAACAGTAAGAGAAAGAAATACAGGCAGTCAAAGAAAGAAGTACAGGCAGTAGGAGAATGAAAAATACAGACAGTAGAAGAAAGAAAGTACAGACAGTAAAATCGAGAAATACAGACAGTAAGAAACAGAAAATGGAAGCAGAATTAGAGAGTAAGAGAAGAAAAAAAAGTACAGACAGGAACAGACAAAAAAAAATAAAAGAGAAATAGAACGAGGAATCGAAAGAGAGGGGGGAATAGAGAGAGAGAGGAAAATCAAGAAACAGCAAGTGTAAGAGCAAGACGAAAAGAAGGAGTGGGGCAAAGTGAGCTTGCAGGTAGAGCGAGAAAGTACCTCGCGTTGCAGCCAAACCACCCTTACTTCGGTATCCACGCGCGCGGGTCTGCCCTTCAGTCTCCAGTCGATATCAACCCCCTCCCCTGCCCCTCTCTCCACTCTACCCTCTCGCACCCATCAGCGCCATGTGACTATAGCGACACCCCCCCCCAAAAATCAACCCCCAGTGCACAGCCTTGATTTACAGCTATACAATTATCAAAAAAAAAGAGAGTAGAAAAAAAGCCGGTTATATCTTTTCTCTCACTCTATCTCCCTCAAGGCCGAGGATGATCAGCCTCACGCATCACAGGTCGAGGTAGGTCGTTTCCTGACCTACCCGTGTGTGTCGGACGTTGTCAGTCTCTCTAGGTGCAGCTGCACCTAACCCCGAGTATCTTGGGGAAGGGACGTTGTGAGTCTGCGCGCTCAACGACAATCGTTTGTACTTTTTATCCAACCCTCAACCCAAAATGTTTATAGAGATTTTTTCACTCTTTAAATATATATATAATAGACGGATGAAGAGCAATAAGATAAATTTTTGGTAAAACGGAAACAGGATACAGGAGTTCAAAAACAAAACTCATTGAATATAATGGAAGCTGAATTTGATCATCTGCAGCAGTTTTGGGATTGAAGTGACCCTTGTTTGTATATATATATATATATATGTGTACTGACTAAGCGATAATTGATACAATATTAATTTCTCGAGGAGAGGTACTTGTATACTACATCATCTGAATTTCAATGCACAAAAGCATATATGGGAATTAATTAACAGAACTAAAGTATTATAAAGTTCAATTTAGTTTGTATATTGTTATAAGTTTATGCACAGTGTGTACGTACTGGAAACAGTTATAGACTCTGAAGAGAATAGCGTTCTGGAAGAAGTGTTACAGCAAAGTTAAGCTAACCAGAAATTTGGTTAAACTAACTAGGATGCTGATTCAAATAACCAGAATTTTGGTTAAATTAACTAGCAATCTAGGCTCTTAAATAACAAGAATTCTGATTGAATTAACTAGAACTTTAGTTAAATTAAATAGAATATTGGTTTAAATAACTAGAATTCTGTCCCGAAGAACCAGAATCCTGGTTAAATTAACTAGAATTCTGGTCCAAAGAACCATAATTCTGGTTTTCAAATAACAAGAATTCTGGTTGAATCAACTAGAATTCTGGTTAAATTAATAAGAATCCTGGTTTATTAAACTAGAATTCTGGTTGAATTAACTAGAATTGTGGTTAAATTAATAAGAATCCTGGTTAAATTAATTAGAATTCTGCTCCAAAGAACCATAATTCTGGTTGAATCAATTATAATTCTGATATTCAAATAACAAGAATTCTGGTTGAATTAACTAGAATTCTGGTTAAATTAATAAGAATCCTGGTTAATTTAACTAGAATTGTGGTCCAAAAAATAGAATTTTGGGTAAATTAATAAAAATCGTGGTTAAATTAACTAGAAAATTGTGGTCCAAAGAACTAGAATTCTGGTTGAATTAACTAGAATTCTGATCAAAATAACCAGAATTCTGGTTAATTAAACTAGAATTGTCGTCCAAAAAAAGAGAATTCTGGTTAAGTTAATAAGAATCCTGGTTAAATTAACTAGAATTCTGCTCCAAAGAACCATAATTCTGGTTGAATCAATTATAATTCTGGTATTTAAATAACAAGAATTCTGGTTGAATTAACTAGAATTCTGGGTAAATTAATAAGAAAATTGTGGTCCAAAGAACCAGAATTCTGGTTGAATTAACTAGAATTTTAATCAAAATAACCAGAATTCTGGTTAATTAAACTAGAATTTTAATCAAAATAACCAGAATTCTGGTTAATTAAACTAGAATTGTGGTCCAAAAAACCAGAATTCTGGTTGAATTAACTAGAATTCTGGTTAAATTAATAAGAATCCTGGTTAATTTTACTAGAATTGTGGTCCAAAAAAAGAGAATTCTGGTTGAATTAACTAGAATTCTCGGTAAATTAATAAGAATCCTGGTTAAATTAACTAGAAAATTGTGGTCCAAAGAACCAGAATTCTGGTTGAATTAACTAGAATTCTGATCAAAATAACCAGAATTCTGGTTAATTAAACTAGAATTGTGGTCCAAAAAACCAGAATTCTGGTTGAATTAACTAGAATTCTGGTTGAATTAACTAGAATTCTGGTTAAATTAATAAGAATCCTGGTTAATTTAACTAGAATTGTGGTCCAAAAAAACAGAATTCTGGTTGAATTAACTAGAATTCTGATCAAAATAACCAGAATTCTGGTTAAATTAACTAGAATATTGACCAGAATTCTGGTTATTCAAACTATAATTTTTTTAATGCATGTGACAGGTCTTCTAGAACATCTGTTGTATACAGTTCTAACTCTATGCATTAACATAGTTGCTACTAACTTCTACAAAATATATTCAACTAATTTGGCGCTTTTAATAATTTATGGAACTATCTTATTTTGTAAATTAATTGTAGTTAAGGGATTATTATGGCTTTGTCTCAGGACTTTTCTAAAAAATTTTGTATGTAAAGTATTAAAAATTTATAGAAATTTTAAAATTAATTAAATTAATTAATTATTTAAAAAAAAATTTGCATATGTATTATTATTTATAAAAAAAAACATATCTCTAACCTTTGTTTGTAACCGATGTATTATTTCGGACGATAATCTTCTGCAAAACACTCGCGATTTAAAAAATTTGCGAACACTCCTGAAATTGAAAACGAATAAAAAAAAAAGAAAATACTTTTTCCTAAAAACGATCGCGATTTTAAAAATTATCGTGCACTCTCGAAGCTAATTACTTTTTCAAATATTAAAATAGAAAATAACAAAGAATGAAAAAATTGATAAACTAAATTTGCAAATTTTAGACTCACGTTGAACGCATGTTAACAGGTAAAGACACGAATTGCAACTGATTTAATGATCTTTGTGATTTCCCCATCGCATATTGTTATGACCTTCAGCCTAAGGGTAGCGCCTTTGTTTTTCAATGTAAACATAACGGTATAAATATAATTTGAAAATCTCTTCGACTTATTTTTCAATAATAATATTAATAATAATAATACTTGGAAATTAAAATAAATAAAAATAATATTTCACTAATATATAAATTATGAAATTATTTTTCTCCGAATAAACTGAAAAGGAATTTAATCTGCAAAACTATTTTTATAAATATTTAATTAATTAAACTACCAGATTTTTTAGTGAAATTTCAAAAAATTTTACAAAAAAAAGAAAAAATTTATATATATATATATAATTTTGCGGTAATGAGAACCCAAGTTTTCATATTATACTAACTTTCGTAAACTTTGTCATTACAATTCGCCGGACCAGCTAATTAAGTACCTTGACCCATTAGTCACAATAATCTTGATTAAATTAAATTAAAGCATATTTTCTTCTCCTACCGAGTTTATAATTAATACATGTGACACTTTATATTTAATTATAAACTTAATTATAACACTGTATATGTTTATTTTTCTAGAAAACAATATTTAAATATAAAATGCATTTTGAAAAATGACTATGTATGTGGCGAAAATAAATTACTGTCAAAAATTCTTTATAGAAACCAGTGACTGTAAAAAAAAACCAGAAAAAGACAATTGAACAAAGCGAGAGTCACTTGAAAAATTTTTCCCTCAAAATAGAAAAAGAGAGAGACAGAGAGAGAAAGGTGTGACATGTCCATCAGAGATGCTCATGACGTCTCTCTATCTCTATGTAATATAAAAGTTCAAGAGGAAGAGAAATGGTTGTCGTGTCTCAATATTTCTCTCGACCAATTCACACATTGAAAATTTCCCTTGAAATTCATTTTTTCTCCTTTCAAATATTCACATTTAAATTTTTTATAAACGTTTATTTTTTAACAGAAGAAAAATTATTCTTCATTATTAAAGAAAATTAAACTAATTATAAACTGAACAAAATGTGAAAGAAGAAATTTTAATTCTGCTGACAAGTACCAAAAATAAACTGCGAGGAATTTTATCAAGAAAACAAAATTTCCATATAACATTTAATTGACTCAAATAATAATTATTTGGTTCAAAGAAATAAACGTTAAAAAATTAACAAGATGGTAAAAAATATGAAAAAATAAAAATTACCGATACAGAAATCTACCTTACCGACTGATGGTGATATTTTACCGTCAGTCGGTAAGGTAGATTTCTGTGTTGGTAATTTTTATATTTTATATTTAAAAAATTACCATCAATTGGTAAGGTATACGTGGGAATCACTGTATATATTTGGTTCAAAGAAATATTTATTTGAAGTCAAGTAACCGAGAATTTAAATCAAATAAATTTTTTTTTTTAATAAAGAAAGTTAAAATCTGATAACAAGTACCAAAAATAAACTGCGGAGAATTTTATTAACAGATAAGAGAAAAAAAATTGCAATATTTTTATGATAAAAAATTGAAATATATAAAGAAGAAATTAATTCCAATATGCCAAGTACCAAAATAAACTGCGGAGAATTTTATTAACAGACAAGAGAACAAAAAAAATTACTATATTATTATTGTAAAAAATTACTATATATAAAGAAGAAATTAATTTCAATATGACAAGTATTAAAAATAAACTGCCAAGAAATTTATTAACAGACAAGAGAACCACAAAATAAAACGGCTAATTAAGAATAGAAATACTCATACATGTGTTCTATAAATAGAAACCTTGTCGAAAAATTTTTTTAAAAATTTTTCCTTTCAAGTTAATAAAGCAGTTAATATTATCATCACTTTAATTAAAATTGCGCAAAGTGGAATAATGTAATTAAAAAGATCCAATTCATAAACGTAATATATATATATATAGATATATAGATAAATTTTACATTTTACTGTCGCGAATATGAGCGAAAGTCAATTAATCATATTAGAGAGATTATATTCGTGATGAAAGTAGGAGATTAAATTAAATAGGATAAGGAAGATCCCGGATTACGATTGGCCCAATTTGGTCGTCTGCATTCGAGCTTTCTTATTCTATAAGCAAAAGGTAGTGCTTATTTTAAATGCTATTCGTGTTATTTTCTCTTATTATTCTTATAGTAGAGACAATTTTCTAAAGTTGAAATAACGCTCTGAATAAATCAAAACTATAAATAGTCTACTAATTTTCTCCTGTCTCGACATTATTTTTTATTTCTTTAGATATATTTTTATGCAAAATTTCATAAATCATTGAAGTTATTTTTTTTTCTCCATAAAGTAGAAAATTTTTTAAAAGTAAAAAAAGAAAAAGAATATAAAAAATGATATAAATTTTTTTTGGATTTAAGTTGAAGAAATTGCAATGACTCAAATAATATTTACCGATACAGAAATCTACCTTACCGACTGATGGTGATATTTTACCGTCAGTCGGTAAGGTAGACTTTTGTGTGATTGCAAATAAAATGCAAATTGCAATGAAATAGTCTGCCTAAGAAAAATTGATTTTTTTTGGAATGTTTTTTATGACGAAAAGTGCTTTAATGGTGGTGATAGAGGTCTTCCTCTACTCGGATCGGGCTGTCAATTTTTTTGTACACTTTTAGGTGTATTTTGCGCAAGAAATTGCAATGAAATAGTCTATCTAAGAAAAATTGAATTTTTTTAGGATGTTTTTCTATGACGGAGGGTGCTTTAAATAAATATTTATTTGAAAAATAAAAAGAATAAAAATTTCCAACACAGAAATCTACCTTACCGACTGATGGTAAAATAGTTTTTTTTAAAAATGAAAATACAAAAAATTACCAATTGAAATAAATCAATTAAAAATAATAAAAAAAGAGAAATATTGAAATAAATGAAAGGAAAAAGGAAGCAAAAAAAATTGATAGGCGAAAAGTGGTTAAATTTTTGTTCATTCGTGAAATGAGAAAAATTGACAGTGAATATTTTGCAGAAAAAAAAATATATGAGGAATTCCCCGGACTGTTAATTAAGGTCTGAGCTTCATTATCCATTCTTTTGTGTATTAAGATATTTATCGGGAGTTTTAATTTTGACGGAGTGTAAAATGTACTTATAGAGACTCCCTCCCTCCTCTCTCTTTCTCTATAAAAACGAATACGATCTCAAAGGGGAAATTAATCCATTCAAACTCCATTGTTTCAAAATTGGAACGTCCTTCATTATCGATAAAGTACACCAGGTGCAGTAATTCAACACGAATACATTATTCTATTTTCTAGAGGAAGCGTTAAATGTAAATAAATTTTCAATAGTTTCATTACAGATATTATATCGCCTTTTAATTTATATCACTATTTTTTTTTCATCATTATTATTTTATTATTAAATAAATAAATAAAATTCATTAGAAAATACTATTTATTTATAAATAATAATTGTAAAATATTATTAATAATAAAATAATAATCATTTATAAAAATAAATTTTCCTATTCGATATTT
The DNA here is from genome assembly GCF_019393585.1 of Leptopilina boulardi. Lineage (NCBI taxonomy): Eukaryota > Metazoa > Arthropoda > Insecta > Hymenoptera > Figitidae > Leptopilina > Leptopilina boulardi. The sequence goes on from NW_026137838.1 coordinate 802,637, forward strand.
TTTTTTGAATGAAAAAAATTTTGTGTTTTGCAACAAGAGGGAAAAAAAGAGGGGAAAGGGTGAGAGTCTTTTTTCAAAATCTGAGAGTTACCTTGAAACTCAATTTAGACGGAAATTTTACATCTCTGTCGTTAACAGATGCCAGTGTTCATAGACCTGCAAGTATCCACGTTTGTAGTCACGAGTACAATCGTTCATGGGTACATGCATGAGTGCATGCTTAAACGTGTGTTGCGTGAATATGGGTGAATTTCTACATGAATGCATCTGAATTTTCAAATCATACGTAGTATACACATAAAATGTTAAATTTTCACCATAAATTCATGTAAATTTTGAGCGTGAGAAACTTTTTTTTTTTTATTCTACCATATATTAAAATGCATTAAAAAAAAAATTGCAAAAATTCATATTTATATTATTATATAATATATTATAATAATAATCAAATATAATATAATAATAAAATGAATAATAATTAAATTATTTTATTAAAAAAAATTGATAATAATTAATTATTAATTTATATTATTTATTTATTTTATATATTATATGATTGTTATTAATTGATTGTTATTGATTGATTGTTATATAATATTGAAAATGAAATATTTAATTAACAAAAAAAAAGTGTATTTTTATTACAAATAATTTTGTTCAATTTTTTTCAAATTAATTAATTACAATAGTAAAACAAAAAAATTATTGACATGTTGGTCGATAATACATTTATTAAATTGATTTATGTCAAAGGGGCATTTGAATAATTGAAAATTGATTTATAATTGGTTAGATTTAGCAAACGATTGCAATATTAAATAATTATTCAAGAGTGATGCAAACACATTCACTTATTGACAATTGTAATTAAAATTACATATTAAAAAAAAATTATTTTAAATAATAATAATAATAAATAAATTATTATTATTAGTAATAAATTTTCTCGTTTTTTTTCCTTTAAATTTATATCGTGTTTTTTATATAAGATGAGAAAAAACTAACAAAGAATTATTTATAGTAATAATAGAAAATTTGTCACTCGATAAAATAATATTTTGAAGTTTTTTTTTTTATTTTATTTCTGACAACTTGACTTCGACGATTGATATATATTTTTTTCAACCTAGAACTATTGTTAAATAGACGAAAATATATTTTACTGCGGATATATATATTTTCAGAGGAGATTATTTTATTCCGTAATATTTACTTTTTTTGTTTCTATTTCGAGCAATTTTTTTTTATTCTTTATTATTTTATTTGTATTATAGTGGTAATATGTTTAAAAAAAATTTTTTATTATTATTTTTATTATACAGTAATTAGTAATGAATATATATAAAAAATATAAATGATTTTAAAAACAATTGAATTCTATTTACAGGCTCTCAAATTGTTTTCTACGTTCAATCAAATCAATTGTATACGATTTTCAATTAACTAGATAAATTAGTGTTTGGTGGAAACTATAAAATATACGAACCCGCGATTGTAAAACCAACGAAGTGCAAACATGTAAACTTCCGACTGTGATGTTTAGCAATCAAAGCACAAAATGTACTTGCATAAGCAACACAAACAATCAAACTATACAGAAAATTAAGGGGAACTTTATTTTTTTCTATTTTTGATAAAAAAAATTGAATTTTTTTTTTTATTTTAAATAAATAAAAAATAAAATTTTTATTTTTTTTAAATATTAATAAAAAAAAATTACTAAAGAAAAAAGTAGAAATTTTTTTTACTGAAAAAAAAATTATAAACAAAGAGCAGAGAATTTTTTTTTTTACATTTTTTTTTCATCCAAGGAGTAATACATTAATATACTCGTAAGGAAAAAAAGAATAAAAAATTTCCAACGAAAAATGAATAATGAAACTCACGAGTGTGTCGTAAAAGATGAAAATAATCTTTAAGACGTCATTCTACACAAAAAGAAACAAGCTTCATAAAAATTAAAAATAAATTTCAAGGCCTAACGTCAAAAAAAACTGAAAATTTGAATAGTAAAGAAAAAAATTAATAAAATAACTCATCAAAAAAATATAATGTGAAAATCATTATAGTTTATAAAAAGAGAAAACATTTTTGTTTCTACACTGAAAGAAAATTCATACTACTAAGTATTAAACTCATATTAGAGTTTAATATAAATGTTACAATTTAGGGAAAAAGTGCACCTATACTGATTACTATTACAGTTTTTATGAAAATATATAATGAATTTAAGAGTAACTATTATTTTAAGAAATAAGAATTAGTATATTTATTTTAAAAATTAGTATTTTCTTTATGAATTCACAGAATACGAAATATTATAATAAATAATTTCACAAAATAGTAAGAAAAATAACATATATCCGTATACTTATTTCACATTTTGTAAAACTTTATATTAAAAGTCACGGATTTTCCCGAGAGACTACGAATTTAACCGAAGTTCTGTCTGTTTGCGGCTTCGTGTCCTACTCGAACTTCTACGACTTGATCCGATTTTCGAAAGTGTTGTTAACCAGCAGAACGTACCTATCAACTGTCAACACACGTGTTTCAAATGTTTATAGTGTTTTAAATTCTTTTTAATTTAAATTTATTTTCAATTTATAAAAAATGTTTTATTAAAGTTATTTAATAATAATAAATTTATTATTAATTATTAAATTTATTATTATTTTTATTAATTTTTATTTTTTGATGTCATCTTTACAATTATTTAATTTTTATTTGCAATAAAAATTTTTATAACAATCATAATTTTTAATCTGAAAAAAAAAGAAAAATCTATATAAACAATTAATAATAAAAATGAACCCAGCGTAACCTCTATAAAATTACACCATTGGCACTAGTAAACTATTTTTTATTATTAAGTTATTATAAGTAAACTTCTTTCTCGCAAGTGGTAAAAATATTCAGTAGTTAGTATATAAGAAAACGATATATGCCGACCCCCAGCGAAATTTATCGTTATGCGTATAGAATTGTAAGTGTAGGTTTCGTTGCGATCGTGTAATGTCTATGTATAAGCGAAATGAACGTGCGTGTTCATTAGTATGTGTGTTAACCTGTATCGTAAGTGTGAATGTGTTGTTCCTAGTCTCACTCCTCTTCCTCCCGAGAATTAACGGAAACGTCCGAGTTTCCACTTTTTTTCCCTTTTCTTCCGACATTCTGAATTTTTCGTATAAAGTTTTACAAATATTAGAACGCTACATTCCATATAATGCAACAACTCTATGAGAATTTAATATAATATTTTCAAATATTGGTAATCTTTTTACGTTCTTTCTACAATAATTATTAATATTTGAAAAAAGATTTTAAGTTGGAACTTTAATATAAAGTATATTGAATTTTAATAAAAAGTACACTTTTCCCTAAATTCTAAAAGAATATATTAAAATGTAATACGCATTTTGTTATTTTTTCCTATGAAATTTCTTTCAGTGTAAAAAATACAAAAATAATTCTTTGAAATCTGATTTCAAATGACATGTATATATTTTTAAATTTCTTTTTTAAAAATGAAAATTTTATACAATTTTTTGAAAAATTAAATTTTTTTTAAAAGTGATTACATTATTTTAAGTGAAAATTATATTTTTTTAAAAAATTGAATTTTTTTTCAGTGAAAATTTCAATCAATGAAATATTCACAAATAAAAGTGAAGTTCCATTGGAGAAAATTGGGGTCATCATATTTTGCCGTGTGTGTGCGGCTCTTGGAAAAACGATGAGGAAATATATGTATATAGAAAAGCATTAAATCACTAACAATGAACTGTTCAACCGATCATTGAACTTAAATGTGTTCTTGAATCAAAAAATCAAAGAAAATTATTTTCATATTCCAAGGAGATTAAAAAATATTTTTCACTTTAATAATGAAATTCATCTTTTTTTTTCCTCTCTTTTTTTTCTACCTATTGGCCAATTTCTTGCATTTATTCCAATTTTTTTTTTTTTTTCACCTCACCTCCTTGGAGAGGAAAAGATCTAAAATGGTAATTTCTTTCATCAGAACATTCTTCTTTACGTGAAAGGTCGTATTTTTTAAGCCATTATTTTCAATTCAAAATGGTAAAGTGTGAATGGGGCTGATTCGATAGGACGCGAGAGAGAGAGAGAGAGATAGCTTAGTGTGAGATAAATGAACCGATACGGTTATTTCCATACTAATGCAGTTTCTAAGTAATCAAGGTCTGTCAATTACTAGCCTAGGTCTAATAATATAGGCCATCGCATGGCGCCAATAGCTTTGTTAGAAACATGCTCCTTAAATCTGACCTTAAGATTCAAACGCGATAAAAAATATAATCCTCGCGCGAACTATATTGAAACTGATATACCAACAATATTTTATATGAATGGATTCATGTCAAAAAAAAAGGAAAGAAAAAAAAAAAATAACACTCAAAGCGTGAAAATCAGATATGAATACACACCATTTGCATCAATGAAATCTTAATTTTTAAAGTAACTGTCAATAAATTCACACTGGGTGAAAGTTTTTTTTTTTTTTTTAAAGCAAAGAAAATAATTTTATATACATCATTTGCAATTTTTATTTAAAATTAATAATTCCTATTTCATAATAATTGCTCCCACTTCAAGGAAAAATAAATATTATTAATAATTAAGAAGATTTGATTAAAATAACCTCAAAATACAATGTAAATCTGAATTAGTCACTTTTGACTATAAATACGTCGATTAGTTCATTAAATGAATTAGTAAATTATCATTTTTTGAATGATTTTTTTAGCCGAAAATTACAAAATGATAGGAGAAAACTACTATAATTGATAGTAGAAAACTAATAATTGATAGTAGAAAACTACTAATTAATAGTAGAAAACAAATAATTGATAGTAGAAAACTACTAATTTATAGTAGAAAACTACTAATTGATAGTAGAAAACAAATACTTGATAGTCGAAAACTACTAATTAATAGTAGAAAACTACTAATCTATAGTAGAAAACTACTAATTGATAGTAAAAAACTACTAATTAATTTATTAAAGTTTACTAATTGAAATAGTAACCTTACTAAAATAATTTATCAGTTTTGTAGTCGCTCTTGACTAATTTTTAGTCTCAAATTACTAATTAATAGTTGAAAACTACTAATAAATAGTAGAAAAGTACTAATCTATAGTAGAAAACTAAAAATTGATAGTAAAAAACTACTAATTCACCTTACTAAAATAATTTAGCAGTTTTGTATTCGCTCTTGACTAATTTTTAGAAAAAAATGACTAATTAATAGTATAAAAGTATTAATTAATAGTAGAAAAGTACTAATTAATAGTAGAAAATTAATAATCGATAGTAGAAAACTGAAAATCGATAGTAGAAAACTAATAATAAATAGTAGAAAACTACTGATCGGTAGTAGAATAGTAGAAAACTAATAATTGATAGTAGAAAACTACTAATTGATAGCAGAAAACTACTAATTGATAGTAGAAAATTACTAATTTATAGTAGAAAACTACTAGTTGATAGTAGAAAACTAATAATTGTTAGTAGAAAACTACTACTTGATAGTAGAATACAAATACTTGATAGTAGAAAACTACTAATTAATAGTAGAAAATTACTAATTGATACTAGAAAACTGCGGATTGATAGTAAAAAAATTACTAATTTACTTATTGAAGTTTACTAATTGAAATAGCAGCTTCACTAAATGAATTAGTAGTCTTCTACTATCAATTAGTCAACAATTTAGCAAAGTATAAATTCTCTAACTCTGATTTAGTAAGTTTTGACTAATTTTTAACCAAAAATAACTAATTCATAGTACAAAAACTACTGATTTGATATTAGAAAACCACTTATTTATTTATTAAATTTTGCTAAATAAAATAATAGCTTTACTAAATAAATTAATAGTTTTCTACTATAAATTAGTAAAAAATTTAGCAAATTATAAATTCTCTAGTTTTTAATGAGTCACTTTTGACTAATTTTTAGTCTAAAATAACTAACTAATAATAGAAAACTACTAATCTGTAGTAGAAAACTACTAATTGATAGTAAAAAACTACTAATTAATTTATTAAAGTTTACTAATTGAAATAGTAACATTACTAAAATAATTTATCAGTTTTGTAGTCGCTCTTGACTAATTTTTAGTCTCAAATTACTAATTAATAGTTGAAAACTACTAATAAATAGTAGAAAACTACTAATCTATAGTAGAAAACTAAAAATTGATAGTAAAAAACTACTAATTCACCTTACTAAAATAATTTAGCAGTTTTGTATTCGCTCTTGACTAATTTTTAGAAAAAAAAGACTAATTAATAGTATAAAAGTATTAATTAATAGTAGAAAAGTACTAATTAATAGTAGAAAATTAATAATCGATAGTAGAAAACTGAAAATCGATAGTAGAAAACTAATAATCAATAGTAGAAAACTACTGATCGGTAGTAGAAAACTACTAATCGGTAGTAGAATAGTAGAAAACTAATAATTGATAGTAAAAAACTACTAATAAATTCATTAAAGTTTATTAATTGAAATAGTAACCTTACTAAAATAAATTAACAGCCTTACCAAATAAATTAGTAGTTTTCTCCTAGCAATAAGTCATTTTTGATTAAAAAGTAGTAAAAAAAATTCAGTTGAATTAGTCAAATGTGACTAATTCTGATTTAGGGAGTAAAAAACGTCTCTTTCAAAAATAAATAAACTAAAATTAATTTGAGCAAATTTTTAAAACCGTACGGTTGGTAAAAATTATTTTGATTCAAAATTTCTTATTAAAATAACAACAAATTTTGACTTAAAATAATTTAAATAATTAATTTAAAAGTAATAAAATTTGAAAAGATAAATAAAAAACTGTCAATATTTCCCCCAACCCCATACACACTACTTTTTTTTTTTTTAATTATTTACCATTTAAGACTGCAAACACGACCATTTCACTTCAAGTGAAGAATTATCCAATAAAAGTTGAGTGGAATTGTTACTCTTTTGTTATAGAGCATGAAATTCTCAATTCTTTTGGGAATAAAAATTCATTTCAAGAAAAGAAATTTATCGAGCCAAAAAAAAAGAAAGAAAGAATGAAAAAAAACGGGGGTAAAGAAAGTTCTTGTAAACATTGAGAATTGAAGTTATACATTTGTTCAATGGTCTTGCGGATAAATTTCTGGGGGCTGTACAAGTGGGACCCACCTCCTTTCCATCTATATATGACGTAAAAAAGAGAAACGTTTTTTTTTCTTTTTTTTTTTTTTTTATTTGTAAAATGAGCATTTTTTTCCAAAGCAAATCATTATGAACACGTGTTACCCAAGAGAGTAATATCAAGGAAACACACGTGACATGTCCTATTTTCAGTTATAAGGGGGGAAGGACAGAGAGTGAGTGAGTGAGTGAGAGAGAAAGAGAGAGAGATTCAGATCGATAGCTTCACAGCCATAAATTTGAAATACACACGTTGAAGCTACACGTTTCGCATAGAGCAAATCAGCACGCCAACTTATAAGATTAGGGCGACACTGAGGAGGTCAAAATAATAAAGTTCTACATCATCAGATGTACAATTTGACATAATGCAGCTCATTTAAAAAACAAAAAAATTATTTATTATTATTTTTTTGTTTTCAATATTTCTTAAACTGAAAAAATTTTATTTATTTTATATTCAAATATTTTTATTTTTTATATTCATTAAACAAAAGAAATATTTCGTAATATAAGATGCAATGCATTTTAATAAAAATAATAAAATAAATTATTTTAATCAAATAGCTGATTTTATTCCAATTTGTTATTTAATAGCGTTGCATTTTATATTAATACCATACTTTTTTCTATAAAAAATAAATATTCCTTTTTTTAATTGAATAATAAAAATTATAAATATTTTATTATAAAATAAAAATAATTAGAAAAATAAATAAATTTTTATTAAAAAAATAAATATTTAATTATTTGCAAAAATTTAATTTAAAAAGATAAAGAAATATTTGATTACTAAATAAACTATATAAAATTTAATTAGTCATTAATAAATTAAAAAAATTTACGGAAAAACTAATCAAAAAACGCAGTTATAAAAAAAAACAATTTTTTTATATCCAATATTAAAAAAAATATTTTTATAAACATTTTTCTAATATTGAAATAGTAAAAAGAGACGAACTGGTGCCATCTGGCAGACGAGCGAGGAATCAATATAAATGCCGACAAAGCAGATAAAGCTTCGCTGGTAGAAAAGAAGCTTATTTTAGTTTTAGACGAAAGCACGCGAGAGAGAGAGAGAAAGGGAGAGAGCTTTAATACCATCGGATAGATTTTGCTTCACTAAAGTTCTTCAAGAATTTGGTGGGGTGGAAAAAAGATGGTGTGCGACTGAGAGAGTAAGAGAGAGTGAGAGAGAGACAGAGAGAGGTCAGGGTGCCTTCTTGCCTTTGGTTCTTGAAGAAGGTAATATGTTCCCCACTCAGAAGAACAAGGACTTGGCTTTGAGTACTAGAGTGGGTTAAGTATATACTAACAGCTTCCTGCCCTTCCGCGAGTCACTTTATACCATATCTTTACTTTATAATCTTCTTTTTCCTTTATCAAATATTTTGCCTTTATCAACCATATTGTTCTATTGTAACCATATTGTATCTACTTTTTTTCCTCAATAAATAAAATTAAAAAAATTTATTTAATTTATTTATTTAATAGTTTATATTTATTATATTTATTATATTTATTTATTATATTTATTAAAAAAATAAAAAAAATTTACTATTTCAATAAATAGAATATTTGGAAACAAAAAAGAAAATTATTTTTAGTCCTTTTAGTAAAAATTTGACTAAAAATATTTTTTAAAAAACTGACGAAAAATTAGTAGAGTATTACTATTAGTAAAATTATTAGCCTGTTAGTTTGTACTATGATTCAGTAAATTTTGACTATAAGGCAGTAAAATGTTGACTATCAAATGAAGAAAAATTTGGCCTACTAGTCAGTACAATTTGACTACAAAAAAAATTTGACTATTCAAAACTTTTTACTAACAATTAGAAATTATAACTAATAGTTAGTAAGAATGACTATTAATCAAAAATTTTGTCCAACAATCAGAAATTTTTACTAACAATTAGTAAATTTTACTAATAAGTAAAAATTTGACTACAATCCATAAAATTTGACTTCTAATCAGTGAAAATTGACTATCAATCAAGTAACATCACTGAAGTACAGTATAAAAATTTTTTTTTTGTACTATAATATCAGTTGAGTAAAATTTCTTGTTTTGGTAGTCAAATTTTACTGCTTACTAGTAAAAAATTATTATTCATTGTTAGTGAAAATTTACTAAATAATAGTAAAAAATTATTCATTTTTAGTCAAAATTTACTGAATGATAGTAAAAAATTATTCATTGTTAGTAAAAATTTACTAAATTATAGTAAAAAATTAATCAATTGTTAGTCAAAATTTACTGAATGATAGTAAAAAATTATTCATTGTTAGTAAAAATTTACTAAATATTAGTAAAAAAATTAATCATTGTTAGTCAAAATTTACTGAATGATAGTAAAAATTTATTCATTGTTAGTCAAAATTTACTAAATTATAGTAAAAAATTATTCATTGTTAGTAAAAATTTACTAAATTATAGTAAAAAATTAATAATTGTTAGTCAAAATTTACTGAACGATAGTAAAAAATGATTCATTGATAGTCAAAATTTACTGAATGATAGTAAAAATTTATTCATTGTTAGTGAAAATTTACTAAATGATAGTAAAAAATTGATCATTGTTAGTCAAAATTTACTGAATGATAGTAAAAAATTATTCATTGTTAGTAAAAATTTACTAAATTATAGTAAAAAATTATTCATTGTTAGTCAAAATTTACTGAATGATAGTAAAAAATTATTCATTGATAGTCAAAATTTACTGAATGATATAGTCAAATTTTTGACTAATATCAAATAATTTTTCGACTAGAAGGCAGTAAAATTTTAACTATCAATCAAAAAATTTTACTTGTATACAGTACTAATAATTTTTGTACAAAATTTTTACTATCCAAATCAGTTAAAATTGACAAAAAATTTTTACTAAAACCAATTGACTATAAAAATCAGTAAAACTTGACTATCAGTAAACTAAATAAAAACTTGAGAGCAATTAAAAATAGTTATATTTAAATAGTAAATTATTTAAAATTTAATAGTTCCGAAAATAAAATTAAATATACCAAAAATAGTCAAATTTTACTGTTTTTAGTAATTTTTTTTTGTTATTTACTTATCGATTAATCGATAAATAATGAATCAAAGTAAAATTACATTTTGATTACTTTAAAAGTTTTTAAAATAAAATTTTTTTAATTTTACTTTGACTCAAATCAATTTTCGATTAATAAAAAAGAGAAATTCTTCAATAAAAAAAATTAATTCTTTATAAATTCATCAAGTACTGTAAAATATTCAAAAGTTTCAAATTACTTTAAGTAATTGCCTGAAAAATGGATTGTGTACGATATATATATATATATATAAAAATTTCCCACATAAGTGTGCTAATCTTACTTTAATGAAGCGCGCAATACATGCTTAATTTTGATGTTATCTGTGGTTATTAATAGTCAGACCTAATTTGAAGGCTCTTCTCCTAATGGGCATTTAAAGCTCAGCTTAACACAAGGGTATACTAAATTCAAAAGCATCCCGGGAAAAGTACTATAATCCAGAGTGGCTCATTTATAAATTATTGATAAAATTATTTCACTAATTTTATATTCTTTTTCACGGTTTAAAATTTTTTTTTTTTTAGACAAATTTTCATTTTTCAAATTTGACAATATTTTGTTTTCAAAAGAATATTAAGAAAATTTTAACTTAACAAATTCAGTACTCAAAAATCTGTTAAGGAAAATTGAAAATATTAACTAAATTAAATTATATAAATTATTAAAATTCATTAGCAATATTGTGTATGTAAAAAAAATTTCTTTCCTAAAAATACAAATACAACAATGAAGATGATATAAATTATATATATATTCAGAAGAATGACATTAAACGAAAATACAGAATCCTCCTACTTACGTGGAAATGAGCCTAAAAAAATAGTTTTACGTTTTCAATATTTTTTTTCTCAAAATTTATTTTATCCAAATCATTTAATATTTTTTATTTCGAAAATAATTTTTTTCCATTTTATTTTTTTACATTTGAAAAATTTTTAATTATTTTTAATTAATTTTAATTTTTCAAATCTATTTTTTATATTGATAAATTTAGAATTTATAATTTTATTATTCAGCAAATAAATATATTTAAATTTTTGAATATTTAAAATTCTAAACTATTTTTTAAGCATCAATTATAAAAAAGAAAAATTTTCTATTTTTCCATTTCTATTGAGAATTATTATTTTGAAAACAACTAAAACTATTTTTCTTCGGAGTGGATGAAATCATACGAGACAATGAATTAATTCTTAATCGAACAAAAGAAAAAAAATTCACTTGTCCGATGAAGAATTTTGTAAAGAAGAAAATTATTTGAATTCACGATAATATGAGCTTAATAAATAAGCAGCTAGCTGCTAAATTATTGGGAAAAAAAGTTGTATTTTTCAAATATTATCACCGATTTTTTGGCCTCGGATAAGAGGCAGTGATTCCCTGTCCAGGAAGCAGCACCCATGCTAGGCATAATTTGATGATCTCCATCGACATCCTCTTCAGCTCTTTCCACTTCGTAGGTAGGAGCTGCCAAGCAACACCACGTTACGTGTCAGAACCTTCCTTTTTTTTTTTAAAATATTTTTTCATAAAAAAAAATTTACGCCATTTTTGTTTTAATTAAAAAATTTTAAATTAATAAATTTTTTTTTTCGTGTATTTAAAGAATTTTTCTGCATTTATTAAATTTCCAAAAAAAAAGAAAGGAAAAAACAAAAATAAAATTACATAAATCTATGACCAAGAAAGGTAAACTTGTTGAGGATAATCGTCAAATAAAATTAAGGGAATGATTTCAACAACCTGTAGTAAAGTTGGAAAAAGATTTTCTGGTCACGATCCAGAAACGATTCCACAATTTGCCGTGCCTAACGCGTGTGGTTTGGCAGACTATTCTGATTTTGATATTTACTCCTACAGGGACCAATATTATTCCTATTCCCTTTTTCTTTTTAAAGCCATAAAAAACAAAAACAGTCGTACCGCAAGTATTTACTACCGGAAATGGAATAAACACGCGATATGGCACACGACGAATAAATAAATATATATATTTTTTTATATATATATATTTTTTATATATTCTTTTACATACAAAAAAAAAATTATGATACTTTTGAAGTTTTAAAATTATTTTTAACAAAAGATAAAACAAAAAAAATCTTTAAAAAAGAAAAGTAAAAACTAAATATCTTATACAAAGTTTCCTAAAGTTCTGAACTTTGTTTTTTTACATTAATTTCAAAATAACTTTTTACGGAAAATATAAATTTAAATATAAAAATATAAAAAATAAATAATAAAATAAATAAATAAAAATATAAATAAACTAATATAAAAAATATTAATAACAGTAATAATAATAATTATTATTATTATTGGAGTGGTCCGATATTACTCAGGTATTTCCCCTATATTGACTAATATTATATAATATTATATTAATATTTGTCGATAGTAATAATAATAATAATAATAACGTTCAAAAGCCGAAAGGCATATGAACTATGAATAATAATAATAATAATGTTTGTGAACTTATAATGTTGACTTATATATATATATATATATATATATATATATATTCGCGGTTTATTATTATTATTATAAATTAATTATTTTAGAAAAAATTAACAAATGTAATTAATTAATTAATTAAAAATAAATAAAATAAAATTGTTCAGAACTTTAGGGAAAAAAATCTCGTAATTTAATAAATTTAGTTTTTTAAAGAAATTTTTTTGTTTTTTTTTTTTAAATATGAATGAACTTACAAGAGTAAGCATCCTGTGAAGAAGAAAGTGATAACAATTGAATATGGTATGCAAACGTCACATATTCCAAATGATTTAAGTGCAATGTTAGTAGCAATTAATAAAATCACAATGTCCAAAATAGTTCCCACGCCCATATCACTCTTGTGTGTCATGTCCGATACAAATAAAATACATTATAAAACATTTTTCAATCATGGGGCAGATGGGGTTTTTTTTAAAAAAAAAAATTTTTTTTTCAACGCACCCCTTTTGAAACTATCTTCTCGCGACAACTACTAACTACTGAAGAGAATGACATACAAATATTAGCAGCTGTCAGCGACAACTCAGTGCTGTATAAAAAAAAAATCAGTTCCATAATTAATATTTCAAAAAACCAAAAAAAAATTTTAAAAACAAAAAAAATATTAGAAAAAATTGAAAAAAATACTAAATGAAATCCAAATAATTTTCTAAAATAGTACAAGATAGTAGTGGATAGTACAAGATAATATTAAAATAATTAATAATAATATATTAATAATTAAAAATATATAATAATAAAAATATTTATTAATTTTTATACCAAGTAAAAGAAAAATTTTACCTTATAAAAAAAAAATATTTTCTGTCTATTTTATTAATAAAGAGAAATTAGAGCTTTTGTAATTTTCCTTTCCAGAATTTTGTTTTACTTTTATTAAATTTTTTTTAACAAAAAAAAGGGATAGAAAATATGTATTAAAAAGTACATATATAATTAGAAAAAAGAGAAATTGAAATCAACAGATACGACCCTGTCTTCGATATACAGTGTAAGTTTACAATACAAAGACTGTTAGTTGGCTTCCTAAAGCTAGTAACCAATGACAAAAGACACGATACTAAAAAGAGATGGATAAGGGGAAGGGGAGCTTTGAGGTCCCTCGGCCTCCAGAATAAGTATACACACATGGAAGACAAACTTGATTGTATAACTTGACATGACAATATATAATAATATTAAAAAAAAAAAAAAAAATAATGTTGAGCTTGCATTTTTTTCCGAATTATCTATAATCGATAACATCAAATGAAAATCTTATTAAATATAATCTACAACTGAAACTAATTTATGGTGCAGTATAAAAAAATTTCTCGATTAAGAAAATTTTAAAATTATAATAATAAATACTTTCTGTATAAGAAAGCAAAATAATTAATTAATATAATAATTATTTTAAAAGATAATGATTAATTTATTTAGAAATTAATTTAGAAATTAATATATTTAACTAATAAATATAATAATTAATTAATAATTATTAATTAATAATCAATTTTATTAATTAATTAATTTATTTAATAAATTAATTAAAAAATAATAATTTGAAATAATAAAATTAATAATAAAAAAATAAATCATAATTTATAATTAACTTCTCATAGTTATTGTAAGGAAGTAAAATTTTTAACTCCCGGGGCTTAACTCCTTTTAATCAAAGGATCACGAACAAATTAAAGAAAAATTAATTTTTTTTTCAAAATTATAAAATATATTTTAAAAAAACTCGTTAATTTGAAAGTGCAAATTAATTCCTCTGCACTGCCGGTTGATTATTATTGATAACAAAAAAAAATAAAATACATTGAAAGTAAATAACTCGAAATATTAAAACGCGGAGAATTAAAAGAGAGAAAAAGAGAGGGAAAAGTATTAATTTAGTGAAAATTCGTTATTAAACAATGGAATATACAGTACAAAATATAAAGTCATTTCAATTTGTGAGCGTCGAAATTTTTATATTACAAATGGATTTTATGAAATCCATTTTCATATTTGTTTAAAAGCTACAAAACACATATACTATATATATATATATGTATATGCGATTTCAGTGATTTATAGTGGCGAATCAAATTGGCAGCAATGCATGGAGGAACAACCATTCAGTACATTTATATGTATATAAATGGAATATATATATATGTGTATGTATATTCACACTTGTCCATGAGTGGACAAGCCTCCTAAACGAAAACATGTACAAATATATGTATAATTCACAATATACCTTTAAACACGGTTATAAATATTTCAAAATTCATTTATAAAGTTCAACTATAATAATAATAATTCATCCAATAATTTTAATTACTTTCTATTTAATATTTTTCCCGCTATTGTTATTTTACTTAATTTATAATTTATAATTTAGCAGCAAAAAATGAAAGATGCTTTTCTTTAAAAAAAAGAAACTTTCTATTTAAAATTAAATTAATTATTAAAAATAAATTTCATCGAATTTTGAATTTATTTTCAATCAACCGAATTTTAAAATTTTGTAACTACTGCGAAATTAATAATTACATTCATGTATGATATTTCCCATAAAAAAAGACGAAGTTCTTTGAAAAAAAACTCTCCCAACCTATAGCACCGTAATCTGAGAAAACTTTTCTCCTTACAAGTATAGAAGAATCCACACCATAAATATTCATTTTATCTTTGCGAAAAAATCACAGCTTACGTGCTTCCTCCATTTGACTTGCACTGTATATATCTATTCATAACAAAGCACCTATCTTTTCAAAGAGGCAAAAAAAAATTCTCATTTCGAATATCCAGTATAATTACAGTTAAACCCACGTATATCGGATAAAAAAATTACCGACATAGGAATCTACCTTACCGACTGATGGTAAAACAGATTTTTGAAAAATAAAAAAGTTACCGACATAGGAATCTACCTTACCGACTGATGATAAAACAGTTTTATAAATTGACTATATAAAAATTACCGACATAGGAATCTACCTTGCCGACTAATGGTAAACAAGTTTTTGTAAAATAAAACTAACAATTACCGACAAAGGAATATGCCTTACCGACTAATGATAAAACATTCTTTTTTAAATACATATATAAAAAATATCGACAAAGGAATCTACCTTGCCGACTAATGGTAAACAAGTTTTTGTAAAATGAAACTAACAATTACCGACAAAGAAATCTGCCTTACCGACTAATGTTAAAACATTCTTTTCTTAAATAAATATATAAAAAAAATACCGACAAAGGAATCTACCTTACTGACTGATGATAAAACAGTTTTTTAAAATGAAGATATAAATAATTACCGATATAGTAATATACCTTACTGACTGATGGTAAAATTTTGAAAAAATAATATATTAAAAATTACCGACATAGGAATCTACTTAACCGAGTGATGGTAAAACAGGTATTTGAAAAAATAAAAATATAAAGAATTATCGGCATAGAAACTACATTACCGACTGATGGTAAGGCAGATTTCTATGTCGATAATTTTTAGATTTTCATTTTTAAAAAAACTGGTTTACCATCAGTAGGTAAGGTAGATTTCTATGTTGGTAATTTTTTATATTTTTATTTTTATAAAACCTGCTTTACCTGTTTCTGAAAATTTATAATATGATATATAATAATTAATATATCATATGAATTAATATGATAATAATTTTAGTAATAATAATAGTAATAATAATAATAATTTAAAATGATACTAAAAATAATAATAAACATATATTTATAATGCTAAAAATATTTATAACTCTATAATTATAAAATTATAAGTATTTATAAAATTAAAACTATAAAAATTATAAATAGCTAATTATTTAAAATAAAAATCTTTCAAAATAGGGCAATTGAAAGGAAAATTGATAGGGGCTTGCCAAATTTTTCCCTAAGTAGGGATCAGGGGAAGGTCAGTAACAGCGTAACAATCCAGTCGGGTACTAGTAAGTTTCGCTGTAAAATACCAGATAGGGAATACTGATAGCAGCCCAATCAGGACCAGATTTCAATTTCTTGTAGTAAAAATTTTCGAATTAGTAAAAAATTAATTTAAAAGTAAGAATTTACTAATGAATTAATAAAAAAAATTCCATTAATTCAGATTTAGAGAGGAGATATTTTTTTTTTTTTTTTGGACGTTAAGAATCGAAGAATGTATATGTACAATAAACATATAAGCACACACACACGCAGAGTGGTTTTACATCAGCAACATTGACGTTAAGAAGCGATGATAAAATACAGAAGGCACATCGATCGTCGTTGACCAGGTGTGTTGTGGTTTCAACTCGAATAAGCGGTCCACTGTTTAAACATCAAGCATGTCGTGCTGGATGCGCATCAGGAAGTCAGCGGAAGTCTGTTTCCGAGCGTCCACTCTGTCTCTCAACGGTGTGAGATATGCAAAGCTTCTGTGAACATTGTGCATTCAGCATCAGTGAAGCTGCAATGTGAATTCGGCATTCTGTGCACTCATCCCCCCCCCCTTTCTCTCTCTGTCTATATATATATATATATATATATATACAAAGAAGAGTGGTTTACAGTGGATCATTTCATTTTTCTGGAAAAAAAAATATACCAAACTTTTAATATAAATGCAAGTATAGATAAAAACTTCATTTATATTCAGTTTTTTTAATTTTCCAAAAAAATTCACATTTCCACTTTCTCCTTTATTGGTGCTTTCATTATTTACGCTCGAATGGTTAAAAAATCGATTAAACTTTTTTTTTGCAACGTTTAAAAAATGTTATCAACATTAAAAAAAAAGCGGAATTTGAAAAAGCACAAGACAGAATTTTTTAAAAAATATTTTGTAATACCAATAACTTGAAAGATACTTTTTTTTTTAAGTAAAAGTAATTTTCATAAACGAAATATTTATTTATAAAAATAGAACAATTTATTTTTAATAAAAAAATTATTTATAAAAAACAAAATTTATTTTTAATTGAAAAATTATGGAAAATTTTGAAAAATTCATTAATATAGAAAATAAATTGTTCTATAAAGCAAGCTAATAGTTATTTTTTGAAAGCTTCTAAATAAATTCGCGTGAAATTTGAATTTATTTAATACACTTCAACATTAAAAGCGAATTTTATGGTTCTTTGTGATTTATACTGAGGCTATATAAGAGAAAGAAAATATGAGCAGTCATTTTTCAAAACTAAAATAAGGTTCTTCTTTCTTCTACTTTATGCTGGACTATAGAAAATTTATGTAACACTCGAGAATTTTAAGTGCAATCAAAAAAAAAAAATAAATAGAAAATAAACACATTTTTTAAAATCAATTTTTTTCAATTATTAAAATTCGAATAAAAATTATTCTTATTAATAAATTAGAATAATTTAAAAAAAAGAAATATTTACTTTTTCAATATTTAATTTCAAAAGGGAGCAAAAATGGTTGAAAGTAAAAAATTCTTCATCGCAATACTTAAATATTAACTCGTCAAATAATCTTGAGAAGCGTTAAAAAAAAAGACCGCGTGTTTACAATCACAAATATTTACGCGAAATATTGCACTAAGAAATTTTTTTCGTTTACTTTAAATTAAATATATATATAAGAAAGCTCAATATTATGAAAAATATCTGCTCTTATTTTTTTTTAGTAGATTTTACTCTAAAATAAAGAAGAGATAAAGTTGAATACATTTTTCAGTAGATACGATCCATTTTGGTCAGACGTTGAACAAGCATGATGAAAAACGACAAAGGTATTAAAAACACATACTTTTTTTTGACCCCTTGCATATTAGAATGAAAATATTTCTGAATTTT
This sequence comes from Leptopilina boulardi, assembly GCF_019393585.1. Taxonomy (NCBI): domain Eukaryota; kingdom Metazoa; phylum Arthropoda; class Insecta; order Hymenoptera; family Figitidae; genus Leptopilina; species Leptopilina boulardi. The sequence continues at coordinate 821,238 of NW_026137838.1, forward strand.
TACTCTCATAAAAGAGGGAGTTATTATTTTTTCAAATATTCAAGTAATTAAATAATATAAATATAAAATTTTACATGAAAAATCAGAATTTATTTAAAAATAATTTTCAAAATAAAAAAACAGAATAACTAGAAATTGTAAAATATTTTTAAAAAAAAACTAAAAAATAGAAATAATGAAAAATTTTAATCGTACTGAAAAATTACCCACAAAAAAAAAATTACTACATTTTCCGTTTACCATTGAATACAATTTTCCCTGAATCCGATTTTTATATCCTCTATAGTGAAAATTCGAGGGATTTTCACGGTTTCTTACACATAAATTCCTTTACAAAGCTCTCACGCAAATCGATTCTATGAAAGGAGATATTTTTTTTTTTTTTTACATTCCAAAAGTATATATATACCTAAATCCTATATTGCTTTCACAGCCGTTGACCAAAAGGCTTCCTTGTACCTACTGACAATGAAATTGATAGCCTCGTAAAAAAAAAAAAAATAGCAAAAAACCTTAACAATCTGTGCTCAAACAAAATTCCCCATAATATGCACCTGTTGATAATATATATATATATATATATTATATATTTTTTTATTTATTTATAATATAATTATTATAATAATTATATTTTTTTATATACAATATAATCTATCAGCGGATGCTTTTGAGATATTTTATATTAAAATACAGAAAAAATAAAGAAAAAGACAAATACTCACCGCTGTCGCATCTTAAACCGGCGATAGCGGCGAAAATCTTTCCCAGTTGGATCGTTGCTATCAAATCCCCGACGATGTTTAGGCGGTGAAGACATTGCAGTCTTGACTTTATCTTTAGAAATCGTTTTTATTTTTTCAAAATTCTTTTCAAATCTTCTATTTTTCTTTTTATTATTTCTCTCGTAATTTTTATCTTTTTCTTCAATGATGAGATAATTATTTTCCGTGTTGTTGTTATTATTACAATTTTTATTATTATTATTACTATTATTATTATTTTTATTATTATTATTATTATTATTATTATTATTATTAGTACTATTATTACTATTATTATTATTTTTATTATTATTATTAGTACTATTATTACTATTTTTATTGTAACTGATGTCGTGAATTAAATAATTAAGAGGATTAATAATTGAATGATATTGAAGCAATGAGCGTTGATGATAATTTTGATAATAACGACGACACGTGCCAATAAGAAGAGAAGAAGATGAATCCTGTGTCATCGGGGGATGATTCCCATATGATATTTTTTGTGGCAAGACATTTAGCTCGTGCTTTTTAGTCTGCTCGTTGCCCGGCCCACCCATTCAACTCGATGATCACTACACAGACTGACGCCCTCTCTCTAACCCTTGAGAATCTTCACACTACCTGTGCTCCCCTTTTTCTCTTCCTTCGTGAATATATCTATATATGTATGTCTGTTGGTCAAAAAGCTAGGTTATAGAATAGAGTTCTAATTCATGACCAACCATAACATTCATCACACACATACACTCATACAAACATTATATCAAAACAGATATATATATATACTAACAAAGTCGACGTAAAATCGACTTCTCTTGTTTCTAAATTTTCATACAAGGTTAAAACAATTTATATTTGGAAATTGTTATTTTAAAAAAATAATTACGGTTTGAGAAATCGATTTTTTTTTTTTATTGATTTGTGGAATAATTTTGATGATTTAAACAAAGAACAATGGGAATAATGTTAAGAAAATAATAATATTAAAGTAACAAATGAAAATGAAAATGACAAAAAATATTTTAGAAGACAAGAAAAAATTAATAGAAAATATCAATACAATTAACAAAGAAAAAAATTACTGAAAATAACAATTATGGAGAATAAAGTAACAGACATAGTGGACAAAAAGTACAAAAGTAACCAACGAAGATAAAAAACAAACAAAGAGAAAAAAGTAACAAATATAAATGACAAAAGAATATAGTTAGCAAAAAAAAAATTACTAAGGGAAAAAAGTAACACTAATATGAGTAACAAAGAATATAAAAAGAACCAACAAAAACAAAAAAAAATAATCAAGGAAACAAAAGTAACTAACGATGGCAAAAATAATGAAACAAAATTAGTAATTAAAAAGGATAAAAACAATTTAGGAAGACAAAAGTAACAATTGTAAATGACAAAATGTACAAAAGTAACCAACAAGGATTAAAGGGAAACAAAAAAGCAATGAACGAAACAAAAGTAACAAAATATACAGAAGTAACCAACAAAGAAGAAACAATTAAGGAAACAAAAAGAATAAAAGTAACCAACGAAGACAAAAAAAATCAAGGAAACCAAAGTAACAAATAAATATGACAAAATATACAAAAGTAACCAACAAAGAAAAAACAATCAAGGAAATAAATAAAAAGTACAAAAGTAACCAACACAGATTTAAAAAAAAAACAAAAAACAATGAACGAAACAAAAGTAACAAATAGATATGACAAAATATACAAAAGTAACCCTAGCAAAAAACAATCAAGGAAACAAAAGTAACTAACAAAGGAAAAAATAATAAAACAATTAGTAACGAAAAAGATAAAAACAATCTAAGAGACAAAAGTAACAATTATGAATGACAAAAAATACAAAAGTAACTAGCAAAGATAGAAAGAAACAAAAAACAATATACGGGACAAAAGTAACAAATATAAATGACAAAATATACAAAAGTAACAAAGAAAAAACAAAAAACAATCTAAGAGACAAAAGCAACAACTATAGATACAAATGTAACCAAAAAGGATTAAAAGAAACAAAGAACAATAAAAGAGACAAAAGTAACAAAAATAAATGACACAAAATACAAAAGTAACCAACAAGGATTAAAAGAAATAAAAAACAATATACAAGACAAAAGTAACAAATATGAATGACAAAATATACAAAAGTAACAAACAAAGAAAAAACAAAAAACAATATAAGAGACAAAAGTAACAACTATACATACAAAAGTAACCAACAAGGATTAAAAGAAACAAAAAGAAATATACAAGACAAAAGTAACAAATATGAATGACAAAATGTACAAAAGTAACAAACAAAGAAAAAACAATCTAAGAGAGAATAGTAATAACTGTACATACAAAAGTAACCAACATGGATTAAAAAAAACAAAAAACAATATACGAGACAAAAGTAAAAAATATAAATGACACAAAATACAAAAGTAACCAACAAGGATTAAAAGAAACAAAATACAATATATGGGACAAAAGTAACAATTATGAATGACAAAATACAAAAGTAACCAACAAAGATTAAAAGAAACAAAAAACAATATACAAGACAAAAGTAACAAACGTGAATGACAAAATATACAAAAGTAACAAACAAAGAAAGAACAAAAAACAACCTAAGAGATAAAAGTATCAACTATACATACAAAAGTAACCAACAAGGATTAAAAGAAACAAAAAGAAATATACAAGACAAAAGTATAAAATATGAATGACAAAATATACAAAAGTAACAAACAAAGAAAAAACAATCTAAGAGAGAAAAGTAACAACTATACATACAAAAGTAACCAACATGGATTAAAAGAAACAAAAAACAATATACGAGACAAAAGAAACAATTATGAATGACAAAAAATGGAAAAGTAACCAACAAGGATTAAAAGAATTAAAAAACAATATACAAAACAAAAGTAACAATAATGAATGACAAAATATACAAAAGTAACAAACAAAGAAAAAGAAAAAAACCATCTAAGAGACAAAAATAACAACTATACATAGAAAAGTAACCAACAAGTATTAAAAGAAACAAAAAACAATATACGAGACAAAAGTAACAAATATGAATGACTAAAAATACAATAGTAACCAACAAAAATATAAATAAAGTATATCAAATATAAAGAACAAAAAAATACAAAAGTAACCAATACAAAAAAAATAAGAATACAAAAATAACTAATGCAAATAACAAAAAATACAAAAGTAACAAAGGCAAAAAAAATAACAATTCACAGAATTAACAAAATAATAAAAAAAAGGTAACAGAAAGAAAAAAAATTTAACTTAATAACAATTGAAAAGCAAATAAAAATTAACAAACAAGCAAAACAAAAAAGTACAAAAAAATCCAAACAGAGAAAAAAAATATAATGCAACAAAAACAAACAATAAAAAAATAAAAAAAGCAAATTCTCAAAGAAAAAAAGGAAAATGGCTTCTCATTCATCAGAATGAATGGATTTTTATCTCCCTATTATCTTTTCATATACGCTCAAGTTATCATTATTACATCCAAGAAACTATGTTTCAAAGTACATAAAAATAACAAACTTTTCTTTACCAAACTCATTATCTTTACAAGTCTCTATACACTGGAATAATTTTTCCTTTATTTTTCACACTCAATATATTTTCTGCTTTTACAGAATATATAACCATTAAAAGCACACAATTTCTTTATATATATAGAATACACATTCATCCATTTATACATTCAATTTTTTTTCTCCTTTCTCGTACTACATTCTATGCAACAATGCAACAGAGTATTCCTACCTTGTGCTTCCTCACATTGCCATTCCTTATTATCATTATTATTTTTTTTTTTTTTTCATCGCTTAACGCCGTTTTTCCGTAACACCTTTTTCATAAAGAACCCTTAAAATACACCTTTTCATTTTCTTGATAATTTTTTGTTTTGTTTTGTTTTCTTATTTTCCCTCAAGGGAATGATGAGGAAAAAGGAATTGTGTCCACAGGCACAGAGATAACGAAGGACAGTTTGCTCTCATTTTCTCTCTATTTTTCTTTCTCTCTCTCTCTCTGTCTCATGAAAATGGTTTTCCGAGCTTGCAAGCTCAAGTTTCGCGGGACACTTGGAAGATGGCAGCACTGACAGGAAATGTGTAAAACAACCCTTATGGTGCTAAAGCCCGGTCAATACCAAACGTCCTGTCGACATGATAACCTGGATTAGAAACTAGATATGTTTCGATTATGGGAATTTTTTTTCTGATAAAAAAATAGAGAATGAAAATAAAAAAAAAAAGAGAGAGAGAAAAATTCGTGTTTGCCAAAAAAAAAATACTTTTTAAAAGGGGGGTGGGGAAAAAAAACTTGAATGAAACTTGTGACGGTTAGGATAGCACGTGGGTTTTAAATATAGAGAAAGTAGAGCAAGTTTCAAAGTTGAGATTTATCGTGCAAGGAAGTGATGATAGAGGAGTGAAGGTTGAACATCCTACTTTATTTCACTCCTTCATCGAACAAGAAAGCTCTATATTGATCGACATTTTCTTTTTTTGACAGTTTACGAAAAGTATTAACACGAAAATAATTTTTCATGTTTCTTATATTGACAGGAGGATAAGACTTTTGACGTATATATATATAATCATGTATCGTACAAGATAAATAGTAAAAAAAAATTTATGGATAAAAAATTTATATCAAAATTTTATTTAGCAAAACTAGAGAGATGATTTTTTCAATAATTAATCGAATTACAAGTTAATCAAATTTTTTTAACATAGAAAAATATAAAAGAAAATAAATTTAAAAAAAAATTAAAAATAAAAATAATAAATAAAAATAATAAATGAAAATTATAAATAAAAATAATAAATATTATAAAAAATAAGAATAATTAATAAATAATAAATATTACAAATAATTCTATCGACTCTAAATTGTGAGATAAAAATTTTATATTTAAAAATCCAGTATCATATAATTAATTTAAAAAAAAGGTAATCGCATATCTTTTATTTGTAACATTTTTTTTTTTTTTTTTCAACAAACGTTTGAAATAAATCTCAAATAAATAATAAAATTTCCGTTAACGAAAAATTCAATCTATTTTATTATTTACTGGGCTTACTTTGACGTTTAATGAAATTTCAATTACATTTTCTCTCTATCTCTATATAGAACGTAAAAATTACATTTCACAACATATAAAATATATATAGAAAATAATTTATTCAAAATGTTGAGATAAAAAGAAAAAAAAACATAACATATATAAAATGTGAATTTTAAATTCGTTCAACATTATTAAAATGATCTCAATAAATTTTATTTGAAAAAGCATATTTTTAGACTTTATTATTAATTAATTTTTAAACTTGTCGCCCTTTCTGGGACAAAACTGTATATTAATGTTTTTTCAAAAAGCATTATCATGTTAAATTAATTAATTAAAATCATTTAATCGATTTAAGTTTTCTTATTTATTTTTATTTGAATATTTATTATATTATTATATTATTTTTAATTTTGTAATTATAATTTTTATTATAATAAAAATAGTATAATAATAATAAAAATAATAATAATTAATAAATATTATTTTTTATATTATTAGTATTATTATTATTATTATTATTATTAAATTCATTATTTTAATTGAATATTAGAAAAAAATAAGTTATTTTAATCGAAATAAATAAAACGAAATAAATCTTATCGCGACATAAATTTTTTTTTGTATTTTAATTGAGAATTTCGTGAATATTCAAAATTTAATTGACTAAATGGTGTTAAAATGTGGATCACTATATATAAGCTGAGAAATAAGTGGTTATTTTGTGATAATCTGTTTACTCCAAGTGAAGCGTATAAATATAACAGTAGATAAGAGCGGCTTTGGTCAGCCAGGCAAAGTGGAAACAATAAACTCGACACAACACTTTCAGCAAATATTTGCAATCAAACCTTAATTAATACTATATATATACAAATACTATAAAAATAAGCTTTAAATTTATATAAATTTTTTTTCGTCATTCAATTGAAAATATTTTTATTATTTTTTTATTTAAAAAAAAATTATGAAAATAAATATAAAAAAAATATAAATTTAAAAAAAATTTTTTTTTAAATATTCTTAAAAAATAAAAAAAAATTCTGATTTTATTTAAAATATTATTATTATTATTATTATTATTATTATTGTTATTAGAAAAAATGTTAGAAATATTAATTTAATTAAAATACAAATATAGAGAAAAAATTCGAAAATAACTAAATGAAAATTTTTTTTTATGAATTTTTTTCAATTTCTACAATAGGGTCCTGTTCGATACTGTCCTCTGTTGAATTCTTTGGGAACTACGTCGAATAAAGGCAATCGACTTTATTCTCTCTAGAATGCGCGAGATGAATCACGTGATGCCATCTCACTTATTTTAATCAAAGAAAATCAGTCAAAGAGAGAAAATTTTCATTTCCTAATGTCGGTCTTTATTATTTCATTTGACCTTTGAACTATTTTTAATTTTATATCCACCTATGCAATATTAATTTCCACATATTTAATTTTCTAAAAAAAAGACTAAAAAAAAAGATTTTTATATCAAAAATTTGTTGAGAAAATTTATTTCAAAAAATTTATTTTCAAATAATTTATTCAATACTCTATAAAAATTGTTTTTAATAAAAATAAAATAAAATATTTTAAGAATAGTAAATAAAATATAAAATTTTTCCAATAAAATTTAATTAATTTTTTCAAAAGAATTCTTTCAAAAAAAAAAATTTTTGTAACTAAAAAAATGTACAAAAGAAATAAAAAATAAGTGAAAAAAGAAATTGTTGCAAAAAAAACGTTAAAAAATTAAATTAAAATTACAAAAATTACAAAAATTCTAAATCTAGAAATTAAATTAAAAATTCTAAATAGGAAAAATTAAAAAAAATGTTTTTAGTAATCTAGAAAATTTTATATATATAAAAAAATTATATTTGATAAAAATTATAATTTACCATCTGTGGATAAGGGAACATTGAAGTTAAGTCGAAAATTGATTTTTATTAATCGAAATTTTTTCAAAGATTAAATTTGTTAAAAAAAATGAGAATAAAATGAAAATAAAATGAAAATAAAAAGAAAATAAAATTTAAAATAATAATAATAATAATTAAAATAATAATTAAAATAAAATTTAAATTTAAATATCTATTATAATCTATATATATTTCTATACAAAAAAAAATATATATAATTAATCGTTCCTAAAAAAACCTATAAAAAAATCGTTAATCATTTTCAATAACAAAATGAGATTTTAGTGTGAAATATAGATTTTTATAAAGTAGAATGTGTTTTTTCAATTTTTTTTCTCTTTTTTTAAAAAATTGTTCCATGTTTCCTTGAAACGACGCGAGTGAAATCAATTTGAGTTGGATGGCTGACCAAAACCAGGCGTATCTACTGTGTAATTAACGTGCATTAAATTCTACACTATATATATGTGTGTGTATATGTATGTGTGTTTATTGAAACTTTTGTCACGGTTTGCACCGTATTGGAAAAACGTTAGATACCCGATACGACCTTATGAAGCAAATAAATTGTCCTATCAAAAAAGCTTTTTCAGATTCTGAAAGCGATACTTTAATTTACATCTCTCTTTCTCTCTCTCTCTCTCTCTCAACATTGGCTTAAAGCCATGGGGATTTTAAAGCGAAACATGATGAAATTTTTATAGTTAAACAAATTACCTCCTATACTTATTTCGCTATATCTGAAAATCTCATTTCTTCTATAAAAAAAAAGAGAAATCCTTTTTAATAAAAGTCACATCACTTTTAGAATAATAATCAGCTCTTCCTTTTTCGTTCATAAAAGAATTTTAAATTATGATCCTCTTATAATTGAACGAGCGAAAAATTTTTTAAATTAAAAAAAAAAAAATAAATAAATAAAAAGATTATCAAAATGAATATAAATCTAATCTATATAAATATTCTAAAAATATAAAAATAAATAAATAAAATAAATAATAAATAATAATAAATAAGGGGTCCATGAATTTTTCATAAAAATAATTAGTTCAAATTTTCATTTTAAAGAATTTTCTAAAATATAATTATGTTTTAGAAAACATTTCATTTTGCAAATTAGCATTTTTTGGAAGAATTTCTTTTGAAGCGAATTTTTACTCAACAGATTTTGTAGGTACCGAATTTTAGTACCTGAATTTTTTATTTTTTTTTTTTAGAACAGAATTTTTCATTGTCGAAATTTTTATTCAAAAATTCTAATTTAATCGAATAATAATTTAGTAGAATTCTCATTTAACAGAATTTTAAGTGATTCGAATTTTTAAATTCCAAAATTTTTGTTAAATAATTGTATTTTGTTTTATAAAAAAAATCTGTTTAATAAAAATTCGATAATTAAAAAATCGGTTAAATTAAAAATTCGTTCAAAAAAAAATTCCATCGAATATTTCCTAATTCGAAAAATGAAAATTTGCCTTAAAAATAATTATACCGAATAAAATTATTCATTGAAATGAAAATTCTCCAACAATTTTTATGGAAAATTCATACGCCCCATAATAAAAATATGAAAATAAAAATAAATACAATAAAATATGAAAAAATAAAATAAAGTATAAAAAAAAGTAATAAAATGTGAAAAATAAACTAAAATATAAAAAATGTAATAAAATATGAAAAAATATAATAAAATATTATTAAAAAATTTTAAAATAACTAATTAAAAATTTCTATAAAAAAATGTTTTAAAAAACATTGAATAATTTTTTTTTAAAACAACGAAAGTGTGATGAAAATTATCGCATGGGAAAAATTTTGTCTGATGGGAACAAACTAGAAAACAGTGATTTCAAGTTTAACCTTCTACTCAATCTACTCGACTATGAAAACAAAATTATTCTATATGTATATATATATATATAGGTGTGTACTGTGAGTGAAATTATGCCTGTTAGTATTGTCGTGGTTTGAAATTTAGCACGTCACATAGAAATATGATTCTCCCTCTGCGACTTTGGTTATATATATATTCATATATATATATATATATAATGTCGAGACTCTGGAGATCATATGCGAGGATTATAATGTTTCAACTGGACGAAATTATACGTATGTTGAAAATTGGAAAATTATGCATTTTCAAACACTAGAAAAGAGAGAAGCTTATGTGTATGTGCTGCAAAAACCCCAACGAGAAATTGCATTTATGCTTTCCATCAAAACTCGAGGGAATTCGTTTATAGACAATTTCGTAACTTTAAATGCACTTTCAAAGGGGGAAAAAAAATTTTAAATCATAGCCAGCTGTTTTAGACCTCGGAAAATTATATCTTGTGGTTTTTTTTTGAAATATTTTGCAAATAAGTTTTTATAAATTTAAAATTTTTTAATTTAATTTATATTTTTTCAATTAAAAACCGTTTTTTAGTTTTAGTTTTCCTTTCTTTAATATTTCTTTCTTAATTTAAAAAGGTTCCACCGAAATTTAATCTGATTTTATGTGTAATAATTGTCTTAATTTAATGTATATTAAATATCACTGACATTAGGAGAAAGAAGAAAAATCCACCATTCAAAAATATTGCTAAAATAAGTTTTTTTCCTTAAAAAATTATTCTCTTTTTGTGCTCTAAAATTAATTTTTGCTAACACAGTCAAATGTGATTTTTCCCTCCATAACTAAACTGAAAAAAATTTATTTGATTCAAATAATCGATTAAATATTATAATACTAATATTAAAATTATTATAATTAAAATATTTCGATTAATATTATAATTAATATATTTCGATTAAAATTATAATTAATATATTTCGATTAAAATTATAATTAATATATTTCGATTAAAATTATAATTAATATATTTCGATTAATATTATAATTAATATATTTTAATTAAAATTATAATTAATAAATTTCGATTAATATTATAATTAATATATATTATGATTAATACACTGAAAAAAAAATTTATTTGATTCAAATACCGGTGTATTTGGTTATTATAAAATAAATATTTACTTGAATCAAATATTTCCTATTTGAATCAATTAAATGGAATTTGTTTCAAATACTGAAATATTTGATTCAAGTAAACATTTATTTGATAATAACCAAATACACCGGTATTTGAATCAAATAAATTTTTTTTTCAGTGTATAATAAAATCAAATAAATATTTATTTGTATTAAATAATTATTATTTGTGAGTCAACTAAATTGTATTTATTTCAAATACAGAAATTTATCCAAATAAAATTTATTTAATTCAAATAAAAAAATTATTTGCTTCAAGTAAATATTTATTTTTTTAAGTAACCGATTATTTAAATCAAATAATTCTTTTTCTTTACAGCAAATAAAATACTTTCATCCGAAAAGAAAAAAATCTCCAAAAAAAATGTTTCAGTAATTTTTCTCATTTAGAGATCACGAAGTGCTCAAAGTTTACCTAAGAGATTTTCTTCGCCAATTAGAATGCCAAACACCTAGGTCACTAAAATCGTTAGGGGAGTAATTTTGACCGAAATTTGTATGATATTAGTGTATAGTGGATATATATATACCTATATATCACATATATAGGAAAGGGAATCGATATTGATACACGAATCAAACGTGACTGGAAATACTTTTTGGTGCATGCGGATCGGTTCACGGCAACACAGTAACTGACTGCGGTAACTTGTGTGTCTCATGACATAGGTCGTAAAAGAAAAAAAAAATATAATAATAATAATAAAAAAAGGTGTTTCTTTTAAAAAAAAATATATATAAAAAACCAGTTGGTTAATGATTTTGGTATAGGTTAACTATTTTCCTTCCTCTCGCAGCTTGTTTGATAACAAAATCCTACTTCGCGTGAGTGCGTGTAATGATCCTGACTTTTAAATACGTTATATGCACGAAGTGCATGTATAATCTTGCATAAATCACGTGCGAGTCGCTAACCCTGCTCTATACACACAAATTGTAACATTATATATATATATATATATATATATAAAACTAAAATTCACTGCTTCTTTAAATCAACAAAATTGCATTTTAAACTTTTGCAAAAGTGCAATTTTTTCTGTTTATTTAGTTCAACTGTACTTTTTTTCTGAGTATAATTCTGAATATTATAAATTAATTAATATCTACTTAATATAAAAACAAATATTTATTTATTATTTTTTGGAAAAAATATATTAAACAAATTAATTATTTATTTATTTCTAGATCCGGAAAAATATAAATAATTTGTTCCGCATGAATTTATCATAAAAATCATTAGTTAAAATTTATATTTCAAAGAATTTTATTAAATATAATTATTTTTTAATAATTATTTTAATAATTTTATTAAATTTCCATTTGTCCGAAATTTGCGTCAAAATTTTTCTATCGGTCAAATTTGAAATTTCGGACAAATAGTAATTCGGCGTTTTTTGGAATTCTGAATTCTTACTAATAAAAATCTAAAGAAATTTGAAAAAACTAATTTTTTTAATAAAATTATTATTAATAATAATTATTTTAATAATTTTATTAAAAAATTATTATTAATAATAATTATTTTAATAATTTTATTAAAAAATTATTATTAATAATAATTATTTTAATAATTTTATTAAAAAATTATTATTAATAATAATTATTTTAATAATTTTATTTAAAATTTTTTTTTTTCAAATTTCTTTAGATTTTTATTAGTAAGAATTCAGAATTCCGAAAAACGCCGAATTACTATTTGTCCGAAATTTCAAATTTGACCGATAGAAAAATTTCGACGTAAATTTCGGACAAATGGAAATTTGAAATTCTGTCATTTAAAAATTCGAATCACTTAAAAGTTAAAATTCCATTGAATGGAAATTCTATTAAATTAATATTCGATTAAATTAGATATTTATTGAAATAAATAAATCAAAAATTTGAAAAATAAAAAATAATTATCACAATATAATTAAAAGGAAAATAAAAATTCTAATTATTTTTTATGAAAAATTTATGCGCATCAATACTTTTTTTTAAATCTAAAATGGAATAGCAAATTTTTTTTTGGCAATTGAAAAAATTTTTTATAATAAATAAATTTTTTTTTTAGTTTTATTTATTAAGTAAATTTAGAATAGTGCATATATGACCGATACATAAATGCAACTATTCTTTCTTTGAGTTCAGAAAATAACTACTATTGATCTCTCATAATTACCGAACAATTATTAAGTTTATTTTTCTTTTAAAAACGCGAATATTTTCTAATTCGTGATAATTTCTATATAGAAACAGTTTTTTTAGTTTGTTAAACAAGAAACATAATTATAGTGACCTTTTTTTTTTCTTACCGCAAACTTGTAGATGGCGGTGATACAGCTAAGAAGACTTAATAAAAAAAAACTTACCTGAAACAAAGAAGAAAAAAAATTTACAATTAGTATTGAATTTAATTAAATTAATTACAATTAGTATTTATAAAATTAAATGTTATTACTATTCATATTATTTTTATTATTATTATTATTATTATTATTATTTCCATTATATAATAAATTAATTATTAGTTTTTAATTATTCAAAATACAAATAATTTTAATATTAATAAAAATTTGAAAAAAAATTCATATTTGATTTAAGTAATTAATTATTTGAATAAAATAAATTTTTCTTTCAGCTGTAATGAAACAAAACATAAAATAAAACAATTATTATAATTTGAAAACAAATATAACAAAAATAAATGAGTTAAATATTTTTTAAAATAATTGGCACTTAATGATAAGTGGATAGATTACAAATTTCAGATGAAATCAATTGTTACATCATGTAATTAATTACTGGATATATCCAGAAGGCCTTTAGGGCGCCTTTGGACCGGATGGAATTAGTGTTGGGCTTAACATTAACTGGATATTTGCACTCTAGTTCTCTCTATACCAATTTACTCTATATATTGCTTGTGAATATCCTTGAAATTCTATGATAAAATAAAATAATCAACAAAAAAAAAAATAATAATAATAATAATTTACAATTAAAAACTATTTATAAGAAAATATATAATTTCTTTTAATTACCCGTGTGGAAAAGTGATGTGGGCCCCCAGCGGGGGCCCTTATGGATCGCCCTCATGCCATGAGGGCCGCATATGGATGATCCATAGGGGCCCCTCATGGAAACGACATGCTCATCGATGAGGGCGCCCGCATGGGCGATCCATGAGGGTGCCCCTACGGGCGCCCTTATGGGCCCTCACGTTTGCCCTCATCTTGCCCTCAAGTTTGCCATAATGTTTTTTAATCAATAATATTAATAATAAAAGTTAATTAATAATAAATAAGCTTAAGTTATGAATAAATAACATATTTATTTAATAATTATTCAATTTTAAATTAAATTCTTACTCAAATTGAATTTATTAATTAACGTTCTAATTAATTAACTGTCGGATATAATTAAAAGTAATAATAAATTAATTAATTAAAAAATTAAAAAATATGTAATTTATGCATACTATTAACGGATATTTTCATTTTTCAATTAATTCATACATAGAATTAATGATTAAACGCAAACCTGAGAAATAAATAAATCTAACGCATGGGGGGAATCGAACCTACGACCTACGGACTATGAGTCTAACGCTTTACCAACTACGCTACGCACGCTACTTCAAAACGAATGCTAACTTCTTGATGCTATTTAAACTTGAAAAATACCTAACAAAGAAAAGTGCTTAACATCATTTAGTTAAAGTTAAGATATTAAATTATATTTTCCAATCAAATGCAATTTATAAAATATAATTAATTATATGCTTTATGATTATTATCATGAATCATCTCAGGTGAATTTTCAAAAAAGTGTAAATATATTTTTATTAAAAACGCGTTTTTCGTTGTTTTGAATCATTGGAAACATTCATTTTTTGTTGATAAAAAAATATTTGATTTTTGGACTTAGAAAATTTTGCTAATCGATCATGAGGGCGATCCATGCGGGCCCCTACGGTGGCCCTCATCTATTTTGCCATAAGTGTGAGTGTTATTTTCAAAAAAGTGTAAATATATTTTTATTAAAAACGCGTTTTTCGTTGTTCTGAATCATTATAAACATTAATTTTTTGGTGATCAAAAAATATTTGATTTTTGGACTTAGAAAATTTTGCTAATCGAACATGAGGGCGATCCATGCGGGGCCCCTACGGTGCCCCTCATGGATTCGCCATAAGTGTGAGTGTTATTTTCAAAAAAGTGAAAATATATTTTAATTAAAAACGCGTTTTTCGTTGTTCTGAATCATTGGAAACATTCATTTTTTGTTGACGAAAAAATATTTGAATTTTGGACTTAGAAAATTTTGCTAATCGATCATGAGGGCGATCCATGCGGGGCCCCTACGGTGCCCCTCATGGATTCGCCATATGGATCAGCCCTCATGGGCCCCCGCCGGGGGCCCCGAACTCTTGAGGGCAAGATCGTGGCTTTTTCCACACGGGTATATATATAAATTTAATAAAAATAATTTTTAATTTTATTTATTTATATTTATAATTATTTACAATTCGACGCCTCCCGTTGATAAGATGCCCGTTCATTTGTCAGAATAATAAAATGCCAACTCGAGCTCAGTTCAATATGAAGCTAGTTCAAATTGTCAAAATAATAAAAAGCTAACTCAGTTTCCGTGTAATATAATCCTATCTCGCATTAAATTCGAATTCAAGTTTTCGTAAATTAAAAAAAGGAGTTTAAGTCGATCAGAATATTAATTCATACATTTTAATGATTAATTAGTGATTAATAATTATTAATAAAATAAGAAATAGAATAAAAAACATTAAATAATAAAATAAATGAAAATAAAAAATAATATTAAAACAGAAAAAAATTAATTTAGCCTTGAATTATATTTATTACTAATATTATATTTTATTTTTATTATTTTTCTATTATTTTTTTCTATTTTTATTATTTTTCTTTATTTTTTCTATTTTTATTATTTTATTATAATTTATTTATCAATTATTTTATTTTTTTTAATCAATAATAATTAATCATTACAAAATATTAAATAATAATATTATTTAATATTTTGTAATGATTAATTAATTATTAACAAAATAAAAAAATTAATAAAAAAATTATAATAAAAAAAATAATATTAGTAATAAATAATTCAAGGCTAAATTAATTTTTTTCTTTTTTAATAATATTTTTTATTTTCATTTATTTTATTATTTGTTTTTTATTCTATTACTTTTTTTATTAATAATTATTATTAATCACTAATTAATATTAATATTATATTGTTTTTTATTTAAAGATTCCATTAACTAATTAATTTATTAATTAATTTGGATTTTATACTTTTTTTCCCACTTGGAAAGATTCCCCGAAAAGTGCCCCCTGGAAGTTCTATCAGAATTCCGCTGGAACTTCCAACGTAATTCCGTCGGAATTCCATCGGAGTTCCAAAGAATTTCCGATGGGATTCCGACGGAATTAGGACTCTAAAAATTTTGAAAAAATTAATCGAAATTCCGTCGGAATTCCATCGGAAATTCTTTGAAACTCCGATGGAATTCCGATGGAATTACGTTGGAAGTTCCGGCGGAATTCTGATAGAACCTCCAGGGGAATCTTTCCAAGTGGGTTCGTAATAAATATTTTATAATTTTCCCCTTTTTTTCACAGAGAATCAATTATACGTTATTTTTATCATTTTAAAATGATAAACAAAGTTTTAATTTAAAATTAATTTTTTTAAATTCTAAAAAAAAATTAAAATTCATTTGAAAAAAATAGAAGGTAAAGTATAGCATTTTTTTTATCTGTGACACAATTTGCATATACATAAAATAATGATTTTGGTATTAAGATTATTATCATTGTGAAAAATATCACTTTTGAAAGTACCACCGTGCTACCTCTAAGGTAAACAGAAAAAATAATTACTATTGACACCCATTAGTTAGAACTCTCCAATGAACTGCTTGAAAGTAGAGAGATGATAGATTTCCAATAGTCAGTATTCGCAACAGGGATTTTGGAACACTTTTTTTCATTTCTCTAATTTTTTTTTTTCTCTCTCTTTTTTCTGCCATTTCTATCTCGAAAGTTAGCTTTTGAAAGCTTTCATAATAAAAATAGAGGTTTATGACTCGTGTAAAGCGAGAACTGAAAAAATTATACTAATTTTCCCAATTCGGTTTTTATAACTCCCTTTTAAAGATTGACTGTTTCATACAAGCGTTTATTTTTCCACAAAAAAAAAAAAAAAAACGAGAAAAAAATTTTATCTAAAATATAATTTTCTACATATTCGAAATTTTGCAAATTAAGCGGATATAATCTACTTTTAGTGATATCATTAGCTTAATTTGCGAATATGAGTTTTCCTCATCGCAAACACTTAATTCAACTCTAATGAAAATTTCGCGAATCATTTCCGCAATTTAGTTCTCCATATTATTATTATTTTTATTGAATAGTTCCAATAGAGACAATTTTCTAGAAAAAAAAAATTAATTTAAATTTAAATATTTAATTTGTTAATAAATTATTAATTTTTTTATTAATAAATTATTAAGTTATTATTAATAAATTTAAAAAAAAAACTCGTTAATATTAAATCTAAACACTCGATTAATTATTATTACTAATTAATGAATTAGTCATCGATACTTGAAAATTATTTGTCCAAAAGAATGTGAATTAAATTCCTTGTTTATCAGAAAAATATTCTTTATATAAGAATATGAGAAAGTTTGTTGGAAAAAAATTTGGAATTTTTCTTATTAAGATTGCGGAATTTAATTTTGTCAAAGATATTTATCTCCGACATTAAAATCGAGTATTTTAATCGATTCAAAGAAAAAAAAAAAAAAAAATTGAAAATAAAAATAAAAATGTTTTGCAAAAACGATAGAAACAAAAAATTGTTTAAATACAAAAAATTTAACTTTTGTAAATCCATTGTTACAAAGAGAAGAAAAAAATTCAAAAGATTAAAGAAAAAAAAATTGAGATTTACTTTAATAAAATTGAGGAAGCCTTTTTACGACCTACATTTAAGTATATAGAGATATCGCGGTGTTGCTATGAGTGTATCGAGCTTTATTTATCCCCCTGCGAGCTTTTTGAAAAGAGAAATGAACAAGCAATGTATATATATATATATATATATATATATATATGACATGGGTTTATACATTACACTTGTATAGGCTTTACGGTAGACGTTTCGTGATTTTAGCCGAACAATAGTATTCAGTAAAGCGACGAGAAAAAGTTTTTCTTTTTTTTTTTCGTGTGTGCGCACAGACAATTAGCAACTCTAGTGAATAGCCCATTGAAGGGAATCCGCGTGTTGTATTACAAATCACCTTCAATTTACACGAATTTATTCACTTTCCATTTTCCCACATTGTATACATATATACAAACAAATGAATATTCAAAACTTTATGTATAATTTATTTTTATTAATACTAACAATAACAAAAATAATTTATTTCATTTAATTATATTTATGAAATTCTACTTTAATGCTCATTATTTAACTTGGAAATAACAAATAATAAAATAAATAATTCGATTTAAAAAAATCGATTAAATTGAATTTTGGTTTAATGAAAATTTTGCTTGAATAAAAATTCGGTCACAAAATTGACCGAAATTTCATTTTACCGAATTTTTATTTAACCGAATTTTCATTTCACCGAATTGTTATTTAATCGCATTTTTATTTAACCGAATTTTCATTTCACCGAATTGTTTTTTGTATTAAGCTAAATATCCATTTGTCCGAATTTACATTTGATTTTTCATTTAAACGAATTTACGTTTTAGAAAATTAATAAAAAAAAAATTTGGTTACATCAAATACAAATTCTAAAAATTCAAAATTCACTGCAATCAAAAGCAAATTAATATAAAAATTAGGCCAAATGGCATTTCGGTTAAATGTAAAATAAAATTAAACTCAAATATGGGGGAAAAAAATTCAGTTACATAAAATTTCGGTTAAACGAATGTTCAATGAAAATTCAATCAAATGGAATTTTGCTTTAATTTACAATTTAATAAAATAGAAAATCAGTTAGGGAACAAATTCGGTTAAATATTATTTTGATTTAATAAAAATGAGGCTTTAAAAAAATCGATCATACGACCTTTCGATTAAATAATAATTCGATTAAAATTCGGTAAAATAGAAAATCAGTTAAGGAAGAAATTTGGTTAAATATTTTACAGCTTAATAAAAATTAGGCTGTAAAAAAATTCGCTTAAATAGTAATTTGGTTAAAATTCGATAAAATAGAAAATCAGTTAGGAAAGAAATTCGGTTAAATATTATTTTGATTTTATAAAAATTAGGCTGTAAAAAAAATTCGGTCATACCAAGTTTTGATTAAATAGTAATTTGGTTAAAATTCGATAAAATAGAAAATCAGTTTAAAAATTAAAATTTTTTTTGCTAATAGTAAAAATTAATTTTTTCTGTAATAAAAAATTTAAGAAAAATTAATTCTAATTAGTAAACAATTTGTTAAATGACAATTTTAATTCGTAATATAATTCATCAAAAAATAACACACTGATTATATCGGTAATTAATCGATTAAGTATTTAAAAATAAAACAACAAAAAAAAATTGATGTCACTCATAAATATATTTGAATTATAAAAGGGGAAAAAATAAAGAGTGGCGTTGAAAAGTGAATAAAAATCACTTGTCCGCTTAAAAAATTTTGTTAAAATATTAATTGAATTCATTCCACTAATTGGCATTACCTGCTCCTACCTGCGAAAGCTTGGTGGTCCTACTCTCGCAGTATTCAAAATAGTACTTCTCATTCCAGCATGCATTTTTTTTTTTTTTTATTCTTTTAATATTAAAAAAAGACTTGAACCGTGCACAATGTACTTTGATAAATTTTTTTTTTCACAAATTGCCTTTGGACATTTTAAATAAATATTTTTAACAAAATCTTTATTGTGAAATTGTCTCCTGTCTCTCTCTTTTTCTCTCTCTTGCAAATACAAATTTAGTTTCGTCAATATATAAATTTTATTTTTAGATTCTTAAAATTTGCTCAAGCTCACGCAAAACTTGTTTAATTTCCCTATTATTCCGAGTTTCAATATTTGAAAAACAAAAGCACACTAAATTTACACTTATGTATCAGAAATCATTGGAACACTATCACTATATTTTATATGTATATTTTAGCAACAAATTTAGAATATTTTTCGCGTATCCCGGCTCTGATTTGTTTAAAAAGAAATAAAAAACTTTCTCTAATATTTAAATACATAATAATAAATAAATAAATAACAAATATTAAAAAAAATATTTATTATCTATAAATTTCTTTGTTTATTATTATTAAAAATTTATTTAAAATATATTAAAATTATTAATCATAAAAAATAACATTTATTTCTTCAATACTGAAATTTTTTTGGACATCAAATATTTAGTTTTGATAAATCCAAAAAAAAAATTTTTTAAATAAAATATTAGAGAAATAGTTTTTTAAAAAATTAAAATTAAAAAATACTGATTTTTTATTGATAAACAATAATTATAATTATGATTAAAAATTATTATTTAAATGAAATCAAAATTCTTCATTAAATATTATTATTTAATTGAAATAAAATTATTAACAAATGATGATAAAAAAAAAAAAATAAAAGTAAAATCTAATTAAAAATTATTATACGAGTAATAAAATCAGTTAATTCAGATAATAAAGTAGAAAATATAAATTAAAACTACCAATTAAAACGAAAATTCAATATATCAATAAAAATCTAATCAGTTTCGTCTGCAATAAAAAAATAAAACGTTTTTCTCTTTAAGCTCTAAGAAATTAATCCTTTTAAAAAATTATCTCTCATTCATTTTCTCAATTTATTTGTTTTATTACTATTCTTTTAATGAAAATGTTCAATTTATATAAAAGCCGGATAAAAAAAAAAAAAAGAAAACGAACATTATAAAAAAAAAAAAAAAAAAAAAAGTGCTCTGATACTGGAGTTGAAGGATCCACTCCCGGTATCCGTTAATCACGTGTCACTGCACAACCAGGTAGTCCCGAAATATTCTCGAAGGTTTTTCATGGTAAATCGGCTACAGATTATAAAATTCATTAATAATCGATCGATTTAGCCTTGTCAACTGTGTACAAGAGATTATTAACCAAACAAAAAAAAAAGAAAATCAAAATAAAAAAATCATGAATGTCAAGTGCAAAGAACAAATCGACACTGAACTAAGAAAACGACACTTGAACATAATATGCCCACCACCTCATTGTATGTGCAAGAGAAAAGAACAGAGACGATCATTGGCAGTGCTTAAGTAAATTGATGCCCTGGGATTGCCTGACAAGAATAAGAAAAAAATCCTCCCCTCCCCCCACCATTAACCTATCGTCATAAGAGATTGTAAAAAATCATCCCATTTCTTTCGTTTCAAAAAAAAATTACTCATCTATTTTTTTTTCAAAATCTCTAAATTTAACAGAAAAAAATAACGAAAAAAAAAATTTATTTTAAATATATAAAAAAAAAATCCTATAAAGAAAATTATTTTCAAATACTTTGAAATTTTAATATTTAATTAGAAAAATTGCAAATTAAATTAAAAAAAAAAACGTAATTTATTTTATAATAGAATTTTTTTTCAGGAACAAGTGACAGGGGAAAAATAAAAAAGAGAAGAAAAAAAAAAGTGATGGGATGTCAAATACAAGGGCACTGAGAATTGGTGCATACGATCTTGAATTATATTTGAGAAAAGCGGGAGACGAGAGAAGTATATTTTGGAATCAGAGGTAAATAGTTGGTCTGGGAATAGCAAAGAGACCGTGGGCAGAGGTCTGCAAACAGAGACATGAGTTTAACGCGAATTGTGTCTACCTTAATAAATATATATATATATATATATATATATATATATATATATATAAATAAATATAAAGTTGTTAGAGCAAAAGTGTTTTCTATACAAACATTGTATTAAAAAAAAATTGGTCGAATTTTGTAACCGAATTTTTATTTATCCAAATTGTTATTTAACTGAAATTTGCATTTAATACTATTTTAATTTCAATTTTTATTAATTAATCAAATTTGGCAGAATTACATTTAATTAAATTTCCATTAAAACAAATTCATTATCAAAATTTATATTTTCACCGAATTGTTATTTAACCGGAATTTTCATTTGATAAGAATTTTAATTAACCGAATTTTCCTTTGGCCGAATTGGATTTAACTAAATTTCCGAAATTTTGGGATATTTTTAATTAACCGAATTTTCATTTGGACAAATTGCATTTAATTTCCATTAAACCAAATTTCCGTTTGACTGAATTATTATTTAACCGAAATTTTCGGATATGTTTAATTAACCGAATTTTCATTTGGCCGAATTGCATTTAATTTCCATTAAACCAAATTTCCGTTTGACCGAAATTTGTATTTCGACCCGATTGTTATTTTAACGAAATTTTCATTTGATAAGAATTTTAATTAACCGAATTTTCATTTAGCCGAATTGCATTTATTTTCCATTAAACCAAATTCACGTTTGACCGAATTATTATTTAACCGAAATTTTCGTATACGTTTTATTAACCGAATTTTCATTTGGCCGAATTGCATTTAACTAAATTTCCATTAAACTAAATTTCCGTTTGACCGAAATTTTAATGCGGTTAATTAAAAAAATATTTTCAAATACAAAATTTCAGTTTTTCAAATATTTAAATAATTCAAATAATAATTCGGCCAAAATATAAATTTTGGTCATCAGTTTAATGGAAATTCAGTTAAATGCAATTCGTTGAAATTGAAAATTCGGTCAGATGTAAATTTTGGTCAAACGTGAATTAGAATTCATGGAAATTCAATTAAAAGCAATTCGTTGAAATGAAAATTCGGCTAAATAATAATTCGGTCAAAATATAAATTTCGGTCAAATGGAAATTTTAATGTTCGGTTTAATTGATTCAATGAAAATTCAGATTTTATTAAAAATTCATCCAAATTCGATTTGCGGACAAATAATCTGGATTAATTAACCAGTAATTATATATATATACTAAATTAATTTATAATTCAAATCAATTAAATAATTTCTCAAAGTTAATTTCAATTAAAAAAACCGAAAAAAAATTGACGTAAAGAATCACGAGAATAAATGCTCTTTGTTGCATTTGGTTGAAAAGAGCGTCATTTAAAATACAATATTCTCTCGCAAAGATTCATTTTCTAGTTAAGGATATTGTTCAAGTTGAAGTCGTGCTTTTAAGGAAGTAGGAAAATAATAAATATGTCAAAAGGCGAATATAGCAAAATGGAGAACCAACTAATTGGTAAATTTTGCTGCCAACGTTGTTGAGTAAAGATGCGATATTGAAAGCAGCGTTCACTCTCTTTCTCTCTCTCTCTCTTTCCCTTTCTCTCTCTTTCTCTCTTTAAGTATATAGTATAGCTTGAAATTAGCGCGCTCGTGGTCTTTTGTTTTCTCTCTCCTTATGTTCTTAGGAAAGTTCATAAAGAAAAAAGCTTGACATCCTACCTATATATATATATATATATATATATATATATACCTGGAGCAGTTAATTTTCAAGCTACGTGCCTCTCTCTCTGTTGAACCTTTGAACTTCAAGACTAGTGATGAAAACTTGACTAAAGTTAAGGACCAAAATGTTAAGTCCAAAAAGTGTCTTCAAACAATGAAACTTTGAAATCTACTCTAATACATGCGCGCTTCTTGTTTCTTTGACAAATATTCATTTCAAAAATAAAAATCCTGTTTATATATTTAAAAAAAAAAAATAATTTCACCCTTTTTCACTCTCTAATTATAAAATAATAATGGATTAATATTTATTTTGTTATTAAATAACAAATTTATTATTTTTATTTTATTATTTATTATTAAATTTTATTTTTAGTTAATGAATTTATTTTTAATTGTATTTTCATAATAAAAAAAAAAATTGAAATTCTATTTCAATTAGTAAATCATTTCGAAATGAAAAAAAAAATGACTTTA
This sequence comes from Leptopilina boulardi, assembly GCF_019393585.1. Taxonomy (NCBI): domain Eukaryota; kingdom Metazoa; phylum Arthropoda; class Insecta; order Hymenoptera; family Figitidae; genus Leptopilina; species Leptopilina boulardi. The sequence goes on from NW_026137838.1 coordinate 845,096, forward strand.
GTCGAATGTTGTAAAAAAATTTTATATTTATGGTTGTTGGTTTCGCAACTTACTCTATTGTCGCCACTATATATACAATGTTTGTTTATCAAAGGAATAATTTAATTTTAATAATTAATGTAAAATCAGGTACATGATGAAATTCACAGTGAGAGGCTAACTAAATAATGCAAAGGGAAAACGTATTGCCTGAGGAGGCTAATGGTAGATTTTCCCCCTGAAAGTTATGTACTCCTTGTTTCCGGCAACACAGAAGCATAGTTTCCTCTGTCAAGCTATACACGCACAAAGCTAAATTATAATGTATACGATTTTAGAAAAAAAAAAAAAAAAAAAAAACATTGGCATAATAAAAAAAAAAAAAACGCTAATTTTTTATCATTAAAAATATAAAATCATAAACATATATAATTATAAAATTTTAATGATAATTATAATCATTTATAAACACAATTTTGTGGAACCAAATGGAACCATAAATCATGGAACTAAACAATTATAATTAAAAAAAAAAATAAAAAAAAACAAATAAAAATATAAATAAAAAATTAAAAAAAATAGAAAAAATAAATAAAAATAAAAAATAAATAAAAAAAAACAAATAAAAATATAAATAAAAAAATAAAAATAAACATAAACGATTTTAATGGAACTATAAACAAAACTAAATTTCCATACACGAAAGTTTATAATTGCCATATAATTGCATTGAATGCGCGAAAAAGAAAAAATGCAAAAATCTTTTTTTTTTCCTCCTACTCTCGTTTCAAACATCAAAAGTCATTAATTGCAGCAATTAAAAAAAATCAGGGACGCGCAATTATAGCGTGAATTCCAACGAAATTTATAATATCAAAGCTTGAAACTTAAAATGATGTGAGAGAGAGAGAGAGAGTTAATTTTAGCAAAAACCAGTGGGATATAATATTTGCTTTATAAAGGAAGTTGAAAGTTTATGTTTCAATCCTCTTCGTTATTATTATATGTATATATTTGCATTCTTTCAACATTATTAATAATTCTATATTAAAAAAAAAATTCTATATAAAAAATGAAGAGTTAAAAAATTCAAAATTTTCAAAACATTTTTTCGGTAAAAATATAGTGAAGTAAATTTTGAAAAAAAATTTTCATTAAGAAATTATAAGATAAGATGGAAATTTGCTTTTCTGTATTTTAGTAGCAATATAATGCAGTGTTGATGACCGCTTAGCTTAAAACTTCTAGACTTTCTGCAAGTTCTAATTATTATACCACCCATGGATAGCCACAACATATTATTTTCCGCCCACCTTATGTACGAAGAGAGAAAGAGAGACAGAGAGAGAGAGAGAGAGAGAGATAGAGAGAGAGAGAACAATCGACCTAGAGATTACCTACTATTTGGAGATTAACAAGAATTATGAGACCGAATATTCTCAAGAATTCGTACAAGCGAAATTTTCCCAATGAAAATCCATTAAATTCTCAACAAAACTTTAATACTCAAAGCTTTATATTTAATATATAAATTGAACTCAGTACTAATAATACTTCGTGCCAATTATAAAATAAGAGATTATATTTAATTATTAATTATTAATTATAAAATAAGATATTATATTTATTTAATAAATAATTAATTATAATCTAAGAGATATTTTACAAAAAAATATGTTTTCGAAACAATAATTACAAATATATATATATATTTTTCTTTAAAAAAAAAATTTTTTTTCTGAAAAAAAGAAATATGTTGAACCGAAACATAATCAAAAGTACGTATCTATATATATATTCGTTGGTACAGCAAGTGTTTTAACAAGAATTTCTACTTTCATTATATATTATGAAAGGGAAATGTTTCTTGCAATCTAAATATTACGTCTTTCCTATCTTATACATATAGACGGTTTTCTTTTCTCCTTTCATAAAGATTTCTGTTTATTCGTTCAACTGCAAATAATAAAGAGGCAAATTTTTTAATGTAAACTTTACATATACAGAGAACATTATTAAGTATATATAATTATAACTTATTTTTTTATATATTTACAAAACATTTTTAATTTCCTCAAAATAAAATTATTTAAAAAAATGTTTTTTTATTACAAAAACATATTTTTAAAATAATTAATTATTATTTAATAATATAATATTTATTATAACATTTAATTATTATTTTTCACTATTATGATTACGAAAAAAAAAATTTACTTGAAACAGCGAAAGGTTTCACTGAAATAACGAAAGATTTAACTGAAATAAGTAAAATTTTTCCTACTATAGCAAAACGTTTTGTAATTTCAGATAAATTTTTTTCCATGTATAGTTATACATGGAAAAAAATTTATTTTTTTCAGATTTCAAATTCAGATAAATTTTTTTCCATCCAATATCCAATATACATGGAAAAAAATTTATCTAAAATTACAAAACGTTTTGCTATAGTAGGAAAATTTTTACTAATTTCAGTTAAATCTTTCGTTATTCCAGTGAAACCTTTCTCTGTTTCAAGTAAATATTTTTTAAATAATATTTTTTAAAAAATAATAATTTATAAATAAATAAAATTTATTATTATTTATTTTAACTAAAAATTTATATTTTGAAATTATTGTTCGAACTATCATATTTTTCATTTCCGGTAAAATTATTATAAAAAGAATGAAACTAATATCCGTTTTTAAAATTATTTCCCCGAGGGCAATATAATATAAAATATTTTTCTGTTTACGTTTCACGTGGCATTAACTTGAATAAGCATTTTCAATTTAATTTTACATATCGGACGTTCTCAATTGTCTTTTATCTATACATAATATGCAATGTATATTACAGTCTACTTGATCTCGAACCCATTCTTCAATATCCACTTTCCACCTACTGACACATGAAGTATTTTATACGGATAGACAACACTATAAAAATATAAAAGTTTACTTTAAAAGAAAACGTTAAAGAAATTTTAACAACCAAAAACTATAAAAAAACCATTTTTTTAGTAATATACTTAAATATAATAATAATAATAATAATACCCCTGTTATACTTTTAGAATAAAAAATTATGTTATTTTTTTTTACAACAAAAACAGTTAAAAATTACTGTTAGTTTAATTAACGTTTTTTTAATAGAAAAAAAATCAAGAATTTTTTTTTTTTTTTTAATAAACTTTTATCTATGTTTAAGAGAAATTTTCTTGTTTAACGTTAAAATTAGTTAAAATAGAGTTGTGAAATATAATTATACTTATATTTTTTCTAGAGAAAATTTCCCTCTTTAAATTTCTCTAGAGAAAAATTTTTTTTTTCTCTTTTTCCCCTTTGAAGGTAATTTTCAACTTTAATTCTATACGGCACTTGTGATAATTTTTTTTTCTCCTTCTTTCTTTTAAATCATTTCCTCTACTTGATCACAAGCATTTTCTACGAAGTTTAAATCTGGAATACTCTCTCTCTCTCTCTCTCTTAACTTAACACAGTAAAAAAAAGGGCACTACAAACTCTCAACTTCAAATAATATAAAATTTCAAATTTTCAACTGCAATGCAGACTTGTACATTATACAAATAAATTACAACAAGTAATATACAAATCTATTCTTTGAAAATTATATATCACTTATTTTAACGAATTTAAAAATTTCGTAGCAAATTTGTTATTCTCATATTTTACAGTTAAACGATTTAATTTATTTCAATATGTAAATATAATTATTATGGATTAGTTAATTTTATCAATTATCTCACTTGTTACAGAGTAATTGATTTAATTAATGATTTAATTAAGTAGTAATTTAATTTTCATTTGAGTAACAATTTAAAAAAAAATTTCAAAAAATTCTGTCTTACTGGATCTGTTATTTTGAATTTTTAAAAACTAACGTCGGATTCGTAATCGGCGACCTCAAAAACCCCCGAGTACCAAATTTTTAAGCAAATGCAAGCAATTTTTAAAAAATATGTCCGCCATATTGAATCTGCCATTTTGAATTTTTAAAAACTAACACCGGATTCGTAATCAGCGACCCCAAAAACCCCCAAGTGGTAATTTTCAAGGGAATCTGATAAATTTTAATAAAATTCCGCCATATTGGATCCGCCATTTTGAATTTTTAAAAACTAACACCGGATTCGTAATCAGCGACCCCGAAAACCCCCGAGTGGAAAGTTTCAGGCGAATCTGATGAATATTTGCAATCATCCGCCATATTTGATCCGCCATTTTGAATTTCTAAAAACTAAAATCAAAAATAACTAAAAAATTGAAAGTAGTTTTCAAAAATTCAAAATGTCGGATCCAATGTGGCGGATGATTGCAAAAATTCATCAGATTGGCCTGAAACTTTCCACTCGGGGGTTTTCGGGGTCGCTGATTACGAATCCGGTGTTAGTTTTAAAAAATTCAAAATGGCGGATCCAATATGGCGGAATTTTATTAAAATTTATCAGCTTTGCTTGAAACTTTCCACTCGGGGGTTTTCGGGGTCGCTGATTAAGAATCTGACCTCAGTTTTCAGAAATTCAAAATGGCGTATCCAAAATGGCGGCTGATTTTTCGAAAATTTATCAGATTCGCTTGAAACTTTCCACTCGGGGGTTTTTGGGCTCGCTGATTACGAATCCGGTGTTAGTTTTCAAAAATTCAAAATGGCGGATTCCAAATTGAGGTAGATTTTTCAAAAAATTGTCAAATCTGCATTGAAAATTTGCACTCTTGGGTTTTCGGGGTCGCTGATTACGAATCTGGCCTCAGTTTTCAAAAATTCAAAATGGCGGATCCAATATGGCTGACAATTTTTGAAAATTTATCAGATTCGCTTGAAAATTACCACTTGGGGGTTTTTGGGGTCGCTGATTACGAATCCGGTGTTAGTTTTTAAAAATTCAAAATGGCAGATGCAATATGGCTGAAGTTTTTTTTAAATTTATCAGATTCCCTTGAAAATTATCACTTGGGGGTTTTTGGGGTCGCTGATTACGAATCCGGTATTAGTTTTTAAAAATTCAAAATAGCGAATCCAATATGGTGGAAAATTTTTCGATTATTTATCAAATCTGCCTTGAAAATTTGCACTCTTGGTTTTTCGGGATCGCTGATTATGAATCAAATGTTATAATTGAACGATAATAATATTCATCAGGTGAAAATAAATATAAAAAAAGTGTCTCTCTACTTCCTGGCAAAAATTTGTGTTTTGAGTGCTTATGAAATGCAAAAAAACAACTCACTGATTGAGACCCCGTTCCGCATTGAGATTGGTTCCAGTTGTTTGCGCTCCAGAACCGGCAACATTTTCGTGATGTCTTCGTTCTTTGCTGTGCACAATGCCCATTAATTTCATCCATGGATTGTTGGCCGCATGGGTGCCCATGCCCCCACTTTGCCACATTGCGCTCGCCAGCCTCGCACAATAACAAGAAGGAACCTCGCTGAGGCTCCAACTTGTGCGACACTATATACCAACAATAAAACGTTGACTTGTTGTTGTCAACGAAAATAGAGAAACAAAACAATAAACTTGACACTAATTTTTCTTTTTCTTCTTCTTTTATTTCACTCGGGAGACATGGGCTAGTGCAAGATAACCAGCACGGCCCCTTGGGCTCCCAACACCGACAAATAATCACCTCGGACATCTAATCTATCCGATATTTCGTTCATCCACCTACATCTTCGATTCTTCTTCATCCGCCACTCTATTTATTTCATTTTTTTTTCCACACAATATCGTTTTTCACTTTTTGATAATACACTTTTTTTTCACTTTACACAGCCATATTGTATAGCATTTTTCGTAAAACGAAACAAAAAAAAGAAAAGAAAAATAAATCCAATCGATATGTATTCCTAATTCGTTTTCCAAGAGCACTCGACGCTTTCTTTTTGATCCTTGTTTCTCTCTCTCTCTCTCTTTTTCTTAGGTGACTTTACTTTGTAGAAAATTCCTCTTTTCTTTCGTTTTTTTCCATTTACATTGGGATTACACTCTCCATCTCTTTATTATTCTCTGTCCTTTTGTTACTCTTTGCTTTTTTATTATACTATTTTTTATCCGTTTACTAGTCTTTGTCTTTCTACTATTCTTCATTCTATTCGTATTCTTCATTTTGTTGTAATTTTTTTTATTTTATTCTTTAAACACATATTATCCGGAAATAAATTTCGTATACATAACACACATGAGAATATTTAAAGAGCACACTGAACATCAAATCAGTCTTATAAACTGTTTTTGAATATTTTTCTTTTTGTCGCACATATCCTATATATTTGTATTTAATGGAAAATTTTTAGAAATTGATAATTTTCTTTTTAGATTCACTAGATGACCATTATCGAATTATTAAAAAATTACCCAAAATCTATTTTTATAATTAATTAGAAAGTATTTTAGTGATAATTTGGTTTTGAAAAAAACTATTTTCGAATAATTCTAATCAGTTAGGGGTTTTTTTTTTTTTTTTAATGAAAAATTCTACTAAAATCACTAGAGGTCATGAAAAATAATATATTTCCGAGTATAATACAATATCTATATGTATGTAATAGTGACAAGAAAATACCAAACATTGATCAATAACAGAATGCACCCATTTTTTATCTTCATCTTCGAGTCGGGAATAGTAAACTATAATATTGGATATCAATAACCTCACTTTTTTATTGAATTATATGACCAGAAAAACATTAACCCTATAGTAGAAGAAAAAATTTTAAGGTTCTACATTCAGTGAATGTTTTATTTTAGAGAAATAATATATAATTCAGAGTGCGGTCAAATGGAACAAAATGTATAACATTCAATTTACGAGCATGAAATCAAACGCAAATTCAATGGTTTTTAGAATGGATAATTTTTTGTTCACACCGAACATAAATAAAAATATATATTTATTTTATTTATTAATAAATATTAATCAATTTAAATAAATATAAATTAATAAATAAAATAATAAATAAAATAATAAATAATAATAATAATAAATAAAAATGATTGATTTATAAAAATAAATTTTTTTTTATCGAGAATTTCGAATAGAATTAATAACCCTTTGATAAATAGTAAATATAAATTATAAAATAAAAACGAATAGAAAAAGTGTTTAAATAAACAATAAGTTAAAATTTGAAACGAAAATTATTAATGAGACGTTAGAAAAAAAAATTAATCTTTACAAATTGGATATGAATTAAAGAGAGGAAATTTTCCAAAAATTATTTGGAGCAAGGTTATTGCAGTACTACGAGCAGAGAGGAAGAAGTAATAAAAAAGAAGAAATAAGAAAATGAAGAAGAAGAGAAGCCTGTCTTCCCTCTCAAATCAGAGTTTAGAAGCAAAAAAAAAAGAGGGATGACCTCCGAAATCGGAACAAATTTCTCTCCTCATATGTCCCAAAAGAGTTAGAAATATATATATATATATAGTGCTGTCTCTCAAGCAATTCAATATCATACTCTTGGATGGATTCTAAGTGAAAATTTCAAATTTAAAAACCTTCACTACACATTTATGGCAATATATGATAATGAGTTTGTACTGCAGCAAAAATAAAACAATTTTTCTCACCTATATACATATTCTATATTTTGTAAAAAAAAATAAATGTTTCAAATATATTCATGAAACACTTTTTTTTGTTTTTTTTTTTTTCAAATTCAAATTGTCTGCTACATGATACTTGCGCATAAATTTACATTTTCTAATTTAAAATTCTCATTGCTATGATGAATAATCAAATTATCAACAAGTACTTTTTATTCATAAATCAACGTTTTATTTTCTAATTTAATTATAATTAAACAAAAATTAATTAATAAAAATTTCTAAATTATTTATATAATAATATATAATCTATATATATTATTATATATTATATATATATATATATATATATATATATTATATAGAGTAAAATTATATATTATATAGAGTAAAAATTTGATATTCTAATTAACGAAAAAAAAAAATTAATCTTGTAATTGACAGAAAAATTAAATTGGATATTTTAAAAATTCAACGCTTATAGGAAAAAACTTATCAAGTTTAAAATGAGAATACAAATTATTATCAGAAAAAAAAATATAGGAGGAAACTTTTAAGAAGATGATTTAGATGAAAAAGATGGCCTTCCATGAAAACGTGAAGTCATAATTTTCTCTTTAGTACTAAAGTGGGGTTCGTAAAGTCTATATAATAAAACGTTGCCACTATTAGCAACGATTAAACTGAAGACACCCAAAGTGTTTATAAGGTAGTAGGTCAAAATCATTATAATAAAATTTGCATACAAGTTGGTCTTGTTTATATATATATATATATATATATATATATAAACTGAGAGTCAGTACGTGTATCGAAACTTGAAAAGCAACAAGTTCTCCTCTCGTATCTGTCAAACAATTCAACTTTAAATTGATCATAAAAGCCTCAAACAAAAACCATATTCAAATCTATTTATAAAACTTCAATCAAATATATTTAAAAAAAAAAAGTTTTTCAATACTATAACAAAAATATTATAAAAAAAATATACATATATATGTATCTATCTGTCAAAAATAAACGAAGAAAATTAATTGAAACTCTTATATAATCAATTTTAAGCTGTTCAGCTTTTTGATATGATTTCCAATAATCAAAAATGAAAAAAAGAATATTAATAAATAAAATATTCTTTTTAAAAAACGAATATTTTGTGAATAAACAAAATTATCATTTTTTTTCCTAATAATTTAATATTTTGTTGTAAAAATAATAAAAATTTCTTTTTTCTATATTACTTACTATTTTTTTTTTATTATTGTTTTGCTGTTTTATTATTGAAATGTAACTTAATCTCTAAAGGAGAAAAAATTAATTTTTTTTTTTAAATTTGTCAACATAATTATGTTAATTATTATATTTACACGCGTTATATACTAAAATTTCCATAAATTTATGTTAATCGAAATAAATTTACATAATTTGCCCCCAGTGTATGTGAATTTACATAATTTACACAAATAAACATTAAATTTTCATAATAATAATAAAACCAAACAACAGTAAAAACAATAATAGTGATAATAATAATAATAATAAAAATAATAAAATAATAATTATAATCGTAATAATAATGATAATAATAATAATAATGATAATAATAATAATAATTATAATAATTATAATCATAATAATAATGATAATAATAATAATAAAATAATATTTATAATAATAATAATAATAATAATAAAAATAATAATAACAGTTGGTGTATTAACAGTAAAGTTGTTAACAAGTGTTTAAAAAGAACATTGATTATTTACGTTGTAGTTATTATTAAAAATTTCTGAAAAAATAAAAGATGAACATTTTTTTTGAAAACTTTTTCATTACTTTGAAACTGAAGTTTTTTCATTCTTTTTCGTTCAACTTTTCCAAACGTTAAGTTAAAGGGAACTGCGAGTGAGCTGAATGGAAATTTAGAACAAAAAGATCCACGTCCCACATGTGTGTGTATATATATGTGTCTGTGTAATGTAATGTATTCAAGCGCGAAAATCACATCAAGTGATCCGTTAGATTTATTTTGTCAGCTAAAGCAGCAGATTTTGACAAATAATATAGCGTGCATATAAAATATGCATATCATAAATATATATATATATACATAAATATAATTCGAATAAAATTTATCGTAACACATACATATATAAAAAATCAAGAAAGAATAAATATTTAATCTTATGCTTCATATTCAATGTCTGACAGTTAAAGCTTTTTTCCATATATTTGTATATATATAGGAATGTAATAAATAATAATAATCGATAACTTAGAAACAATGTAAAATCAACTTGACCGATGTAGCGCATCGAGAAATATAAATTTAACATTTATGAATAATAATCAATAATAAAAGTATCGCAAAAGAAATATTATTATTATTACTATTAATTATTATTATTATTATTATTAATATTCGTCGTAATTATTATTATATTTTTGGCAAAAATCAAATTTTTTTTGTCAAAATTCAAAATTTTTCTATTTTTTTTTCTGAATAATTAAAATTTTGAGCCTACACTAATTTTTTTTTATCATTCGAATAAAAGATAAGAGCGAGATATATACACAAAAAAAAATATAAATATATTATAAGATTTCAAGCGCGCATGCATTTTTATAAGAAGTTTTTTAAAGTCATTTGGATTTCGTCCAGGACTTCCGTTTTGTTATATTGCGTGCACTGCATAGATATTTCACTTCGATCCACATGCAGATAATAATTCTTCTTTTTTATCTACGAGACGGAGTGAACAAAAAAAAAAAAAAAAAAAAAACAAAAGGAAAATAAAAAAAAAATGTATACACTGTATTATTTCAAGGACTATTGGTATATATATATATGCGAATTTTACTGGACTTCAAGGTTAATATTTTTTTCTCGAACAACATATTATTCAGTCAGCAATTTCTCAAGGGTCTCTTTTTGAAAGAGGTGTCGCGAAAATTTATTCACAAAAACATATGTATCATTATTTGTCATTTAATTCATCTGAGAATAGAAATATTTATTTCCAACTGATAATTATTATATTTATCGAAAATTCGATCTAATTATATATTATTTTATACTTATTGTATTATTATTATTATTATTAATTATTATTATTATATTATTATATTACAGTTCTAAAAAATATTTCTTTTAATTTCAACAAAACGGTTTTTTTTATTTGTTTCCAATAGAAAAATTCTTTGATTCAATAATTTTTTTTTCCTACAGCAAATGATTTAGTGATTAATTTTATTTGTAAATAAATAAAATTAATTTCAACATAACGAATGTAAGAGTAAAAAAATGTCAAAACAATTTTGGAAATAAAAACGAAATATTCACAATGCTAAATAGTAAAGAGAAGATAATTAAAATTAGACATTAAATTTTAGAAAATTTAATTTTCATTAAATATTTAAAGAATTGTAAAGAATAAATTTTTCAAAAAAAAAAAGAAATTGATAGATAAATGATGAAAAATACATAGAGAGAAAAATATAAAATTTTTAAAAGAAAGATTATAAATAAAGAAACATCTATATAGTACTACACTAATTTGGAAATACTAAAGGAAACTATATGGGCAGGCAAATATTTAAAACTATCGTCAATGAAGTATTACAGTGATTATTTTTTTTTTATTTATTCGTCAAATACAGAGAGCGTCTATATTTTTCTAATTTCTAATTTCTTTTTTAATATAAACTTTTGAACAAAGCGTATGTACATTATGCTAAAGCAAAAAAAATTTATTTATAAATTTATTAAAAAAAATTATAATAAATTTACAATTTTTATTTTTTAATTAAATTATAAAAAATTATAAATTTATAATTAAAATTTCTTATGTTATTTAATTAATTTCTATTAATTTTATTAAATTTTAATTTACCTAACAATAAAATTATTATTCACAATAATAATAATAATTCATTTATCATTTTCAAGAAAAATAAATAATTTAGTGTGAAACTACTTGGATGAATAAAAAAAAGGGTAAACGAAATCTAAACTCAATTAATGTTAAATTGGAATTTTCGATCGGTATTCGATCGACAAGTCGAGCGAAGTAGATAAAGGGAATCAGAGTCAGGCGGAACGTATGTCTGAACTAAGCCTTGGCAACACTACTTGAAAACGAATACATACACTACTAACAGTAGTAAAGGATGGACATGGTCAGCCATCCAAGTGTTTCTAATACACGATTTTCTTATCTACTCGAGTTACCAAACCGGAAATGAATTATATACGCTTCAAGAGAGTGAGAAAGAGAAAATAAGGTGGGGTGGGGGGAGGAGAGAGAGATAAATTTTACGATTACCAAGAATAAATATAAAAAAAAAAAAATTGATCCTCTAAACCTAAATGAATAAAAGGACATAAATAAAAAAAAAAAAAAAATACCTTCCCTTATTGATTACCTCGTAAACTATTTCTATACTTCTCCTGCAATTAAATGCCAATTGAATAATTTCAAGGAATATCGAGCGAGCAAAATGTTTAAAACATTTTTTTTATTTCGAGGAGTTAAAAAAAATAATTCTCATATGAAAATTTTATTATATTTTAATTAAATAAAATTAATTAAATGAAAATAAAATTATACACAACCTTTGTGAAAATGAGAATTAAAAAAAAAAATTTTAAACGAAAAAAAATTTACAAAACTGAAAAATAGCTACTTTCAGCGAGAGAGAGAGAGAGTAACAATGAATGAATATGTGAGTAAAATTCTCTTCATATATTTTCAAATCGAAATTTTAATGAGAATGAAAAATCTATCATCATACAGGGTCAGAGGAACTCAACTACTGCATCATATAACGGGACGCAACAAATTGCCTCATTTTTGGCAGGAAGCCATACCTTCCAATTCAGCTAGCCCTGTGAACTCGTCTGTCACAGTCATCCCTAATAATTTCAACTTCAAATATCCTGTGCACGAAATATGTCAGTATTTTTTTGAAAAAAAGAAAACAAAAAAAAAAAATATTTTTCTAAACAAATAAGCAAAAAATTACTTTATGTACTCTTTTCTGAATGTCACAATATTTACTCATTTCTTTAAAAAACAGAAGTTTACTTCTCATTATTATTTCTAAATAATTTAAATCAAAAAAATAAACACAAAAAAATTTGCGCAAAAAAAAGAAAATTAATGAAAAAATATTTTCTTTAATTCTAATTTATATTTTTTAATAAAATAAATTTTTCAGATTTGTGTATAATAAAGAAAATAATAGATGTCAATAATAGGGGTTCAAACAGTAATCAGAAAAATCAAGGAACTAAAACTAAAAGTAATTTCTAAAGGTGTATAATTTTCAAACATATTGTATATTGAATAATTTTCAAGTAAAGCTTATTTGTATACTCTTTAATTTAAAGTTGTACATTTATTAAAGGAACAAAATAACAATGCTTTTTTCTGATATGACAAATGTAAATAGGTTATGATAATTTTTAAGTCGATATTTTTTTTTATTTAAAACTTTAAAAATCTTGCATTAAAGTACAAAGTTAAAAAAAATGCAAATTTTTAAAAAAATATTAAACTTAGGTAATTTTAAATACCAGTTATAAAAAATTTATTTTTTTGTAAAATTTGGACTCTTAACAATTCTAAATTTTTCAAACTTGAACTCATAAAAATTCTAACTTTTAGAAATTTGAACTCTTAACAATTCTATACTGAAAAAAAATTTATTTGATTCAAATACTCGATTACTTGATTATTATCAATTACATATTTATTTTTATCAAATAATTATTATTTGAGTCAATTAAATCGTATTTGTTTCAAATACAGAAATTTTTGATTCAAATGCAATTTATTTCATTCAAATAAGAATTATTTGGCTCAAGTAAATATTTATTTGATAATAGTCAAGTAATCGATTATTTGAATCAAATAAATTTTTTGTTCAGTGGAAACTTGTGGAAATTCCAACATTTAAAAATTTTAACTTACAATAATTCTAACTTTTGGCATTTTTAACTTTAAACAATTTAAAAATTTTTTAAACTTGAACTCTTAAAAATACGAACTTTTGGAAGCTCGAACTCATAACAATTCTAAATTTTGGAAACTTGAACTCTTAAAAATTCGAACTTATAACAATTCTAACTTTTGGAAATTCAAATATTCAGAAATTCGAATTTATAACAATTATTATTGGAACTTTTGAAAACTTGAACACTCCGAAATTTTAAATTTTGGAAACCTGAACTCTTCAAAATTTTAAATTTTGGAAACCTGAACTCTTAAAAATTCGAAATTTTGAAAATTTGAACTCTTACCAATTCTATCCTGAAAAAAATTTATTTGATTCAAATACTCGATTACTTGACTATTATAAATTAAATATTTATTTTTATCAAATAATTATTATTTGAGTCAATTAAATCATATTTGTTTCAAATAGAGAAATTTTTTATTCAAATGCAATTTATTTCATTCAAATAAAAATTATTTGGTTCAAGTAAATATTTATTTTAATAGTCAAATAATCGATTACTTGAATAAAATAAATTTTTTGTTCAGTGGAAACTTTTGGAAATTCCAACATTTAAAAATTTCAACTTACAATAATTCTAAATTTTGGCAATTTTTAACTCTTAACAATTTAAAAATTTTTTAAACTTGAACTCTTAAAAATTCGAACTCATAACAATTCTAAATTTTGGAAACTTGAACTCTTAAAAATTCTAACTCATAACAATTCTAACTTTTGGAAATTCAAACATTTAGAAATACGAACTTATCACAATTCTAATTTTTGGAACCTTGAACTCATAACAATTCTAAATTTTGGAAGCTTAAACTCATAACAATTCTAAATTTTGGAAACTTGAACTCTTAAAAATTCTAACTCATAACATTTCTAACTTATGGAAATTCAAACATTTAGAAATACGAACTTATCATAATTCTAATTTTCGGAACCTTGAACTCATAACAATTCTAAATTTTGGAAACCTGAACTCTTAAAAATTCGTAATTTTATAAATTCGAACTCATATAGAATAGCCTTCCGGCTAAACAAAATTTTGTTTTGAAACAAATAAAAAAAATTTGAAAAAAAACCGTTTTGTTGATATTAAAAAAAATTCTTTTTTTGAGAAATTAAAAAAAGAACATTTTCGTCCTAAAAATTCAATTATTTCCCCCTTTTTTCAATTTTGTTTTTATCTACCTCACACTTTTGGGTATGTAATAAATAATTCGCATTCATTTTCAAAAAGCAATAATGTTGATATTCACGCGATAACTGTCGAAAACCATTAAGCTGAAATGCATACATATATATTCGAAACTTCAACTCAATCACATCTTGAAAACGTAATGCACACACAGTACCAAAGAGACTTCTCTACATAACTTTATGTACATATATATATATATATATATATATATATATATATATATATGCGATATAATATGCAATATAGAGACGGAGACAATGCCATGTGCAGATCTTTGAGTAAGGCTATATATTTGAAATATTCTCAGCACGTACTTTTGTCTGTATGTATTAATGCGTTCCTATAGATAGATATATATATAGAGCGAACCATTATGTTTTATCCCTTTTATCCGCGTTAGCTATTTCACAATACTCGAGTTGTAACGATTTATCAAATTCAAAGAAAACAACCTCTCTCTCTATATATATATTTTGGGTCGCAAGTTGCTCCCTTATATTGCTTTGGCAATTCCCCCTTTATCATTAAAACAATGAGCACGCGACAACAGGTGTTGCCTCGTTTTCAATTCACTGACAATGATCGACGGGTTATACACTAATCAAGCGTTAACACTCGGATTAATTTGTGGCCTTGCCAAAATTTACTTAATATTCATCAAAAACCAGTGTGAAATCCAGCAAATCCCACATTATGTAAATATATTCACTTTATTTCATTGCTACTACTATCACTAAAGGGAAAAAATTTACAAATAATATTTAGAATTATAATTTATTATATAAATAATAATTTAATTAATTATTTTAATAATAAAATATATTATTATTATTTATTATATAAATAATAATTTAATTATTTTAATAATAAAATATATTATTATTTATTAAGTTTTAATTTATTTTCCTCTTCGATTAAGAGTATTTTTTTTTTTTATTAATACTATTAAGAAGATTTGAGGAGAAAATTTTTTTTAGGTCATTTCATTTCTCAACTGTCTTATATTTATACAGAACAAACGATGTCTCGTCGATTGTTATAAAAAATTAATTGCTACTTAAAATATCAGGCACTCTCAATAAATTATTAATTTTTCAATCGTTTTTAAATTTTATATCAAAAAGAAAATTTAAATACTATTATTTATTAATGGAATAATACGAGTCTTCTTCATAAATAATTGTTGAAAATTTTCTTCTCTCACAAAGAATTCGTTTTCATCTAATCCATAACTATTTCAATGAAATTCAAAAGGTATGCGAGAACACCTGGATAAAATCGAAAGAAATAACGTCACTTCTAATCCTCTTTATATTTCATTTTTAGAATATAATTATTTTCAAATAATTATAATAATATAATTATAAGAATTATTAGAATATAATTATAAGAATTATTAGAATATAATAATTATTATATAAGAAATAATTTATTCAATGTTTACAATATTTCCACTTAATTGGAGAATAATATATATATAATTTTGAAACCCCTGGTGAGATATAATTGAATCGTTTGCTAAGGGGTTGTGATTCAGTTATACTGGTGTCATCCTTGCTGATTGGAATTCAATAGCATTAAATTCTCAAATGGAAATCAATTTAGTTTCAAGGAACCTGAGGATGAAAGGGTTTTATATTTTTTTTTAGAGAAAATCTCGTTGTGTTTGAAGGATGAAAGTCTCACATTGATATTACAATAATTTTCATGATGAAAAGCCACTTTATTCTCAATTTCATTTTGAAAAAAAAAAAAAATAATAATCTCAAAGAAAATGAAGAAGAAATCGAAGAAAATAAAGGAGACGAAGAAAATGGAGAATATATAAGAAGACAAAGAAAAACGAGAATGAATGAATGTTCCCTAACCTACATAACATTGAGTAACTGGATCATTCTCAGGATACCCTGAGCATCTGCTCTCCGTCATCTTCAAAGGATTCGGAACATTCTACGAATACCAATCGAAACAATGTTATCTGGAATGCAAAATTACTATAAGAAACGTCTTTCTTAAGTGGTTCATATTGTGAAACTATAAATATACGTCTCAACGCACAATACGTACTTTGGAATTTTAATTAAAACTTTTCATTTTACGTTTGTTAAATTCAAATAATGTAACACGTGTGTGCTACTAAAGAAAATTACTCGTACAAGTTAAAGGCGCGCTTTTATCTTTTTCCAAATTATATTCCCATATTTTATAATTAAATATACCTGTTTAATTAAATTTTATTATTCAAAATTATTATTCTATAAATTATTTATAAATTATTTATTATTATTACTTTATAATTTAATAATTGCTTTATTAAACTAATAAAATTTTAATAAATTAATCTAATAGAATTTTAATAAATTGAACTAATAAATTTTCTAATTAAAATTTCCCATTTCTCACAAGAATAATCATTATTTTAATTATTAGAATAATTTAATAATTTAATAATTTAATAATTAGAAATAATTAGAATATCAAGTAGTGTTATATATATGAACTGTGTGTTTCAAGACAAATTAATATTATAAACAAGAAATCATAATAATCATGAAACATGATATTAATAAATCATTATTCAATTAGAATTGAAATTATAGTAACCTCAAAATTTATAGTTAATAAATCCTACAAAAGGGCATACGTGACATTCAATGACGTCATATAGAACAGAACATTAAACATTCTCAGCAGTCTAATAATTTTCAAACTGAAGGTTCAAATTACGATTTAATTAATAATTTCCCCATTCAATGTAATACTGTTTATTTGTATATAATTAATAATATTTCTTTTATTTTAAAAAATATATAAAATTTTCAAGAAAAATAAATACAAAAAAAAATTAAATATAATTTTACATTTCAAATAAATAGAATTTCATATCATTTTAAAAATGTTGAAATTATTTAATAATGCAATTTACATCTTCGTTTTGCTTAAAATAAAATTACAGTTAACTTCTTTTAATGTCTCAGTGCAATGACGTCAGAAAATGTTACATATGGACTCATAAACTTTTTAAGTTTATTACTATTGATAATCTTAATTATTCGGATAGAAATAATTTTGTTTTAAATATAAATTTAAAGAGAATATAATAACATATATTACAAAGAAAATGACGGATTTGTATTTTTCAACAAAAAAAAAAGGGAAATATAAAATAAAAAAACAGTAAGATCAAAAAGAATATTGAGAAAAATTTGAAGCAGAATATTGAGAAAAAAATATTCAGAATATCGAAAAGAAGAATATTATAAGAATATTGAGAGTAAAAAATATTTAGAATATCAAAAAAAAAAAAAACAAAAAAAAAGAATATTATAAGAATATTGAGTAAAAAATATTAAGCAGAATATTAAGAAAAAAGTATTAATATTAAGATTAAGAAAAAATTATTAATAGAAAAAAATATATAAAATATGAAAATATATTAAGAATTATAAAATAATTAAGATGGAAAACATTTATCGCTCAATATTATCGATAGTAAAAAATTACAAATATAAAAAAAACCATTTTTTCTTTTATCATCCCCTCGTAAATGAAATTGACTTTTAAAGGTGTTGTATGATTTCGATATTCCGTGACTGAGATATTGAAGAAAAATAAAAAAAAAAAAAAAAAATTACGAAGGGGGAAGTATTAGCTACAACTGACGTATCAATGTATGTAAGAGGTACAAGATAAAATATATAATTGGCATTCAGGGGAAGTATATATCCTTGCGTGCAAAATGCATGCTAAGATGCTTAGATACGAAAGAAGAATAATAAGAAGAAATATAGAAGAAGAATATAAAAAGAAGATAAGAAAAAATTTTGTGCGTAAAAGAGTGTTGATTTTTTTTTTTTTTTTTAATTGTATACTCGGCAAGCAAATCACAAAAAAGTGAAAAAATCCTGAATTAACTAATTGCACAGTGATTTCAAGGCACTGCAAAAGTGAGTTCTTTAAAAAAAAAAAAAAAAAAAAAAGTAAAGCTTAAAAAGCTCGTGTTTACTATATATAGTAAGCGGCTAGTACCGCAATTGTCAAAAAAAGAAAATCTCGTCTATCCAAAACGAGATGTGTCTCGTCGCGCGCGCGGAAATCATCACTAAGCGGTATACACAAACAGTTCAGGAAAAAAAAAGGAAAACAATAGATTGTAGAGAAGAGCGTTGGTCATTCCAAAAACAGAGGTTTTAGTGGTCAATCGATCCACATCTAAGAATAAGAGCTAAGCCAAACTGTCAATACGCCCCCATTTTCAGTGCAGATTCTCATCTAATTGATTCCATGTACAAGTTGCAGTAGCAGTTAACAGTTACTCGAATATGGCCATCTAGGAATCATTCCGGTTGATTGTAGACACATGTCTGTGTGTAATCAAACTCACGTTGCTTGAGCGTAATTTTTTTTTTCTATTTATAAAAACCGTAATTTGCCAAATTGGGCAGTGCGTAGTTTTTTTTATCCCTTCTTCTTCTTATTCCTTTCTTTTTTTTATATATTATAATAATTAATAATAATTATATGTAAATATAGGAATCACTTGGTCCGGGTATATGAGAGACGATATAGGGTTAAGTCGCGTGTCTCGAACGAGAATTGCCCGAAGCGAGTATATATGGTAAGAGGGTATATAAGAGAGAGGAAGTAAAAGGAAGTAGCGAGCCAGGCAGGCTGGCCGAGCCAGCTTAGCAAGGAAGCGTCTCGTCGGACGCACGAGACTCCCGCGCGGAGTCCAACGTTCCGCCTCACTGCCGGGCTCACTGCAGGCTGTGACGCACCATCCCCTTCTACTTCTGCTGTTCTACCTCCGCGCCTCCCTGCTCCCTCGCTGCGGCGACCACCTTTCCAACCCTCTCTAACACAAACTGCCTCCAAACCACCCTCCCCTCAAGCCGGTGGTGTATATTCACCCCCAAGAGTACTCTCTCTCTCTCACTCTCTCTCTTCTCTCGCGCGAGATCTAACAACCGCCAGCGGCTCTATCCTTATCTCACCAAACCCCCTCCCCTCTAACCCTCTACCACCCGGCCTCCTCCTCCTCTTTCACCTACGAATCCCTCAAGTACGTACACGAGACGTGTACGGAACAGCAGCGGCCGGGCCAACGCCGCACACCTGCCGCCTGCGCCGTACCCAGCGAGCACTGCCGGTGCATGCATATACGCCATAGCACCAACTCTATATACTGCATGCCAAAAGCACGCACCAACACTATCTATCCAAGTAAAATAAAGAAACACAGAGAATCATATGTCAATTAATGCCAATGATATTTTCTTTTTCCATTTCACTTGCGAAGAAAGAAAATTTATTTTCCGCGAGAAAAAAAATATACCGGGAAAAAATTATAGAATTCAAATATCTTACATGAAAAATATAATTCAAAAATAATTTCTTCTATACTTATTTTCAGTGTGGAAAATTTTAATCAGCCCTACACTGAAAAAAAAATTTATTTGGTTCAAATACCGGTGTATTTGGTTATTATCAAATAAATATTTACTTGAATCAAATATTTCTTATTTGAATCAAATAAATTTTTTTTTCAGTGTAGTGATGATCATGTTAGGAAGGCCTAAATACGCAATTATTTCTAATACAGAAATTAATAAAACACTCACCGATCGGTGAATCTCTGAGCCACTGTCGAAGTTCCCTGCTGCTTTCTCCCATTTCTGCATGCTTGTATGCCGCTTTTCCTCCTCTTCTTATTACAACACTAACTGAAACAAAAAATATTTAATGCATTTAAACCATTACTTTCTAAAAAAAACATTTCTGTCCTAAATTATTACTATTCAGAAGGGCAATTTCTATTTTTTTATTTTCTACCTAAATAAACAGTAAAACAAAAAGTCACAAATCAATTTCTTTTCTATTTTCAAAAACTATCATATAGAAAAAAAAAAATCTACTTTAAGAGGAATATAAAATTTTTTATCACTTCATATACATCTGTCGTATAAAAACGAATTATCGCCTTGAAAAAAAAAAATCAGTTCCGTACACCCGTCGAATTTATTTGCAATACAAATATAAATTTAAAAAATAATGTTAGCATTATGATAAAATATAATTTGCACACAAAAAATTTCCAAATTTTTTGGATTAGAATTTTTATAGTAAAGTAAAATATTTACCTTAATGACGAATTTCACAACTTCCAGCCGACAGTTTCAAAACTAAAAAGTCCTCGGAGATCCCTACTTTCAAGTTAAATTTCCGCATTTAGAAAATGTGAAAAATAACCGTAAACATAGACCGAGTTCTAATAAGTCTGAAACTGGTGAATATGAAGAATTCGGTGTCCTTCAAGATAAGATACCGTTTTTTATTTTTGCCCTTATCATTGAAGTGACACCGCCAGCCATCCAGGATAGAATCTGAAACAAAAAAAAATTAAATTAGGGTCTGTATTTATTACACGGACGTAATGAATAGATATTAACAGGTCAAAACATCATTTTCGAACTTTGTAAAAAATTAATATATCTATTAAAACTATCGGGCAAATATTAAAAACTCTTGTATAAGACTACCACTATCTATTCGGTGAGATTTCCTATTAAATTCATTATCCTTAATATAACCTATATTTTCTATGTCTTTCTGCAATTTAAATATGAAACCGTTGGTAACAAAAAAAAATAAATAAATAAGAACAACATGCAAAAAATTACCAATGATTTTTACAACCATTGATAACAACTAACTAAAACTACATGCAAAAATTACCAATGATTTCTACAACCATTGATAACAACTAAAACTACAAGCAAAATTACCAATGATTTCTACAACCATTGGTAACAACTAACTAAAACTACATGCAAAAATTACCAATGATTTCTACAACCATTGATAACAACTAAAACTACAAGCAAAATTACCAACAATTTTTACAACTATTGATAACAACTAACTAAAACTACATGCAAAAATTACCAATGATTTCTACAACCATTGGTAACAACTAACTAAAACTACATGCAAAAATTACCAATGATTTCTACAACCATTGATAACAACTAAAACTACAAGCAAAATTACCAATGATTTCTACAACCATTGGTAACAACTAACTAAAACTACATGCAAAAATTACCAATGATTTCTACAACCATTGATAACAACTAAAACTACAAGCAAAATTACCAATGATTTCTACAACCATTGGTAACAACTAACTAAAACTACATGCAAAAATTACCAATGATTTCTACAACCATTGATAACAACTAAAACTACAAGCAAAATTACCAATGATTTCTACAACCATTGGTAACAACTAACTAAAACTACATGCAAAAATTACCAATGATTTCTACAACCATTGATAACAACTAAAACTACAAGCAAAATTACCAATGATTTCTACAACCATTGGTAACAACTAACTAAAACTACATGCAAAAATTACCAATGATTTCTACAACCATTGATAACAACTAAAACTACAAGCAAAATTACCAATGATTTCTACAACCATTGGTAACAACTAACTAAAACTACATGCAAAAATTACCAATGATTTCTACAACCATTGATAACAACTAAAACTACAAGCAAAATTACCAATGATTTCTACAACCATTGGTAACAACTAACTAAAACTACATGCAAAAATTACCAATGATTTCTACAACCATTGATAACAACTAAAACTACAAGCAAAATTACCAATGATTTCTACAACCATTGGTAACAACTAACTAAAACTACATGCAAAAATTACCAATGATTTCTACAACCATTGATAACAACTAAAACTACAAGCAAAATTACCAACAATTTTTACAACTATTGATAACAACTAACTAAAACTACATGCAAAAATTACCAATGATTTCTACAACCATTGGTAACAACTAACTAAAACTACATGCAAAAATTACCAATGATTTCTACAACCATTGATAACAACTAAAACTACAAGCAAAATTACCAATGATTTCTACAACCATTGGTAACAACTAACTAAAACTACATGCAAAAATTACCAATGATTTCTACAACCATTGGTAACAACTAACTAAAACTACATGCAAAAATTACCAATGATTTCTACAACCATTGATAACAACTAAAACTACAAGCAAAATTACCAACAATTTTTACAACTATTGATAACAACTAACTAAAACTACATGCAAAAATTACCAATTATTTCTACAACCATTGGTAACAACTAACTAAAACTACATGCAAAAATTACCAATGATTTCTACAACCATTGATAACAACTAAAACTACAAGCAAAATTACCAATGATTTCTACAACCATTGGTAACAACTAACTAAAACTACATGCAAAAATTACCAATGATTTCTACAACCATTGATAACAACTAAAACTACAAGCAAAATTACCAATGATTTCTACAACCATTGGTAACAACTAACTAAAACTACATGCAAAAATTACCAATGATTTCTACAACCATTGATAACAACTAAAACTACAAGCAAAATTACCAATGATTTCTACAACCATTGGTAACAACTAACTAAAACTACATGCAAAAATTACCAATGATTTCTACAACCATTGATAACAACTAAAACTACAAGCAAAATTACCAATGATTTCTACAACCATTGGTAACAACTAACTAAAACTACATGCAAAAATTACCAATGATTTCTACAACCATTGATAACAACTAAAACTACAAGCAAAATTACCAATGATTTCTACAACCATTGGTAACAACTAACTAAAACTACATGCAAAAATTACCAATGATTTCTACAACCATTGATAACAACTAAAACTACAAGCAAAATTACCAACAATTTTTACAACTATTGATAACAACTAACTAAAACTACATGCAAAAATTACCAATGATTTCTACAACCATTGGTAACAACTAACTAAAACTACATGCAAAAATTACCAATGATTTCTACAACCATTGATAACAACTAAAACTACAAGCAAAATTACCAATGATTTCTACAACCATTGGTAACAACTAACTAAAACTACATGCAAAAATTACCAATGATTTCTACAACCATTGGTAACAACTAACTAAAACTACATGCAAAAATTACCAATGATTTCTACAACCATTGATAACAACTAAAACTACAAGCAAAATTACCAACAATTTTTACAACTATTGATAACAACTAACTAAAACTACATGCAAAAATTACCAATTATTTCTACAACCATTGGTAACAACTAACTAAAACTACATGCAAAAATTACCAATGATTTCTACAACCATTGATAACAACTAAAACTACAAGCAAAATTACCAATGATTTCTACAACCATTGGTAACAACTAACTAAAACTACATGCAAAAATTACCAATGATTTCTACAACCATTGATAACAACTAAAACTACAAGCAAAATTACCAATGATTTCTACAACCATTGGTAACAACTAACTAAAACTACATGCAAAAATTACCAATGATTTCTACAACCATTGATAACAACTAAAACTACAAGCAAAATTACCAATGATTTCTACAACCATTGGTAACAACTAACTAAAACTACATGCAAAAATTACCAATGATTTCTACAACCATTGATAACAACTAAAACTACAAGCAAAATTACCAATGATTTCTACAACCATTGGTAACAACTAACTAAAACTACATGCAAAAATTACCAATGATTTCTACAACCATTGGTAACAACTAACTAAAACTACATGCAAAAATTACCAATGATTTCTACAACCATTGATAACAACTAAAACTACAAGCAAAATTACCAATGATTTCTACAACCATTGGTAACAACTAACTAAAACTACATGCAAAAATTACCAATGATTTCTACAACCATTGATAACAACTAAAACTACAAGCAAAATTACCAACAATTTTTACAACTATTGATAACAACTAACTAAAACTACATGCAAAAATTACCAATGATTTCTACAACCATTGGTAACAACTAACTAAAACTACATGCAAAAATTACCAATGATTTCTACAACCATTGATAACAACTAAAACTACAAGCAAAATTACCAACAATTTTTACAACTATTGATAACAACTAACTAAAACTACATGCAAAAATTACCAATGATTTCTACAACCATTGGTAACAACTAACTAAAACTACATGCAAAAATTACCAATGATTTCTACAACCATTGATAACAACTAAAACTACAAGCAAAATTACCAATGATTTCTACAACCATTGGTAACGACTAACTAAAACTACATGCAAAAATTACCAATGATTTCTACAACCATTGGTAACGACTAAAACTACAAGCAAAGTTACCTTTGATTTCTACAACCATTGATAACAACTAACTAAAACTACATGCAAAAAATTACCAATGATTTCTACAACCATTGGTAACGACTAACTAAAACTACATGCAAAAATTACCAATGATTTCTACAACCATTGGTAACGACTAAAACTACAAGCAAAGTTACCTTTGATTTCTACAACCATTGGTAACGACTAACTAAAACTACATGCTAAAAATTACCAATGATTTCTACAACCATTGATAATAACTAAAACTACAAGCAAAGTTACCTTTGATTTCTACAACCATTGATAACAACTAACTAAAACTACATGCAAAAAAATACCAATGATATCTACAACCATTGGTAACGACTAACTAAAACTACATGTAAAAATTACCAATGATTTCTACAACCATTGATAACAACTAAAACTACAAGCAAAATTACCAATGATTTTTACAACCATTGATAACAACTAAAACTACAAGCAAAAGCACTACTAAAAATATATATAAAATAAAAATATAATCCCATGCTATAAATCACTAATTGAAAAATAATTTAACAATGATTTCATATTTAAACGTTCCTAAGTTCTAATCTCTAAATTAAAAAATATTCCTACTGGGGAGTTAAATGGTCGTTCTAATTAGTCGAATCCTGTATTTCCTTTTTGTCTTTGTTTTCCTCAATATATTTAATTTTTAATGTAGTAAAAAATTTTTCTGTAAACTACAACTTAAAGTACACTACTACTGAAGTGTAGTCCCTACATCATATATCAGAAAAATTATGTAAAATTTTTTTTCCAGTTTTGGTTGTTATTAACAACGCTGTGTCCATCATATCAAATCAAGTTCTCTATATTATTTTTGTTTTTTAGACCTGTTAATACATATGTATACGCAATTTCAGATTTTTATGTCAGAAAGTTTGTCCGCTAGATTGGGAACTGTATCATTTTTCGTAGAACATCATGGTTTTTCTTTTACAGCGCTATCACTCTCACTATCACTAATCTATATATTTTTCCTATAATCTATATATGAAAATACCTGTGTGTACGAATTTTAAGCACTCTTTTTTTAAAAAAAAATAAAGTATTTAAGGGGGGCAAGAGTTTACGGAACCTAATTTTTAAATTTTTATAAAATTAAACAATGAAACAGAAGACTTACCACTACGGATTTCCATGTCTCGTGGCAGAAATACGATGACAGCATATCCTCTTTCTCTTTTACTCTCTCCAAACAGATAAATTTTTCGTCTCCTGGTCCAAGTACCTGAAAATTAAAAAAAAAGAAAACATTAATACCAAAAAAAAAAATTCTCGCATCTGAATAAGTTAACTTTTTATGTATTTCAATTTCCCTAGTGTCTTTAAATATTTACTATGGCATATAAACTGACATTTGATTCTTATCAAAATCACTTGTTTGCTTTTAGCTTAAATTGATACTCAGCTAAAATACCCAACAAAAATGAATCCAAACTAGTTTTTCAGTGAGATTTATGTTTTATAAAAACTAAATAATATTTTGTTTAAAACACCTAATATGCACTGCATTAACTCACAGTTAAATAATTTTTAAATTTTTAGCTACAATTAATTTTTTATGAACATACTCTATAGTTTTTTTTTCGTGTAAAATTAAGGGAAGAAATATATTTTATCCTAAAATTGGCACTCGTGAATGTAGATATAGTTTTTTTTAAATCAAAACTGCAGAGTAAAAAGAAGCCATTAGGAATGTTAATTAGATTTTTGAGCCAACTCGGAAGAATATCTGCCAAATACTCTTTTAGAGGACATTTTAACTTCAAATTGCATGAGACAAAAATCTACTGATAATTATAAAACCTAAATTCAATTTTCATTCATCTCGAAACCCTAATTCATATGCAACAGTTTAGTTAGTGTTTCATTTTCCATTCTGGACCAAAAAAAGAAAACTTATTTCATTTAAACTCAATAAATTTAATGGATTTAAAATAATTTTTCTAATTCTAAAAAAATACTTCTATTCTTTTAACAAAAATAAATTACAAAGTTTTTTATTTCTATTTTTACTGACATTTTTATCGTTTTTACACGAAAAAATATTTGCAATACAAATACTGTCGCAGTAACAATGATTGATGTTGTTCATTTATTTCCGGAAAAATAGAAAGTTTATTCGTTTTATTTAAAACGGTAAAAAAAAAAAAGTTTTATAAACCCTTATGTAAAAAATATTATATTAAATTTCACGTTCATTAATTTAAATGAGCTTGAAAGAACTAATGTGTAACTAAAACATAATCTTTGAAACTCATTATGCTTCCTGTAATAAACTTATTGAACAAGAGTATAACTAAACTCACATAATTATATACGAAGTGCATAATAAATTAATTACAGAATAATTAATAAAATTAATATTTTCTCTTGACAAATATTGAAAATATAATTTTAATGTAACCTAATTTATAATTTGACAAGAATGTTGAATGTAAAAACAGTTTCGTTCATCTGACACTCACAGGCGTCTAGATTTCCAATTTTATGCAAAATTTGCCTTCCTTCAAACCCTACACTGCCAGACACCTCTCCACTTTTTAACCACTTCGAATAAGGCACTGTGAGAGATAAATTAGAGATGAAATTTGTCTTACATAATTCATCTATTCAAATATGATTTTAGCTTAAAATATTTCCATTTAAATTACATTTTTATACAATAATAAGATATATAAAAAATGAATAAACATTATAATAAAATTTAATTCTTGAAAAAAAGAGAGAATAAGATGGAAAAAATTTAAACAAAAATTCTACAAAAAAAACAAGTGATTATTTACTTTGGAAAGGAAAACAAAGGTGGTGAAATTTTTCATTGTAGAGAAAAAGTAGAAAAAACAATATTTACTCTATAGGTTTTACTATATGTATTTTTCGTTTCGTATGGTTTGTATTATATTTTTATGTGTGTAATGTTGAAAAGGTTAGTTGCCAAAAAAAAAAAAGAAAAAAGAAAGAAAATCTATTCTAAGCGAGAAAAAACTCTGCGATAGGAGAAGCTTGGCTTTTTCTAAGAAGGGTTGTAGAAACTAGTAAAAGAGGATGACTCCTAAGAGAATCACAAGATCAGATTCTGAATTCTAAAGGGTGTGAGGGTTTCGACAAAGTATATAGCTGTATATAAAATAAAAATGGTATTCCTTAAAAATTATTCCTCGCAACATACAATATTACATATCATAAAAAAAGAACATTACAAAAATGTAAATTTTGATTAAAATTTTTAAAAAAAATTGTATAATTATTTTAAATAAATTATAAAAAATTATAATAATAATAATAATTTTATAATTATAATAATTAAAATTTTATAATTATAATAATTAAAATTTTATAATTATAATAATTATAATATAAATTAGTTGGTAATTATTTTAAATCCAAATGAATTCTCTAAAATAATAGAAATTTACCGTTTAGAAATTATATGAACAAAAGTTGAATAGACGATGAATAAATATATCTATATATATACGTGGTCTATTATGTATCTCAATGTCACAGAAGTAAACAAATCCTGACTGAACGCTTTCTGCTTTCATCCATCTTGGATATTGAATTGTAAACAGGATCCTGTTCATAGTAAACTGCATCCTTATATGTACACTAGTCACGTAATACCCTACTAACGTATTAGTAATTCACATGAATGATACACACAAATCACGTACTAGTTACAATCTACCCTTTTCTGTATTCCATCTGATTTCATTTGGATCCATTCACATAAACAATATCGTGATATTAAAATACAGAATTTAAGAGAAATTTTAAGACCCTCGTAATATATAGGAAAAGAAAAACAGCAAGATCATAACTGCCTTATCGAAACTATAATTTTATGCTAAAATTGCATGTTGAAGTTATAATAATAATAATAACAACAACAAAAAAACAAGCTAAATATCTGCACTTTCCAAACACTCAAATTAACCTTTATTTATCGAATTAACAATTTCAACTCGCGTCTGACATACGATGCAAGAGAGAGAGAGTTTAGAACATTTAAAATTCATTACACAAATTTCTCGACTAACAGTCTGAAAAGCATTAGTGAAGTTTGAAGCGATTAAACAGTAATCTAAAATTAGGACATTAGAGCAAACTTTACGACGGACATATCCAAGATCATGTCCCCTTAAGCTCTGATACAAGATCATATATAGAAATATGCTGATACAAGTTGTACGGAAATAGTTAAAACTTTGTTCCACCGACAATTAATTAATAATTATTATAAATTTACGATATTAAAGAAGAAAATTTATATATTAAGTTTCAAAAAATATTTTTATAATATAAATAAATAGAAAAAAAATTTATTTACCTCAAATAATAATTATTTGATACAAATAAATATTTGACAATAGTCAAATAATCGATTATTTGAGTCAAGTAAATATTTATTTGATAATAGTCATGTAACCGATTATTTGAATCAAATAAATTTTTTTCCAGTGTATATAAATTTTTTTTACATAAAAATAAATTTCCTTTGTCTAACAATTAATTACACTGGAAAAAAAATATTGCATCCAAATAACAGGTTACTTAACTATCATCAAATAAATATTTACTTGTATCAAATAATTTTTGAGTCAATTAAACTCTATTTATTTCAAATCGAAATTATTCATTCAAATACAATTTATTTAATTCAAATAAAAATTATTTGATTCAAGTAAATATTTTTTTTTTGTCAATAACCGATTTTTTGAAGCAAATAAATTTTTTTTTGTTTTTTTTTTTTAAATTTTTTAATTCTTTAAAAAAATTTTGTCCAAAACTTAAAAAAAATTTCTTTGAAAAAAAAACAATAGTCAAATAATCGATTATTTGAGACAAATAAATTTTTTTGTCACTGTATTTATATTATAAAAACACTTTTTTAAACTTAATATATAAATTTTCTTTTTTAATGTCGTAACTTTATAATCAAATAAAAATTATTTGGTTCAAGTAAATATTTATTTGATAATAGTCAAATAACTGATTATTTGAATCAAATAAATTTTTTTCCAGTGTATATAAATTTTTTTTGCATAAAAAAAATTTCCTTTGTCTAACAATTACACTGGAAAAAAAATTATTGCATCCAAATAACCGGTTACTTAACTATCATCAAATAAATATTTACTTGAATCAAATAATTTTTGAGTCAATTAAACTCTATTTTAAATCGAAATTATTCATTCAAATATTTAATTCAAATAAAAATTATTTGGTTCAAGTAAATATTTTTTTTTTTTGCAATAACCGATTTTTTGAATCAAATAAATTTTTTTTTTATTTTTTAAAATTTTTTAATTCTTTAAAACAATTTTGTTCAAAACTTAAAAAAAAATTTCCTTGAAAAAAAACCACTTCACACTATAATAATTTTAACCAGAATGAAATTGGCTGTGTCATCGAAAAATCCATCCTGTCATGGTTGAATAGAATGGTCGCATTGGAACCGCCCGCACACATATTTTGCACGAGATACCCAAAAATATGCAGAGTGTGTTCTCTAGAATATATATTTTGTAGAGGCGACAAAAATCTATAAAAATCGAACGAGCTCTTCTTTCACGTCAAATAAATAAATATAAAAAAAAAAAAGAGGAGAAATTCGAAACTTTTATAAAGCGCAATTCAACGAAAATAGAAATTTACAAATTCCTTTTGTGACATAAACATTCATTTTTGAGAAATGCAAGAAAAAGTGTGATAGATTTTTTTTCAAATCACTTATTAAAAATTATTGTATTAATAATTTTGAAATTAAAAAAAATATATTATTAAAAATCAAAATTATATACGTGAAATAAAAATGATCGTAATAATATCGAATAAAAATTATTATATTATATATATATCTTCTAAATAACGAATAGAAATCAAGGATTTTAAGATTATCGACGAGATAAATTTCATCTCAAGCTTCCTATTTCCTGTGAAGCTAAAAGCGAATCTAGAGGAATACGAGATGAGAATTCCTTCTTCTACCTTCGACCAATCCACTCACATTCAAGACTACATTCACATTTTCCTTTGAAATACACATTCAACCATCTTTTTTTTCCATGTTTTTAAAATTTTTTTTTTATCTTTGTTAATTTCGTTGGATGGAAATAAAAGAAAATATTTTTTTCTAACAAAAGAAGAAAATGACATTTAATTTTACTTTATATATATATAAAATATTAAATTATTTATTTTGGGAGTTTTTTTATTATTATTATTAAATCTAGAGGTATTATTTATTTTTAAAGGAAATATTATTTCAGTGTCATAAATCTATTTTAAACTTTCAAATATGAAAGCGCGATTTGCATCCATATAAGGTATCACATACTGAAAATCCCCATGCGTTTCAGTTCATTTGGAATAATTGAATAATAAATGGCGAACAGAATGTTGAAAATTCGAATATTAAACCATTGTTTACAACTGTTTTGTTTTCCAAAAAAATATATATATAAACAATAATTACGATTTAATTGGACGAATGTATTTTTTAAATTTTGTTCATTTTGAACGTTTTACTAAACTTCATTATTGGAGAATAATTTAAAAAAAATTTAAATATGCTTTATTCTTCTGAATCTTTTTATTTAATTTATTGTTTTTCAATTTTTAAAAAATTAAATTTTAAATAAAAATTCATTATAAAATATTTATAAGAAAAATTATAATATTTCATTTGAATTAATTTTCTAAAAAAAAAAGTAATTTCACTACGGAAAATAATTTTTCAATTAAAGGTAAATTATTGAAAAATATTTTCTTATTGTAAATTGTAAAAATATAATCGTTATGTCCCGATTTCTACTTTTTCTATCAGAATTTGAAATTTTTGCTATATCAAAAGATTTTTTAGATCTAGAATTTTTAGCCCCAAGCTGTAGCCTACTTAAATGATAAACCCTCCGATCAGTCATGTGTCTAGTCAACTTAAAAATTTTCCTTGAAAGTAATTTCAATTTTTAAAGAATTTTATAAATAATTAAATTTTTAAATAAATATTTAAAATAAACAATTTATTTCTATATTTTCATCTACTGAAAAACTACTTTTTTTTCTATACAATCGAGAAAAAATATTTAATTAAAAAAATTTTTTTTTCTTTATAAACATAATTTACCACAAGAAACTAAAAGTGAAAAATAATTAAACTCCAATTATTTTATAATTTAATATTTTTAATAATATATATTTCGATTTTCGACAAAACAAAAAACTATTCTAATGATTTATAAAGAAAACATGTTGTAAAGATGTATCGTTTCGACTATACATACATTAGCAAACTTGAAATGACTATAACATTTTAGTATGTATTTTACGCGTCATAAAAGATTTAAATAGCCTCTCTGCGTGTGAAATGTATAATACCATTCAGTAATTTCAGGATTTTGAACTTAATTCATACTTAAATTGTACTCAAACGTTGAAGAATAATTTCCTTTGAATTACAACTTAAATTCCACTATCACGTTAAACTAACGTCCACGAAACTGATCATAAAGTCTAATTGTGTACCTTTTATATGACAAAATTTAGTTTTATGAGAGTAAGAAAAATTAATTAATTCTAATTTGAATGATTACGAAAATTTCCTTCGGTAAATAACTAAAATTTATTTTTAAATAAAGTTTACTAAAAAATTGTTTTTCAAATTCAAAATTAAAAAATAAATTTTTGTTTTTAATAAAAAGAATAAACCATTTAAAAATTTTTTTGTACAACATTTTTTTGAATGGAAAGCAATTTAATATTTCTAAAAAAATAATTGTGAATTAAATGAAAATTTCGGTTTACGAAAATTGGTCAAAAAATTCGTAAAAGAAAATTTTGTCAGACAAAAATTCAATAGAATAACAAAAGTTAAAAGAAAATTAAAGTCAAAAAAAAAAATTCTAGTCGCAAATGAAAATTCCAAATGGAAATTTGTTTAATGAAAATTCGATTAAATGATAATTTTATCAAACTCAAATTTGATCAAATGTCAATTTGGTTTTTGATGAAAATTTCCAAAAAAGAAAATTCGATTAAACGACAATTTTGTTAAACAAAACTTCGATCAAACGAAAATTTGGTTACATGAGTTGCTGTATATAAAATGGAAATTCTAGTAAATAGAATTTTTGGGGGGAATTTTCATATGAGCCCCCAATAAATCGAATCAATTAATAATTAAATTTGCTGTCAGTCAAAACTTCTTTTTTTTCGAATTCAAAATTCAAAATTCAAAAAAAAAAAAATTCAAAATTGTAAAATATTTCATTCTCTCTATTTTCTCAAAATTTAACTTATATCGAAGTTCTATTGTAATACAATTTAAATTGACTTTAATCCGACACGCGAAAATTGCAACAGAAAGTTTTGATTGTTCAAAATGCTGATAGCCATTAGAAGCGAGATTTATTGGGGTAATAACCAAAATCCTTTCGGTAGTCCGTATTACTCGACTATAAACGTGCGGAAATGTGGTTGGACAGGAAATTTCAATAACCGCAAATTAAATCACTCGACTTTACTATAGGAAAAAAAAAAAAAAAAAAAAAAAAATTCAACACATTTAAAAAAGAGCACGAACATCTAATATTTTTCATTATATAACGAAAAAGAAATTCGAGTTTTCAATTTTTTGTTATTAAACATATATATTCAGGATTATTGGAAAAAAATTAAATTTCTTTCACAGTAGAAATTTTCAATTTTTTTTTTCGAGGAAAAAAAATTATTTTCCAACTAAAAAGAAATTAATAATATTTAAAAAAAGACCATTTTTTTTAATAAATAAAAATTTTAGTTTATAAATTATAATTTTAAATGAACAGAAAAAGTTACTTTTTTTTAAAAAAAAAAGTTACTTTTTAAAAAAAAAGTTTGTTTTTTTCTTCAACAAGTTTAACACGTGTTATTTTCAAGTGAGCCTATGACTAAGCCGGGGACAAAAATTTAAAATTGTAATATACACAGTTGGTCATAAAAGTTTCATAATGTGGCGTATGTATAAAATATTATACATATCTCAAACTTGAACATATTCCATGAGAAGCTTTGTTAAAAAAAAAAACTACCAAATTCATCTTTTCTACCAAAATGAAAAATAATTTTTCCCAATTTTGTTTACTTTGAATTTAAAGAAAAAAACAATTATTTACCAAATTTATCTTTTCTTATTGAAAAATAATTTTTCTCAATTTTGTTTAAGAAATTAAAAAAAAATTATTGTCAATTATTAGATTAATTAATTAATTAATTTATTAACAAAGGAAAATTCACGAAGTTAATAAATTAGAAATTTATTAAATTAAAGAATTTTAAACATTGTTGAAGAAAAAAAAATAAAAGGGAGGAAAAATGTTCACAAAGAGAAAAAAAGTTAAATTTTCTTTTTTTAAAGAGAATAATCGTAGAAGAATTATTTTAAAAAAGTGAATAATCTAGTTGATAATAATATATAAGAGAGACGAGAAAATAAGTGGAAACGATAGGGAAAAAAAAAAAAAATTTTTAATGGAAAAAAAAAAGGTCTTAACTTTCAGATAACTTTCTTCACCGATCCTGAAGCAGTTCAGAAGGCGCGTCATTTGCATAACATTACTAGTTTCACTTCCTTTGCTAAAGAGATTTTGTTTACTTAGTGAGCGTGTCATTGCATCAATTTTCAAACATAGAAAATATGTCTTAAATATTTTTTATACATATATATAGACACACGTTTGAAAACTAATTTACTATATCTAAACGAATTATCTATTCAATCTGAATTTAATGCAGAACCTATTCAATTTTAAATTTAGAAAAAATACAAAAAATTACAAACATAATTGGAAAATTTTTTTTTGTAAAAATAAAAAAATTTAAATAAAAAAAAAATACCTTATTCAATCCTCCGAATAAAATAAAAATAGCTGCGTTCATATATGAAATGAGTCCAAATTGTCGTCGCAAGAAACATCGGAGTTGTTTTTATCATGACAGTCATTTGTTCGAATTGTAAACAAACTTAGAATCGTTATTTTCTTTTCTGTAAAAAAAAAAACGAAACGAAAAAAGTTAAATATACATATATATTTAATTATTTTAGTCTTGTGTGATTTTTTTACGATTTTAAAACAAACGTAACCTCAAATTTACACAAAAACTTTTTCACCATTATATATGTATATACCACATATATGGATTATAAAGATAATTTCCATAAAATGCAGTCACGCGAACACTTGCATGGTTAAACTTTACATTTTAGATCAAGATAATATACTATTTTCGGATATTAACAAATATAAATCAAAATATGTATATACAAATTCTCTTTGCGATGTAAATAATAAACACCGACCGGCAACGAATGGCAGCCATTTTTAATCGTATTTTACTACTCTAGTCATTTTTTATCCAAATATTTTTTAATCCGTTATTCATGTTGTAAAAATTATCTTCTTTTTTATTAATAAAAAAAAAAAAATATTTTAAAAAAACTCAAATTATTCATCATTGGTGAATGATATTTGAATAAAAAATAAATAAAAATATTATTTCTATTTGAAAAATATCGATAATAATTCATTTTTACATTTCAATATAACCATAAATTTTATCAAAAATTTGTACAAATTTATACGATAATTTCCTAAAATTTACTTATACCTTTGTTTTTCCGAACAGATTGAATATTATATATATATATATATATATATATATATATATATATCACGATTTTACTATTATCAAAATTATTAATCAGAAAACTTTTTAAAACAATATTTCAATGATAAAAAAAATAACGACAAAATCAATGGAAAATGTGGAGAAAAAATTCTTACCAAACAACATAACCACCAATCTGATAGAAAATTTTTTCCAAAAGAAATAAACGATTTTTCCGGTAAAATTCAGTGATGCTTTCATTTATGCTGATAAACTGATTATTATATTTTACGATTATTGTATTACTAATTATAAAAAACACCTTCTAACTTTCATAAAACACTGATTTTAACTGGCAATAAAAAGGACGCGACCAAAAATGAAATTGAGCTAAATTCTTATGAGAAATAATCACGTGTGCCAACTTAAAACAAAATAAAAAAAAAAACGCCTACTTTCATCAGAAATACCAACATAAATAAAACAAAGTAAAAAAAGCAATTAATTAACTAAAACATCAAATAATAAATTAACAAAATCATCAAATTGATTAAATAAATCCACATTTTAACTTTAAAAAATAAATTAATACCAGCTTGCACACTTCGTTACATTTTCTTACCTTGCAACATAACCGCCAATCTGATAGAAAAATTTTTCCCGAAAGAAATAAATGACTTTTCCGGTAAAATTTAGTGATGCCTTCATTTATGCTGATAAACTGATTATTATATTTCACGATTATTGTATTACTAATTATAAAAAACACCTTCTAACTTTCATAAAACACTGATTTTAACTGACAATAAAAAGGACGCGACCAAAAATGAAATTGCGCCAAATTCTTATGAGAAATAATCACGTGTGCCAACTTAAAACAAGGCAAAAAAAAAAAAAATAACGCCTACTTTCATCAGAAATACCAACATAAATGAAAAGAAAGTAAAACAATTAACAAAATCAGCAAATAATTGATAAAATACATATTTTAATGTATTTAACATTTTCTTACCTTGTAATATGCCCTAAAATTTAGAAAAAAAAATTTCCAAAAGAAATAAATTAATCACTTCCAAATTTGGAAGATTGTTCGATTGCGCATGTGCAGATGTGGATTTTTTTTCTACTGATTTTCAATACCAATATATATATATATATATATTTTTTTTTTTGACGAAAATACAATTATAAAAATAATCACGATCTATTATTAAATTGTCATTTGTAAACGAAGTGGTAAACTATATATCAAAATATTAAAAAAAAATAATAATTTACCATCAAGATGTGACCTTCGGATGGCGTCATTTGGAAAATACTGATTTTCGTCACTATCTTCAAAAAAATACTTTATCTTTTTATTGCGGATGATTAAAAAGACCGAGCTAAATTGTATAAATCAAATAACTAACCGGATGTATGTAAAAAGACACGATTATATCAAAAAATTTGACGAGAATCACTAACGACAAACACTTTCGTACAAGGATGGCAGCCATTTTAATTATTCATCAGGGCTGCCACCCAGAGAAAGGAAAAACTCGTATTTGGCGTTTGCGCATGCGCAAACCAATTCTTTGCTATGTGAAAAATTTTAACATTAAAAATTAATTTTTTTTTCATAAAATTACACAAATTCAGGAAAAATTTATAACTAATTATTTAATTACGACTCAATTTAAACAAAAATATTATTTAGATACTTCAAAATATGTATAAATGCAATTTACCTGCAAATCAGGAGCTCTGGGTCGCATCATATGAAAAATACTTATTTTTGCCACATCTTGCAAAATATACTGAAACTTTTTATTTCTGTGGACTTAAAAATCTTATCTGAACTTGATAAACCAAATATTTAAATAGAAATACTTTGTATATTATCACGATTAAGTGAAAACTTTAGCGACACTTCGAGGATACTGATGAAAGGCTGCCATCTTACTTCTGAATGACGACGCTTCGCTTTGTCAGGAATACCAACATGAATAAAAAAAAATTTGAAATAGTTAAATAATGTTAAATAGAAAAGAATTGTTTTTATTTTAATAAAATGATTTAAATTTAGTTAAAATAATAAGAGTTTATGTAACATAAAAACAAAACCGAAGTTAATTAAAAAAATAATCAAAGTTAAATCAACCTTATAAAGTGGCGCTAAATTTGAATTTTTAAATCTTTTTATTTTTAATTAAGTTTGATAATTAGATTTGTATTTCTTTAATTATATTAATTAATTAATCTGCCTTATTAATTAGAGTGGAATTATTTAAAATCAAAATTTTTATTTTACAAATTTAATTAATTTTTTAAATTAATTAAAAACAATTAAATTAATTAAAAGTAATTATTAATAAATTTATTATTTTCAATGAATATTTAACAACTTTCTATTTATTTTGATATTTACTTAATAATTTTTTATTAAGTTTAATAATTAGATTTGTATTTCTTTAATTATATTAATTAATTAATCTGCCTAATTAATTAGAGTGAAATTATTTAAAATAAGTATTTTTATTTTACGAATTTAATTAATTTTTTAAATTAATTAAAAGTAATTAAATATATTTCAATAATATTAAATATATTATTTTCAATGAATATTTAACAACTATTTTAATATTGAATTAATATTTAAAGTAAATTAAAGTTGATTTTCAAATTAAAATTGTTAATCAAATTTTAAATAAATAAATGTTAATTTCCAAGTATGTATCTTTGTGTGAAAAATTGTCAATAAAAAAGCACTGCTGAACATTTGTCATAAAACACTTGAAAAAAAAAGAGCAAACGTTTCTATAAAGCCCAACGTGGTAAACAGAATACACCAGAGCTTCTCTTCACAAAAAGCATCTCAACAATAGATGAGAGAACATGAAGAGTATTTGAAAGACGTTTGAATAAAAGACTGACTCTAGTTCATTTTGAAGAATACATTTTTCTTCATTTTACCGATCGTAACTTTTTCTTATATTTTTTCACTTCACTGAAAAAAGAAAAATTTAACTAGAGAAGAAAAATTACTTGACTTTCTGTAAAAAAAAAATGTCTCCTAAACTCAAAAAATGAATAAAAATTCAATTTTACAAACAAATTAATATTTTTAAAATTTATTTAATTTTAAAAATTATTTTCTTATAAAATATATTATTTTAAAAAAGTCTATTATTTAATCAAATATTTATCGATTAAAAATAATGAATGATTTTCAATTTTTCGAAAAATAAAAATCATATTTAAATAAATTATTAATAATAAATGAATTTTCATCAAATGAATATGAAAATAAATTTTTTTTTCCCACTAATATTGAAGTTGGATTCAAGTTTTCTTAAATTGATTGCCACAATCTTTCAAGTGGATCGAAAGTGCCATTGACTTGAAATTCGTGCCAAAGTTTCCATTTGAAATTCCAGTAGCAGAATCCCACTCAGTGATCCCTTGTTCTAATTTGTAAGCCATTTGTTTGCTTCTCTCACACCTTCGTTGTTCCAAGTGATTCAAGATGCCTCATAGGACAAGAACGACCCTCTCGATAGTTGACTTCACACAATTCGCTATATCTTTCTAGTCGACAAAATTCCCTCGTAATTTTTTCATCAAAGAAAAAAATAAAAAATTCTCATTAATTCTTGAATACAAATTGTTTTTTTTATTAAAAATCCATTAATAATAATTGACAATAATCGTGTGTTTTTTTGAAAAACTGAAGGAAAAAAAAAACAAATGTATATTTAATTAAAAACAAGAAAAAATTGAAAAAAAAAACATTTCAACTGTTACACTTTCTTCCATAGGAAAAAAAACAATTTCTATTTTGTCAAACAATTAAATGTGTGTCATAGTCCTAGTCACATAAAGGGATCAAATTTAATCGCTTAAATTATTTAGCAAAACGATGTGTTTTTTTTGTGTGTGTATTTTGAAAAAAATACGCCTAGTTAATTGTAATTTAATTTACACATTAAATTTAACAAAAAAAAAAAAAAAAATCATCGTTCTGAATCATTAAGAAGCCATAGAATCATACATCATTCTATCTGGGATTCTGTATTTTTCTTCTTCTTCATCGTTTTCATATTTCACAGCAGTGAAATACGCAGGATTCGGATAATTATTTGTATACTCGGGATAATCTGAAAAAATTAATTAAAAATTATTTCTCCTCTCATTAATAATTTGTTATTTATCAACTAATAATTAATTTATTTATTCAGATAAATCTAAAATATCATTTATGTTTTAGATTTTATAATAATAGAAGTTGGGGAAAATAATTTCAACTCACCATCCAGTGGCTCCTCTTTAATTTGAACCTTAGTATCCTCCTCGGGACGATCACCACGATCCTTACGATCCCTGTGTTCACGATCACCACGTTCACCACGTTCACGATCTCGCTTATCCCTCTTCCTTTCCCTGTCCCTTTCTCTCTCGTTGCTTCTTGAACGTCTTCTTTTCCGATCACGTTCACGATCTCTTTCACGATCACGACGATCTCGCGGTGGACGCTCAATTTCCTCAATATCAGGATCAAATGCTCTTTCTCTGCTGCGCCTTCTCTTACGATCGCGAGATCTGCTTCGACTTCGTCTCTTTCTCTCCCGTGATCTTCGTCTTTCCCTATCAGCTCGATCGCGATCCCTAAATTAAAACAATTTCACATTAATTTATTTGCTTTAGGAACAAAAAAAAAAAACTCTGAAAATCAATTAAAATTCAATTTCAATGATAAATTTTTGAAATTGACAAAATTAAATATATTTTTAATTAAAAAACAAAGATTAAATTAAATTGAGGCGTTTGAATTCACACCTTTTTCATGTTAGATGAAAATTTGAGTGTGGGGGAAAAAAAAGTAGATGATGATAATAAATACCTGTCTCTATCGAAGCGACCGGTGGCTTCCCGTTCTCTCTCAAGTCGATATCGTTCTCTTTCCCTTTCGTTATCCTCTCTGCCTGAGTGCTTAATATTTACCTCCGGACCTCCTCTTCTTGTACCTCCCAGTCCACCTCCTAATCTTCTGGGAAGCCACCCTTTTACCGTCCTTGCACGTTCAACATCCACTAATACTCGTCGTCCATCTATTTTTTTGCCATCAGCATGCTTGTATGCAGCTAAAATTTCCAATATTCTGGTTGTAACTTTATCTAAATTATTTTCCCATAAATACCTACAAGTCGTGTCGATAATATCACTTATAAAAACTTGATCTTTATTTTCATTTTCGAAAAAGTAACTCCTTTCTTCCTTTTTTTTCAAATTTAGTTAATAAATTTTCATATACTATACTTACTTTTATAATTAGAGAAAATTTAATTCATAATATTAACTAAATTGTAAAATATTTTCTTAAAACAAATATCTTTCAAAAAATTGAATTAACAAATTAAAAACAATTATTTCTATAAAAAAAAAAATTTACACAAAAAAAAAGTACTCAATATTTTAAATATGAGCTTCAACTAATTGGCAAATAATATTAAACGATCTAAATAAAGAAAAATACAATAATAATCTAAATCTATAGATAAATAAATTCCCATATTATGAATTTTATTCATAATTTATAATAAAAAGGAAATTTTCAATACCTGAAATAATTTTCAATTCCAAGGAGGAGTTGGACGTGAAATGGGTAAAAAAAATACTTTTTTTTCCATTTTGGACTAAATGATAATAATCGATTTAAACGCAGGGATATTTTGTAAAAAAAATTTTTTCGACACGACTAGAACGAGTATTTTTTTTTCTAATGTATATTGTATATACTTGTTGCGTGCACGTTAAAGAACAAATCGATACTGTAATGAAGGAAAAAATTATTATATTCTTCAGAATTCAAAAAAAAAAAATTAATAAATTTACTAATTAAGAGATTTTTTTTTTCAACGGAATTAATCCAAATTGTATATACTTGGCCTGGTATCGGTTTGTGTCATATGCAAACAACTAGAGATAATTAATTTCAATGAGGAAATTTTTAGTTTGAAAAAAATAATTATTATACTTCTGATGGCAAAAAAAACCTACCGAACATTATATTACCGAGTTTCATATTATTTTCTCTCTCCACCAAGTTTCCTGAAGATCTTTATTTTGACGATTCTTTAAGTCACCTTACCCAATGACTATTATTTTTTTTTTTTCGCAATTTATTTAGGTTGTTAAGAGATCTGCTAATTCAATCATTCAATCATTTTATGATACAAAATTATCAATTCAAATATTATTATAAATAAATAATTAAAACAAAAATATTTCAAAATATTATAAAAATTGACAATTTATCGCAATAGTATTTAAATAATAATTGTTTCCATATTTTAAAAGAACAAATATTTCTTTTCTTACAATTAAAAAATTTTAGTGAAAAGAAACTAATTTAAAAAACATATATAAATAAATGAGCAAATAAAAATAAAAAAATGAATTTGTTGGTTCTTTTTAGGTATCAATTTTCAATTTTATTTGCACAACACTGTGAATCATAATATAAATTTCTATCAATGGAAGTTGAATCGAAATGTCGTTAAAATTTTTAAATTGATAAAGTTTATATTAAACGATTCTCAGATGTGGTACAAAAATTAATCGAATTCTCGATCAAGTTCTCGAATTGAACAGACTCTTAATACATTAAACCTAGAATTTTTTTTTTTTTTTTTTTTTAATTTATTTGGAAAAAGAGATTATTATCATATACAAAAAATACCTACCGCGGCTACTTACGTACGGAAGTTTAACACAAAGTTTAGAAGTACTTTTAATCGTGAAATGAACTTGTGACTCGCGAGCCCAGTCTTCCTTTAAGTTCGTTCAATTTCCAGAGAAGTTTATTTTGCATTTACCTGGTGCGCTTACCATTTTTTTTTTTTTTTTATTTTTAATATTATTAATTTGTTTACTTACTATCAGACCGTGCGCATTTACTTTCTTTTTTTTTATTACATGATTCTAATGTTATTCTTCTAATTTTTTTTTTCAAAAATAAATGTATGAGTAAATAATTTACTATTCGGACAAGACAATTTGAGAGAAAAAGGTTTTTCTTTCACAAACTCGTCGAAATATAAATCTTTAAATATACATTACTTTTTTCTGAGCACACAATAAAAAATAATAACAAAAAGAAAAGAAAAGAAAATAAACAAGATAAAAAGTTATGGACAAATTATTTAAATTAAGTTTTTAAAATTAGTCTTCTAAATCGAAATTGAGTCTTAAAGACTATTAAGGAGCCAGGTTTTTAGCTAAATAAACAAATTTAATTTTAGAACGCGACTTCTCTTTGCTAACTTTTTTTTTGTTACCACGAATAAAATGAAAATCGACAAAAAAAAAAAATGTAAAACCTCTTAGTCGAAATATATAAAATATAATCTTTCGGATTGATTATACAATTATAAATATATAATTGTAGTTAATAAATTATTAATATTATTATTATTTATTATTAATTAATAATTATGATTTATGAAACTTTCTCTTTGGTATGAATAATAAAAAAAATACCTGAAATACAATTACAAATAATATAAATAATTATTAACAATTAACAAAAATTATAATTATTATAAATTATTATTTGTAATTGTATTACAAAATTGACTAACGAGTTCCCTTTTTTTTAATTTCAT
The DNA here is from genome assembly GCF_019393585.1 of Leptopilina boulardi. NCBI lineage: Eukaryota > Metazoa > Arthropoda > Insecta > Hymenoptera > Figitidae > Leptopilina > Leptopilina boulardi. The sequence continues at coordinate 888,437 of NW_026137838.1, forward strand.
TCTAAATTCGCATCTAAAAAATTTTCGTACTTAAAAGGAATATTTTAACATTTTAAATTAGAGTTGCCGAATTTTTTTAAAACAAAATGTAGTATTTGTAGCCTAATATAAGGTTCCTTAAGGTTTTCAAATTACCTTAAAAAATGTTTCTTAAACTCAAAGATTTCAGGAAATTTCTTAAGTCATATTGGCGACATTTGAGTTTTTTTTTTTCAATTCCCAAATAGAATAATGCCCTACCAATTTTTAATTTTGTTCAATTAATTAACTATTAAAAATAATTTAATCAAAGCTTTATTCAATTTTCTAATCAAAGAAAAATTAATTATACTGAAAATCACCTAAAATTGAGAATAATTAATGAATCTTGTGCTAAAGAAAATTAAGACTGGGTCCCCACGCGGACAAATTTTCCCGACGCGGTGTATTAAAAAAAAATAAAATAAAGAAATTAAGTCCCTGAACCTTTTTCCTAAAGCCCAAGAATCAATTTCAATATAGAATGCTAATTTCATTAACGATGAGAACGTTAAGAAAACGGAATTTTTAATAGCAAAAGAATTGTCAGATTCGAGAGCATTTTTTTTTTTTTTTTTAACGAGTGTGGCCAAAGATTTTTTTTTTATAAATCCCTATTCGGCTCATTTAGTCCACAAACGTTTTAAAAAATTTAATTTAATTATTTTTTTTCTTATCAAAATAGAAGCAGGATAAGCATAGACTCTAAGAAACTTTCTTGTATGTTGCATACACATACAAACCTATCATATCAGGCAGGTTCAGGGATTTTGCATGGAATAGCGAACGGCACTAGTTGCCGGCAGCGGCCACCACGCTGTACCAAGAACAAGATAAAAACTGTATTAATGAAAATAGCCAATATTTTCTTTTCATTGAATCGTTTTATCAACAAAGGTAATTTTTTTTTCTTTTTTCTTAAGTATTGAAATCCTGTATTGGATATGTCGGGATTTATCCCACCCTAAACACTAACCTAATCACCGATTTCGTTTTCGAAATATATACGAAAAAATTGGGTAAGTTTCTTTTTATCTCGTGCTCCCAAAACCCTTTTTTTTTTTTGCTAATCTAATAAAGTGACACTAACGCGAATGAACTTTTGAAATTATCTTTTTGATCATCGATGAATAAAATGGAGATTATATTTTTCAATTGCATACTTACAATGCATATCCCTTTCGTGCTCATACTCAATGAAAGCGTATCCCCTCGGCTTTCCATTTATTGTATTATGATTAACCACAATCTAAAATAATAAAACTTTTTAATGGAATATTTATTTATTAAAGAAAAAATTAATAACTATTTTGTTTTTAAATTATTCTTTAATAGAAAAATGTTAAAATATTTTAATTTTTATTTTAATATTATTAAATTTGTAAATATTCTCTAGAAATATTTTTCAATTTTGATTGAATTAATTAAGTGTTTTGTAAAACGTAAAAATACCTTTTTCACTGGACCGTAAACTTCAAATTCTCTTCTTAGTTTCGACTCCGAAGTATCGTAGTTCTAAAATCGAAAACAATTATTAGAATAGTAAACAAAAAATTAATTTTAAGAATATAAAAAGAATATTTGCATTTTTGGAAATGTAACAAACAAAATGTATATTTTTTAAAATAAAAATACGTGAATTTGTGATTTTTCTATTTTGAAAACAATAAATAATAACTTACGATACGGGCAACGAAAAGTGTTTTGAAAGGATCAGCTGTGACATTTGGAATTCCTGCAGGATCCCAAACTGCAATTTCCTGCTCTAATTTGTAGGCCGTCTGTTCAGCTCGTTCTCGTCTTCTTCTTTCAAGTCGTTCCTCACGTGTCTCTACTCGAACAGGAGGCGGTGTATCTTTGGGATCCTAACAAAAAAAAATACTAATTAATTTCATTGAATCAACAATTTTTAAATTTAATTTTGTACATACTAAAAGATTCTTATTTATAGAATTTATTTTTCCCAAAAAAACTTAAATATCATTTCCACAAAAAAGAGGAAATAATGAAAAAAAATTTCATTTAAATTATTTATTTCGATTTTGTTAATAAAATTAATGATTAATTTAATAAAATAAAATAATTTAAGAAAAATTAGAAATTCTTGTATATTTCATAGAAAATATACACAATTTTAGATATTAAAATCTTAAATTTTATTTTTATTACAACTTTTATTCTAAAAGAAAATTTTCTTAAAATAGAGTTAATTCAAAACTTGTGAAACAAATTACAAAAAATGTGATAACGTTTTTATCAGAATACACAACTCTAATAATAAATTTTTATGTACTTGTAAGTTTATAATAAGTACTGCAAGTTTTTAAAATTGATAAAAAAAAAAAAATAATCTTTATCTCACAATTTCTTTTTTCTATTTTTAAGTTTCTAATTTAAAAAACTAATAAAGTATCCATATTGTTCTAAAATACAGTATTTTATTTCTAAAGCAATAAAAAAATTGCAATTTCTAATTTGTTTTTTAATTCGAAGTTAACGTAATTAAATCATGACAAAAATAAACATCAAGGTGAAAAGAATGCACTCGTCGTTAAGCAATAAAACTCGACTATATTATATTCTCAAAAAGAGTAAGCTTTGTCAATACAATACTCAGGAATCAATAATAAGATATTTATAAATAATACCGTTAAAAGAAGCAAAGCTGCAAAAAAAAAGGTGTTATACCTAAATAACAGTAAACTCAATAATATTGTTATTACGAAAGAAATTTAAATTAGTTGATATTAAGAAAAAAATTAAACAAAGTGATTGTAAATAATTGATGAATGTAATAATGTAAAGATAATGCGTAGTCAATGGAAACCAGTATTTGAACATAATAATCGATGGAATATATATTTCAGTATATTATATCATATATACTAACCTCAAAGTATTTAAGAAAAGATCCAACACCCAAATAGCCACAATTTTTTTTCTCATGGGGAAGTTTTGATGCCGGTGGCAAATAAGGAATTGGGTCACGCGGGGCAAATAAGGCGAATAAATTTGGAGGCAAATATTGTGTCATTTTGACGTAATTAAAACTTTCACATTAAATAAATAAACACTTTACACTCATATTGATGAAAATTCAAGGAAATATTTTTAATTTAAAGAACCTCCACGCTTCACGATAGTGTTGCTGAAAATGGCAGAGCAAAATGGCGTCGGGCGTCCTGCCTGGTGACGACTTAATAAACTACGCACGCGCAAACATAAAGGTCCTAAAGTTGTATTCTGATTGGTCAAAACATAGTTCATTTTTTTTAATAAATATTTTCTATTAATATTTAAATTTATTAATTAATATTATTAGAATTATTTACTAATTATATGTTATTGTATTCAGTAATATATTTGTAATAATTAAGAATTATTTTTAGACAAGGCGAACTTTTTAAATTCCCGCGCTATGATTTAGTACTTTCTAGGGGTTTTTATTTTTTAGATTTGTAATTCTTGTAAATATTCGATTGGTCGATTTTCATTACTATTTGAATTTTACGTAAAATTGGACAAATATTTGAAAATTAGTTTAGTGCTCTGTGATTGGTTGAAGTTATTACTATTCAATGTACATGAAGTTGGTGTCATTATTTTGATAATTGTTATTATGCCATATTACATTATTGTTTTTACTTCTTTTAATTATGAATGTCATGGATATATTGGAATCATTAAAATATTTTGTTGCTTCAGAAAGTTTAAAGGTAATTTAATTATTCAATATTTGTATCTATAATAATATTCGATGTAAACGATTCTAACCTTACTTTTTTTTAACCTGTCATTTAAATTATTACTGTCAATATAATAATTATTGAACAATTAAATATATTTCGTTCTTTCAAAATATAATTATAAAATTAACGAAAAATTAAATTCTCATCTTATCTAATTAAAAATCAATTCTTCATTAAGAATATAGTAAAATTAGGTTATTGCTCTTACAAAGACTTGTAAATGAAATTTTATATTTAAATAATTAAATAAGTTTTTTCTTATTTAAAATACAAGAATTAATACATGTACATAAAAAATTTAATGTTAAATTTTTTAAAGATTTTTATTTTTCACGAGAAAAAATGTGTCTAGATAAGAAAGGTTTTTATTATTAAATTATTTTATATCAATTTTTATCGTTTCATTAAAAATATTGAATTATAAAAATTGATAACATTTGAAATATTGTAAATTGCGAACAAATATGGATCAAAAGTTCAAAGTTTATTATAAATTAAAGTTTTGTATTGTTAATTAAAGGACATCTGAAATTGCACTCAAGACTAACTCCATTGTCTCTCATTGACTATTGATATAATTAAAAATTAAATAATTTCAGATGACTTAGCGTTATATCAAATTCCGTGGAGGACTATTTTTAATTTGAATCAATGGTTTGCCGAGTTTCTAATCGAATTTTATATAAGGAAAATAGAATGTGAGTATAACAAAATCTATTTTTAAACACATTTTTTCTAATTTTTGTGATTTTTTAATAAAAATTCAGTTTAAGGAAAAATTAGTTATTAATTTCGGTAAAATAGAAATTTGTCTTTTTATTTTATTAAAAATTCATTTGGTGAAAAAAATTTTTAATTTTATTTACATTTGATTAAAAATTTTACCAAATTTCTTCAATGAATAATTTTTCTTTGATTGTTTTATTATTGCAATTTTTTTTTTTTTTTTAATGTAAAATTTCTACTAGCAAGTTTTTCTCTTGAAAATTTAGCAGAATTCTTTTTCAATGGGTTTTATCTATTCAATTTTCGCCAAGTTAGCGTTGCGTCTGCCAAGAACCGCCTTTATAGGTGAAAACGTTTTGTCTTTTCTCACTTTTCATGGTCGGAAAGCGCGAGGAAAAAGAAATCGTTTTATCCAGGATGAACACATCAAGTTTTTTTTTCTCTTTCTATTTTTTAGCGTCAGTTTGCGTTAATAGTTAGAAATGATTATTTTCATTTGATTTTTTTTTCTGTATGAATTTTTCTTAATTTGACTTTACGAAAATATTTTTTAGATAAAGAATAAATTATTAAAAATATTAATTTCGAAGTTCAATAATGATATACATATATATGAGTATATATAACTTGAGGGAAGATATATATATATATAGAAGAGATAGATCACTCGGTTAAGGGAAGAGATCCTAATGATTTTGCACGTAAAGGAAGACTAGGTTTAGCAAACTATCTTAGTAATAGTTTAGGAGACAGTTTCGAAATCCACGAGATTTCGGAGTTAGACCAAAAAGAGGTTTGCGTCCCATTCCACTTCTTTGGAATGAGGCAAACCGCTGTTCCTTGCAGATCGAGTTTGCCTTAAGCTTCAATGAGATCAGCTGTCGACCTACGCTTCCTCCTTGAGTATTGTTCTTATTACACATCTTCAGATATTTCTCATCTTGACTTACAGAAAAGAGATAATTTTTTTATTTACTTCCTTTTTTGAATTTTTTTTTTCATTATCAATAATTTTTTATTTTTTTGTAATTCTTTATTAAAAAAAAAAATAAAAATAAAAAAACAACCGCAAGCAATAAAAACAGAATGAAATTGATTGTGGACGATCGTGAATATAATACTGAAAGTTTAGATGGCAGAAAGTACGTTAAAAAAATAAAATAAAAAAAAAAAAAAAAAATTTTTTTTTCACTTGATAGAGTTGTTAGAATATTGATGAGTTCGTCTGGAATGTAAATCCTTTTAGCTCGCACCTTTAAAGGTTTCACTGTAGAAACTATAACTTTGGTGACTCATACATAGGATAGAGTACACGATCGGAAACTAGCGCGATCAACCCCTTTTCCTGCATATTTCAAGGGACGTTTGAACTCAAAATTACATTCCGAGGTTCTAAACCCGTTAGTACACCGTTTTAAGATAAATGGGAAAAGTTCACTAGATTGCTTCTTTTGTTAATGTTATATACAATGTCGAAAAGAAAGATTTATTTTATTTGAAAAAAAAAAAAATCTGGAAATTTAAAAACTTTAATATTTTATTCTTTGTTCGTCGTGAATATTTATTATTAATTTATTTAAACTCATTTCTAATAATCAAAAATAAAAATTGTAAAATTTTCATAAAATATATTTATAAATTTTTTTAATTATAATTTTAATTATATTTTTTGCATTAAAAATTTATTTATAAAATTTTTATTTATTTGCAAATTTAAAAATATTTTTTATGGACTATTTGTGAATTTATAGTTGTTTTATAATTCAAATGAATTTAATGACCATTATATTAAAATTTTTAATGAAACATTGAAATTTTATTATTTAATAATAAAAGAGATAATTATATAAAACAAAAAATCGAGATAAAAATATTAATAAAAAAATTAAAATACAAAAATATTTTTATTTTAATTATTTATTAAATAGGTTTTTAATTTGAATTTATTTTATTTTTTTTTTGTTTTTGAGGGTGGGGGGTTAAAAAATGACTTTGGGTAAAGGGGGTGAATAATAATACCCCAGTAGGAAAACCGGAAATTTCCGCGGACTTTTAGAGAGAGAGAGAGAGTAGAGGGAAAAGCAACGATGGGAAACTGTAACTACTTCTGAACGCTCTCGTTAAACTTGTCTGTGAAACGGTTCTCTTGAAATATAACGAGGCTTGTTTTCGCCTATACATCTGTATATGCAATTTCAAACAATGCTGTACATCGCCAGTAACATAAAATGTACGCAAAGTTCATTATTCATTAAAAAAAAAAAAAAAAAAAAAAAAAAAAAATCTCGTTAGCTTTATACGTACTTTACAACAACAACAATAACAGAAAAAAAAATGAATAACATTTTTAAAGTGTCAAACTCCATTAATCGAGAGTATTATTATAACAAAAGCAGAACAATGCATTTCAATATTGAGTTTTGTGTCAAAATTTGTAACATCTGATTTTATTGCAAAATGCGAAAAGTCTCATTTATTGTATTGAGTTTAGTAAAATTAATTAATGATACAAATTTTTTTTAACAAATGAAATTTTTTTTTTTATTGATAATTGATTTTATTATTTTTAATTTGCAGAATTGTAAAAGTGTTTTTTTAAAATTATTATTATTAATAGTTTTTTAATTTTATTAATTTGCCGAATTTTAAAACAGATTTTTCAATCGTAGGGGATGAAATTTCCTTTTTAATTCCTAGGGAGTAAAATTATTTCTTTTAACCCCGCGAACAGTAAAATTTGCTTAACTAACCCTTGGGAAAGAAATTGATATTTTTATCCATTGTTAAGTAAATAAAAAATAATATTAAGAAATAAAATAAAATTAACAATAATAAAAATAATAAAATAAATAATAATAAAAGTAATAAATAAAATAATAATAAAATTAACAATAAAAAAAATAATAAAATAAATAATAATAAAAGTAATAAATAAAATAATAATAAAATTAACAATAAAAAAAAAAATAAAATAAATAATAATAAAAATAATAAAATATTATTTCTAAAAATTAGGAAAAAAGTAATTTACAGTTTCCCAAAAATATTATATGTAATGTGTAAAAAATATTATTTTCGTTTTTTTTTACAAATATTAAATTTTTTAAATTGTTACAAAAAAGTGGCAATGTTGACAAACGTTTCTTTCATCTATTTTCTTCCCCTCTCTCGCTTTGACAAAAGTTTGTCATCCTTCCAATATATATATATATACTATATATATAACGGGGGCAGTTTTCTTGTGACTTTAAAGAGCACTTTGGAGACATAACGTAGACTTTAAATGAAAGGAACCGTTCCCATGATAGCGCTCTAACTTCCGAAATGGCTCTTGAGATTTTTTAAGTTTTTACACGAGAGAGAGAGAGAGAAAAAAAGGGAGTCAAAATGGAAAAAAATTTAATTTACTTTCTTTTAAATATTATAATTAAACCAAGTGGGAACAATAACGGCCCTTTTTTTTTTAATCATTTTACAATGATAACGTTATTTAATCAATTTCCCTCGGGTATTTAAATTTATTTTTTCTAATTTTTAATTTTTATAAAATCCATTTACATTGTAAAATAAAATAAGAATAATTAAAATAGGTTTTTTTTACATAAAAAATAAAAAAATTTAACTTTTTTTCTCAAATAGAATAAAAATAGCTAAAAAAAAATTTTTATATAAAAAATTATTACAGTTACCGTATAATAACAATATTTAAAAATAATAAATGAAAATAATAAATAATAATAATAAATAAAAAATAAAATTAAAAAAAAATTGAGGCAGGATTCGAACGCAATGACTTTTCACTGACGGCAGAGTACTATTCCCACCTGGCTATTTTCAAAAAAATTTTCTCCAACTATAATTTCCGTTTTTTTTTTTTTATTATTGCTATTAATTTGATTATAAAACTACATGAAAAAAAAAAAAAAAATATGAGATGAATTTTTCCTTCTCTTTCATCTTGTGCATTGAATTTGAAGGAAAAAGTTTAGTCTCAGTAGAGGGAAGATGATGATTTAAAGCATAGGCTCAGAAGCGATTTGCAAAGTAGAAAGAAAGAAAGAAAAAAAAAAAAAGACGCCCCTTTCGAGACTGGTGAACATAGTTCGTTGTATGATATCAGAAAAGTTGAAGACGACACTGGTCTCTTTTATCTCAAACCACAATTTTTTTCCGCACATGCGCATTTTAAGAAAAAGGACAATTGTTGAGAAGGGCTGCTGAAGACCCACAAAGAGAGAGAGAAAGAGAGTGAGGAGATATCCTCTTCGTGCTTTTAAAAAAGTTCACAACTTGGAATTAGCTGAAGCTTTATGATTCTACCCACCTTTATATATGGCTCACGTTCAACTCCTCTACCCCTCGTAAAATATACGGATTTATTGTGCGCTTTTTATATTCCTAGAAACAGAGCTTTTCAAATTTCCAGTTTCCAAATTAAATGCCCCTCGTAATGTGTGTTGAAAAAAAAAAAACCAAACAAATTGTGTCCCCGTTCTTATATATTCGAATGCTTGGAAAACTTTCATTTATATTCTCGTATGAAATACAGAATTTTTTTTTGTTTTATGAAATAATATCAAAAATTACATGACTAAATTATAGAAAATTGCCAATTATCGAATTAATATTTTATTCCTTTTTTTTTTAATTACAAAATTAAATTAGATTTCAATTAATTCGTTCCGAGTAAAACTGGAGTTTTCCTGTGTTTAATTTTTTATAATATAAAATAAGTTGATAAAAGAAAATTTAATTAAAAAATTTCCGCAATTAAAATTTAAATGAAAATTTTGTATGAAATATTTAATTGAAGTTATTTCTATTATTATTACATAAATTATCATAATTCGTCTTGGATGAAGAAAATAAATTATTAAATGATTTTTTTTTTACTGCTCATATAAGTCACTTTTTGATGTAAAGTAAAATTTCTACAAGTAAAAGTATAGTTTTCAGATCATTATATATATTTTATATATAGAAAATGTGTGAGCGCGAGATAAATTCACTTGCAAAGTATTTACATAACTTATTCGTCTGGAGAATTATTTTTTTTTTTTTTTTGGTACTTGTATTCAAACATTGTACGACTGTTTTTTCACTAATTAGATTACTGATAATATTTGATAAAAATATTTAAATCTCATTGCACAATTTTTTTTTCACGAGCAAATATATAACATTGATAATTTTTTTTTTTTTTTTTGCAAAGTTGAGTTTAAAAGTTTACTCTATAAAAAACGGTTATAAAAATTTGTCAAATATTTATTTTTTTAAACAATTGAGTAATAATTACAACAACAAAATCTCGAGTATTTAAAAAATAAATAATTTTCTAAATTGTGTAATTTTTCATAATTTGAAAAAAAGATATTAAGGGATTATTCTGTCAATTTAATATTTAATTGAACTGTTGTTATACAAAGATCAGTGAGTGTCAGGAATAAAAACTTTTATGTAGAACAAAAGTCTATTGATTAGGTTTAATGAACATTTATTAATATATGCAACATCTGTTGTTCCACGATTAATAAAAAAAAAAATTAATAAAATTATTAATATTAACAATTAAATTCAATACTATTTTAAATAAAATAAAAAAAAAATAAAAAAAAAATACATAATTATTAATATAATATTTTATTTATTTTAAATAAATAAAAATTTCTCCAATTATAATAAAAAATTATGATAATTATATATATATTGAAATTATATAATTATTATTTTGTATTATTATTACATGGAAAAAAAATTTATTTGAAATAATAGTTTATTATTGTCAAATAAATATCTATTTGAAATCAAATAATTTTTATTTGAATTTATTAAACAATTTAAAAAAAAATTAAACAAAAAAAAATAGAGAAAATAAATCTAAAATAAATAAATAAAATAAATAATTATTAATATATAAAAAAATGTTATTACTATTTTAAACCATTTAAATATTTAAAAAAATATATATACGTAATATTTTGCGTAAATATATATATATTTTTATGACTTCAACGGGAATGAATACAAAAATAAAATTTATAATTATTCCAGTTGATCAATCATTTCACTTTACTTAATAAACGTCAGAAATAACTGTATATACGTGAATAATTAATCATTAGCTGAGATTATATATGAAATGCTAATGAAATATTTACACACACACAAATATAAATATATATATATATATATATTGCAATTGATATTTTTCTGAATTAAAAATTCACGGAAACGAGTTGTATTTAGATATTTAAGGAGATGATATATAATAGAACGTAGTACATATATATATAAATATATATATATATGAGAGTATATTGTTTTTCACAAGACTTCAATCAATTTAAGTTAAACGCGACGTAAGAACATATGCATATGTAAACGCATACATATATACATATAAAGATGATTGACGACCATTTTAGGTCACTGAACAAAATTTTTAACGTCAACAACTAATCATATCTGCACGAGACTAATATATATATATATATATATAGCCTTTTTCATGCTTCACTTGTTTATAAAATTATTATTTAAATTATTTAAACAATGTATACGATATTTCTAAATTTTCTCAAGAAATTTGTTTTTCTTTAGAATAATTTCATAATTTAATTGATAAATAAATAAATAAATAAAAATGCAAATAGAATAAATAAATAAAATTTTAAATACAATAAGTAAATAAATAATATAAATTAAATAATATAAAAAATAAAAATAAAAAAAAATAATAAAAATAAATATAATAAAAAATAATATTAAACAAGTTGTAAATTCAGATGTTCATTACATGAACATTTTTGCTTCCTCTTTACGATCAGCAAAAAAATTTGCTTCGTGCTTTCGTGGAGAAAGCATTTAACATTGAAATAAACATATACAAAAATAATATAATAATATAAACATTTGAGTTAAATTTAAAGAATTAATGGAAGTTAAAAAATCAAAAATTCATATTTTACGCGAAATTTCTAAATATTAATGAAAAATAATATTTATAATTTATAATTATTTACAATTATATGGATACGTTTTAATGCAAGGAACACAATTATTTTCTATTTAAACTTGAATTTAAATAAATACAAAATTTTTCAGCTAAAATGTATATATTTTCTATTTTTTAACTTTCATTAATTTATTAAATTTACCACAAATGTAAATTTTATATATATACCAATCGATTCGTTTTTATATAAGGAATATACAATTATTTCATCTATAAACTTAAATTTAAATAATCACAAAATTTTATAGCCAAAATGTGAATTTTTGATTTTTTAACTTTCATTAATTCTTTAAATTTAAATTAAAACTATACTTTATATAATACTGATCGATTTGTCTTGACGTAAGGTATACGATTTTATTATATATATAACCTTAAATTTTTCTATTTAAAAATTATTTCGATTAAAAAAAATTTTTTGGAAAAAAGACAATTTGAACATTTTTATAAACGAAAGTACTACAAAGCTTCCTCCACGAGGAAGCAAAAAGTAATAAAAATAATAAAGAAAAAAATAATATAAAGATTAATTTACCTAAATTTCTAAAAAATAAAATATTTATTACACTGAAACCTCGGTTTAGTGGACAACCCTCCTTTCCCCTCCGAATCATACATAACTAAGGTTTCAGTGTAACTACTTGAAATAAAAAATTTCATATTCTTAATGCCAATAAATTCTAAAAATAATTCGAAAAGGTTAATAAAAAAGGTAAAAAAAAAATTACAATATTTTTTTTTAAAGTAATTAACAGTTATAATTAACAATTAAAACCTTTGGCTATAGTTTGGTAAAATAAGCAAAGAAATGTTCACTTTGTGGTTTCAAAGAATTAAATGAAACATAGAGTGGAGTTGATGGAAAACAGAATTGAAAACGAGATATATGTATATGTGTATGTGTAGGTGAATGTGAATGTGTGCGAGTGCATTTATATATATTATAAAGTTTTGGCTATATATATATATATATAAATTGTACAAAGTAGAAAATCAAGTTTTACCTTTACAATTTGACAAATGAATAATGGAAAAGCCCGCTTTATATTATACACAAAACTCGTGGTGGACTTTTGAGAATTTCTAAATTTACCTTTGATGATGGTTAAAGGTAAAATTAAGCCGCGCAAAGAAAGAGAAAGGAATAAATTTTTTTTATCTTTATTATTCATTTTTTTTTCTTTTTTGTAAATAATGATTTTTTTTTCTTCTATATTTAAATTGACCTAGTCGCGAATCTTTGAGATTGAAATACATGTAAATTTTCACAGAAGTCCATCTTTGAGAAGGTCGGTTCTAACATATGAAAGGGGTGGTTAGGAAAACAGTATATATATATAGAGGGAGAAAAAAAGAGAAAACGATGTAAAGGCGCCGTGGCGTCGCGGCGTCGTCCTTGTGACGTCAATTCAATGATACACCCTTGTGATAGAATCAAAAGGATACAGATGATATGGCAAGGACAAAAATATTCCCCTCTTTTTGATGTTAAATATATTTCCTCTATAATATTTATATAAAAAAAAAATTTAATGTCGTATATCAATTTACTTTATCGATATTATATGTAGCGAAAAAAATTACATATAGAATTTTTTTTAACCCTATTTTTATTAAATTGAATTTCTATTAAACTGAATTTTTATTCAACTGAATTTCTATCAAACTGAATTTTTATTAAACCGAATTTTTATTAAGCTGAATTTTAATTAAACTGAATTTTTAACATACCGAATTTTTATTAAAACAATTTTTATTAAGCCGAATTTTAATTAAACTAAATTTTTATTAACCGAAATTTCATTTAAAAAAGTATTTTATAAAATTTTTGTATTTTTTGTATTCAGTTTAATTTTTATTAAACCGAATTTTTATTAAGCCGAATTTTAATTAAACTAAATTTTTATTAAGCCGACTTTTAATTAAACTAAATTTTTATTAACCGAAATTTCATTTAAAAATTTATTTTATAAAATTCGTATTCAGTTTAATTTTTATTAAACCGAGTTTTTATCAAACCGAATATTTATCAAACCGAATTTTTATTAAGCCGAATTTTAATTAAACTAAATTTTTATTAACCGAAATTTCATTTAAAAGATTATTTTATAAAATTCGTATTCAGTTTAATTTTTATTAAACCGAATTTTTATCAAACCGAATATTTATCAAACCGAATATTTATCAAATCGAATTTTTATTAAGCTGGATTTTTATCAAACCGAATATATATTAAACCGAATTTTCATTAAAAAAAATTTATTTCACTAAATTTGTGATTAAACCGAATTTTTATTGAGCCAAATTTTTATTAAACAGAATTTTCATAGAAAAAATTTTTATTTTACCAAATTTGTAATTAGCTTAATTTTTCTTTAAGCGAATTTTTGTTTAAATCAAATTTTCATTGAGCGGAATTTTCATTTAAGAGAATTTCAAGGGAAATTTTCAAATGAATTTCATTGAATTTTTTTTTAAATCCTACTAAATGGAAAATTTTTTTTTTCATCTCCATTTGCTTCAAGTATTGCAAGCCAATATTTAGAACTATGCTACTTTTTGTACCCTATTAACACAATAACCTACAAAAATGTGCTTGCCAAGCATATAGAAGCCAAAGAACTGTTTATAAAGCTTCTAAATTCCTTTTTTTTTCTCCCGCGTCTAAAATGCAGAAAATTTTCCATTTTCTTTTCAAAATATTTATTGATATAGGTAAAATTTTTATCGTATAAATTAAGTAATAATTATTATTATTTTTTTTTAATTATTTTAATATAATTCAATTAATTTAATATAAATTTAATATATTTTTATATGTAAAATATATTTAATATAAAAGAAAGAAATGAAATTTAATATATAAGTATAAATTATTTTAAAATATATGATTATACGTTGAAATTACATACCCGGATAATAATGAATAAAGAGTAAAAATAATAAATGTAAAAAGAATTAAAAAAAAAAAAAATAATAATAATGTCTGTATTATGGGTTTTTATAAACATATCATTCAAATGTTTGAAACGATAGCAGAATATTATCTTCTTTGGCCTCTCAAGTGCAGACTAAACCATTTTCATAAAGGGGAACTGATAAAATTTATTTAACATTAAATTTCACATCTTAAAATATATAATGTCTTTAAAATATTCAAATTTATAGAATTCCAATATCCATGTATTGGAATTATTTAACTTATTTATACATATGTTATAAATTATACATCCTTAGTTTTGACTTCGATTTTTAAATTTTTTTCTTTATTCAAAAATTTAATTTTTAATTATTAAGATAAATTATTATTAATAAATATATAATAATAATTTTATAAAAATTGAAAAAATAATGTAATAAAAATATTTACTATTCATTCTTTTGAAATCGAACTCGATTTTTTTTTTATTATTTTATTGCGAAAATAGAACTCAAGATATATACTCCTTGAATGATTTTTTATTGATTTGGATATTCTTTTGAGTAAAAAATGTTCTGAGTCAAAGCTTTTACTTACATTTATTGAAATATGAATTTCAGACTTTTATTAATAATACATGAATATGTATTTTTTCTTTTACTTCTTTAAAAACTCCAGTACTTTCATATTAGTATTTTTTTTTCTAATTTTTAATATATTCTAAACAATTTTCAGTCTTTCTTATTTTTTTATACGTATATAATAATTGATTTTTCCTTCATCCAACTATTTTCACCAATAAAATTAATTAAATCAATAAAAAATAAACAAAAAAATAAATAAAATTTATAAATAATATTTATAAATAAATATTATAAATAATTTAATTCAAATAATCACTTATTTATTAAATTCTAAATAATAATTTAATTAATTAAATTATTAATTAATAATAATTATTTAATTATTAAATAATATCTCGTTAGCAAAAATTATTTAAATATTTATTTGACTAATAGATTATTTAAAAAAAAATACTTTTTCAATGTTAAAAAATTTCACGAAACAGTTTACTGAAAGAAAAATAAAGTTTTGTATTTTTTAAAAATGTTCAATTCCAAATGATCAAAGGAATAATTGGAATTTTTTTTTTCAAAAGATTTTACACGTCGAGTTTTATAACATTGAAATTAGTAATAAAAAAAAAAAACTCAGTTCCTTTTTTTGCAAATAAAAAAAAGATTTTTTTTTTTACATAAAAAAAATTTCTTTGTATATAAAAAAATTCTATAAGAATAACATTTTATGAAAAAAAAGAAGAATAAAAAATTTAAAAAAAGATAAAAAAGTAGAAAATGGAAATTTATAGTATTTATCAGTGATAGATGGTTTAACTAGCAACCGTGAAATCGCGCTTTTCATCATTCAATGGAAAAATAGATCTCAATTGCAATAACGAATTTTATATATATATATCAAGATTGAAGCTTAAATATCAAGAATCGATTAATATATGAGTTTTATATTAATATTGATGATTGATAGACATAAAGTACTTTAAAGTGATAAAAAAGCTTTTTAGTAATATAAATTATATATTTTTAAATCCAGAACCATTTAAAAGAATAATTTTATAGTTTAATCAAAATAGATAAGTTTTTTTTTATTTATTTCTATAATTTTTCGATAATCTACAATAATTAACACAATTACAATAATTTACTGTGAATTAAATTATTATTATTATTATTATTATTATTAAAAAGAAATTTTTTTTTTTGACAATAACTTAAAAGTTTAACATTTTTTGCATATAAAATATTTGAATAATTTTTTTCTCTATTATTAAAAGGGAAAAAATATAAAAATTTCAAATTCAAATTTGGTACACTTATTTAGTACCCAAATTGCTATCGATTACTATAGAAAAACAAAAAAAAATCTGTGACATGAATCTTCATAAGAAATGCCTCTAATGCGTCATTATTGGTCAAGGGGTTAAAAGTTGATTAAGGAAAATAGTAAAAACAGAAAAAAAATAAAGTGAATAGAAGATTAGTTTCTTTTTTTTTTTTAAATATACAGGGTTTCATATATAAAACATAAATAATTTTTAATAAAAAATTAAGAAAATATTAAAATTATTATTCAAATAAAAAATTATTTTAATTCCAAAAAAACGTGATTAAAATAATTTTTATTATTATTTTTATTATAATTTGAAAAAAAATTTATTTATTTTAAAATTATTATTATTATTTATTTTATTTTTTTTTTTATTTATTTTTTTTTATTTTTTATATTTTTAATTTTTTTTTTTTAATTTTTAATTTAAATTTTTATTCTTATCTGAAATTTATATTTTGGTATAATATTTTTTCTGTATAGAATTTTTTTTTTATTTTAAGAAATACTTTATTCGTCGTCTAAAAATATTAGGTACATATGTTTTAACTGTAAGAATGAATTATATTCTTGAATGAAAGTCAAGATTGTATATTTTTAAATTTTGGAATATTTTTTTTTAAACTATCAAATAATTTTTAAAAAATTTAATTTTAAAATGAAAAAATAATTTTCCATTCCCGCGTCTTATGAATAAAGAAACACGTGGTTAATACGTATATACATATGTTGATGACAACGCCACTTGATCATACGATTAGTCAGAAACGTAAAATGAAGAAGACACGTCAGAACAAATTTTTTTTTTTTTTTAACTATTGAAACATTCTCTGACGACATACGTTATATTATTTTTTTATTTCTTTGGCAAATATTTCAAAGAATTTTTGCATTTTTTTTAATAATTAAAAATTAAATAATAATAATGATAATAACTACAATAATAATAATAATAAATTTTTAAAAACAATAATAATTAATTCACACGTGCGAAGTAATTGAAATGCAGTTTTGTCTAACGTATGATTAAAAAAATTAGCTTTATACTTTTATTCCACTAAAACAAGATTTGATCACGTTTTAGTAAAATACCTATTAACTTGTTGTTATCGATGTGAATCACTGATAATTACATTGTTGATAAATAATAACGCCAATATCGGTGACAATTAAACTATAGGTTACTAGTCAATTTCCATTAAAATGTTATTTCGATATTCAAATAAGATTCTCTAAATTTTGAAATTGAGAAAAAATATATTTTAATTAGAATTTTTTTTTTATTATTCAATTAACTGTTAATAAAAATTATAATTATTGATAATTTTATTTCAACAATACCAAATATATGCTTGATAATGAAGAAAAAAAAGTTATATTCTTGTAGATTAATGTTGGTCCCGTGGTCAGAGCGCTGGATTTGTAATTTGATGGGTACTGGGTTCGATTCCCGATGGAGGTGAAATATTTTTCATCGTCAAATTTTTCAAATTATATTTGTTAATAATAAAAATTAATATATATAAAATGCCAACTGCTTGGAAATTAATAATTACATTAATTATTATTGATTAAAGAAATCATTAATAAATAATGGAATTATTATTAATTAATTATTATTAATTAATTTTTAATTAATTATTAATTAATAAAAAAATTATTATCATTAAAAAAAATATTATTAATGAAAGAAATTATTATTTTAAAAAATTATGCAGTAAATTATTATTATTAAAAACAATTATTAATAATTAAATTATTACATTAATTAAGTGAATAATTAATTTTCTTGAAACAAAAATTTAAAACATATAAACAACTCGTAAATAAGTCAAAGATGATAAATGTGAAGTTATATAGCGCACACGTGATTGCAAATACAAAATAATGACTATTTGATATTTTCTCATCATACAAGGAAACGTAGTTCTCATATTGTAATGTCAAAAAAGGTTTTTCACGCTATTTGAGGAAAAATTTTTCGTTTCAAGGAAATCTTTCAATTTGAACATCGATTTCCTTGTGCACTATGAATAACTAAAGGACGCACACAATATTATTTGCAAAAAGTCAATAATTTTTTTTGTAACTGGAAATCTACTTTGAAAAATTAATATAAAATTTTTTATTTTATTTAATAATATTTCTTTTATAATAAAATAATTAGTATAAAAAATAGAGATAATAACATTGAATAAATTAGTAATTAATTATTAATAATTAATTACTAATTATATTAACTAATTATTAAGCAATTAATTACTAATTATTAACAAATAATTCAGCAATTTATCAGATTAATTACTTAATTACATAAATTATTTTCTCCCAACTTTAATCAATTTATTTCTATATTTAAAATACTGTAAATAATTACTCATCGATTTTAGTATAAAATTTGCAATTATTAATTTGACATTTATCCACTTTTATTAATTGAAATATAAGCAAATTTTTGAATAATTTTTTCAATTCAAACATTCAAAGAAAATTTCTCGAAGTGAAATAATTGAAAAAATTTCAAATTCACCAAGAATCGAACCCAGGACCCTTAAAATTACAAATCCAACGCACTAACCACGGGACCAAATATAACTCAAGAATATACGAACGTTATTTAAACGTTTTTTTTTCTTCTTTTTCATTGTCAAGTACATTATAAATAAAAAACAACTATATTACAAGGTATAATTTTACAGCAAAAAAAAATATAAATAAAAAAATAAATATATGTATTCATACATATGGGTATAAAAAATATATATATATATAGCAAAGGGGAAAAGGGGGGGCAAAAGGCGCGCGATGACCGGCTTAGGTGGGAAGGTAAGAGGTTCTGTAACAAGAGGGACGAGGTCTGAGGGGGGAGGGAGGGAATAAAGTGGCGTGAGCGTTGCACATGCGCATAAACTTAAGTTTCTTCAAAGCTGTCTGCCGCCAAAATCACGTTCCGCGAGTTGTCGAGTTTTAGTCGTGAACGGCCGTCCGTTGTGAACGATACGGGACATATATTTATATATTTATCGTTATCGATTCACAAAGTGTATTTATTATTTTAAAAAAAAACTTGTGTGTAAAAAAAGAAAGTTTATTTTCTATCAAAAATATTGTCAATTAAAAAATCGTGATCGATTTTCAATTGTATTGAAAATTTTACCGGTCTAAAAGTTTTTTTTAGTTATTAAAAAAAAAATTAGAAACGATATAATCGTTTTAATTTGACAAAAATTTTTTGAAAGTGTGTTTCCCCGCGTGTGTGGGAATCGAAAAAAAAACAGTGTACTATAGTGGAGATTCAAAAAAAAGTTTCTCAATTTGCACTTTTTTTTTTGTAAAGGGTGAATTTTTGAAATAAGTTTTTTTAAGAAGAAGATGCGTAATCTTATGGAGAGACAAAATACATCTTGGTTCGCGTTGTTTTTGACCGCTTTCTATTCTGGTGAGAATTATTAAAAATTTTCCTAACTTTCTGTTAGTTTAATTTTTTTTTTTTTAATTTAAAAAAATTTCCGAAATTTTACCTATTGGGCAACGAAAAAGAGCGGGAAATTTGAATCGCGAGTTATGAATAATAATTTTCCGCTTATCGGTGAATTTTTTTTTTTTTCTTGCGTGTGAATAGCATTTAGTTGTGGCCTTGCCTTATCGGCAGACGAGACAAGAGAGAGAGAGAGAGAAAAAAAAAGTCGCTCGTCTCAACAACTCTCCCTCTCACAGAAAAGTGTTTGTGGAAGCAATTCATGACATAATTGGCGATAAACTAGAGCCTTTCAATTTCTGTTTGCATTTCTTTTTTTTTTCCCAATGCTTTTATGATTATCTGCAATTTGCTATAATAATAGGAATTTTTTCAATAAAACAAAAACTGACCTAGTCAATTGCAAAAATAATTTTTCTATTATTTTTACTTAAATAGTAATTTATATTTTTTTTTCACTGAAGAATATTCATTAGTTCACTGACAACTTTTTTTTTTAAAGATTTAGTGATGCGACACTTTTTCCTCATAAATAATATATTGTTTTTATTTACTCTTTCCTTGTCATATATATTTTGTTCCACGTGGTGCATTCGAGACTAAATATAATTATTATTATTTAATTTTAAATCAAATCTTTATAATCAGAGAGAGAGAGAGAGGAAATCTTGATTCAACGTCAAGTATATAATATAGAATTGAAATGTTGCATCTTTTTATCAATCTCGCGTGTAATATTCTGGCACAAAATCACAAACACGCAAAAGACATTTCAATGAAAATGTAAATATCGCACTCAATCTGAGAGAGCCACGAAATTTATAACTCAGTTATTACCATTAAAAAGTAGGTCCAACTTTATCTATAATATGCAATCACTATACAATATATATATATATACTTTTCGAAGACGAATGATATATGAAAAGAACAAATATATAATCGGAGCATATCTAATGGAATAATAATTTCTATATAGAAGAATTATATAGAATTTAATTCTTGTAGAATTTGAAAAACAAATGAAAATATGTGAATATGTTGAATAACAAAATAAAAAATAAATAAAAACTACAAGGAGAAAAATAGCTATATTAGCTAAAATTTTGTTATTTTAGCTAACCCCAATTGCTATTATATGGAAAGCAATTATTGTTAGCTAATACAGCTAATAATTAGCTTCCATAGCTAAAATGTTTTGCTGTGGCAGCAAAATTCTCTGCTCTCTAAATCTGAATCAGTAGAAATTTTACTAATTCAATCAGTACTTTTAATTTTAACTGAAGTTTCAATCAGTAATTGATATTTTACTAATTGAATCAGTAAATTTCTACTAATTATATCAGTTGCTCAATTCTCGCTATAGCAATTAGTAGATTTCTACTGCTAATCAGTGAAATATGACTGATTCAGATTTAGAGAACATACATTTTTATGGTTGACATCCCCATAATTTTTATCAAAATTTTTAATTAAAACAATCTAAAAATTTTGGATCTAGCACCAAAAAAAAATAATTCCCACATCTCTAATTTTTTTGGAAAATAATTTTCAAAATTCCATACAATTTACAAAGGAAACTTTGGTCACTTTCATTCAATGATCAACAGCTGGTTGAGAAACTCGCCGGGAAAGACATATATATATATACACAAACAGGTTTTATTTGATAATTTATTTATATTTAGAGAATTTTCGATCCTGTATATGAATGAGAAATTAAAAAAAAAAAGAAGAAGAAGATTTAACGACAAGAGAATTCTAGAATGATCGTGCAAGTGATGAGCGAATGTGCAAAAAATTTCTCTTTAACGATGATACCGAAATAGCGAATGTGTATGTGTGGTGCAAACGAAGAAGTAGACTCACCACGTGGGTAAGTGTCTCCGTTACATCGTACGATGTGACGTCAAGAATTCCGATTGGTCGAGACGATGGGCGTGCGCCACATACGTTGCAAATTTTACCCATGTCAGTGAAACACACAAATACATTCGCAACCATGAGGAATGCACCTGTACGTGTACAATTATTTATAATTATAAAATACATTTTCAGATATAATTTTAAAAAGTGTATTTCAAATTTTTATGTACAATTTTTATGTTAATAAAAATTTTATATAAAAATTAAATCAAAATTTTAAAAGGAAATTAATCTTTAACTAGATGCTAAAAAGGCTCCTTTTCCGGTCTGTTAGACCGCATTCCTTTTTTGTTTTTCTACAGTGATTTTGAATTCGGTAAAAAATGTACGAGAAAAACCACCAAATGTTTGAAATTTGATTACAATATAAAAAAATTGATGACTGAAACAAATTGAATTTTATACTCAAGATGACGTCACAGCATATACAAGAGGGTCGTCTGTCATGTAAAATTGACAATGTTATTCTGTTCTCTGACCCTTTATTCTCTATATATCCACGTCTTACTTGCGCTGAAGATTTATTGGATACTCAAACATGTATCCACTTTGAAGTTGAATTTAAATGTAAAGAGTATTCTGGCCTTTGAAAACGTTTACTCTAAGAAGAGAGAGCATTGATCAAATCTTAATGGCTCAAAAAATAAATGAAAACACAAAAAAAAACTGCTACTATACCTAAGAGAAACCTTTCAAAAATATAATCCAAAAGAAACAACCCTTGAAAATCATTTGATTTTAGAAAAAGCAGTAGCAGATTAATTTAAAATTTTTTTTTTTGTCAATCCACAAGAATACAACATCAGCTTTGTTATAAATACCTCTGATGATAATTTAATACTGCTAGTGTATTACATTCGTCTATAGATATGTAACGGAAACATCTTGGAAAAAAAAAATTGTCTTGTTGTCATTACAAAATTGCGCGAAAGGTTATCTTGATTCTCAACTTCTGATTTTATTTTTAAAAGCAAGGACGAAGTTGAGAGACCTACTGTCACGCTATGCATACTCTGCAGAACCAAGTACATTAACACGCGATTAATTTAATCATCATACACATTTACAGTACTTTCGAAAGTTTATTATTAGACTCTCGTCACAAAATGATACTCGCGAATACAACACTATTTTTGATTTAATAATTAAAATTTCTAGAGAAATGGAATTCGATTTGTTTAAATAACTAATTTTTGAAAAAGTTGTTTTGATATTATTTATCATTTTTATTGAATACCATCAAACAGTGTCACATCAAGGATTTGCGGAAATCTTTCGAAGAAATATTTCCTCTAAGCCTATCAAGGTTTATGGATCTCGTTTACTACGCATTTAATAACTCGTTATTACATTAATCTTATGTAATTCGCAAATTATTTATTTATTCGAAAGTAAAAATTCTTCTGCCAAAGGAACGTGCCATTTTTCCAGAGAATACCGGAAGAAAATATTTGGAAAAAAACACATTCAAAAACATATGTATATATATATACTGTAATATACATCCAAAAGAGAGTTGAATATAATCTTGAATAATATAACGGACTGTACAGCATGACATAAAAAGGCCTCAAAGAATTAGTGGACAAATGATACCGCCAGCTTTAATTTGCATAAAAATGCTTTAGAAGCATTACCAGTCTTCATTATCCTATCTGCGTATGAATTTAACGTGTGCGGTACTTTTTTTTTATCTTCTAGACGCATATTCAAGTAATATGTCTAGTGGAAAAAAATATCCATATTTTAAATTAATGATAAAATCTAAAATTAATCTATAAAATATATTAGATCTTTTGTTGGATAAAGCATACAATGATTTTGAAAGATTTGAAATTATTAAAATAAGGATGATTTTGAAAGATTTTTTTCGAATACAATCCAAATTAATATGACGCAATACTAATCTGATTAAACATTTTTTTTTGGGGAAACCCAATGACCCAGAAACCCAAAAGTATATTGTATGTACAATTGTGGGGAAAATTTAATACAACGAATCGAAATCTGTTGTATATGTGTACAATACTTGAATTTATAATATGTGAAGAAGGAATTTTACAGATGTATACAAATATTGCTGAAGAAAAATGTATACAAAATATATATCGATATGTGAAAATAATGTTCGTCCATGAAAATATGATTCATTGTGTTGAAAAGTGCATATAAGTAGTTCTCATTCCGTACGAATTTGTAATAATGTTCCACCTATCACATATGACACGTGTGTACATGAGTATTTTTCAAACATTCCTTTACACAAATATGGTTGCATGTGTCAGACGCTGATATTTTAACATTCATTAACATAAGCATTGATAAATTTATATGTTGTATTGAACACATTTACTACTTTGTATATGATATACGTATTCATAAATTTCTTCTTTATGTGTTTCGTACAAAAATAGTTTTGTAGGTAGAATTTAATTTTGTATGTACAAAATAATTCCATAGGTACAAAATACTTCTGTACGTATTCAGTACCAAATGGTTCTGGATGTACAAAATAATTCTGTATGTACCAAATAATTCTTTAGGTACAAAATACTTCTGTACGAATTCAGTACGTACCAAATGGTTCTGGATATACAAAACAATTCTGTATGCCCCAAATAATTCTTTAGGTACGAAATTCAGCAGTACGTATTCCGTACGTACAAAATGGTTCTGTATGCTCCAAATAATTCTGAATGTACCAAATAATTCTTTAGGTACAAAATACTTCTGTACTTATTCCGTACGTACAAAATGATTCTGTATGTACAAAATAATTCTGCATGTACGAAATACTTCAATACGTATTCCGGACGTAAAAAATGGTTCTGTATGCCCTAAATAATTCTTTAGGTACAAAATACTTCTGTACGAAATCAGTACGTACCAAATGGTTCTGGATGTACAAAACAATTCTGTATGTCCCAAATAATTCTTTAGGTACAAAATACTTCTGTACTTATTCAGTACCAAATGGTTCTGGATGTACAAAATAATTCTGTAAGTACCAAATAATTCTTTAGGTACAAAATACTTCTGTACTTATTCCGTACGTATAAAATGATTCTGTATGCACAAAATAATTCTGCATGTACGAAATACTTCAATATACGTATTCCGGACGTACAAAATAGTTCTGTATGCCCTAAATAATTCTTTAGGTACAAAATACTTCTGTACGCATTCAGTACGTACCAAATGGTTCTGGATATACAAAACAATTCTGTATACCCCAAATAATTCTTTAGGTACGAAATTCTGCAATACGTATTCCGTACGTACAAAATGGTTCTGTATGCTCCAAATAATTCTGAATGTACCAAATAATTCTGTACGCACAAAATACTTCCGCATGTATTCCTTTAAATACAAAATAGTTCCAGCTAATTCTGAACGTACAAAATAATTACGTACGTACAAAATACTTCTGTACGGATTCCATAAGAGTAAAATGCTTCTGTACGTTATCAAAAAATACCTCTACATCAGAAGCACACCTGTATGTACATACAGAAACACATCTCAATGCACATACGAAACACCTATGTTCATAAGAAACATATTTATGGAGCATGTATGTTTAGAAGATGCATATGTATGTAACACGAAAACACGTAACAAATCTATATGTATGAAAACATATTTGTAACACAGCAGTATGTATTCAAACATACATCTCTATGCATGAGACATACATCTGACAAAATTACATATAAGAAACACACACACATTCATGTTAAATTTCTTTAATCAATGTTAAAATTTTTGACACATACGGGATTCATATACACACACATGTTATAGAGAGTTATTCGTGTAAATGAACGTTGGTTATTCACGCATACGGTCATGCATGAGAAATCACAAGGGAGTGAGAGGTGGTCAATATACGGTGTGTGTGTGTGTTAGGAAGGGGTTATTGGTAAAGGGGCAAAAGGGGGAAAGGGGGGGATTGAAGGCGCGTTTATTTATAACACGTCAGGACCATCGTACGATGCCGGTTCCACCAATCAGCGGCTATCTTGTGGTCTGGCCTTGCGGCCCGTTTCACGCACATACACTAGACAAGTTTTAAACTCGTCTGCGACCGAGAATCTCATAATTTTTTTTTTTTTTTTATTATTTCATATACAAACTAAGTATACATATTTCTATATCAATGATCCCACAGCTTCTTGACCCTGTTCACGCCCTTTTTTCTTTTTGGAAAAAAAAAGAAAACAAAAATTTACACATTTACTCCACGTGGTTAAGCACGTGCTTTTTAATGTTAGGGTTATTTAGATTAGGTTAGTGCTAGATTTGTGAATTAATGTAGCGATTTTGAAACCTAATTTTCTGATACCATTGATCATCAGGAAATTGGAATTACTAGATGATTAATTGAAGCAATTGAAAGTTAAAATTATCTGTAATTGCAGTTTTTTCTAACTTTTAAAAAAAGGCAAACAAGAGATCAAGATAAACTCGACATTTGAAAAATAGAACTTGAATGTTATTTTTTGTGGTTTCCACACTTTTTCATATATAAGTAACTAACCATGACAGGTTGTAAGCCACTTACAGACACGCTACTGCGTATATCAATTGCATAATTATTATTCTAGACTCACAATATCCGCTGTCAGGGAGTTTAATGTATTCACGCCAAGTTATATATATATATATACAATTTTTTTTAACTAATATTTGCCCTTATTAATTGTAAACAAACGTATTTATGAATCAAATAAACTTATCGAGAAAATAAAATCTAAATACATATTATAGTGATTATGAAAAAGTTATGGGATAAATAATTTGTAACATAAATTATTATCTATTAACTGGTTTACTAATTATTAAATCATTTTTTTTTCCTCTCTACGCGTTGTTTTTCTTTTATAGCAATAGATCATTTAATCACGATTCAATTGATATATATGAAACACATAGTTAATAATTTAATGGATTTTAATAGATCGTAAATTTTCCTCTACTAGACATCTATATATATGTTATAAAATTTAATGGATATAAAAGATGTGACACGTCATATTATATAGAATAAGGGTTCAAGAGCAGCAGATGTTATTGAACCGAAGGATTATTATTTATTCCCCTTAATAACTTCCGTTTATTTTCTATTTTATTTTTACTGTTTCAAATTTTGTTAAGGATATAGAAACAAAATTTTCGTTTCACTGATGATCGACAAAATTTTATGGAAACAATTTTAAAAATGCTTCTGATAAAAGTAATTAGAAGATTATAAAAACAGATTCTGATGTAAAAGCAACATATAGGAAATTTTTCAATAACACAAGGGTGCATTAAATACAAGGACGTTTGTTGGGAATTTTTTTTTATACGCCACGATTAATAAATTTAAAAAAAAGGTGTGAAGGTTAATATATCGTAAATGATATCAGGGACAATTTTTTCTTTTAAAATGAATGAAGCGAAAAATTGTGTTCTCTTTTTTTCATGTTTAGGTATTTTGCTTTTTGGAATATGTATATGGAACACGGTAGTAGATCTTCAGTATAAATAATGTCGTCCGACATGGTGTCTGGTGTGCCTGTGGGACATTACAAGGATGCACACGTGGCATTCAAAATTAACTAATGCCCGGTTGCATAATGTCCTCGTAATTTCGGACCTGCGGGAGCCGTAACATCGCGGTTCCCTTTAAAATGTCCTTCTACCTTGCAAAATGCTCCCACAATCCGAAACACACACACATACACATTAATAGTTGATATTTTTTTCAATTACATAAATTCACACTGAATTTAATTTTTTTTTTTCTTCTAAATATTGCACAAAAAATTTTTTTTTTAATAATTTAATTTCAAAATTATTAAAAAGTACATTGAGAAAAATATTCAAATAGCATTTCTGTATAAAAATTATTGATTCTGAAGCATATGCTATAGAATCTATAAAATATTTTACAAATTTTATAGCATATGTTTTTGAATCAATAATTTTTATATACACTGAGAAAAATATGCTATTGAATCAATAGCATTTCTGCCAAAGGCATAAAAATTATTGATTCAAAAGCATATACTATAAAATTTGTAAAATATTTTATAGATTCTATAGCATATGCTTTTGAATCAATAATTTTTATACCTTTGTCAGAAATGCTGTTGATTCAAAAGCATATTTTTCTCAGTGTACCATTGGCAGAAATACTGTTGATTTAATATCATATTTTTCCATGGCATTAATTAATTAATAATTAATATCTGCATTAATTTATAAGGCATTAATTGAATCGATTTTTAAATTAAATACTCTAATGGAAAAAAAAAATTTTAAAGGAAGTATTTTTTAGAGATTTTGTAATAGCCTTTTTCTTTTTAATCAGCTCAATAATAGCGTTATCGCACATTTTCCATAGACTTGTATCCGCTTTTCTAAAATTTAGAATCCTCTAAGTGTCTGGGGGCAAAATTGTCGACAATTTTATTAAATAAATGGCATCCAGGGAACTTAAGTGTCTCAGATTTATGACTGTGAGCGCCCTGCTTTTCCTTGATAGTAATGAGGATTTTCCGGTATATAAGAGCTTGGCGCGCGCAAATTAGAGGAAACTCGTTAGGACAATTCTGAAAGAGAGTTAATATCGCACTTCTTTTTTTTTTTTTTTTTTTAAACATTTCCCTTTTAAGATATCTCTATATATAGACACGATTTTGATGCTCGCAGAGGATTTTTCATGTCATTATTATTTTAATGGCGATCGAATATAATCCTTTTTCTTTTACAATTTCTGATCGTGCTTCATCTTTTTCTCGCGTACAAAAAAATTAATGTTTGCCAAGAGAGAAAAGTGGAACGAGAGAAAGAATGAGGAAAAAAAAAAAAAAGAAGAAATCTCTCGCGAAGATACGCGGTGGTCCAGGAGGTGAAATAAAAGAATAAAAGATGAGGGTCGAAGATTTTATTATTTTTGTGCTTCTCTTCACGATTACGAGTTGGCATTTGATAAGACTTTCAATTTATTTATTTATTTTATAACATGTTCGGTTAAAATCATAACCAGAAATTAAATTCTTGTTCTCTTATTTTAATTACTTTTTATTTATATTTATTTTTTTTTTTATGAAAATGGTCTAAAAACGTTTTTAAATTTCTATTTTAATTTAAAACAAATTTTATTCAATTTTCCCCAATGTTAAATAGAAATTAAATATGAATTAAAATAGCGGGGCTCTAATTTAATTAAGCTATTATATATCCTAAGAATTTAATATTTATTTTTTCATCTCTAATTTTCGTTCATCCATTTAATTTTTCAATTCGTTTTTTTTTTGTCAATTGATTATATTTAATATTTCATTTTCACATTTATTTTTAATTCACCGGACTGTTTTTAGGGAAAATTTACCTTAAAAAAAAAAAAATTAATTAGGACAGGATAGAAAAGGTCATATATATGTGACTCTTTTTTTTTTTACTCTCCATACATAATAAATTGTTCCGGTACATGAAACATTTTGTCACTTAATGAAACTATTACAGTTTTACGACATTGTTACTTGCAGTTAATTCTTTTTCACGAGAAAATAAAAATAAAATTGAGCTTGAAAATTGTCTTCGCACAATTTCTTTTCTCAATGTTGAAAATTGTTTTAAATTAGATATTGAACACTTTCATCAATATATAAGAATATTGTTTTTTTTTTAAAAAATACAAAATGGAAGTGTAAATAATTTTTTATTTTTTAATTCGGGAGAATTTTGATAAAAATAAAAATAGTTTTTTTTTTTTTATTTTTAATACGAAATTCTTGAGAGGTAGATATATATATGAGAGTAAAAGAAATTGAATTTAAGAGAAAGAACAATGGACGGAAAAATCGAGAAATTAGATTAGGCAATTTTTTTCTCACCTTTTTCCGGACCTTAAAAAGTCTAATTACTTTATATTATTGCTATAAGGTAGAGGAGGAAAAAAAAAATAGAATAAACTGAGTCGACAGCGGATGAAACAACAGAATACGAAAAATTTTCCTAGATTGTATTTAACTTGAGACAAGTGTAGAATTTTTTATATATTATTTTATTTATTATTTAATTATTATTTAATTATTTATTTATTATTTTGTATTTTTTGTTTTATAATTATATTACAGTTTTTCTTTTTTAACCAAAAATTAATTTTTATAATTTATAAATTTATTACACTGAAAAAAAATTTATTTGATAGAAATTTTATTATTTTGATAATAAGTAGGTAATGGATTATTTGAATCAAATAAATTTTTTTTGATTGCACATAATTATTATTTAGTTTTTCTTTTTTCTTAATCGAAATTAATTTTCGTAATTTTTTAATTATTATTCAGATAAATGGTTTTTGTTTTTCCCTATTTTTGAAAATCTCGATAAAAGATTGAAAATAAAGAAAAATTGCAATCACCAATTTTAATTAAAATTTTTGTCAATATATGCGAACGTATATATATATATATAAAAAAGACGAGATTGTCTAAATGAAACGGATTTGCATGTGGGGAAAATATAAAAAGAAGTGGAAAACAAAACATAGAAAGCGCATTTTCTGTCGCTTAACGATGAAGGATGAACGTAATATTATATGACCAGTGTGGACCATAGGTCTCTGAACGCAAGTCGCAAAAACCATTCGTTCAAATTAAGAAGTTGATACGGATTTAATGGGTTTTGTTTTTCGTTTCATTCCTGCCAACTCTCTCCCCCCTCTCTCTCTCTCTCTCTCTCAATCACTTTCTGCTTTTGTTTTCTCCAAATTCGGAAATAAATGATTGAACGGATATCTATAGAAACTTCTTTTCCTCTATTATATGAAAAAAAAGAGAGAGAGAAAAAAAAAACCTTTTTCCACGAATACAAGTGTAATTAGTAAACTACTTTTCCACATTTGGCGCACAAGAATAAAAACAGGACATACAATAAATCATAAAAGGTATCAAGATATTTTTAAATGACTTTTTCTTCCTCTTCTCTTCTCTTTCTCAGAATTCGATGATTCGGATAAAATTAGTTTCTGATATAAATAAATGTGAGCAAAAGAGGTTTGTGTATATATCGAATATGAAAAATTTAGTTCAATTTAAATATTTAAGGCAAAAGTTTATTTTTAGAGTTATGGAAGAGTAAAGGATTTTTAATTCAATTTTCTCTACTTTGAATCATGATAAGAAATATATTTATTGAATATAAGCAAATTTTGTGCAACAATAGTTTGAAAAATTTATTTTATTAAAAAAAAAACAATTTTATTTATAAATATTTAATAAAATTAATTTATTGTATTAATAAATATTTGTTAATAAAATTAGTTTATTGCATTAATAAATATTTGTTAATAAAATTAGTTTATTGCATTAATAAATATTTATTTTTTTATTAATTTATTTATTAATTTATTTAAGAATTTTTACGGCCTATTGATTAATTTGTTAATCAATTTAATAATTTTTGATATCAATATGATAATTTTCTAAATTAACTATGAAACTGCTTTTTTATTTTGAAATTTACTTTTTCAATCGAGGGGCGGAAATATTTAATAGAAATAAAAAATAGATTGAATATGTTTTGGACGAGAACTTTATATAGTTGTAATCCTTCTTTAATTCAAGAAAAAGGAAAAGTAAGGAGATTTAAGTGGATCAACTCCGTGTTTGGTCGGACGTATACAGTAGTGTTACTTTTTCCGACATCTACTTTATATACGACCCTCGACAGATTACAAACTTCATATATAGAAAAAAAAAAATTTTCTTTTTTTCATTTTATTTTCCCTTTTTTAAATCGTATTTTTTCTTATTTCTGTATATATATAAATTTTATTATTATACTTATCCGATAAAATAAAATTGTTTAGAAAATTGAAATAATTGAAATAAATAATAATTATATAATAATTATTATTATTAATAATTATATAATAATAATTATTATTAATAATTAATTATTAAAATTATTATTAAATTTTATCTTGATCTTTATAAAAATATTAATTAATAAATATTGGTTAGAAAAAAATTTTTCAAAATATTAATTTTCCTTTCTTTTTTATTCCCTCAAATAGAAAAAAAAAGTTTTCTTTTTTGTCAAAAAAAAAATAATTTTTTTGTTTGCAAAAAAATTTTGATAAGGAAATAAAATTTCATACAAAAAATATATTTTTTTTTTATAAATAAAATGGGAAAATTGACTTTTATATACGAATTTCATAAAATACTTTATAACTTGAACATGAAAGTCGTCGAATAAAATTAGTTGAAATTGTTGTTGTGTTTTGCCAGAAGTTGAACTGACGGTAAGGTTACGCTCGCGATATATAAAAGCCATTTTACCCTGTACTATATATATATAAGAAAAAAAAGAAAGTACCAAGTCTCATCTGGTTTTTTTTTTGTTTTCATTTCTTTTTCAATTGTTTTCAGTTCTGGCTAGTGGCCGTGGTGAGGAGTGCGGACACGAGGAATTATCCAGATGTGCCAAGCCACTTCAAGAAATCACCCGCAACAGCGAACTGAGCTTTTTCATCAAGAAACAAGAACTCGATCAAGTTGTCTGCCCGTGAGTATTTTTCCCAGCTTTTCTAAATTAATTAATATTTATTTAATTGTATAACAGAAAACAAAAGGCGGCGGGGTTCAATTAAATGAAAATTTATAAAAACGATTATTCTTTACTTCAATATGCATTACTCGGGATTATTTATTTTATTATTTTATTTATTATTATTTATTTTATTATTTTATTATTTTATTTATTATTATTTATTTTATTATTTTATTATTTTATTTATTATTATTTATTTTATTATTTTTATTATTTTTTTATTTTTTTAAAAAAGTCTATAATCGCTCTCTAAATCTGAATTAGTAACTCACTTTTTGCTTCTCAATTAGTAAAATTTTACTAATTATTAGTAACTTTTACTAACAATTAGTAAAATTTTACTAATTATTAGTAACTTTTACTAAAAATTAGTAAAATTTTACTAATTATTAGTAACTTTTACTAACAATAAGTAAAATTTAACTAATTCTAAAGCAAAAAGTGAGTCACTAATTTAAATTAGTAAACATTTTTACTAATTCAGATTTAGAGAGCGTATAGTAATTAGTTATAAAATATAATAATTAAATTTCTTTTAAAATTATAATTTTCAAAAAAACAAAATATTTTTTATAATTCGCAGCGGAAAATTTAATTTTTTTTTTTTAGAAAAAATAGAGGAAAAATATTTTTTTCCAATGGGAGAGGAAATGTTTTGTTAATTAATCCCATTAAAAATTTGTGGAGGGAAATTTAATTTCTTTTTGGAAAAAATAATACTTTTTCTCAATAATAGAGGAAATTTTTTGTTAATTAATTAAGCTTGAAAAAAATACCCCACTTAGATTAATTTTTTTCTCCCCCATACCAAATCCATACACTCTATATATATATAGGGATTATATAAATTCTTTTTGAAATTTTCTCCACTTAGCGTAATTGTTACATGTTTTGTTTGTTTTCAAAGCAATTATCTGAAAAGTATTTGTATTTTCAAAAAAAAAAAAAAACTAAATCGTAGATTGAAAGAAATTTTTTTTTTTTTCGTTAAGAGGAAATTTGTTTGCTTTTAACTTTAAAGTTAAATTCATCTTATAAGAATGTTGTAAAATAAATTATTTTAAGTAACTTGAAAAGTTAGTCGTGGGAGAATCCACTTTAAATGCGATTAATCGTAGAATCACTCGACAAGTTTTCGGTTAAGGCAAAATGCGGTAAGATAGAGTGAGAGAGAGAGAGAGAAAGAGAAAGAGAAGGAGATACCTTGTAAATGGAAACGATTTACTTTAGAGGGGACTTGATTGTTCACTACTGAATTTTGTTGGTTCTGATTTTCTTGGCCGTGGCCATGTGAAGAGGTATCTCTCAAACACAAAGTATGGAATGGGACGACAAAGAGAAAGATGAATGTCACTAATTACCACAGCTCTTAAGTTAATTTCACTTCTCGTGAGAGATTCGAGTCACGTGTCCTCACTTTAAGCGCATCAAAGATTTCGAATAGTGAAAAAAAAAATAATAGAAAATTCCGCCTCTAAATTCCCATTGCAAATTATTTTTTTCCTTTTGTAAAAAAAGAGAATTTTTTTCTCGAAATTTTTTTTCCCTAAATAGAAAATTATTTCTCGATTTTCACCATTTTTTTTTTTATTTTCATTTATTATAATTTTTATATTTATTTAATAATAAATTCAATCAATTAATTAAATTAATTTAATAATTTTTTATATTTTATTTATTTTTCTAATAACTTATTTATTACAATAAATTATTTATAAATAAAATATTGTATTTATAATATCTATATTTTTCAAAATTAATAAAAAATTGAACATTGCGACAGAAAAGAATTTTTAAATTATTTTTATTATTACACGGAAAAAAAGAAAAAGTAATTTTTACTACTTTCATAGTAAAACGGGAACTGTCCTAAGTTTCTGTGCAACTTTTCCTCCAAAAATAGTAAAAATTTACTCCAGAAATAGTAAAAATTACTACGGAACAGTAAAATTTACTACAAAAATAGTAAATTTTACTATTTTTGGAGTAAAAGTTGCCAGAGATGCGCAGAAACTTCATTTTACTATGAAAGTAGTAAAAATTATTTTTTCTTTTTTTCTGTGTATTATTTTTATTTTTGATTCAAAAACATTATATATAAAGATTATATGAAATAATTATGAAAATCTTAAATAAATTTTCATATATTAAACAAATAATGCAAATGTAATTTCAACATGTGCTTTTGAAAATTTACTTCCATGAGGAAACTTGGAAAGTTTTCGCGTGTATTATCTATCTGACTATCTAGGGGGAAATAATTTATCGAATCCTCATAATTTTCGGCTTCGATAATACGAATCTACGATTGGTTGGTTCAGATAGCAGCAGATGTAGCTGAATTATCGAATGGGATTTTCGAAAAAAAAAAAAAAAAAAAAAATTTCCTTCTACCTCAATTGAGGTGAGACCTTGCACTTCTATTCACCCTATTATCAGATTTATTCTATATTTAAATCGAAAAAATATTATATATTAAACGAGATGAAAGATAAATGGCAAACTATTTTATTTTTTTTCGGAGGGAAAAATTGGTAGTGAATTTTTTTTTTTTACATTTTTGGTTAAAAGTCAATTTTATTCAATTGAGTATTTTTCAAAATTTTTTGAATTTGTTTTTCGAATAAAAAATTTAGTTATTTTTATTATTAAATTATAATTAATTGAATAATAAATTATTAATTTATTAAATAATTAATTAAATAAATTGCCGGTAAATTGAAAATAAATAAATATGTTATAATAAAATGTATACCGCGCTCTGAAAAAAAGCAAAAAATTGTAGGTTATGTTTATAGTTTACCTTTTTCTCAGGCAATTATCATAAACATAACCTATAATTTAGTTGCTTGGCAACTTTTTTCTTTCAGATCGCGTCACATATTTTAATTAATATTAAATAAAAAAATAAGAATACAAAACTTTTATTAGGTTCAATAATTTAATAATATTATAATTTAATTATAATTTATTATAATTTTTTTTTCCATATTTATTATAATTTAATTATTATATTAATAATAGAAATAATAAAATGTGACGCCCTCTGAAGAAAGGGACGCAAAAAATTATAGGTTATGTTTACCTTTTTGGCTCTAATCTATCATAAACATAACCTATAATTTTCTTCCTTTCTAGGACAAAAAATAAATATTTTTTCCTCATTTCACGTCAAATATTTTAATTAATATTAAATAAAAAAAAAAGAATACAAAACTTTTATTAGGTTCAATAATTTAATAATATTATAATTTAATTATAATTTATTATAATTTTGTTTCCATATTTATTATAATTTAATTATTATATTAATTAATAGAAATAATAAAATGTGACGGCCTCTGAAGAAAGGGACGCAAAAAATTATAGGTTATGTTTACCTTTTTGGCTCTAAACTATCATAAACATAACCTATAATTTTGTTCCTTTCTAGGACAAAAAAATAAATATTTTTTCCTCATTTCACGTCAAATATTTTAATTAATATAGAAAAAAATAATTAAAAATTTTTTTTTTTTTTTAATTACAGAAAATTGGAGGACAGTGTTAAGTGCATTAATTTCTATACATTAAGGTGTATGAAGGAGCAACAGAGAGATCAATTCAATGCACTCTATGCAAGCACAAATATGGCAATTAGAGAGCTCTGTCAAGATGGAATTTATCAAGAAGGTAAGGATTGACTCTTAATCAGAGAAAGATCGGAAGGCGAATATATCGATTTATTGATTATTAATGAGAGTGAGAGGAGGGTTTAGACTATGTCAAAATCAAAGCTAACCGGTAATCATTCCAATAATGTAGAGAATGCGAAGTGCATTATCATATATTTAGATAGGCTCTCGCTGTTTAATTATTTTCCTCATAATTTTGGAAAATTCAACTCGAATGTTATATACAAAGACAATATATATATATATATATATTATATTCTCTCTTCACTAAAATTTATGACCAAGAAAATCACGAGATTATTTTGACGTTGCAACATATTCAAAGACTAGAGACCACAAAATATACATTTCCTGCGTCATTTCAACACTCAAAATTTAATGTTAGTTTCTATTGTGACCTCAAAAATTTTCTTTCACTGTTTCAATGCACTCAGAACAAATTAACGTAAATTATTATCATTCTATAGATTTATTTTTTTTTACCCTGGTGATTTAAAATTCCAATTTAATTTCTAAATTTTTTTTCTGTTTATTGAAAAATATTTTTAAATAATTGTTTAGAAAAAAAAATGTTTAGTAATTTTTGATTTTCTCTATCGAAAAATATAAAATTTGTTTATAAAATTGTTTGGTAAGTGAAAAATTTTTGTGAAAACCACAGCAAATTTAATAAATTAATTTTCAATGGTAAAGTCAGCGTTAAAATTCAATTATATATATATATATATATATATATATATATATTTTTTTAATTACAAACACTCTCCTCTCATGTGTTTAACAACTGTAATTCTATTTAATGAAACTGAATCGTATATTCAAAATTTAATCACATTTCCAGTCTCCTTTAATCAATATTATAAATTTTAACTTCAAAGTGCGATAACGATTGAATAAATCACGAATTCCTTCTCTATCAATTATTTATACTAATTTTAATATAGACTGTTAATTATCGTTTAAAAAAAAAGGAAAAAAAAATTATTTCAAATAAATATAAATATTTTTAAATATTTAAAAGAAAATAATGAAATTAGGAGAAATTTTTTTTTTGAGAAAAAAATTAATTATATAAAAAGAACTGTGAATTGCATTAATTCAATTAAAATTCCTTCTTTTTTTTTTTTTTTAATGAATGTCCAGCTTTCCTGGAGCACGTTCCATGTATGCAAAAAGAGACAGTAAAGAGAGAATATAATAAGTGCTCGGACGCTTACCAAAATGGATTAAAGGAAATGGAAAATTCATCACTCACCGGACGTGGAGGTCCAACTTCTCTGAAATCACTCTGCTGGTAAGTTCCTTGTTTTCCTAAAGCAAACCAGAGAAACATTAAAAAAATATATTTCTATTTTATAATATATTCTTGTGAAGGGCAAATAGAAATTTACAAAATTTTACAATTAAATTTTAAATAAATAATAATAATAATTTTTTTAGTAAATTTTATTTAAACAATGACGAAATTAAACAATTAAATTTTTTTTTAACAAAAAGCAAATAATCATTAAATATTAAAATTAATTAAAAACAAAAGGGAAATTGAATTTTTTATACATTCAGCTTTCTTCAATTGTTGTAAATTAATTAATTTAATATTAAACAATTTAATTATGAATGAAAATTATTTTTAATTATTAATATTGTTAACTTTATTATTATTAATAATAATTATTAATTATTAAAATTTTACTGCTAATGTTAATTAAAATATAATTGTTTAGAATTCGTTTAAAGAATTTTTTTTTTTTTTTTGAATTAATAAATACTAAAAAATATAAATATAAACATTGAATGAAAGGTTAAATATTGTTACACAAATTTTTAATATTCAAATGAACTATTGACATTGAAAATATTAACATCTTAAAATGTACAATTTTCACAATAGAAAGTCCATTAATAATATACAAAAAATGCTTTTTAATTATCAATTTTCTCACATTGTATATTATACTTTGTTTTAATAATGAATCATTACAATGTGACACGTGCTAATGAATATTGTGAATTTTCACCCTTGACATATTGAAAAAATTAATATTCTAAACTTTTAATAAAATTAATAATCATCACTGTAATGGGAAAATTTTTTTTATTTAATTCAAATAATTACTTGACTATTATCAAATAAATATTTCCAAGAACCAAATAATTTTCTGTATTTGAAAAATTAATTTAAATAAAAATTATTTGGTCCAAGGAAATATTTATTATTATTTAGTAAATTATGAATGAAAATTATTTTATTTTTTTTTTGAAAAAATTAATAAAAAAAAAAATTATTAAGACGATTATAGTATTAATTATATCATTGGATATATGTAAATGTACATTTCTATTGCTTTTAAGTGAAATAAACAAAATTATTTAAATGCGCAGTCGTAGCAACATGTTAAGATCATGTTTCCTAATGAATCTCATGCAAATGAGGAAATGTAATCATACTACTTCCTATATAGTATATACATATATGTATACTTCACCGGAAACTGTGCTCGCACGTTATGTATGTAAATCGACTATATAGATGCACTTGAGACCCTTGCGGAACGTCAAGGTCATTATCGTCAAATTTCTAGTTTCACTTTAATGAGAAATATAATGCAATCATTATTTCACCTTAAGGTATATTGCCATACCATTATGGTTATTTATTCATTTCCCTTACAAACAAAAAAATAATAGAAACTATAGTTGGCCGTTTAGGATAAATATGCTAATTAACCGAATTTCCATTTTTAAACATTTTTTTTCAAAAGAGTTAGTTAAACAGAATTTTTATTTAGCCGAATTTTTATTTAGCACAATTTTATTTAGCAAAATCTTAGTTAACAAAATTTTATTTAACACAATTTTATTTAACAAAATTTTATTTTTCATAATTTTATTTAACAAAATTTTATTATAGGCAAATTCTCATTTAACTGAATTCTAAAATGATTTTTATTTGGCAGAATTTCCATCATAAAGAATTTATTAAGCCGAACTTTTATTTAGCACAATTTTATTTAGCCAAATTTTATTTAACAAAATTTTATTATAGGCAAATTCTCATTTAACTGAATTCTAAAATGATTTTTATTTGGCAGAATTTCCATCATAGAGAATTTATTAAGCCGAACTTTTATTTAGCAAAATTTCATTTTACAGAATTTTGATTGGTAAATAAATTTTTGTTTTAGGAAAATTATTATTTAATTCACTACTTAACATTTATATTTGGCAGAATTTTGATTGGTAAATAAATTTTTGTTTTAGGAAAATTATTATTTAATTCACTACTTAACATTTATATTTGGCAGAATTTTCATTGAAGAGAATTTATTTAGCCGGACTTTTATTTAGCAAAATTCCATTTTACCAAAATTTTGTTCAATCAACAAATTTTCGTCGAAGGAAATTTCTTACTTAACTAATTTCCATTAAAGAGAATTTATTTTGCCGACTTTTTATTGAGCAGATTTTTTTGTAAAGCAAATTTTTATTTTGGAAAAATGCTCATTTAACTGAATAGTTAACATGATTTTTATTTGGCAGAATTTAGAATTGAAAAGAATTTATTTAGCCAATTTGTTTATTCAGCAATATTTTATTTTAGTGAATATTTTTGTTAAATAAATTTTTTCTGCCAAATACTTATTTCTAACTGAATTTTTGACATTATTTTTATTTGTCAGAATTTACAATAAAAATAATTTATTTAGCCGAATTTTTATTCATTAAAAATTAATTCAGCAGAATTTTTTTTTGATAAAAACTGAATTTTCTAACATTTTTATTTGGCGGAATTTTTATTAAATTTATTTAGCCGGACTTTAGCAAAATTTTAAATGAACCAAATTTTTATTAAAAGAGATTTTTGCTTAAATTTTCAGCTAAATTGGAATTTGGTTCATATAATTTAAATTTGGCAAATTCGGTTAAATATTCTACCAATTAGAAAGCTGAATTTTCTTTTGATTTAAAAAATAATTTTTTTCCACAAAAAAAAAATATTTCAAAAAAATTAATTCAGCATAATATTAATATTAAAAAATATGAAAATTTCTTTTTTTTTTGCTCTAATTATAATAATACCGAGATGAATAAGTATACGTGAGTAACAAATAACTTTTATGAGTTTTTCATGCCTAACTCTCGACACCTTCATCCCTGCAATTGGATCCCAGGGGGGAACGAGTTGAAAAGCTGCAGCAGACCGTGGCATAGATAGGCTAATGACTTTACTGGGTCTGCACGTGGAAATACCCGTATATTGAAATGTCCGGCTGACCGAGTAAAGCGCGACGGCAATTTCCCTTCCAGTAAAGTCGTCATTTCTCGAAAAAGTATTACCCCGTCGGGAAATGAACAGTTTTTTTCCTTTTCTTCTTCTTTTTTTCTCTTTTTAATTTTTTTTTCTTTTTTGATAATTTTATCCATTTAACGAAAAGTAATATGCTATAATTGAAAAAAAAAAAATTGTCATTTTTCGTTAAAACGAATACAACAAAAAAAAAAATATATATATATCAATCTCGGAATATTGACTTCTTTTTTTTTTGAAAAACAAAGGAAAATTATTTTTAATTAAAAATTAAAAAATTAAATTTAATTAAAATAAAAAAATTTTAAATTAAAAAAAATTAATTATTAAATTAAAAATTAAATAAAATATATAAATAAATTTTTTAATATTATTCGAAATTTATTTATTTACACTGAAAAAAAAAATTTATTTGATTCAAATACTCGATTACTTGACTATTATCAAATAAATATTTATTTGTATCAAATAATTATTATTTGAATCAATTAAATGGTATTTGTTTCAAATACAGAAATTATTGGTTGAAATACAATTTATTTAATTAATAATATTTGGTTAAAGTAAATATTTATTTGATAATAGACAAGTAATCAAGTATTTGAATCAAATAAATTTTTTTTCAGTGTAGTTATAATTATTTTATTATTTATTATTATTATTATTATTATTATTATTATTATTATTATTATTATTATAATTTTTGTATTTTCTAGTACTTTGTACGAAAGGGCCCCGTATATAAATAAATAAATTATTTTTAGTAAAAAAATAATAATAAATTTTAAATTCAAATATTAATAAAATATAGAATTAAAGAAAAAAATTTAAATAAAGCGAGCAATAATTCAGAATTAGAACCTTCTTTTTTTGTTTATTTTTCAAAATATTTAACGGATTTTTATATTTGCAAAAATATCATTTTTAAAAAAA
Organism: Leptopilina boulardi; assembly: GCF_019393585.1. Lineage (NCBI taxonomy): Eukaryota > Metazoa > Arthropoda > Insecta > Hymenoptera > Figitidae > Leptopilina > Leptopilina boulardi. The sequence continues at coordinate 929,701 of NW_026137838.1, forward strand.
AAAAAATAAAATAAATTGACAAGTGTCAACAATTAATAATTTTTTATTGCCTTTATTTTTGTTTCAGTTATTTCCAAACATATTTGGATTGTTCGCACAATGTTGTACTGAGAGAATGTGGTGCAGACACGGCGGAATTTACAAAAGATTTTTTGGATCGAATGTCAAATTCATTGAAAGAGGTGAGTACAAAAAATAACAATATAGGATTTTTTTTTTTTTTTTTTTATCAAGAGAAAAACCACGATTATATGGCGACCAAATGAGTTGTAATTAAATTATACGATTTTGAATTTGTATTTGCGAGTTGCAATAAAAGTAAGAAAATTGGCTAATTCTTGTTAAGGGACCAAACATTGTCATTACACTGGAGAATACTTATGAACGAGTATTGCCCAGGAAACTTCAATTACATTTTGTATACATTTACAAATTAAAAGGCTAATGTTACCCACTTGAATGGGAAAATGAAAATGACTTTTTTTTTTTTTAAAAAAAAACTATATAATTAAAGTAAACGGGATCTCATTTATATTTCGATCAAAAAAGATTCGAATTTTTAAATCCAATTACCATGATTTGAAATTTCAGTTAAAAATTAAAATTTTTTTATTGGAAAAAAAAATTTCCCAAAGTGATTTTGTTATTTAATTTTTTTGTTTCAGTCACATTGTAAAAGTTATCCACTCTCGACATGTCCAAGCAGTTCAAGTTCGTCCATTAGCCTATCCAGCCTGCTACTTCCAGTTCTTATCATATTGAGCAGATATTTCACTTAAATAAATTGAAATAATTATCGTGAACCGGAAGTGGAAATTTTTTTTAATACACAAAATAATGATTATTAAAAAAAAAAAAAAATATTCTTCCCCGCGTCGATTCACGAATAAATAGGCGAATAAAATGAAATGCCACCTCGAGATAGAGAGAGAGAGAGAGAGAAAAAAAGTGTCGAAAATTTTTTTTCGACGTTAAACAACTATTATTTGCAAAAAACGAAAAAAAAAAAAACTATTCTCACTCGTCTGTGATGCTTTCGATTTTTGCACGAAAGGAAATGAAAGTATACACACATATAGGTATAGTATAGAAAAAGAGGAAGCAAAATGAAGAGAATCAATTGAAAAAGATGAAGATAAAGATTATAAGATTATGTATAAGAACAGAAATAGAAAAAAAAAAAAAAAAAAAAAAAAGATCTGAGAGGCGAGGTGAATGCGAAAATCCAGGAGATTCGTTAAAACCGAATCCATCTAGCGATTCTAATTAACGGCGGAAGCTCCAACAAGTCCTTTTAGCAAAGTATTCTCTATAGGGTCGCAGACATGGCTGTGACTATCTAAGAGTGTTCCCAGATATATATATATATATTAATTCCCGTTAAATCTGTTTTTACTCTCGTCTCGGAATTTTAAACAAAGCCACTCATGACTATTTTCTTTTTTATTTTAGTAAAAAAAAAAATTCTCGAGTAAAAAATAAAAAAAAAAACTAACAAAATTCTAATATTGGAAATGGCAAAAATTCTAATATTAAAAATTCCAAAAATTAAATTAATTATTAATTAAATTAATTTCAATAATTAGAAAAAAAAATTATTTTTTCTCAATGAAAACAAAATTGTAAATTTCAAAAAAATCACAACAAATATATTCATTGAGTTCCGTCCGCGAGGCGAAAAATGGGAATCGTAAAATTTGGGAACCGATAACATATATAAAAAAAAAAAAAAATTCGTACACGTTGTATACATCGCATATGTATTCTAATACTCGTTTATAGTAAAATATAAGCTACAGCAACACTGCTTGGTGTACTTCTGCAATATTAAAAAAAAAAAAGAAAAAAAATAAATTATCAGAAACGCAAAATCACTCTATATCAATATTTCCAAAAAAAAAAATATTTCTACATAAAACAATCAATATTTATTAGTACCTCAAAAATTATAATTTTAATCCAATTTTTAAAAGTTGTCAAATTTTCTCCTTTTATAGTAAAAAAAAAAAATTATTTTTCGAAAAAATATTCTTCATTTAAAAATTCTTTTATTAGAAAATTATTTTTCAAAAACATTCTTTAAAAATTTCCGAAAAATATTTTCCAAAAAAATATTTTTTATTATAAACATTTACCGAAAAATATTTTTTTTATTAAAAAATTATAAAGAAATAATTAACTAAAAAATATTCAATTTGAAAACAAAAAAAAATTATAATTTTTCCATTATCAATATTTGCATTTTTTGAAAATTGTGATTTGTTCTCTTTTCAGTACCTAAATAAATGTATAATGTTGAAAAAAATGTCTTATAGAAATGGAAGTCAAAGTTAATTATTAAGTGTAGTTAATTTTCGAATTTTTTTTTTTGTTTTTTTTTTCTAAGAAACATTTTTTTTTTTTAGATTAAATCTCGCTTCTATACCAAAGATCGACTTTTTCACGATGTTTGAAAAGAGAAAAAAAAATTTTTTTTTTATATATAAAAAATAAATTGCAATTTTACAATTTTATGTGCATAGTAAATTAACAATATATAAAAAGTTTATTTCAATTTTTTTTTCAAACCAGACATCTTGGAAAACGATCGAATAGAAAATGCGAGCGTGTTCGTTATTTTTGTACTGTGTACATATAAAAGATAAAACTATATATATATATATAAATGATTCGTTTTTTTTTTTGAAAGCTCAGCTTCTCTCCGGAAACTGGGCTTTGACGCTTTGATGCTTCCTTCATTTCTAGTTTTCATAAAAGCTCTCGTGTTTTACAAACATATAAAACGCTCCTCCATTCTTTCGACACGATCGATTAGATTTTATTAATATGCGCTCACAATAAATTCAAAGTGAATCAGAACGAGCGCGTTATCACTATATATATATACATACATATATACAAATTAAATTAGCACAATTTAGTCCCAGAAATATAAATATATATTTTTTAAAAAATAAAGAAAAATTAAAATTACAAAAAAAAGAAGAAAATTTTCAAGAAATTTTGAAAATAAATGTAAAAAAAAGCAATATAGTTATAATCCGCTCAAAATTAATGTCCTTTAACGTAAAATTACAGTAGTATTTTTTTTAAATTAAAAAAAAAATTTTTTAAATTCATTACGTAGAAAAAAAAGTTTTTTTTATATAACATTTGTTTTCTAAAAGAATTGTTACATAAAACAATTGTTTTATTAATTAATAATTAGATAATAATTAATTATACAATAATTTAATTATTGTATAAAATAATTGTTATGTAAAACAATTGTTGTATTAATTAATAATTTATTGATTATGCAATAATTAAATTATTGTATAAGATAATTGTTAAAAAACAATAATTTTTACGTTAATTAATAATGAATATTAATTGGACAAAATTTTAATTATTGTATAAAACAATTTTTTATTTTAATTAATTAATAATTATTTAATGTACAGTAATTTAATTATTGTATAAAACAATTGTTTTATAAAATAGTTGTTTTATTAAATAATTGTTGTATAAAATAATTATTATATAAAACAATTTTTATTTTAATTAATTAATAATTATTAATTGCACAATAATTTAATTATTGTTTTTGATTATTATTACATAAAATAATTATTGTATAAAACAATTGTTTTATAAAATAGTTTTTTTTATTAAATAATTTAATTAAATAATTGTTTTTAATAATTATTACATAAAATAATTATTGTATAAAACAATTGTTTTATAAAATAGTTGTTTTATTAAATAATTGTTGTATAAAATAATTATTATATAAAACAATTTTTTATTTTAATTAACTAATAATTATTAATTGCACAATAATTTAATTATTGTTTTTAATAATTATTACATAAAATAATTATTGTATAAAACAATTGTTTTATAAAATAATTGTTGTATATAATAATTATTGCATAAAATAATTGTTGTATAAAACAATTGTTATATTAATTAATTATTAATTAATTACACAACAATTTAATTATTGTATAAAATAATTATTGTGTAAAATAATTATTGTATGAAATATTTATTATGTGAAATAATTATTTTCTAAATAATTTTTGTATAAAATAATTGTTGTATAAAACAATTGTTATATTAATTAATTACACAACAATTTAATTATTATATGAAAAATTGTTTTACAAACCAATTTTTTTTTTGTTATGAAAAAAAAAATTTATTACATATAGAAAATAATTGGAATTTGAAAACTAAAATAAAAATTACCTATTGCGCTCGTTCAGACTATATATTTATTAGATGAAAATTTATCATATTATATTGCATTACTGGGGTATAGAGATGACGAAAAAAAAAAAAAAAATGAATTCATCGTATGTAATTTAAAATCGAAATCTATAGTATTATTATTCAACAAGTTCATCTGTACCTTTTACTCCGCATTACTGCTCTAAAGATATACTAAGTATAGAGATCATTGCACCGTTTATTTCCGTGACGGCGACCGATCGAGTAAGAGAGAGAGAGAGAGAGAGAGAGAGAAAGAGAGAATAAGTGTGAACTTGTGTATGAGTGAAAACCGAAGTGAGAAAGAATAAAACGAAAGAAAGAATGTTGTAGAGCAACTGACAATGCAACATGAAAAAAAAAAAAAGAAAAAAAAATTTTAACTTGTGTTTTGCCGACGAGTGCATCGATCTCAGGAGCAATATTTATTTGTAATATAAATGAAAGTCGTTGTAAATATAATTTTTATTAAGTGCACCACCTAAAAAATCGTTTTTTTTAGGGATGCTGTAACATAATTTAAGACGTTCGTAATAAATCGATTATTTTTCTTTAAAAATGCTATTTCATTTCTCTCCACCTTCCTTTACAATCCTACAAAATCGCCGAATTTTATTTTTTTAATATTTAAATTTTTTCAAATTTTAATTTAATTATTAATTAAATTAATTTAATTTAATACTAATAATAATAATAATTATTATTATTATTATTAAAAAATCTTTTCACAAATAATAATTATTATAAAAAATAGAATAATAATAATATAAAGAAAAAAGTTCTTATATTGAGGAGATATTTTTTATTTATTTAGTTATTTATTAATAATAATAATAATAAAAATAACAATAATTTCCATATAATTATTATTTATTTAATAAATAAATATTTTTCCAGTTAATAATTTTGATTTCTAATTTAATTCTATAATCACGTTATTATAATACTGAATTTTCAAATGTTATATTTGAGGTAAACTAGAGAAAGGAGACTTAATTAATAATTAAAATGACTTAAATCCCCCCCTGTGGATTTTCAAGTTTAATGAATTGAAATTTACATATAGAATTCAGAAACTCGTAAGCTGAATTCAAGAGAATTTCATCAATCCATCAATAATGAGAGAAGATATATATCATAAAAAGAAGAAAAATATTTAGAAAAAAAAAAAATAAAAAAATAAATCTTTTTCACAATAAATTGTGAATTTATAAAATTTCTTTTTTTTCCAATAGTCAATTTTAAGGTACATATGCATGTCGCGCATTTCGATTGTTTTGCGATATTTGAGCCTCATTCTATCCTACTTCAATTTGATATAAAGCATGCAGAAAATGAAAAACCATAAAATTGAAGTAAAATGAAACGAAAAGTTTGTTGGAAAATATATAGAATATGCAAAAAAAAGAAAGAAAAAAAATCGCATACTTGTTCTCTCACTATATATATATATATTTCGTTTTATGATATTCTCTTTTTCAGACGATGATATCGTACTTTATGTGACCTGTAAACTGTATAAGATGAAACGATCACGTTTACGAATTTCTAGACAATTTTTTTGTCAATATATAATTCTTTTGAATTCGTTCAATTTGTCTCTAGAAAACTTTTAATATTTAAAACATGCTCGGTGACATATTTCAATTTTTAATTTTTTTTTAAGACTTATTGTTGACTGAAAACTAGTTTTCAATTTAGAAAATACTATTTCAACATAGGGAAATTTTTTTTTTTAAATTAAGAATCGGTTTTTTCTACACTTTTCGGTGTATTTTGTGCAAGAATATGCAATAAAATCGTCTGCCTAAGAAAAATTGAATTTTTTTGGTTAGTTTTTTATGCTTTTGGATGCGTTTTTGGTCATAAAAAGGGTGTTCCTCTACTCGGATCTGGGTGTCAATTTTTTTCTACACTTTTCGGTGTATTTTGTGCAAGATTATGCAATAAAATCGTCTGCCTAAGAAAAATTGAATTTTTTTGGGAACTTTTTTATGCTTTTGGATGGGTTTTTGGTCATAAAAAGGGTCTTCCTCTACTCGGATCTGGGTGTCAATTTTTTTCTACACTTTTCGGTGTATTTTGTGCAAGAATATGCAATAAAATCGTCTGCCTAAGAAAAATTGAATTTTTTGCTTCCTCGTGGAGGAAGCTATGTAGTCCTTTCGTTTATAAACTTTTTAAAAATGGTGAAAACAAATTTTCCTCTATATAGAAACATGTTATATGAGATCCTGATCAATTGTCCGGATGTATGTATGTGTGTGTGTATGTGTGTGTGTGTGTGTGTGTGTGTATGTGTGTGTGGATCGTTTTTGTGAACACGATATCTTTAACAGGTTTTAATGGATTTGGATAAAATTTGGTAGGCTTATTTAACACATTAATCTCTCAAAAATGACGAGAGGATTTTTAAAAATACCCCAAAAAAAAAATTTTATCGTCTTTTTCCCAAAAATTTTTTTTTAATTGAAAAATTTTTTAAATCGAAAAATTTAAGGTAATATATAATATAATCGTCTTCTTTATGTCAAGATGAATCGATTCATATATATAAAGTATAGATTTGATTGAAATTTAAAGAATTAAAGAAAGTTAAAAAATCAAAAATTCTCATTTTAGCTAAAAAATGATGTGTTTATTTAAATTCATGTTTATATATGAAATAATTTTATTCCCTGCATTGAAACGAATTGGTTGGTATATATAAAGTATAGATTTGATTTAAAATTTGAGAATTAATAAAAATTGAAAAATCGAAAATTCATATTTTAGCTAAAAAATTTTGTGTTTTTTTTAAATTCAAGTTGATGAATAAAATAATTGTATTCCTTGCATTAAAACGAATCGATTCGTATATATAAAGTTTATGTTCACTCAAAATTAATTAAAATTTTCTTTATTTTTCAAAAAATTTAATTAATTTAAAACATTTTTAACTCGAAATTTTTTAAATCAATCAATTGAATTGGACAAATTCATTGCTTCCTTCACGAGGAAGCGAATTTTTTGCTTCACACAATGAGGAAGCATAATGTTTATGAAATAAACATAAAGGACCCCCTCCTTGTTTGGTTAGTTTTTTATGCTTTTGGATGCGTTTTTGGTCATAAAAAGGGTGTTCCTCTACTCGGATCTGGGTGTCAATTTTTTTCTACACTTTTCGGTGTATTTTGTGCAAGATTATGCAATAAAATCGTCTGCCTAAGAAAAATTGAATTTTTTTGGGAACTTTTTTATGCTTTTGGATGGGTTTTTGGTCATAAAAAGGGTCTTCCTCTACTCGGATCTGGGTGTCAATTTTTTTCTACACTTTTCGGTGTATTTTGTGCAAGAATATGCAATAAAATCGTCTGCCTAAGAAAAATTGAATTTTTTTGGTTAGTTTTTTATGCTTTTGGATGCGTTTTTGGTCATAAAAAGGGTGTTCCTCTACTCGGATCTGGGTGTCAATTTTTTTCTACACTTTTCGGTGTATTTTGTGCAAGAATATGCAATAAAATCGTCTGCCTAAGAAAAATTGAATTTTTTTGGTTAGTTTTTTATGCTTTTGGATGCGTTTTTGGTCATAAAAAGGGTGTTCCTCTACTCGGATCTGGGTGTCAATTTTTTTCTACACTTTTCGGTGTATTTTGTGCAAGAATATGCAATAAAATCGTCTGCCTAAGAAAAATTGAATTTTTTTGGTTAGTTTTTTATGCTTTTGGATGCGTTTTTGGTCATAAAAAGGGTGTTCCTCTACTCGGATCTGGGTGTCAATTTTTTTCTACACTTTTCGGTGTATTTTGTGCAAGAATATGCAATAAAATCGTCTGCCTAAGAAAAATTGAATTTTTTTGGTTAGTTTTTTATGCTTTTGGATGCGTTTTTGGTCATAAAAAGGGTGTTCCTCTACTCGGATCTGGGTGTCAATTTTTTTCTACACTTTTCGGTGTATTTTGTGCAAGAATATGCAATAAAATCGTCTGCCTAAGAAAAATTGAACTTTTTTGGTTAGTTTTTTATGCTTTTGGATGCGTTTTTGGTCATAAAAAGGGTGTTCCTCTACTCGGATCTGGGTGTCAATTTTTTTCTACACTTTTCGGTGTATTTTGTGCAAGAATATGCAATAAAATCGTCTGCCTAAGAAAAATTGAATTTTTTTGGTAACTTTTTATGATTTTGGATGCGTTTTTGGTCATAAAAACGGTGTTCCTCTACTCGGATCTGGGTGTCAATTTTTTTCTACACTTTTCGGTGTATTTTGTGCAAGATTATGCAATAAAATCGTCTGCCTAAGAAAAATTGAATTTTTTTGGTTAGTTTTTTATGCTTTTGGATGCGTTTTTGGTCATAAAAAGGGTGTTCCTCTACTCGGATCTGGGTGTCAATTTTTTTCTACACTTTTCGGTGTATTTTGTGCAAGAATATGCAATAAAATCGTCTGCCTAAGAAAAATTGAATTTTTTTGGTTAGTTTTTTATGCTTTTGGATGCGTTTTTGTCATAAAAAGGGTGTTCCTCTACTCGGATCTGGGTGTCAATTTTTTTCTACACTTTTCGGTGTATTTTGTGCAAGAATATGCAATAAAATCGTCTGCCTAAGAAAAATTGAATTTTTTTGGTTAGTTTTTTATGCTTTTGGATGCGTTTTTGGTCATAAAAAGGGTGTTCCTCTACTCGGATCTGGGTGTCAATTTTTTTCTACACTTTTCGGTGTATTTTGTGCAAGAATATGCAATAAAATTGTCTGCCTAAGAAAAATTGAATTTTTTTGGTAACTTTTTATGATTTTGGATGCGTTTTTGGTCATAAAAACGGTGTTCCTCTACTCGGATCTGGGTGTCAATTTTTTTCTACACTTTTCGGTGTATTTTGTGCAAGATTATGCAATAAAATCGTCTGCCTAAGAAAAATTGAATTTTTTTGGGAACTTTTTTATGCTTTTGGATGGGTTTTTGGTCATAAAAAGGGTCTTCCTCTACTCGGATCTGGGTGTCAATTTTTTTCTACACTTTTCGGTGTATTTTGTGCAAGAATATGCAATAAAATCGTCTGCCTAAGAAAAATTGAATTTTTTTGGTTAGTTTTTTATGCTTTTGGATGCGTTTTTGGTCCTAAAAAGGGTCTTCCTCTACTCGGATCTGGGTGTCAATTTTTTTCTACACTTTTCGGTGTATTTTGTGCAAGATTATGCAATAAAATCGTCTGCCTAAGAAAAATTGAATTTTTTTGGAAAGTTTTTTATGCTTTTGGATGGGTTTTTGGTCATAAAAAGGGTCTTCCTCTACTCGGATCTGGGTGTCAATTTTTTTCTACACTTTTCGGTGTATTTTGTGCAAGATTATGCAATAAAATCGTCTGCCTAAGAAAAATTGAATTTTTTTGGAAAGTTTTTTATGCTTTTGGATGGGTTTTTGGTCATAAAAAGGGTCTTCCTCTACTCGGATCTGGGTGTCAATTTTTTTCTACACTTTTCGGTGTATTTTGTGCAAGAATATGCAATAAAATCGTCTGCCTAAGAAAAATTGAATTTTTTTGGAAAGTTTTTTATGCTTTTGGATGGGTTTTTGGTCATAAAAAGGGTCTTCCTCTACTCGGATCTGGGTGTCAATTTTTTTCTACACTTTTCGGTGTATTTTGTGCAAGAATATGCAATAAAATCGTCTGCCTAAGAAAAATTGAATTTTTTTGGTTAGTTTTTTATGCTTTTGGATGCGTTTTTGGTCATAAAAAGGGTGTTCCTCTACTCGGATCTGGGTGTCAATTTTTTTCTACACTTTTCGGTGTATTTTGTGCAAGAATATGCAATAAAATCGTCTGCCTAAGAAAAATTGAATTTTTTTGGTAACTTTTTATGATTTTGGATGCGTTTTTGGTCATAAAAACGGTGTTCCTCTACTCGGATCTGGGTGTCAATTTTTTTCTACACTTTTCGGTGTATTTTGTGCAAGATTATGCAATAAAATCGTCTGCCTAAGAAAAATTGAATTTTTTTGGTTAGTTTTTTATGCTTTTGGATGCGTTTTTGGTCATAAAAAGGGTGTTCCTCTACTCGGATCTGGGTGTCAATTTTTTTCTACACTTTTCGGTGTATTTTGTGCAAGAATATGCAATAAAATCGTCTGCCTAAGAAAAATTGAATTTTTTTGGTTAGTTTTTTATGCTTTTGGATGCGTTTTTGTCATAAAAAGGGTGTTCCTCTACTCGGATCTGGGTGTCAATTTTTTTCTACACTTTTCGGTGTATTTTGTGCAAGAATATGCAATAAAATCGTCTGCCTAAGAAAAATTGAATTTTTTTGGTTAGTTTTTTATGCTTTTGGATGCGTTTTTGGTCATAAAAAGGGTGTTCCTCTACTCGGATCTGGGTGTCAATTTTTTTCTACACTTTTCGGTGTATTTTGTGCAAGAATATGCAATAAAATCGTCTGCCTAAGAAAAATTGAATTTTTTTGGTAACTTTTTATGATTTTGGATGCGTTTTTGGTCATAAAAACGGTGTTCCTCTACTCGGATCTGGGTGTCAATTTTTTTCTACACTTTTCGGTGTATTTTGTGCAAGATTATGCAATAAAATCGTCTGCCTAAGAAAAATTGAATTTTTTTGGGAACTTTTTTATGCTTTTGGATGGGTTTTTGGTCATAAAAAGGGTCTTCCTCTACTCGGATCTGGGTGTCAATTTTTTTCTACACTTTTCGGTGTATTTTGTGCAAGAATATGCAATAAAATCGTCTGCCTAAGAAAAATTGAATTTTTTTGGTTAGTTTTTTATGCTTTTGGATGCGTTTTTGGTCCTAAAAAGGGTCTTCCTCTACTTGGATCTGGGTGTCAATTTTTTTCTACACTTTTCGGTGTATTTTGTGCAAGATTATGCAATAAAATCGTCTGCCTAAGAAAAATTGAATTTTTTTGGAAAGTTTTTTATGTTTTTGGATGGGTTTTTGGTCATAAAAAGGGTCTTCCTCTACTCGGATCTGGGTGTCAATTTTTTTCTACACTTTTCGGTGTATTTTGTGCAAGATTATGCAATAAAATCGTCTGCCTAAGAAAAATTGAATTTTTTTGGAAAGTTTTTTATGCTTTTGGATGGGTTTTTGGTCATAAAAAGGGTCTTCCTCTACTCGGATCTGGGTGTCAATTTTTTTCTACACTTTTCGGTGTATTTTGTGCAAGAATATGCAATAAAATCGTCTGCCTAAGAAAAATTGAATTTTTTTGGAAAGTTTTTTATGCTTTTGGATGGGTTTTTGGTCATAAAAAGGGTCTTCCTCTACTCGGATCTGGGTGTCAATTTTTTTCTACACTTTTCGGTGTATTTTGTGCAAGAATATGCAATAAAATCGTCTGCCTAAGAAAAATTGAATTTTTTTGGTTAGTTTTTTATGCTTTTGGATGCGTTTTTGGTCATAAAAAGGGTGTTCCTCTACTCGGATCTGGGTGTCAATTTTTTTCTACACTTTTCGGTGTATTTTGTGCAAGAATATGCAATAAAATCGTCTGCCTAAGAAAAATTGAATTTTTTTGGTTAGTTTTTTATGCTTTTGGATGCGTTTTTGGTCCTAAAAAGGGTCTTCCTCTACTCGGATCTGGGTGTCAATTTTTTTCTACACTTTTCGGTGTATTTTGTGCAAGATTATGCAATAAAATCGTCTGCCTAAGAAAAATTGAATTTTTTTGGAAAGTTTTTTATGTTTTTGGATGGGTTTTTGGTCATAAAAAGGGTCTTCCTCTACTCGGATCTGGGTGTCAATTTTTTTCTACACTTTTCGGTGTATTTTGTGCAAGAATATGCAATAAAATCGTCTGCCTAAGAAAAATTGAATTTTTTTGGTTAGTTTTTTATGCTTTTGGATGCGTTTTTGGTCCTAAAAAGGGTCTTCCTCTACTCGGATCTGGGTGTCAATTTTTTTCTACACTTTTCGGTGTATTTTGTGCAAGATTATGCAATAAAATCGTCTGCCTAAGAAAAATTGAATTTTTTTGGTTAGTTTTTTATGCTTTTGGATGCGTTTTTGGTCATAAAAAGGGTGTTCCTCTACTCGGATCTGGGTGTCAATTTTTTTCTACACTTTTCGGTGTATTTTGTGCAAGAATATGCAATAAAATCGTCTGCCTAAGAAAAATTGAATTTTTTTGGTTAGTTTTTTATGCTTTTGGATGCGTTTTTGGTCATAAAAAGGGTGTTCCTCTACTCGGATCTGGGTGTCAATTTTTTTCTACACTTTTCGGTGTATTTTGTGCAAGAATATGCAATAAAATCGTCTGCCTAAGAAAAATTGAATTTTTTTGGTAACTTTTTTATGCTTTTGGATGCGTTTTTGGTCATAAAAAGGGTGTTCCTCTACTCGGATCTGGGTGTCAATTTTTTTCTACACTTTTCGGTGTATTTTGTGCAAGAATATGCAATAAAATCGTCTGCCTAAGAAAAATTGAATTTTTTTGGTTAGTTTTTTATGCTTTTGGATGCGTTTTTGGTCATAAAAAGGGTGTTCCTCTACTCGGATCTGGGTGTCAATTTTTTTCTACACTTTTCGGTGTATTTTGTGCAAGAATATGCAATAAAATCGTCTGCCTAAGAAAAATTGAATTTTTTTGGTAACTTTTTATGATTTTGGATGCGTTTTTGGTCATAAAAACGGTGTTCCTCTACTCGGATCTGGGTGTCAATTTTTTTCTACACTTTTCGGTGTATTTTGTGCAAGAATATGCAATAAAATCGTCTGCCTAAGAAAAATTGAATTTTTTTGGTTAGTTTTTTATGCTTTTGGATGCGTTTTTGGTCATAAAAAGGGTGTTCCTCTACTCGGATCTGGGTGTCAATTTTTTTCTACACTTTTCGGTGTATTTTGTGCAAGAATATGCAATAAAATCGTCTGCCTAAGAAAAATTGAATTTTTTTGGAAAGTTTTTTATGCTTTTGGATGGGTTTTTGGTCATAAAAAGGGTCTTCCTCTACTCGGATCTGGGTGTCAATTTTTTTCTACACTTTTCGGTGTATTTTGTGCAAGATTATGCAATAAAATCGTCTGCCTAAGAAAAATTGAATTTTTTTGGAAAGTTTTTTATGCTTTTGGATGGGTTTTTGGTCATAAAAAGGGTCTTCCTCTACTCGGATCTGGGTGTCAATTTTTTTCTACACTTTTCGGTGTATTTTGTGCAAGATTATGCAATAAAATCGTCTGCCTAAGAAAAATTGAATTTTTTTGGAAAGTTTTTTATGCTTTTGGATGGGTTTTTGGTCATAAAAAGGGTCTTCCTCTACTCGGATCTGGGTGTCAATTTTTTTCTACACTTTTCGGTGTATTTTGTGCAAGATTATGCAATAAAATCGTCTGCCTAAGAAAAATTGAATTTTTTTGGTTAGTTTTTTATGCTTTTGGATGCGTTTTTGGTCATAAAAAGGGCCTTCCTCTACTCGGATCTGGGTGTCAAATTTTTTCGCTGATCGTAAAGAGGCAGCAAAATGTTCATGTAATGAACATCTGAATTTACAACTTGTTTTGAATAGAATGTTTTCCTGGAAAATGTCAAAAATTCCTTACAAATTCAAATAAAATTAATCAGCATGTCTTTATTGTTTTTTTACCTTCAAAGATCCTTCAAGGAACCTACAAAAAAACCTACCAATTGAACCTAAATTGCAATAGAATAAGAATAATTAATTTTATTCCATTTTTTGGGATAGAATGTTTTCCTGGAAAATGAAAAAATTCCTTACCATTTTAAATAAAATTAATCAGCATGTCTCTATTATTTTTTTCCTTCAAAGAACCTTCAAAAAAACCTACCAATTGAACCTAAATTGCAGTAGACTAAGAATAATCAATTTTATTCCATTTTTTTGAATAGAATGTTTTCCTGGAAAATGAAAAAATTCCTTACAAATTCAAATAAATTTAATCAGCATGTCGCTTTTATTTTTTTACCTTAAAACAACACGTAATATCTTCAAAAAAACCTACCTATTTCATGAAATGTTTTCTTAATTCAAGTAAGTTTTCAATTCTTGTTTCAAGAACATTGTCAAAAATTCAAGAAAAAGATTTCAACTTCAGAAAATATTTTCCTAATTCATGTACACCAGTGTCTTAAATTCAAAAAACGAGTCTGAAATTCAGTAACTTCAGTAATTCAGTAACTTTTTTCTTAATTTCAGTTGTCACTAACTAAATTTCAGTAGAAAAAGGACCAAACATTAGTAATTTTTTCTTAATATTTAAAAACCTCTGATTTTAATACAGAAAATTAATCTTAATTTCAGAATTTTTTTACTGAATTTAAAATTTTGCTTTTAAAGTACTACTAATTTAAAAAAAAATTACTTTTTTCCCTTCGCTTTTAAATTTCCGTTCAATATGATCTATCAATGCTTCCAATTCAAAAATTCCGAGCAATCACTGAAAAAGGTTTTGCTATTTCATCAAAAAAAAAAAAAATAAAAAAAAAACAAGTCGTTTTATTTACCCAATTTTTGTTTCTTTACACGAGGTTTGAAAATCGCCAGCATTCAAACTATATATTTTACAGAGATACTATTTCTTTTGATAAATGTTCCAAGTTTCCTTTTAGACATTGCCATAACGTCTATATATGTATATATATATATATATATATTCCCTTTCCTATATCTACTACGTCTATGTGTATCCAAAGTTTAGAAACTGAATCTCTGACGTTTCTTGTGTAACTATATTTCCCAAAAGGAACACCAAATGCCATTGAAATGGAAAATAAGAACTAAGTGACATTTTGAATTGTCAAAATAATAAAGTGATGTCAAATTGCTCAATGAAAATTATTGTTTGTATAAAATAAAAAAAAAAATAATAATAATAATAACAAAAATAATAATAAAATAATAAAAAAAATATTAAGAATAATAATGAAAATAATCATGAAAATAATAAAAATAATTTTAAAAAAAAGCAATAATTACAAAAATAATAATAATCAATAAAATGATAAAAGTATTTTCACTGGTCATAAATTTTCAAGTTTCCACACATTTTTCTATATAATGTTAACAAGAGTAAAGAAAAGAAAAAACAGATAGATATAAAAAGTAAAAAAAAAAAAGAAAAAGAAGCTCCAGAGTAACATGTTGCATTACCTGAAGCCGTAACGAACGAAGATGCACTCAAGTGCTTTTTTGGCTTGCAATAAGTTATGGAAGGGGAAATTCCAAGTTGGTTGGGATTTAAGTACAATTTACGTTCAAGTTTCCTGCGTTAAAGTGAAGCAAACCTGTTTAAGGATAAAATTTTCTCGCCGAAAATAGAATTCAAACACAAATTAAATTCTTCTATATAAATGGCATTTACAAAAAAAAATTATAAAAATTTACATATGAAATGTTTATATATATTCCTAATAATTATCCTAACAATAATCATAATTATAATTCTAATAATAATCCTAATAATAATTCTAAAAATAATCTTAATAATAGAAATATTAATAGTAATAAATATTAATAGTAATAAATAAAAATAGTAATAAATAAAAATAGTAATAATAATAATAGTAATAATAATAATAATAATAATAATAATAATAATAATAATTTTAATTTAATTTTAATTTTTAAAATAGAAATCTATAAAGATAATTCGTTAGATAATTTTTCACGATTTGCAGAAAGAGAAAAAAATTTTTATTCACCCTTTTTTTTACGAATTTGCGAATTGATGTGGAAGATTAAGAAAAACTGCAAATTATTTGTTTATTTTTTTCCCCCCCCATCATATTTAAATGACTCTTAAAGCTCGTATTAAGGGAATTTTTTTGTTTGTTAATATACTTTCAAACAAAACAGATTAAGCAGGGATTTAATTATTTTTCCAACCACAGTTCGCTGATCAAACGAAAATGTTTTGAAAAACGTTCTATCTCATATACAAAAGTTTTAGTCCTTTTATTTTTTTTTTGGAAAAAAATCTTATTCGACAAAATTTATCTTAAAAAAAAAAAAATAATAATTTTTATTTCATACCAACTTCCATTAAATTAAAAATTCACGTTTATTCTTAATTTTCTTTCACATTTATTTTATTATATTATTTCATAAATTATTAATAAATAAGTGATTTCCTTTCTTTAAATTAAATTAAATATTTTTCTACAATTGTTAAAATTTAAAACTTTCGAAAAATTTTAATTTAAATTAATTTAATATGTAAACGGATAATTTAATGTCAATTATAATTAAAATTCCATTAAATTTTTAATATGTCAACGTGATATAATGTGAATTTAGAATAAAAAAAAACTGAATATTTATGAAATCAATAATGTTAAAAATATTTCCATTATGAAAATAGAAATATATTTCAATGAAAACTTTATGTAATTTTTTTTTTTAATTTCATATTATAAAATTGTTGAAAAAAAAATGTATTATTCAAATTGAGAAAAAATGGATTTTTTCTAAATTTGGAAGTGACACATGTTTAAATTTAATTTCTCTAATTTTTTAATTCAGGAAACACGTTTATTTGCGACATATTTAAATAATATAAATTTTTTTTTTAAATACATTTTTTCATTTTTTTTACTTTTAATTTTCTTTATTGCAAATAATATATTTTTATTTGAAAAAGAATTTTATTTTTAGTGAAAAATACTTCTATTTTAATAAAATAAAAAATTAATTAAAAAAAGCTATTTCTTTTGCTTTCTTTTTTACTGAAAATAAATTTTCCATTTCGTAAAATTTTTGTGCTTTTATTTGCAAAAAAAAGATAAAATTACAAAAAAATTCTTTTTTTCGATAAATAAAATAATTTTTGAAAAAAATTGTATTTAATTTTTTTGCGACTGATTAGGAAAAAAAATACAAAAAAAAAGAAGAGAAAATAAAAAAAAAAAAAACATTGAAACTCAATATGGAAGAAGAAGTTATTAATCGATTCAGTTATCTTTTTTTTTCTCGTTTCCTATCATTGCTCATCTATTTCCGGAACCCTCGGGCAGTGGCTCAACTTCCATTTCATCTCGTCAGTGGATATCAAACGACAGCCGTTTAGGTAAATCGCTGCAAGCGCTTGATTTCAATTAAATTACCTTTCAAACCGATATTAGCAGACGATGCTAAATTTTCTCTTCTTTTCTTTGTATTTCACCCTCAGACAAATATATATGTATATATATTCTCTTTACCCGAAATGGAAATTTTAGTTTCATAATTAAATTAATTTCCCATACACCCAAAAAAAAAAAAAGATTTTTTTTTTATTTTCAATCCTTTCAAATTTTAATTAAATTTTCTTTGAATTATTTTTTTTCATCGAAAAAATTTTTATTTTTTATTTACGAGCAATTATTATCAATATCTATCGAAAGAAAGAAAAACATTTTTTTTTTTCTGATGACAAAACTTTTCATAAATTCCCTCTTAAACGTTATACCCATAAAGTTTTGTTTTTTATGATGGAGCAAAATTGCTATATAAAACTACTTTGGAATTTTAAATCGTTCAAGGATTATAGTTTCGAACAAAACGTCTTGAAAACTGGAAAGCAATTTTACTTTGGAAACATTCCAATAAGACAGTATATAGGTGTGTGTATGTGTGTGTGTGTATGGGACCTATTATACAAGCAATCATGTAACTGTCAGGAAACAGTTGGCTTTCGACATTTCTACTCTGTGTGAAGTCAAATTACACTATAGTAGTCGAATATTGATTTGTTTTTATTTTTTTTTTTATTTCATTTGCAATATGTACTTTCTATATGAAAAATCAATTTAAAAGGGGAAATAATTTAAATTATTTTTTAATGAAGAGAATCGAGAGCTTAAACGGGAATTATAATTTTTTATTAATGATACTATTTCCTCTCGGTAATAAGAATCTTATCAATAAAAATTTTCGATATTTTAACACGTTTATAATTTATTTTATTAATAATTTTGAAATTATTATTATTATTAATATTTTTATTATTATTAATTTTTTTATTATTACTAATTTTTTTATTATTATTAATATTTTTATTATTATTTTTAAAATTATTTTTATTACAGATCGAAGGAATTTTTCCACAGAAGTAGTATCTAACAATTTTTGTTTATTTTTTTTACTGTCATTAATTAATTATTGTCAAATAAGAACAAAAAAAAAAATTATATTTTATTTTTGTTGAAACCGATTTTTAAAAAATAATTGTATGAAATTATAAAAATAAATAAAATATAAAAAAAAGGAAATTAAAAAAAATATATATATAAAAAAAATATAAGGTATTTTAATAAATATTTATATTTATTTATAATTATTATAATAAATATGTATTTTTATTTATAATTATTTATAATAAATATAATACGCACATTGGAAAAAAATTTATTTGATTTAAATAATAATTGGTTGATTATTATTAAATAAATATATTTTTAAATAATTATTAGTTGAGTCAATTAAATTGGTTATATTTGTTTTCAAATACAGAAATTATTTATTTAAATAAAATTTAATTATTGATTGTAAATAAAAATTATTTGATCCAAATATTTTATTTTATAATAGCCAAGTAACCGATTATTTGATTCAGATAAAATTTTTTTTTTTCAGTGCACATATCCAAAGTAATATCAAAATGTATTAGACAACAAAAAAAAAAAAATTTTTAATTTTTTTCTGGTTTTTAAAAACAGATTTAGAAATTTTTTTTTTTTGGTGCTGTATGTTTTAATCACTCAAATATAATTTGAGAATTAAAATCCAAGGGAAGATTTTCGAAATTTGTACAGAAAATTGAAAAAATAATTAATTTTAAAAAATAAAATATAATAAATTAATTAAATAGAATAAAAAACAAAATGAAAAAAAAATTAATTTAAAAAAATAAAATATAATAAATTAAATAAATAGAATAAAAAATAAAAATGAAAAAAATTACAAAATAAAATAAACAATATTAAGAAAAAAATAAATTAAATAAAATAATAAAAAAAAGTAAATAAAATAATTATATCAAATATTTGGTGAAATTTGATAATGAAAATATAGACAATAATTATTATTAACACGTTTTACATTATATAACGATTTAACTATATTATATATATATAGTGAGAAACGTTAATATGTAAAGATTGTAATCGTAACCAATTTACATGAGAATAGATACGAATATTTCGTGTATATAAATTGCATCTATTTACTATATATATATATACACAAACACATATGTGTGGAAAACAGATATATAAATGTGGTCGTTCTCTGTTTGACACATCAATGTTAGATATTACGTTTTAATGATGATTATTATGCATTCCACAAACGCAAGATGAATACAATAGCATTATCATTCATGCAATAATATTCTAATTTTCGTTATTGTTTAAATTCTCCCCAAAATTATATTATACACAACACACAACGATCTCGAAAACTATATAATCCAATATTGTGTATATATGTACCAACAATTTAATAAAGTACTTGTCCATAATTTTCATATACATATATTTAACATATATTCAAAAATAGAGAATATCTCTTATTACAATTTATATACTTATTTTCCAGAAAATTAAACACAAATTACCAAAAGAATTAAAATCAGACATATTTTGGTAATTATTTTTTAATTTGAAATAATTTTTATATATTTAAAATAGATTATATTATTTTAATTGATTTTTCGAAAATAATTATTTATCTCTTCTATGAATTAATTATTGTTTTATAATTATAATGTAATAAATAATTATTGTATTAAATATAAATTATAATAATTTTAATTACAATAAATAATTACTGTACGAAATAGAAATTATAATTGTAATAAAAAATAATAATTATTTATACTAAATATAAATTATAATAATTATAATTACAATAAATAATTACTGTACGAAATAGAAATTATAATTGTAATAAAATATAATAATAATTTATACTAAATATATAAATTATAATAATTATAATTCCAATAAATAATTATTTAATACTGCAGTAAATGTATAAATAAATAATTAATACAAATAATATTATTTAATACGAATAAATATTCAATAAAATTGATTATTTAATAAAAATAAATATTTAATTGATAATAAACTATATTTGAAAATAATTGATTAATTGAAGGAAATAATTTTTTTTTTCAGTGTAAAACAAAATTTTTTTTTTTATTTATGACAAAAATGAAAACGAATTTTTTTGTTGAATACTATTTTTGGTGGAAAATTCTTTGGATCTGTAACATACAGTGTAAGTAGAGATACTGAGGAAAATTAGATTTGCAGTCCCCTAGAGTCTAAATACAGGGTTAGTGAATTTCGTTCTGTCACTAACTTCGAATGTCCATCAAGTTGTCAATTATGTACGTTAAACGAGGGAATATGGTCGAATTTCTGGCTTGTGCGCGCGGATTAGGTGTCATTGTCAACCTTTAAGAAAAAGATTCTATAAAAGGAGAGAGAATCTTAAATTTTTTATAGAAAATCGTCTACAATACGTGAGGGGATCTTAAAACATAATTTTTTTCATGAAAAATTTACTTTTAACATAATAAATAAACAAATATATATATATTTTTTTTAATCAAATTATTATAATAATTCAAAATTAAATTATCATTTTAAAAATTTTTTATTATTTTTAAAAATCTAAATTTTTAATTATATAAATTCTTTGAAAATATCAAAATTAACACTAAAAGTAGAAACTAATTTTAAATTAACTGCAAATATTATTTATAAATAGATCTTTATATTCGTATGTTAAGAAAAGAAATTAGAATATTTATAATCATAAAAGCTTTTTACACAACTTTAGAATTATTGGGTCGTGTATTTATAATTTTCTTAAAATGTCAAGTAAGTAGAATTAAAAATTTATTTGAAATCGATTTTAAAAGAAAATTTTGTTTTTACTATACAATTATTGGATAAGAAAACTTTTTTTTTTAAAAAAAATACAGTTGATATAATTAATTTTATTTATTATTATTTTATAAAATTAAGAAACTATTTTTTTCGAAATAAATTTAGAAATTTTTTAATTTAATTAAATTTTTTTTTCAAATAATTTCATATTTTTAGAAAATCTGTTCGTTTTTTAAAAATAAATTTGATTATAAATGCATGTTCCATTTTTGCAAAAGTATTTGCCCAGACACGAGAAATTATGTAATAATAAAGAATAATGTATGAATATATTAAGTGCTACTATTACTGGAATTTAAAGAATTAAAGAAAGTCTGACTAAACTTAATACTGTTTTAAATTCTTTATTCTATATTCGTTACGTCTGACTAAAACTGATTTGAACTACTGGCAAAAATTAGAAACTGTTTTAATGTCTGATTATATATTTACTTGTACTACTGATTTTTTAGCCATTAGGAAATAATTATTTTTACTACTGATTTTTAGACGTTAGAAAATATTTAATTTGCAGAACTAATTTTTTTTTTAAATTTAGTCATTACTAAATATTGATTTGCACTACTTACAAAATTATTAATAACAAAAAAATAATAAAAAATTAATTTTACTATACTTTTTTTTTTAATTTCTTTATTATGTCCGACTAAAACCTATTTATACTACTAATAAAATTACAAAAAAAAATTAAGACTGACTGAATATTTACTTGTACTACTGATTTTCTAATTTATTGCTTATGTCTGATTAAAACTGAATTGATCTACTAATAAAATCGCTAAAAATTGAAAAGTCTCACCAAATATTGACTTGCACTACTGATAAAATTACAAAAAATACAAATTTCTACTAAATATTTACTGGTACTACTGATTTTCTAATTTATTGCTTATGTCTAATTAAAACTGAATTGATCTACTAATAAAATCGCTAAAAATTAAAGTCTGACCAAATATTTACTTGTACTACTAATTTTCTAATTTAGTGATTACGTCTAACTAAAACCGTTTTTATCTACAAAGAACATTACAAAAAATTTAAAGTCTGACCAAATATTTACTTGTACTACTAATAACATTTCAAAAAATTTAAAGTCTGAGTAAATATTTACTTGTACTACTGATTTTCTAATTTATTGCTTATGTCTAATTAAAACTGAATTGATCTACTAATAAAATCGCTAAAAATTAAAGTCTGACCAAATATTTACTTGTACTACTAATTTTCTAATTTAGTGATTACGTCTCACTAAAACCGTTTTGTTCTACTGATTTTCTAATTTATTGCTTATGTCTGATTAAAACTGAATTGATCTTCTAATAAAATCGCTAAAAATTAAAAAGTTTGACTAAATATTTACTTGTACTACTGATTTTCTGATTTAGTGATTACGTCTGACTAAAACCGTTTTTATCTACTAATAACATTACAAAAAATTTAAAATCTGACCAAATATTTACTTGTACTACTAATAAAATTACAAAAAAATAAAGTCTGAGTAAATATTTACTTGTACTACTAATAAAATTACAAAAAAATAAAGTCTGAGTAAATATTTACTTGTACTACTGATTTTCTAATTTATTACTGTCTGATTAAAACTAAATTGATCTACTGATAAAAGCATTAAAAATTAAAAAGTCTGACCAAATATTTACTTGTACTACTTAGAAAATTACAAAAAAATTACAAAGTCCGACTAAGCATTTATTTGTACTACTGATTTTCTAATTTATTGATTATGCCAGAACTAAAATTGTTTTTATGATAATACGAATAAAATTACAAAAAAATATTCATTCAAAATAAAATTTTCTTTGAAACGAAAAAAAAGCTTCTTAGTGCCAAAGAAAATTTTTTCGATACAAAGAAATATTCTTTTAATCAAAAAAATTTGTCAAAGAAACTGATTTCTTTGAATCAAAAAAATTATTTTTTCTAAGTGTAAATAAATGTTTTTTTTTGTCCTAAACTATTAACCCAGAATGACAAGGTAAAAATAAAATTGATTACAAAAAAAAAAAAGAAAAAGATAATTTTCCATCTTACTAAGAGAATAAGTGGAGGATATGGAACAATACAATATTTAATGTAGAATGTAACGATGCATAAGGAGACCAAGACCGGAAATTGGTGAGCGCGTGAAACGATATACACAAAGCAATATGGATGAGAGAAAGGGTAATTTAACTGGTGAAGAAGGGTGGGGGGGTGGGGTTGGAATGAGGCAAAGGGAGGAGGGTGGGGGGTATGGTATTACGCGACATAGGTACTGTAGGGCGCATGCAGTGTGAAATTACAACGTCAGCCCGTCAGGAAACAAGGAGTATGCCCACCATAGCCGTCGAAACGGATCGCGTATTACGTCCCTGTTCATGCTTCGTCTGCTTGTTGCTGGAAATCCAACAACAGAATCCTATTCAACTCAAGGCGAATCTGAATTTTCGAGGGTAGAAAGCTTCTAAGCTTCCATCTTCAGATCCTCTTATATACTTGACACACAACGGATTTCACATACACACATATATATATATATATATATATATATATAAAACATTATCACAAAGCAAAATAAGCTCTATTTTTTGGTACATTCGCTTTAGTATATATAGTAGACATACACACATTAATTGTATGCTGTTCAAATTTCTTATCGTGAATCCTCAAAGTAGTGTAATATCTAGTTTTGTAGTTGAAGAAAAAAAAAATTTGAAAAAAATTTGCCAAAGAAATAAAATTGGAATTTTTGAAAAAATACTAGAGAATTTTTTTTTCAAGTCTGACTAAATTATTTGTACTACTGATTTTACCAGTCTGACTAAAACCTATTTATACTACTAGTAAAAAAAAATTAGAATATTTTTACTAAAGATTTGTATTATTAAGAAAATTACAAAAAAAAAGTAGAAAAACCAAATGAATATTTATTTGCCTATTTTTAAAATTTTATTCATTATGTCTGACTAAACTCACTTGTACTACTGAAAAATTTACAAAAGCCTCTCCAAAGTTTTACTTGCACTACTGATGAAAATAAAAAAATTTAAACTCTGCCCTTACTCATACTACTGATTTTCTTATTTAATTATTATGTCTTACTAAATCCGGTTTGTTCTACTAATAACATTACAAAAATTTTAAGTCTGAGTAAATATTTACTTGTACTACTGATTTTCTCATTTATTGCTGTCTGATTAAAACTAAATTAATCTACTGATAAAGCACTAAAAATTAAAAATTCTGACCAAATATTTACTTGTACTACTGATAAAATTACAAAAAAATTTTACAAAGTCCGACTAAACATTTATTTGTATTACTGATTTTCTAATTTATTGTTTATGCCAGAACTAAAATCGTTTTTATGATAATACGAATAAAATTACAAAAAGTTTTTCATTCAAAATAAAATTTTCTTTGAAACAAAAAAAAGCTTCTTAGTGCCAAAGAAAAATTTTTTTTTTAGTATGACTAAATTATTTGTACTACTGATTTTACCAGTCTGATTAAAACCTATTTATACTACTAGTAAAAAATATTAGAATATTTTACTAAAGATTTGTATTATTAAGAAAATTACAAAAAAAAGTAGAAAAACCGAATACATATTTATTTGCCTTTTTTTAAAAATTTTATTCATTATGTCTGACTAAACTCACTTGTACTACTGAAAAATTTTCAAAAGTCTCTTTAAAGATTTACTTGTACTACTGATGAAAATAAAAAAATTTAAACTCTGCCTAATAATTGACTCATACTACTGATTTTATTTAATTATTATGTCTGACTAAAACCGGTTTGATCTACTTATAAAAGTACAAAAATTCAGAAAGGCTGACTAAATATTTACTTTTACTACTGATAAAAAATATTACAAAAAAAGTCTGTCTTAATATTTATTTTTACTACTTATTTACTAATTTAATTTTTATGTCTAACTAAAACCGTTTTGATCTACTGATAAATATAGCAAAAAAAATTATGTCTGACTGAAATAAACTTGCACTACTGAAAAAATTAAAAGAAAAAAATTACCGTCTGACTAAATATTTATTACTTCTACTTATTTTCTAATTCATTGATTATATCTGACTTAATCCGATTTTGTACTACTGATAAAAATTAGAAAAAATTATGAAGACTGACTATTTAATTGAACTACTTATTTTTTATATGTCCGACTAAAATTTATTTATACTACTAATATTATTACAGAAATTTAAAACGTCTGATCAAATATTTACATGTACTACTGATAAAAGTACAAAAAATTAAAAAAAAAGACTAAATAATAAATAAATATTAAAAAGAATAAATATTTAATAAATATATTTATTTTTACTATGGTTTTTATTCTTTTTTCACTATGTCTGACTAAAACAAAATTAGAAAAAAAATTACCAAATAAAATTATTTAGTTATTTTACTAATTTTCTAATATAGAGAATTTGCCTGACTAAAAACGACTTAATCTACTATTAATATTACAAAAATAGAAGGTCTGGCTAAATACTGACTTGTGCGACTGATAAATTACAAAAAATTGAAGGCCTGACTAAATATTGACTTGTACTACTGATAAAAGTACAAAAAAGTTTTAAAAAAAGTCTAAATAAATTTCTTTTCTTTTTTTTTCACTATGTCTGACTAGTAACGACTTGCACTACTGAAAAAAAATGAAAAAAATTACCAAATCCAATTATTTACTTATATTTTACTGATTTTCTAATTTAGAGAATATGACTAAAAACGATTTAATCTACTATTAATATTACAACAAATAAAAGGCCTGACTAAATATTGACTTCTACTACTGATAAAATTACAAAAAAATGGAAAGTCTGACTAAATATTTACTTGTACTACTAATAAAATTACAGAAAAAAATTAGAAGGTCTGACTAAATATTTTCCTCTACTACTGAAAATGTGAATTAAAAATAGTATGTATTATATTTTACTAAAAAAAAATTTCTACTGATTTTTATACGTTTTTCACTAAAACTTTAGTAAAGCAAAATACTAATTTAAATAAGATTCTATTTTACGAAAAATTAGTCAAAAATTTCTACATATTTAAATGGTGTAAACAAATTTGAATTAATTAGTTAAACAATTTCTCACTAATTCACAAATTTTGAGAGTAAAAATTTTATTTTAATTCCGACTGAATATTTCCTTCATTCAATTATTAAAAAAAAATTATATTTCTCGGTAACAAATTTATGTTCAACCGAAAAAATCTAATTCGCGTTTTTTGTGAAAAGTTGTGAGCAACCATTTTTTTTTTTTGCTCAAGATGCAAGGGATGAAATTTTTTTTTTCGCAAAAAATAATAGAAAATTTGCCAAAAAAAAAAAAAAAAATTCTGCATTTTTTTGGGTGGGGGGCGGTATGGCATTTTTGTGGAGTGCACTTTATTTTAGAGAATGATTGAGATCTTTTAGTGGGTCTTAAAACAGGAAGAGAATAAAAGAAAAGTACCGCAGCAACTACTCCAATTTTCAAGAAGGGAACGAGTATTTCGTCCCAGACACGTAGTGAACGAGAGGTCGAAGAAAATTCTGTATACGTGTTTACAGAGGTTAGATTTGCTACATGTCCCCATACTGTATATAGATACAGATGTTTCAAGAGAGAGAGAAAAAAAAGAAGAGAGAGAGAGCAAGAACCAACATACTACGAATACAAAATCCCGTACAAGTACAATATATGTATAGGCTTGCAAAAATCGGGTCGTGTAAAGGAGTCGAAGAACCGAGACGAATCCAAATTTAGTTTTCCTTTTCCCCAGTGAACGAGCCTCCATATCTTTTTTTTTTTTTTTTTTTTTTTTTTGTCGCCTCAAAATCCCTGTTATATCTTATTCTTGAGCGCGGATCTTTTTTACCAACAAAATTTCTACTTGTTTTAGCTTCAAAAATTTTCAATATCTTCTCTTATCGATTCGTCACGATATAGAAAATAAGAATAAATTTTCTCTATTGCTAAATTTAGTTCACAAAAAAAAGGGGGAGCGACTTGGGAAACAATAAAAAGCAATTTTTTTTTGAAATTATATTCTGCAAGGACCTGTTTTCTATCCGTGTGGAGAATATTGGAAGAAACAATATTTATTGCCTCCCTGCAAAGGCAATTATATATCTTTGTTTCTCTTTATTTATTTTCTTTCACGATCAAAACAATTATTTTACTCGTATTTTTTCGTACGCATTTTTTTTTTCAAAGCAAAAAGAACAATAAGTATTAAAAATTTTGTAATTTTATTAGTAGTACAAGCAAATATTCAGTCAGTCGTAATTTTTTTTATTTTATTAGTAGTAAAATTAGGTTTTAGTTAGACATAACAAATAAAGTCTAAAATAGTAGTAAAAATGAGTTTTTAACTGATTAAGTTTTTGTTCTATTTTTTTTATTCCGTAAGTAGTATAAGTCAATATTTAGTAAGACGTAATGAGTAAATTAAGAAAAATCAGTAGTACAAGTAAATATATAGTCGGACTTTTTAAAAGTTTGTAATTTTTCAAGTAGTACAAGATAATAATAATTTCTACGCTCACGATTTTTTATCAGTAGCACAGGTCGGTTTTAGTCAGACATAATCAGTAAATTTCAAAATCGGTAGTAAAAGAAAATATTTAGTCCGACTTTAAATTTTTTGTCATTTTATCAGTAGTAGAAGTAAATATTTAGTTAGCCTATATAATTTGTTTTTGTAAATTTATTCCCACTTGGAAAGATTCCCCGGAAAATGCCCCCTGGAGATTATATCAGAATTCCGCCGGAACTTCCAACGTAATTCCGTCGGAATTCCATCGGAGTTCCAAAGAATTTCCGATGGGATTCCGACGGAGTTCCGACGGAATTTCGACGAAATTAGGACTCTAAAAATTTGGAAAAAAATTAATCGGAATTCCGTCGGAACTTCGTTGGAATCCCATCGAAAATTCTTTGGAACTCCGATGGAATTCCAACGTAATTCTGTCGGAATTCCATCATAGTTCCAAAGAATTTCCGATGGGATTCCGACGGAATTAGGACTCTAAAAATTTTGAAAAAAATTTATCGGAATTCCGTCGGAACTTCGTTGGGATCCCATCGGAAATTCTTTGCAACTCCGATGGAATTCCGACGGAATAACGTTGAAAGTTCCGGCGGAATTCTGATAGAACCTATAGGGGGCACTTTCCGGGGAATCTTTCCAAATGGGTTAGTAGATAAAAACGGTTTTAGTCAGACGATATTAATAAACTAGAAAATAAGTAGTACGAGTCAATATTTAGTCAGACTTACTAACTTGATGTAATTTTATCAGTAGTACCAGTGATTTTTAGTCAGACTTAATCCTAATTCAGAAAATCAGTAGTAATAGTCAATGTTACGTCAAACTTTTTATTAATTTTTTTTATTATGTAAATTTTTGTATGTTTCTCCGCCACTTAGATTATTTTTATATAATTACTATAATCCTGTAATTGGTCTTTGACTGTTGGATTTGTTGAATAAATGAAATAAATCCGAAAATCAGTAGTAATAGTAAATGTGACGTCAGACTTTTTATAAATGGGAAAATCAGTAGTAATAGTAAATGTTAAGTCAGACATTTTATTATTATTTATATTCTACTTATATTATTATTCTATTTATATTAAATAATTTAATTTGACATACATTTTTACTATTATAAACGGAAATAATTTTCATTTTTTTAATATATAATGATAAAAATGCATAAAAAGTAATCTTTAACGGGCCATTCGACGACTTAAAAATGCACACACACACACACACCATTTGATATATACATTTACGGTTGAAACTTTTTTATTAGGTAGTTTATAATATTATACGTCGGACCAAACTCAGATTTTGCGCTCGAGAATAGTAAAAAGAAAGACTATATATGTGTAATATATGAACAATAAAGGTTAGAAATTCCGAAAAGAAAAAAAAAAATTTCTTTTTTCCCCGCGCTAAATATTCACGGTTGTAATAGCTTCTTTCCTTTTTTTTTCTCTCTCTCTTTCTCGGTTATAACACATCCGCGAATATAAAAATGACGCCGGAAAAGAGCTAGTCGTTTTCTGCTCGGTACAGCGAGAATTCTCAAAATTTATTGTAAGGAAATACTGGTACTCTGATAAATCGGAGATGCGTGCCAGATATAGAATGACAGACGGTTATATATCCTATATATCGAAAGATAACCTCATTCCCATTTCTGCGTTTCAATGAACATATTATGGTATATAATTTTTTATACAATATATATTCTACGAAAAAAAAGTAATTTTCTTCTTAAAAAGTCTCATAATAAATAATTTTATTTTTTAACATTATTTTATTTTTATGTAATATAATATAATATAATATAATATAATATAATATAATATAATATAATATAATATAATATAATTATATTATTATTATTATTATTATTTTTATTATTACTATTAATAATATTATATTATTACTATATTATAGTTTATTGATGTATTGAAGTAAAAAAGGTTTATAAATTAAAATAAAAAAAAGGTAAATTAATTAATACGCGAAAGAAATATTTGTGAAAATGAAAATAGCCTTGAGGAAGTGACAGCTGGGGTATATATATATATATAGAATTGTGGTTTTCTATACAAGGGACTTCTCTCTCTATATATATACAAGGAAAATTTCGACTAAAATTGAGAGTCATAAATTTACGAAAATTCAACATCGATGAGAAACCAGCTCCAAGTTACATGGATTTCCGGTCGAATCTATATTTAAGGCAGACTAGAACTCCTCCATTTTCGTTCTCAACTGCGGTCGCATTATGAAATATGGTTTGGAAATGTAATGGAAAGGGATTCCAATGCCAGAAGGCAGTTTTCCTCTATCTATATATCTACCTCTCTCTCTCTCACTAATTTGACTTGGATGCTGTTTAATGTCAAAAACAAAAAACAATGCATATCCATCTTTGTTGAAAATTGTTGAGCTATATATATATACCAGAAAAATATTAAATTTTGCAATTTTTCTCTTACAATGAAATTTACGACTTTTTGGAAAACGAAAACTAAATATAATTTGATACAATATAAATTTCAGAAACCGATTTTACCAACAAAACAAAGAGCTAAAGTAACAAAAAAAAAATTTTTTTAAGTCAGATCAAATATTTATTTAATCTACTAATAAAATATTACCAAGTCCGACTGAATATTTACTTGTACTACTGATTTTCATATTTAGTTATTTTGGCTGATTTTAACCGGTTTAATCTACTGATAATTATAGAAAAAAAATTCAGTCTGACTAAATTTTATTTTGCACTACTGAAAAATTTAAGAAAGTCTGACTAAATATTGACTTGTACTAGTGATAAAATTACAAAATCATGAAAGATCTGACTAAATATTTACTTGTACTACTGATAAAACTACAAAATAATAGAAGGCCTGACTAAATATTAACCTTTACTACTGATAAAATTAGAAAAAATTACAAAGGCTGACTATTTAATTGAACTAGTTATATGTCCGACTAAAATCTATTTATACTACTAATATTATTACAGATATTTAAAACGGCTCATAAAATATTTACATGTACTACTGATAAAAAGTACAAAACAGTTAAAAAAAAGTCTAAATAAATTTCTTTTCTTTCTTTTTTCAACTATGTCTGACTAATACCGACTTGTACTACTGAAAAAAATTGAAAAAAAATTACCAAATCCAATTATTTACTTATATTTTACTGATTTTCTAATTTAGAGAATATAGCCTGACTAAAACTGATTTAATCCACTATTAATATTACAACAAATAAAAGGCCTGACTAAATATTGACTTGTACTACTGATAAAATTAAAAAAATGGAAAGTCTGACTAAATATTGACTTGTACTACTGATAAAATTACAAAATCATGAAAGATCTGACTAAATATTTACTTGTACTACTGATAAAACTACAAAAAAATAGAAGGCCTGACTAAATATTAACCTTTACTACTGATAAAATTAGAAAAAATTACAAGGCTGACTATGTAATTGAACTAGTTATATGTCTGACTAAAATCTATTTATACTATTAATATTATTACAGATATTTAAAACGTTTGATCAAATATTTACATGTACTACTGATAAAAGTACAAAAAAGTTAAAAAAAAGTCTAAATAAATTTCTTTTCTTTCTTTTTTCAACTATGTCTGACTAATACCGACTTGCACTACTGAAAAAAATTGAAAAAAAATTACCAAATCCAATTATTTACTTATATTTTACTGATTTTCTAATTTAGAGAATATAGCCTGACTAAAACTGATTTAATTCACTATTAATATTACAACAAATAAAAGGCCTGACTAAATACTGAGTTCTACTACTGATAAAATTACACAAAAAAATGGAAAGTCTGACTAAATATTGACTTGTACTACTGATAAAATTACAAAATCATGAAAGATCTGACTAAATATTTACTTGTACTACTGATAAAACTACAAAAAAAATAGAAGGCCTGACTAAATATTAACCTTTACTACTGATAAAATTAGAAAAAAATACAAAGACTATTTAATTGAACTAGTTAAATGTCCGACAAAAATCTATTTATACTACTAATATTATTACAGATATTTAAAACGGCTGATCAAATATTTACATGTACTACTGATAAAAGTACAAAAAAGTTAAAAAAAAGTCTAAATAAATTTCTTTTCTTTCTTTTTTCAACTATGTCTGACTAATACCGACTTGCACTACTGAAAAAAATTGAAAAAAAATTACCAAATCCAATTATTTACTTATATTTTACTGATTTTCTAATTTAGAAAATATGTCTGACTAAAAACGATTTAATTCACTATTAATATTACAACAAATAAAAGGCCTGACTAAATACTGAGTTCTACTACTGATAAAATTACACAAAAAAATGGAAAGTCTGACTAAATATTGACTTGTACTACTGATAAAATTACAAAATCATGAAAGATCTGACTAAATATTTACTTGTACTACTGATAAAACTACAAAAAAATAGAAGGCCTGACTAAATATTAACCTTTACTACTGATAAAATTAGAAAAAATTACAAAGACTATTTAATTGAACTAGTTAAATGTCCGACAAAAATCTATTTATACTACTAATATTATTACAGATATTTAAAACGGCTGATCAAATATTTACATGTACTACTGATAAAAGTACAAAAAAGTCTAAATAAATTTATTTTCTTTCTTTTATCAACAATGTCTGACTAATACCGACTTGCCCTACTGAAGAAAATTGAAAAAAATTACCAAATCCAATTATTTAGTTATTTTACTAATTTTCTAATACAGAGAATTTGCCTGACTAAAAACGATTTAATCTACTATTAATATTACAAAAAAAGAAGGTCTGACTAAATACTGACTTGTGCTACTAATAAATTACAAAAAATTGAAGGCCTGACTAAATATTTACTTGTACTACTGATAAAAGTACAAAAAAGTTAAAAAAAAAGTCTAAATAAATTTCTTTTCTTTCTTTTTTCACTATGTCTGACTAATATCGACTTGCACTACTGAAAAAACATTGAAAACAAATTACCAAATCCAATTATTTACTTATATTTTACTGATTTTCTAATTTAAAGAATATGTCTGACTAAAAACGATTTAATCTACTATTAATATTACAACAAATAAAAGGCCTGACTAAATATTGACTTCTACTACTGAGAAAATTAAAAAAAATGGAAAGTCTGACTAAATATTGACTTGTACTACTGATAAAACTACAAAAAAATAGAAGGCCTGACTAAATATTAACCTTTACTACTGATAAAATTCCTAAAATGGGAACTAAATTTTGACTTATACTGCTGATAAACTAATATAAAAAAAAATTAGTAAAGCCACCCATGTGTGTATTATAATTGCATTTTCCTTTAAATTACCTAAATATTCATTCATTTGTGAATAAAAAAAAAAATTAATTAAAGAAAAAAGAAAAAGAAGAAGAGAGGGGAAATAAATGTATAGCTGCTAATAAAAAGTCGTTAAAAAGAAGAAATCCAGAAAATCAGAGCGCCTTTGCTGTGGAAAAGTTTCAACGGAAATGAAGGGGTGCGCAATGTCTAGTGGTTAGGTCGTTACGCGTCAGACCAGAAGCTTTGTGGTTAAAAGCGAATTCTCAGTAGTATTAGACTCCGACTGGTCAGACAGAGATCGGGACTCAACTACTGCCTTTTCTCCCCTTTCTCTCTCTCTCTCTCTCTCTCTTTCTCTCTCTCTCTCCCTATTTATACAAATATACTATTCTCTCTTTTTATTTCCCTAATTATTACAGCATAAAATAAAATATATTTTTATATTATATTTATAATTTATAATAATAAATATTTAAATACCCTGCATAGTAATTTTATTTAAATTAAATTATATATATATATATATATATATATATATATTTTATTATTATCAACTTGTCAATTTTCATTAATCTTACAAAAAAAAATTCATTACATTTAATTCTCAACTATCTTTATAAATATCTGAATATTTGCAAATAAAATGAAATTTTTCTTTTTAATTTCATTTAAATATATTATAAATCAAAAAAAAAAAAGAAAGAATTTTTCTCTTCTATTTTTCATAAATTTTAATAATTAAATTCAACACTCTAAAATAAATGTCAAATAATTTTACGTTAATTTTTAATTAAATTATTACAAATTTAAATGAAATCAATATTAACCTGAATTATTTATTAAAAAATTATAATTGTTTCTAATTTGGTTCTCAAATTTGAATTATATATTTATGAGACAACCGCAAGATTAGAGAGAATAAAAATATATTTTTACCATTTCCGGTATTGGACTCGATTTTCCTCTTTCAAAACTTATTATATTTCCCCCCTCGCTTGAAAAGTAATAAAAAGTTATATAAAATAAATTATTGAATTAATTTAACTTTTCAAACGCAATTTGTTGCGTTCAATTTCATTTTTTTTTTTCTATAAATAAAATATTGACACAATGAATTTGCTTCAAACTTTCTGATGTATATTAACGAAAAAAAAAAAAAAAAACTTGATAATTAAAAAGCTGATAATTTGAAATAAATCGAAGAGGTATTCATTCTTTCTCTTCCTTCTTTTCATTGCGACCCGACCTAGATTTCTATTGTTTTTTTTTTTTTTTTTTTTTGTTTTTTTTTAATTGAATCTTTTTATATTCTTAAAATTTATTCACCTAGTTTCAAAATAAAAGTATACGCGTCGTCGCATTGTCTATTTATCAACTTTGCTTTTAATTATTTTTTCTCCTTTTATATAAAACAGAATTTTATAACTCACTTAGTAGTGCATTTAAATTAAAACTTCATTTTCATTTTATATTTTAAATACATTTCTTTAAACACATTCTTAAGTTGATTCTAACGTAGAATAAATAGAAGAAAAAAAATTTTCTTCCTTTTAAAAATTTATTGCTTCTATTTACTGAAAATATTTTTCAAATATAATTTTAATACCAAAATAAAAAATTGAAGTAAAATAAAATTTAAACACCAGCATCAAGTATTAAAATAGAAATTTTATTACCGTTATTATTTATCCGTTTGACATTTTGAATTTGATTATGGTGGAAAACAAGTTTAATATAAATGAAATTTAATTATAAAATGGATTATTTTAATTGTATTTTTGCTTTTAATTTAATCTGTAATGCTTTTTAATATCTCGTAATAATTTTTTATTTATTTGAAAATAAAATCGTTTATATTCGTATTTATATTAAGAATATTTATTAAAAAAAATTTATTTATAAATATTAAAAATTGATATTGTAATACATATTTTTAATTATTATTTTTAATTATTTTTTTAATTATTATTTTTAATTATTAATATTTATTATTATTAAATTTTTTTATTAAAATTATAAATTTCAAATACAAAAAAAATTGTTTAATTTTAAAATTTGAAAAGCAATTTCATTTTCGATAGTACATAAACAATTTTTATATTTCTTATCAAAGTTTGCTTATTCCATGTATATACAATATCAATCTTGTGTTATCGTTTCTTTAATAGAGTTTTCGTATAAGTAAATCTTCACCTCTCGTTTATGGTGCACGTTTCCGTAGTGCGATATGATGTTATGTATTCAATATAACCAAACTATACAATACCATCATTGCAAGAACGATTCACTATGACATACGTATATACCTCCAATATACACCGTATCTGACATTTCATACTCAATATATCAAATTAAATCATCCTATTCCAAGTTCATTATCCATTGTCACAATATAACTTGTAAACAATTTTATCTCATCTATATATATATATTGCACGTATCTGTCATAAAGTCTATATGATCATATTCAGATCATTATCATCATCATATATATGAGATAATGTACATCATTTAACATCGTAAATAGGTTATAAAATAAGAGACGGGGTAATTCGGTAGGGGGTAAAACGAAACTGTTTTATATCTCAAAATGTATTATATAGAGAATTTTAGTTATTTGTGGAAAAACTTGATGTTTCTGTAATTATACTATTTTCAATGTAGCTAATAAATAGTTTATTATAGTTTAACTATGTTGAAACTAGCTAGAAATGTAACGCAACGCACAACAAGTTTTTAGATACTATCTAGTTTCAAGATACTTGAACTATTTTGAAACTATTGCATCTAGATTATTTAGAAAGTTCAGAAAAAGTAACACTATCTAGTTTCTAGATAGAAACTATATTGAAACTATCCAGAAATGTAACGCTTCGCCCTATGGATATTTAAACTACATGAAAACTATATAGAATACAGTACAGTTGAAATACAATTATATTTTTTCTATACAGTTTCTGTATAGTTATACTATACAGAAACTAGCTAGAAATGTAACCCTACGCGCAAGTTTTTAGATACTATCTAGTTTCAGGATACTTGGACTATTTTGAAACTATTGCATCTAGATTATTTAGAAAGTTCAGAAAAAGTACCACTATCTAGTTTCTAGATAGAAACTATATTGAAACTATCCAGAAATGTAACGCTTCGCCCTATGGATATTTAAACTACATGAAAACTATATAGAATACAGTACAGTTGAAATACAATTATATTTTTTCTATACAGTTTCTGTATAGTTATACTATACAGAAACTAGCTAGAAATGTAACCCTACGCGCAAGTTTTTAGATACTATCTAGTTTCAGGATACTTGGACTATTTTGAAACTATTGCATCTAGATTATTTAGAAAGTTCAGAAAAAGTACCACTATCTAGTTTCTAGATAGAAACTATATTGAAACTATCCAGAAATGTAACGCTTCGCCCTACAAGTTTTTGGATATTTAAACAACATGAAAACTATGTAAAATACCGTACAGTTGAAGTAAAATTATATTTTTTCTATACAGTTTCTGTATAGTTATACTATAAAGAAACTAGCTAGTAATGTAACGCTACGACTATCCAGTTTCTAGACACTTAAACTATGAGGAAACTATCTTGAACTTCTGCAATATTTAGAAACATCAGGACAGTTTTATGCTCCAGTTTCTAGATAGGTAAACTATATGGAAACTTTCTATTTAGATAAGTATCTACAACAAGATAGTATAACTTTTCCTGTCCCTTCTAAATAACCTACACTAGTTTACATATATAACTATACAAAAACTTGTTAGGCGTAGCATTACATTTCTAGCTAGTTTTAATATAGTTAAACTATACAGTGACAATATAAAAAAAATAGTATAAGTGTAAAAATAGAAGCCATATCCCTAAAAGAATATCGTTTCTTAGCTGAATATAAATAAATTTAAAAAAAAAATTGAACAAAATTCTCTCTATTCAATCCTACATAAGAACAACGAAGTTTTAATTGACGAGACACTATATAGAATAACAAAAGAAGCAGATTTAAACAATTCTGCAGAAGACTTTAAATAGAATTCCTTAAGCTCAACAATAACTAACAAGAAAAGAATCTCGTTTCTAAGGTAACTACAGTTTTCCCATCTTCCAGCAAATAAACGATCCCCGGAGAGACTATTGAAGCGGAGAATCTCTACCAAAATGAAATTTCGATTCATTCTTCCTTAAAGGATAAAAAAAAGCCTTTCTGAATGACACCCAATTGTGCGCATAAAATTGACGAGATATGAAAAGGAAGAATAATTAAATATTAATTTAAAAAAAAAACTACCAAATTGAATTTTATTTTTATTTGTAGCAACGGATTAAGAATGAAGATATCTAAGTATATATATATATATAGAAAATGAAGTTAGTCAATTTGAAAATAGACGCAGTGGGTAAATTTGTCATAGAGATTGTCGACATGCGGTTACGAAAGAAAAAGAGAGGCCAAAGCACGTAGCTTGTTACCACTTGTTTATCTACTGCAGGGTCGTTTTCCATGAACCTCAGAAAACCTCTCTGCCATATACGTCTTTAACCCCAGCGACATACTAAAACGTTCCCCACTACCACAACTCATTAGATTCTTTACATGGCAAAGTCGTATTATTACATTTTCAAACATTCGAAAATCTTATTTTCCTCCAAATTTTAAATCGTTCATAAAAAATAAAAAACTACACTTCAATGAAAAAATAAGAAAATAAATACGCAAATTTTTTAGTCATAGTTATTTGTCCTAGATCAAAGTAAATTAAAAATTTTTAGTCTCGGGCAGTTTCAAACAAAACAGGTATGGGACACTTTTTGTTTAATCCAGAAAATGCTGAATTAGAACAAAAAAAATTTAGGGATTTTATAAAACTTCGAGATAATCGTACCGACAAACAGCCAAACGCTTACCCGGAAGTTGTCTACAAAAAATGTATGACGAATTTTAAAATCATTGAGATAATCGGTCCAGACCAATTTTATGGCGCACTTTTTGATTGGTCCAGCGGATGCTGAGCTACACTCAAATAAATTTCGGAAAAATTTTTTAAAAATTAAATTTTCGAGATAATCGTTCCGGAATACCATAACTGTCTTTAGCAAATAGTAGCGAACAAAAAATGTATGGCGCACAGTTTGATTGGTCCAGCGGATGCTGAGCTAGAGTAAAAAACAAATTCGGAAAAAATTGCGATAAATTAAATTCGCTAGATAATCGTTCAAGAATACTGCCATAGTGATTAGAAGAAAGTTCTGAACAAAAAATGTATGGCGCACTTTTAGATTGGTCCAGCGGAAGCTGAGCTACACTAAAAAACATTTTGGAAAAATTTGCGAAACATTAAATTCGCGAGATAATCTCTCGGGAATAATGCCAAAAAATTGAGCAAAAAGTCTCGAACAAAAAATGTATGGCGCACTTTTTGATTGGTCCAGCGGATGCTGAGCTACACTAGAAAACAAATTTAGAAAAAATTTAGAAAAATTAAATTTGCGAGATAATCGTACCGGAATACCGCCAATAAAATAGGGAAAAAGTTTCCAACAAAAAATGTATGGCGCACTTTTTGATTGGTCCAGCGGATGCTGAGCTACACTAAAAAACATTTTGGAAAAATTTGCGAAACATTAAATTCGCAAGATAATCTCTCGGGAATAATGCCAAAAAATTGAGCAAAAAGTCTCGAACAAAAAATGTATGGCGCACTTTTTGATTGGTCCAGCAAATGCTGAACTAGAGTAAAAAACAAATTCGGAAAAAATTGCGATAAATTAAATTCGCTAGATAATCGTTCGGGAATACCACCATAGTGATTAGAAGAAAGTTCTGAACAAAAAATGTATGGCGCACTTTTAGATTGGTCCAGCGGATGCTGAGCTACACTAAAAAACATTTTGGAAAAATTTTCGAAAAATTAAATTCGCAAGATAATCTCTCGGGAATAATGCCAAAAAATTGAGCAAAAAGTCTCGAACAAAAAATGTATTGCGCACTTTTTGATTGGTCCAGCGGATGCTGAGCTACACTCAAAAAACTGTGAAAAATTTTCGAAAATTTAAATTTGTGAGATAATCGTTCGGGAATACCGCCAAAAAAATAGTCAAAAAGTTCGGAACAAAAAATGTATGGCGCACTTTTTGATTGGTCCAGCGGATGCTGAGCTACACTAAAAAACATTTTGGAAAAATTTTCGAAACATTAAATTCGCTAGATAATCGTTCGGGAATACCGCCATAGTGATTAGAAGAAAGTTCTGAACAAAAAATGTATGGCGCACATTTTGATTGGTCCAGCGGATGCTGAGCTACACTCAAATAAATTTCGGAAAAAATGACGAAAAATTAAATTTGCGAGATAATCGTTCGGGAATACCGCCAAAAAAATAGTCAAAAAGTTCTGAACAAAAAATGTATAGCGCACTTTTTGATTGGTCCAGCGGATGCTGAGGTACACAAGGAAACAAATTTAGAAAAAATTTAGAAAAATTAAATTTGCGAGATAATCGTACCGGAATACCGCCAATAAAATAGGGAAAAAGTTTCGAACAAAAAATGTTTGGCTCACTTTTTGATTGGTCCAGCGGATGCTGAGCTACACTCAAATAAATTTCGGAAAAATTTTTGAAAAATTAAATTTTCGAGATAATCATTCCGGAATACCATAACTGTCTTTAGCAAATAGTAGCGAACAAAAAATGTATGGCGCACTTTTTGATTGGTCCAGCGGATGCTGAACTAGAGTAAAAAACAAATTCGGAAAAAATTGCGATAAATTAAATTCGCTAGATAATCGTTCGGGAATACCACCATAGTGATTAGAAGAAAGTTCTGAACAAAAAATGTATGGCGCACTTTTAGATTGGTCCAGCGGATGCTGAGCTACACTCAAAAAAAGTGGGAAAAATTTTCGAAAATTTAAATTTGTTAGATAATCGTTCGGGAATACCGCCAAAAAAATAGTCAAAAAGTTCTGAACAAAAAATGTATAGCGCACTTTTTGATTGGTCCAGCGGATGCTGAAGTACACAAGGAAACAAATTTAGAAAAAATTTAGAAAAATTAAATTCGCTAGATAATCGTTCGGGAATACCACCATAGTGATTAGAAGAAAGTTCTGAACAAAAAATGTATAGCGCACTTTTTGATTGGTCCAGCGGATGCTGAGGTACACAAGGAAACAAATTTAGAAAAAATTTAGAAAAATTAAATTTGCGAGATAATCGTACCGGAATACCGCCAATAAAATAGGGAAAAAGTTTCCAACAAAAAATGTATGGCGCACTTTTTGATTGGTCCAGCGGATGCTGAGCTACACTAAAAAACATTTTGGAAAAATTTGCGAAACATTAAATTCGCAAGATAATCTCTCGGGAATAATGCCAAAAAATTGAGCAAAAAGTCTCGAACAAAAAATGTATGGCGCACTTTTTGATTGGTCCAGCAAATGCTGAACTAGAGTAAAAAACAAATTCGGAAAAAATTGCGATAAATTAAATTCGCTAGATAATCGTTCGGGAATACCACCATAGTGATTAGAAGAAAGTTCTGAACAAAAAATGTATGGCGCACTTTTAGATTGGTCCAGCGGATGCTGAGCTACACTAAAAAACATTTTGGAAAAATTTTCGAAAAATTAAATTCGCAAGATAATCTCTCGGGAATAATGCCAAAAAATTGAGCAAAAAGTCTCGAACAAAAAATGTATTGCGCACTTTTTGATTGGTCCAGCGGATGCTGAGCTACACTCAAAAAACTGTGAAAAATTTTCGAAAATTTAAATTTGTGAGATAATCGTTCGGGAATACCGCCAAAAAAATAGTCAAAAAGTTCGGAACAAAAAATGTATGGCGCACTTTTTGATTGGTCCAGCGGATGCTGAGCTACACTAAAAAACATTTTGGAAAAATTTTCGAAACATTAAATTCGCTAGATAATCGTTCGGGAATACCGCCATAGTGATTAGAAGAAAGTTCTGAACAAAAAATGTATGGCGCACATTTTGATTGGTCCAGCGGATGCTGAGCTACACTCAAATAAATTTCGGAAAAAATGACGAACAATTAAATTTGCGAGATAATCGTTCGGGAATACCGCCAAAAAAATAGTCAAAAAGTTCTGAACAAAAAATGTATAGCGCACTTTTTGATTGGTCCAGCGGATGCTGAGGTACACAAGGAAACAAATTTAGAAAAAATTTAGAAAAATTAAATTTGCGAGATAATCGTACCGGAATACCGCCAATAAAATAGGGAAAAAGTTTCGAACAAAAAATGTTTGGCTCACTTTTTGATTGGTCCAGCGGATGCTGAGCTACACTCAAATAAATTTCGGAAAAATTTTTGAAAAATTAAATTTTCGAGATAATCATTCCGGAATACCATAACTGTCTTTAGCAAATAGTAGCGAACAAAAAATGTATGGCGCACTTTTTGATTGGTCCAGCGGATGCTGAACTAGAGTAAAAAACAAATTCGGAAAAAATTGCGATAAATTAAATTCGCTAGATAATCGTTCGGGAATACCACCATAGTGATTAGAAGAAAGTTCTGAACAAAAAATGTATGGCGCACTTTTAGATTGGTCCAGCGGATGCTGAGCTACACTCAAAAAAAGTGGGAAAAATTTTCGAAAATTTAAATTTGTTAGATAATCGTTCGGGAATACCGCCAAAAAAATAGTCAAAAAGTTCTGAACAAAAAATGTATAGCGCACTTTTTGATTGGTCCAGCGGATGCTGAAGTACACAAGGAAACAAATTTAGAAAAAATTTAGAAAAATTAAATTCGCTAGATAATCGTTCGGGAATACCACCATAGTGATTAGAAGAAAGTTCTGAACAAAAAATGTATAGCGCACTTTTTGATTGGTCCAGCGGATGCTGAGGTACACAAGGAAACAAATTTAGAAAAAATTGCGATAAATTAAATTCGCTAGATAATCGTTCGGGAATACCACCATAGTGATTAGAAGAAAGTTCTGAACAAAAAATGTATAGCGCACTTTTTGATTGGTCCAGCGGATGCTGAGCTACACTCAAATAAATTTCGGAAAAATTTTTGAAAAATTAAATTTTCGAGATAATCATTCCGGAATACCATAACTGTCTTTAGCAAATAGTAGCGAACAAAAAATGTATGGCGCACTTTTTGATTGGTCCAGCGGATGCTGAACTAGAGTAAAAAACAAATTCGGAAAAAATTGCGATAAATTAAATTCGCTAGATAATCGTTCGGGAATACCACCATAGTGATTAGAAGAAAGTTCTGAACAAAAAATGTATGGCGCACTTTTAGATTGGTCCAGCGGATGCTGAGCTACACTAAAAAACATTTTGGAAAAATTTTCGAAAAATTAAATTCGCAAGATAATCTCTCGGGAATAATGCCAAAAAATTGAGCAAAAAGTCTCGAATAAAAAATGTATTGCTCACTTTTTGATTGGTCCAGCGGATGCTGAGCTACACTAGAAAACAAATTTGGAAAAATTTCCGAAAAATAAAATTTGCGAGATAACCGGTCGGGAATACCGCCAAAAAAATGAGCAAAATGTCTCGTACAAAAAATGTATGGCGCACTTTTAGATTGGTCCAGCGGATGCTGAGCTACACTCAAATAAATTTCGGAAAAATTTTTGAAAAATTAAATTTTCGAGATAATCATTCCGGAATACCATAACTGTCTTTAGCAAATAGTAGCGAACAAAAAATGTATAGCGCACTTTTTGATTGGTCCAGCGGATGCTGAGCTAGAGTAAAAAACAAATTCGGAAAAAATTGCGATAAATTAAATTTGCGAGATAATCGTACCGGAATACCGCCAATAAAATAGGGAAAAAGTTTCGAACAAAAAATGTATGGCGCACTTTTTGATTGGTCCAGCGGATGCTGAGCTACACTCAAAAAAAGTGGGAAAAATTTTCGAAAATTTAAATTTGTTAGATAATCGTTCGGGAATACCGCCAAAAAAATAGTCAAAAAGTTCTGAACAAAAAATGTATAGCGCACTTTTTGATTGGTCCAGCGGATGCTGAGGTACACTAGAAAACAAATTTAGAAAAAATTTAGAAAAATTAAATTTGCGAGATAATCGTACCGGAATACCGCCAATAAAATAGGGAAAAAGTTTCGAACAAAAAATGTATGGCGCACTTTTTGATTGGTCCAGCGGATGCTGAGCTACACTCAAATAAATTTCGGAAAAATTTTTGAAAAATTAAATTTTCGAGATAATCATTCCGGAATACCATAACTGTCTTTAGCAAATAGTAGCGAACAAAAAATGTATGGCGCACTTTTTGATTGGTCCAGCGGATGCTGAACTAGAGTAAAAAACAAATTCGGAAAAAATTGCGATAAATTAAATTCGCTAGATAATCGTTCGGGAATACCACCATAGTGATTAGAAGAATGTTCTGAACAAAAAATGTATGGCGCACTTTTAGATTGGTCCAGCGGATGCTGAGCTACACTAAAAAACATTTTGGAAAAATTTTCGAAAAATTAAATTCGCAAGATAATCTCTCGGGAATAATTCCAAAATATTGAGCAAAAAGTCTCGAACAAAAAATGTATTGCGCACTTTTTGATTGGTCCAGCGGATGCTGAGCTACACTCAAAAAAAGTGGGAAAAATTTTCGAAAATTTAAATTTGTTAGATAATCGTTCGGGAATACCGCCAAAAAAATAGTCAAAAAGTTCTGAACAAAAAATGTATAGCGCACTTTTTTATTGGTCCAGCGGATGCTGAGGTACACTAGAAAACAAATTTAGAAAAAATTTAGAAAAATTAAATTTGCGAGATAATCGTACCGGAATACCGCCAATAAAATAGGGAAAAAGTTTCGAACAAAAAATGTATGGCGCACTTTTTGATTGGTCCAGCGGATGCTGAGCTACACTCAAATAAATTTCGGAAAAATTTTTGAAAAATTAAATTTTCGAGATAATCATTCCGGAATACCATAACTGTCTTTAGCAAATAGTAGCGAACAAAAAATGTATGGCGCACTTTTTGATTGGTCCAGCGGATGCTGAACTAGAGTAAAAAACAAATTCGGAAAAAATTGCGATAAATTAAATTCGCTAGATAATCGTTCGGGAATACCACCATAGTGATTAGAAGAATGTT
Organism: Leptopilina boulardi; assembly: GCF_019393585.1. Classification (NCBI taxonomy): domain Eukaryota; kingdom Metazoa; phylum Arthropoda; class Insecta; order Hymenoptera; family Figitidae; genus Leptopilina; species Leptopilina boulardi. The sequence continues at coordinate 973,887 of NW_026137838.1, forward strand.
CTGAACAAAAAATGTATGGCGCACTTTTAGATTGGTCCAGCGGATGCTGAGCTACACTAAAAAACATTTTGGAAAAATTTTCGAAAAATTAAATTCGCAAGATAATCTCTCGGGAATAATACCAAAAAATTGAGCAAAAAGTCTCGAATAAAAAATGTATTGCTCACTTTTTGATTGGTCCAGCGGATGCTGAGCTACACTAGAAAACAAATTTGGAAAAATTTCCGAAAAATAAAATTTGCGAGATAACCGGTCGGGAATACCGCCAAAAAAATGAGCAATATGTCTCGTACAAAAAATGTATGGCGCACTTTTTGATTGGTCCAGCGGATGCTGAGCTACACTAAAAAACATATTGGAAAAATTTTCGAAAAATTAAATTATCGAGATAATCCTTCCGGAATACCACCAATAAAATGAACAAAAAGTATCGAACAAAAAATGTATTGCGCACTTTTTGATTGGTCCAGCGGATGCTGAGGTACACTAGAAAACAAATTTGGAAAAAATTTAGAAAAATTAAATTTTTCGGGATAATTGTTCCGGAATACCGCCAAATTATAAACCCGTGAGTCTCGAACAAAAAATGTATTTCGCACTTTTTGATTGGTCCAGCAGATGCTGAGCTAGGTCATAATAAATTTTTAGACTTTTTGAATTGTCGAGACATTCGCTCCGGAATTAAATTAGAATAATTTTTATTTCTTTTTAAAATTAAAATAATGTTTTATCAAATAATATTTGTGACGTGTGAATCATCACTATTTTCCCCACAGAATTTTGAAGTAAAAAAAATGCATAAAAAGGTAAAATCTTTCTTTGAAGTGGCGAAAGGGAAAAACATATTAAACCAAGTTACATTTGTGTAATGAACGTCATAAAAGAGAAAAAGAGAATTTTTCGAGAATATAAAATAGAACCATAACAAAAAAGGAAAACTACTCGCGGTTGCAGTTATTATTGTATTATATGGATTCATACAGGAAATGCGACATTATCATCTCGTTTATATAATTTTGTTACTTACACACACACACACACTTTTTGAACTCAAAAAAACAAACGACAATTTAAGAATCGGTATTAAAAAAGAAAATCTCTTCTTTTATTTATAATAAGTTCGTATTCATTTTATCTGGAATTTAGAATCTACACTCCCTTTTTTTAATATTCTAAAAAAAATTGTAATTAATAAATTGTAAAATTTCTATTGTTAATTTACCCATTGTAAATTAGTTTTAGAAAATATTCATCATTTTCGTATAAATTAACAAAAGAAAAAAAATTTAATAAATATAGAAAAAAACGAATGAGCACTATAGGGTAATAAGAGTAGAGGAACAATATCTGATGACGAGGACTATGACCGATTCTAATTAAGGCGTTAATTGGGCCATCGTTAAATAGAGTTAATCATAGGTTGCGAATCGATGAAACTTGAACTGCGGTGTGAAAGCACAGACACTCGCGCTCGCTCATAGAGAGAATGAAAAAGAGGAAAAGAGAGAGAGAGAGAGAGCTAATAATTTTCCCAAACTCTCAAACTATTTTATCAGGTACTTCCTTTATCGTAAAAATACATGATTCAATCATTAATTAAACACAGCTTCCGCATTTGCATTCATTGCTCTCGTCAAACCTACTTGTCCCAAATTTACATAAAATGTGTTCAAAAAAAAAAAAAAAAATTGGCGAATAAGGCCAAAAGTCCAAATGTATTTTTTTATTATACACAGAAAAAAATTGATTTGATTTAAATATAATCGATTACTGTTGTCAAATAAATATTTAGTCGAACCAAATATAATTTTTATTCGAACCAAATAAATATTTTATCGAACTAAAAAATAAATTTAAAAACAAAAGAATATAAAAAAAATTGTAAAAAAAGTCAATTTGTCTATTATTGTTATTATTTATCAAAAAAAAAAAATATTAAAAAATAGTACCGGGCAAATCTGGGATTTACAAGAAAGTTTGTTTGGATTTCATCTAGCTAGAGAGAGAATAAGGATTTTGTTCGAGATGAACGTTTAAATGATATTCGGCCACGAAGAGACAGTAGCAAAAGAGAGAATCTATTTCCTCGCTTTTAAAGAAGAAATCCTGATTCAAAGAGTTATTGCTTTTCTGCAAAGTTAACCCTTTACTGATCCTCGCACAACCACAAAGTTCCTCATCAAACTTATATAAAGAAGAATCTAAACGTCTTTCTCTTAATTTAAATAAGAACGTGAAGATATGCTCTGTGTCTACTTAAAAAGGAAGAGCGTCAACAGTTGGAAGGGCGGAATAATTTCAAAGTACTTCATTAAGTCTTTCAAACGTCACGATGAGATAAAGAATTGTTTTTTCCACCGCCCCCCTCCAAAAAACAAGAATTGGGAGGAATTTTTTTTTTTATTGAAAAATTTTTCCTACAAAAAATATTTAATTCAAATAATCGGTTACTTGACTATTGTCAAATAAATATTTACTTTAATTAATAATAATATAATTATTTTTATTATGATTATTAATAATTATTATAATTATTATAATAATTATAATAATTCTTTTTATTCCTAATATTATTAATTATTAATTATTGTATTTGAACGAATATAATTTTTGTATTTGAAAAAAAATGCAATTTAATTGACTCAAAAAAGAAAATTATTTGATTTAAGTAAACATTTATTTGATAATAGTAAAGTAACCGCGATTATTTCAATAAAATAAAATTTTTTTCCCTTTTCAATCGAAATCATCTGATTGAAAATTTTCCCTTACAATTTTCTTAAAATGTGTATATAGTTTTTTTTTTTTTTAGTTAGTAACTAACGAAGTGAATTTTCTTATATGCAGAAAATCTTTGTTATCTTATAAAAGTCAATTTATCTTAGCCGGATGAATTTAGCCTTTAATTTACTATTATGTTTCACTTTATATAAAAAATAGATTTTTAATTTCTTTTTGAATAGAAATTTTTAATGAAAAGTTTTAAGAGAAACTTTCCGTTTTAATAAATTTCGCAATATATTTTTCGATGAAAAATGGGAAAAATTTTGTGACCTCATTGCAGAAAAAAATAAAAAATATGGCTCAAAGGAACAATATATAGAAAAGCAGTTATATACGTAATATATATATATATATATATCTGAAAGTCCTTTCAGCTGTTGTGAACCTCGCATTTGTGATAAAGTGCTCTTTGACACTGTAGGCCCTGCAACAAGCTCTAAGAAGCTAAGAGGCTTTTGGCTTCTGTTAGATTATTCACGATTTGACTCTCTATTGCATCCTAGGACCACCACCATCACTAGTATCGCTTGTCGGACGATGTGTACATCCTCTCAAAACTGAAAAGCACTAGACACCCATGAATAATCAATTTACGAGAAGCCACCCTTTATACGTCGACAGATGTATTTTTCATTTTTTTTTCCTATTTTCTTTTGTTTAAAAAAAATTTTTTTTCCTAAATCGACAAATCTATAGATTTTTTGTAAACAATTTCGAAAAAAAAAATTCCGATTTTTTTCATCTATTTCTCAATTTTTATGATTCAAATAATCGTTTATACTTGACTATTATCAAATATTTACTAAAATCAAATAATTTTTATTTACCTCAAATAAATTGCATTTGAACTAATAATATTAATTAATTATTAAGTAATAATATTAATTATAAATCCCTTATGAAAATTTCTTATAAGAAAATAATATAATATAAAAATTATTTATTTTAAAGAATATAAATGTTCCTGACAATTTGTACAATCAAATAATTCTTTCTTTAAATATTTGGTATGGTTACCTTTAATATTTTTATTTTGATGAGTCTTCTATCGGCACCTGTTGTATTGATTTCCTAAGATCTTGAGTGGTTAAGATTTTTATTACCGCACGTAACCACTGAGAAATATGATAATTTTTTCTTTTCCGTTTAATATGTGGGGCATAATAAGAAAAAATCATTCGCTTGTTGGATAGTTTATTGAATAATCCAAATTATCCTTTTTCGGGTAGAAAAAAAATATTATTATCTAGAAAAAATAAATAAATCTCTAACCTTATAGTCTCCAGTTGATGATCTATTTTGGATGATGGAAATCTTCTGGAAACATACACACGCGATTTAAAAAAAAAAATTCGAACACTCCCGAATTTAAAAAAATTTTTTGAAAACAAAATACTTTTATCTTAAAATTTAAGCGATCGCGGTTTTAAAAATTTCGAACACTCCCGAAAAAAAATATTTACTAAAATGAAAAAGAAATGAATTTAAACACAAATTTTTCGATCGCGATTTTAAAAATTCGAACACTCGTGAAGTATTTTAATCTGAAAAATATAAAATAAAAAAAAGTTAAAGAAAAAAGTAGAGAAAAATTTTGGTTTAAAAATTATAAAATTTACACTAGCTACGTCTAAACAGGTCACTACGCAAATTACAACTGATTTATAATTATCTTTGGGATTTCCTATCTATGTTATTATGACCCTCAGCTTTGTATTAACAATGTAAACATTCAGCTTAGGATGCAGGTACTATAAAGGTAATAAAATTCCAAAATTGTTTCGATACATTTAAAATAATACCAAAATAAGAATTTTCAAATATTTATACTTTTATTAAAAAAAAATTTAATAATTATAAAATTAAAAATAGTAATTTAAGAAATTTTGATTTTTTTTCTTAAATTTTATTTCTTTTTTCAATTTTTAATTTTTTTAAGAATAAAATGCATGGAAAATATTCTCAAAAGAGTTTCGTTTTGTGCAGTTGTAATAAAATTAAAAATATATAAAATTCAATAAAAAAAATTAATAAAATTTCAATATATTGTTAATTAAAATTTCCTTGCGAAATAATAAAATAATCTATAACTGGCAGAGGTAGAATATAATAATTATTTGAAATTCGAATAATTATTGATTTGTGAAAAATCTTTACTCCCCCCCCCCCACGTACATTATTCGAGGCAACGAGTTATGCAGTTTAAGCTTATAATTAATGAGTTTTGAGGATCGACTTAAACTTTAAATTAAGGTCTTCTCGTTCTACAGTGAGTGCAAGAGAGAAAGAGAGAGAGAAAGGAAAGAGACTATACAGAGCTCAACAATTCCTCCTTTCTCGTGGAGAAAAGGAGGAAAGAAAAAATAAAATAAAGATGGGAAATGAGGAGAGAGAGAGAGAGAGAGACGTGGACAACAGGATGGAAAAGTCGATATTACTTGGCAGTCGTATTGGACCGACTACCTAACTATTAGTCTCGTACTTCGTCGAGTTAAACTTTCATCCAACAAGTTTTCTTTAATGAAGCTTTCTTTACGTTCTCTCCCTTCGTTTCTATACGTCATCACTTTATACTTTTAATAAACAACAATTGAAACTTCAATTTTATATTAATTACACATTAGTGCGAATATTTTTGTTTCCTGAGTTCAATTGCAAACATTTTTTTTCGTATTTTTAACTAAAATATAAATTAAAATTAAAAAATTTAATTTATTTCTAAATAAAAACAGTTTAAGCAACTGAAAAAAAATTATTTTATTTAAATAATCGGTTACTTTAATATTATCAAATAAATATTTATTTTTATTAAATAATTACTAATTACCAATTAATTATATAATTATAATTATTTATATTAAATAATTATAATTATAATTATAATTATTTATATTAAATAATTATTATCTGATTCAAATAAAAATTATTCGGTTCAAGTAAATGTTTGTTTGATAATAGTAAAGTAACTGATTATTTGAATCAAATAATTTTTTTTCTAATTTAAATAACAAAAATTGAAAGATATTTTTTTAACGATTGTTTAATGATAATTTTGTTAAAATATTTTTCAAAATTAAATTTCAAATGAAAATTTGATTAAATATCATTACAATATATTCTCTGAATTTCAAATAGAGAGCACAAAGAAGATCATTCAAGATAACAAAAAAAAAGTCATTCTGTTTCAGACAATTGATATAAAATTCAATGAAAAAGTTCAAAAGAGAAGAAAAAAAATTGTTATTATAATGAAAAGGGAATTAAAAAAAAAATTTAGCAATATTCAAGAAACTCAAAAATTGCTTTCTTGTAATATAATAAATTATATTAATTTATATTATAATAATTATAATATAATAATAAAATATTAGATTTTACTATAAATATACATTTTATCACAAACTTCATTTCTCATAAATTAATTCAAGACTCAGAAATAAACTACATTATTACCTTTCATTTCCTTAAATTTTATTGAATTGTTGCTTTTAACTGTAACGATCTAATTCATTTAAACCAACGAGAAACACTTGTATTATATTGTTAATTAACAATATCCATTTACTCGGTCTTTATTTCTATATTTGTTTCGATTATTTTATTCATTAAGAAGTGGAGATTTAAAAAAAAAAAATTTTTTTCAAAAAATCGAATCAAAATAATTTTAACGAATTAAAAGTAGATGGAATTTTTTTTTAATAAAAAAACAAATATAAAAAAATTATCAAACTAAAAATATTTATAATTTATTTATAATTTATATATAATATATTTTAATAAATATAATAACGAATAAAATGCATGGATTATAATATTCTCAAATAGAAGTCAATATTCTATTAAAATTTTAAAATATTTTCTTTTATTGATTCTTTAATCGATTTCACGTATAATTTAAATTAAATTATATAAAAGTGTAATTAATATAATTTAATGAAATGAGCTATTGCTTTTCAATAATCTATATATATATACATTCAATCAAAAAAAATCTACCTGAAAATTTGGAGAACGAGGTCAGATAAGTTCATATAGTTTGATTAAAATCGTGAAAAGCGAATAATGTTCAAGGGTCCATGAAACGAATTTCACTTTGTAGGTTTTGCACTTCTGTTTCGGTGAAACAGAGATATTCGCGTCAGATCACTCGTATATAAATGTGTAACGATGTAACATGCAACATTATTGCTAAATCTGTTCTGTGGTTTTCTATTCGTACCATTTTGTACTATACATATCGCCAATACCAATATATATATATATACATTCATGTACTAAAATGCTTCACAAACAAAATAAAATTGTTACTTTTATTATTACTTGATTTCCAAAGCTAAAAAGCGCTTTATAAAAAAATATGTGAAATTTTTTTTTTCTTTTTTTTTCATAAAAATAATTCCTGGAAATTGACATATATATTTCATTTATTAATATTTTATTATTGTTATTATTATTAATAAATTTTTATTTGTTGCTATATATTTGATATTTTATTTATTAATATTTAAAGAAAAAAAAATTATTCTAAATTAAAAAATATAATTTCATTTTTCGATAAAAGAATATAAGTGTTTTTTTTTTAATTTATTGATTCATGATGAAAATAGATCTTAATATATAAGAAAATAAATGACTATATTTGTTGAGGCGTTGAAGCAAGTTTTGACAGAATGTCGATAAGTACAAAGTCTGACACAGTTTCAAAAGTTTCGTCTCATAATTTACAATTATATTTGCAATTTATAAGAACAAAACAAAGGAAATATAATCCTATTGAAATTATTTAAATTTAGAACTGTACTCTTTTTTTTGAAATCAAAAAATATTTGCGATATTAAAAAAAATTTTTTTTTAAACAAATTTCTTTTCGATTTAAAGACATTTTTTTTTTATTTTCAGAATATAATTCCATGAGATAACTTTTTCTTATTTAAAGAATATAATTTCCACATCCAGAGAAATTATATATTTATCTCAGAGGTAAATAACTATTTATTTGGTTGAAATAAATTTTATTTGGTTTTTAAATAAATTTTATTCTCTTTAAATAAATTTTATTTGATATAAATAAAAAAAAAAAAAATTTAATTTGCCATAAATAAAATTTCGTCTGTGCTAAATTAAATTTTTTTTATATGAAACTTTTGACTGTGCTCAATAATTTTGTTTGCAAATAACAATAAAAAAAAAAAAGTTATCAGGCTATGAGACAAATATATGATTCAAATAAATTTTATTTGTTGCAAATAAATAAAATATTTCTCTGAATGTATGAATAAGAGAAAACTTTTTTTTTATAAAAATTTATATTTTTTTTTTATAAAAAATTATATTCAAATGCTAAAAAAATTTAATCCATTAATAAAATTAGGTACTTCTTTTAAAATTTAAAATAAAAAAAAAAAAAAAGAAGAATAAAATTTTCGACAATAAATTCCATTAGAATTCATTATAATAATAGAATAGAAAAGAGGACCATTTCCCCTAGGAGAGTGAGATGAATTTCCCAGTCGGTTTCTAGTATATTCACACATTTCTGTAGATTTGTACGGTGGAATACGTTGCAAAACGTTTCCATATACAGCTCTATCGTATATACGGGTGCGTTGCAATGCAGTGATGCATGGCATGCATTAGGAAGATTTAACGCTTGATACATAAATATGCATGTGTGTATAATTATATACATATGTATATACATTTATGTGCATGAGCACACAAATAATGTAACTACTTATTTGTTTTACTTCACGTTACATATATACATATATACGCGGCTCTATTTTAGAATTTCTCCAAAATTTACACTAATTTTATATTATTATAAATCATATATATATATATATAGAAGAATGTAAATTCATTAAATTTAAGGTAAGAATTATTTTATTCTTAAAATAAGAAACAATTTTTAAATTCGTGAATATTCTCATTTTAAAAATATTCTAATTTCAAACTATTTTTATTTATTTATTTATTTATTTAGGAATTTTAAGTTATAAAATATTTTTTTTTTTAAATATTTTAATTGCAACTTTTCTAATTTGAAAAAAAATATTCTAATTTCAAACTATTCTAATTTGCAAAAAATTCATTTTTTAAAAATATTTCCCTTGCAAACTGTTCTAATTTGAAAAATATTTTTATTTTAGAAATATTTTAATTTTAAACTATTTTAATTTAAAAATTATTCTTATTTTAGAAATATGATTGAGAATTGAGAATGACATTAATTCTCTTGTAGAGAACATTAATAATGAATAAAAAAAATTGTCTTTAATAGAAAAAAAAAATTTAATCGATAAACAATTTTAAAAAACACTGCTTTGGATCAGAAAAATTTTTCTTAAATGTTAAAAAAAACACTTGATGAAAATATATAAATATAGAAAAATTGAATAATTGCTTTGAATTAAAAAATATTTAATTGAAAAAGTATAGTATTTAATTAATTTATTATTAAATTATTATTATTTTTTATTATTTATTATTAATTATTTAATTAATTTATTGATTAAAGCAATATTAAATTATTTTAATTCAATAATTAGTAAAATTATAATAATTATTTATTAAAAATTATTATTTACAATAATTATAAATAAATAATTATATATAGTTATTATAAATAATAATTATAACAATAATTATAATACATAATAAATTAATATTAAAATAATTAAATAAATAATAATAATAATTAATAATAATAATAATAATAATAATAATAATAATAATAATAATAATTAATATTAGTCAAAAGAAAAAATAAAATAATTAAATTCAACTATTTCAAAATTAAATCGCTCAAAAATTCCTTTGAGAATAATTCATAAAGCCCTATTAAATTTTAATATATAAATAATATCTGCATGAAAAAGTTCACATATGTTCACGATATTATTCTAAATTATATACTCAAGTCTACGGGGTTGCCACGAATGTATTTGTTAATTGTAGTCTAGTGCATAACTACCATTACTCAAAAAGAGACGAGCTTGTAAAATTCACTTTTCTACCCTCGTGTATATATATATATATATATATATATATATATATATATATATATATATATATATATATATATATATATATATATATATATGTATAAGGAAAAATAAGAAGAGGAAAAAAAACTGCGAGTTAAACTTGATGGACTAAATGTAGAGTGTACATTGTCACGAAAAAAAAAAGAAAAAGCAGGAAAGTAGATATAATTTTTCTGGTCCTAGAAAGAACGCATTTTCCTGAAAAATACTAACATTTTCCTCGTATATTTCGAATTCTTTATAATGAGGAAAAATTTGTTTCCGTGTGCTTTACAAAACACAACGTAACCGAAATTTCTGTTTTTTATTATTTTTTTTTTTTTTTAAAAAAGAGAAAAAAAAATTCGTTTCATTAACAACTCATTAAAATGAGAATTTAAATCTTTAGCCAAGGGATTTTTTACCTAATTAATTTTACCATTTTTCTTGACTTTTACTTATTTGAATTACGCATACAATTTTTTTTTTTTATATACTTTTTTTATATACAATTTTTTTCTTGTTTTTCTTTTTAATATTTGACTCGACAGGAAGCATCAGTTTTTTTTCTAATTGCAAGAATAAAGAAACATAAAAAATTTAATAATAATAAATTTCAAAAATATAAAGCTCCATACGTCAAAGAATCTATAATTAGATGAGAGAGAGAGAGAGAGAGAGAGAGAGAGAGAGAGAGAGAGATTTTAGCGCGTCAGCGACGCGGTTTTGAAGATTAATGCCAACAAGATGTTTACGAGTTTAAGTTAAATAATCATTTATTCTTCGTTGACAGCGACGGAGGCTCGATTCAATTCTTAAATTTCATTGGCTGATACGAAATCGTACGATCATTGCGTTAATTGACATCAATTGACATCAGATAACGTAGTCGGTGGGAATTGACCCTTTTAAAAGAACTGAACAGGGACATGAATTTGCTAGGAAATCTACAATCTCAACTATATATATATATATTTATAATTTTCCATCAATGAAACTTGTATTGATAAATATCACGAGTTGTCCTCAAACAGGTTCAGGGATTTTTATTCTTGTTTCAAATAATAATAATAATAATAATAATAATAATAATAATAATAATAATAATAATAATAATATAAAAATATAAGAATAGAAAGATGTAAACCGGAAGTTCGTCCGAAACCGAAAGGTGTGGACTATGAATAAATAAAATAATAAATAATAATAATAATAATAATAATAACACACGGAAAAAAATTTTTACCTGTAACAGCAATAATTTTCACTGAAACAGTGATATAATTCCTTAAAATAACGAAAGTTTTCGTTATTCTAGAAAAACATATCTTTGTTCCAGATAAAGATTTTTTTCCCATGCAATAATAATAATAATAATAATAATAAATATTTTAACTAAATTTTTTCTTATTTAAATCGACTATGTAATCTACGATGATGAAAAAAAAATATTTTAAGATTTTTCCCTTTTTTTTCTCGGCAATAAAAATCTCTAAAAAGAAATGACACGAATTTTTTTTTTTCAAATGAATATAAAACGACTCTCGTGGGGGATAAATTACATAAGCGCGCTCATAACGCCCATTAGATTAATTCCAAATTTTCGCGAGTCTGCTAATTATCTTCTCGGTTCAGAAAACATTCTTGCCAACATTCAACACTGATATTCAAGTGCTGAGCTTACAATTTCGATAATTTGTCGACTCATATATATATATATGTGTGGAACTATCGCATATATATAAATCCAGCAAAACGGAATAAATTATATTTTCAATATTATATTTCTAATATAATAATAAATCGAATTGGAAATAATATAATGAATATTATAATATAAATAATGTAGGGGAATATACTCAGGGTTGGACACCGTTTTGGACTTTGTTTATAATTTAAAAAAAGAAAAAAAAATTTAGTCAATTAAGTTATTTTTTTGTCAAAATGTCAAATTCATAATTAACAAAATGTCCAACCCTAAGTAGAAGTAACATTTTCAAATTGTGCTAACCATAACCAGACATGTTTCGCGATTCGATTTTACACTTCATTTTTTTCTTCAATCATGAACCTCACAATACATGCGATAAACTTTCCTTACTTATTTTCTTTATTCATTTTTTATGTTTAATCACATCGCTTACAAAACTTTTTTCGTTCCTACAAATGCACCGACGTCACAGCAGACGCTACTTTTGATCCTCCAAAAAATGTAATGGCACAAAAAGTTAGGTTTCACTACAAGAAGCTTCGCCACGTCCGTGCGTAGATGGCGCTAGTGTTCTTATTTTAAGAAAAGCGAAGTGTCCAACCCTGAGTATATTCCCCTATTATTATTATTATTACTATAATAGTAATAATAAATAAAAAGAATAATAATAAATAAAAAAATTGAATTTAATATAATAATAATTATATTATTTTTATTATTATTATTTGTTACTGTTATTATTATTATTATTATTATTATTATTATTATTATTATTATTATTATTTTATATATTATTCATTTGTGTGAGTATGATAATAACCATAAATACTAAAACAAACATATCATGTCTGTTTTGCTAATGATATTTGGAAACTAATGCTGGTAACAATAGTTTGATAAGCTAAATTCGCGCGCATAAATCATGAAATATATAATTGTTCACAAAGCAATTTCTGTGTGTGACACAAATACTACTTTAGAAACAGTATAGTGGCTAAAGAGAATATTGGATTAATTACATCTATAGCTGATTTATTTGCCATTTCATTGAAAAAAAAAGAAAAAAAAATTCTCTTATTAAATATTTATATATAATAATGAATTGATTAAAAAAAATTTTTAAATACAGAAAAAGTGTTTCAAAAAAAGTATTCCCCCCCCCCCTTTATACATAATTAAACAAAATATTACTGTGATTAAACACAACTTATATAAACCATTTAAATTGAAGGCAAAGCCAATGTTCATTCCATATATTATTATCATTCGATTAAATATATATAGAGTTTACAGTATTTGCATTCACAAAATATAAATACATTTAATTGCTAATTAAAATAATTAAACATTCCCATAAATTAAAAATCATTTTAAAAAATGTTATTTGAAAAAATATTTAGGAATGAAACGCGATTTTTCATTTATTTTTTTTTTTTTATAATTTTTGTTTTTAAATAATAAACCTCGTTAAAAATTGATATGATTCCTAAAGCATTTCAAAAATTTTAATTGACTTGTTATATTTAGAACCAACCGCAAAATATGAGATTAATTTTTTTTTTAAATATGAAACATATTTTTTTATATTTTTTTTAATAATTTTATATTTTTGTAAAAATATTTCGTTTCATTAATTATATATTGCGTTTTATTAAAAAAAAAATATTTCAAAAAAAAAAAAAAAATAGAGGAAAAAATCCCGAACAATGTGTCATTTTCCGAGCTCTTTTATTATTTTTTTTTCAAGATTTCAAAGATAAGGATAAAAAAAATTCTAAATTCATGATCTTTTCTGCAAATCAGAGAAGCAAGTACCTGTAGTTCTAGATTCTCTGAATAGAGCTAATTTACAAAGAAACTGTTGCTTCCTGCTTGCAAATTTTAGAGACTGAAATACCCTAAATTGAAGAGAATTTTCTCTCAATTTAAGTAAAAATAAATGTATACAGATTTTGCGTCAAGGAAATTGTATATTACAAACAACTATTAATAACTCTATTATTTATATACAAATTAAGTTATTAATTGTAATCACAAAAAAATTTTAATTATCTCAAAAAAAAATTAATTTTTCTAATTGAAAATAATACTAAAAGATAGCAAAAAAGAAAATTATTCGATTCAAATAAATATTTAAACCAATAATTTCGATATTTGAAACAAAATTAAAAATTTTTGAATTCAAATAAAAATTTAATTGAGTCAATAAAAAATTATTTGGCTCAAGAAAATATTTATTTGATAATAGTCAAATATAATTGATTACGGAGTGGTCCGATATTACTCAGGTATTTCCCCTATATTGACAAATATAATATAATATTAATATTTTTTGATAATAATAATAATAATAATAATAACGTTCAAAAGCCGAAAGGCATATGAACTATGAATAATAATAATAATAATAATGTTTGTTAACTTATAATGTTGACTTATATATAGATATATTATGTACTTGAATGAAATAAAATTTTAAATTGACTCAAAAATTTCAGGCAAATAAAAATTATTTGCTTCAAGAAAATATTTATTTTTAATTAAGCAATCGATTATTATTTGAATGAAATAAATTTTTTGTTATCAATATCATTAAATTTCAAAAGAAAAAAATTTTTCCACGAAAAAAGAAATACGAACGCAAATGTAAAATTTACTTTTTGTATAATTTTCAAGTGGATGAATTTAACAAATATATATATATATAAATATAGATATTGCCGGCATACACAACGTCGATTAACATTGCTCGCGAAAATTAACGAAATTGTTTATGTCGGGCTTAAAACAATGAAGACAATAATTAGTTTTTCCAGGTAAGCTCTCAGCAATAATAATTGTGCGAACCGGTGCGGATTTCAAAGTGGGGAATATAACCCAGAGAACTTGTTTGTTTGTGTTTCGCCACATCGAAAATGGTTCTGCGGACATGATAACCAAAACCATATGAATGTGTAAATCAGTTAAAATGGCAAATAATAATCGTCGTGCATGGAAACATGAATTGGTCGTATATGACTATACCATCATCATCTACACCGCAATAAACGTGTATACAACCAGTTTCATATATTTTTTTTTTCGTTTTTTTTTTTTATTTTTTTTTTTTTAATTCATTTTGTTAAGCGTACCGTAAAGTCGTTCATTTTCCCAGGTTATACAAGAACAAAATACACCGATAAAATTCGATGTGCACATCATCAGAGATATCAAAACACTGTTTTCATCGCACTTCATAATATGTATTCCAAAGGCAAAATAATAATTGAAGGCTCTTATCAGTTCAGAGAATTTGGAGTAATTTTGAATTTTGACACAGAAGAGTGAATTTGATTTTTTTTAGCCACAAATTAGGGAAAATTGAAAATTATTTAAATTCATATTTTTCTGAAGAAAAAGAATTCAATTTTTTTTTAAATTTAAATAATTTTCGATTATAAAATTGACGAACTAAAGGAAAAAATAAAAATATAAAAAAAATTGCGTTAATCATTGCGTATATAAGACAGATTCACGAATATATATATATATATAGGAGAGAAGGATAAATATGTAACAGTTAAATTCCGAATCGATGTTGCCTCACAGATTAAGAGAAGGACTATAAAATTTAAAGGATTACAGAAAGGGGGATTAACCTCTTTTTCTGGCTGAATTGGTATACTGGAGTATGAAAAATTTATGGCATACATTTTATTTTTCAAATTCCCTACGAGCTTGGAATATATAATCTACAATACAGATTATAGACTGGAAAGGTAAGCTGTGTGTACCTGCTTCGTAAACATTTTTTCTCACGCGATAAAAATATATACACACATCTCTAAATATTTAATCTACTTGAAAGAGATATCCTCTTCTAAATGTGCGAAAAAAAAGAGTAACAATTATTTCCCTAATTGTCAAAAAAAATTGGTATACTAAAAAAATTTTTTCCTTATATAAATAAATATTTACCTTAATGACGAATTTTCCAGCTTCAATGAGATTCTTTCAAAACTAAATAGCCCTCGGAGATCCCTACTTTCAAGTTAAATTTCCATTTGGAAAATGCGAAAATTAACCGTAAAAATAGACCGAGTTTTAAAAAGTCTGAATATGAAGAAATTGTGTCCTTCCTTTCCCTCTTTTTTTGCCCTTATCTTTGAAACACCACAAGCCATCGAGAATAGAATCTGCAAAAAAAAAAATTTTTAATGTAATTAAAATTCATTTTATAAAATTTTTATTTATTTTATACTTAAAATTCGGCTGTCAGCGCTGTACGTTGTTAAATTTTTAACCGGTCGGTAATGTAGAAAACTATAAAAAATTTCATTTACAAATTTGACTTTAATAACTGTGGCATCGAGACTAAACCTAAAGCAAATCGAATAATACAAAAATCTTAAAAAATATGACAACTCAAAAAAAATTTTTACGATTTTAATTATTTTTAACAGAAAAGAATATATATATAACAAGATAAATATAAGTTTCAGGTAATAAAGGAAATATCATGAAAACTGAGAATTTCAGTTTAGAAAAGACACGAAAGGAAATTCTGAAGATTTAACTGTCGCAAGAGATTTCCGTTTGCAGAACTTTACTCTTGAGATCGAGAACCGTAACAAATCTATGTCGAGCCCTGTGTAAAGTTACATTTCAATTCAACAATTGTAAGAAATAAACTCATCCCCCTCCCCCAAAAAAAACTCGCCAATTTGTAATAAAAGCACATCGTTTGAAATTCCTTTCTTATATAAAGTGACTTCATTATTTCGCCTCAACTTTTCCGGTATATTGATAAAATGAAACTGTTCAAAAGCATTGCGCATATATTTAAAATCCCCCAAAGGGCTTTCCTATATATTATACACAAAACGAAATCCATATCGTGAAATTAAACTTAAAACAATTCTTAAAGATAAAAAAAAAAAAAAAAAAAATTAAAGGAAATTAGTTATGGAAATCAATTCTTTTTTCCTTTTTAATAAAATTCAATAAATAAATATATTCAAAAAGACCTCTGACTAAAGAAAAAAAAATTGAACTCCTTTTTCTGACAGATAAAATGATATTTATTTGAAGAAACTTTTTTTTTAAAGATGATTCTTGTTATGGAAATCAAAGCTACAAAGAAACGTTTAAATCTAAAGATTAAAAACAAAAAAAAATCAAATAATAGGAATCAGTGATGCGTGCGCGGAACTAAAGAAGAGACGAGAGAAAATAAACTAAACGGAAACGGGAAGCATTTATTTCTTTCCGATATTTATTCCGGGCATTTATGTCCCTGCGTCTATACCAAAAACTATATAATCGATTTTTTTTTTTTATGAATTATGATCCCTTCAAACAAAAATACATTAAACCATTTTGATACGGTTGACCTACAACTAAATTTCACTTTATACATATTTGTGCGTACAATAAAAAAAAAAACTTGTAAAAATACAATTTTTTTTAAAAAAAAGTTAAATGAAAACAGATTTATTGTAAAGAGTTTTTTACATTATATTTTCAGTAAATAATTTAAAAAAAAAAGTTCGTTTAATATTTTTTCTCATTATAAAAAATTTTAATTGTTCTCCAAGTTCTGAACTTTTAAATAAACGGAAAATTATTTTACTACTTGAGTTCAAATTTTATTAAAAAAAATTTTTGCCTTTTGAATTAAAAAATAAATTTACATTTAATAAATATTTAATTTTGTTTATCTTAATTTTAAAATTTTTATTTTCTTAATTTTAGTAATTGCTATAGTAATTTAATTAATTTCCATAATTAATAATTTAATTACAATAATAGGGTAAAAGGTACAGTGACCGACACCCAGACAGTAAACGACACCTGCTATTAAAAACGATAATAACTACAAAAATAATAATATTAAATTAAATATCACTAGTAAATTAATTAATATACAATATTTAAAAACTTATACAGTTTATACAAAATTTTATATGTTTATATTTTCCTCAATATTTAATACTTTCTAGAAAACTAACCTCAAAAAATTTGCTTTATTGATTACAAATTTTATAAATATGAAAAAATTGTTAAATAATTATATTTTAAAAGCAACTTTTTTTGTACATTAAATCTGAATAATAAAATTTATGATAATACTAATAAATATCATGTTACTTAAATAGAAGTTTAATTATTTTTTATTTTATTAAAGGGTGTCGTTCACTGTTTTCATACCATACATTTTTAAATTAATATTATAAACTCTTATCAAGGTGTTTTTTAATTTTAAACTTGTGTACTATAAATTTTAACCCAAATCTTTTATTTAAAATTTATTTTATAACTAAATCTTTAATAAATTACGATAAAATGTCATTTAAAGTTGAAAGTATGCCCAGGGTGTCGGTCACTGTACCCCTTACCCTAATAACAATAAAAATAATAAAATAATTCTTATTGAGGAAAATTTAAATTTGGAAGAAAGCATTATATAAAAAAGTGAAATTTTATTTGTTATTTCAAAATCAAGACACCGAATATCCAAACAAAATAAATATAAATGGCTTTTAATTTAAACAGAGTAACCACCATACAAAGAGAAAATAATGGCACAAAAAAAATTGCTTTAAATAAATGGAGCATAGATTCTTTCATATCAGGAAAATAATTTCTATATAATTTTACCTGTATATATATATATATATATATATATATATATATATATATATATATATATACATAGAAAGAGAGAATGCAAATATAATAGATTACTTCCGATTGAAATAAATGTTTTTGTTCGACTAAATGCTGTTTTTATATACATTTGAAGGAACACGAAGCGATCATTTATGTAATTATTTGATAATTTAGCGTGAATTTTTACGTTTACACTCAAACACGGACCTCTTTTCAAAAATGACAAACATCATTTATCCTTCATAAAAAATTTTATCAAGTTCATCATGTCAATAGAATTTTTATCATGGCAATTGTCACTCTTTTCAAGCGAAAGTTATATATATATATGTATAGAAAATTTTAAAATGCAATTAATGTCGACATTTGCACATATTGTGTGTGCGCGCCTAGACAGTTTGAAATGCAAAATTGAAATTATACAGTGAGGACAAATTTTTTATGCACAACTGTATATGAAATAAAAAAAAAATGCAAGATTTTTTTTCTCTAAATTTTAATTTAAGTGAGAATTCTAATTTTAAATTAGTACTAATTTTTTTTTCAAGTAAAATATTTCTCTGTATTTAAATTTTTTTTTATGAAAATTAAATATTAAATAATTAAATTGAAAAATACAAAAAATTAGTAGAAATTTTCATTTTTTTAAGTAAAATATTTCTCTATATTTGAATTTTTTTTTATGAAAAAATCGTTATTGTCTTTTTTCCAAAAAATTTTTTTATATGAAAAAATGTTGAAATAGAAAAATTTAAGGTTATATATAATAAAATTGTATTCCTTCGTTAAGACAAATCGATCGGTATATATAAAGTATAGTTTTAATTTAAATTTAAAGAATTAATGAAAGTTAAAAAATATTTACTAAATATTTACTTGTATTACTAACAAAATTGCAAACCCGTTCAACTTAATTTTTACTTGTACTACTGCCTCGTAATACTACTGAGAAAATTGTTCTACTGCTGAGTAAAACTACTGAGAAAATTGTACTACTGCTGAGTAATACTACTGAGAAAATTGTACTACTGCTGAGTAATACTACTGAGAAAATTATTCTACTGCTGAGTAATACTACTGAAAAATTGTACTACTGCTGAGTAATACTACTGAAAAAATTGTACTACTGCTGAGTAATACTACTGAGAAAATTATTCTACTGCTGAGTAATACTACTGAGAAAATTGTACTACTGCTGAGAAATACTACTGGAAAAATTGTACTACTGCTGAGTAATACTACTTAAAAGCATGACTCAAGGTCAAGTCAAGGTCGTTCAAGGTCATTTGAAGGTCAA
Source organism: Leptopilina boulardi (assembly GCF_019393585.1). Taxonomy (NCBI): domain Eukaryota; kingdom Metazoa; phylum Arthropoda; class Insecta; order Hymenoptera; family Figitidae; genus Leptopilina; species Leptopilina boulardi. The sequence continues at coordinate 993,358 of NW_026137838.1, forward strand.
GTCAAGGTCATTCAAGGTCATTTGAAGGTCAAGTCAAGGTCATTCAAGGTCATTCAAGGTCGTTTGAAGGTCAAATCAAGAATGTCTGACTAAATATTTACTTGTATTACTAACAAAATTGCAAACCCGTTCAACTTAATTTTTACTTGTACTACTGCCTAGTAATACTACTGAGAAAATTGTTCTACTGCTGAGTAAAACTACTGAGAAAATTGTACTACTGCTGAGTAATACTACTGAGAAAATTGTACTACTGCTGAGTAATACTACTGAGAAAATTATTCTACTGCTGAGTAATACTACTGAAAAATTGTACTACTGCTGAGTAATACTACTGAAAAAATTGTACTACTGCTGAGTAATACTACTGAGAAAATTATTCTACTGCTGAGTAATACTACTGAGAAAATTGTACTACTGCTGAGTAATACTACTGAGAAAATTATTCTACTGCTGAGTAATACTACTGAAAAATTGTACTACTGCTGAGTAATACTACTGAAAAAATTGTACTACTGCTGAGTAATACTACTGAGAAAATTATTCTACTGCTGAGTAATACTACTGAGAAAATTATTCTACTGCTGAGTAATACTACTGAAAAATTGTACTACTGCTGAGTAATACTACTGAAAAAATTGTACTACTGCTGAGTAATACTACTGAGAAAATTATTCTACTGCTGAGTAATACTACTGAGAAAATTGTACTACTGCTGAGTAATACTACTGAGAAAATTATTCTACTGCTGAGTAATACTACTGAAAAATTGTACTACTGCTGAGTAATACTACTGAAAAAATTGTACTACTGCTGAGTAATACTACTGAGAAAATTATTCTACTGCTGAGTAATACTACTGAGAAAATTGTACTACTGCTACGTAATACTACTGAAAAAATTGTACTACTGCTGAGTAATACTACTGAGAAAATTATTCTACTGCTGAGTAATACTACTGAGAAAATTGTACTACTGCTGAGAAATACTACTGGAAAAATTGTACTACTGCTGAGTAATACTACTTAAAAGCATGACTCAAGGTCAAGTCAAGGTCGTTCAAGGTCATTTGAAGGTCAAGTCAAGGTCATTCAAGGTCATTTGAAGGTCAAGTCAAGGTCATTCAAGGTCATTCAAGGTCGTTTGAAGGTCAAATCAAGAATGTCTGACTAAATATTTACTTGTATTACTAACAAAATTGCAAACCCGTTCAACTTAATTTTTACTTGTACTACTGCCTAGTAATACTACTGAGAAAATTGTTCTACTGCTGAGTAAAACTACTGAGAAAATTGTACTACTGCTGAGTAATACTACTGAGAAAATTGCACTACTGCTGAGTAATACTACTGAGAAAATTATTCTACTGCTGAGTAATACTACTGAGAAAATTGTACTACTGCTGAGTAATACTACTGAGAAAATTATTCTACTGCTACGTAATACTACTGAAAAAATTGTAGTACTGCTGAGTAATACTACTGAGAAAATTATTCTACTGATGAGTAATACTACTGAGAAAATTGTACTACTGCTGAGAAATACTACTGGAAAAATTGTACTACTGCTGAGTAATACTACTTAAAAGCATGACTCAAGGTCAAGTCAAGGTCGTTCAAGGTCATTTGAAGGTCAAGTCAAGGTCATTCAAGGTCATTTGAAGGTCAAGTCAAGGTCATTCAAGGTCATTCAAGGTCGTTTGAAGGTCAAATCAAGAATGTCTGACTAAATATTTACTTGTATTACTAACAAAATTGCAAACCCGTTCAACTTAATTTTTACTTGTACTACTGCCTAGTAATACTACTGAGAAAATTGTTCTACTGCTGAGTAAAACTACTGAGAAAATTGTACTACTGCTGAGTAATACTACTGAGAAAATTGCACTACTGCTGAGTAATACTACTGAGAAAATTATTCTACTGCTGAGTAATACTACTGAGAAAATTGTACTACTGCTGAGTAATACTACTGAGAAAATTATTCTACTGCTGAGTAATACTACTGAAAAATTGTACTACTGCTGAGTAATACTACTGAGAAAATTATTCTACTGCTGAGTAATACTACTGAGAAAATTGTACTACTGCTGCGTAATACTACTGAGAATATTGTACTACTGCTGAGTAATACTACTGAGAAAATTATTCTACTGCTGAGTAATACTACTGAGAAAATTGTACTACTGCTGAGAAATACTACTGGAAAAATTGTACTACTGCTGAGTAATACTACTTAAAAGCATGACTCAAGGTCAAGTCAAGGTCGTTCAAGGACATTTGAAGGTCAAGTCAAGGTCATTCAAGGTCATTTGAAGGTCAAGTCAAGGTCATTCAAGGTCATTCAAGGTCGTTTGAAGGTCAAATCAAGAATGTCTGACTAAATATTAACTTGTATTACTAACAAAATTGCAAACCCGTCCAACTAAATATTAACTTGTACTACTGACAATATTGTACTACTACTTGTACTACTGCTGGCTAATACTACTGACCGTCCAACTAAATATTAACTTGTACTACTGACAATATTGTACTAGTACTTGTACTACTGCTGGCTAATACTACTGACCGTCCATCTAAATATTAACTTGTACTACTGAAAATATTGTACTACTACTTGTACTACTGCTGACTAATACTACTGAGTAATACTACTGAGAAAATTGTTCTACTGCTGAGTAATACTACTGAGAAAATTGTACTACTGCTGAGTAATACTACTGATAAAATTGTACTACTGCTGAGTAATACTACTGAAAAAAGCATGACTCAAGGTCAAGTCAAGGTCGTTCAAGGTCATTTGAAGGTCAAGTCAAGGTCATTCAAGGTCATTTGAAGGTCAAGTCAAGGTCATTCAAGGTCGTTTGAAGGTCAAATCAAGAATGTCTGACTAAATTTTTACTTGTATTACTAACAAAATTGCAAACTCGTCCAACTACATGTTTACTTGTACTACTGACAATATTGTAAACGTGTCTAACAAAATATTTACTTGTACTACTGCAGAGTAATACTACTGAGTTTTCTACACTTTTAGGTGTATTTTGTGCAAGAAATTGCAATGAAATATTTTGCCTGTAAGAAAAAATGAATTTTTTTGGGATGTTTTTAATGACGAAAAGTGCTTTAATGGTGGTGATAGGGGTACTCAAATGTTTTTATTATTATTATTATTATATTATATATATTATATTATATATTATATTATTATATTATTATTATGCTTTCTCCACGAGGAAGTAAATTTTTTTTTTGCTGATCGTAAAGAGGAAGCAAAATGTTCATGTAATGAACATCTGAATTTACAACTTGTTTAGTAAAATTTTACTAATTGATTCAAATAAATTTATATGAAAAAAATAAATAAATCTACTAATTGATTCAATAATATTTTTTATCAAAGTAAAAAAAATTAAATTATTTAAATAAAAAACGACTAAAAATCAGTAGAAATTTCTACTAATTTCTTATTAAAATATTATTACATGATTTTGTAATATATTTTTTTAACTAAAGTTTGAGTGAAAAATGTCTAAAAATTAGTAGAAATTTTCACTAATTTTTAAGTAGAATTTTACTATTTGATTAATATTTCTTTTTTCAAAGTTAAAGAATTATATTAATAAATAAAAAATACCAAAAATTAGTAAAAATTTTCACTTAGGTATTTAAATTTTCAATTCAATCCAAAAAAAATTGTTTAAAATTATTTTTACTATTCCAATTGTAAGAATTGAATTGTTAAATAAAAGTCGTGTGTAAATTCAGTAGTGAAACCAATATATGATCAGACATACTGGTAACTCTTTTCCAGAAAAACAATTTGATTCCTAATAATTTAAAAATAGTTCCAAAACGAAAATTTTTTCAAAACTAATATTGAAAATACAATTAATTGCCACCTAGAAGAATGTCTGCTTGACAAATTTTTCTTATAAAAAAAAAAAAATCTCAAACGATATTTGAAATCAAGAAAGAGGTGAAACGAAACCTGAATACGAAATTGTGGAATTCGATGTGTGTATATTGTATATATAGGTGGTAACAGACGCCTATTTTTTTTTATTTTTTAGTGTCCCAAGAGATCGATTTTCTATGTGTGTATAAAATACATACAGCCTTAAGTCAATCAGAATAACATATAGTTCTCGCGTTTGAAAAAGATTTTTATTTGCCTTCGACATATATTATATGTGTATATTTATTTTCGTGTAGATTCTGATTGATGTCCTTTACTTTTTTTCTTTTTATATATAATAAATAAAAAGGATAAAAACCCCGAATTGCTGACTCGACTCAGGGTCTTGAATCTAGAGCTCATTTTCTCCAATTCCAAAAACCTTTATATACAACCACCAACTGGAAACACTACATGTACCTCGTTCTTTGCGTTTTCTTCAAGTATTCTGATTTTCGTTCTGAATAGTCAGAAAAGAATTTTTTTTCCCTAAAATCTGGTTTATATTTTTTGTTGAATTCTGCTTCTAATATAATTATTATTTAAACAAAAAAGCTAATCTTCAATTGATTTTTAACGTCCATTTGTTGTATTGTAGATTTGAGTATGATTTTGAAAAAAAAATGCAATCGACTGCAATTAATTCAGTTGCATATGTACCCTAGCCGAAACTCAAACATTCTAGCACTATTTTAATTGAGCTTGAAATTCTTTATTGATAACGAAACAGGCAAACGGGTGATCGGGTCACGTATTTCATTTTTTATGATTTTTTATTTTTCTTCTTTTTTTTGCGGGAAACGTGCAAAATAGTTTCGAAACTGGGTGTATATATATATATATATATATGTATGAAACGTGATAAAACATTAAATAAAACGGAGAAAATTGATTTATAATGTAACTTTTAATGAGTTTAATTTGATCAGGTTTTCCGCCCTTGTTTTCAAATTATTAATTTTAATGATTTATTATTACCAATATTCAATTTTTTTGTTTAGAAATGAATTTAAAATTATAATTTTATCTCTTTTTTTCCCGTATACGAAAATTTGGAAAAACAAATTATAAATTATGCTTTTAATTATCTCAAAGTAAATGTAAATTGAACGGAGAATTATGTAATGAAAGGGGAATGACATTTTTCAATATATTTATATGTATGTATCGTATTAATTATAGAGTTTGCAATTTTATCTCTTTGATTTTATTATGCGATTAAAATGTACATAAATTATCGAGTTAATCATCTCTTTTGTTGTAGAATTTTCTATTTTTTTTTTGTTTTCAAAAATTGCATTTATTCGAGTGTTATTAACAGGGGAAAAAAAAGATAATTACATTTGTAATTTTATGAAAATTAATTAAAAATTATTACCAAAAAAAATAAATAAATTTGTGAGATTTTTTTTTGCGAAAAAAGAAACGAATTTTATCTCGTAAGATATATATATATAATATATGAAACCTCATACATATAATATAATTTTATGCTAGAATCAATACGAATATCGCCGTGGTAAGAATAATATCACAATTTTAGTTTATCAATAATATTCTAACAATATACCCGCGCATCAACTACATTTCCATTCAAATATTATTTTCCAATGGAAAAAAAAGATGGAGAAATTTACAATCAGTTATTGAAAAAAATCTCGTTCAAAATAAAAAAAATTCATATAAATATAAAAATACAGGAACTGAAATAGAAAATTCTATTTAGGGCCTGTTTTGAAAAAATAAAAAAAATTTTTTTTTTTATTTTTTTGGAACAAAATAGAAGAATATATTCATTTTGCATCTGAAATTCAAAGTAATAATATAAACATTTTTTTCGAAGAAAATTACGCAAGATCGATGCAATGAAAATACAAAATTGGTATTGTAGAAAAGGAACTGCGTGGAATTCTAAGAACAATTCTTTTAGTGAGTTTAGCAATACTCGATGTATATATAGAGAATATATAGAATGAAAGTTGTAGGTGCTTAAGAAAAGAAGGCGGTTGTTGCACACGCAAAGAGGTAAAACTCGAAAGGATGATCACGGACCTCGCAGCTTGAAATAAGAGCTCTAGAAACGAAAGCAAAAATTGTGGCGCAGAAAAGACGAGCACGCCTCAATGGTTGAAATGGGGGCACATAAAGCGAGAGAGAAAGAGAAAGAGAGAGAGAGAGAGAGAAAAAAAGAGAGAAAACTCCTCTATATAACTAGGGGATGCGAAGAACTATACTGAATACGGCTTTAACCAATTCCATTGTGATCCTGATCCATTATAATGGTAGCTTACACGGAAGTTGTGTATATACATAAGGGCGTTACCGGAAAAATAATTACAAATTATCGCCCCTTTGCCTAATGAGAAAATAATATAAATATCCCCGAAAAAAATTTATTATTATACCAAATTCCGAAAAGTGGAAAAAAAATATTTTTTTTTTTTAAAATAACTAAATGGGAATATTTTTAACTAAATAAGAATGTATTTTTAGTTTAATTATTTTTTAATTAAAGAACTATTTCTTAATTTAAAAACTAATTTTTAATTTATGAACTAGTTTTTAATTCTATTTCTAAATTTTGAAAACTATTTCTTAATTTATAAACTATTTTTATAATTCAAAAACTATTTTCTAATTTAAGAATCCTTTTAATAAAAATATTATTTTCTATGATTCTGAAGTTCACAACTTTTATCATCAACAATTAGAAAAAAATAAATATTTTTTACCACGTAGAACTATATTTTTTATCAAGAAAATATTTATTACAAATTTTTTACAAAAAAAGAAGGCAAAAAACATCTTTAAAACGAAAATTTATTTTTTTCGTTCAAAAAAAAATTTTTCTTTAAATTGATCATAAACTTTAGCATCGTCTTTTTTTTTAACAAAGAATAAAAATGCATGGTAAATATTCCCAAATAGGTGCCAAAAAAATATTCTCCCTTTTCTTCCCTATGAAGAGAAACTATGTAAAAAATTTTTATTTCACTATTTTTAGTCCCGTTTATTAAATAAATAAATTTCTTTATATTAAAATTTAAAAAAATTTCTATTCGCGCAAAAAAAAATTAATTTGAAATCCACGAATTATTTCGTTTAAGAGACAATGATTATAGAAAATATATATCAAAAATTTCAAACTTGAATGTATTGGCTATCAAATAAAAATTTATGAAAACTTCAATTTGGAGTTCAAAAATAAAAAAAAAAAGGAAGAAAAAAGAAAAAAAAAAGATAGAAGAATAAAATAGAAAGAGCGATGAAAATTCACTTTCGAATTGTTTACTATAGGTTGATAATAGAATATTGATATTTGTAAATTTGCACACACATACAAAAGTTGCGAATTGTATATATATACCTTTGGGGATTATTTTTCATCAATGATTTCTATATCTTTCAATTGATTTTCTAGAAAATTATATACGTATATATATATATTGATACAAAATATTAATAGTCTTTTAATTAATATTAGTACAAATTATTTTTGAGAAGTTCTAATTATATAATAATTACAGGTTATCATAACGAAGCCTCAAATATTAATATAGATTCACTACAAAAAAATTTTTTATTTTTATTTTTTGATAAAATATTTTTAATTTATAAAATTGCTTTTAATTAATAAAATTAAACTATTTTTCTTACTAACTAATTAATAAACTAACTATTTTTTTACTAACGAATTAATAGAATTTAACTATTTTTTTACTACCGAATTATTTTTATTTAAATTTATTTTAATTAATAAAATTTATCTAATTCAAAAGCAAACAAATTATTAAAATTGTTAAATTAAATTATTACTTAATTTATTATTATTATTAATTATTAATTATTAATTATTAATTATTAATTATTAATTATTAATTATTAATTATTAATTATTAATTATTAATTATTAATTATTATTATGGATTATTCAAATTATTATAAAAATTTTCACTAATTCAAAATGAGAGATTAAACATTTTTAAATTAAGAATATAATTTTTTTCAATATAATTTTAATCTATGTTAAACAAACAAAACAAAAAAAAATTTTGTTCGCGATAAAAAAGAGAAAAAGGTAAGTTCGTTTACAGGCTATATCACCCAGAGTGTATATACAATAGTAGTGTCAGGAGTTTTCCATTTTAACTGAGAACAATGATCTGTGCATTGCAGGGAGGCTATGGTTTTTTTTTTTTTTTGTTTTTTTTGTTTTTTTTGTTCCCTTCTCAAATGACGTGCTCGCTCGCGGAAAAAGAATTGAAGGCAAAAGAAAAAACAACTTGCACTATAGAACAATCTAATGGAAGTTTAAAGCTTGCACATCGTTAGCAAATCGCGCGTTTTGCGCGTTTCTTCGCGTGAGCGGAAACCCTTATACTTATATATATATATATATATACATTCGACTAATGCACCAATGTTGGTTATATGTTTGCGTGACGAGTGATTTGCAAAAAAAAATTAAAAAAAAGTGTTAAAACAATTCTCAAATAGAGAAATTCTAACTAGTTTTTGGGCTTTTTTTGTAAAAGATATTATTTCATGAGAATTCTATCAAAAAATTACAAAAAAAAGGTTTTTTATTATATCATGATAAATTAGATAGCGAAAAAAATATTTCTCTCAAGAGAAATAAAATAAAAATTTAAATATACTGAAAATTTTATTCATTTCTTTTTTTTCTCTCTTTTTTTTATGGTCATAAAATAGACAAATTAGGGGACGAAGAGGGGGATCAAAAAATGTTCTCCCTCATACATATACCTCTCTTTTTTCTAAATGTATATAACATGTCTGTCGATAAATTTTATAGTCAGTCACGTAGACTAGCCGTAAAAAAAAAGGCCGTCCTCTCTCTTAGCTTCGATCTATAAGAATTGATCGCGATTCCAAAGAACGTGCTACACTGTATTTGAAGACCCAGAGAGAAAGAGAGAGAGAGAGAAAGAAAAAGAAGAGAGGTCAACATGGTAAGAAAACAAGAGCTGCAAAAGCAAGCGAATATATAGAAAAAAAGAAAAACGAGATATATATATAGAAAGAGAGAGAGGGTGCGGAACTCGATGGTCTAAGAAATTACCGAGTTTCTAGTGGAAATTACGAGCTTCTTGCAATAGGTCCGATTACCATAATACGTTAACTGCTTTGTTACACGCAGTATTATAAGATCTGATCGTTTTTCACTTGTAAAATTTCCTTTTAGAAAATTGTCTATTTACATTTGAAAAATTAGAAAATGAAGAAAACTGCAAGTTTAAAAAAAAATCATACAATAGAAAATTGAAAAAGCAAAAAAAATATCACACATCAATTATAAGAGATTGGATAATTCAAGTTTAATTGTATTAGAAAAAAAGCGAGAAAACTAAAATGACATATTGCAACTCTGAAAAGTATAAAGGACACTGTAAAAGAATTAGTAGAGCAGAAAATACGAAAGCAGAGCATTTTCTTTGTGTCCTTCAATCGAAATGGATTTCCTCGATATTCTCTCTCTCCTCTCTTTCTCATAAATCCTCCTTTTTTCTACGAGTATCATACCATTCCACGATTCACCACTTTTTTGGCATTAAGATTAAGAAAGAAACGTTTTACTTGCGAAGAAAAATCTACGGGATAAATATAAAAATTCCATTTAAAAATTATTTGCTAATATATTTGATTTATTTAATGAAACAAGACTTGTTTTTTTTTAGAAATATCGAATTTTCAACTAGTTTTCGTGTGATTATAATTTTTAAACAATTTTTTTTAAACTAAAAAAATAATTTTAATTTTTTTTTAATTATTTTTAATTTCATCACTTTACAGAAATTTTCCAGACAATTTTCTTCAAAATTTCATGTAACAATATTTATATTTGGAACTATATGAATAGTAAAAGAAAATTAAATTCTCTTAAAATAAAAGAAAAATAAAATATTCACGAGTTTTTAAAAAAGCCGATCTTATTTTTCCCGACAAATTATTATTATTATTTTAGAACTTTAATATTATTTTTAAAAAATTGCTAATTGTCCTATAAATAAAATTCTATGTATCAATTTATTTGCGAAAGCAAATAAAAATAATAATTGTTTATAAAATTAATTTTCCCTTCCAGATTTTTTTTTCTAAATTAAATAAAAAAAATAAATAAGTAAAAGACTCACCGAAAGATGAATTACATATTTTGGAAAAATATAACAGCTTTTCGTTGTCGACATCTTTTCCATCCTTCTTTGTTTTCTATTTGAAGAACTGAAAAATTTTTAAAAATTAAAAAATTTTATATAATTATTTTCTAAAACAATAATTGTCAATTAGTTCAACGTTTTGTAAAAAAAAATCATTCAAATATATAAATAAAAACTAAATTGAATTTGTATTTAATTAAATTAAGAGTCTTACTATTAAGAATTTTTCCTCATTGTTTTTTTTCAACATTCTCAGATAAATCTTCCTTCTTCGTGAATTTGCTGAAAATATTCAAAAATTATAATTAATCATATTTATTTTATTTTGTACTGTTTTAATAAATAAAAAATTTTTTTTAATTGAACTCACCTTTTTTTTCACACATTGTATTACCCATGAGAATTGATGAAAATGTAAAGCGACAAGTTTTGGTCAATCCCTAGACAAAGCGGTTGACATTATATAACCCTTCTCTGTTTTCACGACTTATTATTGCTTTCACCTCATACCCCTGGGGTCTTTCACCAATATTTCGACTCATCGAACTGGATCCGTCCCGAATGAACTATGACGAACTGAAACAAAATTCAACCATTGCATTTAAAGGGAAATCGTCAAATATATGGAAACTCGAAACCGATTTCTATTTTCCATTGTACACACACACATTCATACTCTTTTTATATAAACTCTTTCTTTCATACCAAACAGTAGACAAAAACTATATTCTCTCAAATTGGATTTTAATTTAACTCGCTGTTATATAGAATTTTCTAACACAATTTTCAATACATATATGAGAGATTCTTTTTCAATCGCCCCAGCCCAAAAAGTCAATGTTCTGGGATTGGCTTCATACTTTGGTAAATTGTTCTCCTATATGATAGTAATAAATCCCTAAAATATAAACTCATTAAAAAAATATTTGTAGAAAGTAGAGGGGGTTGAAGTTTTGACGTTAAGGGTAACATTGTCATTTTCAAATCCGTTTAACTATGACAAAAGTTAATGGATTTTAATTTATCTATAATGAATTTTTTTGCATTTTTCACGTACTTTTCAAAAATGTATACGAAATTTAAAAAAAAAAATTTTTAACCCCTTTTTTTTCAAAATCAACCCTTATTTTTCGATTTTCACCCCTTCGGGTATTTTTTTTTTTTTTTTTTTTTATTTTCATTGGAAAGCTGAGGTTTTTTCCCATGAGCTATGTAAATATGAAAATGGGACAACAATAATTTTGTGAGTAACAGAATATTAAAGTAGGCGGTGCCGATAAGGGGTGTACCTGGAGATCATCTTTGAGGATTTAGATAGGCACCGCCTAATTTAATATTATGTTTCTCACAAAATTATTGTTGTCCCATTTTCATATTTACATAGCTCATGGGAAAAAACCTCAGCTTTCCAATGAAAATAAAAAAAAAACAAAAAAAAATTCCCGAAGGGGTGAAAATCGAAAAATAAGGGTTGATTTTGAAAAAAAGGGGGTCAAAAATTTTTTTTTTTAAATTTTGTATACATTTTTGAAAAGTACGTGAAAAATGCAATAAAATTCACTATAGATAAATTAAAATCCATTAACTTTTGTCAAAGTTATACAGATTTGAAAATTACAATGTTACCCTTAACGGCACCCTTATCGGCACCGCCTACTTTAATATTCTGTTACTCACAAAATTATTGTTGTCCCATTTTCATATTTACATAGCTCATGGGAAAAAACCTCAGCTTTCCAATGAAAATAAAAAAAAAAAAAAAAAATACCCGAAGGGGTGAAAATCGAAAAATAAGGGTTGATTTTGAAAAAAAAGGGGTTAAAAATTTTTTTTTTTAAATTTCGTATACATTTTTGAAAAGTACGTGAAAAATGCAATAAAATTCATTATAGATAAATTAAAATCCATTAACTTTTGTCATAGTTAAACGGATTTGAAAATGACAATGTTACCCTTAACGTCAAAACTTCAACCCCCTCTACTTTCTACAAATATTTTTTTAATGAGTTTATATTTTAGGGATTTATTACTATCATATAGGAGAACAATTTACCAAAGTATGAAGCCAATCCCAGAACATTGACTTTTTGGGCTGGGGCGATTGAAAAAGAATCTCTCATATATTGTATGAGAATATATTTATATAACTAATTTTTATCATTGGAAAAGATTTTTTCTATTTCATGATTTGAGTATATTTTTTTTACTATAAAAACTATCCATCTGTTTCTATTTTTCTCGGTTTCTCTTTTGAGTATCATTGAGACCACTTGAGCATTTACGAAAAATCTATTTGTCCTTTTCGATTTACTCGATATAACAGTTTCGTTTCGAAAAAGTGTGGCTCACTTTGCTTTTATTTCCCCATTGCCTTTGTCCATTTCTGGATTTAAAACTATTCAAACGTAAGCCTTTGGGGCAAAACTTTTTATACGACTCTTTTATTGTTAATGTAGTTGTCTTTTCCATTGTCCAAAAGAAAAGGAAAATTTTTAATCAAATTGATATATAGTATATAAATTATAATCAATAATCGTTTTTAAATAGAAAATTTGAATTTTTTAAAATTTTTAAAGAAATAATATCAAAATAATTTATCGAGATAAAATAAAGATTTTTGACAAGTGATTGTTTTTAATCGAAGAAAATTCCTATCCTTTTTTTTGATCGAGGAAAAGAGAAAATAGAAATTTATGACGAAAATTTATCCAATCATCTCTCATATATATAGTTATATGAGAGGAGGCGATGGCGCGTGTAACGGTCTTTACTTGGGTGGTTAACGACTTTTTTTTTAACAGAACGAGGAGGGTTAAATCGTCAATATAAATGCCCAACCACGTGGCCAGAACTAAAGTGGAAATCAACTTTACTATGTATGGCAGAACGACGCCATCGACCCTTTAAAACATCCTCTTTTTTTTTTTTTTTTCCTCTCTGTTTCCCTTGCACACTTGTACTTGGATACTCTCATTATTAAAGAAATCCAGGTCAATGATTCCACGATGCTAATCACCAACCTAAAGCTGACTTTGCGAAATACTACTGGGAATTAAGGAACTTCTCTTTCAAATTACGTTTAAAAGAACAACTGCCATCATCCTATTCTGGAGCAAAAAAAAAAAAATTTTCCAACGAAATTTTGTTAGAAAAAAAAATTCAATAAAGTAAATTTCGTCTATAATTTTATAATTGCCAAAAAAAAGTTCTTACTAATTAGAGAGACAATAAATTTGCCATTTGGAGAGAAAATTACAATCATTTCTCTTTTGAAAATGAAATAAAATATAATAATAATAAATTATTTTATTACCTAGGATTATATCTCCAATATTAATATTTTCCATTGAGAGCATATTTATTTTTATAATTATTAAATGATATAAAAATAAAACTCGTTAAAACTATTATTATTCACACTACAAAAAATGTGTGAGGTTATAAAAATTGCTCTTGACAAATTTCATTTTTATATCTAATTAATTTTTTCCGATAAATTTTAATATTATAAAAATTAGATAAACTTTCTGTATGGCAAAAATAAATAATAAATGCACTAAAACGGAAATAAAACTGATTGGAAAAATATTAAACAAATGGAATTTATACATGTTTACACCAAAGTTTATAATGTCATAGCTTTCTAACCTCAAATAATATCGAGTATCATACAAATCCAAAGATATTCTGCTTTATAGAATTACACATGATTATTTTACCAAAAAAAAATACTTAAGTAAACAAAAAATGCACTAAATTTAATCAACTTTAATCACATGGCGATGAGCCTGTCGATTGCCCAGTATTCATTGTACAAATAAAACAGATATAATAAAACTATAGATTTCATACCTGATTTTTAATGAAGATTGAAAACAATTTTCCTTTGACAATATAATCAGAATTAATTTAGATTACGATGATTACAAATAAAATTGCGTTTGGATTTGCGTAGAATTTGATTTCTATTACTTGAACACAGTTGCTAACTTGCTACAACGCGCGGGATCAGTAGTACCAACTTTGTCAAAACAAAAAAACCTACGCTAAGAAAATCCACTAACCTGATTGGTTGTTCACAATCAGTCTCAAAAAGTGTTCTACTGGAAGGACCAATCAAATTGTTTTCCTTGGTAAATTCCATTTCTTCCAACAACTGTGTATGTGCCCTTAGAAATCAATAGTAACGGACAATTCAACGGATAAAGTCAAAGTATATTTTTTGCACGCGAATTTAAAGTATCTTTTTTTTCGTAAAGTGAAGTGTTTTGTGATTAAATAAATTAATGGGACGTGTTAACAAGAGGAGAGAATCTTTCTCAACATTATTATCATCATTGTAAGGTCAGAAAAGTGTGAAAATTTATTATTTTTTAGAAATGAAAAAACTAAACATGGTTATTTTCGAATTTTTTATAATTGATTTTTACTGTTAATACTATGATTTATTTGCTATATATTATGAAATATTAAGGGTAATTATTATTTCACGAGAAAAAATTGAAAATTATTTGTCAGGGCCACTATTTATCATTTAATCTATAAACTAAATTTAACAAATTACATTTTTTACATTTGATTCCTATAAAAATTCGTTAAAATTAGGAATTTAATTTGAATTAATTTTTTTATTTACCTCCATGATGAGTTAAATTTGATTGTAACTTTTTGATTTTTATAATATTAATTATTTTTTCAAATGAGCGCGGGGAAATAATCGGAAATAAGAGCGACGCATGCGCTAATATTTGACACGAGGGGGGATTGTTTTGTTTGTTGTGTTATCTCAAAAAAGTGAAAAATGACAGATGACGATAAAATCGGTACTCTTACTGATGAAGCTTTAAAAAGAAAAGAGAGATTAGCAGCATTAAAAAGAAAAAATGAAGTATCTAATGAAAAACTTGAACCTTCAAAGAAACTTCCAACGTAAGTACTAGTCAGAAATTAATAACTATACATCTTGTACTCCAAAACTAACCTATAAAATCTATTTTGTAATTTTATTTTGCCCACATTTTGCCTTCGTTTATTTTAGACCAAAATTTCGAAGTTATAGACCACAGGATGAAAGTTTAAAAGAAAAAATATTAGACGATGCTAAACCAGGTGATGTAGAATCTGAAGTTGCGGAACAATTAAAAGCAGCTACTACAAAAGCTGTTATCGAAGAACTTGTGAGTTTTATTTAAATATTCGTTCGATTTTTAATTTTCTTATAAACAATCTTTTTTTTTGGAAATTATCGAGTAATTTATTATTACAGGATATTCATAATCTAGCACCTAGAAAGCCTGATTGGGATTTAAAAAGAGATGTTGATAAGAAACTAGAAAAATTAGAAAGGCGTACACAAAAAGCAATAGCGGAATTAATCAGAGATAGATTAAAAATGACTCAGGAAGATCTTGCAAGTGCAGTTAATGTAGGAACAAAAACACACGATAATGGAAACTAAAAGAAATAGTATAAATTTACTTTTTTATATTATTAATTTTAATATTTTGTAAATACGCATTTTCTGTAATTATAAATTAATATTTTAACACAATCCAATTTGATTTAATAGATTTTCACCTATAGTTCCAAAAAATTTTAGAATTTTATTTATAAAAAAAAAAATTTGACATTTCTGAATATTTAGAATTCTAAATATTGAAAAATAAATTATACATTAGAAAAAAAAATGCAAATGGGAAAAATTTAAACATTCTTTAAGCTTATAATGTTAAATTATATTTCTATTATAGAGAACATATTTCAGAAATACATTTGGTGTATTAAACTAAGACACTATATTTTGAATACTAGTTAATTTAACTAGAAATAAAAAATAATCTTTGTTTATATAAAATTTCTATTAGAAAATACCCAAAAATTATCAAAGGTGTTAACAATCAGTTCTTGTTTTTTTTTTCGCTGTTATATGAACGGAATTATCTCATTTTTTTCTTTACAATTCATTTAATGTTATTAAAGTAAAATTATAAAATTTCATTAACTTTTTCTTGAGATAAATTATAATTGAAATAAAAAAATATAAATTTTTTGAAGATATAAAAATTTACTTCTTTTGTACAATGAAAAATTAATTTGGCAAAATGGAATTTAATCAAAAAATAGAAATTTAATTAAAAAATCGTTGTCTATATAGAATACTAGCGTTACTATGTTTTTTTTATATTGCATTAATTTATTGCTTATTTCTATATATATATATTTTTTTTTTCATTTAATTATATACTCTGGACGATAAATTTATTGCCTAACGTAAATTTATATGATTGTTTAAATATACATTTAGAGAAATAAAAATTATGCTCATTTTGAATAGAGAGATAAAAAATGATAAACTATTTACAATTTGACGAATCTTAATGATTTACAAAATTCTAACAATAATTTCACAACAATTACTTGAATAATTTTTATAAGAATTGTTAATTAGTATATAGACGGTTATTTTTTTTTGCCAGTACATTTTTTTTCAATTAATACAAAAAAATGTTACCAGCATTTTTATCACTTGTTATAATTATAACAACAAGAAAGAATACTGCCCAGTGAAATTTTAAAGCACTCTAATTTTCACATATTACACCACTTTATATGATAAAATTCTTATATATATATATTTTTTTTTTATAAATCATATCAATTTAAAAGGGTGTAAAAAAAATTATTGTGCGTTTAAAATTAAAATCGGCTATAATTAATACATCAAATATTATTCACCTTTTATAAGATTTGAAAAAAATCTTTTGAGATCCAGTTGATTTTTTACTCGTTTATTTCATCGTCTTCGGCTTCGTCTCACGTTCCTCGAGTTTCATTTTTACCTTTTTTCTCCTCAACTAATTTAACATCTGTCACATGTAAATTATGAATACTTTTTGCCGCAAATTTAATAACTGATTGCGTTGAAACTTGAGTTGTGTGCCGTAAATCAAGACGTTTTAATGCATTACATCTCAATAGATGATCGAGTGTGGTTTCAGTGAGTAATTTACAATTTGATAAATTCAATGAGACAAGATGATTCATTGTTTGTGCGGGTGGTGCAGCTAATTGTGCAACACCAGCATCAGTAACACGACCACACGATGATAAATCGAGATTTTCCAAATGAGGTAAATGTTGAGATACATAACGTAAAGCAACATCGGTTATGTCACAGCCAGCTAGGGATAAATTTCGTAAATATTTTAAACGCGATGTCTTGTCAATTAAACCTGGACGTGAATCAGTTGGTGGACTTAAAACTTCACGTAAACTCGAATCATTTAAACCAGAGACATGACTTAAATCAAGTGATGTTAATGGTGGACAGGCACATGTTCGAAGGGCACAAACACCAGACCAAGTGCAACCTTGAAGTGAAAGACTACGCAATTGTGGTAATCGACTGAGAAGCCAGGCGAGTTGTCGTTTTGTAACATTTGTCCAATTTAACGTGAGTCTCTCGGGTTGACGACGTGTTATACCTGTTAAATGTGCCGGTGTCAATTGAACATGTGATAAATCGAGTCGTCGCCAAAGACATGGATCTATCGTGTATCTGGACCAGGCACGACAAACTAGTGCACAATTCACTAGGTCCTTGATTGGTAAATACCTGAAAATTGAGAGAATTGCAATTTTATTGTACACGTAAAATTGTCCACTACTGTCGTGATTTGGTCTATGAATTGGAGGCAATGGCATCGGTCGAACAACAACACTCGGTCGTTTTAGAGATTTACTACTCGATCCTGTTAGTTGTGATGCTAATTGTGTTCTTAGGGCTGTTCTTTGTTCACCTTCAGCTGGTTCTCGATCCGCCCAAGTCTGAAAAATTATTAATTTATTATTGTTACTAGCAATATTAAATTGAGTATTTCATTATTTGTTATAGAGAAATTAAAAATTAATATTATCAATAATTATTTAAATTTATTAGAATATTATTCCATATTAAATGATAAAAATAAAAATTATATGTTTATAGGCCTTAGATTATTAATTATTAAATTATTAAATTTTAAATTCAAAGTCTTTTAAAATTCAATTATTTTCCAAATTTTTAATTTAAATTCAAATAAAATTCAATTATTACCCAAAATTTCCATTCAAAATCAACTAAAATTCACTTATTTTCCAAATTTTTAATTTAAATTCAAATAAAATAAAATTATTTTCTAAAATTTAATTTCAAAATTAATTATCAAAAATCAACTAAAATTGTAATTGAAATTTAATTATTTTCCAAAATTTCAATTCAAAATCCAAGACAATTCAATTATTTTTCAAATTTTTAATTCAAAATTTTCAATTTAAAATCACATAAAATTCAATTATTATCCGAAATTTTAATTTAAAATCAACTAAAATTCAAATATTTTCCAAATTTTTCTATTGAAAATTAACAAAAATTCAATTATTTTCCATAATTTCAATTCAAAAATCAACTAAAATTCAATTATTTCCCAAAATTTTAATTCAAAATCAAAGAAAATTCAATTACTTTCCAAATTTTTAATTCAAAATCTTTTAAAATTCAATTATTTTCGTAGTTTTCAATTTAAAATGAAATAAAATTCTTCAATTATTTTCTTTTCTATTCAAAATTAATTATCCAAATTTTCAATAAAAAATGAACTTAAATTAAATTATTATTCAAAATTTCAATTAAAATTCAATTATTTCCCAAAATTTCAATTCAAAATCAAAGAAAATTCAATTATTTTCAAAATTTTCAATTCAAAATCAACTAAAATTCAATTATTTTCTAAATTTAAAATCAAATAAAATTTAATTATTTTCTAAAATTTCAATTCAAAATTAATTATCAAAATTTTCAATAAAAAATCAACTAAAAATGAATTATTATCCAAAATTTTAATTGAAATTTAATTATTTTCCAAAATTTCAAATCAAAATTAAAGAAAATTTAATTATTCTAAAAAATTTGAATTCAAAATTAATTGAATTTTCAATAATTTGAATTTAAAGCATTTAAAATTTAATTATTTCTAAAATTTTCCATTGAAAATTTTTTGAAATTTAATAATTTCAATTATAACTCTATAAGGGAATTCAATTATTTTTAAATATTTTTATAATATTCTTTGAAAATTCAACTATCTGAAACCATTTTTCAATTAAAAATGATTATCAAATTATTGTATTTTGTCTGTAATTTCTAATAAATTTTTTAGTGAAATCATATAAATTCTACATATAAAATTTTAATTAAAATCACTTGAAGTTCAATTAATTTCAGATAAAATTTCAATTTTAAATCTTTTGAAAATTCAATTAAATTTAAAAAATGTTTTCCAAAAAATTTTTTGATAAATTATTTTTAATTCTGTAAAATTTTATTATTGTTTGAAAATTAACAATATCTTTTGAAATTTAATTATTTCTAAAAATTTTCAAGTTTAATTTGACACAAATTTGACAGGTCGATTACTATTCAAAAAACACGTGAAATCATAAAAGACCAACTTCAAGTTAGGACAGAAGGACAGATCAAGCATTTTATTATTATATAATTATTTTTGAAATTAAATTTTAGACCTACCTCTGTTGGATCAGGTCTCGATCTTTTACTTGGCGTTGTAGCTCTTTCGGAATCTGTTGTCGGTACCGATGAAGCGGCGCTCGATACCGAGAGTTTTCTCGCACGAACTTTTCCCTGACGTTTTCCATCTAAATTTCGTCCCTTCTCACAACAATTCAAACATTCCCAACTGTTTGGCAAATCTTCGTTAAATGATATTGACAAGGGATCAACACCAACGCATTGTGGATGAACAATATCGAAACAGACTTGACATTCTGATAAACCAGACGGTGTCATTGGGATCGGTTTGCCTGAAATGGTTTACATTCTCAATTCTGTACTATTTGAGATTTAAAAAAAAATAATTACAAACCCATTAGAGGCGAAGGTTGTTGACCCCATCCGTCGAGATTACAGATTTTACAAGCAGCGGTAACGGGCAACATTGGCCTTAGACATTGTCTCATTAGACATGTTTGTTTTGCTCTTCCTGTACCGCCAAATTTCACCATATCTTGACAATAGACACATTCTTGACAATCTTGTCTCGTGCAAGCCTCACATTTTTTACAACGTGTTCGTCGTCTTCTTGCACAAGCAGATTTTGAATCTTGTTTTTCAATTATTATTTGCTGACGTTGAATTTTTGTCAATGTCTTTTTAGTCGCTTTCAAACGTTCCTATAGGAAAAAAAATTTTGAAAATTAAAAATAACGAATAGGGGAAAAAAAAATTTTAGTGAAAATTAAAACTTACACGTTCGGCTATTGTCATTGGTGGTGGTGGTGGTAAAACAGGAATGCCCGTAACAGCTGCTTCTGGATTATCATGTCGATGTTGTTCAACCAAACACCTTACATCGTGTATTAAGGCCACAGGATCACGTATTAAATCCGGTACATTTTTTTTTGTCGAAGGCAAAGAATGCAAGTACATTACTATCGATTTTAATCCATGCAATTCGTATGGAGTCAAATGAATATGATGATGATGCTGCAATGGCATTGAATGTTGAGGATGCGATTCAGGAATATCCAAATGACTTCTTCCCAAAAGAACATGAACGTACTTTTCCAAAACGTACCTAATAATTTTACTTTATTAACAAATTTCTAAATTAAAATTTAATTAATTAATTAATTACTAACCAAAGCATTTCCGTAAAGAATGGATATCGAAATTTTTGCGGTACTTTCGTGTGTTCCTCAACTTGTGCAACTTTTAATTGTTTATCAATGCCAAAACTATGAAGAAAATTACCACCAAAAACAAGTGAATCTTGTGGTGTATATACAGCGTGTATCCATCCAGTTGGAATAAATAAAGTCATACCAGCTTTTAAACTAACACGACCACATCTTTCGACCATATCGCCAAAAAATACATCCGATTGTTTACCACTTAAAACCCATTCTTGATAAAGTGAGAGATTTTTTTCAGTTGGTGGTATTAGCCAAAAAATTTTTCCACCACGAAGAATGTGATACCAAACGCTTGTTCCTCCGAAATCCACATGAAAATCAGTATAACAACCTTTAACTGACATTAGACAATATTTTTGCACTTTTGGATACATCATATCCTCTAAAAGATTTGTTGCCTCAACTTGAGCTTCTTTTAAATGACGAGGCCATATTACATCAACCCAATCGACTTGTCTTACTAATGTTGGTGATTGTACATAATTTTCCAATTTTGTATGACTAAATTCCAATGATATTACATTTAAAAGTCGACCCTTATTTGGATCCTCGTAATATTTTTGCCATTCCTTCATTGTCATGTCCTCATTTTTTTGTGTATTTACATCCATTACGTCTAATATTCTTTTTGAACCTTAAAAATGCAAAAATTACTTTTTTATTTTACGCTGTGTCTATTTAGCCCGTTAACGGGAGGAATAGTGGCGATAGATTATTTAGCCCGCTAGCGGGAGAAATGCAAGATTTTGGGTATTTAGTTTGCAGTAATTATATTTAAAATATTTTTTGTTTTTTTTATTTATTTATTCTAGAATAATAAAACATATTTTATTATATAAAATGTATATTAAGTCCAATTCAAAATAGGGCAATCGTTTATATAAATATATTAATGTGATTTAATACAAATTTATTTACTCCAAAATGAAATGATGGTAGGGTTGTTTATTTAAAATATATTATATTATTTAATTTAATTAATTAATTTTTAAACATATTTTTGTTGAAACCAAATTTATTGTAAGAAAACTGTTTAACTACAGGTATATTTATTTTTTAATAAATTATTAGAAAATAGTTTATGGAATTGTTTTCTATTGAAACTTTAAATTTCCAAATAAAAATTAATTTTTGAAATACAATTAAAATTCTTGTATTTTATAAATACGTATGGGGCATCATTCCACGGGAAATTTTCATTCAAAAATTTTTTTGTTCGAATCATGTTTTTTTTTATAAAACTGAAGTTACCAACGTTGATTCAACGAAAAAAATAAAAGATAAGGATTCTAATTCCCATCAAAGAAATTTATTTATTTTTAACCCTTCATAAACTATTTTCTAATAATTTATTAAAAAATAAATATACCTGTTGTAGTTAAACAATTTTCTTACAATAAATTTGGTTTTAACAAAAAAATTGTTTTTTTTACCACAACTTTAATTAAATAATTAATTAAATTAAATAATATAATATATTTTAAATAAACAATCCTACCACTTCATTTTGGAGTAAATAAACTTTGTATTAAATCACATTAATATATTTTAATAAACAATTGCCTTATTTTGAATTGCACTTAATATACATTTTATATAATAAAATATATTTTATTATTTATTTATTTTTATTATTTATTATTATTATAAATAAATAAAAACAAAAAATATTTTAAATATACTTACTGCAAACTAAATAGTTCTCATTTTGGTGATTTTTTAAAAATAAGCGGGCTAAATAGCCAAAATCTTGCATTTCTCCCGCTAGCGGGCTAAATAAATTTAACGTTTATTTTAATTCTAATTATATTTAAAAAAAATTTCAGAAAAAGAGTATTAACATACCAACACAAGTTCTGACATCGTTAATTGTAAAATTTGCACTTGGTACACGAAGTCCCAAACCAGCTTTATCTCTAAATAAAAGTGGTATTCCCAAACCGTGTTTTTGTAAATAAGCAACATTTAATTCATGTCCAGTCATTTCGCGAAATAATCCCGTAAAATTGCTCAAATTATATCTTTCACATTCAATTTTTTCATCAAGTTGAAATGTCCTTCTACCTTCAATATCCTCATCGCCAATAGCCCAATCATCTGTATAAAGTTTCTTAGTTCTCTCTCGCTAAAATTTCAATAGAAAAAAATAATTACCATACAAGATTTATAAATGAAAAAATAAATGTTTACACTGTTTTTTTTTTTTTATTTGTTTACCAATTGTCGCCTCTTTGGTGCTGGGACAGGTTCATCGGCCATTGCAAACACGCTGTCAAAAACGTATCATACGTATTTTCATTGAAAATTTAATTAATATTTTTATTATAACACTATTATGAAATTGTATTTTATGATAAATCACTATCAAATTGTTTTGTGTATTCACATGTCAAATGTTAAACAGCTGTAATATTGAACCGGAGGTTTTGATTACAATTCTTTTGCGAAACGAGATCGCCATTTTGGAACCAAGCGTCGCCAATCAATTGACAAGGAAAATTTAAATTCCCTAGAGGTTTAGTGATTTCTAGAGTATTTCTTGTGATTACATTTACATACCTAGATGACGTCACTTTAGGCGGGAAATTTTAAATTTATTTTCAATTTTGTTTTTATTAAAACGTATATAAAAATTTTTTTTTTATTTGTTTACATAATCTAAAAGATTTAAAATTATATTTTTTATTGAAAAATTTCTTTTTCTATTGGAAAAATTATTTTTGAATTTTATTTTAAAATAGAAAATGTTTGATCAATACTCATATGGTATTGAATGTAATGGAATTATTTTGTTAAAATTATATCAGTGTCTTTTTAGAAAATAAATACCAGAAATATTTAATATTGAAATTTAATTTAACAATGGCTAATTTGGAAGAAAATCAAAAATCAAAAATTTTGATTCAGCCAAAACGAAATGACACATTGACACAAATATTTCATATAAAAGGAGATCGTCCGATTATAAAGTAAATATTTCAACTATATAAATAATTATTTAATTAATTATATTAATAAACAAATGAAATTAATTAATTTTTTTTAAATGAATATAAAATAAAATAGAAATTAGATTTTGAAAATAAATAAATAAAATAAATTATTAATTAAATAATTAAATATTTTTATTACAATTTTTGGAAAATTGAAGTTTATCTGATAAATATAATTATTCTATGTATATATATATAGAAAATATCCAGATATGGATGTTGCCAGAGCAACTCCCGAAGCAGAATTAATGAGAGCACGACGAGATTTAATACAGGCTGAAAATGAGTTAAAAGAAAAATGGAAAGAACAAGAAATTAAAAAAATCGATATAAATCAACAATGGAGCGATTTAAGAAATAAAGAAAATTCATTGCGACAATCATTTATAGAATATAATAAGCTTGTTAAAGAAAATCGTGAGAAAAGAGAACGAGCTGAGAAAAAAATTTCTGATGAAGAAGAACGTCAAAAATTAAGAGAAAAAGAAGTAAGGAAATTTTTTTTTTTTTTAATTTTGTTTTTATAAATTAAATTATTATTTTTTTTTAATACGTCATTTTTCAGATTTTAGATTTAAAAAAAAATATCGAGAAATTCTCTGAAGCTCGTGACAAAATGAAAAATTACGTCAATGATTATAAAATTTATCAAAATTATCTTGAAAAAGTGGTAAATGAAACTAATGAATTTCAATCAATACCGGAAATTTTTAATCGTTATGAAACATTAATTGAGGCTAAAGAATTATTATCTGAGAATCAAGATAAAAGTCTTGCAATTTTAGAAGAAGCTAGTAAAAATATGGTCAGTTACAATTTTTTAGATACAATTTAAAATAATATTCAATTAAAAAATATTAATTTTAATTTTAAAATTAATTTTAATATTAATTTTAATTTTAATTTTAATTTTAATTTTAATTTTAATTTTAATTTTAATTTTAATTTTAATTTTAATATTAATATTAATTTTAATATTAATTTTAATATTAATTTTAATTTTAATATTAATTTTAATATTAATTTTAATTTTAATTTTAATTTTAATTTTAATTTTAATTTTAATTTTAATATTAATTTTAATTTTATGTTAATTTTAATTTTTTAATTTTAATTTTTTAATTTTATATTAATTAAATTTTTAAAAAAATGGTAGAATAAAAAATTGATTTTCGAATATATTTTCAATTTAGCACGAAATGACACAAACAAAAACAAATATGCTAATGGATTTGAGTAATGAATTGGCACAACTTCAAGGAAGATATGATAGAGCAAAAGCATTGGCAATAAGATGGGAAACAATTGTTGCACGAATAAAAGCATCGGCGGCTGTAAAAAATTCTGAATTAACACAAATGCGAGCGTGCTGTTGGAATCTTTATTCGCAAATTTGCAAGAGAAAGGGAATTGCAATTGAATTAGATCCTAATGATTATGAACAACAATTATTACAAATTAAACGTACTATCTTGGAAGTGAAAAGAATCATCAAAGTTGCCAAGAAGAAAGCTACGAAGCCTATCAAGAGAGAATAAAAATTAAAAGCATAATATTATAATTAATTATAACTTCATTTATACAATGTAAAATGATAAATTTATTTATATACACTGTAACCTCGATTTTTTAGACAAATTTCATAAAATCGAGATTCCAGTGTAAGTATGTTTAAAAAATAATTTTAATACAAATAATAAAAAAAAATAGTAAATTAAAATATAGAAATTTATTGAAATTAAAATCGTATTATTTTAATTTAATAATAAATAATTAATAATTAGTAATTAATAATTAATAATTAGGAATTAATAATTAATAAATTTAAATACTAAATAGTTAATTTGATAATTTAATAATAACTGATTAATAAATTTAATAAATTAATTAATTTAATAATTTATATATTCTTTATAACTATAGAGTATTATAAAAAGGAATTATAATATAAATGACGATTTTCACAAATTATTTTGATTTGAAAATCTTCATTTATCATAGAAACAATCTTGTATATTTTTTTTCTTGTTGGTTCACCTATAGCAAAATTAGAACTGACGTGACTCTTTTGAATTCAATAATAATTAGTTAATAACCCTGATTTATAAGACTCTCAATAATATGTAATTTTATATCCCACTTTTATATAACTATACGCCCTGCAGCATATTTTCTCCCGAGTATTTTTTTGTTATTATTAATATTTTTTTATTTTTTTTATTATTACTATTTTTTATGCCCTGTAGCAAAATTTTCTCCCGAGTATTTTTTATTATTACTATTTTTTAAAATTACTAATTTTTATTATTATTATTATTTTTCTTATACGCCCTGTTCCCAAATATTTTTTTGTTATTATTACTATTTGTTATTATTATTATTTTATTATTACTAATATTTTTGTAATTATTATTATTTTTTACTATTACTATTTTTTTCATTGTTTCTATTTTTTTTTTTTTTTTTTTATTGATATCTCTTTTGCATGATTTTTCTTGCCGCTGGCAAATTACAACCAGATACACTGTGCAATAATTCGGTAATATCATTATTCAATCTTTTTTTCAGTTTCTCAGTGGCGTCTTCCTGAGTCATTGGTGCTTCTAAACCTTCGGAAACTTTTTGAAATTCTTCTTTCTCAAAACATCTGTTTGTAAAGGTACGTGGTTTTCTTTTTAATTTTTTTAAAATTTAAAATTTTTTTCAAAATTCTATAAAATTTTTAATCAACAAAGAAATAGATATTTTCTTTTTTGATTTATTAAAAAAAAATTATTAAAACTGGATAGTGTGAAAGGAAATTAATATGGAAATTAAAAAGGGAATTTTTTTGGAGAAAAAAAAAATGTTAACTTACAAAGGACAAGGCTGGGTGGGTGCAATATCGGAAAGTAAAGGTGGCACAAAAATGGGCCTTTTTTCTTCACTTATTCTCTCATCGCCATTTGCTTTGTCAATCCAATAAAGTTTACTTAACATATTGGAAACTTCTTTCTCGATAATACCAAGATATAACATAACATTATTCATCGTAACTTGTGTATCATCACCAAGTAATTCTAAAATTGGTGATTTATCGCATTTTATTGCCTTGAACATGTCGTCAACACTCTTGAGAAGTTTATCCATTACCTCATTGGACTGGAATAATAATAAAAAAATTTATTAAAAAAATTGAAAATTTTTTTATTAAAATCTTTTAATTTATTATTATTTATTTATTTAATTTTTTTTTAAGTGAATAATAATATTAATAAATTCAATAATCACTTTCTTTAGTTCTTTTTCCGCTTCGTCTGCAAGTCGAGTCTCATCTTCGAGTTCTTGTTTTAATTTCTCTAAAGTTTCAGCTTGTTTTTGACCCTCCTCGGTATTTTGTGCTTTAGCTTCCTCAATTCCTGCTCTTAATTGTTCAACACGATTTTGAAGAGTTTCACGTTCATCGTTCAGTTCATTCACATAATTAAAGAGTGCAAAGTTCTCTTCTTCCTGTTTTATAAAATTAGCAGCCAATTTATCTACATCTTCTTCCCCTGCGGAACATTGTATAGTACATATATAATAATTAATAAGTATTTCTCTAATTAATTTTATTATTAATTTTTCAATTAAATTTTTCACTAATATTATAAAAGAATGAAAATAATTTTTTTTTTTATATAAATTTTTCCTAAAAAGTATAAAAAAAATATTTTTACTTTTAATTGGAAATTTATTTGAAAATTTTAATTACAACCTGTAAATTCTTTGAGTTCTGTAAGAATTTTCGTGTATTCCGCAACTTTGTCTTCCATTTCTTTTTTCTTGGCAACCTCCTCAGCGTCTTTTTTTGCATTTAAATTCGTCATCTCTCGACACTGACCTTTCACACCCAAAAATTCTTGAAGTTTCATTTCATTGTCAAGGGTTCGTTGAAGTTCACACATTTCAGACGTGTGATTCTTTAAATCACGTGCTCCCCTGTAAAAAAAAAAAATTTTTTTTTCAAAATTATAAAAAAAAAATTTATTAAAAAATTAAAATTTTTTAATTTTTTTTTAAAAAAAATTAAAATTTTTTTCTCTTGTAAATATTTAACCGAATGCAAAAGAATTTAATCTCTAGACCAATTAATTTCAATTGGTTTCACTTTTTATTAGATTGTTATCGCTTTATACAATTTCGTATCTAATTTCATTGATTTTTAAGCCTACTTGTATTTTTATATACATAGAATGAGGATCAATTTCAGATAATTAACACACAAGGAAGCCAAATGAATGTCTAATCGGGTATAATCATCTAAACACCTTAACTTTCGCATCACTTCCAATTTTTTTTTTTTCTTTTTTTTTTAAATAGAAGCAGTGGGAAAATAAAGAAAATTAGAATTCAGTACAGAAAAATTGAAAACAAATTCACGAGTAGAATTTTAATAATAGAAATTTTTGAAAAATTTAATAAATAATACGTGAAAATTAGGGGAGAAATTATTATTTAA
Organism: Leptopilina boulardi; assembly: GCF_019393585.1. NCBI lineage: Eukaryota > Metazoa > Arthropoda > Insecta > Hymenoptera > Figitidae > Leptopilina > Leptopilina boulardi. Next base: position 1,021,719 of record NW_026137838.1, read on the forward strand.
ATTAATAATTTCAAATTATTTATTATTTATAATTATTATTATAATTTGTTTTATTATTATATATAAAAAAAATTATTACAATTATTATTCAAATTATTTTTAATAATAATTATTTTTAATTTTTAAATATAAATTATTTATATTTAAAAATTAATTAATAATAATTAATTAATTTTATTCAATATTTTATATTTATTATAAATATCAATTTCTATTATTATTTTTTTTATTTAGCAATTAAATTACCATTTAAATAATAAAAAATTATTTTTTAATTATTTATTAATATTATTATCAATATTATTATTTTATTATTATTATTATTATTATTATTATTATTATTATTATTATTATTATTACTATTATTAGTAGTAGTAGTATTAGTATTATTATTTTTATTATTAATTGTAATTAATTATAATATTAAAATAATGTTGAATGAAAATTTTTATAATATATTAATGAAAATTCACCTTTCGCGTAGTGCATAAATTTTACTGAGTTCCTCATCTCTTTGATTAAATGCAATTGTTGCTTGTTCAATGAGATCATTAATAACTTGTTTGCCAGCGTTAATTTTATTAACAAGCTTATTATAAAGAGCGTTAAATTGTGCTCTCTCTTTAAGAAGACTATCAATTTCCTTACGTAATTCAGTATTTTTTGCTATTGTTAAATTAAATTTTTTTGTTGCAACTTCCAAACGATTTTCCAATATAGAAACAAATTTATTGTGCTTCATCACCATTTCCTTTGATTGAGCATCCGTGCGAACTTTCTTCTTCAGGGCATTCACTTCCTTCGATACCTGTAATTAACCTCCACCTTTGCATTAAAGCCTGCACGTTTTCTGTAAAATTTTGTAAATCAACTGAGAATTTCTCAACTTCTATTTTGTATATATATATATATATATATATATATAAATTAAACAGGAAATTGTCTCATTTCATGATGTATACTTATATGGCAAATTAATGAATTGCAATTCACTTTTAGTCTCAGTCTTAATCTCATTATTATTAATTAAAATTACTATAATGAAAATAATAATAATTATTAATTTTTTGCTATGCCTTTTCGTATTATAATTAATAATAATATAAATAATAGTAATAATAATAAATAAATTTAATTTTTTTTTTTTTTCATTTTTACCTTGGAAATTTGTTCATCGAGTTCGGCAATTTGTTGTTTTTCTTTTTCAAGTATTTCCATATATTTGGCTCTTTTTTCCAATAGTTGTTTAATTTCTTCACGATCTTTTTCATCTTTTTTCAAATTTGCCGGCGATTTAATTGCTTTTATTGTCAATAGAAGCTCCGATTTTTCACGTTCAAGTTGATCGATTATTTGCTCTTGTTTATTTAATTGTAATTCAACTTTTTTTGAATATGATTTTCGATCATTTTCCATTATTCTATATTGTCTTTTTAATCTAGCAAGTTCAGCCTCAGCCATTGCTTCTAATTCCATCTCATCTTGAACTTGATTCTGCTGTCGATAGGACATTTTTTTATCTCTAGATAAAAAAAAAATGTCATGCTTACAAAAAAATTTATTTATTTTATATAATAAAAATTTGATAAAATAAATTATTAAAAATTCATTATCTAATTATATTTTTAATTAAATTATTATTATAATTATTTATTGTAAAATATTATTATTTATTAAATTTTTTTTATTTATTATAATTATTTATTTTTTATAAAATATTATTTATTTTTATTATTTATAGAATATTTTTATTAAAATTATTTATTATAGAAATTTTATTCTTGGAAAATAATTTTTTATTAAAAAAAAAAAAGATTGAATTCTATGTAATGTATTATTACATGCCACTTTAAAACAAATGATTTAGTAATGAATTTGCATTTTCTGTGAGTAAGTGTTTTGAAAAGAATGTTTCTTCGATGGATTAAAATTACTGTATATTTAGATGACGCACATTGAATAAATTGTAAAAGAATAATTGAAAGGTTTTGAAGAAAATAACGCGTGCCAAAGGAGTGTACATTTATGATGTTCTCATCGAGAATGAATCACGAGATAGATTCCACTGAGCAAAAATAGACATCTGCTAAGTGGGTCTGGCAAACCCTTTGATATATACTCGGATGCAAATTCGATGAAAGGACTACTTTGTTCATCTTCTAAAAGGGAGTCAAGTGCCTCCTCTCTCTCTCACTCTCTTCTCATTAAAACCAAATACTGAACATACTTTAATATTCATTGAAATTTTATATAATTATATAGAAGGAGATAATAATTTGATAATTATTTTATAAATTTATAATAATTTTAATAATAATTTTTATAATAATATTAATTATAAATATAATTTTATAATTATTTTATAAATTTATAATAATTTTAATAATAATTTTAATAATAATTTTAATTATAAATATAATTTTATAATTATTTTATAAATTTATAATAATTTTATAAATTTATAATAATTTTATAACTATTTTATAATTTTAATTAAATTTAATTTAATAAAAAATAAATAAGAAACAATCGTCTAAAAAATTCGTTCAATCAGAAAACGAATTTTAAAAATAGTTCCATCAATTATTAAAATTTATTAAATTTTGCAAAATGTCAAAAAATTAATTTTTATGCAAAATTTTCACAAGTTGAATATTTGTTAAAATTAGTATTTGTTTTTATAGATCGTTACTTGTTATTGTTAACCTGTAACTTGTTTCCAGTGTTAAAAAATTCCACAAAAAAAAATGACGACTCTTCTCTTATAAATTTTTTTTTTGGAAAAAAAAAAATAATTTCGCGGAATTTAGATTTCGGTTAACATTTTTTGAATTTTAAAAATTTCTGTCACTTTATACAACAACCCTGGGCAGATGTACCAATACAACCCCATCGAAGTGAATTTCCGGTTACTAAGCACTAGAGGCGCGCAGCCACTATATATATATGTCAGCTGTTTGAACCGTTGGTTCAATGGTTACTAAGGCAACTTCCTGATTGTGTCATTTTTATACAAAAAAAAAAAACATGTCATTTTATCGTTAAATTCTATAAAGAAAATTTTTCTGAATTTTTCTCCATATGCATTTTTTTGGCGCCTGCTTTTTTTATTGTGTTAAATTTTTATTAAATTAAATATTTAAACGATTTTAGCGAATTAGCGAAATATTGTATATTATATCAAAAATCTATAACTTAATAGAATATTTATTTACATAATCTATAGAATTATATATTTAAAAATTAACCCCATTTTTTTTAAACAATACTTTTTGAATATTTTTCAAAAATATACCTTCTTTTTAAAGACACACACATATATTTTTTATGACTATTGATTACTCCTTTGTCCTTGAACTATCTTTTTATTGATAATTTCCATATACAATTCAACGGGCACCAAGAATTAGACGTTAAAAAAAAAAAATAATAATTTTTAAACAATTTTTTTTTTTTTATTTAAAAAAATTACAAACAAAAATTTCTCATTTAATGATTGAAAATGAAAATATTTGCTGTTTTATTTGCAAAACCTATATTAGTAAAATTGTTTAAGTTAATTTTACAATATTAATTACTTTAATTATTTAATTAATTTAATTTAATTAATAATTTAATATTAATTATGTATTTAATTCAAAAATGAAAAATATTTTTTTATCTGTAACAGCTATATACGTTTCTCTAGAATAGCTAAAACTTTCGTTGTTTTAGTAAAATTTATCGCTATTCCAGTGAAACTTATCGCTGTTTCAGGTAAAGATTTTTTCCCTATATTATTATTATTATTTTTTTTTTGCGCAAGGGCAAGCGTTATTATTATTATTATTATTATTATTATTATTATTATTATTATATTACTACATAGAAGAAAAAATTTATTTGATTTAAATAATCAGTTACTTGACTATTATCAAATAAATATTTATTTGCATTAAATAATTATTATTTGTGCCAATTAAATGGTATTTGTTTCAAAAACAGAAATTATTGATTCTAAAATAGTTTATTTAATTCAAATAAAAATTATTTGGTTCAAGTAAATATTTATTTGGCTAATAGTTAAGTAACACGTTATTTGAATCAAATAATTTTTTTCAGTGTATTATTATTATTATTATTATTATTATTATTATTATTAATTATTGTTATAATTATTGATTATTATTATTATTTAGTTTACATACATGGTTCAGTAGGTCCTTAATTTGATTTTGAATTCCTTATATTATACTTAAAAAATTATTAAGACATGGGGAATCGAACCCGTGTTCGTCGCACCATAATCGAGAACACTAACCGATCGACTAAGACAAACATATTATTATTCATGACTTGCTTAAACTTTCAAAACAGATTTTTGAAAAATTTCTTCTATAAAATAAATATGTAACGCGATCTGAAGAAAAGGACCTTAGAAGCAAAAAATTATAGGTTACGTTAAGAAATTTTAAAGTGAAAATACACAAAGACGTTCAACTCGTAATGCAAACTAATGATATTTAGGTCTTCATTGCATCCAAAATATTCAATAAAAACTGATTTCAGTTTTACAAAAAAAAAAAAAAATAAATAAAAAAAAAAAATAAACTTTTAGTTCAAGTAAAACTATTGTAAACATAACCAATAATTCATTTGCTTCTAAGGTCCCTTTCTTCAGATCGCGTCACATATTATAAATAATTTTACTAAATTTTTGCAACTAAATGGCAGATATTTTATTATTTTTTAAGCAAAAATCCAAAATAGATTTTCTATTCGGGCCCCTTTTTCTTTCTTATATATTCGGTATATTTATTTTTCTGCATCTGCTTCTTAATCCTAAAACACATGTCTTTTTTTTTTCCTTCTGTTATATTGGACCACCCTGTTTTGTGGGGATAGGTCACCGTCTCGATAGAAGATTATATACCATCCTTGAGGGGGGAAAATGTTCTTGGCACGCGTTCAAGAAAAACAAAAATAAGGAAGGAGGGGATGATTTGTAGTATACATATATATATAGTAAAGAAGGAGCTCTAGAGAGAAATCCGAAGGGTAGTTCCGTCTAGTCTCAGTCTGAAATAAGTTTTAGTAGTCTCAAGTCTCCGGCTAACATAGGGAGTGTAAAAGTATTCTATGCCTTTTTTTAAAAAAATCTTTTTTGTCTTTTTTTAAGTCTTTTTTTAAGTCCTTTTTTAAGTCCTTTTTTAAGTCTTTTTTTAAGTCTCCTATCCCAGAAGCTGTTGTAAAACCACAAAAGCGGTGTGGGGAATTGAAGTCTATAGGAGAGAAGGGTATTGTGAGGGAAAGGAGGAGGAGAAGAAGGGGGGAGGGGACACGCTGTGGGTTCGTTCCGGGAGCAGGGCATGATTCCGTAATATTTATTTTCCACTCTACGACCGTGAGTCACTACCTGGCCGACTGCGGCGCCGTGTACACCTACGTGTATATATAATATTTCTTTTGTGTCCTCGTGAAGCTATTTGCGCGCGTGTTGTGATAGTGAAGTGAGATTTAGAAATCAATTGACAACAATAGCAGAAAAAAATTTTTAACATCGATTAACAAGTGTGACAGGAAGTTAATACAAAAATAATAACGACAAACGGAAATGCGCCAGTGTTTATCAGGCATTAAGGATTCATAACCTTCGCAGGTGCGGCACGATCGATGTACTACCAGGCTAGACTTGCCATTTCATTTCCAAAAAGGCCAACAATTCTTGAGAATGGAAATTCGTTTTTTCAATTTGAGGGAAATACTCTCAAAAAGATAAAATTTCGATTTTTAGAAGTGGTGCGATTAGGAATAAGAATTGATTAGATTTGGATGAGAAGTAATGATTTGAAGGGAACAACTATTAGTAGTAAATAGTACTTAGTAAGTAAGTTACAAACAAATCTGTTGTAGAAACTCATTTGCTTCCAGAATATACAATTAAAACCATTTTGTTAGTCACACAAAGGATTTATGATTTTAAAGAGGTTGGTACATCAATAGAATCGTGTTCTTCATTATCAAAATTAGCTTCAGTAATCCATAGAGATAAACTAAAAATCCAATAATCAGATTTGATATCTGCTGATAAAAAAAACTTTAGTATCTATGCGTCGATGAACACAGGTGTCTGTTTGTGTTTCGGAGCGGAATAAAAATTTTTGGGTCGCGCAGGTTGCTTTATGCCCCTATTTTATATATATATATTCTTTATAGATGAAGTCACGGTCGGCGCGAAATCTAGAACAACGAGATTAAATGGGTTCGCGAAGAAACGTCTCGCACTGTTGCATCACACATATATAGATTCAATGTCAAACGCGCAAGGAGTGAAAAAAGTTTTAGCTTCCGGCGACTTAAGATTTTAATGACGAAAAACCAGTTTTATAGAGTTGATTCACCATAAAACGAATTATTGGATATTCAAGATGATGTTCTTAAGTGGAAAAAAGTTTTTTGAAAAAAGTTTTAGAAGCACAAAAATAGTGAAATAAGTGATTAATGAATTATGTTTGTGAAAAATGAGATGAAGCATGAAAAGTGTAAATTTTTATTAAAGACGTCCACTTGTTGCACAAAATATTAACATATATAAATACTATATCCAATTGGGTATCAATTTTAGTGAATAGAAAAAAAAATTGTGAAATATGTTGCCAAGAAAAGAGGGACAACCTGAGCCCTATGCTCTTGAGGATATGATCTCTGATCTTCAGACGAGGAGGAATTCCCTCGATAATGATGAGGGTGATCCTTTGGAATTGCTCAAACAAAGAGAAAGGGATTTGGTACTTGCTGCTGAATTAGGAAAAGCACTTTTAGAAAGAAATCAAGAATTAACGAAACAAAGTGATACACTTGCCGAGGAATATGCAGCAAAATTAGAGGTTAGTTGTATATATGAATGTTTTTGTTCTCTTATGATGAGTCATCATCATGTATGTACTTGTTGCACCTTTTTGAAAGTCATTTTAACATGATAAAGATTTACTATCTTTTCGAAACGGAATAAAATAAAAATTATTTCAAAACAAATAGTTCCTGATGAATAAATAAATATTTCTTGACGAATCGAGAATTTTCGTTAATATTTTCTTTTTTTTTAATATTAAAGATGAATAAAGTTGAGGTATTATATCCGTCCCTGAAGGGGTTTTACAAAACCAGTTTTCATGATATGTGGTTCGTAAAAAATTTGCATTCCATTGTTTCTTTATAATTTTTGATTAAGATTCTAAAGAATATATTTTAAAGGCAGAAAAATCGAAAAAAATTTTCTTAAAATTTTCCTAACAATTATCTTTTATTCGCGTGTATGATTTTTATATATAGAATTTTATCAGCTACTGAACCTGATGCGGGTTTTGTATTTTCTTATCTTCTTTTGTATCTGATTTACAAAAGTATTTTTTACAATAATTTTTACTCTTTTGTTTATATTTTTTTTAACACGTGTTTGTTTTGACAATAAATTTTCATATTTAAATTCTTTTAACACGTTTTTGATAACTGAAGAGAAAAATATGCTATTGAATCAAAATTTTACTCTCTAAATCTGAATTAGTAAAAATGTTTACTAATTAGTGACTCACTTTTTGCTTCAGAATTAGTAAAATTTTACTAATTCAGAAGCAAAAAGTGAGTTACTAATTCAAATTAGTAAACATTTTTACTAATTCAGATTTAGAGAGTAAAAATAAATTTTGCTTTCTCATGAGGTAGCTGATAATTTACTGTTGGGAAAAAATTTTTTAATTTTCAACTTTTATTCGAAATTGATGGCGTTCAGATTAATACCTGATAGTAAATTATAACGAGTGAATAATAAATGGCAATTTATAAACGCGTTTTAGTACTTCAACATTAGAAACCTGGTTATAATAATGGGAAATGATGAAACATTGATTTAGCAATATAGAAAGACGTTATAATTTACGTATACACATATGTTAAAATTTCAATGGAGTTTATTTTCTTGAAATCGATTTTGTTTTGTGAATGAAAAATAATTCTGCTTTTAGATTATTGCACCAGAGTGTGAAAATTGTGTAAAAAAAAATTTATCTAAATAACAATTGTTAGGTAACGAGTGGTAATAGCATATAATAATATAGAGCTTCGTTGTAAATCATCTAAAATAGGAAAATCCTGAAAACTAATTGGGTATTCATTTTTATGTTTTATTTTTCTATTAGTTATACTTATTTCTTTTTGGTAAATTTTACTTTCTTTATGAACACATAAGGAATTTTATTTTTTTTTCCTTAGCTCCATAATTCTTCCATACCCTCGTGTATCATCGTTCTAAATCTATATAACTCTCCTTTTATCTTGCATACATCTGCTCTTTTCCTCTTCGATTTTATAAAGTAACGAGATTAAACAATTTTCCATTGTGTAGGCAAAACACGCTATTTGTCAATAATTCTAAAAAAAAAAAAAGGAAAGCAGATTTCTTTGTACGATAAGGTTTTTTTTTTATAGGTTTCTTAATTTTTGCTAATTTTTATGGAAAAAAAAATAATTGAAATTTATATAATTATAGTTTAAATTAGTTCGGAATTATGGAAAGACTAATTTTGGGTCAAATATAGAGGGAAATAATTGCTTTCTTTATTAGTAGCATCATAAATTAATGTAAAAGACAAATCCATAAATTTCATTCTGATTACAATGGAAAAATATATTATAGCTAATGCAAAGAGTCCTTGAGTCTTTATCTATTTCTGAATCGATAAAAAAAATTAGTGGTAGATTCTTACAGCAACTATTCAACAACTATTAATAAATATTTTTGCGTAATTTTTTTTTATAAATAACTCAGCTGTAAATGAAATATTCATTAAAAGGATCAATTGTTTTTTTTCCCCATTAAAATATATGAAAACAATAAGATATTAAAAAAAATTGCTTAATTCTGTTAAGACATTATTGGCAAAAAAAAAGACAATTTCCGGAAAAATTCTATTTTTTCTATAATAAAAAAATTACTATTTCATCATTTTTTTCTATAATTAAATTTTATGCTCGCAACTTTAATTTTTCACAAGTGCGACGCGATTAGAGGATCAATTTGAAAATAGAGAAAGAATTTTTGCAAATTGTATACAATAGAGTTGTGCACACGCAGCCTTGAGAGTTTATTTGCGAGTTAACGATAAACCTTTTATGGCATCCGATTAGCCTAATTCTTTAGATGGTCCACTGAGCTTTAATCAAGGGAAAAAATAAAGAAACCAAAAATTAACTTCGAAAAAATTAATTTTATTTATCTGAATCTATCATTTTTTATATTGATTTCTTTTATCTTTTTCAAGATTATTTTTTCATCTTTTTTTCTATATGATACGGTAATATAAAAATAAGAGGGAATATATGAATCAATTCTTAATAGTGTGACACTGATTTTATTGAATATATATAAAACGAGGCGGGGTGGATTACAATAGGAATCAAGTTTCTTGTATTATTGATCGATGTAATTGTAAGTCCATAAAAGTTCTGATCTGTTAGCATGTTCACTGCGCATTCTAATTTAATTAAGGGGGTGGCTCAGACAGTTAATCATACACATGATGTAAAACAAGTATATACGATAAAAAAAATATATATATATATAATATAGAATAATATAGTCTTAATTTTGTGTCAGGGTCAATTTTTTTATTGCCGAAAAAAAAGGAATTTTGAAATTCCATTCAGATGGGTATGAGAATTTTACTTTCAATTTTGTTCTTGTATAACACAATTTTAAATTATTGAAATTATTATTTATTTAAAATCTTATTTTTATTTGGAATTACTTAAACAAAATAATTTTTTATTTGAATTAAATAAATTATATTTGAACCAATAATTTCTGTACAGTAAAACCCCAACTTACGCTACACCCCGTTTTATGCGCGAATTCGGAGATACGCGTTTTTTATGGCGAATTAACTCGTAATTAATTAATAAATAATTTATTATTATTTTTTACGTTGTTTTTATTCATAAAAATGTAAATAGTTTTATTACTTGATATTTTATTAAACATATTTCTTATAAATTCTACACTCAGAGAAATGGTATATTTGTCTCCGAGCCTACTAACTCATTTATTTGTTGCAAATATATTTCATTTCATTGAAATAAAAAATTTATTTGAGCTAAAGAAAAATTTATTTCTGACAAATAAAATTTTTATTTACGCCAAATAAATAAATTAGTAGGCTCTGAGACAAATATAAGTTTATTTAACTCAAATATATTTTATTTTGTTCAAATAAATCATTTCTCTGGGTGTAAATTATTGTATTTATTTTATATGAAAACTTAAACTCCGATTTACGCGAATTCGACTTACACGCGGTCGTCGCTCGGTCCCACCTAAGTCCGAGGTATTACTGTATTTGAAATAAAATTATTAATTTGACAAAAACAAATGATTGTAAATGTTAACAAATTTTTATTTAAAATGCAATTTTTCGTTTCCTTTTCTTCAATTCAATAAAATTGAAATTGCACTCAGAGAAATGGTATATTTGTCTCCGAGCCTACTAACTCATTTATTTGTTGCAAATATATTTTATTTCATTGAAACAAAAAATTTATTTGAGCCAAAGAAAAATTTATTTCTGACAAATAAAATTTTTATTTACGCCAAATAAATAAGTTTAGTAGGCTCTGAGACAAATATACGTTTATTTAACTCAAATATATTTTATTTGGATCAAATAAATCATTTCTCTGGGTGTGGGAATAAATAGTTGCAAAATTTTTTTTTATTGAAATTTAACGATAAAAAATTTTTTTTTTAATTTAAAAAATAAATAAAATAATGACATTATTTTCTTTTTTTTTATAAAAAATGGAACATGTAACAAACGCCTACAAGCATTTAAGATGCTACAAATGTTTATATTGACATTCTGACGTTGATTGAAGGCTGAGAGTGGAATGTTTATGTGGAAATCTTGTACTGCATGTTGATTAGTGCATTCTTATACAAATATATATATATATATATATATATATATATATATATATTTATTTATTTATTTGAAAGTTAAATTCACAAAATATTGCACTCTTTTGAATTCAAAAATCTTTATATATATCTTTATTTTACTTTCCATTAAAGATCCCGAATCTTTTTGTTTAAAATTCGATATTTATCCTCTTTTTTTTCTTCTCCTGAATTTATTGAATTATGCAAAACAGGTTTGAATGTTCAATTTGCATTTAAAGATTCTAAAAGATTTCGCGATATTTGACACGTTGGATATGTGAAGATTATTAAAAAAAAAAAAAAAAGAAAAAAAAAGAAAATATATATATAGTCGTGCTTCGATGACGCGATAACGATCCTTTTTGAAATGAAATAAATCTTGAATTCACTTTTAGAAAGACGATATATATACCAAGAAAGACTCATTACTGTCAAGTGCAAATGCATTTATAACCGACACTAAGCTCTCTCGAGTTACACACTTGGAAAGTGAATCGAAAAAGAATGAAAGTTGTTCATATATTTATATATATGTATATATATATATTATAAACATATGTGTTTCTGTTAGATTTCGCTATTATATATAGAATCAGGTCGACTGTTAATATATGTAAAAAAAAAAAAATGTATAATTGACATGGGTGCAAGAAATCCACTATTATTACGTATGTTTATAGAAACCTTTTCTATTACTCCGCGAGAGAATTACGTTATAATTTTTGTCTAACTTGACACTATTCACTTTGTTTCCATACATAATTACTTTGTTAGAAAAAATTTTAGAAATATTTTTTTTAGTTTTTTTTTTTGTCCAATTTGTTGGTATTAAAATATTTTTTTGTAGAGTAAATATAATAATAAAAAATAATAATTTATAAAATTGGTAATAAATATTATTAATAGTAATTAATTAATAATAATGATAATTATAAAAATAATAATAATTATTATAATAGTTATAACAATAACAATAATAATAATTAATAATATTATAATATACTATTAGTAAATATTAAATATTATTATTATATATTATTCATCAGTAATAAATAATAATTTATGGTTACTCTCTAAATCTGAATTAGTAAAAAAAATGTTTACTAATTAGTGACTCACTTTTTGCTTCAGAATTAGTTAAATTTTACTAATTGTTAGTAAAAGTTACTAATAATTAGTAAAATTTTATTAATTCAGAAGCAAAAAGTGAGTCACTAATTTAAATTAGTAAACATTTTTACTAATTCAGATTTATAGAGTATATTAAATATAAATAACAAATTATTGTTATGGACTTATGGTAAATAAAAGTAATGATATATATATATATATATTTATGATAACTATAAATAAAATAATGAATGATTTTTGTTATGATGAATATTGTATATATATATACTTGAAAGTGAATTCACAAACAGAAGAGCTGCAGGTAGAATTAATTATATAGCATTTGGATTTGAGAGAGCATATACTGTATATATGTAACTATAAATGTTTTTTAAGCTCAAATGATATTCAACTGGTATTTCGCGCATGTTTCGCGAAACCTATGAAAGCGTGGAAATAAGCCACTTGGGCAACATAATTTAAAAGACAATGCCCGGTATCACGCTCTCTGTGTATACGTCTGTCTGGCTAGTTTTTGTTCCGAGTTAAATATTGTCACCTGTTTTTTGACCTTTGTATAAAAAAAAAAAAAATATGCTCCATATTTGGGAATTCACTTTCATTTTCTATTATTCCGTTGTCCCACATATTAAAAACCAACGGTATCAAAGTATTTTATTTTTTATTTTTTTATATTTTTTATATTTATTATTAATTTATTTATTTATACTCCAACGGGCCGAAAGCCCTTTGGTACAATTATTATTGTTATTATTATTTAATATTATTAGTATTTTTTTATTGTTATTTATTATTATTATTATTCGATTATTGTTAAATTAATGAATAATTGGGAATTTTTTTTTTTTTTTTTATCTAATGAAAAACAAATTACGCGAGATGTAAAGTAGAGGAAAAACAAAAGTAATAAACTTTTACATGTGACATTATACAAACGTCATTTGTGTCGTCATTGACGTATAGTTCATTTGTAGATAAGAAAATTTGTTACTGTTTTCAACGAGCAAGTTTAAGGTCATTGATATAATTTTTAAATGCTCTTTTTTTTAATATATATATATATATAATTGCAACTTAATTATGCATTTTATACTTCATTTTATAATTTATTATATTTTTATTAATTACTCACATCATTATTTTTCACTACTTCCTTCTAAGAAGAAGCATCATATATTTATTTTTTTTATATAATTTTATATTTACCACTTTATAAAAGAATTATGTTTCCTTATTATAGTGAAAAAAGCACTAATTACTGTCTAAAAGTTTTTTTATTGTATCTTTATTTTTCTTAACACTAAAAAATTTTTTATATAAAAAATTTATATTTAATTTTCTATTTTTAAATTAATAAAACAAAGGGAAAAAATATAAGTTTAATATATAATATTAATATAAATAACAATAATTATTATTAATTAATAAAATTATTTATGATATTAATTATATTATTAAGGTACTAATAATATATCAGAAAAAAAATATAAAGCTAATTTTAAATTATTATTAATTAATATTTTATAGAATTTAATTTTTAATTACCTTAATTTAATATTGTTAATTACTTTTGATTTTTCTCTTTCTTTCAAATCTCGTCTTTTAATAACAATGAAAAAAAAAAATTGAAAGGAATCGACACATATTTGATGAACAAAATATACGTACACTTCTCATTAAAATTAAATCATGTGCGTAAAGTAATTTCATTAAAAAAAAAAAAAAATACGTCATTAAACGCACGCAAAAAAGCAGTTATAAGTTTCGTGTTTGCGCTTCCAGCTTTGGAATTTAATTTGTGCGTGATCTTAAAATAAAATCAGGTGTAAATTTAACCTATATTTTTACATATGTATTTCTTTTTAAATATATTTTTTATGCACTCAAAAAATGACAAAAAAAATATATTTTTTTTAATAGAAATTTTCCTAAAATTCTTTTTTAAATTACTATTATGAATATTTAATAGATCAGGGGACATTTTTTTTTGCCGAGTAGATATATCGTGAATTTCATATTTACAGGTATAACGCTATTTGAACATCGCGTGACGAAATTATTGGTAAGGAAACTTTTCCAACACGCGTATATATTATCAATTCTGTGTCATATTTATGAAAATTTTAGCATAATAAAATTTTCGTATCTTGGTATTATATTATTTTATTTCTATATACAGGAGGAGGTCATTACCAGGTGTCCTATTTTTTTTCAATTCAGCTAAAAAAAAAATTGAATTAAAAATAATAATAATAATAAAAAAAATAATAATATAGATAGATTAATATTAATTAATTATATTAATAATTAATATTAAAAAATTATATTAAATTTTAAATATAAACTTATTTTTTGTTCCACAATAATTAATTCATAAAAAAAATATTTTCAATTATTATGTAAACAATAATCCGTTTCTTTTGAGTTTCACTTTTTTAAGTATGAAACATTTTCGCATTGTTATATTTTAATACAGAAAAAGTGTATAACATATAATTACTTTCTGAGAAAAGTAAAAGATAATTTTTTTTTCAACAAAATTTATCTTTTTCAAAGAAAATTTAATGATTCAGAATTTTAATTAAGTGAAATAAAAATAAATAAATAAATAATTATCATATATATATATATGTATATAGGTTACTGGTACAGTGGAACGCATATAAAAATGTCTTCTCACTTTTGTCTCTTGTCTTTTTTTTTAAATTCTCTATATGATACAATAGAGTCGTGGTAATAAACAATGAGAAAAATTAGTACATCCTCTTTTGAGAATTTTTTATCGTTTAATGAAAATTCCTCTTTGTTCATTGACTTTTTTTTCTCTTCTTTTACTATATATATATATAGTAATAAAATTCATATTGAAATTTGAAATAATTGAGAAAAATGTCGTTGCAATTTTTCTTTTCATTTTTATGAATATAATTATTACATAATAAATATGATTCATAAAAATATTTATTTTGTACAATGGTTAGTTAGGTCATCAGGAATTCGTTTGTCTTTTTTACACAATTGCATCATTGTACACTACATCCTTTATAAAAGTCGAAAGTATGTTTACTGAAATCTCTCCTTGATATTGAATTACTATTTGTATTTCAAAAGGATCTTTATATTTTTTCGGGAGTTTTTTTTTTAGTTAGTCATTGAAAATAATTATTGGTCTACTTTATTTGATTAATACGTTCTTCATTATGATTTTTATTTTGTATTGAAAAATATAGGTCATCGTTAAAAGTTAGGATTGTAGCTGGTACCAAAGTAACTGGTACCAAGATAACTGGTATCAAAGTTATTGGTACCATAGTAACTAACTGGTACCAAAGTAACTGGAACCAAAGCAACTGGTACAAAAGTATCTGGTACCAAAGTAACTGGTACAAAAGTAACTGGTACCATAGTAACTAAATGGTACCAAAATAACTGGTACCAATATAACTAAGACCAAAGTTACTAGTACCATAGTAAATAAATGGTACCAAAGTAACTGGTACCATAGTAACTAAATGGCACCAAAGTAACTGGTACCAAAGTAACTGGTACCAACATAACTGGTACCAAAGTTACTAGTACCATAGTAACTAAATGGTACCAAAGTAACTGGTACCAAGATAACTGGTATCAAAGTTATTGGTACCATAGTAACTAACTGGTACCAAAGTAACTGGAACCAAAGCAACTGGTACAAAAGTATCTGGTACCAAAGTAACTGGTACAAAAGTAACTGGTACCATAGTAACTAAATGGTACCAAAATAACTGGTACCAAAGTAACTGGTACCAACATAACTGGTACCAAAGTTACTAGTACCATAGTAACTAAATGGTACCAAAGTAACTGGTACCATAGTAACTAAATGGTACCAAAGTAACTGATACCAAAGTAACTGGTACCAAAGTAACTAAATGGTACCAAAGTAACTGGTACCAATATAACTAAGACCAAAGTTACTAGTACCATAGTAACTAAATGGTACCAAAGTAACTGATACCGTAGTAACTAAATGGTACCAAAGTAACTGGTAGCAGAGTAACTGGTACCAAAGTAACTAAATGGTATCAAAGTAACTGGTACCAATATAACTGAGACCAAAGTTACTAGTACCATAGTAACTAAATGGTACCAAAGTAACTGGTACCATAGCAACTGTTAAATACTATAAATTCTTCAAATCTTACAAGGAAAAAAATTTCACCTGAAACAGCGAAAAATTTCATTGAAATACCAATACGTTTCAATAAAACAGCGAAAGTTTTCCCAATTTGTAGAGAACAATATCCCTGTTCCAGATAAAAATTTTTTTTCCCTATACGATAAGTTCCTCTTTATTATTGTCATTAATTTAAAAATTCATAGATCATTTCTTCTTTTAGTTATTATTTTTAAAATGAAAAAAAAAAATTATCCTTTCGTTATAATAATTGCGTCCCTGAAAAGTTGTTCACTTTTTTTTTTTTTTAATGGCAAAAGGCCAGTAAACGTGATTGGAAATGTTTATAGGTGAAAAAAAAAAACTATAACCGCATAGTTGACGTTTGTTCGATTCGACAGCAAGGTCTATATAGAAAGTTAAGATTTCACGACATCTTGAGAATTTTTGTGCGCGCATGTAACTATTTTCAATTGTCTCTCTTCTTGATAAATCAAGTAGACTTTTGTTTTAATATAATATAATATAATTACTCACTCCTAGGAATAACTTTCGTGTGCATATCTTCTTCGACATTTTCCACATGTGTGAGAGAGTAAATAAAAACAATATATGAGAAAGATATCTCGGTTAATCGGTCGACGCATATACGCGCTATTGAAAAATGTTACCATGAACTTTATTTTATTCGTCATCTAATTTTTTTCACACATATATTGTTTTTTTTCCTGTATTTTATTATTTTATTTATTTATTATTCTTACTACTATCATTATTATTATTACTATTATTATTATTACTATGTATTATTATTTTTTTTATTTTTATTATTTTTACTACTATTTGTTATTTTATTATTCAATGAAAAATTGAAATTAAAAATTATATATTATAATTAATGTTGTGGAGACTATAATATGTAGGCTAGCGGAATTAAGCTCGAAACACAGTCTTATATATATAGTTTGTAGACTTTTTAATGGGGTGAGGAAAAAAGTAATTTTATCGAGGAAACATGAAGTAAACAGAGCGTTGGATGTGTTCCAAATTATGAAGGAAAGTATTTTTAATAAAAAAAAAAAAATTTTCAATTTTTTTTTATAAGAACTAATTTATAATTTTTTTTTTCAACTCTTCGAAATTCTAATTATAAATTTTAGTAATAAAAAGTTATAAAGCAGAAACCAATTCGTTTTATGGGGTTCTAATATAAAAGTATCAATTTTAGAATAATAGCAAATTACAGCAATAAAATATATACAATATAATATTTGTATACAAATATTGCTTTTACAATTTGAAGCAAAAAAAAAAGGTAAACTAATATGGTTACTTGCTTCTTACGTAATAAAACAATGTTTAATTACAAAAAAAAAGAATACAGTATACCGTTCTGGGGAAAATGACCTTTTGAATAATACCTAGTTCTTTATCGCTTTTGTCTTGATTTTAACGGGTTTTGCGCGTGAGTTTCGCAGCTATAAGGATCTTTTTAGATCCTTCGAAACGCATTTCCTGCCTTTGAAACGTCATAATAAAAAAAAAAAACTAGTAAATCTTATTAAGGCTAAAAGATGTTGTAATGTTAGGGAATATCCGGTTTTTTTAAAAAGATGATTACCATTAAAATTAGAGTTTAAAAGGAACGATTCACTTTATATGGAAAATTGTATTGTTTTCTTCCAAAAAGAAAAGAAATTGTTGCTACGGAAACAGTTCATATAGCAACCGTTGCTATGGTAACCATTGTGATAACGGTTGCTATGGTAATAGTTACTGTAGTAACCGTTGGCATGGTAACAGTTGCTATTGTACCAGTAACTTTGGTACCAGCTACTTTGGTACCAGTTACTTAGGTACCAGTTACTTCGGTACCATTTAGTTACTATGGTACCAGTTACTTTGGTACCATTTAGTTACTTTGGTACCATTAACTTTGGTACTAGTTATGTTGGTACAAGTTACTTTGGTACCAGTTACTTTGGTACCAGTTACTTTGGTACCAGTTACTTTGGTACCAGCTACTTTGGTACCAGTTACTTAGGTACCAGTTACTTTGGTACCATTTAGTTGCTATGGTACCAGTTACTTTGGTACCATTTAGCTACTATGGTACCAGTAACTTTGGTACTAGTTATGTTGGCATTAGTTACTATGGTACCATTTAGTTACTATGGTACTAGTAACTTTGGTACCAGTAACTTTGATACCAGTAACTTTGGTACTAGTTATGTTGGCATTAGTTACTTTGGTACCATTTAGTTACTATGGTACCAATAACTTCGAAACCAGTTATGTTGGTACCAGTTACTATGGTACTATTAACTTTGGTACTAGTTATATTGGTACCAGTTATGTTGGTACCAGTAACTTTGGTACCATTTAGTTACTATGGTACCAGTAACTTTGGTACTAGTTATGTTGGTACCAGTTACTATGGTACCATTTAGTTACTATGGTACCAGTAACTTTGGTACTAGTTATGTTGGTACCAGTTACTATGGTACCATTTAGTTACTACGGTACTAGTAACTTTGGTACTAGTTATATTCGTACCAGTTACTATGGTACTAGTTATATTGGTGTCAGTTATGTTGGTACCAGTTACTATGGTACCATTTAGTTACTACGGTACTAGTAACTTTGGTACTAGTTATATTCGTACCAGTTACTATGGTACTAGTAACTTTGGTACTAGTTATATTGGTACCAGTTACATTGGTACCAACTACTATGGTACCAATTACTGTGATACCATTTAGTTAATATGGTAATTTTTGTCTACAGATTAAGTGTCATTGATTCCGTTTTATCTTCCGCGAGACCTCGACATACGCGATCATGAAACTGTCATATATCGTCAATAAAATGCGGGTGTAAAATTACAAAGTCGCACACATATTTTGCAAGGGCACACGATTTCTTGTTTTAAACTTCACTCGCACTTATATTGAATTACAAAGACGTAATTGGAGAACCATAGTTATACAGTACGTTACGAATCACTGCTTACAAAACTAGTATATAATATATATATTGTCTTTTCCTTTTTTGACTTACACTTTTCTAAAATGGTGACTTCTTTCTTGTCACGCTCTCTTTATCGCATTTGTACTCTCAATTCTTTTATTCAATTTCAGAATCGTTTTTATAAATCTTTTATTAAAAATTGCACATATTATGAGTTTTCCTTTTTTTTTACAGTGTGGATAAATTATCTCATTTTTAAAAACACTGAATTTTTGTATATAGTAAAACTTTTGTTTTGTTTAATAACCTGGTTAATGAATGCAATTGTTGAAATGTAGGCAGAAATTAGAGTGATGAAAAAATTCTTATCTTTAAATATTCACGACCAAAGTTGTTTTCTTTTCGTTTCTTTTTTTTTTGCCATTAATTGGTCTCTTTTCCACGTTTGTGAAGATCATTAGCCATCTTTCAAGCAACCTCGCCTCCTTAAATGTCTCAATTACATATGGGAACTGTTTCGCAAGATTTTCCAGCTTTTTAACACACATATATATATACATTATATAGCAACAGTTCTGATTTGTATCGCACATTTGCACATCTTCCTATATAAAGTAGAGACTGCAATCGTATTCTCTCTACGAATTTCTCAAAAAATATATTTATACAACTCCTATGACGAGGTCCGTATATATATATATATATATTGTATAGAATCTCTCCGCTTACTAGAACTAATTACCACGCTTGCGTTTATGCCGTTACAATTACAGGAAATGTAATAATAAGAAGAATCCTTTGTTTTCATGTTGCATCCGAGAAGAAGGAACTTATGATTATTGTCATATCTTTTTTTTTCAAAAAAAGGAAGTCTTTCTATTTTTCTTCTCGTCTTTAAAAAAGAAATTCTCTGTCATTTTTTTCGAAAGAAAAATTGTATAATCCTTTTTTGTGCATGGTGAGCAGAGGTGATTGTTTTTTTTTCTTCTTCTTTCTTTTAGAGGGAATTTAACGCGAGAAGGTTATATAGGTCCTCAAAGTTAGCGCAACTAATAAATGCACGTTGAGTTAAATTTAACTGGAGTGTTACGCCAGATACACATTTTTATGTTTACAATATATATTTAGCATTTATTTGCCTTTTGATTTTATCGTCAACTATTTTGACTCTGTTATTTTTTTTTATACACGGAAAAAAAATTTACCTAGAACAACGAAACGTGTTTTGCTATAGTAGCAAAAATTTTATTTATTTCAGTTAAATATTTAGCTATTCTAGTGAAACTTTTTGCTGTATTTTTTTTTCCATGTATTTTATCATTGAATCATTTTTTATTGCTATGATAAATTTTAATTTAAAAATCATATGTTTATAATAATAATAATAAATATTATTTATTTTATTTATTTAAACTATTAATAATATTTTTATTTATTTTTATTATTATTAATTGAAATAAATAATAAAAAATTGAAGTGTTAATTGTTGTTGGCTTTTTACAGTGACAATGTGATAGAAATAATTATATAGATTATGAAAACAGTTACGTTGTCAACTGTACTAAACTTTTCGTATCCGGTCTAAGATTCCTGGCCCGTTACTTCCGGTATAATTGCGTATGTGTAAACTTGTTGGACCCAGATAATAATATATTGTGTTTATATATAGCAAGTATAAAACAGGAATATATATATTTATATTCCAGTAATACTGGAAATCTGCGACGATAGTGAGATTTTGCAATATAGTGGTACCAATTAAATGATGTAATTATGGTGATTGGTGATATATTTATTTATTTATAGAAAATATAAAAAAGTAGAAAACAAAGTGACGTTTGTGCGGATGAATCGGAATCGGTTAATAGTGACTGACTTACTGACTGACAATATAACAGAGAGAGAGAAAAAAGACACGGTTCATTGCTTTATTGCTATCGCAACTTTATATATATAGAGATTATAGACAGACACTAATAGAACAGCTCTCCTCTATTTAAAGGGAAAGTAAACCAAAGTATTTTATATTTGTATATACTTCTCATGCAACCAGGTGGTCACCAGGTGCGCAAAATTGTGAAAATTATTAATTAATATTTCATATATTAAATTATTTTCTTCAATTAGATTGATAGAAAAAAAAAATATAATTTTTTTTAAGGATCTGCAACATTTTTTTTTGTTCATTTCTACTATAGTTCTTAGCCTAGTGGTTTCTATTTACTATATTATATTGATAAGGTTTATTTTTCAAAGAAAAGGAAAAATAGCTCAGTGGTTAGCGTTCTCGACTTGTGATACGAAATTCAAGGGTTCGAATCCTCGCAGAGTTAGGTTTTTTTCATTGTTCAATTCTACAATATCTGATTATTACTGAATGTAAAATATTTATAATAATGATAATAATAATAATAGTAACAATAAATAATATTAATAAATAGTAAATATAGTCATAGTAAATAGTAACAATAAAAATAATAACAATAATAGTAAAAATAATAGTAAAAGTAATAGTAATAATAATAGTAATAATAATAGTAAAAATAATAGTAAAAATAATAGTAAAAATAATAGTAAAAATAATAGTAATAATAATAGTAAAAATAAAAGTAATAGTAATAATAATAGTAAAAATAATAGTAAAAATAATAGTAAAAATAATAGTAATAATAATAGTAATAATAATAGTAATAATAATAGTAAAAATAATATTAATAATAATAGTAAACATAATAGTAATAATAATAGTAGTAGTAAATAGTAGTAGTAAAAATAAATAAAAATATTTGAAAAATAATAATTGCAGATATTTATGGTGGAAAATAAGTTTTCCAGTTTAAAAACGTTATTATAGGTAAAACGCTATAAAGAGGTAGAAAAATTATCTTTCTCTAGAGTCAAATGTTAAAAATTTTAAATGAGAGGTAAAACGAGAGACGCGGCAGATAACTATGAGAGGTAATAAGGTACATGTGATTTACCATAAATGCTAATTATTTTCACAGTCAATTTCCGTCTTCCCGCATGAATGATAATGAGGCTACTATATATATATATAAAATTAGGAAGTAACTCATTGACATAATTTTCTTAAAATTGTAGTACTAAACGAAAATAAAAAAAAACTGATTGAAATCAATTGAAATTTAAAAATTTTGTATTTTTTAAAAATACAATTTGTTAGTTTTTAAAAATACATTTTTTTAATTTTAAAAAATTTAAATATTTAATATAATTTATTATTAATCGTTGAATTAAACTGAATTAAAATGAATTGAATTAAACTCCAGTGAAAATAATTTTATTTTGTTTATAAATGATCGTTAAAGATCAGTTAAGTGTGATTCTCCTTGTGTTCCATAAAATATGTTTCCATATGAATGAACTTCTAGAGCGCGCGCGCGCTTACCTCTTAAAGATCGTGAAATCCTCTTTAAAAGCTCAATACAAAAAATAAAATAAAATATTTCAATTTTAAATTCTCGCATTTTTTCCACTACATATTTTTTTCTAAATGTTTACATTTATTATTAGCTCATTTAAACACATTATTTAATTCTCTACTACTTCCTGAATTAAATTACAATATTATTTTCATATTTCTTTTATTATTATGAAAAAAAAATGTGAAAATAATTTTTAATTATTTTCAGGAAAGAGTTTGTTTACTTCAATAATTATTATAAAACTATATAATAATAATGTAGGGAAAGTATATATATATACACAAAGTAAAATTAATTTTCCTTATAAAGATTAATAAATCGTTGCAAATGGCAATTAATAACAAGAAATAGAATAATGTTTGTTTTTTTTTCATATATGTACGCTTCGTTTATTGTGCGGGAGTAGACTTCTTTTAATTACTAATCATGGATCATGACTGACGATTAGATTCGAGGTAAAATAATGAAAAATCTTGTTACTTTCACTATATGTGTAGTTTTTTTTTATTTTTTTTTTAATGCATATAGTTGAATTGGTATATGTGTAAAATATACATATATATATATGTTGTGAATGAATTTGTATGCAAACGACATTCACTTTATTTTCTTCGACTATATATTCTCTCTCTCTGGCACTAAATGTGTAAACATATATTATAAAATACGCGAAGTAGAGAGAACGAGGATATAGAGGAAGTGAAATGAGGAACTTTGCATTGTCTAATCCAATTGTATATTTAATTTCTTTATTATTTATTTCGAGTGTTACGTCTTATTTATTTGCAAAATGTTACAGGTTACATATTCATACCTAAATGAATGCGTGACTCACAATTATATTATATATGTTAGTTCCTTATTGGTCTTTTATTTTATTCGTGGGAGACTCACTTTCTTTTCTCCTCAAAATTTATATATTTTCTCAAAAAATTCTCCAATTGCATGGAGAAAAATGGAAAAAAGAATAAAGTAACTTTTACTATACTTTAAAAGTAAAATCTTAACTGTCCGCAGTTTTTGCGCATTTCTGGTAATTTTCCCTTCAGAAATAGTAAAATTTACTCCTGAAATAGTAAAAATTATTCTGGAAATAGTAAAATTTACTCCAAAAATAGTAAAATTCACTCCTGAAATAGTAAAATTTACTCCAAAAATAGTAAAATTCACTCCTGAAATAGTAAAATTTACTCCAAAAATAGTAAAATTCACTCCGGAAATAGTAAAATTTACTCCAAAAATAGTAAAAATTATTCTGGAAATAGTAAAATTTACTCCAAAAATAGTAAAAATTATTCTGGAAATAGTAAAATTTACTCCAAAAATAGTAAAATTCACTCCTGAAATAGTAAAATTTACTCCAAAAATAGTAAAATTCACTCCGGAAATAGTAAAATTTACTCCAAAAATAGTAAAAATTATTCTGGAAATAGTAAAATTTACTCCAAAAATAGTAAAAATTATTCTGGAAATAGTAAAATTTACTCCAAAAATAGTAAAAATTATTCTGGAAATAGTAAAATTTACTCCAAAAATAGTAAAAATTATTCTGGAAATAGTAAAATTTACTCCAAAAATAGTAAAATTTTCTCCTGAAATAGTAAAAATTATTCCGAAAATAGTAAATTTTACTATTTTCGAAAGTAAAAATTACCAAAGATGCGCAAAAACTGGGGACAGTTGAGATTTTACTTTTAAAGTATAGTAAAAGTTACTTTATTCCCGTTTTCCATTTTTCTCCGTGTGGTAATAATTCCAAATTTTTATTTAGAAGTGGAAATTAAAAAAAAAATACAAACAATTTTTCTTCTCCAATTGTTCTTTTTTTTTAAAAAAAATTTCTTTAAAAAATTAAATTTAAAAACAAATTTCCGAAAAAAAAATTATTTTTCTTAAAAAGAATTTATTTTCTTCTCAAGTATTATTAAAATTTAACAAACAATCAGTTACTGATTAAAATTCATTGATAAAATTAGAACAATAAAAGATATTTTTGAAAAAAAAAATTTCGAGAAAACAAAAGAATTTTGCTTTTTTCTCTTTTTAACAAAAGAATTCTTTAAAAAAAAACGGCGATTAAATGATAATGTATGTTAATAAGCAATTTGCTTAATGTGTGATTTAGACGTTATAATGAAAGTAAAAGGCTAATAGAATTTTTATGCGCGTGTCCATGGAATCGCGTTCTTTTTTTTTTGTTACAATGAAATTTCGGGGACGGTTAGTCCTTCAATTACTTTCCATTCTTTAGAATCGACGAGCGTTTCGAGTTTGAGGTTATTCTTTTATATATTGAAAAAAAAAATTGAAAGAAAGGATTCTATTGAAAAATTGGAGTTGAAAATTTCTATATATAATATTTTCACTATAATATATATATAAGTGAATGGGAAGCAATTTTATATATAGTAATAATATCTAGTCTCATGGTTATCATTCTTTATTCGGATAATAGATGCATATTTATGTGAAATTGGTGTATATATATAATATTCGCATTGTTAAATTACTTTCAAATCTTTTACCTTATATAAATCAATGATTTATAATATATATTTTATTTTATATATTCTTTATATTATATTATATTTATTTTTATTTCTTTTTATAAACGAAATATTTATTATTTTTTCATTTTGATAGTTTATTTATTTTTTTTAGAAAAATTTACAAATAGTTTATTTATTCATCAGTAATTTATTTTTTAATCAGTAAATTATTTTTTAATCAATAAATTATTTATTAATCAGTAATTTTTTATTCATTAGAAATTTATTTATTGATCAGTAATTTATTTTTTAATCAGTAAATTATTATTTTTCAATCAATAAATTATTTATTAATCAGTAATTTTTTTATTGATTAGTAATTTATTTATTGATCAGTAATTTATTTACTGAAGAGTACCTAATTTATTTTATTAATCAGTAATTTTTTATTGATTAGTAATTTATTCATTAATCAGTAATTTTATTTACTAAAGAGCACCTAATTTATTTTTTAATCAATTATTTATTTATTAATAAGTAATTTATTCATTAATCAATAATTTATTTATTAATATAAATTAATAGTAATTTATTTATTAAATTAGTAGTAATTTATTTACTATTTAAATATAAATGCCCGAAATTTACTCAATCGAATTACTTTTAATTTAGATATTAGGAAATCCAATTTAACTTCAATCGTTATTTCCACACACGAGTTGTTAGAAAACGGTTCTAGTTTATTATTTTTTTTTTTTTTTTTTTTATTATTATTTTCAATGAAAAATTTACTCTTAAGTCATATCTTGTTAAATTATCACACATAATTTAATGAGAAATCAAATTCTTAAAAAATCTAAAATTTCATAAAGTATATTCATAATTTTTATTCTATACATAATTAAAATTGTTTCTACTATAAATATTTTCTAATTTGAATTTACAGTTTAGAGAGAATATAAATTACAATATTTATAGTTTCAATAAACTTCAATAATAATTCATTTTTTGTCCAAACTTAATTGTTTAATTTTTTTCTATTATATTTTTTATAATGCAAATTAGAGGATTTTTTTTTTATTAATAATTATTTGTAAAAATGTTTTTTAAAATAATTATTTGAAAATATTATTTAAAAATATTATTTAACAAATAATTATTTTAAAAAAATTATTTTAAAAAATTGTTTAGCAAATAATTATTTTAAAAAAATTATTTTAAAAAATTGTTTAACAAATAATTATTTAAAAAAAATTATTTTATTCTTTATAAAATTATAATTCATTATCTGTGACATTAATTCTTGCATAAAGTAAACATTAAGTATTTAAAAGAAGAAAAAAAATGTAATATCTTACACCACAATTAAATTATGCAAATAAAAAAAAAATAACAATGGTATTTTAAGTTGGCGTTTGACTGTGCAACGATATATGTATACTCGATGTGCGTTGTGAATCGTTAACTTATTTATACTCTGCTTGTGAATTAAATTCGCTATTGTTATGAACAGCATTGTTACATGTCGCAAGTTAAAAAAAAAAAAAAATTTTCTGCTACACTCACTTATTATCTTTTTCTCTCTCTCTTTGAGCCGCATTTAATTTTTAAATTCCTCATAAGGTAGAAATCGTTAATTCGTTATAAAAAAAAAAAATTTTGTCTTTATTTAAAATTTAAAGGAAAAAAAAAATTTTCTTTTCTCTTTTCAATTTAGTTCAATGACCATTTTATTTTATTTTTTCTTTTGTCAATTTGCACTGTTCTGTGCGGATGATAGGTTCATTGCCCTGAGGTCCAATACTCTCTAATTAGTTATAGTTCATTTAACATGATTTTATTTATTTCAATCAAATTAGATTCGAAATAGATTTTTAGAAAGAGTAGGTTATTTGGGAAAAATTTTTTTTTTATTTTTTGCAAATAATTTAATTAACTTTGACAATATTTCAAAATTAAATTTCTATTTTAAAATAATATTTTATTTTATTCAGCAATTATTATATTTATGTTAAGTTTACATTAAATTTTTATAAATTTTTTTTTTCATAATTATAATTATTGTAATTAACATTATTTCAGTTATTATTTTAATCATTGCAATTATTTTTATTATTTTTTTTTTATATCGATTTATTTATTATTTTAACAATTTTGTAATTATTTTTAATTACCATTATTTTCTCTTATTAAAATTGGAATAAAATTTCTTAATATTTTTTAGGCAATTTGTAATAATAATTATTTTTATTCTAAGGCGAATAATGCTATACTATATATCAAGAATAATTATTAAAATTTTTAACTATTTTTTTTTTCAAATCTTTATCACTGATCGTACTATAGATATTTTGTATTACGGAATTAAATTTAATTTCCTTGTTATCGAGATATTATAAGATCAATTTATTATTTAAACAAAGCGAAATATAGATTTGTTGTCAATTTTATTCGAAATATTATTATTATTAAACATAAGGAAATATTTAAAGTGTAACAAAAAAGTAATTTTGCGCTTCTTTATTACTTTCCTCAATATGAGTCATGTTTTATTATCACAGATTTAATATCGTGGAAATTTTATATTGAAAACTATATTTTTATTTTAAAAAAATTATTTTTTAAAAATTTTTAATTAATTTTCAAAAAATTATTTTATTTATTTATATTATTTATTTATTATTTTATTTATTATTTTATTTATTATTTTATTTATTATTTTATTTATTATTTGTTTAATTTCACTAATTATTTTTTTATTTTATTATAATAAATCAAATTCTTTTATTATTTTCCAATTTTCTGGAAAATTCATTAAATTGTTAGTAATTATTTTTTTATCTCTCTCTCTCTCTACTTGATAAAAATACCGCGTATATTTGATTATAAATCGCGCGCAAAAATTATTGTCAAGATTATAATCGATTCATCACCAGAGAATCTCAAATAGTATACCTATATATACAAATAAAATGCTTTTTCCAAGAGATGTGAAATGTCAGGAGATTTATAAAATAAATTACAGATTTCAGTTTGAAAGTTGCATAATAAAATGATCACCTATATAAGAACATCGTTTTCATAAAAAGGTTAATGCTTCGTATATATATAGACGAAAATAATTAGACTCGCGAGAATCTGTTTAAATCCTTTTTTCTTTGTCTATATACATAATCAAAAGTACATTAACGCCTTACGTATTAGTTTTTTTTTAAATTTTTTTTCTCTATAAATTTCGTAATACAAGTATTTTACGTATTTAATAATAGAATAATAAATAATGTTTTATTAAAAACTTTTTTTTCATCAATTTTTTCTGTATCTGTATTTTTAGGGGGGCCTTTCAAATTAAATAAATTGATGATAAATACATATATAATTATAAAATTCTACTTTGAAAAAGAAAAAAGAAGCATTATTAATAAGAAAGTAAAATAATTATTTTTATTATAAAAAACTAAAATATTATTAATATAAAAAATTAAAATAATTATTATAATAATTATAGATATCAATATTATATAATATTTATTTAATCATTAATATTAGTAAAATAATTATTAAAATAATTTCTATTTGTGAAATAAATAAATAAATAAAATAATTACTAAAATAATTATTATTAATAATTACTAAAATAATTATTATTAATAATTGCTAAAATAATTATTATTAATAATTATTATATAGCCAATTTTTTTTTTAATTCTAAAATTACTTTCAATTTTTTTTATTTAGGGGGTTAAAATTTCTTAATTTTTAATTAGTTGAAATATGAGTCGTAAAATACCTTTTCGACTAGAGTTTCAACAATTTTCTGAATAGGTGCCACTTGTAATTAATATAATTAAAAACGCTTATAGATATTATATTAAATAGTACGTGAAGGAGATTTAACGATATGAAGTTTAAAATCATTTTATATACAAACACATGGAAGCAAAGATTTAAAAGACTATTTTCTCAAGGTTCAGTTTATAATCTGGACCTGTTTTATATACGCATTATATATATAGTATTAACACTCAGGTGAATGTACATCTGAAAATATATATATTATTGTATAGAAATATATATATGTATCTTTTTTGTAAATGTGTATAAGTGTATAGATATATATATATATATATATATATATTTTGGACGTAAAGTGATTCGCATTTACAGGTAGTTTTCAATGACTCTGCGAGAGATCAAAATACATATGCATAAAGAAGTAAAAGAAACGTGAGTTGGAATAGATATATAGAATTGAAAGTGGAAATGAAAACAGGTCTCTGTGGGCATGAGTCATGGTTATCCTTGCCTCCCTCTTCATTTTAACCGAGTATATCCCGTGCAGGTAAATTTTACAATGTGCTCGTGTATATATATAAACATGTAGTTTATCGTAAAAAATAAACGTTAAAATTATGAAACCAGCACACGTGCTTTGTAGAAAATTTCATCGTTACAATATTAGATTTGATAGGAAATGAAGTTTCAATAATACTATGTTTTTTTTTTTTCGTTTTATTACCAAAAGAAAATTTATTCGAAATAATTAGTACACTCAGAGAAATGGTATATTTGTCTCCGAGCCTACTAACTCTTTTATTTGTTGCAAATATATTTTATTTCATTTAAATAAAAAATTTATTTGAGGCAAGGAAATATTTATTTATGATAAATAAAATTTTTAATTACGCCAAATAAATAATTTAGTAGGCTCTGAGACAAATATACGTTTATTTAATTCAAATATATTTTATTTGATTCAAATAAATCATTTCTCTGGGTGTACAAAATAAAAATTATTTGAAACAAATATTCTTTGGTTCAAATAATTAATAATTATTTTATTATTAATAATAAATAAACGCAAAAAAATTCTTAGAACAGTGATAAGTTTCTCTGGAACAGCTATATATATTTCTTTAAAATAGCCGCAAAACTTTTGCTGTTTTAGTGAAACATATCGCTGTTCTAGGTATGAAGATTTTTTTTGCGTGTAATTATTTTATTAATTAATTATTATTATTGATTAATTATTTTATTATTAATTATTATAAATTATTAATATTATTATTATTATAAATAATTATTTGAAATTAAATAATTATTAGAAATAAATAAATAATTATTCATTTGTTAATAATAATTTCTGATAGGAAATGAGGTTAAAATTTCAATTTTTGTTTTTTTACTTGAAAGAAAATTTGATTCAAATAATTAATAACAATTAATAAAAAAAATTATATTTAAAAGAGATTTGTTTTTATCAGTTAATAATAAAATGTTCTTTATCTTTTTCTAATACTCGATAATAAACTATACACTGCTTACTATAATCTATAATATATATAGATAATGATGTTAATGACACAAAAAAAACGTATTTGCGTTATACAATTATATAGATCTGAGTAATTAGCGTTTACTCAAAGTAATTATCTACATTTGCGTGTGGAAAAATTATTTAACAATTTTAGAAAACGTTCAATTAGCATTTTTTTTTTTTTTTATAAAAACATAATTAACAGTTTTATAAAAACATGATTAATAGTTTTAGAAAAAAAAAATAGTTAACAATTTCTAAAACAGAATTATAAATAAATAATATTTTTTATTTAAATTATGAAATTAAAAAAAAAATATTTTTTTATATAAAATAAGTGACATTTAATAATTTCTAGTTAAATAGTTGGATTGTATAAAAATTTAGTTTCTTAATATTTATTACCTATTCAAGTAACTTGTCAAAATTTTTGTTTTAATAAAATTTCTTCATTTTTTTAAAATAAAATTCTACTACCTGTTACTTAAAATAACTTTTATATCATACAGAGAGAATGAGTCACACTATTCAAGTAATTTGCTCATATGTATACCTAATTTATATGCGTGGGGATAAAATTTTTATTAACTCTTTTTTTTTAATATCTGAGAGGCAAATATCATTGTCAATCAAAATTTAATTAATTAGGTTTTTAAATTTCCGTTTATGAAATATATTTCTTAATTTCTGACTTGAATTATTTTCAAAAGGAGGCTTATTATTTTTTAAGAAATAAATTGTATATTTTAGGTTCTGCCTCGATTTAGTGGAAACCACCCAAAAAAAGTCCCCCCTCCTAAATTTTGAGGTTATGTTCGTTTCTACACTCTGAATATAGCCGCAATTCCCCCCTCCCTCCTCTCATTTCCGCTCCTCCGCCAAAATAGTCTGAATTTTGAGGTTATGTTCGCTTCAAGTCTCTGAATATAGCCGCAAGTCCCCTCCCCTCCCCCTCCTGAAATGTCATAAATTTTGAGGTTATGTTCGATTTAAGGCTCTGAATATAGCCGCAAGTCCCCCCTCCCTCCTCTCATTTCCCCTCCTCCGCAAAAAATGACCTAAATTTTGAGGTTATGTTTGTTTTCAGACTGAATAAAGCAGTGTAAGTCCTTCCCCCATCCCTCATCTCTCTCCGTATTTCCCGCCAAAAATGACATAAATTTTGAGGTTATGAAAATTTTAAGACTTTCAATATAGCCGCAAGTGGAGGTTGAGTTCCCGCCAAAAATGACTTGAATTTAAAGGTTATGTTCGTTTCAAGACTTTTTAATAATTTATTATGGTTATTAGGCAATTTCATTGAAATTATTTTTAAAAATAATTTCTTAATGTCGATTTTAATTTATTTAATTATTTATTTATTATTAATTTAATTAATTTATTAATTAAAATTTAATAATTTTAATTTTAATAATATTTATTCAGATTTCAATGAATTTGTAATAATAATTCTTTGAAATAGGTGGTTCATTTGGAAAAATAAGATCAATGGAAAATTTAAAAAAAAATGATTAAAACCGGGGCCCCACCAGGGCCTGGTTTGGCCCCGGTGCCCTGTTTCAGCCAGGTCAGGGCCAGGTTGGCGAATTTCTTTACGGGAAATAAATAAAAGTAAATAAACAAAAATAAATAAACAAAAGTAAATAAATAAAAATAAACAAAAATTAATAAAGAAATATAAATAAAAATAAATAAATAAATATAAATAAAAATAAATAAATAAATATAAATAAAAATAAATAAATTAAAATAAACAAAAGTACAAGTGTTGAAAAAAAAGAAAGATCTGTAAAAATCGATATAAAACGAGCAAGGTTTGTTTTTGTCAAAGGGTGAAGATAATATATTGAACAGTGGAATGTGCCCCAGTATGTAAATCGTGTATAAACTGATCGTTAGAACAATGACTCCGCGTTATATATTCTGTGCGTCGATTCTGGCACGGCAATTGGTCGATGAGTTACCACGGGATACCAAGGACATATTATTATACTTTACACGGCTCAATAAATTCCAATATCTCTTCAAAACGCTCCCATATTTTTTTTTCTCCTATTTTTTTTTGGGGAGGGCGTTTTTTTTCCTTCGTCTATGATATCCACTCCCACGCAACTTTCAAAGGAGTGTCTTTAATGCAACAATAAAAGAAGGGACGACGAACTTGACAGTTGGAAAAAAAAAAATCATCCATCATATTTTTGACTTTCTCTATATAATTGAAAAAATGTTGTCACGTTAAAAATACGATGATGATTCTTTCACAATGTGGTTTAAAATATAAAAATAAATTTAAGGAAAAAATAAATATATATAATATTTAATAATTTATATATAATAATAATTTATATTTATTATATAAATATAATTTTAATTTAAATGTACAATTTATTAAATTTAATTTAGTAAATTAATTGTTAACTTAAATAAAATTATTTATTAAATTTAATTTAATAAATAATTTGTTTATTTAATTTCATTTTATTGAATGTTTATAATATTATTGAAATAAATTTTTTGGGATTTTAATTTTCTGGTTAAAAAAATAGAAAATTTATAACAAATTTTTATTGAAAGGAAAATATTTTTTGTGAGTTAAAAGTGAAGATTTAGACTATATAGATTTTGCGTTTGAAAATGTACCGTTTATAAGTTCGAAGGTCTGAGGCGTTTCGTGACTTCTTCAATCCAACAGGATGCGATATTTTTTTTTTTTTTTTTAAACCTCGCGCAGACTTGAATGCGGTTTTTCTGAACTCCATTTTTAGGCACGACTATGTGGTTTCAAGTGCACGATACAAAAGTGGATAAAACAGAGAGTAGAAAAAAGATTTGATTTCTCGATTTAAAAAATTACATTAATAAAGAAACTTTCTCAAAAAAAAGAAAAAAAATATTAAATTAAATTCATATTATTTAAATTAAAAATAGAATTTGAATTTTCAGATAACCCATTTGACCAGTAAAAATAGAAATTATTTTTGAAATTATTATCAATATTTGTTTTGAAATTACACAAATATGTTTGAAATAAAAATCGAATATGTTTAAAATTAAGATATTCGCGTTAAGAACTAGTTTTTGAAAATGAAAGTCGTAAATACTTTAAAAAAAATTTAAATCTCAGAGATTTAAAAAAAAATACAAATTTTAATTTTAATTTGAATAATTCAATTTTCAAATAAGAATAATATTAAAAAAAAATTATATAAAATTGTAATTTTGTTATTTTATTAACATTTACTTTTTTTTTATTAAAGTAGGTTTTTTTGGATTGTCATCTTGCTCGTAATTAATATGACAAATGTTAAAAATATTTAACTTTTTTTTTCAAGCATTTGTGAAAGAACAGAGGAAACATCGATTACTTTTGACATTTTATGTATACACGATATACATATAGTATAAAATACGGTAGTAAAATCGAGGAAATAATTTATCTTCTTTTTTTTTATTGACTTTCACGATTTTTCCCTCAACATTTTCCAAATTAGTGTACGTATTATTATACCAAAAGTTTATTACTTTCCTTCATTGTGGATATGATGTTATGATCATATGAATTTATTACAATAATAATAGGCGTGTATGTTATATGTTAATGAGTTCCAGATGAGCAATGCCCATGACAAGAATTCTCGCGGGTGGAGATTCGATAAATGTCACTATCTTAACTGTTTTCAGATTATTTTTTATTTATTTATTTTTATTCAGATTGTCGTTAAAAATAAGAAATTTAAAAAAAATTAAAAATTAAAGAAAAGAAAATAATAAAAATAAAAATAAAAATAATAATAATAATAATAATAATAATAAATTAAATTAATTAAATAAATTAAATACACTGTAAATAAAATGTATTTGATTCAAATATTCGGTTACTTGACTACCCAGACAGCACATAACATTGCGGCAATGTTGCGGCAATATTGCTGGGCAAGTTTCGCAATATTGCCTTGTAACATTACAGCAATGTTGCCACAACATTAAAATGTCCCACCTTGCTCAATATTGCACAGTAAGCTTGCCACAAGGTTATGGCAAGGTTGCACCACAAGCTTGCAGCAATGTTGCACGGTAACATTGCCGCAAGATTGCTCGGCAAGTTTGCATCGTAAGCTTGCTGTAAGATTGATGTAAGGTCGAATAGTAAGCTAGCTGCAATTGACTCAAATAATAATTATTTAATACAAATAAACATTTATTTAATGCTAGTAAAGTAACCAATTATTTGAATCAAATTAATTTTTTCTAAATGTAAGAATAAAAATAATAAAAATATAAAAGTAATACAAATAATAAAAATAATAAACAATAAATAAATAAATTTATTAAATAAATATATAGTTGGCTATAAATATTGTAGTGATTTGCAAAAAAATAAAATTACATTTATTTTTCTTATATTATCTTATCTTTGAGATATTATCATATTGTTCGATTTTAAATAATCCTTGCTCTATATTTTAGAAATAATTTATCTAAGTGTTTTTGATGGATTATTGCTGTAATAGACAATCATCAATTCAATCAAATGTTGTCGATGATATTGTCTTGTGTAACATAAAATATAAAAAGGAGAAACTATATATATAAAACGTCACGAAGAGCGCATATATTTGCAACAATGTTTGAGAAATCAAGACGCGAAATAAGAATCATTTTCACCTTTTTCGAAACTTTTCTCTCTCTCTCTCTCTCTTTCTTTATATTAGATATATATTACGCTACAATTATAACGCTGCTATAAAAATTCATTTATTTATTATATACGCTTTCTCTAAATCTGCAAAAAAAAACTTTGCAATTGCTATAAACTTATCAGATTTTATACAAAACACTTTTTTGTTTATTTTTTTTTTTGGCAAATTTTCCTTTAAAATTAAAAATTTATTTTTAATTTTTACTTTAAAAAATAATTTAATAATTTTTTGTAAAAGATCTCTATATTAAAAATAATAGCAATTTTGTAAATGACATAATTGTTTTTTCTCGTTTACTTTTACTTGTGAAAACAATTCATTTGTCATTCTGGATAATTGCAATTATTCTAGTTTTGTAAACATGGTTATAAAGTTGACTTTTCATCATCGTTACACCCGCATCTTTTCTATGATGATTGCTAATAAATAAATTAATAAATAAATTAATAAATAAATTAATAAATAAATTAATTAATAAATTAATAAATAAATAAATAATGATTTCCCTTTTCAAATACTGTTAGTCTATAGATAATAATTTATGCGAATAATGATTCAGATGATGATAATAAGAACACAAGTATTTATTATTCTCATAAAAAAATTATTCTGATGGTAACCCGTGGGTTACAATTTTGGACATTGGGCACAATGATACACTTGAGATTTATTCCCTCTTTCTAGTTTTCTACTTTTTTATATGCGTCAACTTTATTTTTATCTTATAATGAGAAATTTTGCTATCATTTTTATTTTTTAACATTACAATAATTTACACTCACTAAAAGTTTCTTCAAAATTCTTTCTCTTTAAAAAAAAAAAAAAAAACAATTTTTAAAATTGAAAACAAAAATTAATACTGCATATATTTCTTAATTTCTCATAAAAAATTTTAAAAAATTCTAAAAAAAATTATTTTATAAAATTTTACTAATTTGAGAAAATGCTATATATAATTTTTTCTCCAAATAGAATAATTAATCGCTCTTTTTAAATCGTGATTTTCAAAATATTTTTTTATTAATTATTAAATGTGTGTGTGAAAAATATTAAAAAGTTTAATATAATGCTTCCTATTTCATATAAATTAGTATAAACAAAAGGCAATACTTTCTATCAAATTAGTCGAGAGTTGATAATTGATATACTTATATATTTTTTTTTTTCTCTCCAATTGTTACACAATGTATTATTCTTATGTTATTATATTAAAAAGATAAAGTTAAATAATTAAAAAGGAGAGATAATAATTGTTATATATTATTTTGATTTTTGTCTCTTTTATTTTTTCACGAGACAAAAAAAAAATATGAGTTTTAATTTCACGAAGATCACAAAATAAAATTATTCAATTGCAACTGAAAAATTATGGTTTAACAATTTATTACTTTCTCTTGGTTTTTATTGACTAGTTTATATTGTCTATAGTCATCACAAAAGATAAATAACAAAAATTGCCCAAGAAGAATGTTAAATAGAGCGATTCTAACGTTTTAGTTATAGTAAAATGATTATTGCAAAGTATTCTACAAAAATATTTTGCAAAATTAGAAAAGAAATATTTTTTCAAAAATTTATTTATTTATTTAATTTATTATTATTTATTTATATTTATTATTTATTTTTATTTATTATTTATTTTTTTGTTCCGATAATTATCGAATAATC
The DNA here is from genome assembly GCF_019393585.1 of Leptopilina boulardi. Classification (NCBI taxonomy): domain Eukaryota; kingdom Metazoa; phylum Arthropoda; class Insecta; order Hymenoptera; family Figitidae; genus Leptopilina; species Leptopilina boulardi. The sequence goes on from NW_026137838.1 coordinate 1,058,565, forward strand.
CCCACTGGAATTTTTATTATATTTTTCACTTGTTCCTTTAATATTTCTGTTCACGTATTTTTTTATGATGGGATTTTTGAAAAAGAATATAGGCTTGACGAAAGAAAATAATATACAAAAGAAATTTTTCACACTAGAAAAGATTCTCAGTAACTAAACCCGCAGTGTAAATGATAATTTGCTGACCTGTTCAGCAAACTTCCATTGTGAGAGAGAAGGGTCTTTAAACTTTACTTATTGTCATCCATTTACAACCTGTTACCGCTTATATATATATATATACCTTATTCATCTTTGAGTTTCAACAAAGATGTATATTTTACATTTTTATTTAACTTTACAAAAAGAAAAATGTAAATAAAAATGTGCCTCTAAAAAATGTGATTTATTATGGGATTTAATGGAATTTCTATTTTCATGAATTTTCATTCTAATAGAATTTTAATTTAGCCAAATTTTCATTTAGCAAAAAATTTAATTTGGAAAAATTTTTATTTAGCCAACTTTTTATTTAGCAAAAGATTAATTTAGAGAATTTTTTATTTAGCCAACTTTTTATTTAGCAAAAAATTTAATTTGGAAAAATTTTTATTTAGCCAACTTTTTATTTAGCAAAAGATTAATTTAGAGAAATTTTTATTTAGCCAACTTTTTATTTAGCAAAAGATTAATTTAGAGAAATTTTTATTTAGCCAACTTTTTATTTAGCAAAATATTAATTTAGAGAAATTTTTATTTAGCCAACTTTTTATTTAGCAAAAAATTTAATTTGGAAAAATTTTTATTTAGCCAACTTTTTATTTAGCAAAAGATTAATTTAGAGAAATTTTTATTTAGCCAACTTTTTATTTAGCAAAAGATTAATTTAGAGAAATTTTTATTTAGCCAACTTTTTATTTAGCAAAATATTAATTTAGAGAAATTTTTATTCAGCCAACTTTTTATTTAGCAAAAGATTAATTTAGAGAAATTTTTATTTAGCCAACTTTTCATTTAGCTGAATTTTAATTTCCAGAAATTTTTATTTAGCCAAATTTTTTTTCGCTAAAATTGAATTTCCAAATATTTTTTTAGCCAAATTAAAATGCCATTTAAAATGAAAATTGATGGTTAAATTTAATAAAGAAATAATATTGAATTAAAAATTTTTTGACTGTAAACGATTTATTTTAACAGAATCTGGAGCAAGAGAGGCATCTTCTTCGAAGAAGATTGGAGGAGGCGAGGGACGAGAGTGATGCTCGAGCCCTGGAACTTGAGGCTGATGTTGAATCGTTAAGAAGCCAATTGGAGGAACAAAGCGAACGTTCACGAAGAGCTGAACGGGATCAGGCGACTTTAGTTGTCGAATTAACGGCCCAGAACACGCGACTCGCTGATCAGTTGAGAGAAGCTGCAAAACAAGAAGAACAACTCCTTATGGAAGTAAAAGTTCTCAGGGAAAAATGCGCCAATCGAAATAATACCCTTCAAGATCATGTCAGCAGTCTTGAAGTCCTTCGAGACGAGGTAATAATAATGATCGATAATTCTTTTCAATTTATTATTATTATAATTATTTATTATAATAATAATTATTATAATACTGATAAAATAATAAATAATAATTATTATTTATTAATTTATTATAATAATATTATAAATTAAAAAATACTTCCTCTACAAAGGAGGCAAAAAATTTACTTTCGAAAAAACCTCAATCTTTATGAAACATAGGTACTAAAAACAAAATTTTAATAATAAAAACCGAAACTGTAAAAAAAGAATTTAGTAATTCTTTTGCTAAATCAAGAAGAAGATTTTGAAAAAAAAAAGATGACGAAAATTTTTATATTTTCGATATAGAAAGTGATTATTTAATCGAATTAAGAAAAAAAAATAGAATCCATTTCTGATTTAATATGAGATTATGGTGACGTCTTTTTTTTCTAATTGGAGAAAAAAAATTCACTTGAAATTTTGGTGAAAAATTTAGACCATATATATATATATATAATATTACATCAGTTAATATGGCCTAGTTTCAAAATAGTTGCGGGATTATACTCGTTAAAATGTTTGAAGGTCAAACCTATGACTAAGATTGCCAAATATTCTTGGATTTTAAGACATAAACTTTTCTAGGGCACAATATGCGTGTTACTTTCAAAAAATATTATCCAAGTTCATCTCATGTATCTTTAATTGTTTTTTGCAAACTTTTTTTCTAATTTTATCGGAAATCCAAAAAAAAAAAATTCTTTCTATTTTTTTTCTATTCTTTATTTTTTTTAGATTTCTTTTTATAAATTATATACAATTTTCCTCCTACGTCAAAAATCGATCGTTATGGAAATTTTTCCAACTTGCAATAATTAGTATTCTACACTAACAATAGGAAAATATTTTATTAAAATTTAAATAAATTGTCATAGATAAAAAAAAAATTACATTAATTTTTGTTTTTATCAAATATTTCTAATTTAAAAAAAAAATTTTTTGATAAAACGAACGTTAAAAAACAAAATCATAAAAAAGAAATTGACGTATGCTTGACAATCTTGTGTTTAGACAAGTGTTTCTGAATTTTCTTCCTCAAATAAATTATAATCACGTGACAAACATATGATCTTTTTGTTTAAACGAAAACGTTCTGTTAAAAAATAAAAAACAAACTGTCTTTCAGAAAAAAAAAAATTCTTATTGAAAACTTTATTACTAAAAAACTCTTTAAAAAAATATTCAAAGAAATCGTATTTTCGAAAATTCGTTATAGAAAAAATAGTTTCTTTTTAGAAAAAAAAATAGTAACAATAAAATAATAACAGTTTGAAATAAATACAAAAAAAAAATATTGTATGAAAAATATTTGACGAGTGAGCATAATTATTATGTTTTCGAAAGATAATAAAACTTGAAATAATAATAATAATAATAATAATAAGATTGTTATCAGATTTTTTTTGGGGGCTATAAACTAATGTTTCTTCATTTTTATAGGTGCAATTAGTCTCGGCTCAAAGAACAGAATTGGAAAGGAGATCTTTGGAATTACGGGAGGAAAGGGCTCGAGCCTTGGCAGCCCTCGAGGAAGCCGAAGAGAGGGCCGCGGCCTTGGAGCGACTAGGTAACGAAGCAGAACACCGAGCGAGAGTAGCCGAGCAAGAAAGGTATATTATTCTCGCAAAGACAAACCAATACTTATATAATGTATATCATTATTAAAAATCTATAGCTTTGTCTGTTTTATATATATATATATATATATATATTTATTTGTATATATAGTAAAACTGAAACTATATAGAGATAACGATTGATCGGTTCAATTTTATTACGACATTTTGCATTAATGCGTTTTCAACGCCCACGCTTCATTTTATACCGGACATGCTACCTACCCTGATTTTCCACAGTCTAAACACGTAGCTTCTTGATTTTTTTTATTATTATTATTATTTTAATGAATAAAAAGATATACCGGATGTTATAGAGTTGCTTGAACGAAGTTGAGGCCCTTTTTTACCAATTTATTGAATTTTCTGTTTTTTTTTTTATTATGAAATCTAAATTATTTGTATTATTCATTTCAGAAGCAAAGATTAAGAAAAGTTATTTAAAAGAATTTTTATTTTACCTTTAAGAACATTAAAAGGAATTTATATTCTTGTAATTTTTTATTTGCTTGAATTTATATTAGATTATTTTTTACATTTCTTCTACATTTCGAAATAGTATTTTTATAGTAAAAGATTTTAGTATTTTTACACTGTAACAGAAATCTACCTTGCCGACTGTTGATAAAACGGTTTTTCGAAAAATAAAGATATAAAAATTACTGACATAGAAATCGACTATACCAACTAATGGTAAAACAGTTTTTTTAAAATGAATATATAAAAAATTACCGACATAAACATCTACCTTACCGAATGATAGCAAAATAGTTTTTTTTAAAATGACAACATAAAAAATTACCGATGTAGAAATCTACCTTACCGACTGATGGTAAAGTAGTTATTTAAAAAAAGATCATATAAAAATTACCGACATAGAAATCAACTATACCGACTAATGGTAAAACAGTTTTTTTGAAAATGAAGATATAAAAAATTACCGACATAAACATCTACCTTACCGACTGATGGCAAAATAGTTTTTTTTGAAAAATGGCAATATAAAAAATTACCGACATAGAAATCTACCTTATCGACTGATGGTAAAACAGTTTTTGAAAAAGATCATATAAAATTTACCGACATAGAGATCAACTATACCGACTAATGGTAAAACATTTCTTTTGAAAATGAAGATATAAAAAATTACCGACAGAAATCTACCTTGACAACTGACAGTTTAATAGTTTTTGAAAAAGGATCATATAAAAATTACTGACATAAAAATCTACCTTACCGACTGATGGTAAAACAGTTTTTTTTGAAAAAATACCATATAAAGATTACCGACATAGAAATCTACCTTACTATCAGTCGGTAAGGTAGATTCTTATGTCGGTAATTTTTATATGATCCCTTTTTCAAAAAACTGTTTTCCCGTCAGACGGTAAGGTAGATTTCTATGTCGGTAATTTTTCATATCTTCATTTAAAAAACTGTGTTACCATCAGTCGGTAAGGTAGATTTCTATGTCGGCAATTTTTTATATTGTCATTTTTCAATAAATCTGTTTTGCCATCAGTCGGTAAGGTAGATGTCTGTGACGGTAAATTAGTATATTTAAGAATTCTCTAAATGAAAATTTGAAATATCGAAATTAAAACATGAAAAATTCTTCTAAAAAAAATTAATTTTAGATATTCACGCTTTTTCAAAATTTCGTATTAAAATATCAAAGAATAGAATTTCGAAAAAAAGAGAAGTGAAAGGAAAGAAAGGTGCAGAAAACTTGTAAATAGATTTCTGATCATCCATTGTATAAAGGAATAATAGGGTGGGGAAAAAAAACATAATCTTTACGTGACCATCTGCTATTTTTTTTTTTTTTATTTTATGTATGTTTTCTTTTTCATTCAACAGAGATGAACTGTCGGCGGCTTTAGCAACAATCGAGGCCGAACGAAGAGGAAGATCAGGATCGATTCAGAAGCCACCGAGATCACTGCAAGCGGAAATGGAATGCGAGGAGAGCGGAAGTTCACTGGGGGAGCAGCAAGAAGACCTTAGAGCGGAAGTGACACGATCGTGTAAGCGTTTGAGGGAATTGTGTTCCCGACTACGTAGGGGCGAGGACGACTCAGGTCTTCAGAGTGATTGTGACGAGTCGATGCTCGTCATTGCCAATGGCACCGAAGCCGAGGTGAATAAAAATATACCTTTTTTTTTTTTAGTCCCCTTATCTCATTGGCTCGCATTTCCTTTTTTTACCCCATTCAAAAGACAATATGTGGGTGGTCAATGAAATTCAAGATCTCCTTTTGGTTTCATGTTCTATATATGCACTTGACACGGGAAAATGAACTCTTTTCAAAAATTTCGCTAAATGTTCTATAATCTAGTCTAGAATTTTGAGTAATTCGAATTTTTTAACTATCAGAAATTCAAATGCACCGAATTTTAATTTGTCCGAATTTAATAGAATTTTTAAAACGATAAACTTTTATTTGTCCGAAATTTTAGATGACCAAATAAAAAATCGACAAAAAGATATTGTCGCAATATTTAAAATTATGACCAATCGGAAATTATCAAAAAAAAAATTGTGATTGGTAATTTTTAAATATTTAAAAATGCGCCGAATTTTTTATGTATATATTGTACGTTCGGCCATTTCGAATTTAGGACAAATGAAAATTCGTATAAATAAAAATTCGGCGTCGTAAAAATTCGTAGAAATAAAAACTCGGACAAATGAAAATTCGGCGTCTTAAAAATTATATCAATTAAAAATTCGTACAAATTAAAATTCGTACAAATGAAAAATCCGGGCATATAAAAAATCGGTGTCTTAAAAATCCGTACAAATAAAAATTCGGCGTCTTAAAAATTCTGTCCATTAAAAATTCGTACAAATAAAAATTCGGTGTCTTAAAAATTCTATCAATTAAAAATTTGTCCAAATTAAAATTCGTAGAAATAAAAAATCCGGACAAATAAAAATTCGGACAAATGAAAATTCGGCGTCTTAAAAATTCGTACAAATAAAAAATCCGGACAAATGAAAACTTGTCGTCTTAAAAATTCGTACAAATTAAAAATCGTACGAATAAAAATTCGGCGTCTTAAAAACTTGTACAAATAAAAATTCGGCGTCGTAAAAATTCATAGAAATAAAAACTCGGACAAATAAAAATTCGGCGTCTTAAAAATTATATCAATTAAAAATTCGGCGTCTTTAAAATTCGTAGAAATAAAAAATTCGGACAAATAAAAATTCGGCGTCTTAAAAATTCGTCCAAATTAAAATTCGTACAAATAAAAATTCGGCGTCTTAAAAATTCGTCCAAATTAAAATTCGTACAAATAAAAAATCCGGACAAATAAAAATTCGGCGTCTTTAAAATTCGTAAAAATAAAAAATTCGGACAAATAAAAATTCGGCGTCTTAAAAATTCGTCCAAATTAAAATTCGTACAAATAAAAATTCGGCGTCTTAAAAATTCGTCCAAATTAAAATTCGTACAAATAAAAAATCCGGACAAATAAAAATTCGGCGTCTTAAAAATCGTACAAATAAAAATTCGGCGTCGTAAAAATTCGTACAAATAAAAATTCGGCGTCTTAAAAATTCGTCCAAATTAAAATTCGTACAAATAAAAATTCGGCGTCTTAAATATTCGTCCAAATTAAAATTCGTACAAATAAAAAATCCGGACAAATAAAAATTCGGCGTCTTAAAAATTCTATCAATTAAAAATTCATATACAAATTAAAATTCGTACAATTAAAAATGCGGACAAATGAAAATTTTCTCTCCTAAACTATAATAATTAGAATTTTCAATTTTTTTTTTTTTTGCAGGTGAATTATTGTCCGGGTGCTCTATCCGAATTAATAGAGGAACTCTATAGTCTCGCATTACCCGGAAGTGGTGGTCCAAGTGAATTGGGTCTTGCTGTTGAACTTCATCGTGTGCGTGAGGAACTTGAGAGTACAAAGGAACAATTGAAACAAACGCAAGATGAATTGAAGCGTAGGGGTGAGGCGCTAATTGAAATGACGAGTAAATTGAGTGTTTCTGAAGCTGAATTACGTGGTGCACGTGAGGAACGTGATCGTGCAAGGGGCGATATTGAACACTCTGAATTGACAAAGGACGAGATCCTTGCACAGGCCTATCAAAGTAGAGATCAGGCGATTGCAAGGAAAAATAGAGTTGAAGTTGAACTTGCAAGGACACGAATCGATGTACTTCAAGCAAATAGTCAACTAATGGAGGCGATTCAGCAAAAAATTGAACTAAGCCAACAACTCGAACAATGGCAAATGGATATGCAAGCATTGCTCGATGAACACGTTAGAAGTAAATTGACACCTGGTGCCTTATCATCATCATCAAATGGTGATGGATCGGATATTGTTGCACCGGCGAGAAAAAAGCGTAATTCAAGTACCTCGAAAAAGAGATTTGGACTTTTTTGAAAGTTAGAGATTTCTTTTTATTCATTATGGCCGAATCAAAAATAAGGATAAAAAAAAAAGAATTCAAAACTATTTTTATTTTCAAATTGAATTTTTTTTTGGGAAAATTATTTTCCTGCAAAAGAAAATTTATGTAAATTGAATTCCGTAATTATTTCTTCGGTAGCAAAATGTTTGACAATTTGTAATACTGTTTTTTTTTTAAATGGAATTATTGCGAGAGAAGTGAGGCATGAATGCTTTCTTTATTATCGATAATAATGGGCATATTGTGTCGCGTTGAGTCCTCGACAAGAACGGAAATGTTCTTTAACTGAAATGATCTCTTCTTTTTTTTTTTTTTTTTTTTGAATCATATAATCTGAGTTTGTGACTCTCGGATTGAAAGAGTTGAGATTTGTAAATTTTTTTTTTATACATTATTATCCGTCCAACGGAAAGTGAAGCAACCAAAAATTGCGAATGGAAGTGCGTTTAGAATTTTAATAGGAGTTTTAAAAGAAAAAAAAGTTTTTATCCTTTTTATACAAAAAAATATAAATATATAGTGCAATATTAAAAGTTGAATGGACATGTGTACTTAAAAGTCGTGTGCCTTTTGCAAAAAAAAAAAAAATAAAAAAATTAATTAATAAAGTGAGAGAATGAAATATTGTTATATAAATTAAAGAACAACGACTAGATAAAATTTGTAAGATATTAGAAAAAAAGAGAGAGAGAGAAAGTGATGAACGCGCACGTGACTTAATCGATAAAAATCGATTTTACTCAGTGTCGCTTATTTATTTAATAAAAAAAAATAAAAAATTGTACAAATAAGAAAGCTTTTTTTGTATTTATTCGGAATTTTTTCGGTTCATTTTTCCAAACTAAATTCTCTTATTTAACTAAATTTCTATTATTTCTATTCAAAAAAAAAGTGTTCACTAATCGATAGTTAATTAATTGTTTAATTGTGATAATTGAAAAAAGATTTTAAAAATTAATTTTAAATCGTTAAAATTAAATTAAATATTTAAATTGGAAAAATAGGAAAATTTTATTCATTGCGATTGTTTGAAAAAACGATTTTTTGTTAATAATTGAATAATTAATTGTGAATAATTTAAGTATCCAATTATTTGAATATCTCTATAATTTAATTTTTCTTCAATTACTAGTGTCTCAGTTGATAGTTTTATTAATTCCATTATTCATAGAATACAATATCTTCATCATTGACTTTTTTTTTATTGAAAAATTAAATTGAGATATGATTTGGAAAATTATTTTTTAATATTCACAATGAAAATATCAGTTTAATTCTGTAATTTTTTTTATTATCATTTTTATTTGATTTGCATTTAACGATTCTTTTTTATATAAATGAAAAATCCTAAAAGCTTTGAATTTTTAATTCAGATAAATTAATTGACAATTAAAAAATGATTTTAAAAATAAATATAAAATCATTTAGTATTTAATTGATTTTAAATTTATTTCAATTATCTCTTTCAATGAAAATAATTTTTATTTATTTCCATTCAAAAAGTAATTTACAGATTAACACATTTTTTAATTGATATTTAAAAAATGTTTTCAAATTAAAATTTTAAAATTCAGTTAAATTGTATTGAACTATTTAAGTGATTTAAAATGTTTAATAAAAAATTGAAGTTTTGTGATACATTTTTGTTTCAGGAAGTGGCTGTGAAATCTCTAGTTTTATCAGAATTAAGTAAATAGTAGTAAACTTAGTAAATAGTGCAACAATTTTATTTGACAAGATATACAGTGTTTTTTTTTTTTTTTGGTATTTTTATTATTGAACACATAAAAATCACAGTTTTGTGTCAATAAAAATACTCACGTGTGAGATTCTTTTTTTTTCAAAACTTTATTATATTCTCTTTTTCTTACATTTTTCAACTGCTTTGAATTCTCTCAAAACTGAACATTTTTTTTCAGTAATATTTTCTGAAATTCTAATAAAATATTTTTTTTCTAACAATTAGAATAAAATAAAAACTCCTTTTTTGTAAAACGATTGAAAATAAAAAAAAAAATATATAATTTTCATTTACATATTATCGCCAGCAGAATATGCAAGTGTACGAATATTTAACCAAAAATAAAAAAGATTTGTATCTTTTTCATCGCCAATCCACAATGGATTTTCCTCATTCTCCTTGAATGCCGTTAATTTATCATCAGGCAAATATTTTTCCAAAAGTTCAAGAAATTTCATATTCTCATTTTCATAATCGTCAACAATTGATAATAATTTATTCGAACCAATTAATCGAATTTCTTTATAAGATTCCGAATCTTTAATTAATGAACAATCAATTGCCTCATGAGAAAATGGACACAATCCACAACTTTTGAAACTGGCTTGCAAAAATTCTTGATCATAAACAAAATCAATTGTTTGTTTTAAGGCAAATGAAAAATCTTCTTTACGAAATTTTCTTCCAAAATTCTCCTCATTCCATTGTTTAACAATATCCTTCCATGCATGTTTCATTGAACGAAAAAATCCCACATCCAATGGTTGTATTATGTGCGTTGCATTTGCGTGCAATGGAATTAAATAAATTTGATTTTCATCACAAAATTGACTCAATGACATTGTCATATTTGATGAATGCTTATCGATATATAAAATAATTGGAAATTCAATTTCATTTTTTACAAGCCATTGATAAAATGTACCAGTTATATAATTATAAAATGTTTCACCATTCATCCATCCATTTAATGAATTTCCATGAATCCAATCGTCAGGAATACTACTATTAATACTGTACGGTGTTCTTTGATAGCGAAACATTACCATTGGTGGGGCAATTATTCCATTTGCATTAACCATAAACATTGTTGTAAGACATTCCCTTTCATTATTATTATTACTTTTTGCTAAATTATAAACTGTCTTTGAACCACGTTGAATTAAAATTTTATCACCTTCAGGATTGAGAAAAAATGCCGCCTCATCGCAAGTAAATATTCTCGATGGATGAATGTCAATAAGTTCATTTTCAATTAAATATATTTTTATTTCATTGAACCAATTTTTTAATTTCTCTTCACTTAACATTGCACTACGCCGTTCACGTGTATTATCATCGATTTTTCTCGTTAATTTTGAATGACGTAAAATAAATTTTTCATACCAATGACGACCTGGACGACCATCGCTGAATGGAGTTTTTCGTTTTTCTATTTTATTCACTAATAATTGTACACTATCCAAAAGTTGTTGTTTCGTTAATGTAAATCCTTTATCGCTTATCATTGTAAACCAAGAGACAAGTTCATTTTCCTCTTTTTCTGTTAATACAAGTGCTGGTCCCTTTTTAGCTGATATTGGCGATTTACCCGTGTATTTATATAAAAGCGTTGTTCTTGGAATTTGATAAATTTTACTTGCATTTCGTATTGACATGCCATTTTTTATTGCCGCCAATGCCTTTTCAACATCTAATTCAGTGTACGTTGATTCTCTCGCCGTTTGTTTTTTTACAATCTTCGACATTTTCTGAAAAAACGAATTTTGTAAATTAATAATTTTTTTATTTTATTAATATTTTTTTTGGAAAAAATATTTCGATTTTAATTATTTATAATATAAAAACTAACTTGTTTTTTTCAAAATTATTATAGAAAAATAGTGAAAAAAAATATTTCCATTTTAATTATTTATAAAATAAAAACTAACGTATTTTTTTTGTTCAAAATTATTATAGAAAAATAATGGTGAAAAAAAATATTTCCATTTTAATTATTTATAAAATAAAAACTAACGTGTTTTTTTTTCAAAATTATTATAGAAAAATAATGGTGAAAAAAAAAATAGTAAGCAAAAAGAAAGAATGTGCAATTAAGACTGAAATTAGACGATATGGTTATCGTTTTTTTTTCCGTGTACGTTAATCCGACCACATTTAAAAAAAGATAAGTCTAAGATACACAATCTGTTATTTTTTTCTTTTGTTTGCAAAAAAAAAATAAAAAAAAAAAATGACATCACATTTATGCAAGAATATTTAAAAATAAAGGCAATAATTTAATTTTTTCCATTACACGAAACAAAAGAATTATTATCAATAAATAAATTCTTTTTTTTTCCGCAATTTTGCAATACATATATATATACCTTGACATTAATTAAATCTGTTGTCAACCTTCATTGTATAGTCTATTGGTAAATCGATTTATTTTCTCCAACTTTTGTATAATATATATAACAACTGAGAATTATTACACAATAATTGCCATTAAATGTTCAGAATGTTCTAGTTTCTATTTTTCATTGACAAAAAAAAAATAAAAAAAAAAATAAAAAAAAGTAAATAAAAAAATAATAAAAATAATAATATTAATAAAAATAATAATTATTATTATAATAATTATAATAATAGTAATAATAATAATAATAATAATAATTATAATAATAGTAATAATAATAATAATTATAATAACAATAGTAATGTGAATTTCTAAGGCAAAATTTACAATAAATGTTTATTAATGACTTAAACACACGTTTAATATGAGTAATAATCAGAGTTTATGTACATAAACATTTATGACAAGTAAGTTAATTAGACCAGTTTATTAATATTAAACAATGACATTTTTAATTAGTGTTGGAAATTTTATTAAATAACAACAATTATTGTGAATTGATAATAAATTTAATAATATAATGTTTCAGTTATTTTAAATGAGAAAATTTTATTTTTAGGAAAGAAATGTCGACTTACCTTTCTTATTAGAGTCACGTTACACTTCTATTAGTACATTGACTGTGGTCTACGTTGTGGGAATATTGAATAAAATTCTACACAGGTGGAGCCACATACTGGATAGCCAGTGGGAAAATTATATTTTCAGCAGTTGGAAAATAAAAAAAAAAAATTATTTTTCCTTTTTTTCAAAAAAAAGGAATCAAATTTTCTTTTGAAAAAAAAAAATGATGGAAAATGGAAATTTTCATTTTTTGCAATTGTTTAAAAAAACAGTGGTTTTGTTTGTTAATAATTAAACAATTTGTTAAATAAATAAATAAATTATTAACAATTTGTTAAATACATAAATAAATTATTCACAATTTGTTAAATAAATAAATTATTCAAAATTTGTTAAATAAATAAATTATGAATTATTTGTTAAATAAATAAAAGAAATAATTATTAACAATTTATTAAATAAGTAAAAAAATAATTGTTAATAATTAAAGCATCCAATTTTTTCATTATTTCAATAATTTAATTTTTTCTAATTTAATATTGTCTCAGTTGATACTTTTATTATTCTATTATTCATAGAATATGGTACCTTCATCATTGACTTTTTTTTATTAAAAATTAAATTGAGAAATAATAATTTGGAAAATTATTTTGTAATCAGAATTTTTTTCCTATAAAAATTTTGCACTTTTACATTCAAATTGTGAATTTTTAGACAAATGGAATAATATTTTAATAATGACTATTAGTTATAATATTTAAATTAATATATTTTTTATTATATTTATATTAATATATTTTTTATTATATGTACATAAATATTTATTTTACTATTTACATAAATATTTATTTTACTATTTATATAAATATTTGTTTTACTATTTATATAAATATCTATTTTACTATTCATGTAAATATATTTATATATTAATATTTATTGTATTAAAAAATAATTAATTTAATAAATAAATATTAAATATATAATAAAAAATAATTCACTAGTTAATATAATAAACTAAAAGAAAAAATTGTGGATAGAGGATAGAGAAATAAAATTCAATTTTTTTTTGCTTTAATCCATTCCATTTATTGTGCCGCTTCTGATATTCAAGTTTTTCTTTTTTTTTTCTCTTTTCTTTTTTTAATAACCGGTTCAGTCTGTGAGATCGACGCCTATATATTATACCCATGTGACTATTTTATATAACAATCCGTCGAATCCCAATAAAAGTTTACATGGCCCGTTTTACCCTTTCGAAAATTCCAGTTTTCAAGCTCGGAGTTCAACATGGAAGGTAAATTACTGGACAAAATGCGGTTCATTATATAAATATGCATAAGATATTGTGCTGCTTTCAAAAAAAAAAAAAAGAAATTTTCTTTTTTTTTTTTTATTCCATTTTCGTCTCTCTAATGTGACCTGCGGTCAAGCTCAGATCGTACTTCTACGATATGATAAACGCGGGCTTTTTTTTTTTTTTTCTTTTTTTTTTTTAACGAGTGTTAGAACCAGAATTCGGAACAATCGAGGTAAGAGAATTTCCCAATTTTTTAATTCCTTACAATTTTGGAATTTGGATAGAAATCTTTTTTTTTTTATTTTATTTTAATAAACAGAAATTTTCGAAAAAAATTTATTTTTAATATAAAAATTCGAATTGACTCAATTTTTTTTTTTATTGAACAATTTGAATTCTAAAGTGAAAAATAGATTCTCTAATTTTGGAACGGAAATATTTTGTGTTTTCGACTTAGAGAAAACGTAGAAGTTTTTCGAATTTTCCCTCCCCTGAGGTTCCTTTTTTTTAACACTCGTGCGGATAATTGTCAAAGCGAACGAATATACACATTCGACACGAATATTCGAAAGTCGCTGAGAAATTTTTTCTTTTTTTTTTTTGGAGGCAAAGAAATTCGATTTTCGAATATTCGGACGACTTCGAGCAAGCCGAACTTTCGACTATATTTCATAGATCTACTCGATAACCGCGCGCGTGCACAAAGTTTTTTGTAACAGTTTATTTTTTTATTTTTTATTTTTTTTTTTTTTTTAGTATTCCATGAAAAGGTGTAAAGTGCTTCGTGTGTGGAATGAAGATGATTAATCGACGAATATACATTGTAATTAGGTATCTGTCGTGCCTGTCCTTTTTTTTTTATTTTTGTATGTAGAAATGCATGCGAAGTGTGCAGGGTGCGTCGGACGTTAGGTATTAATTTTTTGGATCACACTAGATCTCAGATCCGGCTTGCCGAGCTTAACTTATTTATACGTACATATATTTTTATATGTCAATATATTATATATATTTATATATATAATATGTATATAGCGCACAACTTTTTTTTATTTTTTTTTTTTCATTTTTTTATTTTTTGAAACTTTTTTTTTTTATTATTAACGTACATACGTTGCGGAGACCCGACAAAATTTCGGGCAACTTCGCGCTAATATTTGTCATATCACCTCTCGAGACACGAGTTCTATTATTTTTTTATTTTTTTTTTTTTTTGCCATAAAAAATAAATTCCCTATTAGCTAACCGTGTTGGACAAACGACGACAACGTCATTTTTTTTTTTTTTCACTCTATTTCTTTCTCTCATCTTTCTTTCATTTCTTTTGCTAGTCTGTACAGAATACACGTTTATTTTTAAGCTCTCAAAGCTTTCTCGTAAAATGCCTCGTGGAAACGTTGTGTGTGCCTTTTTCTATCCCCCCTTCCCATTATTTTTTTTATTTAACTCAAAAACGAATCTTTTTTTTGAAAATTTAATTAAAAAATAGATTCGAATTCGATTGTATATACAATTTTTTTTTTTTTTTGAAAAGGAACTGCAACGCTTTGCTCGAAAATTAATCAAGACACTGCGATAACATACATACACGTAAGCGTAGATCACTATAAATTTTTTTTTTTCTGTGATACATTTTCAATATTAAACGCTCGATTTCCAAATTCTGCGTTGTCAGTCCTTCTTCTTCTTCTTCTCTCGAATTTTTTTATGGATTGCTTTCCCAGCGTGAAAATTGTTTACGTCTTGTGTCGAGAGAAGGTGAGAGTAACGATCTGAGAGAATCACTTGGAGAGGAATCACCAAAGTACAACAGGGTCAAAGGCGACTGCAAGTGTGTGTGTTTGATGATCTCTCGCTCAGGCAACGGCCAGAGTTCCTGGAATGCAATTCCTTTGACAACATTGCCAGAAATATGATCATTGGATAATAATTTTCAAAAAGGAGGGGGGCAAATTTTTTTTTTTTTTTTTTTTGGGTTAGACGAAAATAATAATAATATCAAAAATTTACCTGTAGCGAGAGAGCTTCGTCTCAGGATTCACCTTGTTTACCTCTACGTCCCGTGAGTGAACCAACAAGTGATTTTAAAGTTGCACCAAAGCCACGACCATTTGGTGTATTTAAACTTCGGGCATTTCGAAAACCTTGTGGATGAGCGTCCAAACATTTTTGATACCTTAACTGGAATTTTTTTTTTATTTTAAATTTTTATAAATTATTGCAAATTAATTCTATGATTTTTATAAATTATTTCAAAATAATTCTATGATTTTTATAAATTATTTCAAATTAATTCTATGATTAAATTTATAAATTATTTCAAATTGATTCTATGATTTTTATAAATTATTTCAAATTAATTTTATATTATTACATTAATTGCAAAAAAAAGTGTAGGTAAATTTTTTAATTTGTAAAAATTTCATGTAAATTAATTTGGACAATTAATTATGAGAGATTTTTATAAATTATTTCAAATTAATTCTATGATTTTTATAAATTTCAAATTGATTCTATGATTTTTATAAATTATTTCAAATTAATTCTATGATTAAATTTATAAATTATTACAAATTGATTCTATGATTTTGATAAATTATTTCAAAATGATTCTATGATTTTTATAAATTATTTCAAATTAATTTTATGATTTTTATAAATTATTTCAAATTAATTCTATGATTTTTATAAATTATTTCAAATTAATTTTATATTATTAGATTAATTGCAAAAAAAAGTGTAGGTAAATTTTTTAATTTGTAAAAATTTCATGTAAATTAATTTGGACAATTAATTATGAGAGATTTTTATAAATTATTTCAAATTAATTCTATGATTAAATTTATAAATTATTTCAAATTGATTCTATGATTTTTATAAATTATTTCAAAATGATTCTATGATTTTTATAAATTATTTCAAATTAATTTTATGATTTTTATAAATTATTTCAAATTAATTCTATGATTTTTATAAATTATTTCAAATTAATTTTATATTATTACATTAATTGCAAAAAAAAGTGTAGGTAAATTTTTTAATTTGTAAAAATTTCATGTAAATTAATTTAGACAATTAATTATGAGATTTTTGATTTTATTTGATTTTTTTTTTTTTTGAAAAGAAAAATTCACCTTGCACGCAGCTTCGATTGTTTTGCAGAGAGCTCCACTGCTTGGCTCACAATTGAAAATGTGTGCGATAAATGTGTCCTGCGCTGTGTGCATGATAAAAGCGCATTGCTTCACATTATGACCAATTCCCAAAAATGATAAATAACGAACTCGACACTCTGTGATTAGCTTGTCGTCCTGACAACAAAAAAAAATTAACAATTTTCAAAATTAGAAAAAAAAAGAAATCATTTTTTCGTAAATTAAAAATAAAAGAAGGAATTTTTCATTTTGTAAACTATGTAAATTAATAATAATAATTATTATTATTTATAGAAATTAAAATTTTTTTGAAATTATTTTCTTTTTAGAAAAAAATAATTTCTATTTAATAAATTAATAAATAAATAATAAATAATTATTATTTATAGAAAATAAAATTTTTTTGAAATTATTTTCTTTTTCGAAAAAAATAATTTCTATTTAATAAATTAATAAATAAATAATAAATAATTATTATTATTTATAGAAATTAAAATTTTTTAAAAATGATTTTCTTTTTCGAAAAAAATAATTTCTATTTTAATAAATTAGTAAATAAATAATAAATAATTATTATTTATAGAAATTAAAATTTTTTTTAAATTATTTTCTTTTTAGAAAAAAATAATTTCTATTTAATAAATTAATAAATAAATAATAAGTAAATAATAAATAAATACAAAATAAATAATTAATAAATTAATTAAATAATAATTATTATTTACAGAAAATAAATTTTTTTTTTTGAAATGAATGAAATTACAAAAAGGGAAATCAAATAAATTTTTTTCGGAATAATTTCTTTTTAATAATATTGTTTTTTGTAATATAAAAAAAAAATGTTGAAACGTCACTTACGTTTGGTGTTAATATAGAAATCATACTCGGCGCAACAGCAACGTTGACATTTCGCCACTGACTTAGGGGTGTATTGGTAACAGTGTGGTCTATTGCATTATTTAATACTTCCATTCCACTGGCTTGGTTGACCTGCATCGATCCAAGGTATTGTGCTCGAAGCACCTTCTTAGGCTCCTCCATTGGTGTAGGAAACGATTGTGCTTCAAAAAAAAAAAAAAAATAATAATTAAAATAATTTTCAATTTTTGTTTAACAAATTGAGAAATTCATTTCTTTTTGATTTTTTAAAAAAATTGACATAAAAAAATTATTAAATTAACTAATTATTAAATTATTATTATTAAAAATTACATGTTTTTTTATTATTAATATTTTGAAAGCAGTTATTTTTTGTAAATAAATTTTAATAAATTTTTTTTTTGTTTCGTTGCAATTATTTTAAGGATAAATTTTTTTTTATTTTGCAAAATATTTTCTAGATATGGATTAAAAAAATGATTTTTTTTTGCTTTGCAATTATTTTGTAGATAAATTTGGTTTCCAAAAATTTTTTTTTTGCTTTGCAATTATTTCGTAGATAAATTTGGTTTGAAAAATTTTTTTTTTTGCTTTGCAATTATTTTGTAGATAAATTTGGTTTCAAAAAATTTTTTTTTGCTTTGCAATTATTTTGTAGATAAATTTGGTTTCAAAAAAATTTTTTTTTTTGCTTTGCAATTATTTTGTAGATAAATTTGGTTTGAAAATTTTTTTTTTTTTTGCTTTGCAATTATTTTGTAGATAAATTTGGTTTGAAAAATTCTTTTTTCTTTTATTTTTTCAACTTACTGACGAGTGCTTGTCCATTTCGGTGAAAACGTCGATGCTCAGTTGGAAGATTTGTTGGCCTCGCAGCTAAACTTGTTCTACCATTAATATCCACAGGCCTTGTTGGATTTTGTTGAAGTTCACGTTCAATCAAAACTTTTTTGCATGCATCTCGCAATGTGTTGGCAATAGTAAGCGGAGGAATGTCACAACGAAATACATGACACATGTATTTTCTGGTTGATTTGTCCCTTGCCACGTATGCAAAATCCCTGATGGTAGACGAAAAAAAAAAAAAAAAAGAAAAAATCATTTACTATATTTCCATTTTTCTTTTAACCAACTATATCTACTATTGTGATAAATTACCTCTCACTGATTGAGTTGTCCAAAAAATAGAGAAGAGAAGCAGAATAAAAAAAAGCACAAGAGAATTAATACTTCAAATTCAAATTAATTTTTCTTTTTTTTAAATTTATTTTTTCTATTTTAATTTTTATTTCCAATTTTTATAAATAAATTTTAAAAAAAATTAATTTTTAAAATTATTAATTATTGTTCAGAAAAAAAATTCTTTTTTTTTCCTTACTTTCCCTGATC
This sequence comes from Leptopilina boulardi, assembly GCF_019393585.1. Classification (NCBI taxonomy): domain Eukaryota; kingdom Metazoa; phylum Arthropoda; class Insecta; order Hymenoptera; family Figitidae; genus Leptopilina; species Leptopilina boulardi. The sequence goes on from NW_026137838.1 coordinate 1,077,596, forward strand.
TCGTCCAACGCCCCAAACTTTGAGTGTACTGAATGGCTGTGTATTGAGAACAGTGAGATTTTCGGGATCAATTAATTTAAGAGCCCCCTCGCCAAGATCCATGAAGAGATCCTTACCCTATAAAAACAAGACGACAGATTGATTTTGAGGGAAATTTTTTCATCCCAATCTGGAATTGTTAAAAAAAAAAAAAAAAAAAACTCACATCTCCCCATCGGCCAACAACATCGAGAAGATCATTTCTTCCCAAGGTGAGATCAACGATACATTTATTAACAGTTTTTCTACTTCTTTCCTCAGTGACATCTTCCTCGGCAACTTCAACCCAACCAAATGATCGTACTGCGAATCTAATTCTTTTGTCTCTACCCTCGGAATCAGCTCTTGCTGGATAACTTCTTCTTCTGCAAAATAAAAAATTATTATTTTTTTTTTTTCATTAAATATTATATTTTTATTTTTATGCATGGGAATTTTTTATTATAATAAAAATTAATTATATATTAAAAAATATATATATATATAATAAAAAGTACTTGAGTGCTAATTCTTCTTTTCTCTTGTTCTTCAATTCCTGACTTAGAGCTGAACTTGTATTGCTACGTGTTACAGTGTTTGTCATTCCACTCAAAGAATGAAAATTATCCACCTGAAATAATTAAACAATAAATAAATAAATACTAAATACAATTATTATTTAAAAAAAAAAATTTGGTTTAAAAATTATTTTATTTTTAATTTCATTTTTTCTTTCCTTTTTTCCTTCTTTCATTTTTTTTATTTATTTTTTTTATTAATTACCTATTTAAGTATTTATTACACTGAAAAAAAAATTTGATTCAAATACCGGTGTATTTGGTTATTATTAAATAAATATTTACTTGAATCAAATATTTCTTATTTGAATCAAATAAATGGTATTTGCTTCAAATACTGAAATATTTGATTCAAATATTATATATTTGATTCAAATAAGAAATATTTGATTCAAGTAAATATTTATTTGATAATAACCAAATACACCGGTATTTGAATCAAATAAATTTTTTTTTCAGTGTATTATAAAAATGATTTATTTATTATTAGAAAAAAATGTAGAAATGTAAAAAAAAATATACCTATAATATTTATTATTAAAAAAAATGTACAACATTAAAAATTATGCTCTTAATTGTTTTTAGAATTATTTTTATTTTTCAAAAAAAAAAAAAAAAAAAATTTATTAAAAAAAATACCTGATTGTTTTAATAGGTATTTATAATAAGGGTTTATATAAATTTTCTCTCAATATTTATTACTTTTTTTCTTCTAAAAAAAAATTCTATTTTTTGTAAATTGTAAAAAAAATCTTAAATTTTAAGAACTTACACTGTCATTGCTTTTGACCAGTGAACGACGATTTTCCGTTTTTGAAATGATTTGTGGTTCTGGTGGTTCTCTCTGGATAGTGCCACTTTTGATGTGCCAGTAATAAGGACCTTCCTGGTCTGAAATCATTTTAGAATTCGGTCGGTCAGTCACCTGTTGCGCTTCTCGACTATATATATATATAGCTGGGAAGTGTGTTGAACGATATACATAATAGATCTCCTACACAATTCCCACTTATTTTTTTATTTTCAAAATTAAATTAAAAAATAAGAAAAAAGAATTAAATTAAGAAGGATAAATTAATGTAAAAAAAATTTTTTAAATAAAAATTGTAAATGAAAATTTTCAACAATTCGAAAAATTAGAAATATATTTAGAAATTAAAAATTGAAAGTTTCAATTAAAATTATTTTTTATTTTTATTTGTAAATAAATAAAAAAAAAAATATTAAAATTCTTAATTGAAAATTGTAAAACGAACTTTTTTTGCAAAATTTTCTTTTTGAAATAAATCAAGAGGACAAAAAATTGTTTTTTGGTAATAAATTGAAATAATTAAAAAAGAGAAATGAAATACTCACCCTCGTGTTTTTCCCATCCGTGTGGTAAATTTTCGTCCTTGGCCTTGGACTCAATTGTTTCAACGTCAATTACAGTGGGTGGTTTTTCCGTAACATTATTTTGTAAACTTGCATTTTTTTGCTCCTTAGGCTGTCGTCTTTTTACAGGAACATTGTGTAATTCATTTAATCCACCTTCAACGTGCGGTGTTCCACCCATGTCGGTTGTGTCAATATTTCCACCTTTCTCGCAAAAACTGAAACAAAAAAAAATTTTTTTTTTTCATTAAAAATCAGGTACTTAACATTTTTTTTTTAAATAAATAACAAAAATTAATAAATTTTCTTTTTTGTCCCAAAAATATTGACTTTTGTTATTTTTTGAAAATATATTTTAAAAATAAAAATAAATGGAAAAAAAAAAATTTCCTTGTAACAGGGAAACGTTTCAAAAAAAAATTTATTTGATTCACTCGATTACTTGAGTATTATCAAATAATTATTTATTTGAACCAAATAAAAATTATTTGAATCAAATAAATATTTATTTGAATTAAATAAATTGTATTTGAACCAATAATTTTTATTTGAATCAAATAAATATTTATTTGAAGCAAATAATTTTTATTTGAATTAAATAAATTGTATTTGAACCAATAATTTTTATTTGAACCAATACTTTCTGTATTTAAAACAAATACCATTTCAAATAATAATTATTTGATACAAATAAATATTTATTTGATAATAGTCAAGTAATCGAGTATTTGAATCAAAAAAATTTTTTTTTTCACTGTACAGTACTTGTTTCAGTTAAATATTTCGCTATTCTAGTGAAACCTTTCGTTGTTTCTGGTAAATCTTTTTTTTCCGTGTATATTTTAAAAATAAAATTTTCAAAAATATTAAAAATAGTAAAAATAAATTTTTGGAATATTAAATTTTTTTTGGAATATATTTTTTTAACGTCGATATATTTTAATGAGCACTTAATAAAATATGTAATTTTTTCGATAATATTAGACAAAAAAGGGTTTAACAAGACATTTTTACGAGTCCTATATAGAATGGTGTTTAGGGTGTCGTTAATCTAAGAAATACAAACTTGGACGATAAAGCAACTTGGCCTAAATGAATATATGCGACAATTACCAAGCAAGGAACTATAAAGATTTCACAGGGAAGTTTAACGACCGTTAAATGCGGCATTATCACGTTGTTGTGATCAAGTTGCCTCGTTAATTTATATACCATGTCAAGTGGAAAATTTAAATATTCAAACAATAATTACAAAATAGTAATTAACTTTTAATATCTTGGCCTTTTTTTTCTCTTTCTTTCAAAAAATATATTTATAATTTAATCGAATTTATTTTTAAACTTTAAATAAATTCCTTAAAATATAACACAGAAAATTAAAAGGCATTAAAATAAGCTGCAACGCTTATTATTTTAATCCAATTTTGATTATTTTAATACCAAAATGGATTAAAATAAGCAAAATTGGATGAAAATAATAGCAGCTTATTTTAATGCCTTTTAATTTTCTTTGATTTTTGAGTGTTTAAATATTTATTTTTTTTTGTCCTCTTTTCTATTTTAAAATTTTTATCATTCAACGCGCGTTTATTTAATTTTTTTTTTTGTGACGATACTTATAGTTTTTTGAAATGTCAGAAACAGTGGAGGTTTGATGATGAAATCGAGTGTATATAGAGAGTATTTTACGCATATCCTGAGGCTGTAAAGTGCTTTGGTCCTGAAAATTTCTAGAGAGCTATTCAAGTAGTGCTGAAGCATCAAAAGCACTAGGAGAAGCTTTACGAGAATCTAGAAGCGAAAATACAGGAGGCAAAAAAAAATTTTAGGACCGAAGAAGTGAACAAACGATTGAATTTGTTGCATAGAAAAAAGAAATATTAAAAAGTTCAAGAATAAAAATATAAATTCTGCCTGAATTTCCATTTTTTATTAACAATGTTTTTAAAAATTACTTTTTACTATTTTTATTATTATTTTATTATTTTTTATTTATTTATTATTATTTTTTTTATTATTATTACTATCATTATTATTATTATTTTTTTTTTTATTATTATTACTATTATTATTATTATTATTATTAATTATTGTTACTATTATTATTATTTTTAATTGTTATTAATTATAAATTCTTGTTATTTCGTTATCAGGAGTAAAAAAATTTAGTTTTTCAAACTATTTTATATGGACGTAGTAACAGTCAGTAGCTGTCAGACATTCAAGAATTTCCTAACTTTCTAGTATCAGTAGTAAAAGATAGTTGTAGTCAGACAAAACTTTCTCTAAATTCTATAATTTTGAATTATTAATTATTAAAAAGAATTTTGCAGAATTTTTTTATAATTTTTAAAATCAGTCGTAAAAGTCAGTTTTTTGTCAGATATTTCAAAATTTTTGTAAGATATATAGTAATTTAATTAATTAATATTACAGTAATAATTAAAAATTCTTGTAATTTTTTTATAAGTAGTAAAAGTATTCTTTAGTCAGCCAAAATATTTTTCTGATTATTTTTATTTTCATTAAAAGTCAATTTTTTCAGTAGTAACAGACAGTTTCAGTCGGACATAATGGTTTAATTTATTTTGTTTCTTCAGTATAAATCAGTAGTTAAAGTCAGTTTTTAGTCAGACATTTCAAAATTTTTGTAATTTAATTATTAATTATTAATTATTAATAATTTAATTATTTATTATTACAGTAATAATGAAAAATTCTTGTAATTTTCTTCTAAGTAGTAAAATTATTCTTTAGTCAGGCAAAATATTTTTCTGATTATTTTTATTTTCATTAAAAGTCATTTTTATCAGTAGTAATAACCAGTTTCAGTCAGACATAAAGTTTTAATTTTTTTATTTGTTATTATTAATCAGTAGTAAAAGCCGGTTTAAGTCAGACAGAAAAAAATAATTTACTGTTTCAAAGAAATATAAAAAAAAATGTATAATAAAATACAAAAAAAATTTTTTTTTTATAAAAAACATTTTTAGTCAGACAGAAATTTCTTTTTAATTTTATTTTTTTCCTAAGTGGGGTGGTGATGGTGGGGGGGGGGGGAGATCTAGAAAAAGTGTACGACGAATTCGTACATACTTTATGACGTCGGCGCCGGAAGGATTGGCGACTGGTTCTCCATGATTTTCCAGAGTGGAAGCTTTCGGCAGAAGCTTGCTAGTCGATCGGGGATTCCCATTGAGGGTGTCGTCGATCAAAGTGGATTCAGCGACCACTGCCACACCCTCATTGACGTATCTGAATCATCACGGTATTATTGAAATTAGGAAAATATCCTGTCTTTTTTTTTAAAAAAAAAATATCCTACAATAATAAAAAAAAATCACAAAATTTCTCCCTTTTATTTTTTATAGGATTAATATATTTGGAAAAAATATATTATTTATTTTATTATATAATATAATATTATGGAATGTTATATAAATTATAATTATATAAAAAAAATAATAATAATAATAATAATAATAATAATAATAATAGTAATTTATAATAATAATTATATAATTATATAGAATTATATAATATTATTTATAATTTCAATTTTAATAATATAAAAATTATATTCTCTCTAAATCTGAATTAGTAAAAATGTTTACTAATTTAAATTAGTGACTCACTTTTTGCTTTAGAATTAGTTAAATTTTACTAATTGTTAGTAAAAGTTACTAATAATTAGTAAAATTTTACTAATTCAGAAGTAAAAAGTGCGTCACTAATTCAAATTAGTACACATTTTTACTAATTCAGATTTAGAGAGTTACATAATATAATTCTATTATATATTTTAAATAATAATTATATTGAGAAAAATATGCTCAACAGTATTTTTGCAAAAAAAAGTATAAAAAATATTATTTTAAAAGCATCTGCTGTAGAATTTATATCTCATATTTTACAAATTTTATAACGTATAAGCTTTTGAATAAATAATTTTCTATGCCTTTGCGGTGGAAATACTGTAGATTCAATAGCATATTTTTTTTCTGTTCTAATACTTTATTCAGCATTCGGATAATTGTAGAAAAAATTTTTTTTTTGAATTTAAATGAAAATTTTTATTTTTAATTAAAAAAATTGTTTTTCGAAAAGAAAATCAATAAAAATAAAGATATTTAAAAAATAACAATGTAATTAAAAAAACAAAAAAAATTGAAAATTAATTTCAACTAAATTAAACAAAAGAAAATTTTTTTTTTTTAATTTTCATAACTTTGTGATAATGGTGAATTGAATGAAAAGTTTTGTGACCCTATTTTGGTGTCCGTGACATAGTCCTCATGGTTATTTGCATAAATTTCGTTGTCTACTTTTTTTTTTTTATTATTATTGGATATTCGTATAATAGGAAAATTAACGCTTTCTCTTTATGCTAGCACCATTTTAATTAACGATCAGGGAACACAGCCAGATCTGTTTTACCCTTCTTTATAAATATACATATATATATGTATATATATATATATATATTCCAACTAAGACCTTTATTCTAAAACACATTTACTTTAGATTCGCCTACCATGTCAACGTAATTAAAGGATTAGCAAAGTATTTGCTGACTAACGCTAGAAAAACGCACAGAACCATTATATTATTATTGTTATTATTATTATTATTATTATTATTATTATTATTATTATTATTATTATTATTATTATTATTATTATTATAAAAACAAATATTTTTTTTTACTATTTTTTTTGGAAAAAAATAAATGTTTTACTAAATAAAAAATTATATATAAATAATAATAATAATAATAATAATAAATTTAAAAAAATCGAATTTTTTAATAATTATTTTTTGTTAAATTTTTCTTTTGTGACAGAAATAAAAAAAAAAAAAGAAAGAAATTGTAAATTAGAAATTCCTATGAACAAGAATGTGGGAAGAAGCACTACTTTGCGGTAAGTAATATGAAGGTTACTTAACCACATGCATATAAGTTGGATAGTCGCCAACTATATAGGGGTGAATATTGGTGTGTGAAATGGAATATCAAAGAAGCCGCAGAAGGGATAGCATTTCACCTATTCCATTTTACAATGACCATTGCGAATTCATATATGATTCTCATAACATTCACCGTGTCTTCTAGAAACAAGCGGACGAAAAAAAAAAAAAAAAAATTTCCCAAACAAAATCGAAATGAAAAATTCATAGACTTTCAAAAAAAAAATTCTATTACAGAAAACACATAGAGAGAGAAAATTTCTTTTTTTAATTTTCTCCAAATAAAAATTGAAATTGTAAAATTTTCCATAGAATTATATTTGTATCAAATACAAATTTATTATTTTATTATATATTAATTTTATTTTTCACTTCATTACGTTAAATTTTATATTAAAAATTTTTATATTAAAAAAAAATTGTCTTAAAAGAAAAAACTGGACTAAAATTATTATTAAAAAAAAAAATTACTCAAAAAAATACTGGACTAAAATTTGTACACGTCATGGTTTTGAGACTTTTATGGATATTTTTCCTTGTTCCGGAAGATTTAGGGGTAACGGGGAGAGAGAGAGAGAGAGAGAGGGGGGGGGGGCGAATGAAACTTTTATGGTAGTTTCCTTCGCAAATGACAATTTTCTCTTACGAGACTTTTCAAGTTAGAATTGGTTGTTTTTTTCGAGGGGGAGGAAAAAAAAAAGAAAGAATATGTTAAATTTAAGGGGGTGGAAACGAGAATTGAAGATTACGATATACGAAAAAAAAACCAGGTTTACATAACCTTTTTTTTTATCATAATGATCAAATAATGTTTTATTAAATTTTCTATATTTACCAGAGAAATTCAATACAAGATTATATTTTAATTTTACACTGAAAAAAAAATTTATTTCATTCAAATAATCGCTTACTTGACTATTATGTCAAATAAATATATTTATTTATATTACACCCAGAGAAATGATTTATTTGAACCAAATAAAAAATATATTTGAGTTAAATAAACGTATATTTGTCTCAGAGCCTACTAACTTATTTATTTTGGGGTAAATAAAAATTTTTTTTGTCAGAAATAAATTTTTCTTTGGCTCAAATAAATTTTTTATTTCAATGAAATGAAATATATTTGCAACAAATAAATCAGTTAGTAGGCTCGGAGACAAATATACCATTTCTCTGAGTGTAAATAAATATTGGAACTAAATAAATATTTCCTTGGATTAAATAAATATTTCCTTGGATTAAATAAATATTTTCTTGTATTAAATAAATATCTCCTTGTATTGAATAATTATTTATTTTTATTAAACAATTATTATCATTATTATTATTATTATTATTATTATTATTATTATTATTATTATTAATAATAATAAATTTACGAACTTGTATTAATTCCCAATAAATAAAATTATTAATATAATAAATAAAAAAAATTCTTTCCATGAATAGAAAAATGTTTTTTTTTTTTAAATTATAAGAAAAAAAAATTGTAAAATAGAATCGTGAAATAATTAAAGATTTCCTACATTTAAAATTTATGTAAAGCGTCAACGACCCGGACGTCACGTCTTTTTGTATTCCTAAAAATATAGAGAAAAATAAAAATAGTTGTGTCCTGAATTTTATATTGTTATAATAAATACTACATTATATATATATATATATATATATATATATTGGAAATATAGCTATACGGAGTATAGTAACGAGAGGTATATCTGCGTATTGTAGAGAATGGTGATGCAGAGTCCTAGTGGCGTCGGGATGACGCTCGGTCGATCAATACACACTACCATTTTCCAACCCCCTCTACACCAGAGTTTTACTCCCCCCCCTCCTTCCTCCCCATCACCTCCTCTTTTCAACCCCTTGAACTACCTCTACCTCTCTAACTTGCTTTCGTTGCTGTATATATGTATATATCGTACACGAACGGTACTGGCGTCTTACCGGCTAGCTAGTCGTGTATATATAAGGTGGCTCACCCTTATGTAGGTGGCTCAAAGCGCTCAACCAGGGTGGCGGGTAATTAAGTTTATGTTGATTTGTACCCCATCGATTCTCCACTTACTAGCAACTATATACGTCTCTCTTTCTCTCGTTTAAAATAAAACATTTTTCAAAAAAAATTTCTATGTTCTTCCTTTTTTTTCTACTAAATATCATAATTATATTTTTTGATTTATTTAATTTTATTTGTTCTTTATCGAAAATTGGACACGAGATAATTAGATGCTTTTATATTTTCAATAGAGAATTAATTAAAGAATTGAACAATTAAAAGAGGATTTTTTATTTAATAAAAATGTAAGTATATAGGATAAAAATTTTGGAATAATTAAAGGGGCGTTTTTTATTTAATAAAAATGTAAATATAGGGAAATTTTTTTTTTTTTTTTATATAAATTTTGATATAGTAACAAATTATTATCACTGCCAATTAATTGGATAATAATAAGATACTTTTTTTTAGAATTATTAAGATGAGTCGAAAAAACTAAAATTCACGGTCAATTAATTGGATGTAATAATTCATTTTTTAATTCCAATGAATTGGATGTAAGAATTAATTTTTTCCAATTAATTGGATGTGAGAATTAATTTTTTATTCCCAATTATTTGAGTGTAAGAATTACTTTTTTAGTTCCAATTAATTAAATGTAAGAATTAATTAAATTCCAATTAATTGGATGTAAGAATTAATTTTTTCCAATTAATTGGGTGAACGAATTAATTTTTTTCCAATTAATTGGATGTAAGAATTAATTTTTTATTCCCAATTATTTGGGTGTAAGAAATAATTTTTTATTTTCAATTATTTGAGTGTAAGAATTACTTTTTTAGTTCCAATTAATTAGATGTAAGAATTAATGTAATTCTAATTAATTGGATGTAAGAATTAATTTTTTTTCCAATTAATTGGGTGAACGAATTAATTTTTTATTTTCAATTATTTGAGTGTAAGAATTACTTTTTTAGTTCCAATTAATTAGATATAAGAATTAATGTAATTCTAATTAATTGGATGTAAGAATTAATTTTTTTTTCCAATTAATTGGGTGAACGAATTAATTTTTTTCTAATTAATTAGATGCAAGAATTAATTTTTTATTACCAATTATTTGGGTGTAAGAAATAATTAATTAGATATAAGAATTAATTTAATTCCAATTAATTGGATGTAAGAATTAATTTTTTTTCCAAATAATTGGATATAAGAATTAATTTCTTAATTCCAATTAATTGGATATAAGAATTAATTTTTTATTTCCTATTAATTGGATCTTTACAACCAATTATTATTGATATCACAAACAATAAATTGAAAGTAACAATTAATTACAAGTGTGTCACAATCAATTAATTCCGTATGTAACACTTAATTGATTCCAAATGCTACCAATTAATTAAATGTTTGTCACATCCAATTAATTGGATGTCACACATAACTGATTTGAGAATACCACTAATTATTAATTAATTGATTGTTAATTAATTAAATATTAATTAATTGATTATTAATTATTAATATTAATAATAAATAAATAAATAATAAATACATAATAATTAAGTAATAATTATTAATTGACAATTTTCTAAATTGTAATTTAATTTTATCTTAAAATTAATTCACGCAATGTAAAAAAAAATGAGTCACTTATTTTGAATGTGTGAACTATTAATAATGCAGAATAATAAGGAGACGACTGAATTGTCACGTGACACGCGGTTTAACGGTATTTTACTAACAGACCACAAAGAGGTGGTTGTTGCAAAAAAAAAAAGAAAAAAAAGAAAAAAAAGCCTTGGTGTAGGGTTCGGAACATTGTATCAAAGGTGAATGCCGAGACAACAATTGAGGATCGATATCGAAATTCGACTCCTTTATTTCACTGAGCTTTTGTTTCATTTTTCTTCTACTTTTCTTTGATTTTTTCCTAACAATTTTAATTACCTCTATATGTCATTGTTATTTTCGAATTATTTATTATTTAATTAATTATAATTATTTTTTACATAATTTATACTATAATATTTAATAAACATATAAAAAAAATAAATAGTTAAATTACAGAATTATTAATTAATAATTAAAAAAAAATTATTAAAAAATTTATTTATTAAAAAAAATACGTCAAAGAAAATTATCCTTAAATTACAAAGTCGATTTAAAAAAAAAATTGGTTTTTACTTTTTTTAATTTACTCCTGTTTTTTTAAAATTATTTTTATTGTCGAAATAATTGTTTTGTGTAAAATTAATAAATTTTCATTATAAAAGTCAAAAATGTTATTTTTTTTTTACAACTGACTGGAGAAAAAAAGAAAAATCTAATATTTGATATTTTCTTTTTTAATTTAAGAAACAATATATAAAGTCAAGGTGTGTCACAACACTTAAAGTACAAACATAAAACCAAGCATGCATTCTCGTTCTGTCTACTTTCAAGAGACGAAATTCAACGAAAATCCCTGTCGATATTAGACACAGTCTGCAGACATCATTTTCTAGATGAAATATCTTTTTTTTTTTTTTTTTAGTTTTTTTTCCAATTTTCCCTCAGGGAGAAAAAAAAATATTTGTCTATCAATATAAAAGAAAATTATTTAAAAATTTTGTCAAAAACTATTTCAACATTGAAAAGAAAATTGTTATTAATTAAAAATAGTTATTAGTTGTTATTAATTAAAAATAGTTGCAGGAAATAAATTTTTATTTCTATTTAGAAATAAATAAATTGAGACAATTAAATAAAATAATAATAAAAAGAAAAAATTTATTTTAACTAAGAAAAAATTGATTTAATGTTTACTTCGAATAAAATAAATTTTATTTTCCAATGAATGTAGAAAAAAAAATGAAACAACTCATTTTTTGGTTCATTCAGAAAAGTTGAAAATTGAAGGAAAAAGCATTCGAATATATTCATCAAAGGAAGTGAAACTATAACTGTAATACTGCGTGACACATCTCGTATTACTTGAAGCTTTGAGAAATTACGACTTTCTCGGGTGCACATTACGAGTCACGTAGTTGCACGTGAATCGACATAAATCATTGAAATGAAATTCATTTTCTTTTCACCTCCTCACTATTTTATTATGATAAATTCAAACATTTTTCATTTTCACCAGGAAAAAAAAAAAAAAATTTCTCCTCTTCTTCAAATAGAAATATTCATATTATTTATATACTAATTTATTATAATTTATAAACCATTAGAAATACATTGGGGAGAAAAATTTAACTCGAATAATAATGCAAATACAGTTAAAACTATTTTAAAAAAAAGTAAAAAAAATATTTTTTTAACGCAAAGAAATAATTATTTAAACCAAATTTTTTATTCGAATCAAATAAATTTTAAAGTGAACCACATTTTTTATTTAAACCAGATAAATTTTTATTTGACATTTTTTATTTAAACTAAATAAATTTTTACTTACATCAAATAAATAGTATTTGAATTAGATACAATTTTTACTTCTACTAAATATAATTTTTATTCACATCAAATAAACAGTATTTGAAGCAGGTAAATTTTTATTTGAAACAGATAAATTTTTATTCGAACCAAATAAATTTTTACTTAAACCAAATACAATTGTTATTCGCGGCAAATAAATAATATTTGAACCAAAATTTTTTGTTTGAACCAAATATAATTTTTATTCGCATCAAATAAATAGTATTTGAACCAGATAAATTTTTACTTGTACCAAATATAATTTTTATTCGTATTAAATAAACAGTATTTGAAGCAGGTAAATTTTTATTTGAAACAGATAAATTTTTATTCGAACCAAATAAATTTTTACTTGAACCAAATAAATTTTTACTTGAACCAAATAGAATTGTTATTCGCGGCAAATAAATAATATTTGAACTAAAATTTTTTGTTTGAACCAAATATAATTTTTATTCGCATCAAATAAATAGTATTTGAACAAGATAAATTTTTACTTGAATCAAATATAATTTTTATTCGCGTCAAATAAATAGTATTTGAACCAATAATTTTTCTATTCAACACATTTTTTTTCTACATTCTATTAAAAAAAAAAAAAATTATTTTCCTTTTACGTATTTTTCTAATTTATAGAAAATAATTTATTCCAACCGGAAGAAGAATAGAAGAGCATTGACTTATTTTAATAGCCAACTTAAAATAAAAAAAGAAAACGAAAAAAAAATAACATTGAGAGTACGTAAAAGCCAGACGTCGATAAGAACATACGCGCATTTATTTTCACAGGTCATTAATTTCTAAAGGCTCTCAAGAAAATCAGTTACGTTGTCTGGAAAGAATGTTCATGAACTATATATATATATATATATATATATATATATATATATATAAGAATCGCTGCAGAAAAAAAAATATATATATATACGCGATACAAGATTAAGTGACTACCATTCACAAAAATTTCTCAATATTTGCAGAATGTTGCTATAATAAAAATTTTTCTTTATATTTCCTTCATACAGTATTTCATTTTTTGCGTGGGTTTTTTTTTAGTTCGAATCATATCAAATTTTCCACTATCTATATATATATATTAAACAACAAAATAAATATTTTACAAATAAAAATATAATATAAATAAAAATTAATAAAATAATATTATAAAAATATAAATCAAAATATATATTTTGTAATTAAACAAATTGAATAATTGAAGCCAAATAAATTTTTAATTGTTTCAAATAAATTTTTATTTGTTTCAAATAGATGTTTATTTGTTGCAAATAAATATTTATTTTTGCAAATAAATTTTATTTGAATTCAATAAAAATTTTATTTTTTTATTTTTTTTTATTTATATGACAAATAAAATTTTTATTTATGTCAAATAAAAAAGTTATTAAGCTCTGTGACAAATATACGTTTATTTAACTCAAATATATTAATTTATTTAAAAGTAAAATATTTCTCTGGGTATATTTTGAATTATTAAGATGAAAAGAATGAATTATGATTCACGGTCAATTAATTGGATGAAAGAATCAATTTTTAATTCCAATTAATTATATGAAAAAATTAATTTTTAATTCCAATTAATTTGATGTAAATATTAATTTATAATTCTAATTAATATGATGTAAGTATTAATATTTAACTCCAATTAATTGGATATAAGAATTAGTTTTTAATTCCAATTAATTATATGCAAAAATTAGTTATTAATTCCAATTAATTATAAGCAAAAATTAGTTATTAATTCCAATCAATTATATGAAAAAATTAATTTTTAATTCCAATTAATTTTATGTAAGTATTAATTTATAATTCCAATTAACTGGGTGTAAGAATTAATTTTGAATTTCAATTAATTTGATGTAAGTATTAATTTATAATTTCAATTAACTGGATGTAAGAATTAATTTTGAATTTCAATTAATATGATGTAAGAATTAATAATTAACTCCAATTAATTGGATGTAAGAATTATTTTTAATTCCAATTAATTATATGCAAAAATTAGTTTTTAATTCCAATTAATTATGTGAAAAAATTAATTTTTAATTCCAATTAATTTGATGCAAGTATTAGTTTATAATTCCAATTAACAGGATGTAAGAATTAATTTTGAATTTCAATTAATTATATGCAAAAATTAGTTTTTAGTTCCAATTAATTAGATGTAAGAATTAATTTAATTCCAATTAATTTGATGTAAGTATTAATTTATAATTACAATTAACTGGATGTAAGAATTAATTTTGAATTTCAATTAATATGATGTAAGAATTAATAATTAACTCCAATTAATTGGATGTAAGAATTAGTTTTTAATTCCAATTAATTTGATGTAAGTATTAATTTATAATTCCAATTAGCTGGATGTAAGAATCAATTTCTAATTCCAACTAATTGGATGTTACAGATAATTAATTAAATATCACAACCAATTAATTAGAACCTTATTAGAAATAAAAAAATACGTATTAAAAATAAAAATTTACATTATAAATATTTACTAAATAAATATTTATTTAAATTGAAAAAAAATATTAATTAAAATTACCTTTGGGAATATTATTTACTATTTCGCAGGGGAGCGAGTATTTAAAATTCACATTTTCAGTGACTGTACATAGCCAGACAATATATATATATATAAATTTATTTGCAAAATCGTATATACATTGATGATGATAGATTCATCAAAAGGATGAGATACGATTTAGAGATATCGATCATCAATGCGTCCAATAAACAATTGAATAGGTATACATTGAGCTGGCAAACTCGTTTGTGAATTGATTGCATGCACTGCAAACTGCGGTTAATGAGGGAAGTTTTGTTCAATGAAAGTATGAGCAATGCGATCACTGGATAATTATTATTGTTATTGGTGCTCTTCACTAACGAGGACCCTTATACTCCTTGTGTATACACTTTGTACAAAAAAAAAAAGAAAAAAAAAAAAAAATGTTTCACATGAAAAATTTTTCTTCAAAAGAATTTTTCATTCAATGAATGAATTTCAGTTTCTTTTCCTTCGGGGAAATTTTTATTAAATATAAAACAAAATGAAAATTGCAAAAAAAAATTAAATTAAAAAAAAATAATTGTAATTAACTAAAAATAATTTTTTACTTATTTAGTTAATTTAATTTAAAAAAAAATGAAAATTTTGTCAATTTTTTTATTAATTCTAAAAAAAAGAAAATAACAAAATTTTCCTAGAAAATGGAATAATAAAAAGAGTTTCTGTTTTCGATTTGAGATTATAAGAATATAACAAGAGGCTTCTCTATACATATTTTCCCTTTTATCGACCTCCCTCTGGAGCACACTTACATTCTGTAACGATTTCTGCCTTGCCAACCTTAAGAACTATCGGATGTGCGCGTTTCCGTTTGATTTTACGAGATAGCTGAAATTTAAACTTTCTACCAACGAAAGTGCTCTCAAAAGAGTTTTAAAAATTCGTTACACGATTTTTCTTTTTTTTTTCTTCCACACGAGAGAATATTGTTTGCGTGAAATCATTTAAAATTTATTTCACCTTTTTCTTGACCATTATTTTTTACAGATGTTTATTAAAAAAAAAATTTATTCAAAAAAAAAAACTATAAAGAAAAATATAATTTTATAAATTTTTTTTTTTTGCAGAAAATAAAAATTCTATCGAATAATACAATAATAAAAAATTATATCTTCAAATACAGAAAATTGTTTATTTGGTTTTAATAAAAAAAAAATCCCCAGCTGCTAATTAATATTTACTTTCATAGGTAATTGATCAAAAAATTATTATTATATTATAATTTTTCTAAGTGCTCTAATTATTTTTGCCAATAAAAATAAAAAACGATTTTTTTTAAAGAATTATTATTTGTAATACTATTAAAATAATCATAATAATAATAATAATAATAATAATAATAATAATAAAAATAATAACTGAAATCGTTAAACAAATAAATTATTGTTATTACTATTATTATTATAATAACATTTGTATGATAATACATTTAATGGTAAGAAAATAAAAAAGTTGTAAAAAATAAATTTTAATTAAATTATGTAATAATTAATATTTCCATGAAATTTTTTTTTTAAAATAACTCACAATCAAGTACCACTGCCTTGAAGATCTGCAGCTAATACTAAATTTCTCATCACCTTAACTTCAACGTTTCGAATATTATTATTCATTGAACTTTTTTTTTTTGTAATTTATTTCAAAAAATATATATTCGAAAAATATTAGCAAACAATCGATTCACGATTTTCAATTAAAATTAGACGCTCATTAATCACAAATAAGGGTTTTTTTGTTCTTCTAAATTTACACATTCGAATTTTATGTCAAGCGTGTTTTTTTTTTAAATTTATTTATAACTACGGAATTATATAGAGAAGCTCACCACAAAAAAAAAATCACAAACAAAAATGAATGAAATTTTGTCAGGGCCATTCGGTGGTTCGCGAAAGACTGATCACCAATGGCTGAAACGAACAACCTTGCTTCGGTAAAAATCGTATAAACTCGGTGAATTTCGGTGATTCGTGTGACGTCATCATATGCCGTACCATCGCGTGCTTTTACTACTGGCGCCTTGCAGCCGATGCAGTCACTCGCTACTAAGGGGGTTGTGAAGTATGATTAAAGGGTTTTGTTACGAAAAGAGAGAGAGAGAAAGAGAGAGAGGGAAAATAATAATAATAATAATAATAATAAATAAAAGGCAAGGCTTTATATTATATCATCACGAGATTTTTTACCCCCACTCTGCTTTTTATTTACTACTAATTTTTGTATTTTCATCTTATTTTTAATTTTGATATAAGAATACTCGATATATTATACGAAAAAAAATCTTCACCTGGAACAGCGATATATTTCTCTAGAACAGCAAAAATTTTCCCTGTTGTAGTAAAATATTTCGCTATTTCAGTGAAACTTATCGCTGTTCAAGGTGAATATTTTTTTCCATTTGTGTATTATAAAAATAGAACAATGTACTCTAATTTAGTAAAATATAAAAAAATAAAAAAATAGAAAATAATATTTTAAAATAGAATTTAGTTTGCCGATTGATTTTACAATGTTCCAAGCTTTTATTAAATTTATAATTAAGTAGTAAAATTTATATTTGGTCAGCCAAAATATTTAGTTATAAACAGATAAGTAAAAATGTAAGTAGTACAAACTGTATTTGGTCAGACGAAATGTTTATTCAAAAGATTTTTTAAACGTTCAAGTAGTATAAATTGTACTTGATCAGACAGAGTATTTTTCCAATTTTGTCTATATATTTCAAGTAGTAAAATTTATATTTGATTAGACAATGTATTTTTTCAGAAGCTCATTGAACTTTTAAGTAGTATAAATTACATTTAGTTAGACAAAATATATTGTTTTCAAAGTAAACTTTTAAGTAGTGTAAATTATATTTGGTCAGACAAAGTATTTTTGCCAAACGACCGTAAAAAACTAAGTAGTACAAAGTGTATTTGGTCAGACAGAGTATTTTTCCATACGTTTTCTAAAATTTCCAGTAGTAAAATCTACGTTCGGTCAGACAGAGTATTATAACTATTATTATTATTATTAAGTAATACAAACTACACATGGTCAGACCAAATATTTTTCCAAAAGCTATTTTAGCGTTTAAGTAGTGTAAACCAAACTTGGTCAGGCAGATTATTTTTTTCAAGTTTTTATTACATTTTAAGTAGTATAATCAATATTTAGTCAGATGAAATATGTTTCTAAAAGCTTGGTAAACTTTTAAGTAGTATAAATTACATTTAGTTAGACAAAATATATTGTTTTAAAAGTAAACTTTTAAGTAGTGTAAATTATATTTGGTCAGACAAAGTATTTTTGCCAAATGACCGTAAAAAACTAAGTAGTACAAAGTGTATTTGGTCAGACAGAGTATTTTTCCATATTTTTTTTTAAATTTCCAGTAGTAAAATCTATGTTTGATCAGACAGAGTATTATAACTAACTTTTATTATTATTAGGTAGTACAAACTACATTTGGTCAGACCAAATATTTTTCCAAAAGCTGTTTTAGAGTTTAAGTAGTATAAACCAAACTTGGTCAGACAGAGTATTTTTTTCAAGTTTTTAATTACATTTTAAGTAGTATAATCAATATTTAGTCAGACGAACTATTTTTCTAAAAGCTTGGTAAACTTTTAAGTAGTATAATTGATATTTAGTCGGACAAAGTGTTTTACTAAATGTCTGTAAAAAAACTAAGTAGTAGAAAATGTATTCAGTGCGACCAAATATATTTTGTACTACTTAAATATGAAATTCTTTTAAAAAAAAAACCCTGTCTGATGAAATATAGTTTATACTACTTGTTCCTTTCAAACAAAACAGAAACAAATCTTTACCTGGAACAGTAATAAGTTGGAATAGCGATACGTTTCACTAAAACAGGGAAAGTTTTAGCTATTCTAGAGAAACATATCGCTGTTCCAGATAAATATTTTTTTTACCCATAAAATTTATAAATATTATAAAATTTTCTTTCGCACTGTTCCAAACGAATAAAACAAAATAAATACAAAGAAAAAAAAGATTTAACTTGGCAAATTCAATAGAATTCAAAGGCGAATTGTTGAAGTAAATCGAGGTAGTTTAAAGTATATATATATATTCCCTGAACAAATTCCGGCCTAAAAAGGTACTGGCCTGTTTAAGTATATATCGGATATTTGTTCATTTTGTATATATATATTTTAAACTGGAAATGTCCAGCTAGTATATCTCGCGTAGGAGAATTACTGTCGGCATTCGATACAGAATGCCGCAGCCCAATCAATAGGATACTCTCTCTCTCTCTCTCTCTCTGTCCCCCTCAAACTCTGGTCTTATCGAGAGTGCATTCTCTCGATGGCAGATATACCCCGAGGCAAAACGAGCTTGCATTCTCCACTCTCTAAGCGGACATTGCTCTGGAGGGTTGTTCCAACCCCCCCTCCCCTCTTTCTCTTTCTCACCCCCTTCTCACCCTTTGAAGCCTGCAAAATGGATGAAAAGAAAATAAGGGAGAACTATATATATATATAGGAAAAGCAAAAGGGAGGTCACTGACTAGACTTGGTGGGTTTGGAGTTATATTGGCGCTGGTTAAGACTCTTGGATAACAAATGGATAATGAAGGAGAATTTCTACAAAAGTTATGGTGATATATATATATAGGAAGAACCAAACACCAAGAGAACTAAAGGAAGTTTTGTTAAAGGCCAAAACTCCCTTTTCTTGCCACTGAGCCAAAACTACAAGAATCTAATCTACTTTATTCTTCGAGCATGATTGTACCGAGACATTAAATCATTTCCAACGCGCCGCCCCAAACAAGGGTTCCAAAAAAAAAAAAAAAAAAAGTTTTCTATATACCAACGACTTGTTATTTACTTCGCGAGAAAAAAAGTGCTTAATTTACCGGCGATAAATTTCGGAAAATGAGAATTTGATTCTTTTTTTTTTGACTGATTTTTTTTTTATTTATAGAAAAACTATATATTTAAACATACAATTTTTTTCCAATTTTTAGAAATAGAAAACAAAATTTATTTGTATCAAATAATTATTGAAAGTAAATTAAATGATATTTGATTCAAATAGAGAAATTATTGGTTCGAAAAAAAAGATTTATACCTAAAACAGCGAAACGTTTCAATATAGTAGCAAAACTTTTACTTGTTCCAGTTAAATTTTTCAATATTCTAGTGAAACCTTTCGCTGTATCAGGTAAATATTTTTTTCGAAGATGTTATTTAATTCAAATAAAAATTATTTCGTTCAGGTAAATATTTATTTGATAATAGTCAAGTGTCCGATTACTTGAATCAAATAAAATATTTTTTTCAATTATAATTATTTATTTATTATATAATGTATTATTATATTATTATATATTATATATTATTATTATTATAATAATAATTATTATAATTATTATTAATATTATTTATTATTATTATTATTATTTATTATTATTATTATTATTATTATAATTTATTAAAATTATTATATGACTTGTTTTTTGGTATTGAGTCTGACGTAAATTAGTTTATACTACTTAAAAACTACTATAATTTCCAATTATATATGAGTCATACATTGTATATCTGACACCTCGTTAAAAGAACAATTTATTTATATTATATATATTATAACGTTCTCCTAATGCAGGTTACGGTTCAAGGCATATTTTACAAACATATTTTTTTTTTACTATAAAAACTGCGCTTCTGACTTGCTTTCAACTATTTTTACAGGTCATTTTATGAATTTTATATACGCTTACACGTGAACCTTAAACTATTTTGTATTGTTCTTCTTTTCTTTCCGAATATTCACTGTTATAAACTGTTATGTGAGTATCTATAAAATATGCATAAACCCTATTCACATTGTCTGTACTGCAAAAAAAAAAAAAAAATAATATCGAAAAGATCACTGTTACATATAGATATATATATTTTTTTTTATTCAGTTGCTTCATTAACTTCTTTTCACACGTATGAAAGAGTCGCAAATTATTCAGCAAATAAAAAATAGACAATATAAATAATAATTTTTTTTAGAATATAATACAATATAATATAATATAATATAATATAAAATAGTATAATATAGTATAATATAGTATAAAATAGTATAATATAGTATAATATAGTATAATATAGTATAGTATAATATAGTATAATATAATATAGTATAATATAATGTAGTATAATATAATATAATATAGTATAATATAGTATAGTATAATATAGTATAATATAGTATAATATAATATAATATAGTATAATATAGTATAATATAATACAATGTAGTATGATATATCATATTATATTAAAAAAAATATATGTAAAAAAAATCTTTACCTCGAACAACTATAAGTTTCCCTGGAACAGCGATATGTTTCACTAAAATAGAGAAAGTTTTTGCTATTCTAGATAAAAATATCTCTGTTCCAGATAAAGATTTTCTTTCGGTTATAATATAATATAATTTTATAATAAAAAAAATTATTTATACAATAAAAAAAGAATTTGTAAAATTTACAAAAAAATATATTTGTACCATTTACAATAGAAGCATATTGTAAGATTTACAGAAACATTATACAATCTATTCGAAATTCATAAATCCTTAATTTGAGCATATTTTTTCCCCCATGTCGAAAATTGAACAGCAAGTACAATATATTCATATTCATCTATATATATAAACACACACATATGAAAACGTGAAAATGGCGAAATTCCAAGAGAGGAAATTGTTCCAATTTATAAATTGAAAGTGAGAATGTACGAGCTTTCAGAAGCATTTTATGCAATTAACTGGTTGGAATATGAAAGCACATACGCGAGTATATACAAAATGAGCATTTTAAAATCGAGAATGGTTATTTTTACTAAAAAAAATGAGGAAAAAAAAAGAAAAAGGTGAATTGCAATTAAATAGAATGAAAAACATTTCGCACAAAGTTAAAATGGAGTTATAACGAACCTCTCTCTTCGCGTTTGTGTTTATTTGGAGTGATTGATGAAAGCGATAGATTCAGGGGTTAAGTGAGGGGTCATGTGAGCAATGAAACTACCGATCCGGAAGATATCGGAGAGCTCAAAGCTGGGCTGCAGCTTTACAGACAGTAGTGTATATATACATTTATATATATATATATAGTCGAGTCTATATAGAACTGGCGTATTATCAAACTGTTATCCAGATTCTCAACATTCGAGAAAGTCACCGACCCAATATGGAAATGAAAGTATCATTCGTAAAAACTCGCAAAATAACGAAATATCGCCGAAACATGTTTTTTTTACAAAATACTGAAAAAATTTTACCACGGAAACAAAATTTTTATTTCTGTAAATTTTCTTTTTTTAAATAAAAAAAAATTGTCTAAATTTAGTAAATATAAATTTATAATACACAAGAAAATATTTAATTAATTTTTACGTTTTTTTTTGGGTGAAATTGTATGCCTGACTAAATGTATTTTATACTACTTAACAATTATTACGAGTTTGGTAAAACACTGCCTGACTAAATACAATTTGTTCTACTTAAAAATTTAATGTGCTTTTGGTAAAGAACTTTGTCTGACGAAATATAATTTATACTACTTAAAAATTTACTGAAATTTTAATAAAATACTTTGACAAAATAACATTTATATTACTACTGAGAATTTTTGCTGAGTTTTTTTTGGTAACAAAAATCTATGTCTGAGCAAATATAAATTATACTACTAAAATAATAATAAAACTTTCTAAAATACTCTGTCTGATTAAATGCATTTTTCACTACTTAATTTTTTCATGTACGTTTAATAAAATACTTTTTTGTCTGACAAAATAAAATTTATACTACTGACAATTTTTGTTGAGGTTTTTTATATAAATTAAACACACTTTGTCCGACCAAAGTGAAATTATACTACTAAAATAATAATAAACCTTTCTAAAATACTCGGTCTGACTAAATATGATTTATACTACTTAGAAATTTACTGATGCTTTGATAACATATTTCGTTTAACTAAATATACATTGTACTATTTAAATTTTAACAAAAGTTGGAGAAATAATACTGTCTGACCAAATACAGTTTGTACTACTTCATTTTTTTATGGAAGTTTGATAAAATACTTTGTCTGAGCAAATATAATTTATACTACTTAAATATTGCTAAAAGTTTGGAAAAATACTCTGTCTGATTAAATAGAATTTGTACTACTTAAAAATTTAATGTGCTTTTAATAAAATACTTAGTATGACCAAATATAAATTATACTACTTAAATATTACTAAAAAGTTTGGAAAAATACTCTGCCTGGCTAAATACGGATTTATACTACTTTTCACAGTTTAATAAAATACTTTGTCTGGTCATTATATAATTTTTACTACTTAAAAATTTAATCAGTTTTTGGAAAAATACTCCGACTGACAAAATACAATTTTTACTACTTAAATTTTTAGGAACGTTCAATAAAATCTTTTGTCTGACAAAATAAAATTTATTCCACTAAATAATTCAATAATAAAATACTTTTTCTGAAATAAATTTTCTAAAATACAATATATTTTTTTAGTTTTTAAAAAATGTCTCAAGTTTTTAATTAGAAATGAATTTTTTTTTCCTCTGCACATATTTACTAAGGAAACTATATAATTCACGTTTCAAAAAGTGGGGGCAACAAAGAAAAAAACACTTGAAAGTTTTTCACAATAATATCAGTTTTCAAAGAAACGTAAAATGGCAAAATTGAGTTCGGAGTTTATATAGAAGAGAATTATACCTTTTTTTTTTTTTTTTTTGCTTTAAATTATTATCTGACCTAGAAAACTTTGAGAGCACAATTTAACGAGCTTTTATTTTATTGTATTTTTTTTACGAGATGCCATTAATAAATGTGCGATATTAAAAACGAAAGGAATATTGGATTCTTTTCTGATAATAATAAGAATTACTATTTGTAATAAAGATTTTTGCTTTTGTAATGAGAATTTACTTTTGTGTAATTATTTATTATTTAGATAAAACAGATATGTAAATATCACATATGTAAATTATACACTATTGTAAGGTAAATAATATTACTATATTATAAAACAGAGAAATAATATTATTATATTATTATTACTATTATTACTATTATTATTATTATTATTTTTTTATTAGTAAATATTATCATTGTGGGGTAAATATATTACCCAAATGGGTAAACATAAATCCAATGGATTTTCATACATGAATAAAGAAGATAAATAAATAAAAATAAAATAAAATAAAACTTGATAAAATCGTATTAAGTTAATATTTGTTAAAATACGAGTTTATTTATTTAAAATTGAATGGTGACGTTTTGACCCACTTTTCTATATTTTCCTGATAATACAAAGTAACTTTTTTTTTTGACATTGAAAATAAAATTTCATAGAAATATTTTTTGTGCTATGTCATAGAGTTCATATATAAAATATGTATATGTTATGTAAATGAGATTGATTTGTTATATTAGAACGAGGTAAGCGGGCTATCCATTTATTTAACGGAAGCTTTTGATGACGGTAAAAAAAGGGTTCCTTCTTGTTCGAAACGAGGAGGGTTGCACTCTAGCACGGTAAAATTTTAGGCGAACGAGGGCAATTTTTATCGAAGTGTGTGTATGTGTGTGTGTGTGTGACTTTCAAGAATATTTATTCATAGTTTCCTTCTATATCACCCTCCCCCACCCTTTATATAGATCGCTTTCTACCCATTTTATATATTAGATGTTATCAAAATACATATAAAAAAAATATATTTATCCATTTTTTTCACTTTTATTTTACCCATTTTCAAAGACAGTACAACTATATTCTATTCAAAGTGTCAAATAAAAAAAAGAAAAGCGTCAAACTTTTTTCATGTTCAATTTTTTTTTATAAATATTCTATAGAAATTAATTATATATAATTATCATATATTGTTATTATAATTAGATAATTATTTATTATTATCATTATTATTATTATTATTATTATTATTATTATTATTATTATTATTAATTGTAGAAATTATAGAAATTATAATTAAATTATTATTAATTCGATAAATATTATAGGAATTATTTTTTATATAAAAGATCCAAACGTTGAGAAAAAAAACTGCTTGCGCGCAATTGAAGTAAAAATACATTTTATTATCGATTCTTTTGAAAAAAGAAGAAAAAGATTGAGAGAGAGATAGAAGAGAAAAAAAAGTTATTTTTAATTGTAAATAAAAAAATTTTAGTCTTCATTTACAATTTACTCCCAGAGAAAAGAAATATATTTATCTTATGAGCCAAATAAATATTTATTTGTTGCAAATAATTATTTATTTGATGCAAATAAATATTTATTTGTTACCAATAATTATTTATTTGTTGCAAATAATTATTTATTTGATGCAAATAAATATTTATTTGTTACCAATAATTATTTATTTGTTGCAAATAAATATTTACTTTATTTTTATGAAAAATAAAATTTTTATTTACGTCAAAATAAATGAGTTAGTTGCCTCTCAGACAAATATATATGTTTATTTAACCTAAATATATTATATTTGTTTCAAATAAAACATTTCTTTAGATGTAAAAAACTGAAATATTAAAAAAATAGTTTAAAAAAAATTAATTAAATAAATATTATCTCACTTAAAAATTTTATTTAAAAGAAAGAAATATTAAATTCTATTCTCAAAAAAATCAAGAATTTCATCAACTTTTTTTTATGAGAATATATATATATATATATATATATTTTTAAAAAACTACTGCAAAAATTCTTTTTAGAAAATATTTCTAAAAAATGTTTTCCCTTTTTTAAATTTTCTTTTACAAATCTGTCTTCATTTTTTTTTTTAATTTTGTAACTTAATTATATTATAAATATAGTAAAAATGTTGAGTTTAATTGGCAGAAATTAAAGGGAAGCCAACTAAAAGTTTTGCTATATATGTGTTTGAACGCTAACTGAGTCAGAGGGTAGGAAAGGTCATTGGCCCTTCATTATTCGACGATGCTACCTGCAATAGAACTGGGCAGCTTATATCTGCCTGTTCTACTTACCTACCACGCTTATAGTCTTTACCGCATTCTCTCTCTACCTGTGCGCTTTTGCTCCTCTCTCTATATCGATTTTTCTTATTATTCTATCGTCTCATGTTATACCATGTGCTTGTGAAATATACCAATTCAAAAACTTCATTTTACAAATAGAAAATTTTTTCTTTAAATTCACTTTAAGAAAATTTAATTAAAAACTTTAATTAAAAATTTAAAAAAATAATACTCAAATTATTTTTGTACAAGTTTCTTTTTTATAAGAAAATGTAACATAAATTTTTATACTGTGGTGAAAAAAAAATTATGTTAATAATTAAGAATTATTTTATTTTAATGTCTGACTTAAGATATTTTATACTACTAAATAAACCATTTTTTTTGTTTCTAGTAATATTTTTTAATAATATTTAATTTATAGAAAATTTTTTTATCTATTTTTAATAAAAGAGAAATAATATTTTTTTTTCTCTGTGAAAATAGTTAATTTTTAATAATAAAGAATGATGGAATTTTAAATATTTTTAGAGTTGAAATTAAAAAGAATTTTATCAATGTTGAGTGCATTTTTTTTTAAACCAAGCGAAATTTCAAGTAAAATTTAAAATTTCTATAAAAATATTCAGTGGATATTTAATATTATTCGCAGCGCGCGATTATTAATAATGTAAATGATAAGCTTTTCACCTGATGCTATTTAATGCCTGACCTCAATTATTTTATACTACTTCAATTGAATTTAACCGACTAAAATTGACGCTTTTAATGATAATTTAGTTTAATTATAATTTTAATTTTCCGAAGAAAAATTTATAATATATTTCTAAAAATAAATATCAATTATAAATATAATTTAAATAACTTAAGTTAAAAACAAAATTGTAAATTACAATCTTAAATAATAATAAAAAAATAATAATAATAATCTTAATAAAAATAAAAATAGTAATAATAACTACAATAATAATAATAATAATAATAATAATATTTAGGTATTATTGATATTTTTATTATTATAATGTTTTTGATTAAACAAAATTGAAAAAAAATAAAAATGAAAATTATTTTAATATTAAAATTAATTATTTTTGCTTTTCTTACCGTCGTGCCAACAAAAGATAAGAGAGTACAAAATATTAGAAGACTCACCTGAAACATAAAAATATAAGAAAAATTATTAAATAAATAATAATTAATATAAAACATCTTATAAATTAAAAATTTATTTTTATATTGTTTTTTAAATAACAGCAATATTGATTTTTTATGAATAAATATAACTGGGACATAGATTTATCAAGTAGAGAGAGAGACGAATGTTTAATATAATAATGAAGTAGTTTTTTTCAATATTATATAAATAATTAAACACTCTATATTTTATATAAAAATATTTCAATTTGTCAAACCAAATATAGATTATACTCTACTTGATAAATAAATGAGTTTTTAATAAACACTTTGGCTGACCAAATATGCATTGTACTACTTAAATATTAATAAAAGTTTGGAAAATTAATCTGTCTGACCACATACAGTTTATACTACTTAATTTTTTATGGAAATTTGAAAAAAATACTTTGTCTGACCAAATATAAACTATACTACTTAAATATTACTTAGTTGGAAAAAATACTTTGTCTGACTAAATACAAATTTGTACTACTTAAATTTTGTACGAACGTTTAATAAGTTACTTTGTCTGATCAAATATAATTTATACTACTTAATTATTAAAATTTTGAAAAAAATACTCTGCCTGACTAAATATAATTTATACTACTTAAAATCTACTAAAATTCCGAATAAAATACTCTGTCTGACTAAATAAAGTTTTTACTACTTAATTTTTTAATTTACGTTTGGTAAAATACTTTGTCTGACAGACTATAGTTTTTACTACTTAAATATTACTTAGTTGGAAAAAATACTTTGCCTGACTAAATACAAATTTGTACTACTTAAA
This sequence comes from Leptopilina boulardi, assembly GCF_019393585.1. Lineage (NCBI taxonomy): Eukaryota > Metazoa > Arthropoda > Insecta > Hymenoptera > Figitidae > Leptopilina > Leptopilina boulardi. The sequence goes on from NW_026137838.1 coordinate 1,105,604, forward strand.
TTTTGTACGAACGTTTAATAAGTTACTTTGTTTTACCAAATATAATTTATACTACTTAATTACTAAAATTTTGAAAAAATACTCTGCCTGACTAAATATAATTTATACTACTTAAAATCTACTAAAATTCCGAATAAAATACTCTGTCTGACTAAATAAAGTTTTTACTACTTAATTTTTTAATTTACGTTTGGTAAAATACTTTGTCTGACAGACTATAGTTTTTACTACTTAAACATTAAATTACCTCTTACTAAAATACATTGTCTGACCAAATAAACTTTGTACTACTTAAATTTATTAATTCCAATTTTTCTTTAGCTATTACTTTAATTGTTCCTACAAAAAATTGAGTATTTTTTTAGTTCAAAATTGATTAGTTTTTGAAATAAAAATTAATTAGTTTTTAGATAAAAATTGATTAATTTTTTGAGATAAAAATTAATTAGTTTTTATAAATAAAAAGTAATAAGTTTTTATCTCAATAATTAATTATAAATAAAAATTAATTAGTTTCTATAAATAAAAATTTGAGAAACAAAACCACAATTTTTGAAAATAAAAAAAAAATTCACAAAAAAAAGTTACAATTCCTAAGGATATTGACGTAATTTCAGGAAAAAAACATCGTTGAACGTGAAACTTTTTTCTCCATGGTATAAACTGGCACCTGAGGGTACTTTATGAACGCGAGGTGTCGCACCCGGTCTTTCTTAAAAGGTGTAAGGGGGTTTGGAGCAGAACAAAAATAAAAAAAAAAGGGTTTTTTGTAGAATAAAAAAAAAAGAAGAGAAATGTTTACGGCATACTACTCGCTACACGTGTCCAACATGACAAACCCTCCCCTTTTCTCCTCTGTGTTGGGAAGAATCTGGGGTTTCTGCCCTCTATCCTTTATTTTTTTTTCTCTCTCTCTCTCTCCTTTTTTTTGCCCTTTAAGATTCCTCTCGCTCCCGCGACCTATTCGCACCAAACACACATACAAACACCCACCAACTGTGTGTGCATTCCTGCTGTCGAAGCTGGAACGGTAAATCGCTATAAGGGTAACCCCAAAGTGGGCGGTAAGTACTCGGGCAGAATTGAGATCGATATTTACTTCATTGTGCTGGCACGTACTATATTAGTTAGCGGACGTTGAGTCGACCGCGCTTTTGATCGCAACCTTCTGGAATTAATTCGTTCATATAGTCCAAAAGCTTTTTTTTCTCTATGGCTTTTTTTTTTTTATTAACAATATATTGTTCCACTCCTTTGGTTTCGATTTTTAATTTTATTATTCTACTCGTCTTTTTTTCCACGTACATTTATTCAAAAATCCATTTTTTTATAATTCACAGTAGCAGTGTGAAAAGAAGTCAAACAAATATTTATTTGTGTCAATTTAATAATAATTTAGTGCTTTCAAATAAATTTTATTTGAATTTAATGAAAAATTTAATTTGCGATAAATAAAATTTTTTTTGTGCTTGATAAAAATTTTATTTGTGCTAAATAAAAATTTTATATGTCCTAAATTAAATTTTATTCGTGCTAAATAAATATTTTTATTCAAAATACAAATAAATACTTGTTATATATAGGCTCTGAGACAAATATATTTTTATTTTCTTCAAAATAAATTTTGTCTCAAATAAACGCGAATAAAATATTTTGGTGCCAGTATTAATATGCATTGCAGATTAAATTAATACTTAAAAAATTTAAAATAATCTATTTTTGGTTTAATTTTTTTTTCAATTTAGTAATACTAAAATTTATTTTTTTTATCTAAATAATTATTTCCTCTGAGCAAAGAAATAATTTTAAAAATCATTTTTTTTAGAACAAAAAGAAAATTTTTTCTAAGAAATTTTTTTTTTTATAAAAAAATTGCTTCTATAGAAATTTTTTCGAGATTTGCTTTTCAGAAACAAAAATAACAGAAACTATTATAAATAAGGAAAAATAAAAAATAATGATATTAAAAAAGCTCTCGTTCTTGTAATATGCGACAAATTCATGAAAAAAAAAATAACGAATATCACTTTTTTTTGAAGGAAGCTTTTAATGATCCTATTAAAATAGCGACGTAATTCGCGAGATATATTATATATTATAAATACCGAGTCTGATATTTTCTTCTTTACCTCTTTTGGAAAAGACAAATTCCCTTAAGGTTAGTTATATATATAGGGGTAGAAATTTAACTCTTAATTAATAAACCGACTAACGAGCAAAGTACACGAGCGTTACATAGCATTCGTTATATGCGATTCTCTCTCTAATATATATAAAAGAATGTTTTGAAAGAAATATGCGATAAAGTGTGTCACGCACAAAATGAACAATTCTCACATTACGTTTATTTATCGTTCTTGTTAATAAAAGAGTCATTAAACTTTTGCAAAAAAAAAAGAAAAAAAAATTAGTTTCTCTCTCACACACATAAAACACTAAATTTCCAATAGAGAAAAAAAATTAAATTAAAAAAACTCTTATAAATTTAAATAAATAAAAATATTATAATAGAATAGGAAAAATAGAAAATTAGTTAATAAATTCAGAACTAATTAATAAAAATTCAAAAATTACTTAATAAATTCAGAACTAATTAATAAAAATTCAAAAATTACTTAATAAATTCAGAACTAATTAATAAAAATTCAAAAATTACTTAATAAATTCAGAACTAATTAATAAAAATTCAAAATTTACTTAATAAATTCAGAACTAATTAATAAAAATTCAAAATTTACTTAATAAATTCAGAACTAATTAATAAAAATTCGAAATTACTTAAGAAATTTAGAATTAGTTATAAAAAATTAAGAATGAAAATTTTTCATTAAAAAAACAGTATTCCTTTGTTTTGGGAGTTAAATTAAATTTACTTCAAGGTCAAAGTGATTAAATTTTATCAAGTTAACGCCCTTTTTGCTGCCTTTAACCTCATGACCTTAACGCTTGGATTCATTCTAAAATATAATAAACCTACGAGAAAATCGATAGAATTTCTTACGAAAAAAAAAAAAATTTACTTTTTAAAGGGATATATAAATATAAATCTCACACATTAAAAATGATAACTGCTTTATAAATAATTTCATTGTATTATCATACAATCGGAATTATTATTTGAAGTTCATTAAATCATATAATATATATTAACTTGTGCAAAAAAAAAATTTACCTTCACGCTAATTACATTCATGACAAAAAATCGAATACACTATTATTTTTTTGTCATTATTCTAAAATTATTATTATTAATTATTATATTATAATATAATAATTAATATAATTATTATATTAGTTATAATTATTTATATTATTATTATTTTATATTCTTAATATTTTTTATTATTTAATATATATTTTATTTCCCACTTGGAAAGATTTCCCGGAAAATGCCCCCTGGAGGTTCTATCAGAATTCCGCCGAAACTTCCAACGTAATTCCGTTGGAATTCCAAAGAATTTCCGATGGGATTCCGACGTAATTCTGACGGAATTCCGATTAATTTTTTTCCAAATTTTTAGAGTCCTAATTCCGTCGAAATCCCATCAGAAATTCTTTAGAATTCCGACGGAATTAGAACTCTAAAAATTTGAAAAAAAAATTAATCGAAATTCCGTCAGAATTACGTCGGAATCCCATAGGAAATTCTTTGGAAAAGAATTCTAAAGAATTTCTGATGGGATTCTGATGGGATTCTGACGGAATTCCGACGGAATTAGGACTCTAAAAATTTGGAAAAAAATTAATTGGAATTCCGTCAGAATTATGTCGGAAATTCTTTGGAAAAGAATTCTAAAGAATTTCTGATGGGATTCCGACGGAATTAGGACTCTTATTTGGAAAAAAAATTAATCGGAATTCCGTCAGAATTACGTCGGAATCCCATCGGAAATTGTTGAAATTGTGAATTGTCCAATGGAATTCCGACGGAATTACGTTGGAAGTTCCGGTGAAATTCTGATAGAACCTCCAGGGGGCACTTTCCGGAGAATCTTTCCAAGTGGGTTATTATTATATTTTATTTTAAAAAATTATTCCATAAATTTCAATTTCGAAAAGTAAATAAATTTTCCTATTCTGTTTGTTATTCTTTTCACTGATGGTTATTATTATAACAACAAAAAATTATGTTTCCTTTATGTATAAACGAATTAAAGAGTTTCTACAAGGGACATTGTGAGAATTTCCCAGACATAAAGTGACAATGAAAGCAACAAAGGTTTTACCACACAAGAATGAAATTAGCTCAGTTTCACATCCAAGTTTCTTGAGTAGTAAAGTAAGTTTCTCGTCAGACCAACGAAAACGCACTTGCAACTATAAGGCACCTAATTGCAATTACACACAACTCAACAAAAGTAACCACCGTGCGCGTCAGCTTCAATAAAAGACTTTTTTTTTTTAATTTAATTTCTTTATTTTTTAATTGAGATTCGCAAGTGATTTAATAATATCGAAAATTGAGAATAAGGTAAAAAAAATTTTTTTTATATATAGAGCTAAAAAAAAAAAAGAAATGGCAACATTTTTAGCAATGGGCTTCGTTAAATCGCATGGAATTAAATTTTAATAAAGGAGAACAATGCTCTGCCAGAAAATTTCGTTTTCCGCGCGCGTGTTACAATGGATCTCGCGCTCACGAGAGTGGAATGAGAAGTTTTCACCGGTTTGAACCAGCTAACGAGTATTTAAATGTTGTAAAATAAGCCGCTCGGCTTTCGCCTATATTATAACAGCAGTATATATATAGTGTGAGAGAGAAGAAATGCGAGAAAAAGAGACAGAGAGAAACCGAAAGAAGAAAAAAAAAAAAAAAAAAAGAAAGAGAAAGAAAATTGCGAAAACAGAACCGCTGTAATAAGATTTATCGAGTGTTTACGTGGTCTGTGCTTGGTGCACAAAAAGAAATTGAAAAAAAAAATTGGAGCAAAAAAAAAGGGTAGTAAAAAAATATCTACAAAAAAATGATTAGACATATTTTTTTTATGTCGTAAATTAGAAATTTTTTTTTTTTATTACCAAAATCCTATAATTTCAAATTTAAAATCTGTGTTATTTTCTCAAATTCGTTTTTTTAAATAATTTTTAAATATTTTATTAATTAAATATATTTTGTATATATTTTTTTATTATTTTTTATTTATTTCTTTAGTTTATTTTTTATTCTTTATTTATTTTTTTATTTTATTTTTTATTTTTTATTTATTTCTTTATTTTATTTTTTATTTATTTTATTTCTTTATTTTATTTTTTATTTTTCATTTATTTATTTTATTTCTTATTATTTATATTTTTATTGGAGTTTGACAAGTATCTTTTGTACCTCGTTTTTCACTAACACACGCTCATCCTCAATTTGCATGAAATTGAAACTCGCCCGATGGTAGACATCAACTAGGAATTTCATTATAGAATGAAAATCACAAATTGAATTTTTTATTGAAACAATCATAAAAAATATTTTACATATATAACAAAAATATATTATGTCATTGAAAATGCTTTCTCATTGTCCCCTGAATTAGTATCACAGAAAATTATAAGGTATTAAAATAAGCTGCTATTATTTTAATCCAATTTTGCTTATTTTAATACCAAAAAATGGATTAAAATAATCAAACTTAGATTAAAATAATAAGCGTTGCAGCTTATTTTAATGCCTTTTAATTTTCTGTGCTACTGAAAAAAATTTATTTGATTCAAATAATCGTTTCTTTGACTATTATCAAATAAATATTTACTTGTACTAAATAATTTTTATTTCAATTAATTAATTTTTATTTTTACTAATTAATTTATTTATTTTCATTAATATAATAATTTCTGTATTTAAATACCTAATAGTTTGCACTACTCGAAAATTAAAATAATTACGGTAATTTTTTTTAAATATGCGTAATTAATAAAATTTTAATTAATTTTTTTCTGTATTTGTTTAATTAACTTTACTATTTGGAAAATTTAACACATTTCCTGATTCAATAAAATTCCACCAGGAAATTAAATGTAAATAATAAATTTACAAGTACATATAAATAAATTACAAAATCAATTATAATGAATTGTTAAATACTAATCGAAACAGAACTTTTATAATTAATCGTTGGAGAAAAATAAAGTGTCTTGTTTTGCCTTTGGAGGAAGAATTTATTTACTCACATTAAGATCGATTTATGTGAAATTTTACGACTGGTACTTTAATTAAGTTTTCAAATAACGTTCTCTAAAATTATTTCACTGAATTGTATATATATATACCAACAATTCAAATTTACCGACTAAAATTATTGCTTGTATTTTATGTTACAAATTACGTACGTCTAATTAATATTTTGATTTATTGTTATAAGAAATTAAATATTTAAAGTGTAATTTATTAAATTTTAAATATAATAGTTGAATATAATTATTATAATAATAACAATAATTATAATATAATAATTATAATAGTATTGTTATTACATAATTAATTTTATAAGTTTATTTTTTCTAAACATCATATTTTAAAAACAGAACATCAATTTTTTTTTCAAGAACATGGATATATTAAACTTGACGAAGTAAAATCTTCGTCATAGTGACGTGAGGAGCGAGTTGAATATTTCATGTGACATATAAGAAGATTATAGTTTGACATATGTCCATCAAACGCTTGGCATTTATAAGCAAATGCTGGACGAATACATATCAGGGTTTGAGAAATGGGAACAAACATAAATTGATTTCAAAGAGAGAAACATAAAAAATAACATTAGATATTTTTTTGTTTATAGAAATTTTTTAATTTTTACCAAAAAAACCAAAAGAAATAAATAAAATTCCCCAAAAATTCGATGGAAGCGAATTTTATATATACACAAAATAGTTTTTAATACGATATTAAAATGTACTACATACGTTAATATGTTACGGATTTTTTTATTATTTTATTTATTCTATCAAAAATTAATATTTTATATTAATTAATACACTAATTAATTAAAAAAAAACACCCACTACAATCAATTAGAATTTCAATTTAAACGCAATTCAATAATTCCTCTAATTATCAAATAATAACTGATTTAATTCACGATAAAAAAAAATATCTTTTAAATGGATTTCAGATTTTTTTTTCGTTATCTGTCTTCATAAGTAGAAAAAATATTTCCAACATTTAGATAACATATCGCGTTTGAAAAAAATTGAACGATCGAAGGTTGATGGTATTAATGGATTATGATAATGAAATATTCGACGCTGTTCTTTGGATTCGAAAAATGCTTTTAAAAATTTTATCTCAATTCACAGCGAATATAGCCTCTTTCATATAATGAAGAAAATTTTAACATATAGGATTATGTAATAGATTACGACAAAGATTTTAGATCAATAATGCCACTAAATCGAGTCTGAAAATGCAATTATGTCGAACATTATTATCAAACATTGATAATAAGGATTATTATAATAATCTGTTCGATATACATATATATTGCGATAATCTATTTTATATATTTTATCAAAAAAATATATAAAGAAAATAATATAAAAAATTTTCTATATTTAGAATTTTTGCTATTATTAGAAATTTTTTAAATTTTCTAGTATATTAATATATACCATATTATATATTATATATTTTATATTATATAATATGGTATTTTATTCGTTTTATATACGTTTAATAAAATAAAAATTTTGAAAATATATAATTACAGTTTGAATCGATTGTTATCAAAAGAAGTCGAATTCACATTTTATATATTTATATATATCTAGTAGAGGTATTAAATTCCGGTCTTTAGGTCTTTAGTATATTCTCCACTCGACATCCTTTGTTTTGGGAAGCGCTTATGAATATTCATTAAGCTTAAAGTTTGTAGAAGATGTTCTTGATCGTATACACACTTGAAATCACTTCCTATCCACATCATCATCCTTGGCACAATGAAAACACTTGTAGTGGCTATTTCGAAAGATATACAATAACAGAATTTACGTCTATCCATATTTAGCAAACAAAAGTTCGCAATATACCTACAATTTTAACGCCTTTCATTATTTTCAAACTATTTCCATATTTTTTACAAATATCATTCGCAAGATTTAACACTAAAGAAGAATATTAAATAAACTTATTCAAATATACAAAATGTCTGACCGAATTAAGTTTATACTACTTAAAAGTTTGCCAGGTATTTGGTAAATTACAGTATGACTAAATATGCTTTTATATTTTAATACTAATAATAGTAGTACTAGTAGTAGTATTTGTAGTAATAATAATAGTAATAATAATAGTAATAATAATTATTATTATTTTTATTACTACTTAATATTTTTTCTTTTATATTTTATTTATATTTTAATTAAAGACGTTTAGTAAAACATTGTCTGACCAAAAATTGTCTATACTACATACGAGAGTTCAACGTCACTTAAATAGAATTCTGTCTGGCAAAATATAGTTTGTTCCACTTAAAATTTATTGTCCCTTTCGAAAAATACACAGACTCACTAAATATAGTTTATACTACTTAAAAAATTCAACAAGCTTTTCGAAAAATAATCTGTCCGATATAAATAAAATTTATACTACTTAAAAGTTGAATGATATTTTTGGAAAATATCATGTCTGACAAAATATGTTTTATATCACTTAAAAATTCAATGAGCTTTTAGAAAAATACACAGTCTGACCAAAAATAGTTTATACTACTAAATAGTTCAGTGGACTTATGCAAAAATACTCTGTCTTACAAAATACAGTTTATATTAAAAATTTGATAGGCAAATATCCCGTCTGATCAAATGTAGTTTATACTACTGAAAAATGCAATAAACTTTTGGAAAAAATACTCTGTCTGACCAAAAATAGTTTGTACTACTGAATAGTTAACTAGGCCTATACAAAAATACTTTGTCTGACTAAATGAAGTTTAAACTACTTGAAATTTTGATAGAAAAGTATTGTGTCTGACTAAATATAGTTTATACTACTTTAAAAATTTGATAGGCAAATATCCCGTCTGATCAGATGTAGTTTAAACTACTTGAAATTTTCATAGAAAAGTATTGTGTCTGACTAAATATATTTTATACTACTTAGAAAATTCAATGAAATTTTTTGGAAAATATGTCTGACCAAATGTGGTTTATACTACTTGAAACTTCAGTGTGCCTTTGGAAAAATATTATGTCTGACCAAAAATAGTTTATACTACTGAATACCTAAATAAACTTATGTAAAAATACTTTGTCTGACCTAATACAGTTTATACTACTTAGGAGATTATTAAAACAATCACAAAAATGTTCCTGTCTGATCGAATACAGTTTATACTACTTAATAGTTGAATAAAAGTATCAAAGCAAAATTTTCCCGTCTGACCGAATATTCTTCATACTACTCAAGACACTACAGGAAAAAAACAAAGAAAAAAAAATACGATAAGACTAGAATTGATTTCTTTTTGCAAAGAATTACAACTTGTAAGAAGAGAAATCGAATGTATCGTGTTCTGTTATAGAGAGACATTGAAGATATCGTTAAGATGAATATCAACATGAAATCGTCTTTTCACTTCCTATTCTTGGACCGTTCAACGTCGTTTCTTATGGGTTTATGTTTCCTATATCCGGGGACTAAAAGTCCGTTATCGAAAGACATCCGGAGATTCTCGCCCTTACGACCTATAGTGCTTTGTAAACTCGCACGATTATGCGCCAAAATGGACATTTCAAGGAAACGCTGAGTCCAAAACGATTTCGATAAGTCTCAACCAAAAATGAGAAACGCATTCTGTTTTCACTTCCGGATCACGTAGTCCATTTACGAATTCAATGCAGTCCGAAAGGGACCCCTGCCCCCCCCCTCTCTCTCTCTCTCTCTCTCAATTTCTCTCAATTTCTCTGCGAAAAGAGGGATGAAAAAAAAAATTTATCCTACTGAAATATTCAAATAAATTTTTCCTATTCCCAACGATATTCTAAACAGAAAAAAATAAAAAGAAACAAAAAGAAAATAAAAACAAAAAAAAACAAAATACACAAAAAATAAATAAAATGTAAAAAAAGAAAACAAAAAGAAAAACCAAAATTAATATTACCGTTGCTAAGGGAAAAAAACGGTTGCTATGGTAACGGTTGTCGTGGAAACGGTTGTTATGGAAACAGTTGCTATGGTAACTGTTGCTATAGTAACTGTTGATATAATAACTATTGCTATGGTAACAGTTGCTATAGTAACTGTTGCTATAATAACTGTTACCATGGTAACTGTTGCTATGGTAACGGTTACTATAGTAACGGTTGTTATGGTAACTATTGTCATATAAACGGTTGCTATGGAAACGGTTGCTAAGGTAACGGTTGTCGTGGAAACGGTTGTTATGGAAAAAAAACGGTTGTTACGGTAACGGTTGTCATGGAAATAGTTGCTATGGTAACGGTTGGCATGGAAACGGTTGCTATCGAAAAGAACGGTTGCTATGGTAACGGTTATCATGAAAAAAACCGTTGCTATGGAAACGGTTGCTATGGTAACAGTTGCTATGGTAACTGTTGCTATAGTAACTGTTGATATAATAACTATTGCTATGGTAACAGTTGCTATAGTAACTGTTGCTATGGTAACGGTTACTATAGTAACGGTTGTTATGGTAACTATTGTCATATAAACGGTTGCTATGGAAACGGTTGCTAAGGTAACGGTTGTCATGGAAACAGTTTCTAAGGTAACGGTTGACATGGAAACGGTTGCTATCGAAAAGAACGGTTGCTATGGTAACGGTTGTCGTGGAAACAGTTGCTATGGTAACGGTTGGCATGGAAACGGTTGCTATCGAAAAGGACGGTTGCTATGGTAACGGTTATCATGAAAAAACCGTTGCTATGGTAACGGTTATCAGGGAAACGGTTGCTATGGTAACAGTTTTTATGATAACGGTTGCTATGATAACTGTTACCATTGCAACCATACGAGTTTACGACGGACGGACGGACAATCAATACAATTTTTTGTTATTCAGTTTGAGGTTATGTTAATGGATTAAGAAACCTTAAACCATTTTTCTCAATGTTTTTTTTTTTAATCTTTTCCGAAATTTAATTTTTAAAGATTATATTTTCGAATTTAAAATATATTCGTTTTTTCCGATATATTTACAAAAATATATAAAAGAAGAAGAATTGAAATACCTAAGTATAAAGAAGAATTGCAATCCAAGATTTTAAGAATCAAGTATACATATATATACAAGTGAACAATGAAAACGAACGGTGAGAGAGGTTTACTTTTGCGCAGCACTTCAGGAGTTTCCAACGAGGTTATCGGGTCGCTGGGATAAGAAGATTATATTTTACGAAGTACACCCTGAAAGAATGGCTAGGAAAAAAAAAGAGAGGAAAAAAAACAGAGAGCAAAAATCTCGAGAAAACTCTTTTTACTGCTTATGTAAAAGTTTGGATTTAACGATTGAATTATAGCTCGAATCTAACGAAAAAAAAACAGCAGAAATTTACACTGACACAAACATTTCACTTTGAAGCAAAAAAAAAAGGGTTACAAACTTTTTTTTTGTCTCAATAACAAAAATTGACTTAATGAAAATTTAAACCATTATTTTTTTATTTCTAATTTACTTTTTTTTACTACACTGAAACTCGTGTTATTGGGACACAACGAGTGTCTCAGTAAGACGAGTTCGAGTGTATTAAAAATTTTTTTTTTAATTTGATTTTTCTTGGTTATTTATTCTATATTTCAAATTAAATAGAATATTTAAAAAAAAATAGAAATAAAAATAGTGACCTAAATTTTTTTCCTTTTAATAAAAAGTAATTATTTTGATGTTTACAGTAACGCTTTGGGAATGTAATATATCTAAATTATTTTTCAGGTGAAAAACACGGTTAGGACATTTCTTCCGTCCTCTATACAACGGATGAACAGACAAGGATAGATTAATACGAGTCGTATCAATCTCCATCAGAGTTGAAGGCTCGATTACCCTTGAGAAACCACCTCGTATTTATATACTTCAGCTTTTCCACTCCGTTTTTCACTTACATTTAGTATAGTCGCACATATATATATATATATATAGCTTTTATATTTTCCAATATTTTCAGTCGCACGTTTCTTAATCAACATGATGGATTGACTTTCAGATCTTTTGGTTTTTTTTTTCTATTATTGATTTCTCGTTATTTTTGTCATTTCTATTTTCCATCTGTATTTTACATCTAATTTGTGCTTGATATTTTTTTTTTCTATTTGATTTTTCATTTTCAATAAAATTTTTATCATTTTTTTTTCTATTATGTTATTTCTTTAAATATTTACTTTTTTATACTTTCTATTTACACTAAGAATTTATATAAAAAAAATAATAAATAAATAACAACTAAATAATAAATTAATTATAAAAAACAATAAATAAATAAAATAGGAACAATTATTTTTCAAAAAATTAACATTCAGATTTTCGTTAAACAATTATTTTCTAAAATTAATAAAATTCTATAAAAAATAATTAATTTTTCCTCTGCAGCATAAATTTTTCTCATCGAAAGAATATTTGCTTTCAAAAAATAAACAGTTTCCGGGCAATTTTTCCCGTTATAAGATATAGAGTCTAAAGGTAGTCGTTATTGGTCATAAGCTACGAATTTCCTCGTTCGACGAAAAAAAAAAAAAAAAAAAAAAAAATTCATTGGATCTACGCCAGTGAAGCAATTATTCATCGATCGGTTCAGACTTCGCGGTTTCTCGAGACTGGGAATTCAGCTTTCGGAAGACATGAAAGAAATAGGAAAGTCTTCCTTCTTTATTCTTTTCTTCCTTTTTTTTACTCTATCCTTCTTCTTTCCTTCTGTCTACCAAACGAGCTTCGTGTAATACATTTCGATGAAAATTCTCTTTCCTCTCGATATTGCGTTTGTAGCGAGAAACAAGATTTTTTTTTGTCACAGGTAAAAAAAAACGAGGGTAAACAAACTTTTACAAAATTGACCCAGAAAAATCGCAATATTTCATTTTATTTAATGTCAAAAAAGGAAAACTTTTTTTTTTTTTGTCAACAAAGAACTTTTTTCAAACTAATTTTGTCGTTTCGAGAAAAAAAAATATTTTTTTTTAAATTTATTTTTATGTGATAAAATTAACTATTTTACAATAATTTTGAAAAGTAGAGAAATTTTTTTCTTTTACAAGAAAAAAAAAAGAAAAATTCTCTGCCTTGCATAACAAAGTATATCACGTTTGTGCAAAAGAGTGAGAGAGAGAGAGAAGAAAAATGAAAAATCTCGACGAGAGAAATTGACGCAGAAATGGAAAAGTGGAACTAAACTTTGACTGAAGTTTAGATTGTTGGGAATATGCGAGTGTCGACCCATCCTTTTTCACCGAATCGTCTAATATCCGCGCAGATTCAAAGCGGGAATACCACGAACAAACTGATTGGCCCAATATAAAGAATTTTTTTTTTTATACTATTTTTCCCTATCATCTACACGATTTCCTTCATCCACAAATTTAGTTTGCAAAGAGTTCGTTCTTCCCTCAATGTTATTACACTTCCCCTTGTGGAATTCAACTACATTGAAAATTCTTTCCAACAAAATGTATTTCATAAAAGTTTTTTTTTTCGTTTTATTTAAATGTGTTTTCAATAAATGTTCAAAATTTAATTACTTGTTAAATCACAAAATGAAAACTGAAAAGATGTTTAATATCGAAAATAAATAAACAAAAAAAAAATAATTAAAAAAATAAACAAATCAGCGAAAAGCTAAATAAAAAAATAAATGAAACAGTAAATTTAAAAATAAATTCTTTGAAAATATTCTAAAAGAGGTTCTTAATTTAAAAAAAAAATTCCCAACACTTCCGTTAAAAAATAGAGCTCCTAAAAAATAATAACACCATAAAAATACATAGCATCGAAGAAACTTCTACCTTTTTTTATGAAGTAATTAGAACCCTTTAAAAAGAGGCTATTTTCAGAAAAGGAGGACACACACAAACCTAAAATATCTCTAGCTTAATGAACACACAGCAAAATTGGAAATCTATACATGTATTCTCTATATATATATATAGAGAGAGAGAGAGAGAGAGAGTAGGAAAAAGCTAAACAGAAACTAATGCAAGTAATTCGAAACATTATGTCCCATTATAGTTGAAATTAGATTCACAGCCATAGTATTGAGCGCGTAAAGTACAGTATTACAGACTGTTTCTGTTTTCGAGTAAATGTTCGAACATTGAACTCATCCTCATTGAATCTCAATTATTCCCAGTGCCACGGGGAATTCAATTATTCACTGTATATAGAAACTTTGCTTCGTTTGAATTTCGCGAATTTTGCCTATATTTCAAGAGTCATGTTATTTATATTTATAATTTAATATTACATATAAATTCTTTAAGATATTCACAAACAAAATTATTTATGATGTAAATATAAAATTTAAACGCTTTTAATAATTTGTATTCAATTAAAAAAGAAAAATATTCTGTTTTTTTTTGGTCTTTATTTAAGGGAGGGGGGTATTAATTTCTACTAATTATTTTTTATTCAATAACTATAATTATAAATAATAATTATAATAATTATAACTAATTATAAATAATGATAATAATACTTATAAATGTATAATTATAAATAATATTATAATTACAATAATAATAAATTTATAATTATATTATAAATTAGTATTAGTGTTATTGTCCTTTTGGTAAAATACTTTGTCTGATCGAATAAAGTTTCTACTACTTAAAAGTTCAAATAGCGTTTGGTAATTTACTGTCTGCCCAAATATACTTTATTCTACTTAAAGAATTTGGTATAAAATAAAATCTGCCTAAATATAGTGAATACAACTTAGGGAGTTTTGTAAAATATATTCTTTATACTACTAAAAAATTGAGGAAAGTTTAAAAAACATACTCAGTCTGGCTTAATATAATAATAAACTATATTTGGCCAGACAAAAGTATTTTATCAATCGTTCGTTAAAAAATTAAGTAGTACAAACAGTATTTGGTCAGCCATAGTATTTTTCCATCTTTTTATTATCAATTTTACGTAGTAAAATCAATATTTGGTCAGAAAAATATTTTATAGTAACCTCAATACACATATAAATTTTTAAATATTTTTTTAAGTAGTATAAATTATATTTGATCAGACAAAGTATATTTTCCAAAGCTCATTCAACTTTTAAGTAGTATAAACTAAATTTTGTCAGACAAAGTATTTTAACAATCGTTCGTTAAAAAATTAAGTAGTACAAACAGTATTTGGTCAGCCATAGTATTTTTCCATCTTTTTATTATCAATGTTAAGTAGTAAAATCAATATTTGGTCAGAAAAATATTTTATAGTAACCTCAATACACATATAAATTTTTAAATATTTTTTAAGTAGTATAAATTATATTTGATCGGACAAAGTATATTTTCCAAAGCTCATTCAACTTTTAAGTAGTATAAACTAAATTTTGTCAGACAAGGTAATTTTTTTAGTCTCTTTTTATCGCCTGACTATTAATAAAAGTTTAAAAAAAATATTGTTTATACTACTTGAATGTTAATAAGAATTCGGTAAAAAAATGTCTGACCAAATATTTATTTGCACTACTTATAATAGTATAATTATTGAATTAAAAACGTATTAGTACACTGAGAAAAATAATTTCGTAATAATAAGAATATAATTTAGTTGAGCTTTTTTAGTTGGCGTTACTAAAATATGGTTGTCACAACAGAATAGAAAGTGGCAATAAATCGGGAAGTTTAGTTGGCTCTACCAAAAAATATATTTGAAGCTTTCATGTTTAGGAACTAAATAGTTTGGTTCCCAGTACTAAATAGCTGACATGCTGTATTGCGCACGCGCTCTTCTCGTAAATATGGCGTCGCTTCCCATTCACGGGATGTCAACATTAACCATATGTCGTTCGCGTCGTGAAGTTTCAGTGTTGAAGTTTTTATGTTTTTCAGACATTTTTTTAAAAAAAAAGTTTGTGTAGTGAAAATAAATAAATAAAACTTGTTACAAGAACGAAAGTTTTTTTCCAGCTTTTATACATTGTGAAAATGATTTAATCTCAAATTGTTAGTAGGATTCGTAGAGTAGTGGTCAGCGTTCTCGACTAGCGTTGCGTAGTCTGAGGGTTCGAGCCCCAGCAGTGTTAGGTTTTTTCCGCGATAGAAATTAATTTAAGTAGGCATAGGTAGGTTATATAAAGAGAAAAGGGTGAAACAAAAAAATAAGTTGGTTGAGAAAACAAAAAAAAAATTTTCATTTAACTAAATTTTTTGTTTGCTTAAAAACAATAAGTTAGTTGTGCAAAACAAAAAATTTGGTAGACCGAACAAAATGATTCAACGAAAAAATTTAGTAGCCCGAACCAAACGGATTAGTTGCACATATATCAAATAAAAAATTTGGTAGAGAGAACCAAACTTTGGTAGATGATACTAAACATTTTTCTCAGTGTAGTAGAAATTAAATTTTTTTTAATTTTCAAAAATTAAATTTTCTACTATTCTTTAAATTTAAAAATATATTATATATTATATTATATTTATAAATATATTTGTAAAAAATTATTTAATTTATTTTCTATTAATTTTGTCAAAAGCAAAAAAATTTCAAAAAATGAGTTCCACGTTTTGGATTTTTGTTAAAATTTACGGTACATAGGAAATGCTTATATATTAGATCCTGATTTCGCTCACCCTTCAAAACGTTTGCATATATATATTATGTCAAGGAGAGAGCGCGTGTTTGAATTTCTCCGAGGTTTGAATCGTCTCAATTAATATATATATATATATATATATATATATATTATATACATCAGTCGAGAAGCAAGTTTCCTCTACTGTCAGAAGGACAACTATCAGTCGAGAGGACATAACGATGTAATGTTACTGACTCGTATAAGCTAACGAAGTTAATTCAGGAATCCTCGATAATGGCTTCGTCTACATCACAATGCCTTCATGAAAATTCAATTTCTCCTGTTGGGAAGCAAATTCATTATCGATGGACTGACGTAACATAGAAATTTCATTTTCCTCGAGACAACAACAAAAAAAAAAAAATATAATCAATCTCATTAAATTCTCATGCACCCTTCATGTTTCCGTATTCGCTATAAATATATATATTTCTATATAAATAAAGATCAACCGGAAATTGACGGAAAATGATATTTAACGATCAATTTAAGGTTGTTTATATAGCGACATTGTTTTCCTTTTATTAAAAATACCGCACCAAAAGTGATTAGATTATTTTTTTTCAATTCCTATATACATGGAAATTTAATGATAGAAATAAGTTTCCAAAGAAATGTCTCAGTGAAATTCCTCTCCATTATATAGTTGAGGTCTCGTTTAAGTCGACCGACATTTTCTTAATTGCATTTTTATACTTGCTCGGATTTTCCAAACCAATTTCTATTAAGTTCCACCAGACGATGGATAGATATCTATTTATATTCTCGAGAATAAAAAAAATAGCCGCGGAGAATTGCTTTCAAACAACTTTTAAATGAAAATTACTGGATTTTCCCTTCTTACTTTGGCAAAAAGAAAAAGGAAAACGAAAAATAAATTTTTAATAAAAAATATTTTAATTTTTGTATTAAAAAAAAAAATTTATTTTGTCGAGAGGAATAAAAAAAAATTTCAACGAATAAAACGATATTTAAAAATAAATCGAAATTTACAAATTATAATCGATCTCCTTAATTTTCCTTTGTGAAAGGAATAACTGTCCTTAATACTATACGAAGTATTTGGCCATAAGTTTCATCGCTAGCGCGCGGGTCAGATTTATTGAAATTTTATACGGTATCACGATCAAGTTCGACCTGTAAGTTTTTTTTTTTATCGAGTGTCAGTATATTTTTTTACAGATAAAAGAAAAAGAGCGAGACAAACCAAGAAATGGAATGAGAAAAAAAGACGAGATCTTCCATCGAAAATCAATACTTCCCCCACCCTTTTGTACAAGCCTATTCCTTTGACACCCATACATATATATATATATATATATATATATATATATATATCCGAAAAGAAATTCAAAGCAGAAATATAAAACAGATCAAATAACCATATTCGAGACCGTATTCGATTACTTTGTTAGAGGAAGAAAAATATCCACAAGCAATACATAAATTACACCCAAAGTCAATCGCAAGCAATTTAGATTTGAAAAAAAAATTTCAAATTCTAAGAATCTCAAAGAAAAAATTGATAAAAATGTTCTTTTCAATTTAGAAAAAAATTAAAATTGAAATTGATAATTATGTTAAAAAAAATAAAAACCCAAATAGAACTACATATTTGACACAATATTGCAGCAATATTACCGTTGCTAATGAAAAAATGGTCATGGAAACGGTTGCTATAGAAAGAGTTGTTACGGAAATGGTTGCTATGGCAATAGTTGCCATGGTATTGGTTGCTATGGAAACAGTTTTTATAGTAACCGTTCCTATAATAACTATTGCTATGGTAAATGTTGCTATAGTAACTTTTGCTATGGTAACGGTTGCTATAGTAACTGTTGCTATAATAACTATTGCTGTAGTAACTGTCGCTATAATAACTATTGCTGTAGTAAATTTTGCTATAGTAACTTTTGCTATATGGTAACGATTGCTATGGTAACTGTTGCTATGTTAACTGTTGCTATAGTAACTGTTGCTATAATAACTATTGCTATGGTAACTGTTGGTATAATAACTGTTGCTATGGTAACTGTTGCTATAATAACTATTGCTGTAGTAACTGTCGCTATAATAACTATTGCTGTAGTAAATTTTGCTATAGTAACTTTTGCTATGGTAACGGTTGCTATGGTAACTGTTGCTATAGTAACTGTTGCTATAATAACTATTGCTGTAGTAACTGTCGCTATAATAACTATTGCTGTAGTAAATTTTGCTATAGTAACTTTTGCTATATGGTAACGATTGCTATGGTAACTGTTGCTATGTTAACTGTTGCTATAGTAACTGTTGCTATAATAACTATTGCTATGGTAACTGTTGGTATAATAACTGTTGCTATGGTAACTGTTGCTATAATAACTATTGCTGTAGTAACTGTCGCTATAATAACTATTGCTGTAGTAAATTTTGCTATAGTAACTTTTGCTATATGGTAACGGTTGCTATGGTAACTGTTGCTATGTTAACTGTTGCTATAGTAACTGTTGCTATAATAACTATTGCTATGGTAACTGTTGGTATAATAACTGTTGCTATGGTAACTGTTGCTATAATAACTATTGCTGTAGTAACTGTCGCTATAATAACTATTGCTGTAGTAAATTTTGCTATAGTAACTTTTGCTATATGGTAACGGTTGCTATGGTAACTGTTGCTATGTTAACTGTTGCTATAGTAACTGTTGCTATAATAACTATTGCTATGGTAACTGTTGGTATAATAACTGTTGCTATGGTAACTGTTGCTATAATAACTATTGCTGTAGTAACTGTCGCTATAATAACTATTGCTGTAGTAAATTTTGCTATAGTAACTTTTGCTATGGTAACGGTTGCTATGGTAACTGTTGCTATGTTAACTGTTGCTATGGTAACTGTTGCTATAATAACTATTGCTGTAGTAACTGTCGCTATAATAACTATTGCTGTAGTAAATTTTGCTATAGTAACTTTTGCTATATGGTAACGGTTGCTATGGTAACTGTTGCTATGTTAACTGTTGCTATAGTAACTATTGCTATGGTAACTGTTGGTATAATAACTGTTGCTATGGTAACTGTTGCTATAATAACTATTGCTGTAGTAACTGTCGCTATAATAACTATTGCTGTAGTAAATTTTGCTATAGTAACTTTTGCTATGGTAACGGTTGCTATGGTAACTGTTGCTATAGTAACTGTTGCTGTAGTAACTGTTGCTATGTTAACTGTTGCTATAATAACTATTGCTATGGTAACTGTTGGTATAATAACTGTTGCTATGGTAACTGTTGCTATAGTAACTGTTGCTATAATAACTATTGCTATGGTAACTGTTGCTATAATAACTATTGCTATGGTAACTGTTGCTATAATAACTGTTGCTATGGTAACTGTTGCTATAGTAACTATTGCTTTAATAACTGTTGCTATGGTAACGGTTGCTATAATAAATATTGCTATGGTAACTGTTACTATAATAACTGTTACCATGGTAACTGTTGCTATGGTAACGGTTGCTATAGTAACGGTTGTTATGTTAACTATTGTCATAGAAACGGTTTCTATGGAAATGGCTCCTATGGAAACGGTTGCTAAGGTAACGGTTGTCATGAAACGGTTGCTATGGTAACGATTACCATAGCAATCTTACGAGTGTACGACAGACGGACGGACGGGCGGACGCTAAAGCGAAACTATGAAAGGTTTTTTGACCCGGGCCACGAAATCCTTAAAAAAAAAAAAGAAATGATTTTATAATTTGTAAAAACTCACCCCAAGATATGATTGTCCGTTTTTTTGGGAATTGCTTCGTTGACAGAACTTTTTGATATTGGACCTTGTGTGACATCAACGCCCATGCTACCAAGATCCAATGATGCATAGGTTCTTCGAGTTTGCACTCTGGTGACGACACCACCACCACCTCCACCACCACCCGTCACTTCACCACTTCTACCACCACTTGTGACAATTCCTTGATAGAGTTCATCGTACAATGTACTGCCATTGTCATTGCTATTTATTGCATCGTCCAAACGCGCTGGATCCAAATGATAATTTGGATTTTCAAACGAGAGGAGGCCATTTTCTAAAACAAAAATTTCCATTTTTGTTATAAATTTTTTGCAAAAAAAAAATAATAATTAAACATTATTTAATACCAAAATTTAGAAACTTATATAATAGAAAAAAATATATGACAAATATATTATATGTGACGCTCCACGGAAGAACGGACCTTACGTTATTTTAATTATATATATTAACTTAAAAATTAATAATATAATTACTAAATAATTAATAATATAATTATTTCATAATTAATGGATAAACAATCCGTCTGGAAAATTTCTTAGTAAATTAGTCGTGAAGAAATTCGCCAATCAGGCTCTGGCCTGGGCCGCACCAGGCCCTGATCGGGCCCCGGTTTTGATCGATTTTAATCGGGCTAAAAATAGGAAGGCCCATGACTGTATGAAAATCTGATTGGGTTACGGAAGAAGTCCCATTTTAGCCCGATCGAGGACACATCAGATTCTGATTAGGCCCTAAATCGACTTCCCTGTTTCAGCCAGTTTAGCGCGAGATTAGCGAATTTTTTTCACAGGTACAATTCAAATTAAATATTAATTAATTAAATTTCATATATTCATTATTTTCCCCTTTTTCTTCTCAAAACACTTGGACTTTTTTTCACAGGAGAGAAAACTCACTTATGATTCTTAGAATGAAAAAGGCGGCGAACACGACACTATGCAGGTAGCGGCAAAGTACGTCCATAACGACGTGTTGGCGTTCATGTTGCCGGGAAAATCACCCTCGTTCGGTATCGCGAATAGGGCAACGTGAAAAATAATAAAAAAAAAAAAAAAAAAAAAAAACAGAAACCCTTTTGTAGGCGCACGTTTTCTTCTTTTCTCTTTCGGTATTGCAGGCACGATGTGTGTTTCTACACAGAGAACTGCGGCTAAAACGTGTACAAGTCTACTTAAGTCGAATCTCCTTGGCCTCTTTCCCTTCCATCCTTCTCTATTCACAATTTCTTTCTTGGATTTCTGTCTGTTTATACAGGGGCCTTTGTATTGATTCCCATTCGCCAAATGAAACGCAGTTAAAAAAAAAGAATTCCTCCCAAAAAAAACAACTAATTGCAAGAAACAAAAACTTAATTCATATTTTAAGAGAAAAATAATTTTTATTAAATTAAAAAAAAATTATTTTGAAATGTATTTAAAGTAAATGTTGGCTGAACAATTTAATTTCATTTGTCCGAAATTGCATTTGACCGAAACTTTATTTATCCGAATTTTCTTTTGTCCAAAAGTAAATTTGTCCAAATTTTCTTTTGGCCGAAAGTACATTCGTCCGAATTGACTTTTGGCTGAGAGTACATTTGTCCGATTTTTTTTTGTCTGAAAGTACATTTGTCCGAATTTTCTTTTGGCCGAAAGTATATTTGTCCGAATTTTCTTTTAGCTGAAAGTACATTTGTCCGAATTTTCTTTTGTCTGAAAGTACATTTGTCCGAATTTTCTTTTGTCCAAATTTTCTTTTGGCTGAAAGTACATTTGTCCGAATTTTCTTTTGTCCAAAAGTACATTTGTCCAAATTTTCTTTTGGTCGAAAGTACATTCGTCCAAATTTTCTTTTGGCTGAAAGTACATTTGTCCGAATTTTCTTTTATCTGGAAGTACATTTGTCTGAATTTTCTTTTGGCTGAAAGTATATTTGTCCAATTTTTCTTTTGTCCGAATTTTCTTTTGGCTGAAAGTACATTCGTCCGAATTTACTTTTGGCCGAAAGTACATTTGTTTAAAATTTCATTTGTCCAAAACTACATTGGTCCGAATTTCTATAAGCTCTTTTACATCTTTTTCGTCCAAAATTTCGTTTACTGAAAAATTATATTCGTTCAAAATTCTATTTGTTGAAATTTTCAAAAATGAAAATTCGGATAAATAAAATTTCTGATAAATAAAAAATTAAAATAAATGAGAATTATTTTTTTCTTCTCAAGTATATAGCGAATAATCCTCAGGAATTTTTTATTTTCAAGTCACATTGATCTCTCGTTAGGAGTCTAATTACCGAAACTAACTACTCTGAAATGAACCATTTGCTTTCAAGTACTACTTTCTTTTCATATCAAAAAAAAAAAAAATATATATGAATTACTCTCGACCAATTGTCTCGCATTCAATTTGCGTCTACAATGGGCCACCATTCAAGGCAGCCTAAAAGAATGAAGAGAGGAGCAATGAAAATGAATAGAATTCAAAGTACGCTGCGTATCTAGCAAAAAAAAAAAAATTACCCACTTTTCTAAATTGATAGATTTTAAAATTCCACACAATTAATTTTTTTTTTTTATTAAAGCCAATTTTTAATTCCATTCAAAAATGGTCTTTTTTTCTATTATTATTACAGTAAATTGTGAGGTAAAAATAATTCATTAAAGGATTTAAATTTCAAACTTTAAAAAATGAACTTATATTCAGAAAAAAAATTTTTCTCAGAGCCAAATAAATATTTCAGTTAAATAAAAATTTTATTTGAGATAAATAAAAATTTTTTTTTATAATTATATTAATTATGGTAATATTTATGGCTATTATTAAAATTTGCAATGCTTTTTAAAACCTCACAATTTACATATTAAAAATTAAAAAAAATTCAATTATCACTAATAGCAACAATTAGTAAAATTAATAATTTCAAGAAACAACGAAAATTACAAGGAAAACCATGACATTTTCATTATATGAAACGTTGCTCATTATCAAGTCGTGAAGAGTGACATTAAAATTATGACTCACGAAATGAGAAATTATATAGTGGTTGTATTTGTATTTTGCTCTTGCACTGTTCAATTGTTTCTCGTTAACGAGAGACAAAGTTCAGTGAGAGCGAAAGAGAGAGAGAAAGATAGAGGGTGAGAGCAAGACTTTCTGAGCAGGGTACGAGTCAACTTGAAAAGTTTGGACATGCTTTCGATGTTAAGGCAAAAGAGGGTGAGAGTAGAAGAGAGCAAGATGGCAAGTGAGGGCTTGAGGAGCAAAAAAAAGAAAAAAGAAAAAAGCAAAAAAAAAAAACGAAAGAAGACGAGAGTGCAAGAGCTGCTGCTGCTGCTGTCACCGCCCTAGATGAGTCACCATATCGATTCCTCTCGAAAAGAGGAGAGTCTAAGGACTTTTCCCTTCCAAAAAAAAGAGGCGATTCCCTCTTTTTTTTCTCAGACAGTTTATCCTGATATTAAATTTCATGGTCAGGAAACTGCCAATTTGGAAATTCCTTACTATTTTATTATCAATCAACAAAATTAATAATCTTTTTTTTCCTAGAAAAACCAGATGCTAATTTTGTTCCTCTTTTTTCCTTTGTAGAACAAAATTAGCATAAAAAAATAATTCTTCAAAAAAATGAAAAAAGAATTTTCAATTGCATTTTTTTTTTAAATCAAAGATAAATCTATCAATTTTCCTTTGAATTGAAATACAAATGAGAGAAAAAAAAAACCTAAACGCATATATGGTGTGCAAAATAGTGTATCAAATTGATCGAGAAAAGTCTCTGAAAATGTTGAAGGTTATCTTTAAATAAAATACACACACACACAATCATTTTATATAAACACATCCTTCGAACCTTATTCACCTTCACCTTTAATTCATTGCATGCCACACGGTTTAAAAAAAAAAAACAATAATGATGAAAATTGTTATCTCATTTCTCTTTTTGCATCTACTTCACGAAATGTGCAAATAAATCTCAAACAAAAGTCTGTGAAAGATCATTTTAAAACTTTTATAAAATAATAATTTAAAAATAGAACATTTAAAAACTCTTTGTTTTTTTTCTCAACAAATAGAATTTCTCCTATCGGCTTTCTTTTAATTGACATTCTAACAAAACGCTATTTTTTTTTTTTTTTTATTAAATAAACTTTATATTCTCCGAGCAGGAAGAAAAGAAAAATATAACAAAAGCTATATAAACCATACGCTTTCAGGTGGAATAAAAATTCTATAAAAAGATAAAGAGAATTCTAGTGGGCGAAAATCTATTCTTTTCCAAGAGGGGGATGAACACTGCCACGAAGATTATTTTTCACAATATATATATTGACAATAATCCGATTGGTTTTTTTTTTTTTTTTTTTTTTTTTTCTAAACCACCTTCACGAAGGTAGTTGTAGATATACTAAAAAGGTGAAAACATATAGCTTCTAGAAAGGCCTGTATGTAACTATAATATAGAATAGCGAAGAAATAAAGGTGAGGGGGAGAGTGAGGGGAAGGGTAGTAATAGTGTTTAAGGGTTGCGTGCGGCGCCGTACAAATGGCGCCGCGACGTCTGTATGCCTTGAGCGAGCGTTTCTCTATAGCATGATGTTATTCGCTGTTGCGAAGTGGCAACGACCAGAAACCGGAAGTTACGTGTACCTGTCTTGTTGCAAATCGAATTACGATATAGGCAATTGATCTTGCGCAAACTCTATTTTAAAACACATTTATTTTCTCTCTCAAAGGGAATTTTATTTCGATATGATATTTAATTTATTATACAACTTTTGCCGAAAATTCTGAAAATAAATTTCATCTAATTACTCCCACACACACACAGTGTCCTCTATAATTGAATACAATTTTACATTTATTATTGATGATCAAGGATAGTGTAAAATTAGATGAGTTTTGACATTTTAATTTTTTGCGATACTCTTTGAATTATTAATGAGAATGCAGTAAAATATTCTCTAATTCTGAATTAGTTACTTATGAATAATTCAGCGTGTCGAATTTGATCATTAAATTAATTAGTAAGCATTTTCACTAATTGATAGTAAAAAGGACTACTGATATTTATAATAAAACTACTTACTTTAGGTAGAAAACTACTTATTTTAGGTAGAAAACTACCGATTGTTAGTAGAAAATTACTAATTATTAGTAGAAACTACTGATTGCTATTAAAAATACTAATTTTAAGTAGACAAATTTTAATTGTTAGTAGAAACTACTAATTTTTAGTAGAAAACTACTCATTGTTAGCAGATAATTACTAATAATTAACAGGAAACACTGATTTTTAGTAGAAAAGTACTAATTGTAAGTAGAAAAGGTACTAAATGTTAGTAGAAACTACTGGTTTTTAATAAGAAACTACTTATTTTAGGTAGAAAACTACCGATTGTTAGTAGAAAATTACTAATTATTAGTAGGAACTACTGATTGCTATTAAAAATACTAATTTTTAGTAGAAAAATTTTAATTGTTAGTAGAAACTACTAATTTTTAGTAGAAAACTACTTATTGTTAGCAGATAATTACTAATAATTAGCAGAAAACACTGATTTTTAGTAGAAAAGTACTAATTGTAAGTAGAAAATTAACTAAATGTTAGTAGAAACTACTGATTGTTAATTGAAAACTTCTGTTATTTAGTAGCAGAAAAGTACTGAAAGCTGGTAGAAAACTACTGGTTTTTAGTAAGAAACTACTTATTTTAGGTAGAAAACTACCGATTGTTAGTAGAAAATTACTAATTATTAGTAGAAACGACTGTTTGCTATTAAAAATACTAATTTTTAGTAGAAAAATTTTAATTGTTAGTAGAAACTACTAATTTTTAGTAGAAAACTACTCATTGTTAGCAGATAATTACTAATAATTAACAGGAAACACTGATTTTTAGTAGAAAAGTACTAATTGTAAGTAGAAAATGTACTAAATACTAGTAGAAACTACTGATTGTTAATTGAAAACTACTATTTAGTAGCAGAAAAGTACTAAAAGCTGGTAGAAAACTACTGGTTTTTAAGTAAGAAACTACTAATTATTAGTAGAAACCACTGATTGTTAGTAAAAAATTACTAATCAGTCGAAAATTTACAAATAGTTAGTAGGAAACTGATAATTGATAGTAGAAATTACTGATGGTTAATTAAAAACTACTATTATTTAGTAGCAGAAAAAATATTACTTTTTGGTAGAAAAGTACTGATTTTTAGTACAAAACTACTAATTTTTAGTAGAACACTACTAATTATTTATAATAAATACTGATTCATAGTAGAAAAAACTGATTGTTAGAAAAACCACTAATTGTTAGTAGAAATTACTGACTGTTAGTAGAAAATTACTAATTATTAGAAGAAACTACCAATTTCCAGAAGCAAACTACTGATGTTAGTAGAAAACTACTAAAAACATTTAGTGAGGCTTCTATTCCATTTATTTATAAGTATTATATAAATTAGTAGTTTTCTGCTTTCAATCAGTCATTTATAACTAAAAATTAGTCAAAACGGTTATATTTCTCAAAATTGTAATTGCAATTTCCTCTTTAAATTATTCGTTTCTACTTTAGGAACGATACCGGATATTTAACAAGATATATATAATGGATATGAATTATATATACAAAGACACAAATGGGAAGTAGTTATATATATATATATATATATATATATATATATGAATATTCCACATATAAATATAGAAGTGTCAGAAAGATATTATTGTAGGAGGATGAAAAAGCGATACTATAACAATACAGATATTTTCGAGTGAATCTTCAACGAGTATAAGTTCAGAATGTAATTTAGTTTGAAATATAGTATTTCAAATAGTATAGTTCGAAATACATTTTAAATGTATTCGGCTCCTATATACACATCTGCTGCCAGCTGCTCTTCCCCCAAATATGTTATCCATATGCTACCTTATATGCTTTCTAAGAGTGCCCTGAGGATCCACCAATAACTTTCAAGGTCCAGTTTTACTTCCTCATATAGCGAGGCTCGCTGAATTTTACTCCCCTCTTTTAAAACAAAAACTTTCTACTTTATTTTTTAATAAAAAACAAAAAAAAAAATTTTTTTTTACAAAACTTTTTGTTTCCTACATGCCAATAGGAAAATTGTTTGATTCAATTAAATTGGTTATTTTTTACAATTGTCAAATAAATATAGTACCAAATAAATTTGGTAAATAACAAAAATACTCTAAAAATGTTAACTAATTTCAAATATAGTGATACATTTTTTGCTTTCGAATTAGTTAAATTTTACTATGGAATTAGTAAAATGTAACTAATTTTAATTTAATTTATAGTTGAAAATTTTTTTGCTGACGAATTAATAAAATTGAACTAATTTAAAAGCAAAAAGTAAGTCACTAATTCAAATAAGTTAAAATTTTTACTAATTCAAATTTAGAGAGTAGTACCAAATAAATTTAGTACATATAGTACCAAATAAATATAATAAATATAATATTAAATAAATATCCCACTTGGAAAGATTCCCCGGAAAGTGCCCCCTGGAGGTTCTATCAGAATTCCGCCGGAACTTCCAACGTAATTCCGTCGGAATTCCATCGGAGTTCCAAAGAATTTCCGATGGGATTCCGACGGAATTCTGACGGAATTCCGACGGAATTAGGACTCTAAAAATTTTGAAAAAAAAATTAATCGGAATTCCGTCGGAATACCATCGGAAATTCTTTGGAACTCCGATGGAATTCCAACGGAATTACGTTGAAAGTTCCGGCGGAATTCTGATAGAACCTCCACGGGGCACTTTCCAGGGAATCTTTCCAAGTGGGATAGTACCAAATAAATATAGTAAATATAGTACTAAATAAATATAGTACTATAGTAATAAATAAATATAGTACCAAATAAATTTAGTAATTATTTGGTTTAATTAATTATGAATATAAATAAATATTATTTGTTTCTAATTAATTATAAATTAAAATTTTTTTATTACTAATTTATAAATTTTTTTTTTAATTAATTATAAATTTGAAAAAGAAACGTTTTTCACCAAATAAGGGAGTGACGAAAGTAAAACGGTATTCAACGAAATATATATATATTATCGAAATTATATTCGGGCAACTAAACGACACTAAAGTATTTTTACGATGTAACTTTGATGACATCATGAAATAGAACATTTATCGTATACATATAGCCACTCCCAAATTGTGATGTGAGGATATCATTTAATAAGTTACCGCAGAGAAACGAGGTATATATGTTTAGATTGTCGATAAAGTACATTCATGTCGTAAAATTGTGTACACGTATAATAAGTCATTGCACTGGAAGCAGTTAAATGGATTAGTCTAGAAGACCGAAAATACACACACACACACACCAATATAAGTTTAGAACAACATACACGACATTTTCCTTATAGTAAGATGTCCAAAACCCCAATTCCCTGCTTTTTGCGCGTTCAGAGGGTTGTGAAAATTTCTCCATTGCAATATCGGTTTTATGGGGAATGCGGTAAAATCCGCAAAAGCAAAAAAAAAAAAAAACACACATTCTACTATAGCTGAACGTGCCAAAATGAGTTTCAACAGAATTAAGATATTACAGCGAAATTGAGATGGAAATATATTCCTCTAAAGATCAAAGCAATATTTATACATTTTTTTTTATCATATTTGAATATTGAATTAATAAATAAAATTCTAGATATTAAATTATATGATATAAGAATTCTGTAAAATTATACTGAAAAAAATAATTTATTTGATTCAAATACTCAATTACTGTTATCAAATAAATATTTACTTGAACCAAATAATTTTTATTTCAATTAAATAAATTCTATTCAAACCAATAATTTTTCTACTTGAAACAAATAACATTTAATTGATTCAAATAATAATTATATGATAGATATAAATATTTATTTGATACAAGTAAATAATTATTTGATACAAATAATTTTTTTTCAGAATATATTAATTATTATTTTCTAAATGTTTATTTATTCGAATTCGAATTTTACAAAATAAATTCCAATTCGAATAAATAAACATTTAGAGAATAATAATATCTGAAAAAACTAATTAAAAAATTTAAACTGAAAAATAAAAATTATTAATTTTAAAATGTGAATTAAAATGAAAATTTGTATCCAAGGAGAGGAAATTAAATTTTGTATAATATCTGCTTCATTTACTATATATACAAATACACACACACATACACGCGGTCGCAAAGGCTAAAGTTTTGAATTGCGAAGGAAATGGAGAAAAAATGACTAAACTTTTGGTCATTACTGGAGAAAGCAGTTTCTAATCTAAATCTGAATCTAAAAGGGATTCTTTTACCAAAACTCCATTCTGCATTTTGCAATTCCCTACGTATATATATTTGTGAACTATTCTAAATAATATAAATATAAAAAGATAAAAAAGAATTCCAGAATTACTATTTTTCTATTGATTTGTGTCACGTACTGATTTCACTGAACTCTTCTATTGTATATCTAAATAAAATTCAAGCTGTATATGAAACAAAATCAATACTTGTTTTTATCGTCTATTATATACATAGACGTTTCAGAATATTATATTATTCAGTATCTAAAAAAAAAAAAAAGATTTTAGAAAAATAATTAAATTTTTATAATATTTTTACCAAATGCGATTATAAAAGTCACAATAATAAATAATAATAAATAAAATCAATTCAAAAAAGAACAATTAAAATTTTGTTTCAAACGATTGACAAAAAATTAATATAAAAATATTTCCGGGATAAAAAAAAAAATGATAAAACGTACTTTTTTTTTGTCTTAAAATCGACTGCACACAACTGATCGATCGGTCGTTCCTACGCGACCCACCGTCAATTTTTCATTCGGAGCGTCAAGACATCCTTGAACTATCGATTTCCATGGTCGAACCAGTCGAGGTTGAAGTTGTTACGAAATATAACGTAAAACTTAAAAGGTAGAGCCCCCAAGTAGGCCAGAGAAGACGATGACAAATTGGATTATCTTTTCGTAATGTACCTTGAGCGCGAGATAGAAAGAGAGAGGAGAGGAAGAAAAGGCCTCTGTAAAGAGATTAGCATTGTTTGAGAGCACTGTCTTCCAAGCTAAGCTACTTTGAAAGACACCTTTCAAAGGAAAAGACAGTTTTATACTTTTGTTTTACCAAACATGACATCCAAATGCAAAAATAAAATTCACACCATAATTTTTTTTTTTATTTGCAAAAAAAGAGTGAGAGGAACTTTTTTTTATTTGTTCCATTTAGTGAATGAAGACATTAAAAATGAGGTAGTTTTGATAGAAGTGAGAAAACATTTTCTTTTTTCGCTATTGTAAAACTATAGATGAACTGTAAAAAAGATTTCCTTCTTTTTAAATTACAATTTATACAAAAAACAGTGCGAAAAAATAAAGTTTTCCACATACTATACAGGAAAGTAAAAAATCAGTGCGGAAATGTATACTTTTCCATACATTATACAGAAGAGTTATAAAAAACAGTGCGAAAAAGTACGCTTTTCTGCATAGTATGCAGCAAAATAAACAATAGTGCAGAAAAGTATATTTTTCCACACAGTATACAGCAAAGTTATAGAAAACAGTGCGAAAAATTATGTTTTTTCTATATAATTAGTAGCAAAGTAAACAGTGCGGAAAAGTATATTTATCCACACAGTGTACAGCAAAGTTATAGAAAACAGTGCGAAAAATTATGTTTTTTCTACATAATTTGTAGCAAAGTAAACAGTGCGAAAATGTATACTTTTCCACACAGTATACAAGAAGAGTTATAAAAACAGTGCAAAAAAGTACGCTTTTCTGCATAGTATGCATCAAAATATACAATAGTGCAGAAAAGTATATTTTCCCACACAGTATACAGCAAAGTTATAGAAAACAGTGCGGAAATGTATACTTTTCCATACAGTATACAGAAGAGTTATAAAAACAGTGCGAAAAAGTACGCTTTTCTGCATAGTATGCAGCAAAATAAACAATAGTGCAGAAAAGTATATTTTCCCACACAGTATACAGCAAAGTTATAGAAAACAGTGCGGAAATGTATACTTTTCCATACAGTATATAGAAGAGTTATAAAAACAGTGCGAAAAAGTACGCTTTTCTGCATAGTATGCAGCAAAATAAACAATAGTGCAGAAAAGTATATTTTTCCACACAGAATACAGCAAAGTTATAGAAAACAGTGAGAAAAATTATGTTTTTTCTACATAATTTGTTGCAAAGTAAACAGTGCGGGAAAGTATACTTTTCCACACAGTATACAGCAAAGTTACAAAAAAACAGTAAGAAAAAGTATTTTTTTTCTACATAAATTGTAGCAAAGTAAACAGTGCGGAAAAGTATACTTTTCCACATAGTATACAGTAAAGTTACAAGAAAACAGTAAGAAAAAGTATGCTTTTTCTGCATAATATGTAGTAAAGTAAAAACCAGTGCAAAAATCTACAATTTTCCACATAGAATGCAGCGAAGTTATAGAAAACAGTGCGGAAAAGTATGCTTTTCCTCACAGTGTGCAGCAAAGTAAAGCACGAAAAGGAAAAGTATTTTTTGTATAGTATGTAGCAAGGTAAAAAAAACAGTGCGCAAAATATAGTTTTCTACATAGTATTCATCAAAGTTACACAAAAACAGTGGGGAAAAGTATTCTTTTCTGCATAGTCTATAGCAAAATAAAAACACTACGAAAAAAGAAGCTATTTCTGCATAGTATGTAACTAAAAAAAATAAGTGCGGAAAACTATACTTTTCTGCATAGTCTTCAGCACAGTTACACAAAAATAGTGGAAAAAAGTATACTTTGTACAGCAAAATAAAAAAAAGTGCGGAAAAGAAAGCTTTTCTGCATAGTATACGTAAAAACGAAAACTATTCTTAATATAGTATGTAGCCACCTAAAATACAGTGCGGGAAAGTATACTTTTCTCCATAGGTATAGTTTCAGTACACAGAAATAAACAAATTTCTAATTTATCCACGATAAAATTAAGTGTCATTTTTTCGCAGCTGTTACACAAAGATTATTTTTCATTTCAGCGTTTAGTAAAATTTCCCCCTAGGGTCAAAAAAATGCAATTTTACTCTCTAT
Source organism: Leptopilina boulardi (assembly GCF_019393585.1). Lineage (NCBI taxonomy): Eukaryota > Metazoa > Arthropoda > Insecta > Hymenoptera > Figitidae > Leptopilina > Leptopilina boulardi. The sequence goes on from NW_026137838.1 coordinate 1,138,241, forward strand.
AGGATACAAAAAAACAGAATTACTACCTAAAATGAATCTAATCAATTACTTCTTGAAAAAATAGAACAATTCTTTTGAACTTAAAAAAAAAGTTTTTATTACTACAAAGCAAATAATTCGAATCAAATAATTCCAGTCAGAGTTAATTTCATTTTGTCTCGAATATATATACGATGAAATTTGTCAACAGTTTAGAGAACTGCGACTTTAAATTGGAATAGTGTCTAAGACTGTTTGGACAAGTTGGCAAGGTGTTTGAGAACGTGCCTAGTACACGTGGGTAGAACTATAATTTGGTTGGAGTTAAAGTCGCCCCAATGAAGACCGGTGGCGATGAGTTTCACCCTATACACTTCAATTTCTCTCTCTCACTCTCTCTCTCTCTCTCTCTCTCTCTCTCTCTCGCTCAGTGTGTTTTGCTCTCCACCTCCAACAACGAAAAGGACTAAATAAGAGCTGACGTGAAATACGAGGCGAGGTATCGTTTAAAATCCTCCGCGACGAGAGTCGGAGGAGCTGCGCTCGTGCTCCTGGAGCTTAGTCGAACACGGACGAAAGTTTGCACAAAATATTACCAGTAATAACAGTATTTCTCGCGATATTAGCTGCCGGCACGTCTACTCGCTCGTGCTTCGCAAAATTCTCCTGCTTTTTGCCCCTATCTCTGTCTCTCTTTTTCTCTCTCTCGCGTCTTTCCCATTTTCCGAGAAGAAGTCTATAAATACATATTTGCGCGATAATGCCAATTGTCCAGGAAAAGCTCTTGAAACTTGATATGTCGCATTGCATACAAAATAGAAAAATACAACTCAAAATGAAGCTGCATTTTAAAATATTATAATTATTCTGTCGTTTAGAATTAAAATTATTAATTTCAACAAAAGGAAAATATTTAAACTTATCGTTTGACTCTTTTTAATTAACAAAAACCTATTTATACTGAAAAAAAATATTTGATTCAAATAATCGGTTACTTGACAGATGTAAATAAATATTTACTTGAATCAATTTTGATTTTAACCAATAATAATCACGGGAAAAAATTTTCTTGTGTTATCTACAAACTGCAGTTGTTGTCTCCACAAAACAGACGATTTTGGGAAATACACAAATCGAATTTGTGAACAGAACAAAATTTTTTAGCACACGCGAAAATTTTTTTTAGTGAAAAAATAGATTTTTTTTGTGATTTCTCCAAACACTGTTTTCTTTGTAGTTTTTACAATTTGTCTATATTCAACTAGCCTATTTATTTGTCGTAAATAAAATTTTTTATTTAAATCGAATAAAAATTTACTTGAGTCAAATAAATATTTATTTTATATGTCAAGTATGAAATTATTTAAATCAAATTTTTTTTCTGTCCACTGTTATAATTTTGAATTAACATCATGTAAAACACACTATAAAAAAAAGTTTCTAAATAATATATATGTGAGTTTTAATAAAGAAAAGTTAGTTACAAAAAAAAACAAAGTAAGACGAGGTTGAACTAGCAAACTATAAAAAATAAAGATGTAGAAAATAAGTGCCAGGTGACACACACACAGAGAGAGAAAATGTGAAAAAATACCGAGAGTCATAAACTTAATGAAAAGAGTGAACTCTCACAAAAGAGGCGCGCAAGTTAATCAAAGAATGGGTTTCATGTTCTACAACCTTTTTTTTCGCTTGTAATCGAGTTAGTTTCTGGGCCTTATATATTTTTCCTTCGTTCACCACTAACTCATTTCTTATCCTTTTCTTATAGACTTTTATGTCTTTTTCAAAGAAGAGAAGGGGGGGGGGTAGAATTTTACGAGTGTGGCACACCATTTCAATGTATGTATGTATAAAGTCACTCTGGCAATAATCTCACACAAGTTCTATATACATTGTAAAACGAGTGTGAAATTCACGATTATTTTCAAACGTGCAACGTCCCAAGTTGGAATTTGCTCGTTTCTTGAAAATTTTCCTTGTTATTTCCAGCGAGAGCTTTTGTAATAGAGTTTCTGAGAAAAGTTAAACGCATATATAAAAACTTCAAAAAATAAAATAAAAAAAAAATAACACAGATTTACAAAATCGTTCATCAAACTCTGAGTTATTTTCTCATTGTTGCACGGAAAAAAGACTTTATTTGGAACAGCGATATGTTTCTCTAGAATAGCTAAAACTTTCTCTATTTTAGTGAAACATATCGCTGTTCGAGTGAAACTTATCTCTGTCCCAAGTTTATTTTTTATTATCTAATTCGTTCAAATAAAAATTCCGTAATAATTAAATATTAAAAACTAGAAAATAAAAATTCATTTAAAAAATCAACGTTATAAAATTATAAAATTCCTCGAATGAATTTTAAATATTCTCAAACCAGTATCATGGTAGTAAAAAAAAAAATTATAAATAATTATTCAACGTTGAAAATTGACGAGTCTCACTCAAAACGATTAAATTGAATTTTTAATTCAAAAAAAAAAGCCAGAGAGAGAGAGGAGAACACGTCAAATGAATCTTTTAAAAGAATCGTTCATGATTTAGCTCATCTTTTAAAAGTTAGACGTCCCTTGGACATTGCGTGCTATAAAAGTTGTCTACCTTGGCTATAAAGTAAAATATAATCGTCACTTTGCGAAAAATTTTCAACTAAAATTTCATGAAAATAAAAAGAAGAAAAATATTTTATATCGAGAATAGGAAATATGTATTATAAAAATAAAATTAGGAATATTTCTAATTTTATTTAAACGAAAATAAAAATAATTCCAAAAAAATATATCGAAAAAATTAATAATAAATGAAAAAAAAAAAATCTAGCCAATTTAGTATCGAATTGGTGATTTCAATTTGTTACAATTGCGATTAAGATAGATCGGATCTATTGGTCTTTCCGGTTCCTTTATAGTGATGTCGTTACTACCCTCGAAACTGTGTGTATATATATGTGTGTGTGTGTGTGGCAATAGAGGTAGAGAAACTCGCGTATAAACACGTATATAAACGTCCTCCGGACTTGACTTGACATCCGCCTTCAGCAAAAGTTATTTATGTTCTATATACCGCAAAGTTCTGATGCGTAAAATATTGCTCGTAAAATATATGACTAAGGTTTTGATCTACGTTTTCCATTTTCAATCTTGTAAAATTTTCAAGAAAATTTTATTATATATATTTATAAATTTTATTATTTTATAATGTAAAATAAATAAACAAAGAATAAAATAAATTTTTTTAATATATCTTAGAAAAATAAATATATTTTTTAAATATATTATAAAAATATATTATTTTATAGTTTATTTTTTGATTATATAACAGAAAAAATTTTTAAAATGAACTTTATATTTACGAGTGTCAACGCTGAGTATGCAATATTATTTCATTGTAAGATATAAAGTATAGTACACAAGTACATAAAGAATAAATTGCTTCACGATGAATTTGCAGATACAAACAGCTTAGGGTTGGGTATGAGATCGAAAATATATTTTCTCGCCTGAATAAATAAAAAAGATAAATTCGAAAAATTTCATTTCAATTTTAATTTAAAAGAACATTTTTTAAATTACTTTTTTTACACTTGTTTCTAATTTTTTAATTTCTAATTTTTAAAAAATATTTTTCAAAATTTAAAAAATTCTAATTAAAATCACAGAAAATTAAAAGGCATTAAAATAAGCTGCAACGCTTATTATTTTAATCCAATTTATTTTGCTTATTTTAATCCATTTTGGTATTAAAATAAGCAAAATTGGATTAAAATAATAAGCGTTGCAGCTTATTTTAATGCCTTTTAATTTTCTGTGATTGGAAAAAAAACTTGTATCGAAAAAATTCGCAGTGGCATTTTTTAAGTATCAGCTTTTAAATAAAAGAAAAAAAATATATTTTGAGTTTTTTCTCTATCAAAAAAGGGGCTGGTTTTATTTCTCAAAATAATGTGAGTGTAAATTTCCTATATAATCGCTATTATGGAAAATTATACGCTATCTTTATAAAATGCAAATTTCGAGATATTAATACCGTTATATATGATTAATCATTGTGCAACTGGCAAAGATAAATTATTCCACTGCCGCAAGAACAATTAATTTACACTAAATGGTTTCGTTTAGGCGAAATTTGGTTACATTTCAAAAATAACATAATATTTCCAATATGAATATATATATCTACTTTATAATTTATGTATTTTAAAATCTGATAATTTTTTAATTTAATTAATTTAATTATCACAATTTTCTAATTAAATTATATAATTCAATTACAATTTTCTAATTAAATTATATACTAAAATTATAATTTTATAATTATATAATATTCTTCACTTGAATTTATTTTACACGGTAAAAAAAATTTATCTGAAACAACGAAAGGTTCCACTAGAAAAGCGAAAGATTAAACTGAAACAAGTAAAATTTTTGCTACTATAGTAAAACATTTCGGTGTTCCAGGTCAATTTTTTTCCATGTACACTAAAAATAATAATAAAAAAAGAAAATTAAATTACGTTGCATAATATTATAAATAAAAAAAAAAAATTTTTTTCATCTCTTCAAGATGGAAATATATATGTTTTATTCAAAGTGTGCGGAAAGAAAAGAGAATAAGTATTCAAGTATAATAATTCAAGTAGCAGGGGAGAAAAAGGAATGCTAGTGAATTTTATCTGAAGCATATCGAGTGTGTCTCAAGGTCGAAACTACATATATATATATATCCTTGTTTCCCTTTTGTATTTTTTTTCTTTTTTTTTTTTTAACCAGAATCTATGACTGTTGAGGGAAATCTCCCGCGAGCATTTTCGCTGCTCTTATTGAGGCCGTTTCGACAGGAAATGTGTCCAAGAGAAACTAAAGACGCGTGGAAAGGTGAAAGAAAAAAAAGGGACGAAAGCGAGAGTATTCAGAAAACAAAAAGGGAGGGTTGCGGCAAACAAGAAAAATTGCGTAGGAGTTGAAGATGTCTCCACACGCGTACTATATACACATACTTTCACGTTTCCTGGGGGGTGGACATTTTAGTACACTTTTATACATTTATATATATATATATACAAGAGCACTTATAATTCATTTTTTTAGAAAGAGAGAAAAAAAGAAAATAATTTACCCCAATCCATAAATTCAATTTTTTTAAATATTTTATATTTAAATTATTGTTTAAAAATATTCCTTTTTTTAATACTATAATTTTATAATTAAATTATTTTTTAAAAATATTTCAATTTTTTAATTCTAAAGCAAAAAGTGAGTAACTAATTTAAATTAGTAAACATTTTTACTAATTTAGATTTTGAGAGTACTGAAAATTTTCAAAAGTAGCTAAAACAAGTAGTAAAAGTCAATATATGGTCAGACAGTCCGAAACCTATTTTACACTTCACGAAATAACATAATCAAACCTAATTTTTCCGATAATGAAATAATTTTCCCCAAATTTCAAAGAATACTGGTAACTATTAAAAAGGAGTTTAAACAAGTAGTATAAGTCATTAATCAGTCAGACACGCATTCTAGTACAGAAAAGTATAAATCGTATAGAGAATTTGTATTTTTATAAATGAAATTTTTTTCTTTTTTTATCGACTTTGAAAATTGTTAGAAAATTAAAAATTAGATAAATATAACCCAATATTATTTATATTAGAAATACTTATGAAAAATATGTTGTCTAATTTATCCATATAAATTTCAATAAGCAATTTATTAAAAAAAGATAATTTAAGAAAAATTTTCTTTTATAAAAACAAATGATCCATATTGAAAGCTTCATCGCAACAAATAAAGAGGATATGACCTGAAAGGTTATCTCAAAAGAACGACTATCATTTAACATTTTATTGTCCAAAGACCCATAACAAATCCATTTAGAAAATGTGAAATAACATAAGAATAAAATCCAAATTATTTTATTCTTAAAAAAAGGAGTATTCTTAAAGTAAAAATATTATAATTATTCTCAAAGTAAGAATATATTTATTCTTAAAGTAAGAATATATTTTCTCATTATGAGGATAAATATAACTACAAATTAAAATGCGAAATTAAAATAGAAATAAAACAAGAGTGAGAGAGAAATGCTCAATAAATGCATGTCACGAGAATTTCGAAAGTTTTTAAGATGAAAATAACGGAGTAGTCGACACAAGAGCATTTTCCAAGGCGAGAACTTCCGGTCGATGCATAAAAGACCAGAGAAACAAGTACTCGCGACGTGGGTGCAGTGCTAGAAGCAAAGTTTACAGCAGCGTTTTCCTTTTTTTTTTTTTACATAAAACTAGCGAAGAGTGAGAAAAGCTCTTGTCGGAAAATTTTCAAGTTACTCGAGGCGCAATGCGCGTATCCAAGTTCGTTATACTTCAAAATGAAGTATATGTATACATACATACATATATATGTATACGTTAAAAAAATACCTACATTTATATATTATTCTCATAATAAGTAATTTAAAAAATTTTTTTAAAGTCACATATTTTTACCGAAATACGTGTAACAATAATATTAATTCACTACAATTTGGGAAAATTTATTTCAACACAGAAAATTAAAAGTCATTAAAATAAGCTGCAACGCTTATTATTTTAATCCAATTTTGCTTATTTTAATACCAAAATAGATTAAAATAAGCAAAATTGGATAAAAATAATAAAATTTTAATGCATTTTAATTTTCTGTGAAATTATTAATTTTTAGTTAAAACAGTAAAAAAAAATTTTATATTTTTATATAAACATAATTTCTTACCACAAAAATAGAAGGAATACTTTCTTTAGCGAATCAATAGACACTTACCTGAAACAGAAAAAGATTTATCAAATTAGTTTAAATTTTCTTTAATTAATAATTTAATATATAATTAAGAGAAAACAAAATATAATTATATCAAAAATGTGGAAAAATATACAAAGTACTAAAAGTTTAAATTCAAAAGAAAATGGTACAAAAGCGAATGAGTAATTATTATCTCCATTATCTATTTAACTATCTGTTACTGGAATCTAAAATTGGTCCGATGTCAGGAAGCAAAGCTCAGAAAACTTTTCCCTGTCGATTCAGGGTTAAGAGCTAACCCACCGAATCGAGGCTGTAACTTAACTTTGCAGACGAGAAACCTGTGGGTTTCTATATACGTAAAACTTTTCTTACTGTTAAAGGAAATAGTGGTATATATGTATATATATATATATATATATATATATATATATTAAAGGGAGAAAATCTCGAAACTCGTTTCCTTAAAGCTTTTCACGGTACTTTTCCCCAAAAAGGAAACTCATTTCTCCAGTAACGGCACGAAATAATTTTTCTATCAAAGTTAAATTCAAAATAAAGTTATACTCGAAACAAAATTTCTCATTTTAATAATAGAAAAAAATTAAATTATAAAATCTATAATAAAACCAATTAATTAAAAATTAATAAATAATATTCAAAACCTATACATAATAAAAACCAATTAATAAAGAAAAAAATTAAAAGTAAACATTCGTCAACGAAACTCAATTTATATTTCCATTATAAGAAAAGATTCACTTTGTGTACAATGGAAATTAGTTAACAAAATTTTACTTCACCCTATTTTAAATAAGACAAGATCGTAATTTTCCATGGTTCAGATTAAGCCCCCAGAAACGTTTTCGCCCCTGGACAAATTTCCCTCTTTCGAAAACGAAAATTCATTTTCATTCCTTTATCAACCGCAATTCCTGCGTATATAGAAAGGAATTCAAAGAATTCCGCCTATAAAACCAATTTTCCAAAGAGAAGAATAAGAAGAAGATGTGAGTATAAAGAGGGGGGGGGGGGTTGGAGAAAAAAGGAAAACAAGACAAAAGTTTCTCTCATTTTGCCCAGTAACAATTGAGGCGTTACATTGTTTTCTATATATATATATAAAGGATACTAATCGAGACCATTGGATTGATAAGAGAAAGAGTCTCAAGTAAAAATAGTAAGAGGAAAACAGGAAAAAAAAATGTGAAAACGAGCAGTGCAAGATTTCCGGTTCTAACATGTTGTGAACTGTAACTGAAATATATATATATATAGATATATCGATACAGTGAATCAATGGGGTTGAACGGATCAGGAAGACTGGAAAATTTTCCGTGAGTGTCGGTAACGAGATCAATGTACAACATCAGCAGACATCTTCTGCTAAGGCTTCAACTAGAGCACGCGCATTTCAAACTCCTTCTCCAATTCCAACCCATCGCCTTCTCCCTCCCCCCCCCCTCTTTCCTCCCACTGCTCTTCTCACCCTCCAAGGATAATCTTGTTACTAGCGATACCTACCCTCTTAATCCGAACGAGCTCGTCTGCGAACGAGCATCTAATCGTTCTCCAAAGCAGTTTTCCCAACTGTTTCTCAGTTCATGTATATACACTTTTCTTTCTCTCTCTCTATATATATATATATATATATTCCTGAATATACCTATATTTATTCCTAAAAATATCTATATCTATTCTATATAAATAGAACTCAAGATTAATCAGAGAATATATCAAAAAGAGGAGATAAAAAAAAAAAATTCCCACATTCGTTAGAAAAGTATTCATATGTTCCAGGGTATATTCATAATTCTTCAAAATTGCCAGCTATTTTCCTCTTTCGTGGAAATTCTCTTGAGAATACAATTGTATTTGTGCGAAATGACACTGCGGAGAATTGCAACTCTCGAAATTCAGAGCGCGAGTGCGCTAACTTATATTGTTTATGTAAATTTTTTCGGAAAATGATTAATGATACCATCAAGAATGAATGGAAATTCTTAATTACTCTTTTCATTTTTAAAAATGAAGTGTATAGCTAATGTTTTGCTTATATATTACTTTAAAATAATAACTGTTTCAAGCATCTAATTTTTTTTTTCATCAACCACTCTCTTCATTGAAATTAGTAAAAATTGTCAGGAAACATTTACTCTATCAAACTATTACGAAAATTTCTACAGTAACGGTTATTATAGTAATTATTATCATAGTAATTAATACCATAGCAAAGGTTACTATAGTAATATTATCATAGTAACCATTACCATAACTACGCTTTCCATAGCAACGGTTACTAAAGTAACTATTACCATAGTAATTAATACCATAGCAACCATTACCATAATTACTGTTTCCATAGAAACGGTTACTATAGTAATTATTACCATAGCAACCATTACCATAGTAATTAATACCATAGTGACCATTACCATAACTGAGGGGCTGGAAACAATAACAACCAGTACGCTCGGCCGGTCGCTTTGAAGCCAGTCAACACGTCAAAAAGGTGAAAAAATTGAAACTCAAAATTCGGATTCTTCAAAAGCTTCACTTTATAGAAGATAAAAAATGCATCTTTTTTCTCTCAGAAATTTTTTTCTAAATCCAATATTTTTGATAATAAAAGCAAAAAACCCAAAAAAAAATTTTCTCAAATTTAATTAAATTTTGAAATATAAACGATCATTTCTTTCACAAATAGTAATAAATTTGTTTACAACTTGGTATACATACTAAATTAGGTCTAATAACGCCATTAAAACATTAGAAAAGGCAAAAAAAATTATTGTTTTATTATTTTTAATTAAAAATTGAAAGAGGTCGATATTCACATTTTCTAACTTTTGACGATAAAATGTCTGCAGGGAATTTCAAAACTGTAAGAACTTCTCTTATAATATTTATTCACTACTATTTCAGGAAGTTTTCTGCAAAATTCCAAATCAATTCCTGTTATAGTTTTTAAAAAAATTAATTTTCAAGAAAAAGCGGATAGCCCATCGCGTTCACTTAACCCGCTGGAGACTCTTTCTTGAAGTATGTGAAATTATTTCGGCTCGAATAATAAGAAATTAGTGAAATAAGAAGAAAGTTATGTTTATTTTTTGTGATCAGTATCTTATATGTATGTACATTAGTATTAGAATTGTTAACAATATTAATATTAGTAACATTTATAATTCATACTTGATATTTTGTAAATATTTAAAATACGCATATTATAAATATAATATAAATAAATATAAATAATATAAATATTATAAGAGAAGTTCTTACAGTTTTGAAATTCCCTGCAGACATTTTATCGTCAAAAGTTAGAAAATGTGAATATCGACCTCTTTCAATTTTTAATTAAAAATAATAAAACAATAATTTTTTTTGCCTTTTCTAATGTTTTAATGGCTTTATTAGACCTAATTTAGTATGTATACCAAGTTGTAAACAAATTTATTATACTATTTGTGAAAAAAATAATCGTTTACATTTTAAAATTTCATTACATTTGATAAAATTTTTTTTGGGCTTTTTGCTTTTATTATCAAAAATATTGGATTTAAAAAAAAGTTTCTAAGAGAAAAAAGATATGTTTTTTTATCTTCTATAAAGTAGTGCTTCTGAAAAATCCGAATTTTGAGTTTCAATTTTGAGGTGTTGATTGGCTTCAAAGCGACCGGCCGAGCGTACTGGTTGTTATTGTTTCCGGCCCCTCAACTACGGTTTCCATAGCAACGGTTACTGCAGCAACTATTAATATAGTAATTATTACCACAGCAACCATTACCATAGTAATTATTTCCATACCAACCATTACCATAATTACTGTTTCCATAGAAACAGTTACGGTTACTATAGTAATATTAACATAGCAAACGTTACTATAACTACGCTTTCCATAGCAACGGTTACTAAAGTAACTATTACCATAGTAATTAATACCATAGCAACCATTACCATAAGTACTGTTTCCATAGAAACGGTTACTATAGTAATTAATACCGTAGCAACGGTTATTATGGCAATATTATCATAGTAACCGTTACCATAATTACTGTTTCCATAGCAACGGTTGCTATAGTAATATTACCATAGTAATCAATACTATAACGACGGTTTCCATAGCAACTGTTACTATAGTAATTAATACCATAGTAATTAATACCATATCAACCATTACCATAAGTACTGTTTCCATAGAAATGGTTGCTATAGTAATATTACTATAGTAATCAATACTATAACGACGGTTTCCATAGCAACTGTTACCATAGTAATTAATACCATAGCAACCATTACCATAAGTACTGTTTCCATAGAAACGGTTACTATAGTAATTAATACCGTAGTAACGGTTATTATGGTAATATTATCATAGTAACTGTTACCATAATTACTGTTTCCATAGAAACGGTTACTATAGTAATTATTACCATAGCAACCATTACCATAGTAATTAATACCATAGTGACCATTACCATAACTACGGTTTCCATAGCAACTATTAATATAGTAATTATTACCATAGCAACCATCACCATAGTAATTATTTCCATAGCAACCATTACCATAACTACTGTTTCCATTGCAACGGTTACTATATGTTACTAGTTAACCAAATTATCAAGAAATTAATCCAAATTATTTAAATTCCCTCGCAACAATATTTAAAGAAAAACAAATCCAATACAGAATTTCCAAATATTTGTCTCTGATTGAGGAAGAATGTTACAGATCTTGTGGCAAGATTGTTGGTTAGGGAAGAGGAGAATTACGATTTCGTGGTTCTGAAATGGATCTTGGACGAGGGATCTCTCTCTCTCTCTCTCTCCCTCTCTGAGAAATTTGGGGATTAGAGCATGGAAATATAGAGTCGAACAAGTATCACGTCCTGAAATGCCTTGCGGGGACGTTGCTGTCTGAGAATATTAATATGGAAATACAATCTTAGTTGACGTGTCTATACACACGTCAACTGTATTTCGATCCATCTCATACAAACTATAGACAATGTTACTCCCAAGTTATATCTTCCATATATATATATGTTAACAAAATGGAATTACTATATTTTTTTCCAATAAAAAAATAATTTCCTCTCTTTTTTTAAAAATTTAATTCCATATGTAAATTTATATTCTATTTCTTGAAATTACCATTTTAAAGTGATACTTTAGTAGTAAACACGTATTTGTACTTGAATTCGTGTTGCAGAAGTGCAAACAAACATGTGTGAACGTGCTCCGATCAGCACGAGCGATTTACTTCATGTACGATCTTTGACTGAGGGAAAGGAAACAATATATATATATAGAGAGACGCAGTGAAATGCTTGCATGTGTCATGTGTCTTTAACCCATTAGATGGATAGGTTGTACCTAAGCCATGATGATGCTCCTCCAACTATGTTTGTCTCCCGTGAGAATATCGATTAGAGAACTGCGTTTGCCCCCATGCAATGCTGTACCATGTATACTTTGATTAATTAAATTTGCTCCTCATTTAGCATTTCAAATCTTCTTTTCTTTATAAATAATTTACAATTTTATAATAATGCATCCTTTATAAATTAACTGCAACGAAATAAATTCTATTTTTTCAAAATTACTTTTTGGATGTAAATAAAATTCAGCTGCTTCCGTACCAAAAATTGACTATTGGTACTGGTACAGTACTGCGCCAGTAGTCAATTTTTGATATAGGATTATGACTTTAAAGTTTTTTTTCTCTTTGCATCTCTCAGCTTTAATTCTAAACCCATTTGAGAATTGTAGGTTATTTGTATCGAGGTTGCCAGAAATGAGAGAGAGAGAGGAGGATGAGAGTTTTAGTCTACTCTTCGTTTTTCGGGTTCCATTCTGACCCCCTGACTCGTCGGAAATTTAGTTGATCTAGTCGAAATTGAAGCTGCCCCGAGGGTTGTCCAGCTCTATTAGGACAACCTCTCATCTCCTTGGCACTAACAGACATGAGGCGCAACCCAATCCTCATCCAGCTGGATCATCATCGTCCCTGGGTTGCGATTAAAGCATTGCATTATACAGAGAGGCATTCACACTAACCCATTGGGAGTCTTGCGAGTGTGTGAGAGAGAGAGAGAGAGAAAATTCGCACACATGACAACACGACGAAACCCCAGAATTCAAGGTACCCATTTCAGGGTTCCTTGCGGTCTTTTGAGTGTCCACAACAAGAGTTCATCAACTCCACAATGGAAGCACTGCTTATCTATTTCCTCTATATATAGATAATTTCCCTTAAATTGTGTCACAATGCTTTTAGACTATCAATTTTCATCAAATTTGCAAAAAAAATTTTAAGCCATACAAATTAGAAAGATACAAAATTAATTTTAAAACAAATTTTTACTTTTATTTTTAGGTTTAGGTTTATACCAATTAAAATTTGGTAGAATTTTTATTATACAGAATTATTATTATAGAATTTTAAGTGCTTTCGAATTTTTAAAGTCTTAAATTTCCAATCACTGATTCTTAGTTTATCAAAATTTTTTACGAATTCTTAATTGATAGAATTTTTTAAACGCTGAATTTTCATTTATCAGACATTGCAAATGACAGAAACAGGCGCTGTTTTTAAAATTAACCAACCGTTGTTTTAAGAATTATATCAAATAAAAATTCGGGCAAATAAAAATTCGAACAAATAAAGATTCGGCAAATTAAAAATTTTGACACTTAACAATTCGTTTCGCTCCAACATTCTGTTAAATAAAAATTATGCTAAATTAAAATTCGGTTAAATAAAAATTCCTTTTAATTAAAAGTTGGGCAAAAAGAAATTCTGTCAAATAAAAATTCTGTAAAATAAAAATTCGGGCAAATAAAAATTCGAACAAATGAAGATTCGTCAAATTAAAAATTTTGACAGTTAACAATTCGTTTCGCTCCAACATTCTGTTAAATGAAAATTATGCTAAATTAAAATTCGGTTAAATAAAAATTCTTTTTAATTAAAAGTTGGGCAAAAAGAAATTCTGTCAAATAAAAATTCTGTCAAATAAAAATTCGGGCAAATAAAAATTCGAACAAATGAAGATTCGGCAAATTAAAAATTTTGACAGTTAACAATTCGTTTTGCTCCAACATTCTGTTAAATAAAATTTATGCTAAATTAAAATTCGGTTAAATAAAAATTCCTTCTAATTAAAAGTTGGGTAAAAAGAAATTCTGTCAAATAAAAATTCAGACAAATAAAAATTTTGCCAAATAAAAGTTCGGTACATAAAAATGTTGTTAAATCAAAAATTCGTTTAAATAATAATTAACTCTAATAAAATTCTTTAAATTGAAACTTCTACCTATTTTTTTAAAGAAATAATTATGCGCCCCGAATATTTCATCACGAATTGAAACGAATTAAAAACAAATTGAAAGGAAACATACAAATTGGTTATACTTTGTACAGTTAAAGACAATGGTATAACAAAATAATGTGAAAATCTGAAATACATAATAGATTGCAGTGTGATATTAATAAAATTCGTAATAGCGAAACCTGCGGTGAATTTCATTGGAATTACGATAACCGCTTCAGCCACGAATGAGCCTATATATGTACCACAATTGCGACCAGTATTTGCCGCACCCGTTATTATCGTAATATTTCCCTATACCATTTATTTGTGAAAAATATACATTTTCTCCAAAACTGCAAAGAGCAAATGTAAAATTTTTTACTTTCAAAAATCTTTCATTTACAATCCTGATAGTAAAGATTTTTTACAAAAATACTTGAAAAAAAGGAAATTTTTTGAATCACAATTTTCAGTAACCAAAGAATTTCATTTAATTCCAAAAAGAAAAATTATATTCTTCACCTTGTGATGAGAAAAACGAAAGTTTGTCGTATTTTAGAAACGAAATTAATTAACAATGCTAATAAAAGCTATACGATTCTTTTTTTTGTGAAAAAAAGCAACTGAGAACCTTGGTGGTATAAAAAAGATTTATAAAAACAAAGAAAGGAGGGAGAGGAGCAACATATTGCTGCACACGACATGTATTATGCATGAAAAGGTCGAGGCGTCTGTTGGAAGGTTTATTAATCCGAAAAAAAATTTTCTTTGTGTGGTTGAAGGACATCAAAGAAAAAAAATTTTCCCAACACATTCAAGAATTTAAAACATTAACCCTAGACTAGGTCAATTAAAATTCCTTCTAAATTTCTGTAAAAAAATATTTTATAAATAGTATAATAAATCATGTCATTTATAAATATTCCATAATTTTTAATTTAAATTCACTTTTTTCTATTTTTTTTCCCTTCATAAACTGTGTAGAATTTAGAGAATATTCATGGCAAAAGATGTGTATTTAATGCAAGTACCTCGTTAAAAAAAATGTTTGGTTCAAAGCACAAATATGCCGTTGAAAAATCATTACTTTTTGCATGAATTTACGGCCATTTAAATTTTTACGAGAAGCCATTAAAAGATTGTGTTTTATTTCCTAGTTCATCTTTCACGAAAGAGGACACTCGATTTAACGCAAAATAGTGTTTAGCGCAAAAAACAATTTCGTCTTTTTTTTTTATTAAACAATTTTTCCTCTTTTTATATAATTGAAAAAATAATAATCGAAATATGTTTTATGTAATTTAATTCTTGAATTACTCAATCGAATAAAATTCAGTCAATTGCAAATTTCAAAAATCGTAAAAAAAAAGAAATATTCAATTTAATTATTATTATTCCATCGAAATGCATTTTCATTTGATTGCAACGAAAATTGTTTTTTACTTGACTAAACACGTCACAAAATTTTATTATTTTTTGTTATTAAATTAATTGAAAAAAATAAAAATTGAATAAAAAAAAAAATTATTTCATTTTTTTTTTATCATAATTCAATTTTTATCGACTGTTTGAAATCTCTCTCTTTCGCACTTCGAAATCGAATCATATCACTTTTCTGTTCATGTGACGCTTAAAGGATGCTGAAAAATAAGATCGCACGTAAGGGAAAACCCTCTAGCGATCACATTAGATTTGTCCTTTTTCACCTTCGACATTCGTGTCGTAAGGTTGAGGATTTGACACATTTACCAAAGGGCAGATAAAGGGTAACCCTTTTTTTTGTGTTATGCTTCCTGTGTAAGATGTAACGACACGAGATGCTTAAAGAATAGAGATGGGATGCTGTGAAAGCCCGGAAGGATGAAAAAGGAGGGCAGAAAAAAAAATGAATATAAGGGCAAAGGACAAATACCATATATATGGAAAGAAAGTAAACTGCCCTTGATGCAAAACCGATAATGTTCCATATATACCAAAAACGCTAAAGGCATATTCTCTCTCCTGCGATTTATGTTTTGTCGACAAATATAAATATGCATCAGATTTTTAAAATCCCACCCCCACACATATATATATATGGATATTGTGTGCCATTGGAGAGGCGCGGAAAACATGTGGTTAGAATATGACCATGAAAGTTATGACAACGACATTTCACAATTTTCATAAACCATAATTTTGTGTGAAAATTGCTGTTTTAAAATTGCAAAACACTTTTCTTTTTAAATTGTGAATTATATTAAAAAAAAAAAAAAATGATGACAACGATATATCTAAAAATTATTATTATTAAAATTAAATTTTTAATTTTGTGGAAATTTTCCAACTTGTACTGAAAATTGTAGGCATAATGCTCTTTGAATTTAAATTAATGGAACTTGCCTAATTCAAATTAGTAAAATTTTTCACTAATTTTTAGTGAAATATTAGTATTTTTTATTTAGTAATGTTTTTTTACTAAACTTTTAGTAAAATATTACTATTTTATTTAGTAATATTTTTTACTAAAGTTTTAGTGAAAAACGACTAAAAATTAATAAAAATTCCCACTAATTTAGTAATTTTTAATACCGTACCGATAACGGAAATTAGATTTATTTTTTTTCCTTTGAAAAAATGAAAATTTTCTTTCAGAAAAAAATTCAAAATCAAAAAATGCTTTTATCCATTAAGAAGCTTAAAAAACTGAAAGCCCTTTAGAATTAAATCTGCTTTTAACTGAAATGGCTTCTAAAAAACTATTGCAAGCATATATAGAAAGTTGAAAAAAGGGCTTTAAAAAAAAACTAACCAAAAAACTAGGGAAACTAAAAGAAGGGTTAATCTGTAAAAGCCCAGAAGAATATAAAAAAAAATTACCCGAATGAAATAAAGATCCAAATTTTTTTTAAAATTAAAATTCGACGAAAAAAAATTCATTTTTTTATACAACGGAAAAAAGAAACTCTTCTTTATAAAATTTTTGACATTTTACATTTTTTTAAATACAAAGTTTTATCAAGTTATCCTTATTTTTTAATTTTTTTTTCAAATTTTTATTTTATCAAGTTTTTTACCTTCTTATAAATCCCTGACCTGCGGTCACTCTGAATTTTTAATTATAAAGAAAACAAATTTCCTGAGAGGCGATGAAAGAATTTTCCAAGTTCGCGCGCCAGTGGAATAAAAATGTTAAGCTGCGCATTGTTCATTGGGGGCTTAAATTCTCTACCCATAGGAGACAAAACGGGTTGGCAAGCGAGAGAAAAAGAGAGTGAGAGAGAGAGAGAGAGAGTCTGCACTTATTGGCGTTCTCGCGCGCATTTTCTCGGCCCTCTTGCCGACATCAAACAGCGGAAAGATATTAATCCCAGAAGAAAAGCCTCGACTACCAGAGAAGGTGGAAACTGGAAGAGAGAAAGAGAGAGAGAGGCGAGCAAGCTCATTCGAGATGCATCTCAAGTAGCTCGTTCGTCTCAACTATACCTCCTCCCTCCACCTCCATTTTCCACCTTCCTTCCACCATTCCTGAACTCAGAAGTATAGAAATTTTCGTCTAGTCGATGCAAACTTTCCACACACGAATGGCTCCATGTCGAGTTGCTCGCTTGTTTCTTATACTATATATATATAGAAGGCATAGGAAAATGAAAATTTCCCATTGTTGTTACTTGCCATTGTTTCCATTGTTTCCATTGGTTCAACCAGACTTATAACCTACCTCGCTTTCCCCTACTAAAAAAACAGCATCTCGAACTGTATTCTTCTAAATCGAATTTTAAAAACCCTTTAGTAAATTAGTTTTGAAAAAACCTAAATAATTTCACAAAATATTCACAATTAAATGATAAAATACGTCTGAATATTACGTAATTTATCAAAGAGTGGAATTTCTTACCAGGCAGATAAGAAGAAGGGGAAAAGATAAAAAAAAATCTTATGTAAGATTTTATCAGCAACAAGTTTTAATATAACGTATATTGCGTCAGTAAAACGTCATAATACAGTTCGATACAGAATCTAAAAAGAATCTAATCTTATCTAAATAAATAAAAAAAATAATTTATTTATAATACTAAAACTAACTTTCGCTATTGATAGCAAAATCTTTAAAGCAATATTTGGAAAACCTGAATTATAGTTTTACTAATTTCACAATACCAAAAATTATTTAACCCTACTAAAAATTGCCAGAGTTCACTACTGTCGCGGTACTGGTACCAAAACCAAAAGTCAATTTCTGATAAGGAAACTTTAAATTAGAAGAAGTCTAACCTCGTCGAATTTTACAATATATATATACGAGAATAGTATTTGTACGTATACAAGAAGTTCGAAAGAGCAAAATATCGTTGCATTTCAGTCTGCCCCGTAATTTATGGAGCGAATAGGATTTAGGTGCAGAACCGCGAACGGACAAGGGGACATTCCTAGACCGCGTCGAGCGAAACCGCAAGAGCCGCTTTTACACGTGTGTGGACTCATCCTTCCACCTTCACAGAGATATGGCTGAAGCCACACAAAATACGACCCTGTCGCAACCTGAAAATACGGAGAGGTTGTGACTTGCCCGTATACCTCATATACTTCCGTATTCCTGCCACAGAAACGTATCAAGAATTGTACATCTATGTCTCTCTCTCTATATATAGCAAAACTTTTTTAAAATTAAATAATCCCAACTCCAAGGACTTTTTCACTATATTATAAAATAAAGAAAAAAATTTTACTACTAGTACATAAAAGTACAAGAAAATTTTGAAAAAAAATGTCTGACTGTAATTTACATTTACTACTGAAATTAAAACAATAAAATTTATTATGTGTCTGACTAAAACTGTCCTTCACTACTGACTCTGAAATTTATTTTTACTACTGATATTATATTACACATAGCAAAATCGAAGTGTCTGACTAAAACTGCCCTTTACTACTGACATTTGAACGAATAGGAATTAAAAACTACTTGTCTGACTATAACTGAAGTTTACTACTGATACTAAAAAAAACAAATTACCATCATGTCTGACTAAAACTTACTTTAACTACTGACACGAAAACTACAAAAAAATAAAAGTACTTTGTCTGACTAAAATTCGCTTGTACTACTGGTGCTAAAACTACTAATTCTAAAATTCTAAAATTCTGCAAAAAAAGCCTGACTAAAACTCACTTGTACTACTGTTACTGAAACTACACGAATTAAAATCATTTCTGACTGAAATTAAACAAATTGTAAAATAAACAGACTGACTATAAATCACTTGTACTACTGACACTGAAACTATACAATTTTTTAATAATTATGTCTGACTATAACAGTTCTTTACTACTGTCATTAAAATTAAAATTTACATTTACTGCTAATACTAAACTATAAATATCGAAATTATTATGTCTGACTAAAAATGTCCTTTACTACTGTCACTATATCTATACACAGAAAAAACGCTGAGTAAATTTTGTTGCGGGTAATTTTCACCAATGCTAATTCACATAGACGGTGGCGCCCTCAACTAGGATAAAATTTGTTGCAGGTAATTTTTATACCGATTTTGGGGTAAAAATTCTACTTTTTTTTCGTGTGTATGAATTATAGTTTTGTCTGACTATAACCGTCGTTTACTACTGATACTAAAATCAAATCAACTAAAAATCATTCTGTCTGACTATAACAGCCCGTTACTACTATCACTAAAAATTAAACTCCGGCTTTTAGTACAATTTTTCTGTCTCTAACATTCTCACGGTCATTATTATAGTATAAAAAAATCAGCAAAAAATACCAGTCTCTTTAAATTCTCTTTTAATGAGCATAAAACTCAATATTTCCAGGACAATGTTAAGTTTATGCTTACATAAAGGAAGTCAAAGAATGTTGCAAAATCCTTTTTGAACTCGCGCAAGTACTTTGGACTAAAGAATAAAGGAACTTTCAGATAATTAAGTATGTCGCAAGTCACAACTTGTCCGAAACTCGTAATTGTGTTTTATAAAGGGGTCCCGAGTGAGTCTTTGGTCTTGTTACTTTCTTAACAGCGATCAGAGAAGTGCAAGAATGGAGGAAGGGAGGGAGGTGTGAAACATTGGAGATGCCACGCTACAACCTCATTAAAACGAACGACTCTTGCCAACGTCGAATATCGCACCAAAACAAGCGCGACTTTAAACAAACTTCCACTTGTCTTGTTATAGTAGTTCACTATAAGATGAGAATTATTATCAGACCAAAATCAATTCCAATTTGTTTAGATAATCACATTTATTGCATTTAATTAATTTACCCAGAGAACTATTTGAAAATGTAAATTAAAATCGAGTTTATGCTAATAAATTGTCATAAAAGAATTCTGTGTAGAAATATTTGACGTTTCTATAAAGTAACGGTACTGTTTTAATATTTTCTATATGGTCGCTGCATAGTTGAAATATACCGCAACCAGTTACAAATGTAACGCTACGACGAACAAGTTTCTAAATACTTAAATTAAATGAAAATTGTCTAGTTTCTAGATAGTTGAACTATTTAGAAACTATCTAGTTTCTAGATAGTTGAACTATTTGAAAACTATCTAGTTTCTAGATAGTTTAACTATATGGAAACTATCTACTTTCTAGATAGTGAAACTGTTTAGATACTACATGGAAACTACATACTTTGTAGATAGTTGAACTGCTTGGAAACTATATGGAAACTATCTGCTTTGTAGATAGGAGAACTATATGGAAACTATCTACTTTCTAGATAATTAAACTGTTTAGATATTACATGGAAACTACATACTTTCTAGATAGTTGAACTGCTTGAAAACTGTATGGAAACTATCTACTTTCTAGATCGTTAAACTGTTTAGATACTACATGGAAACTACATACTTTCTAGATACTTGAACTGCTTGGAAACTATATGGAAACTATCTACTTTGTAGATAGGAGAACTATATGAAAACTATCTACTTTCCAGGTAGTTGAACTGCTTGGAAACTATATGGAAACTATCTACTTTGTAGATAGTAGAACTATATGGAAACTATCTAGTTTTTGGATAGTTTATTTATATGAAAACTATCTAGTTTCTGGATAGTTTAAATATATGAAAACTATTTAGTTTCTCAATAGTTGAACTTTGTGGAATCTATCCAATGCATCTACAAATTATTTAAAATAGTTTTAAAATAGGTTTTCTAGACAAAATCTAGTCTCTCAATAAAAAAAGTTTATACAGTAACATTATAAATATTTTCAACAGTATCGAAATAGTCTACCAAGAAATTTTTCCACACGGAGTAAAAAATAAAATTTTCCACCAGGAATATGGAAACATAAATTGATAATTGATTAAAAAAAAAAAAAAATTAGAGGAAAATGTGCTGACCATCGACAATTATGTATATACATTTTTATATCAAAGCCACACACGTCGTTATATAGTACTTTTGTTAAATTAAACCAGCTTTGTTTGTCAAAGTATTGTGACCTCCATTAACATTGATTGATGGTGTGTGACAATTAAATGACAAGCTCTGCATGAAAATAAACCACGGAAAAAAAACACAAAATTGAAATAAATTTCACCCTCCCCCCAAAAAAAACCGGTTCTGGAACGAGACAAGATTTTTAAAAATTCATTTCACATCTAGACACTTGTCATTTTTAACTATAATAAAACAGTACATAAAAATTTTTTTTTGCACATAATTTTTGCATGTTGAGAAAAGAAAATATAATATTCAAATAACATATATATATATATATCCCTCTTTAGAGTCAGAGAAATATAATTTTTAAAGGTATTCAGTATTTTTTTTTCATCTCCAAGATTTATAGCTGATGATACTATATATATATATATATATATATATATATACACAGCAGTACAATATATATTCCCGCAAGTTTCAGTAAAATTTGTTCCCACTCGAAAACGATTTATGGGCACACAGATTTCCGAATATAACAGATTGATCTAATTTTAAGGGGTTGTTCTCTCTCACGAGAATTTATTTCATTTTTTCTATTTATTTTTTTTTTTAAATTGAAAAATAACTTCCTTATTTGCCTATTATTTCACACCTACAACGAAATAATCTAAACGAAGCGAAATTAATAATTAATTAATGAAATTATTTTATTTACACAAAATTCTATTAGGAAAATTTTTTTTAACTTTCCGTCTAGTCAAAAAACAATTTATTTGATTGAAGTAATCATTTACCTGACTATTATCAAATAGTTACTTTTACATGAAAAAGAAAAGATTTACTTGAAACAGCGAAACGTTTCACTATATTAGTTTTACTTATTCCAGTTAAGTATTTCGCTGTTCTAGTAAAACCTTTCGCTGTTTCAGGGAAATAATTTTTTCCGTAAACGAAATAATTTTTATTTGAATTAAATAAACTATATTTATTTGATTTTTATATTTGAAACAAATGCCATTTAATTGACTCAAATAAATTTTTTCTTTTAGTGTAACATAACAAATAAATACTGAAGTTCATTTTTACTTCTTAATTTAAATTGCAACAAACTAAATTATTAAAAAAAAAAAATAAATAAATTACTTCCTTTATTAAAATTCCAATAACGTTTCGTTAAAAAAAAAAATAAACAAGTTAAAAAAAAAGCTATAAATTTTTTTTCGGAAAACAATTAAAATATTCACCCCGCTTTTAAAAATGAAAGCTTTTCATTTATACCCTCGACCACAAATTATTATCGGGGAAAAAAAAAAACAAATCTGTTCTTCCTCTCTTGTTAAAGTTTCAATTCTCCTTGAAAAAGTTATATCTCAATATAGAATTGGTTGTTGTGCCAATGGGGTGAGGGTTGACATGAATGAATTTTTAAATGGATGGAAAAGCAATGGATGACGAACGTGCGAGACAAAAAAAAAAAAAAAAAAAAAAAAAAATTTCGGAAGTAACATGTCTCTTGGACAAATTGAACAAATCGCATATAGTGGCGCAACAATTAGCTAATGCATCGAGGCGTGTGGCTACAGATACGGATTTTACGAGTTTCACCCTCCCCGAGGAAACTCCGAGTTTTTCTCTCTCTCTCTCTCACTCTCTCGCTGAGTTAAACTCCCCCAATAATTGCAGACCATAAAGCGCGATTTCCCCATTCCATCAGTAAAAAAAAAAAAAAAAATACAGCACGAATACTATACACCCAGTGCAGTTGGAAAGTGACAGAAAGCCTGTCCCCCCACCTTGCCCCCCTCATATTGGCACGTCTCCAGTTTCGCAATGCGCGAGTCCGGAAAATTTCTCGTTTTTTTTTTTCTTTTTTTTTTTTTTGCAACTCGTTTTTTCATCGTCACATTCAGGAGAAAATCGAGCCGCTCATACAGGCGACAGAAAGGTTTTATTAGCACGCGCCGGATATATCTCGTGACGACAGATTGTCAGGACGAAAGTTTGATCCGGACCAATAATAAAAAGAGTACTTTTATTTCTCTATTTAAAAAAATCTCTGGTTGTTAAAAAAAAAAAATCTGATTTAAATTTTGCCATTTCGTAATAAATATAACAATATTTTTAATTTTTTAATAAATTATTCAAATTTTTTTCTTTTGGTTCAAAATTTTTTAATTAAAAAAGCAAAAAATATTTACTTTGAATTATTTTCAAATGACAAAATTTCGTTTTTTTTTTAATGCAAATAAATGAAAAATTTCAACAAATATTTTTCTAAATAAAATGCACGATACTTTCAAAAAGATATATAAAACTCGTCTCTCGTTCGCAAATGTTTGTTCAGTTTGTAGAACACAGTAAATTACAATACGTGTTAGCTATTTTTCCCGGAAAAAGTGTAATATTACTTTTTCATTCTCCAACCTGGAATTCTCAGTAAGAATCGTAAAATGAAATGGAAAATCAATTCTGAAACTTGGCTATATTTAAAATCATTTGTATTAAGAGAATTAAGATATATCCTTTATAAATTCTTTTTATACACTGCAATAATTAGAATATAATTATTATTATAATCATTTAAAATAATACAGTATAAAATAATTTTATAAAGCTAATAATAAATTCAAAAAGATTATATATAATAGAAAATAAATTTGTTGCTACAGCTAATAATTACAACAAAGCGACAAAAACTGATCAATGCTAGCATAAGACGATAAAAATACTTGACCCAATTATTATCAGATTCATATTATCGATTTTTAATAAGATTATATTTTTGTTTTATTTTTGCATACAGCAAACGATAATAAAAAAAAAGCCAAAAATTAATTATATAAAAAAATTCTAATTTCTTTTTTTTCTAAATATTTACGAAAATACAATTAATTTTCATAGTACGTATATTATAATTGGTGTTTCAAAAGTGAATTTGTATTGTGACGGTTTTACTGTCAAGCACAAAAGCGCTTGTGATGATCTGAGAGTGGTTTCTGTGGTTTTGGCACTGAATTCAACAACAATTTCAAATTACAATCATGATTCAATACTAAAAGCGGATATTGGAAAATAATTGATTAATCTCCACATTATGATTAATAACCAAAAAAAAAAAAATGCGAAAATGAGATTTCCAATGATAATACAAAATTATAGAGACAATCTTTGAGCCAAAAAGCACTCAATTATAATAGCGTATATAATTCAATAAATTCAAACACAAAATAGAATTATATTATGCAACAATTTTAGAATAAATTTACTTTCAGATTAGAATTTAATTTTAATAAATAATTTAAGATAGTGAATTTAATTAAAGGCAAAATTTAAATTAATATAAAATAAAGAATAAATTCCTTATAAAATTAATTACAAATGGAATTAAATTAAAAAATGATTAAAATCATAATTTGGAGATTTAAAATATTCAAAAATTGCTATTTTTCCAATATCGACAAGAATTTCAAAAGACAAGAAACAAAAATAAAACTTAGTCATGATCTTTTCACTGTTGTCACGAACAATTTGAATATAAAAGAAATTTGATTCGAAATTAGTCATTTTTTTTTCTATTAAAATTATAACAATCGCGGTCAGAATTCTTTCAACGTCGCCTTATATCAAACGAATATCACATTGATATTTCGCGTGATCAACTGTCTATCATGTGTCACGCGACAATTTGTTTTTATGTTTTCGTATATATCTGTATAAGTGTTTCTCGGTCACAGTCGTAAAAATCTTCGTGAAAATAATACGAAAGCAAATAGATTGAAAATCTTTTTTTTTAATACTAAACACTTATACATTTTATAAAGAAAATAAAATAATAAAAATTACTGAAATTTTACTAAAATTTTGTTTAGAAAACTAAATATTTTTTTTTGAATTGAAAATCGTTAATAAATATATTTACAAGAACCGAATAATATTTTTTTGCAAGTGTATTTAAAATAAATAACATTTGAATTAGTAAATAATAACATTATTAGTAACAAATATCACGAGAAATATAATTATTTATAATAAATATTACTATTTTTAATAAATATCATTAGTTCTAATAAATATAATTATTAGAAATATATATAAATAAATATAAAATAAATATAATTATTAGAAACAAATATCATTTAACGAATAATAATTATATGTTATAAAAATAATTATTTATTTAATAACAATCAAGTAACTAATTATTTGAATTAAATTCTTTTTCAATGAATAAAAATATTTTTCTATAGCAACGAAAATTTTATCTGTTTTAGTAAATTTTTTATCGGTAAAACTTAATTCTCGCATTATTTATCTTTTTTACATTAAAAAAATTTCAGTTAATTTCATTACATTTCTATTGATTTTCTTCACATGCAACAATAATTACTCTAAGCTCTAAAAACTTTCATTTAACATGTATTATTCTAGATCACTAATTAGTCTAAAATAAAAAATAAATATAATAAAAAAAACAATATCTTACCGATAACGATATAAAGGGAAAAAAATACTAATTTTATTATTCGTGCATTGAAAAAAAGGATAAAATAATTATTCTCTATTGAACAATGAAAAAAAAATTTATTTGACCCAAATAATCGGTTCCTTAACTAAATAAATTTTATGTTTATTTTATATTTATTTCTATATTTCTAATAAATAATTATTAATTATTTTTTTATATATTTATTTACAATAAATATTTATCATTTTTATAAATTAAATATTCTTTTTTCAAATAAATTCAAATACTTGACACAAATATAATAATTCGGTTCAATTAAATATTTCATTATAATCAAGTAATAAAAAATTTTGTCACTATAAACGAGGCAAAATTAGACATCAACTATATATTTTTTTTTATTAATTATTCATACTAATGCATAACTATATGAAATAGGGTAGAAAAAAAAACCCTCCGGTCACGTGATAACCCAACTGAACTACTTTCAAATCATATTCCTCTAGCTACAAATTAAATTTACCCTCAACAAGTTACATAATTCGTTTCATAAGACTATATATACACAAATCTATATATATATATATATATTTATACGAAAAAAATACTCCAGAAAAAACTTACGATTAACAGTATGTAGGACCATCGTGTCTTTGTCAAATCTCGAAACGATCTCGAAGGACGAATTTGAAAAAGCTGTCTACGTATATTATGCAAAAAGCAAATTGCGTACTGCGCAGGAAACTTAACTCATTATAATATTAGTTCTCCGAACGCAATTTATTTTTTAATTTTCTATATTATTTTATCGAAAAATCATCGTCAAATTTCATGCGCAACGTCAATGTAAAAAAAAGCGGGCTATTTAAAATAAAAAGAATTCAAATCTCACGTTCCGATTTTTTCCGCCAACCTCCGTCAAATTATAAATTTACTATATAGAATAATAGAGAGAGAGAGAGAGTGAGTGAGATGGAAGGAAGGAAAAAAATGTCAAACCGTTTTGACGATAATGAATTAGCGATGGTAAAATTGCTCTCGTTAATCGCGATTTCGTGTTCGCTTATCTCACGGACCAATGAAACCCCGAGACGTTGGGGCGTCGCGGGCGTCGCAGTGACTGGCGAGCATCGCGGGCAACCCCCTCTTTCTCACGTCTTCTATCTCTCTTCCACCTTTCCCACCCCACTCTCTCACTCTCTTGTTAATTTTTCTTCCTTCTCCCACTCTTCATTCTGTCTCACGAAACGGGATTGGCCATCTCTTTCTCTCTTTTTACCTCCATTCGTTATTCGCGGCGCACATTGGAGTAGTGGTCACGTGATTCTTTCGCTGGCCAATCAGATTTCATTCGTACGTCACCCAGAGGTTCTCAACACAAGAGAGAGAGAGAGAGAGAGCGCGCAAAAGAGAAAGAGAGAGAGAGATTTACATTCGAGGGTAGGAGGGATTGTATAAAGTCTCTCCCCCCCCCAAAAAAAAAAAGAAAAAAAAGATTTCCTGATGTGTATCCTCCACCAATGTAGGAAACGTTTACGTTGACACACACGTGACGTAAAACGTCGATCGACTTCCCTTGCACGTTTTATACTCTTATCAAAGCTTCTACAGGACTTTGCATCTCCTACATCGTGGGAATAGTAACCTTGTTAACACGAGAGAGAGAGAGAGAGAGAGAGAGAGCATCGATTAAGATTAAGTTTCTCGTTCTCTTCTTTAGAACGAAGATGGAATTTTAAATCATTTAGGATTCATCTCGAGAGGAGATTAGCTTCACTGTTAAATCAAACGCAACTGGATGATTAATTATTAGCTCGCACAAAAAAAGTTAGCGAAGATAAGGTTTTTTTTTTTTGAGAGAGAGAGAAAATTAAGTCTTAGTTTTAATAATGTAAAAGAAGTCACATTGATGAGGAAAAAAATTTTAAATCACTTAATTTCAATTATACGTCAGAAATAAAGTGAAGATAACGAGATAACCATTCTGTCTGACTGATACATGGACTCACTACTGATAAAAAAAAGTTATGATATTCGAAAAAAGTCTGACTAACACTATCTTTAATTACTCATCTTAAAATAGGAAATATAAAATATAATTAATTATTATTATTATTAATTGCTATTAATTATTTAATATAATTTAACTAATTACTACTAGTAACAGAATTAAAATTACTGATTGGAAGGTAGAGAGAATTTTAATAATCATGGCTGACCGTATGTAATTTTTACTACTGATGTGAAAAGTACAAGAATCCTGTGTCTGATCATAACTGACATTTTCTACTGATACCCAGAATAATTTCAAAATGAATAAAACTAACTAACTATGATACTAACTAGTATCATACTAAACATTACTACTAATATGATACTTTAAGACTAGTATAATACTAAGCAATACTACTAATATGATACTTTAATACTAGCATAAAACTATTATAATACTAAATAGTAATACTAGAATAATATTGAGTAGCCCTAATAGTATGATAATTTGATACTAATATAATACTGGTATAATACTGAGTAATAGTATTAGTATGCTACTATAATAATAATATTAATAATATGATATTAAGTAGTACTACTAGTATAATACTTTAATCCTAGTATAATTATAATATTTATAAAAAATATTGTCTGACTAAATCTGCTTTTTACTACTTAATAGTTAAGTCTTACTAAAATTAATAATAATAATAGTATAATGTTAAGTACTACTACTAATATAATACTAGTATATTATTAATAATCACTTCTAGTATGATACTTTAATCCTAGTATAATCATAGTATAATACTTAGTAATACTATTAGTATGATACTTTAATACTAGTATAATTATAATATTTTAAAAAGTATTGTCTGTCTAAACTTGACTTTTACTACTTAATACTAAAGTCTTACTATAACTAATAATAATAATACTTGTATGATACTAGTATGATATTAAGTAGTACTAGTAGTATGATACTTTAATACTAATATAATACTAAATGGTAATACTACTAGTATGATACTTTAATACTAATATAATACAAAATAGTAATACTACTAGTATGATACTTTAATACGAGTGTAATTCTAATATTTAGAAAAAGTATTGTCTGACTAAATCTGCTCTTTACTACTTAATAGTAAAGTTTTACTATAACTAATAATAATACTTGTATGAAACTAGTATGATATTAAGTAGTACTACTAGTATGATACTTTAATACTAATATAATACTAAATGGTAATACTACTAGTATGATACTTTAATACTAATATAATACTAATCAGTAATACTACTAGTATGATACTTTAATACGAGTGTAATTCTAATATTAAAAAAAGTATTGTCTGACTAAATCTGCCTTTCACTACTTAATTCTGAAGTCTCACTAAAACCATCTTTTTCCACTGAAACCAAAATTATAATTTTATGCCAAAATAAATTACTTCTAACTAAAACAAAAAAAAAAACATTATTCAGAACATAAAATAATTTTTCAATTCTAAAACGAGTGCAACACTTGTTATATAACAAGTGTCACGAAATGCGGAGCATTCTCATTGAGACAAAATTAAAACAAGAAAACTTGACTGAACATATATATATATATATATGCATATACAATATAGTGCACACTGTGAGAGTCGCAAAACCAGCAAGGATTACAAGAAGCATAAGGGTTGAAGGCGAACAGGAGGAGGAGGAGGAGTGGAGGGCGTTGAAAAAAAGGGACGAAAGAGAGCAGGAGTGGAAAAGCCAAGGGTATTTTCGCGAACGCCAGGAGCATTCACCAAAATGAAATTCCTCCCTGCATAACCCGGAGGCATTCATGGATGACGTGCTCTGGATAAATCAGTGGATTTCTCTTGAAAAATTGCCAACTTTTTGAGAGAATCCACGTGAGAGTGGTCAGGTTCGTGGAGTTTGGAAAATAGGCCACCTTGGATATTACATATAGGATATATACAAAAATGTCTCATCGATTATTTCTTGTAAATCCAATATATGTATATTTTCAAAATTAATCCCTTTATAATAAAACAGTCGCAGAAGTAATATTCTATTTTTCTTATATCGAAAATATTGGTATTTTAAAACTTTTAGCATTTTTTTTCTTTTTAAATATTTGACTAAATTTGCATAATTAAAAAAAAAAAATTCCGTTAGTAAAAATAAGAAAAATCAGTTAATCGATTTTATAAACCAGACAAGAACATTCCTAATTTTTTGAAAACAATTTTCAAGCGACATTTTGATGAGAGGGAGAGAGAGAGAGAGTCTTTGTCATTAAATGGAAATTTTCAACGAGATCTAATTTTAACTACACAAAGTTATAATTCACTTTTCTGTGATGAAATGGGAAACTGATTTTCACATCTTAAGAAATATATAGATATAAGGAGGACAAATTGTTAATCGCAAAAACGCAAATTTATAATCACACTTTTCTCAAGGATGGTATTAAAAATGAGTATGAGAGAGAAAATTTAAAAAAAAAATTAAATACAAAATCAGAATTAAAATTATAACTAATTATAATTAAAAATAAAATAAAAAATATTTATCTGTAATAGCTATATATTTCTCTAGAATAGAGAAAACTTTCTTTGTTTTTGTGAAAAATATCTCGGTTCCAGTGAAACTTATCGCTGTTTGAAGATTTTTTTTCTATATATTCTGCCCTATAAAAATTCTACTCTCAAAGAAGGAAAAAAATAGTAAACTAGAAATAAAAAAAAAAAATGCGTTTATAATTAGAAATTCCGTTTAATAAAATCTCCTCGCTTAAATTAAAATTCTCTAATAAAGTTAGTTGCTAATTTAAATAAAAAAAAAAATCTCCAACAAATTTTCGAAAATTCAGAGAGAATAATATACAAGAAAATAAAGAGATCTACGCATGAATTTTTTATGCTCGTCATAAAATTCTTATAAAAGCCTCATTTCAACTTGATAATTCACAATATCTAAAAAAAAAAAAAAAAGTGACTATAAAATGTGTTTATTGTACATCAAAATGTACATTGATGGGATATCGACGTCTCCGCGTGTGCGAAGCGCGCGCGCAACAATTACTGTCGAACAATTTTATTTGTCAGATATTGCATACGTATTTGTGTATATACGAAATACATGGGGAATAGATCGCGAGAATTCGCGAGCCAGAGAGAGAGAGAGAGAGAGAGAGAGAGAGAGAGAGAGACAATGGACATCCAGGGAAAATTTACGATCCGCCAGGGTGACTTCGTGCAGAGCGACATTAAACGCAGAACCTCGGCAATGTTGAACCTCGAGTCCCTGCTGGAGAGGACGACAATTGGTGCATAATAATCTACATAAATCACGACCTGGCATTCGCATACGTCGTACCGAATCATTGCTATCGTTCAGCGCGACACGAATTTCGAGAAATTGTCTACGCTAATTCACAGCTCAAAACAAAAAAAAAAGAAAAAAAAAGAGATGAGAGGCAACATTTGCTTGATAATAATCTACCAACTCACTGACATTTCAAATTCAGTTTAAATTTATCGCTCTTTTTTTTATGAAAAAAAAAAAAAATCCGACATATAATTTTCCACAAATGAATACGAATATTTTTCATTCGCAACACATCTTTTATTGACAAGAGTTCGATGTTTTTATTTTTCCAGAAACTTTATTCTATTTTTTTTTCATTATTAAATTCTTTCAAACACGTATGTCGAAAAGTTCAACATTTAATTATAGAAAATATGTATATAACAATATTCCTGGTTTTTTTTAAAGCTTGAAGCTTGAAATTAAATTTTTGTTTACATTTAATATTTTCTGGGCAAAAAATAAAAAAAAAAATGTTGATTGGCGAACGTTTCCAATAATGTGCGCGATGGGAATTAAATTTTAAATGGCTGTTGTTATAAAAGGATTTATTGTTGAACGTTCAAGGTGGCTTTTATTATTCAAAAAATAAAAATTGTGCTTTTAGTAATATTTACTCTATATTTCCATGTAAATAATAAAAAAATTTAGTTTTCACCTTTTTTCTTTTTTAATAAAAAAAAATCATTTCACAATTAATAAAATTAAAAAAGTTTCATTTTTACATAAAAACAAAGGCAAGAAATTTTATTTCACTTTTTTTAGAAAATAAAATTTAAAAAAATATTGGGATTTAAAGTTCATAGATTAGAGTAACATTTATTTTTTTCAGATATTATATAAAGAGGAAGTACTGAGAAGTTGAAAAGCCAGGAGAGTGAGAGGCGAATTTTCAAATATGAGAGGAGAACTACTATCATTTCAGAGATGGAAAGTATGTCGCATTAATTAAAGCTTACGCCGCGAGCGTATAAGTCGCGCCAGATCGTTTTCAACTCTAACGTTTTTGCAGTAGAAAAGCTTAATTATTTCTTTTGAGCCCTTATAATTTATCATTCGCGCGTTATACCTACTCATAAATGAGCAAAATCAAATAAATCATCTTATTTCTTTTACAATTTCTTTACAAAAAGCAAAAGAAAAAAAAATAACTAATTTTTTTATTATAAATGCAAAATAAAAAAATTTACATTTATTGCAAACACTTTTTTGAAAAAAAAAATGTCTCTGATGTTTTTAAATTGAAATACAAAAGTGTACAAACAGAAAATCTTTATTAAACGGGAAAATTGTTGAAACGCAAAAGAAGAGATAAGTAAATATGTCACTCTGCTACTCTTGTGTACTTAAGTACTTAATACTTTTCGCATGAAAAAATTCTCGAAACTATTTGCCATTCAAATTTACGAGTTTTATTGGAAAGAAAGAACTAACAACGCAACGTCACACTTTTTTTTTTTTTTTTTTCGCCAACGACTAACGAAATCATTTTTCGCACCAGTCCGCGCACTCCTTTTTTTTCAACTTTTTATTCACCTAGAATTTTTATTTAAAAATAACGATTCTCTATATAGATAAAAAAAATTTTCCCTCTGATGGAAACTTTTAACAAACGCAGGATAAAAAAAAAATTTTTTGTTTTTGAATGAAACAAAAAACAAATTTGCAAACTGACTATAAAATAGCCTTTTAGTTAAAAAAAAACTATTTTTTTTTATCCAAAATTTTCAAATTAAAAAGTGACATTATTTATTTAAATATTTTTAATAAATTGACATGTCACATAATTAATTATAAAACGAATAATATCGAAATAAAAGCTCATATAACTAAAACAAAATTCAAGTTTCAAATTAACTTTTAACACACGTTGAATGACAACTTTTGACAACATTTAATTAGTTAGAATATTACAATAACTTTGCGATAGAAAAGCTATTTTAATTAATAATATAAATAAATCAGTATGTATATAATTTTAATTAAAATTTTAATTAAAATTAATATTTTTAAATAAAATTCATAATTTTAATATTGAACTGAACATTTAAAAATGATATCATTTTTTTTTTTTCAATAAAATGTTAAAAACACCAAAACAGGAAATACGTTTTCACTACGGGAGTTCCGGAAATGCAGTGAAAAGAACAACGCGAGAAGAATGGTCAACTTACTGACTACTAGGGACGAACCATTCTGCCCTGGAGCAATTTCCGTTCTCGAATTGAAATGTTATTACGTTAGCGACATATTCCGGTTTGCCTTTCCTCCCTCCAATATGGTAGATTCGAGGAAAACTAAATTCATGAGGCTTGACGAATAAAAAAAAAAGTCTAGTATTACTAAACGACACGAAAATAGAAAAAAAAACAAATTAAAATAAATATAGAGAGGAGAAAAAAAGAAATTCGCTCTCAAAAAAAGAGAGAACGCATCACACGCATTTCAAAATGTACCCATAAATTGTACACCCAATTATACACCCCAAGAAATGTTTTACTTGAACCAAATAAAATATATATTTGAGGTAAATAAATGTATTTCAGAGTCAAATAAATATTTATTTATTTCAAATAAATTTTGTCACAAATAAAATATTTATATTTAAATCGAAAAACAATTTATTTGCAATAAATATTTATTTAAATAAAATCAAATTTATTTGCAACAAATACTTTCTCATTACGATGAGAATATGTAAAAAGAAGAAATTTTCCTAAAATATAATGCGATAAGTAGAAAAAACAATGAATAGTCAGACCGCAGGATCAGAAAAATACCTATATATTAAAATAAATAAATTTTAATTATTCTTTATTTTCCCCCAACTATTTGGTTTATAAATCTAAAGAAGATATTGATTTTGAATTAAATAAACGATAATAAATGATCCTTTAATACACTCAATTATACACCCTAAGAAATGTTTTACTTGAACCAAATAAAATATATATTTGAGGTAAATAAATGTATTTCAGAGCCAAATAAATATTTATTTATTTCAAATAAATTTTGTCATAAATAAAATATTTATATTTAAATCGAAAAAAAATTGATTTGCAATCAATAAATATTTATTTAAATCATTTCAAATTTATTTGCAACAAATACTTTCTCATTACGATGAAAATGTAAAAAGAAGAAATTTTCCTAAAATATAATAGAAAAAACAATGAATAGTCAGACCGCAGGATCAGAAAAATACCTATAACCTAAAATAAATAAATTTTAATTATTCTTTATTTTTCCCCCAACTATTTGGTTTATAAATCTAAAGAAGATATTGATTTTGAATTAAAGAAACGATAATAAATGATACTTTAAATCACTCAATTCACCATTATTTGCAAGCTCAAATGTCTTCCCATTCTCTGTCGAGGATCTCGATCCCTATACTAGAAGCCGAATTACGCGAAGTAATCCCGTTCAGAGGCATTAATTAGCTTCCAATTCCCATTGCTATTAATCCTCCGCTTTCCCTCAGCAACTCTTACACAATGTAGAGAATTCCACGCACGTGCTTTTCTAGACGTTAATTTTGCTAAAAGTTCTTTGTTTCTTAATTCATTTTGAAACGCTATTTATTCGAAGCTTTAAATTTTCATTTTCCACTTGAATATTTATATATTATCCTTTTTATCATACTCAAAAAGAAAAAAAAAATTTAAATATAATAAAAAATTTATATAATAGAAAAATATATTTAAACACAGAAAATTAAAAGGCATTAAAATAAGCTGTAACGCTTATTATTTTAATCCAATTTTATTTATTTTAATACCAAAATGGATTAAAATAAGCAAAATAAATTGGATTAAAATAATTGCAGCTTATTTTAATGCCTTTTAATTTTCTGTGAATATAATAAAAAAGTATTTAATAATAAAATTAACGTCTTAAATAGAAAATTTGTGCATAAAAAAAATCATCTCGTCAAATAGAAAAAAAAATGGAGAGAATAAACCTTCGTTAAGTTTTGCCTGCGATTTTCATTTTTTTTTTTTTTTTTTTTTTTTTTGCCCGAGAAAGATACTGGGGAAAAAATGTGAATGAAAAAAAGAACTCATCGGACGGATAAAGACTGAGGACATTTTCTGAATGCGCTTAATTGCAAATAGTTTCATTTTACAAAGAGACCAAGTATTCTGACAAGTCGAGGATGCGGAAGTAATTAAAAACGTGACAAAGAAGCGTTAAGACAGAGAAGCAGTCAAACATTCCATCAGTATTAAATAAATTTTGCTTTTTAAACAAATTCCATCTCTTTTACATATCAAAATATACTGGGAAACCACCCAAAAAAAAACATTTTTTTCACAATCGACTTTTTCTATAAAAACCAATAATAAATTCAAAAAAAAATTTTAATTATTAATTATTATATTAATAATAGTAATATTATTAAAAAAAAACCAACAGCATTTTCGAATTTAGTCTTGCCTTTGGTGTAATTTAAAAAAAATCATAAATTCAGAACTGGAATCATAAAATAGAACTCAAACATCGATTGCTGACAAAGCAGAAACCATTAAAGCATTCCAAGTATTATATGGTCAGAGACGTGAGTCACTGCGGCCTTATAATACGAGTTTTACTGTCAGCGTTTTAAGCGCCGCGAGAACAAAATAAAATATAGAATATGATTTATTAGCGTGGTAAATAATATAGAATATAGCGCGGATATAAGACTTCGATCTTATTTTTATATATTTATTTGGCAAACGTTTATATACTCGCAGCCATATCTTGAAATCACAAATATTCAACGGTGAAGAATACAAAGGAGCCGATAAGATACCAAATAATCAAAAACTAACGTAATCGAAAAGCATCGCAAAAATCTCATTTTTAAAAGAAAATATAAATATTATTATAATATTATATAAAATATAATATAATTATATTTATATAATTTTCGATTATTTCAAATTAAAAATTGAAAAAATTAATTATTAATACATGCGAGAGAAAAATGAAGATTCAGATTCCAATATCGAGAATAATGATAAAAGTGATAATATTGATTTCAGTCACGTATATCATATTTTAAGATGAAAATTGAAGATGAGAGAGTTTGGAATATAAAAGAGATGAAGTTTTACGAGACATAAGCAGCGGGACGATTTAATTTTACAAACTTAGCACTCAACTCACAAAGTGCTCAACATGAACGACAACTACCACCCGACATCAGAAGCGATGTAAATCTGCCTTAAATTCTACTCTCGAGAAGAGAGGAGTTTGCAACTTTCGATGAAACTCATATATTACACTCAAATATCAAAAAGAAAAAATTATTTTCAAAAACTCAATTTTCGAAAAGAAATTTTCAAAAAGAAATTTTCAAAAAAAATTAATTCTAAATAAATTTTATCCTTTATTTAAGAATTAAATACCCCGCATTTTATTCTCTACCCTCAAAATGAGAATTTAATATTCTACCAAAAGAGTATCATATTTTTTTATTAGAGTTTTATTTTGAAGTACAAAAATATTTTTTTGAATTGTGTCAAACGAAAAGTTATAATTGGAGTATTTTGATACATATAGTAGCACTTCAATTTTATCAATCATGCGGAAAATTCGTATTGTGAACAGAAGCAGAATAAAAATGGAAATAGAATCATGTCAGCTTTGCACTGGAACATATCACCGGATTACAACTTAAATTGAAACCTTTTTAATAAAAAATAAAAAAAAAAAAAAAATCGAATTCACAAAGCAGAAAATATTTTACTGAAATATTCACATTGAAGAGCATATGTATATGTATATTGATTTGCAATATTAATCCCTATATATACTCAGAAAGTACTTTAATTTGAATAATAAAAAATAATTTTCCAAAATTTACCTACATTACATTTTATAGCTTACAAACTTTTCACATATAAAGGTAAATATTGAAGTAATTAATTATTAGCTAATAAATAAATTACTTGAAAGATAATTTAAAATAATTTTTTTATTTATTTTTTCAATTAATAAATCTATAAAAAATAATAATTTACTTTACTGTAGCATTATTCAAAATAATTTTTTCAGTATATTTTTAAAGACAATTTTTTTTTTTTTTTTTTTTAAATGAAAACAGTTTACAAAAACATGAAGCTTCGAAAGAGAGAGAAAGACGAGACGTTACAAGAAAAGTGACTAGGGATTAAAAGTTTATGGAGACTCCGATTGAGAAAAGTAATGAAGGGCTAGTATCGTGGGACTCCATTTTTCTTTTGATCGGACTTTTTCTAGCAACACTCGGTTTACAGAGGTAAGAACGAACTGAGGTCGATTTATTAAGATCCGAAATAGGGGAGGATCCTCTGAAGGAAAAGCTTGAAGAAGGAGCAAAAAGAGAAAGAGTGAGAGTAAGAAAAAAAAAAAAGAAGAACTTGGGGTTCACTCGAGATTTTCGCTTGACCGCTGCAAAGAACGACGACTCTCACGAAAAACGAGTTTCACTAAAAGATAACGTTTCTTTCATTGGTTTATGTCGTTAAATCAAGTTTCAATCCTTTGGTGAAAATAATAAAAAAAAAAAAAAAAAATTTTTTTTACCAGTTTAAATTAAATTGAAAGAGGTTCAAATAAAATATTATCTCTTGCTTTCCTTTCGTTATAAAATTAATTTTAAAGAAATAATATAAAAAAATAATATAAAATAATTTTTTTCTAATTTAATAAATAAAGTTAAATTGAATTCAACAATTTTTTTTACAAAATATTTAAATTTAAAAAAGTTATTTAATTTTTAACAAAATTCTATCTAAATTTTATTTACTTTTATTTTACAAATGACAAAGTTAATTTGAAAGATGTAATAAAAAAAATATTTTGAAATACAGACTTGTTTACCATAAATGGAGAGAAACATGAAAAATGATTCCGTTTTGCCCATAAAATAAAAATAGAAAATATAAATCAATAAAACACGTCTCTCATCATTCGATAAAAATAAAGTTGGAATCTTTTAAATTTGCAATATTTTTTCGAATTTCTCTATATACATTTGAAAGAACGTATTCTTAGTTAACCATTTTAATATTTAATTTAGAAAAAAGAATATATAAAACTTTTAGCAGAAGTTATAAAAATAAATTTCAAAGCACTTTCATATTGTAAAATATGAAATAAAAAAAAAAATAAAGTAGTAAAAAAAAAAAAAGTTCTATATAATACTCACTGTAAAAATAAATAAAAAGTGGATATAACAAATGTCAAAAATATGAAAAACTGTAAAGATCTATGTTGGATGACTAAAATATCTATTCCCTATATATGTGACGTGAAAATCATAAAAAATTTTATGTTTTATTACGAGACGAATATAGTTTTTCGATATTATATAGAGCTGTCGGGTTCTATTTTCTATAAGTTTTCTACGTTATATTCCTTACAATTTCAAAAATGCGATGGGTAACTGAATATAAGAACGAGTCAACAAAAAAAAAAGATGGTCTTGTAAATAAATTCGTTAAATAATATTCATTTTCCCTCCCAAAAATATATAAATGTTTTTTGGTACATATCAGAGTTATAAAGTGAAAATGTATAAATTTTGTGCAAACTTACAATATAATGATGTAATCGGCTTGAATGATTACTTACCCAATTTTTGACCTGAAATGAAAAGAGAAAAACAAAAATTAAAAAATGAATGTGAAAATGATTTTCAATTATATTTACAACAAATAAATAATTCTCACTAATAATTATTAATGACAATTATTTATTAATTATAATTATTAACTATTAATTTAATTTTTAAATTAAGTATTAATTTTTAATAGTTATAAAATTCATATTGATATTTATTTATTATAATTTATTAATATTTAAAACAAAATATTTGTTGATAAATGATGCGCATGAGAATCAAAAAAACAATAATCCTAATATAATGAAAAACACAAGTTTCAACTGATAAAAAGACTTTCAAAAAATTTCAAAGTTAAACCATTTTTGATTTTTTAAAAACATCAATAGAAAATAATATTCTAATTTGTATAAATATAAACAAATAATTTTCTATTACTTTATCTCTAAAATAACAAATAGTAATTAATTATACAATTGCATTGTAATAATTTAATTAAAAATTTGCCACTCTACTGAATTTTGCTACATTATTAAAATTCTTACAAACTTTAATGAAAGATACAATCAAGAAATAATATAAAGCAATTAAAATATTTACTTTATAAGCAAAGTGTAAGTTAAGTGAAACTCAGAAATTTTCTCAAGTTAAACAATTTCCTCAGTATTTAAACTTTTGTTGAAGAGACTACAAAATAAATAGAAGCTGATGAATTTCTCCTCTCGAGTATATATATAATTATAATTAAGAAATAAAAGCAAAAAAAAAATTAATAATTAAAGCACAAAATTGTTATATGACAAAATGAGATTGAAATAAAGTTAAAAATGAAATTGATAGATAATGTTTTATGAAGATGATTATTGTACGCTTGGACACCTACACTGTGAGAGATAGAGAGAGAGAGAGTCAATAATAAAAGCCCCTTTAATTCGTGTTGTCGTAAGATAGAATCTCGACGAATTTTCAGTCTACGTGGCGCGAACTAATGGCACCCCCGCGGTCCAGTTGTGAGACTAAATCTTGATAAACAGCCGCAAAGATTGTTAACGCTCTCCATTATTTCGCGAAGAGAGAGAGAAAGAGAGAGAGCGGCCCACACAGCTCTACTGGGAATGTTGAGAAGAACAAACCAAGAGAGCCAAAATTTGGACCAATGCCAGACTTCTGTTTTGTTCAGAGGCCATGGACAATTTCTCCAAACAGTCGTTAGATATGAATCTTTGTTTTTAGTAACATCACTATATTTTATTGTTTACTATACGCCACAATGTTATATTCAAATTAATGAAATAAATTTATCAAAAATTAATTTCAAGAACAAAAAAAATAAATTTCATTTTTAAGCACATCATTAACCAACCTTTTTTTATTTCAATAATATATAGAAAATAATTTTTTATTGTTAAATAGAAAATTAAAACTCACCGAGAAGAACGTCTTCGTCAATATCGTGGATATCAAGATCCAAATCAAGATTGACAGAACCATTTGGAAGATGATTTTTTGTGGTGAGGTCCATTTGATTTTTTTTCAATTCACAAATATCCTCCTCTTCCTCTTCAAATGAATTTGATATTATCAATTCGGCCAACAATGTCAAATACGGAGATGTGAGTGATCCTGGACTGGTGGCTCGCAGAAAACCTGGAAGCCAAGGTCCAAGGAAACTGCAGGGCACTAAAGGTACTGCACCTGCACTCACGAGGCCGCCGTTCAAAAGTTCTCCGCACAACATAGGTTATCGGAGACGCGGCTGCGATCTTCCTTCGTTCCTAATCTTGTCACACTCAAAACGTTCACTACCTGAAACAAAAACAAAGAAAAAAATTATAAAAATTTAGATCAATAATAAAAATTAATTTAATAAACAAGGTGAACAGTGTCTTCATTAAAGGGTTACGTGGCTTTGTTATATTAATCATAATTGTAAACCATTACAGCCGTTTCCATAGCAACCGTTACCATGGAAACTATTACTATATCAACCATTTCCATAACAACTGTTTCCATAGCAATGGTTTCCATAGCAACTATTACTTTAATAGTTGCTATGCAAACAGTTGTTATAGAAACAGTTGCTATGGAAACAATTACTATGGAAACAGTTACTATGGAAACAGTTACTATGGCAAAAGTTACTATGGCAAAAGTTACTATGGCAGAAGTTACTCTGGTAACAGTTAGTTACTATGGCAAAAGTTACTATAGCAAAAGTTACTATGGAAACAGTTACTATGGAAACAGTTGCTATGGAAACAATTACTATGGAAACAGTTACTATGGAAACAGTTACTATGGCAAAAGTTACTATGTCAAAAGTTACTATGGCAGAAGTTACTATGGTAACAGTTAGTTACTATGGCAAAAGTTACTATAGCAAAAGTTACTATGGAAACAGTTACTATGGAAACAGTTACTATGGCAAAAGTTACTATGGCAGAAGTTACTATGGTAACAGTTAGTTACTATGGCAAAAGTTACTATGGAAACAGTTACTATGGCAAAAGTTACTATGGCAGAAGAAACAGTTACTATGGAAACAGTTGCTATGGAAACAATTACTATGGAAACAGTTACTATGGAAACAGTTACTATGGCAAAAGTTACTATGGCAGAAGAAACAGTTACTATGGAAACAGTTGCTATGGAAACAATTACTATGGAAACAGTTACTATGGAAACAGTTACTATGGCAAAAGTTACTATGGCAAAAGTTACTATGGCAGAAGTTACTCTGGTAACAGTTAGTTACTATGGCAAAAGTTACTATAGCAAAAGTTACTATGGTAACAGTTAGTTACTATGGAAACAGTTACTTTGGAAACCGTTGCTATGGAAACAGTTACTATAGAAACAGCTACTATGCAAACAGTTACTATGGAAACCGTTGCTATGGAAACGTTTGCTATAGTTTCGACCCTGAGCCACAAAACCCTAAAAAATCATCAAAACGTCATTTTTCTATTTTCTCTTTTCTACATTTAACTCATAAATTATTTTCCACTAAAAAAAAAAATATTAAACGAAAATAATTTCGCGCATATCATAAATAATTTAGTCATATTTTGCATTCGTAAAATTATCTCCGAATTAAATTTACGTTTGTTACGTCCATTTGTATATCATTTTCATATATGATCAGGAAATTTCTCTATATTCAAAGGTAGATAATTTCCTATTCACGATATCATGCGCGATTTAACGCAGCAATAGAGAGTGAGAGAGAGAGAGTGAGAGAGAGAACTCATGGGAAATATCCATTAATGTCAATACAGCCGCTACTCGCATTTAAGGTAGGAATTT
Source organism: Leptopilina boulardi (assembly GCF_019393585.1). Classification (NCBI taxonomy): domain Eukaryota; kingdom Metazoa; phylum Arthropoda; class Insecta; order Hymenoptera; family Figitidae; genus Leptopilina; species Leptopilina boulardi. The sequence continues at coordinate 1,180,446 of NW_026137838.1, forward strand.
AGTCGAGACCCAAATCTGAAATGAAGATATCCCAGTGGGGGTCACAGTCGGAAGATTATGCGAATTCAATGGTGTTGGGAGATGTTCGGGTAATTTCGATGAAAACGACTCTCACGTGTTAGGGATTCCTATGTATATATAGTATACATATACACAACACTTGCACCTGCATCCCTAAAGTGTGTGAACTACGTGAGACGATTTTTTACATCAGGTTATATGAATTCCAATATTGAATATAGATGACGGTTGAAAAAAAAAAAAATCTTGATGAGGAAATGTGTCGAGACTGACAAGAAGGAAATTGAAATGATAATCTCTATTCTACGAGGAACATCCCCGATATTTCCCAATGGAAGTCATTTTAATTTCATGTTGAAAAGGAAATAAAAAATTTTTTTTCAACGAGTGGAGAGAAAAATAGAGAGCCGAAGTGAAATTTTGTTTCTGGAATCTAAAAATTAAAATTGAGTATAAATGTATTAGATTCGCAGGAAAACCTGTGGAATAGTTAGAAACTCATCTGTTATATCATTTCAAGACTAAATTAACATATTTTACATTACAAAACGAAATTTTTGATTCTTGAGAAATTTAGAATGCCAGTCACTTGATCTCTCTCTCTCTATATATGTACAGAAGAACATACACCGTTTTTATGGACAACTTTTATGCACAAAAATTCTAGACATTTTCCACTATAGTTTTATATGGCCATTTGTCTGAATATATACCACATGACCTACATACATATACATAAATTTTTTTTTTTTTTGCAACCTTTTTCAAAAAGTTCATTCACCTTTTCCCCATTTTTTTTTTCGATTTCGTTTCTCTCTTTTATTGTCTTTTTTTCCCTCGATTTCAGTTATAACGAACGCGTATATAGGAAAATGTTGCTACACTGCAATAGCAATACTGAATATACAGGTTCCTTGGAAACGGTGGAGTCCCGGACTTGATGCAAGGTTCCTTCGACCGTAGAGCAGGAGCGCACGGTAGACGTGCGGGCGCCATCAAACTCCTCCCCATCAACCCCGAATGCTTTGACCCAAGGAAACCTACTCTCTCTCTCTCTCTCCTTCTCTCTTCACGTAAATACATTTCACACCGAGAAGGTACGAGAATTGGGGTGGTCGGGGAACGCCTTTGCAAAACTCCTCTAAGCAGCGTAAAGTGCATAATAAAATAAAAGAAATTTTCGAGTCCCAAAAAGAAGGAAAAAAAAGGTATAATACAACCCGTTAAGATTATATGGCTTCTCTCATTTTACAAAATTTAAAAACAGAAAAATAAGCATCCCTTATACCTTCAAGTTTTGCCTTTTAGAAACTCTCGAGAACAGCTGACAGCTTCATCAGAGAGGTGAATTTTCCTTTTTTACATTTTTACGCCCTCTTGCGCAACGTGAAAAGAAATTTATTCCAAGTGTCCAGTGCAAATGTCTACAAAAATAAGTTTTCTGATTTCTTAACTTTTTACTTCTTTTTTTTTTACTATTCCATCAAAAACAATAAATTTCGAATTATCTTACAAAAAAAAAGATCTTGACACTATCTTAAACAAATCAAGCTATAGTGGAATTTCCTCAAAGTTACAAAAATCCTTTGCAGACAATATAAAGTCGATATCAGGCAGAGAATCGAAAGCTTTCACACTATCAAAAGTCGAAACGTATATAATGGAAAGCAGGATCGAACCATTCCTTCTGGTTCGTAAATCGACCATTTCTTGGATCTATTCCATTTACCTGGTTGCTATCCTATATATATATATATATATAAAAAAAGAGAGTGAGATCTCTAAAGCTCCCCTGCCAAGATGAAAAGAGAGTATAGTAAGTTAGAGGAGAAAAGAAAAATCGAACGAAAGGTGCGAGAAACAAAACGAAAAAAGAATCAAAAAAAAACGTGAACAAAGATGAGACAACAACAAAAAAAAAAAGGTATCTAGATCAATTCCATTTTCAGACATTGTGCCATCTTAAGCCCACCGCGGATCAGTAAAGGACGAAGAGACGTAATTTACTGGTTTCTCCTTCCTTCCCACATATACGACCCTATTGTCTTGGTTCCCGTCGTATTGGCAAAGCTCGTAAAGCCCTGCAAACTCGATGTAATTGTATCCCCAGCGCCCTTCGACAAAATGAGATTTTACTTTTACACCGTGCTTACCACTTGGTCATCTGGCAAAGGCACTCACGTAAAAAGGACATTAAATCCTTCTGCAACCGTCTTCAATCTTTGAAAATTAAGATTTAATTTCAACTCAAGCAGAAAGGTCCACAGATTTCTTAAGATTTACAGTAATTAGTGTTTTTCACTGATTAAAACCATTTTCCAATTCCGTTAAACAGTGTATATGTTATAAATATAATTCTACAGTGGTAATTAAATAATAATAAACGCCTACACAAAATTTTAGCACTGCATGATTATCCCATAAAAATCAATTTGAATTTTCATTTTAAATAATTTTATTAACGAATAATTATTTTCCGAATTAAAATTTGATAGGATTTTTTTTTAAACGCATTTTTATTAAACAGAATTCTTAAACAGCCGAATTTTTATTTATCCGAAATTGAAAATAGCCTAACACGCAATCGGCAGAAAGATTACGGCGCTATTTTTAAAATTCACCAATCACAATTTTCTTAACAATTGTTCTGATTAGTCAATTTTAAAAATCGCGCCGAAATCATTCTGCCGATTGCGTGTTCGGCTATTTTCTATTTCGGACAAATAAAAATTCGTCTCTTTGATAATTCTATTAAATAAAAATTCGTTTAAAAAGAAATAGTAAATAATTATAATAATAAAACTAATAAAAATAATAAACCCGATTTTAAAAACCATACTGACTTTTAACAAAAATTGATAATCAATTTTGAATTAAACTTTTCTGATGGTTTTCTTTTTTTAAATATATATATATCGGCAATTGCTTTATAGTATTTTTCAGTTGAAAACTTTCGATCCTGAAATGGGGTTTCTTGAACGAAAACTTTTTTAATTCTAGTGTTAGAAAAGGAATAAGTTTTGCTAGGAGCGATGATAATTTTTTGGCTCGATTTACTTTAGAATGAAAGTGTTTTTTCGCTGATAAATGTTTGCTCTTGAAAACTCTTGAGAAAAAAAAGTTTCTTTTAGCAAACTTTAATTTTCCCGGTACGAAAATTACATGTTCTTTGAACGCGAGATCGTTCAAACAATCTTTGTTTGTTTTGTTTCCTCGTGGAGAAAGCTTTTTAGTCCTTTCGTTTATAAAAATTTTCAAAGTGTCGGAAACAAATTTTTCTCTATATAGAAACATGTTATATGAGATCCTGATCAATTGTCCGGATGTATGTATGTGTGTGTGTGGATCCCTTTTTTGTTTAGAAAATAACATTAACAGGTTTTAATGGATTTAGATAAAATTTGGTAGTCTCATTTATCATATTAATATCTCAAATCTGAACAAAGGATTTTAAAAAATACCAAAAAAAAAAATTTTATCGTCTTTTTTCCAAAAATTTTTTTTAATCGAAAAAAATTTTAAATAGAAAAATTTAAGGTTATATATAATAAAATCGTATTCCTTACATCAAGACAAATCGATCAGTATATATAAAGTACAGTTTTAATATAAATTTAAAGAATTAATGAAAGTTAAAAAATCAAAAAATTCACATTTTGGCTATAAAATTTTGTGATTATTTAAATTTAATAATACAGATGAAATAATTGTATTCCTAACACGAAAACGAATCGATTGGTATATATAAAATTTATATTTGAGGTAAATTTAATAAATTAATGAAAGTTAAAAAATCGAAAATACACATTTTAGCTAAAAAATTTTATATTCATTTAAATTCAAGTTTAAATATAAAATAATTGTGTTCCTTGTTTAGAATGGTTCTTACCTTCAAACAACACAAATTACCTTCAAAAAAACCTACCAATTGAACATAAATTGCAAGAGAATAAGAATAATCTATTTTATTTGATTTTTTTTAGAAAAAACGTGTCTAACAAAATATTTACTTGTAATACTACTGAGTAATACTACTGAGTGATACTACTAAGAAAACTTCAAACATTTAGAATGTCTGGCTAAGTATTTACTTGTATTACTAACAAAATTTGCAAACCCGTCCAACTAAATATTAACTTGTACTACTGACAATATTGTACTACTACTTGTACTACTGCTGACTAATACTACTGAGTCATACTACTGAGAAAATTTCAACTATTAGAATGTCTGGCTAAATATTTATTTGAACCACTGAATAAATTTTGAAGTGCTTTAAAAGCTTGACACAAGGTCAAGGTCAAGTCAAGGTCGTTCAAGGTCATTTGAAGGTCAAGTCAAGGTCATTCAAGGTCATTCAAGGTCGTTTGAAGGTCAAATCAAGAATGTCTGACTAAATATTTACTTGCATTACTAACAAAATTGCAAACCCGTCCAACTAAATATTAACTTGTACTACTGACAATATTGTACTACTACTTGTATTACTGCTGAGTAATACTACTGAGTAATACTACTGAGAAAATTTCAAACAATCAGAATGTCTGACTAAATATTTACTTGTATTACTAACAAAATTGCAAACCCGTCCAACTAAATATTAACTTGTACTACTGACAATATTGTACTACTACTTGTACTACTGCTGGCTAATACTACTGACCGTCCAACTAAATATTAACTTGTACTACTGACAATATTCTACTGCTACTTGTACTACTGCTGACTAATACTACTGAAGCTACAAGGTCAAGGTCGTTCAAGGTCATTTGAAGGTCAAGTCAAGGTCATTCAAGGTCATTTGAAGGTCAAGTCAAGGTCATTCAAGGTCGTTTGAAGGTCAAATCAAGAATGTCTGACTAAATATTTACTTGTATTACTAACAAAATTGCAAACCCGTCCAACTAAATATTTACTTGTACTACTGACAATTTTGTACTACTACTTGTACTTCTGCTGACTAATACTACTGAGTGATACTACTGAGGAAATTTCAAACATTTAGAATGTCTGGCTAAATATTTATTTAAACCACTCAAAAAATTTAGAAGTGTTTTAAAAGTATGACTCAAGGTCAAGGTCAAGTCAAGGTCATTTGAAGTTCAAGTCAAGATCATTTCTTGCATTAAAACGAATTGATATAATTGTAAATAATTATAAATTATATATTATTTTTCATTAATATTTTGAAATTTCGGTTAAAATATGAAGTTTTGATTTTTTAACTTTTATTAATTCTTTAAATTTAACTCAAATGTATAGGTACTTAAATGTTTATATTATTATATTATTTTTGTATGTTTATTTCAATGTTAATGTTTTCTCCACGAGGAAGCAAATTTTTTTGCTGATCGTAAAGTGGAAGCAAAATGTTCATGTAATGAACATCTGAATTTACAACTTTTTTTTTTGTATTATTTCCTCAAAACATCATTTCACGTTTAATCTGAAATAATGATTATATAACATAGCCCTGGAGCAATATTCATTCAGCATCAACGTCAAGTATATATATATAGAAACGATAAAAAGGATAATAAACATAAAAATAATCTTTAGAAACAGATTTGATATACGAAATCATAATATAAGGAGATTTTTTTATGACCAGAAGATTGTCTCTAAAAGAAAATAATTATAAGGAATAAAAGTTTTCTTTAACCGCACCAATGAAAATGGAAATTCTATATTGGGCATTTTCAATCCCTAGTACCATTCTGAAGTGTGATATCAGTTATTTGAATGAGCGAGTTTCATGTGAGACTGAATAAACAAATGGCAGATTACGTCAAAACAGATTGGATGTGGTGTTTGCTCGCTAGTGAGTATTTACTCGAGTGGTTAGGGGTGCATGTTCAGAATATCCATTTTACAATTTATATACAAGCAATGCCAATGGAAATGAATAGATATTGTCAGGAATAATTCGATATGTGATAGACAAACTATACATATATTTGAAACACGATTATTACAGTATACGTATAGAAGAGGAAAGTGCATCTGATGCATATACATCGCGATACCGGAAAATTTAAATTGCAACGTTTCTTTAAAATATATCGAGAGGATTATTTATCGATTATATTTATGATAAATATTGATGATAACAAAATATTCATTTCAATAAATTGCCTCGTAATCTATATGCTCATTGCTTTTCTTTCATAAAATATTCATTTTTTTTTTGCTAAAATACTACTAAACTGATTACTAAAAAATACTAGAAATTATTAAAAATTACTAAAAACTGTTTTCCCATATCTTTTTTGATTAATTAAAAATTAAAATTCAAAAAGGAAAAAAAAATACATAGATAAAGCTGTGTATAACGATTTGTAATTAACTTGTATGGAAAGTTTGGGACTTTAATCTGTATCTAATTAGTTGGGGCCACCCTCCCAATTGATTTCCCCTCATATCTGAATCAGGCCGAAGTTTCCAAACATACACGAACTCCTAGTTGATCGTAAATTACAATATGTCATTCCTAACCACAATTCAATACCCCCTCCCCCCTCACGCCAATATCAGCGCTCATGCAGTAGGTTCAGGTAAAAGGTTCGAAGCCAGTAATAGAGGGTGCAAGGGTCAGGGCAGAGCAGGTTGATTGATCGTACGTCGGGCGCCAGTCTACTTGGCGCCATTCAGTGTTTCTCAACTGTTTTTAACCCCAAACATTGTTTGTTTAAATTTAAAAAAAAACAACCTTTCACTACATAAAACAAATGAATACCAAACCAGGAACTAATTTTGTTTAGTCGCTACAAAAAAATCTGTATTGCACAACATATTTGTTCCAATTTTTCAGTTACAACAAAATTTGTATTGTCACCAACAAATATATTGTTAGTACAAATATATTGTTACTAAGGAATTACTACAACAAAACTAAACAAAATTTGTTACTTCCATTTTTCCCTTCTAATATCACTTTTCAAAATTATGTAAAAATTTAAAATTCACAAATAAATTCTAAATGATATTCAAAATAATTTGGGGGAAAAAAAACTACTTTTTTTTAACGCCATACGTAAATGTGTACACTGTCCTTAATTAGAAACCCTTTGTCACTAATGAATCTTGACAAATGTAGTTAATTAAAACTATAAACATACACTCTCTCTCTTTCTCTCTCTCTACAGATATATTTGTGAAACGCTCAAAGGTTGATGATGAGTTGAAAAAGAAAAGGGGGGTTTAAAAAAAAAAATTCTTTGTCAGATTTGAGAAGCACAGAACTTAATTTGAACATAGAGACGAGAAGTAGAGGAGAAAATTAAAGTGGCAAACGTAAAAGTGGTGCGAGAGTAAAAGGAGTAGAAAAAAAAATCAAAGAGGGGCAAAAATGAAGAGAATGAGAGGCAGTGACAGTAGAGAACAACGAATGACTCTAAAGCTCTAGACCTAACCATCTCAAAGTGGTATAAGAAGAGAGAGAGAAAGAGAAAGAATGTACTTGGTCTAGTTTATGCGAGCTCTTATATGATTCCTCGAGAATGTATCTAGTAAAGGTGACCTACCACATCTCTCTTTCTATATATATATACTGTCATCTAATGACGCAGACACTCAAAATTATGTCAACCAATAGTAGTAAATTCCCAAATTATGCTCTTAAAATACATCTGCCTCTTTTTACTGCTTTTGACAAAACTACGAGAAATTGTAATTTGAGAAATTACAAAATTGAGAAAGTATCAAATTTTTTTTAATATTTTCCAATAATCAAAAAATCACATTTGAAAAACAAATTCTTTTGTTCTATAGAATGACACAAAGTCGTTTAGAAAACACATCCCAGTAATCAAAATCCCTAAAACTTAAGTTGTTTTAGAAGTTTACTATATATATACTAAAGTCTAAATCGACTCCAAAACTCGTCCTCGAAAGTTTGAAAAGTCTTTTGAGAGGGCACCTTTTGCATCTCAACTCAGAGTATAAGGCTTAGAAGAGAGAATAAAACAGAAATAATCCATGAGAGTAGTTTCAACTGAAATAACCCATGAACAATGAACCCAAGTCTGATAATTTCTGTCAGTTGTAACGTTCCTGGCCATTACTTCATGAAGCTGTTTCTCCCATTTTATGTGATATGAGAATAAAGCTGCAAAGCTCACTTATATATGTATTTAAGCTCAGGTCATGAGTCAAGAAAGAAGAAGAAGCTTTATGTTTTCTATTTTACGATGCCGGGAATTATTATTAATATTATACTCGACAATTGAGTTAAACTAAAAATAATTATTCAAACTAAATTTGATTCAAATATTCAATTACTTGACTTAGCAAATAAATATTGTACCAAATAATTTTTAGTTACATTAAACTGTATTTAAATCATTAATTTCTGTATTTAAAACTATATTTAATTGATTCAAATAAAAATTATTCAGTTCAAATAAATATTTATTTGATAATAACACAAAAAATCAAAAAGCATTAAAATAAGCTGCAACGCTTATTATTTTAATCCAATTTTGCTTATTTTAATACCAAAATGGATTAAAATAAGCAAAATTGGATTTAAATAGTGTTGCAGCTTATTTTAATGCCTTTTAATTTTCCGTGAAAGTAATCGACAAATAAATTTTTTTCATTATGTCTAAAATTATAAATTACCGAATTTTTTTTTTTTATATAAATTTACTTTCAAAAAAAGGAAATTCAAAAACTTGAAACCGCAATTAACATAGAAATTTGAAGTAATCTTTACCAGAAACACTTGGTGTACCTTTATTTAAAAGCAGAAAAGGGAAATACCCAACGAGGTACGATAAATGTGTGTGCGGTTTCATAATTATAATAATTTTCACGACACACGGATTAATGTCGCTGACGAGTGCTCTGGCAGGTCTTGAGAGATGAATTATATAACCAGGAGTAATGAATGCGATCACACCCTATATATATTCCCCTTTTATATGTGCAGTCATATAATAATTACATGCTATAAATGAAAATTCTTGTATTGACAAGTTTTTTTCGTTGAAATTACTCTTATCTCTCTCATATAAATGAATAAATGAATTTCAATTAACCACAAAATATCCCGAATAAACGAATTCGAGAATGAGAGAAGTGAAATTTAACTAGAAAATTGGACGATGAGAGTTCAGAAAAATTAATCACCAAACAGAAATAATGCCGCGCGTATACCAAAGCGATATTATCATAAATTAATTTTCCATTTATTTCTCGTTCTCCGGTACGTTATATGCGAGGCAAAGGAAATATATTGTTAAAGCAATTAAATAAAATACACTTTAATTTCCTCCTTTTATCGAAATAACAAAACGATATTTCCTAATTAATTAATTATTTCAACAATTATAAAAATATATAGTTTCAATTAATTTTCTAATTTTTAACTATGAAAGTTTGAAATTTAATTACATTTTAGAGGTTGGAGATTTGCTTAATGTTTCCAAAGTTGACTTTCGTAAGTTCGTGTCGATCGATGTATGCATATATATAGCCTTTGGTCACAAGTCAACCACAAATGTGTATGACAATAATTTCATTTCTAACAAATGGAGAATTTTGCATCAAAACATTAATGACACTATATATATGCATATGTGTAAATTAATTTCATTATATACCAAAACTCTCAAAGTTTAACTGAGTGCGGACCTTAAATAACTCCTAAAATTCTCACTTTACTTAGAATGTTCTAAAACATTTCTTAATTAAACGTCAAAATACCTTTCATAAACAGAGAAATTCCAAGGTTAAATACCACAGATGTTTTCTTTTCTTTCTTTTTAATTTCAAAGTTACGTTAATTGGCAATTTTTTAAAAAATTTTAATTAGAAAATAAAATCATTTTTTAATCAATTATCTTCTAGAAAAATAACTTATAATTTATTCAAGAAAATATTTTTTCAATTAAAATGCGACAATTAAATTATTATTAATAGAAAATTAAGCCGAAAAGGATGAGGTGAATCAAGTGGATGCAAACAAATGAAGGATGAAATTGATTAGCGTTTGGTACACGCATTATCAGAAGAGGAGAGATTGTCTCGTTCAATTCAGAATCAAAATAGCTCATTTGCTTCGTACAACAGGCTATTTGTGTGTTATAGTAGTAAGATATAATCATCGAAGGGCTTTCTCTGCGCTAGATTGTGTTTGCTTAATTGAGGTCCTAAAATCTAGGTGAATCGAGTTTCAAATTTATCAGGGAGAGAAAGTTTACTATTACCGTGGGGAATTTTCGAAGGAGCTTATATGACATTTTCAAATTAATTGAAAAATCTACTCTTTCAGAAAACAAATAGAGACACAAAATACTAAATTGTAATAATCTACAATAAATTCTCCAATTAATCTTATAAAGAAAAATTCTTTAATCTTTTGAATAATTAGAAAAAAATCCAGATAAATAATCTAAAGATACTTTTATTATAGCGAATTCTATCTGAAGAATTTCTTTTTTTTTTTTACTCTAAACCCTCTCCACATTTCACTTTTTTTCTATTGAGCTAGATAAGTTATCACTTAGCAGAAGATCAGTTGCCTTGCTCGACTTTATCGCTAGTTCCAATTCATCGTTTCCCCTGAACTAAAAATCCTCTCTCTCTCTCTCTTTTTTTTTTATATAATTTTTATTTTCTCTCTTTATCTAAATATATTTTTTTAATACAGAAATATATTCAACACTCAATAAAATTTTTGTAATTAATTTCATTTATTCACTTTTTACTACGAATTAAATTTTACTAAAAAAAATTGTTTACTACATGGAAAAAAAATTTACTTAAAACAGAGAAAGGTTTCACTAGAATAGCAAAATAAAAACAAAATAAAACTTTTGCGACTATAGCGAAACGTTTCGCTGTTCCAGGTAAATTTTTTTCCATATAATTAATATTATTACTATAATTTTTAAAAATATTTTTATAAAGAAAAATTGCCTTATTCAAAATCAAGAAATGGAGAAAAATGTTCTAGTTTCTTATCCTACTTTTTTCTCTAATCTTTTGTAGTAATCCGGCTTTTATCCAAGATATCGTGCATTCACATATATATATATATAGAATCCTAAGTGCAGAATATCTTCCAACTTAAATAAAAAGAGAAATCAAGAAAGTGATTTCGTCTTTTTTTCTTAAAAAATTTTAACATAGGCGAAAAACAATCTAATTTTCTATTAATTATATTTTACTAATTCTAAACTAAGATTATAATTAACTAATTATAGCCACTAAATTTTTTTTTATAATTACCAATAAAAATAATTAATAAACTCCCCTCGAATTCTAAAAAAAAACTCAAGAAAAACAAACTAATTTTTATATTAAATTAATTAAGTATTCATTTTACTAATTCTAAACTGTATATACTAATTAACTAATTATAACTACAACTTGTATTACTAACAAAATTGCAAACCCGTCCAACTAAATATTAACTTGTACTACTGACAATATTGTACTACTACTTGTACTACTGCTGAGTAATACTACTGAGAAAATTTCAAAATTTAGAATGTCTGGCTATATATTTATTAAAACCACTACTGCATGACTCAAGGTCAAGGTCAAGTCAAGGTCGTTCAAGGTCATTTGAAGGTCAAGTCAAGGTCATTCAAGGTCATTTGAAGGTCAAGTCAAGGTCATTCAAGGTCGTTTGAAGGTCAAATCAAGAATGTCTGACTAAATATTTACTTGTATTACTAACAAAATTGCAAACCCGTCTAACTAAATATTTACTTGTACTACTGCTGAGTAATACTACTGAGAAAATTGTACTACTGCTGAGTAATACTACTGAGAAAATTGTACTACTGCTGAGTAACACTACTGAGAAAATTGAACTACTGCTGAGAAATACTACTGAGAAATTTGTACTACTGCTGAGTAACACTACTGAGAAAATTGAACTACTGCTGAGAAATACTACTGAGAAATTTGTACTACTGCTGAGTAACACTACTGAGAAAATTGAACTACTGCTGAGAAATACTACTGAGAAATTTGTACTACTGCTGAGTAATACTACTGAGAAAATTGTACTACTGCTGAGAAATACTACTGAGAAATTTGTACTACTGCTGAGTAATACTACTGAGTGATACTACTGAGAAAATTTCAAAATTTAGAATGTCTGGCTATATATTTATTAAAACCACTACTGCATGACTCAAGGTCCAGGTCAAGTCAAGGTCCTTCAAGGTCATTTGAAGGTCAAGTCAAGGTCATTCAAGGTCATTCAAGGTCATTTGAAGGTCAAGTCAAGGTCATTCAAGGTCGTTTGAAGGTCAAATCAAGAATGTCTGACTAAATATTTGCTTGTATTACTAACAAAATTGCAAACCTGTCTAACTAAATATTTACTTGTACTACTGCTGAGTAATACTACTGAGAAATTTGTACTACTCCTGAGTAATACTACTGAGAAAATTGAGCTACTGCTGAGAAATACTACTGAGAAATTTGTACTACTGCTAAGTAATACTACTGAGAAAATTGTACTACTGCTGAGAAATACTACTGAGAAATTTGTACTACTGCTGAGTAATACTACTGAGTGATACTACTGAGAAAATTTCAAAATTTAGAATGTCTGGCTATATATTTATTAAAACCACTACTGCATGACTCAAGGTCAAGGTCAAGTCAAGGTCGTTCAAGGTCATTTGAAGGTCAAGTCAAGGTCATTCAAGGTCATTCAAGGTCATTTGAAGGTCAAGTCAAGGTCATTCAAGGTCGTTTGAAGGTCAAATCAAGAATGTCTGACTAAATATTTGCTTGTATTACTAACAAAATTGCAAACCTGTCTAACTAAATATTTACTTGTACTACTGCTGAGTAATACTACTGAGAAATTTGTACTACTCCTGAGTAATACTACTGAGAAAATTGAGCTACTGCTGAGAAATACTACTGAGAAATTTGTACTACTGCTGAGTAACACTACTGAGAAAAATGAACCAATGCTGAGAAATACTACTGAGAAGTTTGTACTACTGCTGAGTAATACTACTGAGAAAATTGTACTACTGCTGAGAAATACTACTGAGAAATTTGTACTACTGCTGAGTAATACTACTGAGTGATACTACTGAGAAAATTTCAAAATTTAGAATGTCTGGCTATATATTTATTAAAACCACTACTGCATGACTCAAGGTCAAGTCAAGGTCGTTCAAGGTCATTCAAGGTCATTTGAAGGTCAAGTCAAGGTCATTCAAGGTCGTTTGAAGGTCAAGTCAAGGTCATTCAAGGTCGTTTGAAGGTCAAATCAAGAATGTCTGACTAAATATTTGCTTGTATTACTAACAAAATTGCAAACCCGTCCAACTAAATATTAACTTGTACTACTGACAATATTGTACTACTACTTGTACTACTGCTGACTAATACTACTGAGTGATACTACTGAGGAAATTTCAAACATTTAGAATGTCTGGCTAAATATTTATTTAAACCACTGAAAAAATTTAGAAGTGTTTTAAAAGTATGAGTCAAGGTCAAGTCAAGGTCATTTGAAGTTCAAGTCAAGATCATTCCTTGCATTAAAACAAATTGATATAATTGTAAATAATTATAAATTATATATTATTTTTCATTAATATTTAGAAATTTCGGTTAAAATATGAATTTTTGATTTTTTAACTTCCATTAATTCTTTAAATTTAACCCAAATGTATAGGTACTCAAATGTTTGAAGCAAATTTTTTTGCTGATCGTAAAGAGGACGCAAAATGTTCATGTAATGAAAATCTGAATTTACAACTTATTTTTTTTTATCATTTCTTCAAAACATCATTTCACATTTAATCTGAAATAATTATTATATAACATAGCCCTGGAGCAATATTCATTCAGCATCAACGTCAAGTATATATATATAGAAACGATAAAAAGGATAATAAATTAGCCACTAAATTTTTTCTTATAATTACCAATAAAAATAATTAATAAACTCCCCTCGAATTCTAAAAAAACTCAAGAAAAACAAACTAATTTTTATATTAAATTAATTAAGTATTCATTTTACTAATTCTAAACTGTATATACTAATTAACTAATTATAACTACAAATTTTTTTTCTTCTAATTGCCAATGAAAATAATGAATAAAATCCCCTCGAATACGAAAAGAATCAAGAAGAAGAAGAATTTTTATTTTATTGCAATCTAGGATTTAATGAGATGATAATAAATTAAGGATTGTAAGAGTAATTGTTATCTTAATGAAGGCCGTGCAAAGAGAATTAATAATTTGAATCATTAGCCGTAATCAAGAATGTCTCAGTATAAGATTGATTAGTGGTCCAGAACACAGTGAACTATATCGATTTCCTTTATCTCAAAAGTATATATATATATATAGTTTGCCAAAGTAGAAGATATCGTTTCGTAATTTAAGGCAAGTTTTAAAGTAATTGCGCTGCCAGAAAATTAATTGGACATTTTGGAATGCAAACCAAATCTACAATGTATTTAACTTCATTTCACAAAAATCACTTATCTTATTTAATTACACGAAAATAATAGAAATTCATGTTTAATTAACATATATTGCAAAATTTATGCAAATAATAGAATTTTCTACATAATCCAATTTATGATTTTCAATACGTTCAACAATAATTAAATTGTATTGCATACTGTACACAAAGTGTATATATATATTTAATCCAAATAATAAATAATTTTTCAAATACGAATAATATTCATTAAAAAATTACTAAATTTTTTTGTAAAAATTTAACTAATTTTTCTTCGCAAAAAATTCTCTTCGAATATATTTTGAGAAAAATCAAAAATGACATTTTACTATTTTTAAATCGAGCAAACAGGAAACAAAGAAGTATAAATTTTGGTAAAACACGTTGTGCATATAAAAAAAAATAAGAATACGAATGTACTATATAATACATATATATATCGAGGGGGTTATGTACCCGACGACGAAGAAACACGAGAAACCACTCAAGCAGCCCGTTGGGGTATGTCTGAGACATAGGTCACCATATCTCACACACGTGGAAAATACGGACCAAGTAAGGTAAAGAACACCTTTGCTTTGCGCTTTTTTGATAGCTCGACAAGAAATTCGGTTCATTTTGTCATTTTTATCTCCCTTTCTTTCTCTCTCGCTTTTGTTTCGTTTCATTTTTAACTAAAAGATTTAAACACCATATATAGGAGAATTTATTTATATATATATATATCATAGAAATATAAATTTTAAAACCTTGAAAAATAAACTATTTTTTAAAATCTTACAAAACAAATTCCCATTTATAATTCAAAAATAATTTATTATCACCACACATAAAAATATTGATTTATTAACGATCAATTTAAACTGTCATAAATAAAAACAGAAAAACAAAACACAACTTTTATGTCAACGTAAATTACGTTATGATTAAAAACCGATAATTCCATACTATCAATATTTCATCCCTTGGAAAATTTTCATCTCCATTGTGTCGGCAATGATTAATGGAAACGAGAAATCAAAACTAAAAACTTTAAACTGTGAATTTTCTCACAAAAAAAATTTTTCCTACGCATCGTGACCGGAAATCACGAATAGAAAACTATATGAGACTGTCGCAGTGCATCTTTCTCTGATTTCCCAAAGGATGCTTTTATCCATCTTGCTCCCTAGTTTTTCAAACGAGAAATAAGGTAAAAGAAGTCGTCGAATGCTACTTGTTCCTATGTATATATATATGTACACAATGATTTATTTTATCGCCTAGTACTCAAAGCTTCAAATGTTATAAGGGAGGGGGGGCATCTTTTTCGTTTTCATTTCTAAACTTTCGGATCAACAGGTTTATAATATACAAAATGTATATTGGAAAATTTTCAAAGCCATATACGCAAAAGTCCACTGGACTTATGTGAAGGAATATAACTTTCGAAATATGTTTGAGAAAAGAAACCCTCAAAGTATACCTTACTTTCTACCCTTTGTTGTCAAAGCTTTTCGAAATCCCATGACCCTCTGGCTACTTTCAGAAAAACAATAATCCACTCCAAAGTCACAGACGCACGGAATAGATATTCTTTTTTTTTCCATTTGCACCTCTTTTATTTTTCATATATATATACTTTCTCTATTTTCAAAAATTCAAAATTTTCTATTTGCTGAACTGAACTGATTTTATAAGTTTACAACAAAATTTTTCATCCAAACAAAAAAAAAATTAAAAAAGTTACACTGAGAAAAAAAATTGGTTGGTATTACCATTTTTGATATGAACATTTTTAGTTAGTAAACTATACTGCTACTTATTTATTAGTTGTGGTTACTATTTTTATTGGTTGGAATAACTAATTAGTTTGTTGGAATAACTAGTTACCTTACTAACGAAATGATTAGGCTTACTAACTAAATGGTAACAGTAACTAATATAAATTAGCAAAAATACTCTTACTAACGAAATGGTAATTGCAACCAATTGTTTCTCTCAGTGATAGATGTTAAAAATTTAAATATACTCGCTAACTTTTTATTTAAGAGAATTTTAATTAAGCAGAACTTTGATTTAGCAGAATTTACATTTATTTCATATTTTATGATACAAATTTTTTAATGAAAGAAATTACAAATTCACGGAATTTAAATTTGTACATTTTTTTAATTGATAGAATTATAAGACGCCGAATTTTAATTTGTCCGAAATTTCAAATGGCCAAACAAACAATCAACAGAAATATTTCAGCGCAATTTTTAAAATTGACCAATCACCGCATTTTCTGTATAATTTCTAATTGGTCAATTTTAAAAATTGCGCCAAAATCGATTGTTTAACATTTACAATTTCGGAAAAATAAAAATTCAACTTTTTCAAAATTTTGTGCAATAAAATTCGATATAAAGAATTATATTAAGTAAAAAATTCGTATAAAAAGAAATTCTAAAAAACGAAGATAAATATAAAAATTTTCTTTCATCACTAAACATAATAAAAGAAAAATATCGACAGAAATTTGAAATCCCGTTTCAATAAGATTTAATAAAAAAAAGAAAAAAAAATCCAGAGTATAACATTCTGTGAGAGTATAAGCAACGTCAAGGTTGCATGAGTCGGATCGGAGATTTTAGATGCCTCAAGGAAGTTGAAAATCCCAGGAAACTCCTAATCTCGGAGAGTTGCCTCGAGGAACGTCAACCTTGCAAGTAATACAGCATACCAAATGCTTCTTCGTGCCAAATGCACCGCAGACCAAGGAAGTAACAGAGATGGAATGAAGAATGTATATAAGGAGAGGGATGAAACTAGGAAATTTCACCAAGTGGCGCAATAACGTTTCTTATACCACTAGGGTTTTCCTTAGAGAGATGCTGCAAGGATGAATTTTCACCGAGAAGAAGAAGAAGAAGAAGAAGAAAGGGGATGTGACTCGCAAATACTCCTATCTCTTTTTGGTATGCAATTAGAAGGTTGCTGCTTTTCCTACACATATACACATCTATATACACAGTTCTGCTTCAAATAGCACCATGCAAAGCGGATTTTGCTTTGTCGCTTTTCACATCTCCTTCCTTCTCTACTATCCAAACCTGTTTCACTACAGCCTCCATATCTAGCTTTTCCATATATATATAATCCTCGTCGCAGCCTCTCGACACACATACGTTCCGGATAATGACGAAGCGGAATAATATTGGATGCATATATATACAGCAGAAGAGTGTCTCTATGAAAAATGTGGCAAAAAAAAAAACGAAAGAAGGGATGGCAAAACGTGATAACGTGTCGTCGACTACCGAGAGCAATACAAGAACCAAGTAAATATTGCGGTAAATATTTCTTATACTAATCTGAAAAACGCTTCGGGCAAATCAGAAAAGAAAATATAAAATATATTTCACTTCTCCCAAACAAATATCCGCATATAATTTTTAACCTCCACTGGAAATCAGTTCTTATCTAAAATAGGCTAAATAAAAATAAATCTACTTTTTCTACAAAAAAAAAAAAAAATGATTTTCGAAAAGCGTTTACAAAACAATTTTCTTTACATTCTTCATATTTTTCTCTTTTTCCCGTGTGGAGTACATGAAATAAAAAGAAGGAACATAAAAGCAAAGTTTGTCAAAAATGTATATATATGTTTCCGCCTCTCTGTATTTTCGTTGACACTTGAAAATCTTGTGACGCACGGGAAAGTGCAAATAACTATATATATATATATATATACGCTCAAGTAAAACAAACTTGCATTATAGTTCCACTTTCCGTTTGCAAATGACTATATCGTGTGATACCTGCAACCATGTTTGACGATCTACAAACATGCGAGTTGTAAATCATTCATGATTCACAAAACTTATATAAAACATTATATATATTAACCAGGTGCAGAGAAAAACTCAAATTAAACCACAATTTATAATACAATAAATAAATTTGACAATAAATTAATTTTTCAGAATTTTCACTCGATAAAATTTCATTACCTAGAATAATTTAGCCAAATTAATTATGTTTGGTAAATTTTTAATTTCCCCGCATTATTATTTTATTCCATTTATAACCGTATTTCTACATTACAGAATTGTTACTTAAATTTTTATTTTTGTCTTTGAATTTGTCAGAATTATTATATTTTATTAGTCAGAACAGTCATGGAGAAGAATTTTTATTTTACAGAAATATTAGAATTCTTTTCAAGCCGAATTTACATTTTTTCGAATTTACATTTTACAAGTTTCTTAAAACGCCGGAATTTTTATTTTACAGAACTTTCATTTGTCAGAAATTTCTTTCATCTGTCAGAAAAGTTGCTAATTTTAAAAGTAACCAAAGTATCAAAAAAAATTATGATTAAATTTTTAAATTTGCACCCTTTAGAACAAATAAAAAAGTAGAATAAAAATTCGTTTAAATGAAATTTCTGACAAATAATAATTGAAAGAGATAAAAATTCAGCTAAAAGTAAATTCTCAAAGTAAATTCTAATAAGTAAATTCCAGCTAATGAAATTCAATCAAATGAAAACTCCTGCAAATTAATTTTATAACTTATTCGCACGCATCTCGAAAATTCACAAACCCTAATAA
Source organism: Leptopilina boulardi (assembly GCF_019393585.1). Lineage (NCBI taxonomy): Eukaryota > Metazoa > Arthropoda > Insecta > Hymenoptera > Figitidae > Leptopilina > Leptopilina boulardi. The sequence continues at coordinate 1,199,511 of NW_026137838.1, forward strand.
AAAAAAAAAAAACTAAAATATTTTGTTTGTTCACCAATTTAAATGCTATCAGAAAATAAATTTTTATCGCATTCAAAATGAAATTATCTTTTTTTTCTATTCTAGCGAAGAAAAATCTATAAAAAAAACCATATATATGTCACAAAAATATGAGAAAAATTCTATATATGTGTGTTTCTGAAAATTTTTGACAATGGCATATGATGCGCACTGAAGTGAAGAAGCGCTCTCATCAAAATGGATAGAGCAGGTTTCTCTATTCATTGAAGCAAAGCCATTCAATTCAAGCGAACAGAGTGCGAAACAAAAGCTCTAATCTTGAATGGTCACAATGCCTTCTGTAAGCATGTCCTTATACTGATAAAGCACTATTTGATTTCAATTCCACCACAATATTTCTACTTTTATTTTTTTTGCAAAGACCAATTCAAACTTTTAGATTGAAATTTAAAAAATTTCTTCTCTAAATGAAAAATGTAAACGAGCAAACAATAATTTCAGTTTCCTATATTTATTTAATTACTTTATCCACTTTTTTTCCTTCTTTTCTACACTCAAATTTAAATAATTTTCGAAAATTTATACCGAAGTGATAAAAAAATTTCAATTAAAAAAATCGTATCAACAAAAATTTTTATTAATAATAAAGAGTTTTTAAAATAATTTAAAACAATTTTAAAAAGAAAATAATTTCCAATGTATGAAAAAAATTTTTCTTTATTTAATTTATAAAAAATAAGGTTTCTAGTAGATTGATAGAAGAACGTGCCTTATCTTTCTATAAAGAAGAAGATTTATTGATAACTCCAATTAATAGACTTTCCTCTATACAAACTCTATGACGTCAATATAAAGCGCGCGGGATTGAATTTTAAAGATTTAGCTAACATAAGAAAGAAATATTGAAGAAAAAAAAAAAAAAAAAGATTACAAAATATCTCAAAAGAAATTTTATTAAAATTCTCCAACAATCCTACTTTCTTTTTCCATTATATTCTTATATATATAATACAAAACACATTTCTATATATGTGAAAGAATATATTTTTCCTATAATGATCTACTCAAGTTCGAGAAAAGAAAAAATTGTCTTTCAATGTATGTGACTATTATACAATTCTAAAGAAAAGAAGAAAAAAAAAGAAAGAGAGAAACGAGATAGCTAATCTTGTAAAAGAATTCAGGGGTAAATGTTATCGTGTTTCTATATCAAGGTTTAGGAGAGTGAATTACGTTACACTATACGAGGCTTGTTACATAATTACAGAACATTAAAATAAATATTTCATCCTTAACACCGCAACTCGCATCCCCACACACACACACACGAAGCTTCTCGGGAGAAGATTTATTAAGGTTAAGAGTACCTTCATAGCTTTTGCTATACTATATATATATATATATATACTCGGAATTTCGTTTAGCGTTTGGCTGATCCTTTTTTTTCCTCATCCTACCAAAAATTAGATCCAATAACGCAGAAAAATTATTGGACTTTAATAGAAAATATATATGAACCTATATTCCGAAATCCAATCGACTTGAGTATCTAAAATTTCATCAATTTGCCAAAACTCATCGACAAAAGCTAACAATAATTACAGAAAATAGAGAACAATTTTTCTAGATTAATAACTTTTTAAAAATCATAATTTTTTTTACTATTCCGAACAAACAACAAATTTTTATATTTATTATAAATTTCTATTAAATAAAAATTTACAACCAAATTCACTAAACTAAATAACAGATTTAAACTAAAAAAAATATTTTTTTGAAATATTAAAAAAAAAAAAAATGTTAAATCTACATTTTCCGTTAAAAGTCTCGAATATAAATATGCAGACAGTGAAATTTTGTTAGTCATATTTTTTTGAACAGCCTATTGGAAAAATCATGCAGCTTATATCGTGATTTCTTCCGTCGAAATCCCGGAAACGAGCCTTTTCCTACCATCGAATGAAAAATTTAGTCGATGGAATTTCAGAAACCGAAGAAATCTGCAGGCAACGCGATATATGTATGTACATATATATATATAGAAATTGGATGTAAAGCGAAGCAAATCATAATTCGTTACCTTTTAAATTTTTCCCAAAACACTGAATAAGTCAATTACTGAACTAAAAAAAAAAAATAATATTCTAGAACGAAGAATCTAAAATTTCTCTATTTTTCAATACAATTAAAATTATTACATAATAACTGCTTTAATATAATTTTAAATATATTTTTTTAAATAAATATAATTTTAAATAAATTTTTTGAAAATTTCCTCTCATTCAAAATAATGACAAATTAATTGCAAAATTAGAAGCGACAGATTTCTAATTATAAACAATTGGGTGTGGTTTAGAATAATGCGGAAGGATACAAAGGATCCTGAAACACACGGAAACAAGAGGGTACCAAGAGAATGAAGGTTGGGGTGTTAACGTTTTAACGCCCTTCGCTCTGTTGACCTTTGTGTCTCAACTAAGCTCTAAATTTCACGAATTTCTGGTATAGGAAACTTCTTCAAACACTCCCATAAATTTTACAGCGAGGAATAATCCTCAAAAAACAAATATTAAATAAATTATAATTTCATTCGAAATTTGTTTTTTGAATAAAAAAATGCTTTAAAAATTCATTAGCATTTGTTTTTAATTATATCCTTAAAAAAAGAAATTGTCGGATGCTCTTTTGCAAAAAAAAAAAAAATAGTTTCCTCGGAAATGTAATTGGAGGTTTTCGAACTCAAAGGCAATATGAACTTTTAAATAAATATTGAAATATTTAATGGCTGTTAACTGGCCTGGTAAAAGCAATATAAGATGAAAGGATTCACTGAATTAGGTCAAATTGAGAGGTAAAGTGGTGAATCGAGTTGAAGCCAATCGATAATTTCACGAAAGATTGAACACTTTTCAACTTTATAGGCAATCTTTTTATTAATAGACGTCAATGAATTTGAGCCTCCTCAAAGGATTTAGTTTATATCATATATACATATATATATATAACAAGAAAGATTTGACATCTGTTTCAAACAGAATTTTTCTAAAAAAAATAGATTTCATTATAAAATTAAAAACCCCAAAAAATTGTCTCTTAAATAAAAACAAATTTTTTATTTAATCCATATATAAATTTCTACATTTCAACAAAAATCCTAACGACAGAACTCAGAAAATCCCTCCGAATAAAACTTTGCGTGTAGGTGATTCGTTAAACGTTAATCGTGGTTAAGGAAAACTTTTGCTATTACCAGAACGAAAAGTTAATTACTTGAGTTCATCGAGGATATAAAAGGGGCTAAAAATCTCCAAATCTGGTAAACTAAGTTGAAACATCAAAACGTTATTTTTTAATGATAAAAAAATCCTAATTTTAATTTCTATTTTATAAAAATATTAAAAAAAAAGAAAATGAAAGCAATTAAAAATTTTATATTTGAAAACTTGAAAAAGCAATTAAACATGAGTGAAAACATCAAGGGAAAAGTGAATTACTTTTCCATTTAATGAATAAAAAAAGTTGATGCTTTCTTCAAAGTTTTAAAATATAAATTTACTACTTCTAAATACTGTTTAACTTTAGACTAAGTATTTAATGAATTTTGAAGTCAAATTGAAAGTTGAGAATTACTCTTGAATATTTATAGACTTATTTAAATATTAAAAGCCCAATGCGAAATATACGCCTAATCACAATAATAATAATTTGAATATTAATTTTATTATAAACAAGTTTTTAATAAATAAATAATAAATAAATAAATAGAGAGAAAGTTTTAACAAATATAGATCACTGGACAAAATACGTTTTACGTCAATGTCGAGTTCAATAGAATTTCTATCTTCAACGTTGAATTTCCACGAAGTTAACGCTAGAAACGCGCGGGAGACTGCGAATACGTCTGTCGAACTTATATAAACGATCACCCATCTCCCAGTTTCATTTCGCGTTCCGTTGCACAATGGCTCAACCCCAACCTCCAAACACGTCACATTTTTCTCGTTTCTCCGACCATAATTGTCGTAACTCTCTGTATTTTCCCTCTTTAGCACCGCACTAGTCATCTCTTTCGTTATACCAATAACCTTGACTTTTTATCCTTATATCCATCTATATATAAAAACTGTCTTATTTTCGCGCCACTCAAAAATAATTATTAATAGTAATAATTATTAATAAACACAATTATTAATAGTAATAATTATTAATAAACACAATTATTAATAGTAATAATTATTAATAAAAATAATTAATAATAAAAACAATTATTAATAAAAATAATTATTAATTATTAATAAGTCGAAATAGCCAAAATTTGCCACACTTTTTACAGAGTCAACATTTATTACACCTGAAATGTCACTATAAAACTAAACATAGAAAAAAAACGACAACCAAAAACACAGGATTTCAAGAAAAATAAAAAAAAACAAACCAAGAGTAAAAAATGAGAGGAAAGTACAATCCAAATGTGTCATAAAAAAAATCCTATTGGAGGGTAGAAATACAACCGAATGACTCAGAAAAAAAAAATATTTTGTCTCTTCCAAAAAGGAGAAATCTAATTTGTTGATTGAATCACAATATTCGAAAATTGTATTAAAAATATTACAGTATGAGAAAATTTTGTATTTATTCTCATTATTAAACAGAATTTAATTAAAAATTTTTTTTTGAAGCGACGAGAGAGAATAAATAAAAAAATACAAAATCTGTTGATTTACAAAAAAACAAACAGATAAAAAAGTAAATAATGTAAATAAATGCTTTCATTACTAGAAACATGCATATATACATAATCCTTTTTCAGCAATAAAAGGAAAATAAAAGTAGCATATGAATTTTATAAGCCATACGTACTGAAACTCAATATTAGTTTTTTTTTTTGTTAAATTGGAAAAATTCCCATATATATATACACATATGAAAATGAAAGAGCAAATGGAATGAAAATTTAATTCGATATCGGAGCGGTTTAATGATTTAAGTTCTCCAAAGATCATTTTAATCCCGTTTTGCAGTTCATTGCTTTGTGCTCTATATTGAAATGAGAGGAGAGTTAACATTCACAAATGCCATTACGTCACAATGGTGGGTATTAAATATGAATACGTTTAAGCGAAATACACCAGAGAAATTTTGTTATTTTTTTTTTTTTTTTGCCTTATTCGTATTAATTAAATTTATAAACACAAACAAATTATTTTCACAATAATCAAAGCAATATTCATAACATCGTGAAATTAAAAAGAAAATTTTAAAATTGAAAATTTATAACTGGCATTATTTGAGAATATATTTCAATGCAAATTAAAAGATTAATTAAAGGAAATTGTATGAATTTAAAGTCATACTAAATATTTATTTGTACTACTTTTTTTATACTTTTCGTTGTCTGACTAAAACCAACTTGTACTACTAATAAAATAAAAATGTAGAACGTGGAACTAAATATTGACTTGTACTACTGAAAAAATTACTACTGTTTGGAAAGTCTGACTAAATATTTACTTATACTACTGATTTTCTAAATTATTTATTGTGTCTGACTAAAAACGATTTTATCTACTAGTAAAATTACAAAAAAAAACTGAAAAGGCTGACTAAAATCAACTTGTACTACTAGTAAAATAAAAATGTAGAACGTGGAACTAAATATTGACGTGGACTACTGAAAAAATTACTAATCTTTGGAAAGTCTGACTAACTATTTACTTATACTACTGATTTTCTAAATTATTTATTGTGCCTGACTAAAAACTATTCTATCTACTAGTATAATTACAAAAAATTAAAAAGGCGAAAAAAATTAACTAAAATAAAAAATGCAAAACGTCGAACTAAATATTGACTTGTACTACTGAAAAAAGTCATAATTATACGAATGTCTGACTAAATATTTACTTTTACTACTGATTTTCTAATTTAATTATTGTGTCTGACTAACAACGATTTTACCAATTAGTAAAATTATCAAAAACTAGAAAAGTTGACTAATACCAACTTGTACTAATAATGAAAAAAAATGCAAAACTTCGAACTAAATATTGACTTGTACTACTAAAAAAATTACTAATGTATAGAAAGTCTGACTAAAATCGATTTGATCTACTAATAAATAATATTACAAAAAAACAAAAAAGTCTGACTAAAACCAAGTTTTACTACTGAAAAAATAACAAATATTTACAAAGTCTGATTAAATATTGACTTGTACTACATATAAATTTAAAAATGTTTAAATTTTGTCTAAATATTGATTTCTACTACTAATAAAATTCCAAATTTTTTCTAAGTCTGACGAAAAATTTACTTGTTCTACTTACAAAATTACATTTTCTAACTTTGCAATCATATAGACAGTATGACTAAATATTTACTTGTACTACTGATAAAATGAGGAAAATTTAAGAAGACTGACTTCATATTTATACTACTGATTTTTAAAATTAAGTTGTGTCTGACTATAAACGATTTGTTCTACTAAAAAAATAATATTTCCAATAATCTAAAAAGTCTGACTAAATCCCACTTGTAATACTGATAAAATTACAAAAATAGAATGTCGAACTAAATATTGACTTGTACTACTGAAAAAATGGAATTTTGGAAATATTTGAAAAGTCTGACAAAATATTTACTTTTACTACTGATTTTCTAATTTAGTTATTGTGTCTAACTAAAAACGATTTGATCTACTAAAATTAGAAAAAATTAAAAAAACTTAAACACCTCTGTGGTAACTTTAAACAATTTCTCTTCACATATTAATTCTTCTAAACGTCAAAACGAAATTTATCCCATCAACCATAAACACTAAATATTTTCTTTAATATAACCAAACAAGAGCATTGTATTGCATTGAAAAAAAAAAAGATCAAATGTTTTGAGGTTAAGGTCAGACCTTGAAAGAAATAGGCAGACGCATATCGAGAAAAAGAACAAGAGCCAAGGAGAGAGAATAGAGATAAAAGAACATTACACTGTGTATAGTAAAAAGAAAAAAAACAGAGTGTGTTGGTAATAAAATGAAGGAAAAAAAAAGTGTAGAAAGCGAAAGACAAGCAAAACTTTGAATTTCGTGCGTAAGGATGTCGCCAGAGAGTATTGACGCCGAGAGCTGCTTTTAAATATTGCATCCAAGTCACGTTTCTGGATCGTACCCTCATCCCGCAACCGTCTATGCTGCACACCAGCGTTTCCTTAGGAGCCGAACGTCGCATAACTACCGCAAGGTTTCCAGGGAGACAAAGGAGAGTCAGAGGAAAGAAAGAAAGAAAGAAAGAAAGAAAGAAAAATATCCCTGGCCTCGGCTCACCCAGGATACAGCAAATAGACTCCTTCCAACCAGACAAGAGTCGAATTTCTAAAACACAAGACTCCTCGGAAAAAGAATGCATTTATTATATACTCTCGTCGTCAATTTTCCGGATTTCATATATATATATACACCGAAGAAAAAAATTATCTTGAATTATTAATAAATCCATGGTATTTTCAATATTTTAATATATTTCCAACTTATTCCTAAATTCAATGAATACAAAACTTAAAAATATATATGCCACAGAAAAAAAATTTATTTGATTCAAATAATCGGTTACTTGACTATTATCAAATAAATATTTACTTAAAATAATTTTTGAAACCAAATAATTGAACTAAATAAACTATTGCACCATTTTTGCATTTGAAACAAATAACATTTAATTGTCTCAAATAAAATTTATTTGATACAAATAAATATTTATTTGATAACAGTCAAGTAACCAATTATTTCAACCAAATAAATTTCTTTTTAGTATATATTAATATATATTTTATAATATATATTTTTTTTAATTTTACAAAAAAAAATATTCTAAATTTAAAAATGTAAATCAAAGAATTCTAAATATATAGTTTTCAAATTTAAACTTTTCAACTCTCTATACATTATTAAGTCGTTTAGAATAAATTTACACAAATCAACAAGACCTTTTTGGCTTTTCAACGACAGTTTGGTTTTCGAAACAATTAAATACGAAGTAAAACAACACTTCAGAAAATGAACAAACTAAACTGTGAAACGTTTCAACTCGATTGGCAATCAAACTGAAAGTGTTAGAATGTAAATGGCCGTTTTTACATACGTTTCCAATTTAAAAAAAAAATTTTTAATGACAAATATAGACTTTACAATTTTATCAACAAATCACCCACAAGAAATATTTTTAAACAAATTTTTAAAACACTTTAAAATTAAATTTAAAATACCAAAAAATAATAATTTTAAAATACTTTTGAAAATAAATTTAAAATACCTATATAAATAATTTTAAAATACTTTTGAAAATAAATTTAAAATTTGTATTGTTCGATTTATCAGATTTAAAATTCAAAACGACGACAAAAAATAAAATCATACGAGAACAAAAATGTCTAGCACATTTTTTGATTTTCAAAAATTTTTCTTTTTTTCTCTATTTGTAACACGTTCTTTTCATATAAATATATATTATATATATAGAGAGAGAGAGAACATTGCTTCAAGGGAAACTCAAATAAAATCCCTGACCTATTTTCTAGTTTCGACCATGCTCTGAACCAAGGAAGCCTTTATATGTAGATACAAAAACGGAATATGCGATCTGAATACCTAAAGTTTTCTTAATCTCCTTTGTATAGTGAAAATAAACTTTTGATATACTTTTTAATACCGCGAACTTTAGATTAAAATCGAATTTTTCTTTTTATTTTATTATTAAAACTTTGATTGGTTATTAATGACACTCTATTATAAAATCATTGCAAAATGAGCAAAGAATTTCAAAAATTAATTAATTAATTTTAATTTATAACTGGAATTTTGAAATTAAATTTGAAATTAATTTAAAAATTAAATTTTATATATTAAATTTGAAATTAATTTAAAAATTAAATTTTATATATTAAATTTTAATATAAATTTTTTTTTTAATTAAAAATTAATTAAATTCAATATAATTTGATAAATCAGGAATTTTTAAATTTAATAAATGAATAATAAATTGCAATAAAGTATTTTTTTCAAATACAAATTCTCTTATAATATTTTATGAAGTTATCCATTTTTAAAAGAAATGATAAAAGAACAAAAATTATGATTCAAACAGCATATAAACCGGGTATCATCATAGTAATATATATATATATATAAACTTGCTATCTGGCATTTTTATACGATTTCTATAAGAATATATCATAATTTAAATTGTAATCACAAGAGTTTGGAATTGAACAAGAATTACCTATTAAGAAAACCTTTGGGAAAAAGTAGTTTCTACCAAAAGCTCTTTTCTATATCTCTCATCTTCATACAGCATGAGAACTGGAAAAGAGAATAATGGTTCAGTAGTAATAGCTTGTCTGACTTGGTCAGACTGACGTTCCATTAAAGCTCTTTTCTACTGACAAGAGAAATTTAGCCTTGCCTTTAAAAGGATAGACATCGATATTCCATAAATTATTTCGTCTCCAACTTTCTATAATTTATACTTGACTGACAACAAATTCAAAATTTAAATTAAAAAAAAAAAGAAAAGAAAAATTCGCCCCTAACCTACTGAAAAAAAAATATGTAATACAAATTTTACATATTGTTTTTAATTATAATAAAAAACTTAAGCAAAGTATAAAATAATAATAATAATAATAATAATAATATAGTAATTATATAATAAGTATTATTATAAATTATTATATATTAATATATATTTATTATTATATATATTATATACACTGAAAAAAAATTTGATTTAAATAATCGGTTACTTGATTATCATCAAATAAATATTTACTTGAACCAAATAATTTTTACTTAAATCAAGTAAACTGTATTTGAACGAATAATTTCTGTATTTGAAACAAATGCTAATTAGTTGACTCAACTATTATAATTATTTGATAATAGTCAAGTAACTGATTATTTGAATCAAATTTTTTTTTAATTGTATATATTATTTATTATTATTATATTATTGTATGTATTATTATATTAAAAAATCCAATAAACAATATATAATATTCGAAATATTTTCCACATAATTCTATACGAAAATAAACAATAAATTTTTCGAGTACAAAAAAATTCGTTCTCAAAAAATAAAAACTAGTAAAAAACAAAATAAACATAAATTCAGGACGACAAAAATTTCCAGTAAAGAATAATTTAAAATAAAAAAAACTAAATAAGGAATATTTTAAATAGTAAAAAAAAACCATTTTTCAAATACAACAACAACCAAACGAAAGCCACGTTGATGAAAAATAACAAAACTATTCTTTTAAAAAACAAAAGGACAAAATATCATACAAGATAAACAATTAAAACAATATAAACAGATATAAATATTTAATGAAACTTGCCATGAAGGCCAAGCAGCTGTTGATAGAATTCCCGGGCACTGCTTTTCAGGGATGATCGTCCTTTCGTTTTTTTTTTTTTTTTACCCTTCTTCTACTTCTTGTTTGTCACTGTTTTTCACAACACGTCTACCTTTCTTTTTTTTTTTTCCTAATCTACGTTTTACAAATAAACTTGGAATAATTCGCGTGCAATATTGCAACAAATAATTGTGTGCGTGATGAATGGAAAAAAATAATAACAAAACGAACAAGTATATAACACGAGAAATTGAGAAACGTGACAGCGCACGAAACTCTCTTTCTCTCTTCTCTCTCGCCAGCAGCAGCAAAACCAGATGATAAGGTTATAGACGAAAAACGAAGAATAGTTCTAGGGGAGAACACACAGTGGCGCTAGTGTTGTTGTTGAAGAACGGCGCAAAGCAACCCCTAAATAATCACCCCTCCATTCTACCCAGAGTATAGCAGGGACGAACAATTGTGACTAACACCCCTGCGCAAACCAACCTATATAGAGAATTCAACCTTCTAACTCATCCCTCTTCTTACACTGTTATATAGTACAGTATACTATATATATATTTCAAACTCTGAATCACCAGAATTTAAACGATATACGAGAGAACAAGAAAAATAGGAATTACCTTCTTAATTTATTAAACACGTAATATATTTATATAAAAAAATTTCCCTTCTTTCTAAATTCACTAATATCGAATTATAATTCAACCAAAATACAGTATACTCTCTAAATCTGAATTAGTAAAAAAGTTTACTAATTTGAATAAGTGACTCTCTTTTTGCTTCGCAATTAGTAAAATTTTACTGATTATGAGTAACTTTTACTAACAATTAGTAAAATTTAACTAATTCTAAAGCAAAAAGTGAGTCACTAATTTAAATTAATAAACATTTTTACTAATTCAGATTCAGAGAGTAGGAAATATACACCGAGAAAAAAGAATTCTTTGATTTAAAGAAATCAATTTCTTTGACAAATTTTTCTTTGATTCAAAGAAAATTTATTTGTTTCAAACAAATTATTTTATTGATTCAAAAAAAAATTATCTTCGTTTCAAAGAAATTTGTTATTTAATTCAAATAAATGTTCCTTTGACCCTATATCAATATTAGAATTTCTTCGATTTAATGCACAAATTTCTTTCATTTAAAATAAATTTTTTTTGAATCAAAGAAATTTTCTTTGAAACTAAAAAGATTTTTTTGTTTCAAAGAAAATTTTATTTTGAATGAAAGAAAACAAGTGAAAGAAACTGGTTTCTTTAAATCAAAGAAATCTTTTCTCTGCGTGTATAATTACAACAGAAAATTTGCCATAATTCCATATGCTTAAATTTTAGGGTAAAAACAAAATTTTATCAAATACCAGTAAAACTGTTTTTAAATAGTCAATAATCAAAAAAATAAAACTAGAAAAATGACGCTTTCACCTAATATAGAATAAAAAAAAATTTTGCAAAAATTCACTCTAACTTACAAAAATAATCAAGATGACGAATCACAGGTAACCCGGAAATAGACATCCTCCCTTTTTGTGTGATGACATTACAATAATGTCATCACACAACTCCATGATGATGATTTTTTCTAAACAATATTAAAATACGAAATTATTATATAATACTATAATTACAAAATATTATAAATTCTAGAGAATGTGTTATAATATTTGTAATCATTTTCTAGAAAAAAACTGAAAATAAATAAAAATTAATTAATAAATTCCTGAAAAATAAACAATAGAATTAAAAAGATAAAAAAACATAAAAATATTTCTCACCAAAATAACTGAAAAAGAAAATAATTAAACAAACAAAAAATATTTAATATACAATTCAGAAAGAAAATCAAGAAATAATATATCCCAACAACATAGTGACATAAAGAAAATAGTAAAGTATATTTTACTGGATTCACCAGTAAATGTGACACACACAAATTATGTGTGTATTCCTGATTTTCCTACCTGCCCGTAAATTTAAATCGAAATAAAACACACTCATACAAAAAAAAGCTATTCCTTCCTACCTATAGCTATATTTAAAATAAAAAATTTTATTTTTCAAACGCCGAATCTCACATACCGCCCAGGTGCAAAGGACCTAAACTAGGGCTAACGTCCCGGGACCGTTACCGTCACCTGAGCTCAAAATCATACACATACATACACAAACAATAACAATAAAGAAGAAAAAATTGACAAAAATATTAATTCATTCTCTTAATTTGAATTAATCAAAAATAACTGTAAATTGATAGCAAAAAAATCAGTCACTGATTCAAATAGTTTCTACTAATTATTTAATTGGAAGTAACAAATCACTAAAGAATTAAAAAAAAAAAATTTTTATAAAATAAAAAAAAAATTTTATTTAATATTTTACTGAAATTTAGTTATTGTTAAAGAATTGATAAAAAAAAAGTGAGCCAAGCTTTTGCTAACAATTAGTTATTTTTAACCAACAATTCAAATTTCGAGACAAAATAGTAATTATAAAAATTACTACATAAAATAATAAATTTTGTCAATGATGTCACCATGTTGAAAGGATTCCCTCCCTGTTTTTAATATTACGATTGAATGAATATAATATAATATAATTCATTCATTTTTTCGTAATGTAGAAAAAATTATTCCAAAAATTAATAAATTAAAAATATTAAAAACAAATTAATTTTCATTTTATGAATTAAATTTCATTGTAATTAATTTTTTGATGCAAAGAAAATTGATTAAAGAAACAAATTAAAACAGGGAAGGTTTTAAACAAAAATACGACTCACCGATCGGCGATCCAACGTTGGAGCAATGATAACCAATGCCCCTACCTTGGCTTCTTCTTGGACCACCCCCGAGATCCCTGTCTCTTCCTGCACTTCTGCACAGGTCGGGGGGGATGCTGCCAGCAAAAAAATAAAATAAAAAAAAATAGACTACATTTGGAAAATAATATGGCAGCATGCTGGGGCCACTTTTCTTCGTCCACATCCTTCCTTCATGTCCTTTCTTTCTTGAGCACACTCTGAAAAAATAAAAAAAATTTATTAAAAAAGAATAAATAATTTCACATGGTAATGGTAAAAATATAATCGCAACCACCTGCGTTTTTATAAATTAATTAATTATAAAAAAATAACTAAAATCACTAACTTTTGTTTCAATTTTACACATAATTTCGACATTATTTTTTAAATATTAAAATAAACTATTGAAAAAAAGACTTACTTTCACTTATTTACACACTGTGAAAGATAGATACGATGACAGCAAAAAGACGAAACTTCCTCTGCACTGCACCAACTGTCTGAAAATTTTTAGAAAAAAATATAATAATTAATAACGTTATAATAAAATATTAATTAATATTAAAATTCATAAATATTATGAAAAATACAAAAAAAATAATTTATTTTGTCAATTAATCGATATAATTAATTTTTTGAAAACACGTTGCTCTTAATTACTTCAACTGCATAATCTCAAGATGTAAAATATTACAGGAAAAATGTTTATCAACTTACATTGAACTGCGCTCAGCCATGCAAGATCTCCTCCAGGAGCTGCTCCGCAACAAACACCCATCAAAAAAACACTGGATAACTGAAAAAAAATTTATATATAAACAAACAAAAGTTATCATTACAAAATTAATTTTTATCATAAAATATATTTTTTTTAATTTAATTAAAAATTATTTCTGAAATTCAAATATACTTTCAATCTTTTTTTAATTCATAAAAGAAATAATAAAATTATTTATTTATTTAGATTTACAAACAAAAAATTATTATTCAATTAACTTTCATTTATAATTTATAAAAAAAAATAATTTGACAAAAAATATTCCAAATTAATAATACAAACTAGCAACAAAAAATAATTTATTTAAAATTAAATAAAGTTTTCACTTTTTTCAGGAAAAATAATTGTTACCTTTAAAAAGTAACCCATTTTATAGAAAATTATTAATAAGTAACTAATAATACTAGAAATATGACAAAATAAATGTTTAAAACCATCAATAAGATAATACGAAATAACTAATTGTGCGTGAGAATCTATTAAGTATTTAATTTCTAAAATCTTTATTTTGTTCGAATTTTTTTTTTACCAAATTATCCAAACATTTGATAAACAAAATTAAATTCGAAAATTTAGTTGATAATTGTAAATTGTCTAACATAACCTAACAAAATATTTTTATAACAATTTTTATAAATACATCGTCAACTTACGATTTCCATACAAAAATTTATTCATTGATAATAAAAGAACGTTCACTAATTACGATGATCAATATTTAGTGAGAAAAAACGACAAATTTTACTCTGAATTAATATAATAATACTTGGAATCATAAAAAACTGATTATTATTTAACAAGATCGACAAGAATGGGCAGCTAGTCAAATCAACAATTGGAATTTGCTTTGCGCATGCGCAGATGTGAAATATCTCAAGTTGTAGAAAAATTTCTTTAAAATGAAAGTTTCATGTAATTTTTCAAAAATACAACAATATATATGCCCTAATTACTAAAAACCTCTAAAAACAATTATTAATTGATTCGATAAATGAAGATTTTGATAATTATCTAACCTAACCTAAAAAAATATTTTCTGACAATTTTCATACTTACACTGTTAATTTACGATTTTCGTCAGAAAATTTATTCATCGCTATTAAAAGCATGTGGATCAATTACGATGATCATTCTTTTGCGACAAAATAAGACAAATTTTGCAGTAAAATAATAAAATAAAACTGGGAATTTCTCATGACGTCATTATTGCTTGAGAGAAGCGACAAAAATGATCAACTAGTCAGTTCAATTCGACTGTACTTCGCCTTGCGCATGCGCAGATGCGAAACATTTATTGTAATAAAAAAATTGAATAAAATGAAAGTTTTATCTAATTTTTTTATAAATACAACAAAATATATGACCTAATTACTAAAAATATTAAGAAATATTCGTCGATTGATTCAATAAATGAAAATTTTCCTACTTATATAACCTAACCTAACAAAGTAACTTTCTGAAAATTTTCATACTTACGACGTCAATTTACGATTTCTTGCACAAAATTTATTCATTTTTAATACAAAAATGTTGACTAATTACGATAATGTATCTTTAGGAAAAGAATGAAACACTTTTTAAATGATGTTAGTATAATAAAACAGGGAATGTTTCTCTAAGAGCTCTAAGATAAAATCACGATGATAAAATACTTTACATCGATATATCGATAAACTAGTCAAATCAGCAAATTTTCTGCGAATGCGCACAATGTTACAAATGTACCGCGAAAATTAATTCAAATTTGAATTCTCGAAAACAATAGAAAAAATACATATAAACTCTGAATAAAATAATTAAAAAAATATTAAATTTAATTTAAATTAATAAATTACTAATTTTTATTTATCAATTTAATTTAAACTTTTTATATGTATATTTTAGAAATTAATGTTTTCTCTTTTAATTTAAAATATGAATTAAAAAATAATTGACAAAATAAAGTAAATTATGTAACAAATAAAAAATTCCTTTATAAGATGTATTAAATTTAAATTACCATAAATTATACGTGTTGAAAATATACTACAAGTATATTCTGATTATACAAGTTAATTCAGTTTCTGAAATATCCTGCATATAAACAATATTATTCATAATTCGATTAAAAAAAGAAATAAATAAAAAAATAAAAAAAAATTCTATTAAAAAACAAATGCCTTATAAAATAAATATAATTGAATTGTTTTTTAATTATTATTTTAATAATTCGAATAATAATAAAAAAAATAAAAAAATTCTATTAAAAAACAAATGCCTTATAAAATAAATATAATTGAATTGTTCTTCAATTATTATTTTAATAATTTGAATTGTCTTTTGTACTTTCCTAAAAATTCGCCTCCTTTTGTATTTTCATTATAAATTATTATTATTATATTTTCTAAAGAAAGCTAATAGATATACCAAAACTTGTGGGAAGTGACTCGAATTATAAAAGAAAAAATTCAGAATTCAGAGAGAAACCAAAAGAGAAAGAACAGAAGGGAGAAACAACACACACTGATGGTTTGTGGAGAGTTGATTGTACCAGTGAAAACGGATGGCTACAAAAGCGAGCGCAACTCTAACAACAACTGTATAAAAATCGATACAACTTCTCTCTCAACAGAATTCACCTGCTCCTACATTCATATAAAATCAACAAAATTTCGCCTTTTTTGTTAAACCAAAAAAAAAAATATCATAAATCTATCCGCAGCTCGAGGGAAAAAACATTTTTTGAAATACACAACAAATTACATTCTACTCTGCAAAAAAAAAAGCGAGGAACATTCTCAAAAAAAAAAAGAAATTGAAAAAAAAATTTCAAAAATAATTTACAAAGATTTTTGAGTGAAATATAATTACGAGTTTGCAAATATATGATGAAGACAATGAAATGTCATGATTGAAAGAGATGCAATGTTGATTCATATTTTTCCACTGTTGATTTTTCCGTTTATTTTCCAAAGGGTATAATATTGTGCGAGAGAGAGTCATAAATTTGAGATTGCGTATTTCAGGGAAAATTGAATTAGCACAGTCTACGACCTTGAGTTTCGCCAGGAAAAAAAAGAAGGGGGAGGAGGATTGCATTGGAACGAGAAGAAATATAATGCCTCAACAAAAAAAGGATTTGGCGTGAGGCGTACGGCTTTAATGATCTACCGATTTTTTGTAATTAACTGCTGCCTTACCCAGACAACCTTTTGTCACTTTTCTATTTATTTGAAAACTGGTGGATCCACGTTCTCTCCATAATAAAACTGTCCCAACAAAAATGAAATATGAATTCATTTTTATATCGTCATACACTTTTTGTTTTTGTTTTGACCCTTTCAAAATTAAGCACGACTCTCCACTTGTTTATAATTCAAATTATAGTATTAAGTTCAATTCAACTGCAACACTTTCCTATATTTATATATATACTGACAAAAATTAATCCTGAAAATTGGAAAGACTTTTTAAAACATACAATTATTTTTATCTCTTAACGCTAGACAGAAAATAATTCATTTTTTTTCTGAAAAAAAAAAATATTTTAAACGTACGAAAATTATTTTTTAAATATTCTTCGCAAAACATTATTTTAAAAAAATCCATTTAGGAAATAAAAAAAAATTTTCGTGGTAAAATAAAAATTGAATTTAAAAAAAAGGAAAAATTGAATGTGATTTTAAAATAATTTTAATTTTTTTAAATTATTCTGGTTTTCATTATTTTTTTTTAAAAATCCTTTTTTTTTGTGTGTAGAAATTGAATATTTTTTAAAAATATACGTAATTGAGAGATAAAGAATAAGGAACGATTATTTTTTTTTTGACGAAAGCTCTTAGATGCTTTTCGCTATACATACCTTTTTTTTGTTCAGAAAATATCCGAATATGAGGGTACAATATTCCTATATGTACAGGTATAACAAGAGGATACGAATATATTGAAGCGAGGCGAGTGAACACATTAGCGAGAAAGGAGGGTTGAGGGTGATTGTAATTTCACACATGACGTAATTCCCCCCTGCACTTGGTTTTCGTTCAATCCTATGGAAGTCATCTCTCTCTCTCTCTCTCGCTCTCTTCTTTTGCATTTTCTATCCGATTTTCCTCTCTCTCTCTCACTCCGTTTCACCAGACCACAAGCATATCAACCCTCCTCCGACAGTCGATGGTGCTCTGATTGAAAATTTCCAAAAACGATTCCACCACACAAGATTAATTAGCCCTGAAATCAAATTAGTCAATAAATTATTCCCGAATAATGAAATAATAAGTTCCTTATTTATACGCAACAATACTTGAATTTCTTTTAGATATCAATTTTTAAAAATTTTTAAACAAAAATAACTTTTAAAAAACATTACTTAAAAAAAATAAAAACAATTATTAAACTAAATTTTACAAAATTAACTAAATGTAAACTAGATTATTTCGATATTACATTTACGTCATGCCAAAAATGAATTTTTTTTTAAGTTTGACTTTTGCTTTTCTTTTTCCTTCTAAACGTAAACTTTAACTATATTGTGAGAAAAACGATAAGGACAAAGTGAACAGAAAGTGGAACAAAACTGTTGGTAGTGAAGAGTGTAAAAGAGTGTTTGAGGAGGAGGAAGAAGGGAGGTCAGGAAAAAAAAGAAAGGACGTCACGGCGTCTGGCGCCTTATCAAAAATTAAAATTTCATTTGGCAGACGGCAAAGCACTATCGAGAGGCGAGATCCAGCAGTTTAGCAACCAAATGTTACCAGAAAGAAGAAAAGAACCAAGAATCGTCAGGGTAAGGTGGTCACCAACTTGAAGAGAAAAAAGCTTTAATCGCAAAAAGCTAACTTTTCATTCTGACCCACAGGGACGTTAATTTTAATTTCAATTCCCTTGCGATTTCTTCATTCTTGAATTGCTCCAGACTTGCTAAAAATAAAAAAAAACGAGCCCTCATCATTATTAAAATTTACAAATTAGACAGTAAAAATAATCACATTATTCAATTATTATTAATCAATAATTACAAATTTTTTAAAAATAAATTTCAATTAAAACAAGAATTAAAATTTAATTCTCAATTGTATTTATAGCGACAAATAATAAATATGACAATATATACGTATTTTAGAATGACATATTTCTGACAAAATATCATGAAATGATTTATCCATTTGCAAATGCCTACGAATTATCAGATAATGCAATTTTAGAATTGGATTATTTGATTTTGAAATCATCAATATTGGGTTGAAGCCAATCGAATGTCGATGGCCTGACAATTAAAGGTGAATAAAGGGAGATTAAATAGATAAAGGACAATTTGAAATGGAGTTGATGAATTTCGGGAATTTTTGGCAAATAGAAAAGAAATTTCATTTCCATTTACAAGAAAAAAAAAATTCAATTTACCATAACAATGTAGTTATTTTCAATATTTCAATAATTTATGATTTACTTAAAATATATCACATCACTAAGAAAAAATTTGACAAAGGACAAAATATTTTTAAAGAAAGCTTTAAGATATTTTTATCACAATTAAAAAAAGCATCATGTTTTTTTATCTAACCTAAAAAAAAAGTTACTGTGATAACTTTTATAAGCCGTGAACTTACGATTTTTGACCAAAAATTTATTCATTATTAAAAAAATGTGCACTAATTACTATATAATTAATCTCTTGTAAGAAAATAACACGAATTTCTTCATTAAATTAATATAATAATACTCAATAATGACAATAGATAATTATTATTTGTCAACAATATAAATAAACTAGTCAAAACAACAACTTTGCTTTGCGCATGAGCAAATGTGAAATATCTCATGTAATAGAAAAATTTCTTTAAAATAAGTTAATTACTAATTTTTCAAAAATACAACAAAATATATGTCCTAATTACTAAAAGACTTTAAAAACATTAATTGATTGATTCGATATATAAATGAAAATTTTGATAATTGTTTAATCTAACCTAAAAAAATAACTCATACTTACATTGTTAATTTACGATTTTCGGCCAAAAATTTATTCATTGATATTAAAAGGAAGTACACCAATTACGATGATCGATCATTTACTGGAAAATAAGACAAATTTTGCAACAAATTACTATAATCATACTTGAAATATCACATGATGTGATTACTGTTCAACAAGATCGACAAGAATGATCAACTAGTCAAATCAACAACTGGAAACTTGATTTTACTTTTGCGCATGCGCAGATGAGAAATAATGCGATTAAAACTTTTTTATTTAAAATGAAAGTTTTATCTAATTTTTTATAAATACAACAAGATAAATGATCGAATTACTAAAAAAAAAGAGCTATAAAACAATAATCGATTGATTCAATAAATGTAAATTGTCTAACCTAACCTAAAAAAGAATTTTTTGACAATTTTCATACTTACGTTGCCAATTTACGATTTTCAGCCAAAATTTTATTCATTATCTGTATATGAATGTACACTAGTTACGATGATCGATCATTTACTGGAAAATAACACAAATTTTGCAATAGATTAATAAAATATTACTCGGAATATCACATGATGTGATTACTGTTCAACAAGATCAACAAGATCGACAAGAATGGGCAGCTAGTCAAATCAACAATTGAACTTTGTTTTGCGCATGCGCAGATGTGAAATAATTATAAAAAAAATTTCTTTAAAATAAAAATTACATCTAATTTTTTATAAATACAAACAAAATATATTATCTAATTACTAAAAAACTTTTAAAAAATCATTGATTTATTCGATAAATGAAAATTTTGTGAATTGTTCAACCAAACCTATAACAAAGTAATTTTCTGACAATTTTTATACTTACGTCGTCATCTTATGATTTTTGGCTTATATTTTATGTATTGCTAACAAAATAATGTGTACTAATTACGATAATCTATCTTTTGTAAATAAATAAAGGACATTTTCGATAAAATTAGTATTAAAAACCCGGGAATTCCATATAAGCGATAAAATACTTCACATCTATATAAACTAGTCAAATCAGCAACACTGCAATGCGCTTGCGCACAATTTTAAAATTTTACCGCGAAAGTCGATTCAAATTTTTGAATTTAATATTATTGTTGTCATTAACAACAACAATTTTAAAAATAATTAAAATAAATCTACGTAATTCTGAGGCGTTTAATAATGCATAAAATAAAAATTTTATAATACTCACTCTGTCAGAAAATAATATTAAATATAAATTAAAATAAAGAACAAATTATTAACACTTAAAAAGTATTGAGAAATTGAAATTTTTTAAAAAATAAGAATATTTCAATTTCACGAAAAATTTAAACTTTTAACAGTTAATAAACCATTTTCTCGATATCAATTGTTCCATTTTTCCGTCTTCGCAGAAAGATACATTGGAAAAGAAAAGAGTTTTTTTCTTTTTTTGTTCTACTTCTTAAGCGATTTCCAAAGAAAAAAAAATGTATAAAGTGAAGTTTCATCCAAGAGGGATTGTGGGAAGGGGTTACAATGCGAAATAGAGAAAAGGTGGTGCGAAGAGGAAAGATACTTTCATAAAGCAGCATTTTTCTTTTTCTGCAATTGTCCCCAAATCCGATTCTTCCGCACTTTGCCCATTTATACTCCCTCCCCCCAATCCCCCACCCCAACTGCTCTCCACGGAAATAGCTAATCCCCACCTGTCCTTCAGTCACTGTTCCGATAACCGGACACTTTTGTCATTTCATACAAATTTATTTCCTCCAATTTTTGATGAAATTCTAAAAATGGACTTTAAATGACCTAAATTCTAATCTCAATATATCGAATTTCACTCCATTTTCTTTTTGCGAAAAAGAAAAGGAAAAATAATAATAAATATAGAAAATATTAAAAAAAAATTTAATACTATATTTGTTAAAATAATAATAAAAAAAAGAAATTGAATAAAAATAATTCTAATAGAAAATTTACAAAAAAGAAATCAGACAATTTTTTGTGATTCTATTATAAATGTAAATGAAAATTATAAAATTTTGTTAATATTTTTTTTAATAAAAAATAAAAATATTGGAATCGTTGAGATCATTGATAATATTCATTGAAAAGCGAAGGATGAAGAAAGTGTGATACGAAATGAAATTCTGAGCTCGATTTATCCGGGTCGAGAGAAAGAGAGAGAGAGAGAGAGAGAGAGAACATGAGGATGAGGACAGGGTATACATTTTGCACGGGTCATAAGGTCCTCCTGGCGGCTTGAGTAGCGCGCACGAGAGAAGGTGAGTCTCTTCGCTGAGGTTACTGCACTTTGGGGACGAGTTAACCCCCTATTCCATGGCCTCGGAATCGCCTACTCTCGCCACTTCTTTTTTTTTTTTTTTTTTTTCTCTCCCCGACACTCACAAACTTTTCACACAGTGTGTGAATATCCGTGCAAAACCATCCGTACAAGAACGTACTTTCAACTTTTTGGATATGCTACTTTTTTTTGACGCTTCATACGACTCGTCTCCAGGGAATAGTGAGAAAGAGCTGTACCTGTCGGGAAAGAAAAGACGCCGCGAACTTCATAAATGTCGGCCAAGCCGATTTCCCCAACAAAAAAGTTTATCTTCCTTTTTTTTTTTTAAATAAAACCCCTGCATTATTAAACGCCTCCTTCGTTTTTCCCTCGTTCCAAAAATATATCTAATTAATTATTCAAAAATTACTTTTTATTTCCTTGTCCGGTAAAATTCTCTCTGTTTTCCTTTTTTTTTGTCCTGAAAATATAAAAAAAATTGTAATTAATTATTTTACAAAAAAAAAAATTATTAAAAGAAATAAATTATTCAATAAAAATTATAAAAAATTTTCAGGGATTGTAAAATAAAGTTTTTTGAGTGAGATAAAATTTTTAAAGATCTTGAAAGAGTAAAAATTTCAAGATTTTACGATAAAATGGAATTTGAAATTTGACTTTTTGAATTTTTAATCGTCTGTTGGCACAGGACGATGCCAACGAGAGGACAGTTACCAGTGGGAGCCATCAGGCCGATAAGACGACGATGTGGTTACATAGTTCTCTGGGATGTTTCTCACTCCAATCGTGTACCTGGCTTCCTGTCGCGAGCGGGTTACAAACGATGCGCTTGGTATTACAACCCGCAAATTACACCCCCGACTGCTGAGCGAATACATGATGCCTCAAGTCGTGAATTATCCTTCACTGTCTATATATAGGTATACATTTGCGTCTGTTCGTGACCCAAGAGAAAGATTTCCTTTTCCAGACGCGTTCCAAACCAAAAAAAAACCAATCAAACTGATATATTTTAATTGCAACCTGAAAAATAAACAATTTATTACTTCTCACAAAAATTTTACTTTTTCAATTCAGAATATAAAAGAAAAAATAGTAATAATTCAAATTTTCTGGATTTAATTTTCTGTATTAAATTAAAACTTATTAATAAAGAAAATAAAATTTTATAATTTATATTCTGTCATATTTTTTTTGATAAATGTTTAACTGAGAAACTTTTAAGTAATTTTCATTAATTATTTTGATACGTACCTCAATTGTGTGGTTATTGTGTGGAAAATTAATGACTCTATTCCAGATAAAAGTTTACCATTGTTAAAAACATAATGAAGCTCGTTGTAAATATTTGATGAACCTACAAGAACGTGATTTCTTGCTACAAGTGGAATATGCAAGAATCTGTAAGAAAAAAAAAAAACAGAAAAGTCTTTTGAAGCACCTGGTATCTTTTTAGTTCATAAATTATAATATCAGCCGTCTTCCCCATTAAATCTTCTGATCCTATATACGAGAACATCCAATTTTCTATATTTATGTAAAATTCTTTATAAAAAAAAATATACTACCAATAAATTAGATTGTAAAATAATTTTTAAAAATTAAAAAATTATTTATGGAAAATAATTTCATTTAATTGAAATAAAGTACCTATTATTAAATTAACTAATAATATTAATTAATTAGAAAACTAACTAAACGCTAAATAATAAAACTCCTTTTAGAGGAAACTAAGAGAGAATTATCCAAGCACTGTATAAAAATATTATTTTATTTTTCACACAGTTTTACAGTCATTTTCAAAGTGAAACTACTGAGTTTTTTTTGTAGATCAACTATTTTTTTTGTGAACGACTGAATCCGAAGAACAATATATTGAAGTTACTATACGGAGATTTTTTTTTAGTTGAAATATTTAGCATTTTAATTTTCATTAATCATAATATAAATACAAAAAAACCAGTCAAGTTTTACACGAAAATTGAAATCAAATTAATGAATTATAGATTTCTATTTTAATTTCTACAAGATGTAGTAATGAAAAAAAAAGAAATAGAGAAAGAAAAAAAAGAATAATCACAGCACAATATTAGTATGGAGTATTTCTTTGAAACTTGACAAGGCACGAGTCAAATATGTTTTTGATAATATAAGAGAGTGCGTGAAATGTCGCGTGATTCTTAAATATCTTTTTCTTGATTTTAAAACTATGTAGCGCTAATCTTTGAAATTATTATGCAATATTCTTATTAATATATATATTTTTTTATATATATATGTGCACGATATAAAGCGAGAATTAATGAATAAAGTGGAATTCTAAAGTAAATTTACGAGACAAGGCACGATTTATGAAAAATGTTCGATAAATCTGTAGCTTTAAAAAAAAAAACAATATCTTGAAAAATCGATAATTTTGTACTTTAAGATTTCTCATTAAAATATATATATGTATTGTTTGATAAATTTTCTTCTTTTTTTTTTAGTACTACTAGTAATTCTAGTGACTATAACACTATAGACTAATTATTATTTTTAAAAAATTCTTTTTTGAATAACGAAATTTTAAAAATTTCCAACATATTCTCTTTGATTATATAAAACTTATTTTAAATTCCATTTATATTAAAATTTGAATAATATTAAAGCTATCAGCTAAAACTTGTACTCAGTTTTAAGTAAATTTGTTCATTTTTACAATGATAATCAGAAACAATTGACATTCTTTCCAAACAATGGAAGAATTGTTTGTTAAACAAATTGTAATCTCGTCGAATGATATTACTTATATTGAAAATCGAATATTAATTTGTTGATAATACCGAAAACTGAGATTCTTAATAGAGTCATTAAAGATATGTATCGTATCATAAAAATAATGTAACGTTTCATTTAATGCGGTCAAGTTGTAATAGTTAATAAATAAAGCAAAGTATTATTAAGACGTTACATTTAAAAAAAAAAAAACCTATTCAGTCAGACAGCGATTTAATACGATTAGAAAGATAATTATATCGATATATTCCTACTGGTTAGATAATTCAGACGGTGATTATTGTCATGGAGAGATAAAAAAAAATTTTTTAGGCAGATTAACGTTGTCGTCTATTTGCCCAGCATTGTGAACAGTAGTGTTGATGTTCAGGAGTTCCATAAAAAGTACATTTGTCATTACGACATTTGCGCACAGTATTTTTATTATGCCATTGTTCAGAATTCGGCGTGTCAGCCTCCTCTGAAGATTTTACGAAGAAAGTTGAACTGTAAATCAAACAGTTATCAAACTCCGAGAACTGAAATCTTATTTTAAGAAAAAGAGAATTTTTAAACTTACTTGGCCAGGTAAAGAGCATCTGGAGTATTAGAATTCGTACTCGGTGTCAATTTATTAACACTTGCGTGACTGCAACTATCGCTGGCTGTGTAAAATTTGGATTTTCCAGCTCCGTAATTCATCACTGTACCAGTCATATCCGAATGATGATCTTGCAAAAATCTGAATATTTAGAAAAAAAATTACAAATTTTGCAACGAAATTAATATTAATATAAAAAAAGTACCTTTCTTGTGCGCAGTCGAGATAATTTTGTATCATTTGGTTCATGTAATCAATTCTTGTGATTTTGACTTTGACACTTAGAACGCCGTCGCCAATTGGACCAGTTGGAAACGATGACGAAGACGATGGAGGGCTCTTTGGTCTCTTGTGTGAATTAAATCCTAATTTCATACTAAGCGATCTACTGAACGATTCAAAGTGTTTTGTTACATCTAAAAGCTGCTTTGCGGTTTTATTTCTATTTACAGTCGAACCATCAGCATCATAAAAACGTTCCATGTCATCAACTGCTAATAATTGATATTCACAGTCCAAATATTTCCTCACTAAAATCTCCATCTACAAAATTCGAATTAAAATCTTAATTTTCTCAATTTTATTCTAAACAATTTAATTTTTTCTTGCCTATAAATTTACTAAAAAGATATTCATACCGTATCTTGTGAACATGAAAGTAAATCTTGAGATGCCGACCAATCCCATTCGGGTCCAGGATCAACAGCAAATGGTACAGGTAAAAGTTGTCCTGTTTCAGGATCAACTAAAGGTACATAAATTCTTTCCTCGTTATTTTGTCCTTTAGCAACGGAGATTAATGGCGAAAAATGTGCCGAATGATAGGCCAATAATAAAGGCGTTCGTTTACATTCGAAAGCATGAATTTCCAAAGGTAGATAAATTCCACCGAAATTAATAGGTGACAAAGCAACGCCCTCGGAATCCCTTAACATGGTCTCGGCTATGATTATAATTGGACGTTGAAGAACATGGGCTAAAGCTAATACGTGTACCTACAAAAAAAAGAATCATAAATAAAAATTAAAATGACAAATTTCTATGAAATATACCTCTTCTAAACTTTGATAAGACGTTATTGTTTGATTTCGTGGATTAATCGAAGCCATGTCAACAACACTTTGCCATTCTTGTTGCCATTCCGCTTCTGTATATGCCAAACCTGCCGTTGCATTTAATGTCGTTTGTCGCCATTTCCATCTCCTAAAATACAAATATAAAATTTTTTTATAATTTAACTATTTTATTTAATTACTCACAATCAGATAATAATGATTAGGTTATATTTAGTTAAGTTTTCTAATATTAGCTAATGATAACAATTAACGATGACTAATGTAGATTACATTTTTAATATACCTGAAAATTGCGTCACGGTATTTTCCCTCGGCAAGCATATTATGAAGATGTTCACGCATTGTCAAATTACGATCTTGAAAACCCCAAATTCCAAGGCAAGCTGCATGTAAAAGACAATTTCCATCGCCGATAGTTTGCAAAGGCCAAAGTGCTCTCGATCCATCATTTTTTCCTCCACACCACCAATTTAGCCGACCAGCAGCCTCTAATGATGACATACAGCCCGCCTCAAATAGATCCTTCTCCAAAAACTGAAGAAATGGATCTTTAAATAATTTTTAATATTAATTTCATTTACGAATAATATTAATATTAATAATTCAGAATTGAAATTTTATTTCCTTAAATTTAAAAATAGAAATCATATTTTTTCTAGAAAAAAAGTCAATTCTTAACGATTCCTGATAATTGAGAGTTGATAAAAATCTCAATTAAAATTACCTGGATATACTGATAAGTCAGGCAATGAAAACGTAAATTCCGGTGCTTCTAAACCATCAGAAGCTAATTGAGAACGTGCTTTGTTCACAAGGGCATCATTTTCCGTCGCACGGGAAATGCCTCTGGATAATTTTTTAGGAGCTCCTTCAACTGTTTCCAAGGGACCATTATTTGAAGTAGTCCCTTGTTCCAAACCATCGTACATGGATAATACTCCACTCATAACAATATTCTATTAATGAAAAAAAAAGAATTATTAAATTTACAGAAAAAAGAAACTTCAAAGTACATCTAAAACCAAATATTAATTGAATTATTAAAAATTTCCCTTAATATTAATAAAACTTCATAACTATTCTTCTATATAATTTAACAATTATTTAACATGAATTTAATTTAAATAAAATATCATCAGTTCTATTATTCAAATTTAAACTTATGCGATCACGCTATACAACAGTGGAAAATAATTTCAAAACAATTCATATTTGGTATAGAAGAAACACTAGACAAACGATTAATTATAATTCAAGTTACGCAATATTCATTCGTCTAAAAATTTACAAATACTTACAAAGTAAAAGTGTGTTCACTTCTTGCATTTGCACACCCATACGTAGTTTCTTTAATGATTTTATTGAAACCTGTTAAAACATATAGAATAACATTAAAACATTGTACTTAAATAATACTTTAATATAACTAAATAAATAATAATTAAATATTTATAATTATTTAAAAATTTGCAAAAAATGTAATTTATAATAAATAACCCGTGTTGTTATATGAGACTAAAATGTATTTTCTACTTGTGTTACAAAAATAGGAAACAATTTTTGTGCCAACTTTCAAATAAATGACAAAGTTTAAAAAAGAAATCGATATTTCACCAGTTTAAAATTTTTAGAAAACATCAAACCACATAGAAAATTCACGTGAAATTCATTAAATCAAAAAAAAAAAAAACTTGAAGCCTTGACCTGATATTGAATTAACGAATATATTAGGACCAAATTATAAATATACCTTTTTTGTCTAATAGTATTGTAGCTTTTTTTGTCACACTTCACATACGATGATTGTTTATTTATCCGTCTAGGCCTTTATTTCCTGTGATCAAAAAAAATACAAGTTAGAAAAATACAATTAAACAAGTAGGAAAAGTAAGGAAAAAAAAATCACACACGTTTATAATAGGAAGACTCGAAACACTGAATGACATTACAATAACATAACCTCGCGCGCAGCCGACCTTCCACCAAAAAAGTGGGAGTAGAAACGGTTTTATTTACGCATTGCACCTGTCACATTTGTTTTTTTTTTAC
Organism: Leptopilina boulardi; assembly: GCF_019393585.1. Taxonomy (NCBI): domain Eukaryota; kingdom Metazoa; phylum Arthropoda; class Insecta; order Hymenoptera; family Figitidae; genus Leptopilina; species Leptopilina boulardi. The sequence goes on from NW_026137838.1 coordinate 1,228,229, forward strand.
AAATATATATACTTACTTAATGGAAAACGGTAGCAGCACTGATGAAAAATTTTTATCTACAATTCATTGAAAAAAATGGTCAATTTGATTTCTTTGTTTTTTATTTATAACACACATTATGCAATGCAATTATTCCAAATGGGCTCCCAAAATTGGAGGTTTCGATTGGCAGGAGAGGATGTTGTCAAGGTCAAAGAGTAACTAATACCTTTGTAATTCGACCCCACCTCTTTTTTAAATTTATCTGATATGTGCGTGTGTAAATACTGATTTAAAACACATTTTTTAAAAAACTAGATTTTTGTTGCGCATAATGTTACTGCGTATATTTTTTAAAAGGGCATATTTTCTTTAAAAATCCCCTTTACCAAAGGAAACTTCGTGTAAATAATAAATAAAAATGTTTATTAACTTAAAAAATATTTTATACCACTTCATGAATATTTAAATTCTAATACGATAAAATCTTATGCACAATAGTGAATATTTTTCCATTATAATTTGCATTTGTATTTTTTTGCATTTTATTTTAATTCCATTATTGATAATTAGTTATTAGTTATTTATTTTTCTTGCAATAAATTAATATTTTTAATTAATTTAATTAGGGAAAAAAATAAAATTAAATGTTTTATTTAATTTTTAGTACCTGTTTAAAAATTTAAATACTGTCAATTTCCGGAAACGGAAGTCGCCATGTTTTTTGTCGTCCGCCGCTAGAGGGCACTGGGAAAATATTTCTTTTTCTCCAAGATGGCGGTGAGTGAAATCTATTTCTTTAAGTCTGTCAATTTTTTTTCCTAAAATCCTTCATTATCATCGAAATCAATAATAAAAATGGTTATTTAATTTTCGAAAACAATATAAAATATATGTTATTCTATATAATCAACAATCGTTTTTATCTCAGTGATAGTTGTGAATCTTTAACAACAAACGACGTGTCACGCTTGTTGTCACTTAACCTATACATATGACAAACTATTTTTAATTTTGTTTATTTAATCGTAATTTTTTTTTAGTTTTGTTATTTAAAAATGTAAATTTAAGTATTCTTTATTTTTACAGGACACGGCAAAAGCTCCACCCAAGCAAAGTGCGAAAAAAGATAAAACCAAGAAGGAACCTAAAGATCCATCAAAAAATGTTATGCGAGAAGTCCGTATCCGTAAATTATGTTTAAATATCTGTGTTGGCGAGTCTGGAGATAGATTAACTCGTGCATCCAAAGTAAGTTTATTTATTTTCTATTTTGTTGTGTTAATTTTTTTTTCTAATTTGTGTATTCAAGGGAACATAACCTCTAAATTGATAATATTGACTTTTGGAGTTGTATTTTCAAACTTAAATGATACATAAATTATGTTTGAATCTTTTATAAATTGATTTAATAAACATTAAAAAAAAAAACATTGTTTTTGTTTAGGTATTGGAACAATTGACAGGTCAACAACCAGTTTTCTCAAAAGCTCGATACACTGTTCGTTCCTTTGGTATTCGTAGGAATGAAAAAATTGCCGTACACTGCACAGTTCGAGGAGCTAAGGCCGAGGAAATTCTTGAACGTGGTTTGAAAGTGAGTAAATTTACAAAAAACATTTGTTTTTATTTACTTATTTTGCATTTGTTTATGCATTTTTAATTTATCATTCGATTTAATTTACAAATTTTGTTTTAATTATTATAATATAACAATAATGTTCGTTTGTTTATTTATTAGGTACGAGAATACGAATTGCGTAAGGAGAATTTCTCTGACACTGGAAACTTCGGTTTTGGAATCCAAGAACACATTGACTTGGGAATTAAATACGATCCAAGCATTGGAATCTACGGTTTGGACTTTTACGTCGTATTAGGTCGACCTGGTATGTTTAAAGATTTTTCTGACAAAAAAATTTATTATTTTTTTTCGCACATTTTCTGGTATTTTAGACACTGCTGATTTATGCTTTATCTAAAGTTTTTTTTATAAAACATGTGCAAGAGAAAAAGCTTCTTATTTGCAACCCATGCCCACTTCTTTTACTGGGTGTGTTACTTAATGGAGGCGACAATATAAATAAAATAAATAATATTAATAGAATATAAATATTTAAATTCTTAACTGATTAAATGTTTTATTTGATTTTTTTAATAAGAAAGAATATTGTTTTATTACAATTATAATTTGAATAAATAAAAGAGTATTTTTCTAAAATTGAAAAAATTTGTTTTCAGGATTCAATGTAGCTCACAGGAGGAGAAAGACAGGAAAAGTTGGCGCTCCACACAGGCTGAATAAAGAAGACGCAATGAAATGGTTCCAGCAGAAATATGATGGTATCATATTGTCCGGCAAAAAGTAATTTACATTATTTTTGTATTTTACTTTTTTAATTATAATAAAAAGATAAAATGTCAATTTTGTTTATAAATAATTTCCCCTTATTACCTAATTGTTAATTAGAATAAGAATTTTTATGAACAATTACGTTAAATTATTTGTTAATATTTGAATTAAAAAAAACTGATAAATTTCTAATAGAAAATTAAATAATTAAAATAAGCAATTCATTTTTAATATTTAAAGAAAATTAAAATTAAAAAAAATTAATCGTCTTAATACTTTACTTAAAAGTTTTGCTAATAAAAATAAATTGTAGCTTTTAATTTAAATGTTTAGTAGAGAAAATTACTTAAATTATGTTCTATTTAAATCTAATTTATTAAATTTTAATCTTAATATTTATCAGTAATATTAAATTACAATTAAAAAGAACAATTTGTAACAAATTAAATTTCATTGATAGTACCTATTAATTATATTTTTCTGTTAATTAATTATTAGTTTGATATTTAACTTATTTTTTTTTTAAATTGTAAATTAGTAAATAAATATAACATTTTTGCAATATAAATAATTCTTTATAATTATAAAGAAACTTTTTATTTAGTAAATATATTTTTCATATAAAATAATAATTATAGTCAATATATTATAATTTTACATTCAAAATAAATAATAAATATTTATTGTTACGTATAAATAAATTTTGAATTTTGCCGCCAAATAAATCGAAATTACCAGAACAGTCTGAAGTTGTGCGCGCAAAAGCTACGACCATTCGATACTCTCGAAATTTGAACAGTAGAAAATTTTCTCTTGTCTTTGGCGGTTACCAGTTTCAGTTGTGCAATTATTTTCGCTAGTTTTAGAATAATCAGTGATGTTAATTTTAGATATTAATGTGATTAAAGTAATTGTCAATATTCAATTATCACTTTCAGATAATTACTTTACATTCCGCGCTATTCGGGAGTGTGACATTGTTGCCAAATCAGGATGGTGTCATTTTTAGGTTATGCAAATTGTCGCTAAACATCATTTGTTTCTTTGTCGCAGTGTTTCACAGTGAATACGTGTTTTTATCATTATTTCTCCAAAGAATAATGAGATTTTGGTTCTTTTAGTGTATTTATTTAAGTGAATTAGTGAAATTTTGTTAATGAGAAAAGTGCAAAATGTATGTGGAAATAATTGTGTCAGTGAGTGTTAAAATTGAGCGCCAAAAGGATTATTATAAGGAAAATCATCGCTATGTTTATTCTCAGCATCGCCAAAGGTATGCAAATTTTGTTAACATTATTAATTGTGTATATATGTACTCTTAGAAATCAAATGAGCATTGTAATTAATAAATATGTATGTTTAATTTTTCAGTTGGTGGATGCTGGGCAACACCGGTGAGTGAATTTTTGCAACTTTCTTTTACTTTCCATCAAATATTGTTAGAGGTTATAATGTTTATATTTTGAAATCACACACTTGACTCTGGTTTTCTTATTAATTATATTCGACTTTTGTTTGTTATGCCCTCGATAAGTGTGACAACAAATGCATAATAACAAAGTGTCTCTTCGATTTGAGGCCGGATTTTTTATAATTTAGTGTTTCGTTTTAGTTTGATTTTTGATTTCAATGAATAAATAAAATGATTAACAATATTTATTTAAGCTCATACAAAAAAACAAAGAGATACTTGAAGATGATTATAATTTATAAGGAACTATAATAATTTATGATTTTAATTCCAATTTACTTAATTATTTTTTATTACTTTGACAATTATAAAATAAAAATAATAAATTATTTTATAATTGTTTAAATTTTCATTTGAGAGTGTTAAAACAAAAATTTATCATTTTTAGATTGTCAAAAACAATCTAAATTAATATTTTTTTAAATAAATTAATTCGCCGTTATTTATTAACAAAATGTTTTGAATTTCCCACACAATAAATCGCGGAAAATGTTGAATCTCGTGAATCGATTCTACTATATAAGTCTGACTTCACTCCCTATCTTTAGACGTGATGACCTGATGACAGATCACAGACTCTGCTATATTTACCGTTGTCAGATTGTTTTTTTTTTATAAGTTTACAGTGTATGTTGTTGATTGTTTATCAGTGATTATTAACCAATCGTAACGAATCATGCGATCATTTTAAGAATCTAATAGTGTCAGTGATCAAGAAATTGAAAAAAGTTAATGTGTTTTACAATAATCTATCAAGGATAAATTTCAAGGATAATTTGTGCATTTTTAGTTCTGTAAATGCAACGATAAAGAATAATTTTTTCATCACTCTGATTTTTTTTTTTTTTTTTTGGAGTGTTGTTAAAAATGATGGAAGATTATAAATTTTTGTTTAAAGTTGTTCTTGTGGGCAATGCCGGTGTTGGTAAAACATGTCTAGTTCGAAGATTCACTCAAGTGAGTATTATTGCTTCATTATATTAAATTTCACCTGTACATAAACGATTTCTCTTTATTATTTATTTTGATTTTTTTTTCTTACACATATCATTTTTTATATTTTGCAGAATGCTTGTCTCTTTTTTTTTATTGTTAGTATACTTAATGTGATTACACACCTTTATCTCGAACAAAAATCGATGAAAGTTAGATAAGCAACTATCATAATATAATATTTGATGCTTAATTTAAGAAGTATGTCAGGATAAAAAAAAAGTTTCTTTTTTCTTCTATGCGCGTCTTAAAAGAAATATATGTAAAGATAATTTTTTTTTTTTTTGCTTTCATGTATCATTTCTTTTTTTAAATTAAATATTTTCTAATTTTTTTTAGGGATTATTTCCACCTGGACAAGGAGCAACGATTGGAGTTGATTTTATGATAAAAACTGTCGGAGTGGAAAATGAGAAAGTAAAGGTACATCTCTAATTTTCATATGTGTATGAATAATAAAAAGAAAAATTTATTTCTTTTAAAATGGTTAATTTTTTCTTTTGACGAAGATAAAAATTTTATGTAATTGTTTTAGCTACAAATTTGGGATACAGCAGGACAAGAGAGATTTCGTTCAATTACTCAAAGTTATTATAGATCTGCTCATGCTTTAATTTTAGTATATGATATTTCTTGTCAACCAACTTTCGATTGTCTACCTGATTGGCTTAGAGAAATCGAAGAATACGCGAGTAATAAAGTACTGAGGATATTAGTTGGTCGGTATATAATAGATTTAAATAATTTTTTCCTACTTTCTCCATTATTAAATTACTATATTGATAAATGGTAATTATAATTTACAGGAAATAAAATTGATCGTGAAGATAGAGAAATACCGACGCATGTTGGCGAAGATTTTGCTCAACGTCATGGTATGTATTTTCTAGAAACTTCGGCAAAGGAGGCAGAAAATGTTGAAAGGCTGTTTATGGAAATTGCAGCTGAACTTATGGAGGTGAATTTTTTATTTTTCTCTAATATAACAAATTATTGGCGAATTAAAATTTATTTTAATTAAATTGTTAAATTTTTCTTTACAGCAAGCACGTTGCAAGGAGTTACCGCGATATGAAACGAATACAACTTCCATCAAAGGAAAAACAACATCAATAGGAGATTATACCAACTGTGGATGCGGTCGTTTTACCTAAGTGATTTAATATTTATTTAGTTGCTTGATTTATTAACGAAAAAGAAAAACAAGGGACAGATTTCAGTTGACAAGGTTGTTCCATTAATTATGGAAATTCACCAAAGTGCTTTATTCTCTACACCAACTTCAAACTATTTTCTACCTACACATCACTTGCAATTTTCTAATTCACTCGAAAATATTATTGAGAGGAATTGAAATTTACAAATTGTATTTTCATTCAATTTCAATTATTACTTTGAGTATAAATTTATTTAGGCGGTACGAAATAATTTGTTTAAATTAATTTTTCATAGGATTTCAATTCTAGAAGGTAGAATTAATTTCTAATTAATTGAGACTTGACTAAAAATAATTTCCTATCGCCTACTTGAATCTTGCTTAAATAACCATTTATTATAGCTAAAAGCTAGTAATTTGGATTCATTTAAGCATTTTTAGTTTTTTTTTTAGTGGGTATATATTTATTTTAAAGGCTTATTAGTTATGTTGCACAAGATAAAAGAAATAACGTCGTTAATCATCAATGATTTTGAATTATTATATAATTCACAAAAAATTAGCAATTATATAACAATTGATGATTTTCGACGTTTCTTTTTCTCGTAATCAAGACTTAAATTCTAAAAATCAGTAATTATGAATAGTATTTCAAAGATTTTTTTTTTATGAAATTACATATTCAAATGTTATTTACGACTGTTTTTCAATTTAAAAAAAATAATGCTATACTTGTTTTTTATTTTTATTGAAAAAGATTTTTCATAACTATTTGATAAATGAAAAATTGACTGAGAATATATATTTTCTTCTTGACTGTGATTTAGTTTTCTTTTGGGAGTTTCTTCTTGCAGTTTTGATTACATATATTATATATAATTATATTTTTTGTTAAATCATTGCTCTAGTCTCTTCACACACATTTAAGATTAAAAAAAAGGTCAACTTTTTATTGTACGAAAATATTCGTCATTTATATTATGCAAACGCAATCGTTACATTTGTTTACTCATCGCAAAACAGTTACATTGTTACCGAAGATGAATGATTGCGTGATCTTTTGGGAAAAAAAAAAAAAACTGTAAAAGTTATTTAAATGGTAACAACGAAAATGAACCTTTTAGTCAATCTATTATTAGTAGATAATATTATTGAATATACTCCATTATTAGCAATTACTGCGTATATGAGTATGTAATAAATTTCTAAACTTAAAAACGATATATGAAAGTAGAACATGTAACAATTTATCGAAATCGTAATTTTTTGAAACTTATTTATTAAAGTAGACATGTAGATTGGTGCTATAAGTAATTTCATGAGTTTCCTTTTTTTTTTTACTCCGATTTGCACATTTTGTATTTTTTTATCAAATTATAGATGAGGCATTATAGCGAACTTTTCTATTTTCAACGACCAATTGTAAAAGTTCAAAAAATTTAGAAATAGTATAATAATAATCAAAAGTTCACTCTCTTGATATAATGTTTGCCTTTGAAAAAAAAAATGCACATTGTGTTTAATTTTATTTATTTTTGCCGAAAGTAAACTTTAAATAAAATTATTTTTAAACATTAACTGTTTAAACATTTCGCAGTGCCTCATATAATTTTAGATTGTTTAAAAATACAATTTGTTTAAAAAAAATCGAATAATTTTGTAAGTCTAATAAAGCTAAACGTAGCCACGAATTTGTTAATTAATTATATATTAAAAGAAATGAGTGATGATTTTTAATTACAATTACAAAATTATGTACAATTTACAAAAAATATTGAAATTATTAAAAAGAATTAGTTAACAAATTTGCGACAAATTATTGCTTCAATTGATTTATAATTTATAAATATAAACGACGCAATTTGTTTCTATTTTCTTTCAAATACTTTAATTTCTTTGTACGTTCTACGATGAAGAACATATTTTTATTTCTTTATCAAAAATAAATTTTTTATTTAAAAACAAAAAATTTTAAGTAAAATAATCCATTTATATTGGTAATTGATAAAAGTGAATTGTTATGAAAATTGTTTAAAAATAACGAATTTAAAAGTTTGTTGTATAAAAATCGCTGATTGTTTAAGTTTTCAATGTTGCGAGTAATTCTCTCGAGTTGCTAATTATTATGTTAAAAAATGACAAATACTTTTTTCATTGCAATATTCTCCTGATAATATTTCAATGAAGATATACAGTTATAAAAAAAAGACATATCAATTCAAAAAAAGGAAAAAAAAATAATTTAATTTACATTGCAATAAATTAATGTAGCGGCTTTTTGTGGGCATTATAATTTTTTGTAAGAAAAAAAAAAAACAATTGCTTATTCGTCGAAAATGATAATCGTCGTTATTAATGTATCAAATACCGCGTAATTTATAATATGTATATCACATTTCGTGGTCCCTATAAATATTTAATTTCAAATTTATTGTCAATCTATTTAGTGTTTTATTCATGAAAACACTTATTTAGATTCCCCTTGTCTGCACACATAAGAATTAGATAAAAATTCGTGCATCTTCCATTTACATACATAATATATTAATTGTATAAGATTATTCGAATCGTCAATAAAATATACAAAACTATAAGACTTTCCAAAAATATTGAAATGAAGTCTGCGATAACAAAAAAAAAAAAAAATTGTCAAATTACTTTCTTGATTCGATAATCAAAGACTTAAAGTCCTCGAGTACCAAACGATTATGACATTACGATTATATTTATTCGATTCAAATATTTAATTTGATATTTAATTAATTTAATAATTAAATTGTTTAAAAAAATTTTTTTTAATTAAAAATTATTGTTAATGTAATAACGTTTGGAAATTGAGGAACATTTGCGAATTAATATGTAATACCAAGTTTAGTGCCTCTCTGCATTGAGATTTTTCTGAAGGGGACTTATTTGTAAAAAAAAAAAATTTCGATGAAATTTTACGCATTTATGATATTGCGCTATAGTAAAATATTTATTATTAAAAAAGTCGTGACATTTTTTGTTTTTTCTTTTTGTTATTGATTTACAATGAGTTTCACGATTTATACTATGAAATGCATGTGAACATTGAAAAGTTTGAGAGAATAAGTGTTTTTTATATACATAAAAAAAAAAAATTAGAATGGTACGAATGTTTTAAAGATTTATGATTCTACTTATATGCTAACGCTAGACGGCGTAATGAAACACACTCACTTGCTACAAATGTAGGCGTACATTTATAATTAAATTATTTGAAAACATAACTGTTAATTTTATTGGTCCCCTTAAAATATTTTTTTTCGAATTTACAAAATTCGATGTCGTAAAATAAATTATTAATCGTTTATAAAAAATAGAATATAATATAGTATAATAATAATCATAATAATTATTATTATTAGATTATTTTATATTAAATATTTAGTACAAATTTTTTTTTTTTATTTAAAAATTTCTTTAATATATTATTATTTTATTTAACATTATTAAAATTAATACTGTAATATTATAATAAATGCATATTTGATTTTATCGGACATGGAAGGAATGGATAATTTGTACAAAAATAATATACATACGATGAATTTTAATTACTAATCGATTCGAAAAAGTCTTTGAGTTGAACTTGCTCGAGGGAAAGTTTAAATAGACGATCTCGAATTTTTGAATTGTGAGCTTCAGAATTTACTGGACACTCTAGACAATTTGTAATATAAATTCCACCTTTGTTTTCAATTGATTTATTCACAGCTGCGTATATAACTGGTGTCGCTCCTTGTACAGGAGTCTGAAATTAATTTTTCATATATAATTTATTTTGCTTATTTATATAATTAATTTTTTTCATATAAAAAAAAACCCAAATTTACCTTAAAAAGGATATTAAATAAAATTTTTAAATGCCTCATGCTTGTATGTTGATAAATTTCTGTATTAACAAGTCCTGGATGAACGGCATAAGATTGTATTGGTAAATTTTTATTGGAAAATAGTTCTTGAATTGTCTTTGTAAACATAACTTGAGCAAGTTTACTTCGAGCGTAGGCAAATTTTCTAAGAAATCCTTGACTGTGAAAAATTTATAAAAATCATTAGTCATATATTTTGGAAAATTAATTTTTATTTGTTTAAAAATATTTTTTGTTTTCTTTTTTTTTTTTAATAATATAAATTAGTTTAGTACTATGTATAGAAAACAGGTTTAATAAGGTGTTATTCAAGTATTACGTAAGTATCTAAAGGAGAAGGAACCCTTGAAAATATGTTTATGTAATATTTGAATGACCCATTGACCATATGCAAAAAAATTATAATTTCCCAGAATATTAGAAAAATATATATATTTTTTAAGAATGTAAATGAAAATTTACATTTCTGTTATCTAAAATTTCCTATCAGGAATGAAATATAAATTTCATGAACTTAAATTACGATACATAATTTAAATTTAATTTATTTACAAGATTTTTTTTATTTATTAAAAAAAAAATTTTTTTTTAATTAATAAAAACATTATTTACCTATCATCCACATGATTAAAATCAATTGTCCCAACTAAATGAGCACAAGATGTGACATTAATTACTCTTGCCTTTTCATTTGAATTTCCAGAATTTTTCAAAAGAGGTAATAATAATGATGTTAATAGAAAATGTGATAAATAATTGACTACCCATTGTTGTTCAAAGCCCTCTTTGGTTTTTAAATAAGGAGTAAACATAATGCCAGCTGAAAATTAAAAAAAAATTAATATTAAAATTTAAAATACGTTTTGGATGAAAATTTTGAATTTTTAATATAGAAAAAAAAATATAGAAAACTATTTCTAAAATTTCTCAATATTATTACCGTTATTTATTAAAGTATCGATTCTTGTGTAATCGTTTTTAATCTCTCGACAAAATTTTCGAACAGATTCCAAACTAGCATTATCCATATGATAAACTTTTGCAGTGCCTGAGGTCACGCCTGATTCTCTGATTTTTCGAACAGCATCTTCACCAGCTTTAATATTTCTGCAGGCTATAATTAACAATATTAAAAAAAATTGTCTTATTTAAAGTCCTAATTATTAAAAAAAAAAAAAAAAATTCTAATTACCAACGATTACTTCCATGTCACATTGCATTAGCATTTTTACAATAAAACATCCGATTCCTCGAGAACCACCTGTCACTATTGCCACTTTTCCCTTTCGTTGAGGTAAATCTTTAAATAACAAAAAAAAAATTATAAAATTTAATTAATTATTAAAATTACCACATATCATTTTTCTCAATAAAATATCGAATATTTATAAATTTTTTTTTTCTATTAATTTTTTTTATTCTTGTTGGAAATTTAGTTTTAATAATTTACAAATTAAAAAAATAAATATTACAGTAAAATTATATTTCATTTTCTCTTTAAAAACCAAAATCTTATTTCACAACTTTCGTATAACTTTCTTTTCTCGTTGACCGAATTAATGTTGGAACATTTGTTATTTTTTTTTTCATATTGTCAGCATTAAAATTTAATAAATATTGTAAAAAAATATTTTCTTTAATAAATTAAGATTTTATAAAAATTATTTTTTTTTAATATAAAATAATAAAAGTTCGATTTTTAAAGAAATTATGAGAAATTGAATAAAATATAGGTCACGGACAATTTCTAGAGAAAAAAATCAAATAAAATTATTAGTTAATGTTTTTATTTGATTTAAATTATTATATTTAGATAATTTTCATTTTAAATTAATGTGTGGTAAATTAAAAAAAAAAATTAATTATTCAAAAATATAATTATTTTCTCACCAGTTTTGTTGAATCTTGCAAATACAAATTCTCTGACAATTTCTTGTACTCCCATAGTGTTGTATTTAATTTCATAAATAATTGTATTTATAAAAAATATCATTTTATTTCGTGGTTTATGAAAAAGTAAAATACCCGCGATAAAAGCAAGAGCCGAACCTGCGATGAGTATCATTGTCAAAACGGTTGTGTGGTCTCTTTTGAGCTTAGAAAGGAATCACACTGCAATAGTTCGTTCACTGCTTTCGGTCGATGCTTATTAACGTTATTCCACGTAAAAAACGTCAGCAATAATATATTACAACACATATATATATTTAATTTTACTCCAAACGTTTTTTTTTTTTCAATTTAAAATTTTAATTTTCCCTATAGTCTTTTTATATGACAATTTTGAAAAATAAAACCAACAATTTCTCTTTATTTTTCTGAAAAAAATAATTTTTTTTGTAATTTATTTACAATTATAAATAAATGGATAATCATATTTAATATTGAAAATTAAATTAAAATATTTATTGTATATTTATGTAAAATATTACATTTATTTTATTTAAAAGATATTTCTTCATTATATTTTTATTTGAGTTTAAACTGTTTTGTTTTTGAAAAAAAAATTTCAAAATTTTTTTTGACATTTACACAACAAAATCAAAACATAAATGCAGAGCTATCTGTTGACGGATGCTTGACTTTCAAATGTAAAACACGGCAACTCAGCAGCAGCCAGCAACAGCTCATAGAAGTGGAAAAGCGAAAGCGGTTGATCAAATATTAAATTGCATATCGTTAATTGCAATAAACGGACGTTCATAGCAGTTTATGTGAATATTTATATAAAAGTGATCACAGTTGAGAAAGTTTTATTTTTTTTTTTTGCTTTTTTGTACATATAATAAAAGTAATTATTTTAATAAAGAAGAGCTTTTAAAGTGAAATATTAACCTATAACAATTGCTCATCTCCAAGGTAAGTACATTTTTACCTGCTCCAAAGTCTAAAATTTTACCGTTCATTTTCAACATTTCTGTAAACGTCACACATCACTTGAAAAAAAAAAAATTAAAAATAAATTAAAAGAAGTTTCTCATATTGTATAATTTAAAATCAGGGACATTATTAATACTATTTTAATTTGCCTTGTCACTCTGTTTACTGCGCTCTCTTAAATGTTCTCTATTTATTAAAAAACCTCGTGATTTGAATTTTTTTTACACGTCCTCATTTCTGCTCGCGTGTGTATATCTTTTAAGATTGATTCAGTGAAAGGATAAACGATAAAACAAAAGTAGTAATAAAATTTTCTCACTTTTAATTTTAGAATTATGGCAGAGCCAACGACTACGACACAACCTGAGAGAGGATGGGCAAATTTGAAACAACATGTGGTTGAACATAAAATTGAAGCTGGATTATGGGCATTGAGACTACTCGCTATACTTTTTACAGTAGCGTATTTCATTCCTATATTTGGGTAAGTTTTTTTTTGTTTTCTTCTTGTTTTTTTTTTTTTTATTTTTCATTCATAAATGCCTATAAGAGGACAGTTTTTAATATAAACATGAAAGAAATCAATAAAAGTGTTATTGATTTTCCCATCAAGGCTCATCCAATTATTTTGTATTAGCCTTCAGACATTTTATCTCAAAAGAAAGTATAGGCCTAAATGAAAAATTATACATTATGTCAATTTTATTCAATTTAAAAAAAAATTTTATATTTATATTTCATTTTTAAAAAAATTATTTTCTAATTGTAAATATTTTTTTTTCAGAAATCCCTACAATGTATACTATAAAGCGTTAATTAGTAATTCAGCAATCAATGCATTGAGACTGCATCAAAGAATGCCACCTATTCAATTTTCAGCAGCATTTTTTGCAGAGCTGTGTTTAGAAGATTCATTCCATTATTTGTTTTATGCATCAATATTCCTCTATGCTTCTCCAATAGCGTGTATCCTTTTCAATGCATTATTGCATAAAATTATTTTTTCTGTGGTAAAAAAAAAGAGTTCAAATGAACAAAATTTTATTCAAAATATTAAATATAGGATAACAATTTTTTTTTTCATTTAATCTTTGAAATAATTTTATTTTAATTACTATTGAGAAATTTTATTTCCTTAATTAAAAAAAATAGTGGTTCTTATTCCCATATTTTTATTCGCATTACTTCATTTCTCAAGTTATTCTCTCACACTGCTCGACGTAAGTAGTATTTTTTTTTTTTTGTAATTTATTATTAGATTGTTATATAAATTGATTATAGACCATTAATTTCTGGTCATCGTTTTTAATTATATAATTTTTATTCACAGTGTATAGGTCAAAATCGCATGTGGGCAGCACGATTAATGATCTCGTTGGTGGAATTTCAATCAGGCAACATTTTACGTTTCATTGCACTGACTGAGGTCATTTTAATGCCAATTTCAATATTTTTAGTTTTCTCGTAAGTATTATGATAAAAATAAAATAAAAATTATTTTTTAAAAAAATTTATTAGATTTCTTTTTAATTATATAAATTTTCTTTTTAGGGGTCGTGCCGGTTTACTAACGCCATTTATCTATTACCACTTTTTGAGATTACGTCTCAATTCAAGACGAAATCCCTATACACGCAACGTTTTTTATGAAATTAAAAATTCAATCAGTAGTCTTGCTGCAAAACAATCTATACCTCCAATTATAAGAAGTGTTTTAAGTTATTTCTTACATTTTCTTCAAATGATGGAACCTGTTCGTCAACAACAACAATAATGCGTGATTGGAGAGGGGAAAAAATTGTAAATTTTTCATTTTGAGGAACAATTTAAAATTTCGATTACAATTTTAAAATGTTCCTTGATCGTGTTTTAGGTATATATATATAAATATAAATATAATGTCTGTGAGGAATGTCAAGGATTTTTGTATACGTGATGTCTTAAATTTAAGCCCCACAAATTTGTTATAGACATTTCACGTAATGTGATACTTGCACATTTCAAATTGAAAGACACTGAGAAACTTAATGCTGTTTGCATTATAAGCTATACCAATATTTTTTATTCTCTTAATTTATTTTTCAAATTAATCTTGAAAACAATTTTGTGAATAATAATCTATATATATATATAGAAATTATTTTAAAAAAACAACATTTTTACAACAAAGAGAAGTAATTGAGAAAAGTTTTTGTGTCAAAAATTTCATCTTGTTGCTATTTTTTCGATGAAATTAAAATTGTCCATTTCTCTATAAGATTAAATTTTAGGGGTTAATTTTTTAAATATATTAAAATTTACTCTCGAAAATAATAATTTGATAGTTCCTATTTATTCAGAGAGTAAATATTAATAAAAATTTGTTTCTTGGATGTTTTATTGTCAAGTATTTTCTTTTTCATTAAAACTAAACTAGGCGTAACTTTCAAATAAAGTGATTAATCGAATGCTAGTTATGCTAGACATTTACAATTTTTACCGTAATTTTAAATCTTAAAAATAAAAAAAAAAAAAGAATTTGTCTTAATGTCTATATTCAACAGATCTTTTTCATTGCTTATCATATTAATAATTTAGATCAGACAGTTTATATTTTTATCGAAAAAATTAATATTGGATAGCTTTTGTAAACTAGTATTTAGTAATAAATTCATTGTTGACTAAAGTGTGAAAAATATTTTGCACGTACTGAAAATATTTTTTTGTACAATAAAATGAAATATTACGCTAAATGTTTCTAATTTAAAAACATAATATGACCATAATAAATTTTTGCAGTGAATTATATGTTAAATTATTATTATTATTATTATTGCTCAATAATTTCCAATAA
This sequence comes from Leptopilina boulardi, assembly GCF_019393585.1. NCBI lineage: Eukaryota > Metazoa > Arthropoda > Insecta > Hymenoptera > Figitidae > Leptopilina > Leptopilina boulardi. The sequence continues at coordinate 1,243,790 of NW_026137838.1, forward strand.
TATCGTATATATTTTGCACAAACGTGAAGTGTGTTTATATAGTTAATAAAATGCTAATTATTATTATTAATTAAACAAGTGTGAATGTATCTTTACATTAACATAAAAAAATTTAAATTAATATAATTTAATTTCTATTTTATAAATAATCTACAATTAGAAATAATTATTTTTATTTCAGCAATAATTAAATTTTATAATACATTTCAAATTTTTTTTTCAACAATGAAACCAAAAATAAAACTGTCTGTTCTAAAAATTTCATTTTATATTATTACTGGCCTTCTTTTTACACTTTGTATTAATTGTAAATGTTCATTATTCACTGTGGTTATTTATAAATTTACACAGTTTATAATTAAATTATTAAGAAAAGAAAATTGTTTATTATTTTATACCTTAATCTTTTATATGTAATATAAAATTATTTTTTCTTTTGTCTATTAATTTTCTGGAGAATGTGAATTTTCTAGGATTATTGTAAAAAATAAGAGAAATGTGTGTTTTTTTTTTAAATTTTATTATGAACAATGCAAAACATTGAACATACTTAATTTAAACGGGAATTTGTGGAGCTGGAGGAAGATCCTTCGCTGCTTTAATTTCAGATGAGGGTTGGGAGTGTAAAACTTCATCCTTGGGTTCAACAACCGAAACATTATCAGGCAATGGATTTTTAGGTCCAGTTTTGCCATTTGGATCCCACGGAAGCATAATTTTAACTTTAATTCCCAAGACACCTGAAAAATAAAAATAAAATTAGACAATAATGTTAACTATTTAAAGTATTTTATAAATTAAATTATATTTTCTTTTTGTATTTAAATTTGTAATATATTTTTAATATATATTATAAATTTAGATTTTTTAAAAAAGGAGATAATTCAAATATTAATTTCAAATTAATATAATTTATTCAAATAAAAATGATGTTATAAAATATTTACCTTGTCTGAGGAGTACGTGCCGTGTAGCGGTATTAACATAATCATTCGTTGGTTCTCCGGAATGAATCATAAGTCCATCGACGAATTTCATGGACTTGGCTCGCTGTCCTCTCAATTTACCACTAACTACGACCTCACATCCCTTAGCACCCGATTCCATGATGAATCGGAGAACTCCATAGCAAGCTCTAAAAAGTAATGAATGAAAATTAATTAAATGTTTCGCCTAGAAAACGAAATAAATTTCGAAACTGCTTTTTTTTTTAATTCTTCCAATTAGACGAATATAATAGTATTTTATATCATGAAATAAAATTTACCTTCGAACAGCAAGACCTCCGATCAATTTATATCTCAATGATTCGGCTTGAGCAATAGCGCAAAGACCTCGGGTTGCAACTTTTTCAGCGTACAATTCTACGCTGTGATCCTTAAAATTAAATCTTTTTTGAACGACAGAAGTCAATTCTCTGATTCTGCGTCCTTTCTCACCGAGGACACTTTGGGTATGTGTGGCCATAAGAATAATTTCAGTGCGTTGTGGAGTAACGCGTACCTCAACTCCTGAATAACCATCTTCAGCGAGTTCACGAGTTAAAAACTCGTTTAACTCAGCTTTGAAGACTCCGTCTCCAACAAACTGAAATAAAATTAAATTTCGTTTATTAATATAATTTAATAGAATTATTATTATTCTAATTATAATTTGGTGCACGAATTCCAGATTTTCATCTTTCCCAAAAAAAAATTTATGTCTTTACAAAATATTTCGTATATAAAAAGTGTTTTTAGTTTTTAGTAATTAAATACAAACTACTTTGTTTTTTTGTTAATTAAAATATTTCAGAATTAAATAAAAATAAAGAAAAGTAATAATTCACATTCAACGTCAGTTTGTTATTAGGTCATACATAACCTCAAAATGTCATTTAAATCCGCGTATCAATCCAAACTTTGAGTAAACAAATAAAACAATTATCAACAATGAAAATTAATTATTCTTGTTGATAAACACTTGACACTATTATAAAAACTTATCACTTGAATTTATATTTTATTGTTTTTACTATTCAATAATGCTAAACATAACATTTTATAGGTTATAAAAAAGTGTAAAATTATCCCTGTCATCTGCAATATTAAACTTCACTTTTTGGTGATATTTCGAAAAAATATGAAAAATGAAACACCACAGAAAACGTGACACTTTGTATTTTTTATCTTTTATTTGGATTAAACATTAATTTAACTAACCTTCCTTTTCTTTGATATTGAGCGTGCAGCCATGTTTCTGTGTCCAGAGAAAAAGAGAAAAGAAAAAGAGCCATAGAAGCCGGAAACCGTAAAACCGGATGCAATGGCAAGTCAAAATAAAGACCAGCGAATGTGCCGCGAAATTTTAAAAATTCGGTGTTGAACTGGAATGTTTTACAGGGGCAGACAATTATTTAAATTCATAAAATTTTGTTTATTGGAAACAATTATTTAATTTTTTTTTTATGTCTTAATAAGTAAAATTTAATTTAATTGTGATTTAAATAAAAATTTGATTTTAAATAATTGGACAATAATTAATTATTTAAAATTATTTAATTTAATTGTGATTTAAATAAAAATTTGATTTTAAATAATTAGACAATAATTAATTATTTAAATGCCAGTAAATTTTAATAATTTTCAAAAAATAGAAATTAAATAATTTTTCTTTATTTAAAAATAATAAACATTATTTAATTATCAGTGAGAGCAAATGTTGAGTCATGCAGTGTACGGATTTATAATACGATGCTTTGAATTTTTTTTTTTTTTTCTTAAGCATATAAGTCAGTTCACATCGACAGACTTGATGATCATGTTTGCATGGCTGTTGTGAAGTCATGCAGTGGAAAACAGTGGTATTAACAATTTTAATAGTGAGTTTGTGTTTTTTTGCTGTGCCCATTCGAATTGGTCCAAATAATAATTCCGATCAGGAATTAAAATTATTTAAATCATACGTCGTTCGTTTTAATAAATCATATAGACACAATCCCAATGAATATGATAAGAGATTTCAACGATTTCAGGTGAGTTGTGATATATGTATATATATATTTTGAATCAGATAAATATAATTTTTAATCTGCTTTTCAATTGCAGAAGTATTTATACATTTTTTTTTAAAGAAAATTTTAATAAAAATATTTTTGCAAATTTTAAAAGCAAATTTAAAATTTAATTTTTAATAAAATAATTTTAATTTTAATAAAATAAAATTTTTAATTAAATAATTTTAATTTTAATAAAAATATTTTTGCAAATTTTAAAGCAAATTTAAAATTTAATTTTTAATAAAATAATTTTAATTTTAATAAAATAAAATTTTTAAGCAAAATTTTTTACTTAATTTCGGTGAAAGTTGAAATAAACTTGTTTTTGTGCGCCCTTCGTTTTTTCACAAGGGCTTCTGATATTTGATATACCTTATCGCCAATGTGTAACATATACTATAAAGTATTTTATAAATTGAAAATTATTTTTAATTATTATTATTTTTTAAATATTTTAAAAATTGAATTATTTTTCAGAGATCTTTACGACACATCAATAAAATGAATGAAATGAGAACATCTGAGAATAGTGCATATTATGGTTTAACTCAATTTTCGGATTTGAGTGAGGAGGAATTTTTGAAATTACATTTACGACCTGATATATCGGTGAGAGGTGCAAAACATGTGATAAGTCCACATTATCATTCACATCATTCGGATGAATCAATGTCACTATCAAGAGTAACTGTTCGATTGAAAAGAACAATAAATAATGAAATTCCAATAAAATTCGATTGGCGAACAAAAAATTTAATAACACCTGTAAAAGCACAGGGAACATGTGGAGCATGTTGGGCTTTCAGTACAATTGAAGTTGCTGAAACAATGTTTGCAATTAAAAATGGAAGTCTTACTTCTTTTAGTGTTCAAGAGGTATTTAAATATTTTTAAAAAATATTTTTAAATAAATATTTATTATATTAATTATTTTTAAATATTTATTATATTAATTATTTTTAAATATTTATTATATTAATTATTTTTAAATATTTATTATATTAATTATTTTTAAATATTTATTATATAAATTATTTATTTTAGATGATTGATTGTGCGGGAAATGGAAATTTAGGATGTGACGGTGGTGATATTTGTAGTCTTCTCAATTGGTTGTTGAAAGCAAAAATCAAAATATTCCCAGAAATTTCATATCCACTTACAAGAAGGACCGATCAATGTAAATTTAATAAGTAAGTATTTGTTTAAATTCAATTATTATTTTTTTTTTTAAATTTTTAATAAAATGTAAATTATACAATTTTTAGAACAGTTTCGAAAACGGAGGGAATAAAAATAACGGAATTTACATGTGACAAGTAAGTTCAATTTTTTAATAAACAAATAATTATAAAATAAAATTTTAAACAAATTTATTGCAAATTTTTGTTAAATTAAACCTAAAATAATTAAATTTAGAAAATTATTTTTTATTAGGTTTTTAAAATTTTTTATTTGAGTTTATAATTTATTTTGTCTGATGGTTATAATCATTATTGTTATACCACAATAAGGAATATAAATCTTTCTAAGATAACACTTTGACATTATTGCAGTCAGTATAATAATATTTGCAACAATATTGTTTTTTTGTAATTTAAATAATTAATTAATAAATAAATAATTTTAAAAATGTATTAAATATTAAGAAAAATGTTTTTTTTTTATTAGTTTTGTAGGTGCGGAAGATGAACTTTTAAATTCAATTGCAACACATGGACCAGTTGCAGCAGCAGTCAATGCCCTATCTTGGCAAAATTATCTCGGCGGAGTGATTCAATTTCACTGCGATGGTGCATTTAGTAATTTAAATCATGCAGTGCAAATCGTGGGATATGACAATTCAGCACCAACTCCTTTTTACATTGTGAGAAATTCATGGGGAACATTTTTCGGTGATAACGGCTATTTATATATTTCTATTGGTAACAATATGTGTGGTGAGTGTTGTTTCAAAAAAAAAAAAATTATAATTTAAAATTTAAAATTTTTAGTAAAATATAATTTTTTAGTTTTTTATTTTTTTAATTTAATTAACAGATGATTAACAGTATTATTTACTATTTATTTAATATATTTTATTTTATTAACGCAATTTCATTTAATTTTTATTTCTACAAATTTACACTATTAGTTTATATATATACAATACGTGGAAACTAATCCTAAATGAACTATATTAGCATAATGCTAATTGAACACAATCTGTATATAATAAATTTTATGAATAAATATATATATATTTTTTTTTATATAAAATTTCAAATAAAATTATATTTTATTTTTTTCAGGAATTGCAAATCAAGTTTCTTCAATTGATGTGATTTAATGAAAATGAAACTAAGAACAATAATTGTTTTAATGAAAAATTGAAACAATAAATTTTATAGACTGAAGACTCATATTTTTTTACTTTTTTTATAACCTTGGAAAATTAATTTAAAAAATTGCTTACGATTTTTTTTTCTGTATACAATCTAAAATATATAAATTTGTTAATAGAAATATAAAATAATTTATTTAAAAATTTCAATGTTTATTATTATTAATAGTTGAATGAATTTTTTTTTTCTAAAAAAAAATCATCATAATGACGCTTCTGCGGAATTTGAAGAGATGCTTTGCTCATCCTCTGGTACCCAACAGCCCCAACCAATTGATAATTTAGTTTTCATTTGTTTTGTTAACGGTGGAATCAAAGGTCGTGGAATCAAAAATGTTGAGAGATTGAATAAATCCAAAAAAACTTTGTATCTATCACTGAAAATAATATTACCGTTAATATTTGATAAAAATAATTATTTAATTACATATTTGACTAATTAATTAAATAAATATAATGCTTCATACTTTTTTTAAAAAAAAAAGAAAAGAATTAATCAGTTATAAAATTTATAAAATTGATTACTATTAAATTACCTTAGAGTTGATTTTAGATACTGATATCCAGACGATCCTCCAGTTCCCAATTGTTGTGATCCAATCATTCTCTGAACCATAATGACATGATTATCTGAAAAATCATGAATTTTGACTAAAATTTGCAAATTTTTAGATTTTTTTTTTTTTTTTTTAATTAATTTTTGGGGGAATTATTTTTTTATTATTAATTATGTTTTTTTTTTAAATAAAATTTTTAAACAGTGGTGTCTTACACCTCCATTTTGTGATAAGAGAATCAATATCCATTAGAGCAGTGAGAATTTGATGTGGTTGACTGAATCGTGGTTCATCACGATAGAGAGTAATCATCACTGCTCCTTGTAATGCTGAAAATGTGAACCTTCTCTCGCCTCTCGACACAAGGGCATTGTGCAATGATTCCTTAAAAATTGTATCAAAAACCGCCTGACGTGACGATAATGTTGACATTAAATGTCTTTGATGTTGCTCGTTTGTTTGTTTCTGAAAATAAAAATAATATTTATTCTCGTACTTTATATTAATTAATAATTAATAATTAATAATTAATAATTAATAATTAATAATTAATAATTAATAATTAATAATTAATAATTAATAATTAATAATTAATAATTAATAATTAATAATTAATAATTAATAATTAATATTATTATTTAAAAAATAAATAATAGTAATAAATTATTTATAAATATTTATTTGCATTTATTATTATTATTTAATTAAAAAAAAAAAAATTGAATTACATCAATTGCATCTTTTTGCTCATCCAACATGAGTTCGACAGCTCTTTTATATTTTCCCCAAAAATCGAAATCATTTGAATCTAAACCAGGTGTTCGTGCCAGCCACCTTTGTACCAAACAACTGAGACTTGGTTCAATTTCTGATTTTTTAATAGCTTCTATTGCTTTTGGATCTTTTCCAAAAACTCGTGTGTAACATTGATTATATTTTACACGATGCTCTTGTTTTACACCCAATTTATTTTCCAATAATCGAAATTGCAATGATTGAAAACCAGATGCTGGACACAAATAATCGCGAAATGCCATAAAATCCAATGGTGTCATTGTTTCCAAAATTGTCACTTGATCCACAAGTAGCTGAAAATTAAATTAATTAACTTTTTTTTTTTTTTTTTTAATTAAATTGAAAATTTTATTCTTAATTAAAAATTATAAATTTTTTATTATATTTATTAAATTGTGAAATTAAATAATTTTTACATTATTAATTAATGTATTTTTAATTATGAAATTAAATTTTAAATTAAAATTTTTTATTTAATTTTATATTGCAAAAATTTATATTTTAATTATTATCTATTGTGTGTGGGAAATATTTTCACTTTTTAAATAAGTACATTTGTATATACAAGACACTAATATGTGGGGCTTCTTCCTTTTCTCGCGAGTTGAGAAAATTAAAGTACAACTATACACAATAAAGTGGGGAAAAAAGAAAATTCGTAAATTCTACAATAGAAAAATTTTTTGATTAAAAAAAATATTTCGATTTCTCTTTCTTTTTTTATTATTTCTCCATTTATCAAAAAATATTATTTATTTTATTTTTTGCATTGTTTTTCTTTTATTATTTTTTTTTCATTTTTTCTATTTCTTTTTTTTTTCTATTACTTTTTTTGTTAAGTAATATTTAATAATACTTTTGTAGTACAAGGAATGAGATGAAATGACTACAGTTGCATTAACCACATTTTGTGGTATATATAAAAGAACTCCAATGGGATGGTTACCTAACGAGATATAAGAACTGGCCAGTGTCACTCATTGGTATCCAATATCGTCAAATGGTGTCTCCTTTCAATTTACTGTGGAGTGACCATTTTGCACTATGGGTTCTCACCAATCAAAAACCATAACAAATGAGCTTATATGTATATGAAAAATTTATTTATCACGATACCTTGACCCAATTTATTTTTTTTTTTTTTTATTTAAAATAAAAAAAAATAGGTGAAAAAAAAACATTTCTTTGCTTAGTTTGCTCGTTATTTGCGGAGAGAAATTCGATTAGAACCCCTGCAATGGTAAGGGGACACCCTCAACACTCCAGTTGACTAATCGGCTTCACGTTTACGGGTTGTTCACCCTCGGAACAAAACACTCTTTTCATTGTCATCCACAAATATGATTAGAAGCATTTATTTTGCAAAAAATTTGTGAAAAAAAATAATTTTTATTTTTCAAAAATGAAATTTTTAAACAACTCAAAAATTTGCTAATAGCAAATTTGCTAATAGCAAATTTTACATGAATAATATTTACTAGAATAAAAGAATTAATTATATATTCTGATTAGAGAAATTTTATTTTTATAAATTTTATTGACACTGGAAAAATGTGAAAATGTTCTTGAGTTACGTCAAAACGATTGCGTTATGAATGGTTTATATAGTGGCAACACTAGTCATATCATGTTCTTTACTCATGATTAAGATTCATTGCAAAATTAATGTATAGTTAATAAGTGTCTCTTTTTTTTCCGAAATGAAAAACAAAAATTTCATTAGTGGAACATTTAATAAAAGATTAAATTTTCTCAAAATGAATCCATTTTTTTTTTTTTTTTTTTTTTTTTTTTTTTTTAATGATAAGATAAGAGATGCAATCTTCAAATTTGTATATTTTTAGTATAGAACTGATAGAGAATTATTTACCTGAGTTTATATTAGTTTTTTACGGATTAAATTTTTGTAATTAATTTATTTGTGAAATTATATTTTATTTATAGAAAATATTTTCAAAAAATTAATTTTTAAATAATTTTTAAATAATTATTAAAATAATTAAATAGTTTAAAGATATCGAAATGATCTTGAATGTTGACTTGAACTTTTTATTTATCAAGCAGATACTTGACCCCTTACTTTCATAATAAAATTACTAATATAGATCTTTAGGATATAACTTGACATACTTTGAGGATAAGAACGATTCGATTAAGTCTCTTTAAAATTTCCAATGTCCTTGATTCATCAAGTCCTTCAAATGATTGTTCCATATTAGTTTCTTGGTCCCGTAAATTTTCTTGTCCATTTTCCGATGTGAAAAGCATTCTCACTGAGTCCAATTCGAATATTATTTGCTTGAACCATAATTCATAGGCTAAATGAGAAAAAAAATTGCTTTTTAAATTTTTTAATTAAAAAATTAATTAATTAATTAAAAATTTTTTTTAAATAATTATTAATAATGATAATAAAATAATAATAAATTTTATTATCATTGATTAGTTTATAATTATTATTAGAATTTACAATTAATTAAATATACATTAATTAATCTAATTTTATTAATTAAAATAATATTTGTTAATTTGAACCTTGATGTGTTACAATAAAAAGATGCTCGTCATGCACTTCTTTATTATATTCTGCACTCAATAATCTTTGGGCCGAGAGAATTTTATCAAGGTGAAGATATTCTCCATAAAGTAGTCCTGGACCTTCCGTTAATTGTTCTCCATCTTGTCCAAAATCATCACTGAAAATATAATTTAAAAATTTTTTTAAATTCCCCAAATTAATAATTAATTTTACCGCAATTAAAAATAACATTATATTAATAATTAAAATTCCTTTATTTCAAAAATTAAAAAATTTACCATATTTTAAATTTCAAAAGTTGATGATTTTTAATTTAATAAAAAAAAATTATTTTGAAATTATTTATTATTAAATTTGATTTATAAACAAAAATTTCGAAAAAAAAAGAAAAACTTACAATCCATTTCCAAGCGGACACGCCATTCTAATGGGAATAACAACTTTTTTCCGGGTACGATTAATTTATTTAATAAACATCGATTACGATATCATTAAAGCCGAAACTCTTTTGATTTTTGATTATAATACATGTCATGCTTCTATTTTTTTTTTTTGGTAAATAATATTTTTATCACGTTTCAAATTTTTTTTATTAATTCAGAAAATTTATATTTGAAATTCAATTGTCATTGGCAAAATTTTAGTGGAAAATTAAAACACTAATTAAAAATTTAATTATTTTATTGAATTTAATAAGTGATTATAAACGAAGAACTTATAGTTCAAGAGACTGCCAATGTTCGACTAACGTGTGAACGAGAAAGCTCGCGCAAGTCCCTTTATACAGAAAATGTATCTGCCATATAAGTGCATTTTACATGTGCGTATAATATGTATATTGCATAAAACATTTAAAAAAAATTTTATTGAAAAATAAATTTAAAAATACCTATAAATTCGAGTCAATAAATTATTTATTTTACTCGGAATGTCATTTTATTTATATATTTTTAAAATAAAAAAAAAATTTTAATTAATAATTATAATAATAAATAATAATAAATAAATAAAATAAGTAAATAAAATTTTCAATATTTTAGTTAATTTTTACTATTATTTTTTTATTACTATTATTTTTTTTTTATTATTATTATTATAATTATTAAACTTATTATTAATTATTTTCTGCTTTATTAATTATTGCTTTGTTTGCAGTATTAAATGAAGTTTAAAAATAAATTTGAATTTAAATACCAATTCGTAAATATATTTATGAAATTAAAAAAAAAATTATAATGAGAATTTTTTTTTTTATTTTTAAAAGGTGAATTGGATTTAATTTAAGAATTACTTAAAGGGAATATGAAAAATTATACAATCGTCTGGTTAAATCAGTGAACATAAACATATTATCAAAGGATGTATTTAGTGCTCAAAAGACCATATAATCCAATATCATTACAATTGATGACTTATCGTTTTATGTCAAAATTGTAAATTTCCCGTACCACAAGAACTTGCAATATAAATTAGCTTGTTCACTTCCTAAATTTTTCAGTGAATATAAAATTTATTAACTTTGATATTTCATAATGTAAGTACAAAAAAAAACCATATATAAATCCTATATAAGTAATTATTTATTTTTTTATTTATTACATATTCAATAAATAAATTAAAATTTTATTTATTTAAAATACATTTTTTTTACTAAACTAAATTAAAAAACAAATTTCAGGGTTCCTATAGAAAATATGTGGGTACAAAATTCCGGTTCTTTTCCAGATTTTCCAGGTCAAAATTTAATTAAATAATTATTTTAATAATTATTTTTAGCAGTTCGCGTTTTATTTTTTGGGGAGTCAAATTTTTTTTAAATTAAATTTTAATTTATCAGTTTTATAATTTTTTTTATATAAATTTTATTGTTGTTTATTATTAATTGTTTTTAAATTTTAATTAGAACTAAATTAAAGGGGGCATTATCGAAAAATTGTCTAGACACATTTTTAAAATTTAAGATATTTTTCAGGTTTTCTAGAAACTTGTAAAAAAAATTCATGGTTATTTTCCAGGTTTTCAAGGTTTACTCGGGTCTGTAGGAATCCTGAATTTAAAACATAATTTATCTACTGATAATAAAAAGATTAGAAAAATATTTCCAAATTTTTAATTTTTTATTAATTACCTTAATTAATTTTTTTTAATTTTAAATAATAATATTTTTTTTTTTATAGAAGTGAAATGACGACTCCAATATTATACACAACGGATCCAAGTCCTCCATGTCGAGCAGTTTTAATGGCAGCTACTGCCCTTGGAGTTGCTTTAGATTTTCGTCAAGTAAATCTTCAAGCAGGTGAACAACTTACGCCAGAATTTATGAAGGTAAATTTTTTTTATTGAAAAAAAATTTTAATAATTAAATAAAAAATTTTTTATTTTAAAAAATAAATATTTTCAAAATTTTTCATAATTGAGGATCTGTATCGAGTAATTTTTTTTTTTAGATGAATCCATTACATACAATTCCACTTTTAGATGACAATGGATATTATCTTTGGGACAGGTGAGAGAAAAAAAAAAAATGAAATACTTGATTTTTTAAAAAAAATTTCTAATTTTGTTTTTTTTTTCTTAATTTTAGTCATGCAATTATTTGTTACTTGGCTGATAAATATGGCAATAACGAGGCAATTTATCCAAAAGATCTACAAGTGAGAGCAAAAATTCATCAAATGATGCAATTTGACAATGGATATTTATTTTCTTCTATGAGAAATATTTTCGTAAGTTATAAAAAAAATTTATGTATATTCTTAATATTTGTTTAACAATTATAATTATTGATTAATTTAATTTTCATTGTATTTATTTTTTTTCAGTATGGACTCTTATCGGGAGATCCAAAAATTTCAAATGACAAAATTGCAAAATTAAATGAAGCTTATGATTCGTTAGAAAAACTTTTAGAAGGTCGCACATGGTTAGTGGGCGATTCTTATACTTTGGCTGATATAAGTATTGCTACTACTATATCTACTATACAGGTAAATTTTTTATTTTATAAATTATAAAAAAAATGAAAAAACAAATTATTATTTTTTGTTTTTTTGTTTCTCAGGCAATGAGATCATTTGACAAATATCCAAATATAAAAGCATATTTGAAGAGATGTGAAGAGACTCTACCGGGATATGCTGAGAAAAATGAACCAGGAAGGAAAATGGTTCTTGGATTCATAAAAAGTGTACTTCCCGATGAAATTTGAAAATGAAAATTGTATATAAATTCAAAAAAAGAATTTCCATTTTTAATTAGTGTTGTATTTAAAAAATTCAAAAAAAAAATTAGAAAATATAAATGAATTTGAAAAAAAAATTTATTATTGATTTATTCTATTAACGAATATTTTTAATAATTATAAGAACTTTCTTTAAATATAAAGAAAATATTAATATAATTCCTTGAATTTACGAATTTTTCAAAATTTTATTTATTTATTATTAATTTTTTCTATTGTCATTTAATAATTGTTTCAAGGTAATTGTTGCATAATGTAAATGATGATATTACCTATATATCTTGTTGGAACATATATGAAATTTTGCATAACAAAGAATTGTAGAGATGATTTATTTTAAATATGATAATGAAATATATTTTTTTTGCATTTTATTATTATATAATATTATGTATATAATAGAAATTTTTTATAAAAATATATTTGATTCTGGTTCTTGTATTAAATGTTACGTTCCTTTAAAATATGAAAGCAATGATTCTATATAGTATCGTGTATATAATATCATATACGAATCACAGTAACCAATAAATGATTACATTCATTTTAAAGTGAACTGCAACAGAAGAAGCACGCAATTTTTTTTTCTTAGTTCTTTTTCTTTCTTTTTTTTCTTTCATCATCACTGTGATAAACTTCGTAAGTTTTTTTTTTCATTTAAAAATTTATTATTCATTTAAATTTATTTATTATTTTTACATATTTTATAAAATAATATTTATGGAAAATTTTTCTCGTGGTATTTTTGAATGAAATTATATCATGCATATTCACATTTTTTTAAATAGTTAATAATAATTAAATTTGTAGAAAGGATTAAAATTTGATAAATTTTTATCAATTTTAGAGTAGAGTTTATCAGTATAAATATTTTTATGTATAAAGGATTGAAAAATTTGAAAATTGAACAATTAATATAAAAAATAATAAATAAGAAAATTCAAAAAAGGATAAAATATGTGTTACTAATTAAAAACCGGTTGCTGTGTGCATATGTACTAGTACTAATAAATGTATCTTGAGGTCATTTTTCCAATGTCTACGAGAAAAGTACTCTTTGAGAACTTTCTATTTATTTATTTTTTATATTATTTGTTTTATTTATTTATTTTTATATAATTTTTTATTAATTTTCAATAAAAATTTTTTTTTATTTAATTTTATTTAATATTATTTAATTAAATTTAATATTTTTAAATTTTATAATGAAAATAAAAATGTTATTCCATCTCAACATATTAAAAAAAGAAAAAAGATATTAAAAGAAATTAGTGATATCTTCAAAAAGAGATAAAGACTCAATAAAAAATGTGAATAGCATTTATCTTATGAATGATTCTTTTATTCCAATTTTTTCAATAAAAATCAGAATAATTTTTTTTCTCTTTAAATTATGAATTAAATTAAATTAATTACGCTAATTAATCAATTTTAATTAATTAGTAGAATATAATTGTCTAAAATAATTTAAATAAATAAAATAAATTAAAATTTATTAATGAATAAATTAATAAAATATTATTTTAAAAAATTAATTTAACAAAATATATTTTTTTTTTTTTAGAAAAATGTCCCGACCTATTTTGTACACCGCGGACATAAGTCCCCCCTGTAGAGGTGTTTTATTAACAGCAGCGGCTATTGGACTTGAATTAGAAACTCGCGAAACTAATCTTCAAAATAAAGACAATATGAAACCAGAATATATCAAGGTTTGCCAATACAAAAATTAATATTAAATAAAATTCAAACAAATTAAATTTTTTGTTAATTTTATTTTTCAAACTTAAAAAATTTTTGAAATTATTATTTGCTAAAAATTTTTTTTTTTAAATTTATATAGATGAATCCACAACACACTATTCCCACTTTGGATGATAATGGATTTATTCTTTGTGATAGGTAATTAAAAATTGATTAATGATATAATTGAACAAATTTAATAAATTATCTTTATTTTTAATTGAAGGTAAAAATACTTTATTTTTAATAAATATTTTATTTTTAATTTAATATAAACAAATTTTATTTTTAGTCATGCAATTATGGTTTATTTGGTCCAAAAATATGCCAAAAATGATTCTCTTTATCCAAAGGATTTACAGACTCGGTCAAAAATTGATCAATTTCTTCATTTTGATACAGGATATTTGTTTGGTACATTGAGAGCCGTTGCAGTAAGAAATTATTGATATAATAATAATTCTAATATCTGTAATAATAATAATTATTTTTATTTTTAAAAAACTTTTCTTATAGAGGCCAATGTTTTTAAGTGGCAAATATTGTGTCACAGATGAAAAAATTGACATTTTGAACAATACATATGAAATTTTTGAAAAGTGCCTTGAAGGGAAAAAATGGCTTGTTGGCGATTCTTACACTTTGGCTGATATTAGTTGTGTTTCAACTCTATCCAGTCTTATGGTACGAAAATTTCTAATTAAATTTTTCAATTTAAATTATTAATAAAAATTATTAATTAAAAAGAAATTTCAAAAAAAATAAAAAAAAAAATTGAAACCTATGTGTGAAATAATTAAATTTTCCAATTCTTTTTTTTTAGGTTTTAAGGCCTTTGGACAAATATCCAAACATGCGAGCTTGGCTAAAAACATGCGAGCAAAATCTTCCGAGTTATGCAGAAAAAAATTCACCTGGAAATCAGCAATTGCATAATTTTTTCACGAATCTCTTGCCTCATTCTATCTAATTTTGAAAATTTAAATATTTTCTCTTTATTCGAGAGGGATATTAAAAAAAATTTATATACTGAAGTTATAATTAACTTAATTTTAAAAAATAATAAAATAAAAATAATGATATAAAAAATTGTATTGCAAAATTTTTTCTATACTAAAATTGTTTTAAAATTTGAAAAGGATTCGTAATATTTTTAATATTATTTTTAATATTAATATTAATGATTCTCGATATATTCCTTGAATTTACAAATTTTTCAAATTTTTATTTATTATTAATTTCTTCAATTGTCATTTAATAATTGTTTCAAGGTAATTGTTGCATAATCTAAATGATGATATTACCTATATATATCTTGTTTGAACATATATGAAATTTACATAACGAGAATTGTAGATGATTTATTTTAAATATGATAATGAAATTTATTTTTTTTTTGCATTATATATTATTATGTAATACAATAATTATATATAATATAGATTTTTTTGTAAAAAAAAAATTTGATTCTGGTTCTTGTATTAAATGTTACGTTCCTTTTAAAATGAATGCAATGATTCAATGATTCTATTAAATGATTTCATTCATTTTAAAGAGAACTGCAGCAGAAGAAGCACGCAATTTTTTTTTCTTAATATCATCATTGTGATAAACTTCGTAAGTTTTTTTTTTTATTTAAAAATTTATTATTCATTTAAATTTATTTATTATTTTTGCATATTTTATAAAATAATATTTATGGAAAATTACGAAGCTGAAGTACGCAACGTTTCTATAATCGATTTTTAAATAAATAATTTTTTAAAATAAAAAATTCTATAATTTTTTGCCTAAAAAATATTGTTTTATAATTTGTTGATTAATGAAAACTACAAGAAATATTTTTTAGGCAAAAAATTTTAGAATTTTTCATTTTAAAAAATTATTTCTTTAAAAATTGTTTATATAAACGTTGCGTACTTCAGCATCGTTGAAAATTTTTCTCGTGGTATTTTTTAATGAAATTATATCATGCATATTCACATTTTTTTAAGTAGTTAATAATAATTAAATTTGTAGAAAGGATTAAAATTTGTTAAATTTTTATCAATATAGAGTAGAGTTTATCAGTATAAATATTTTTATGTATAAAGGATTGAAAAATTTGAAAATTGAACAATTAATATAAAAAATAATAAATAAGAAAATTCAAAAAAGAATAAAATATGTGTTACTAATTAAAAATCGGTTTCTGTGTGCATATTTACTAGTACTAATAAATGTATCTTGAGGTCATTTTTCCATTGTCTACGAGAAAAGTACTCCTTGAGAACTTTCTATTTATTTATTTTTTATATTATTTGTTTTATTTATTTATTTTTATATAATTTTTTATTAATTTTCAATTAAAATTTTTTTTTATTTAATTTTATTTAATATTATTTAATTAAATTTAATTTTTTTTAATTTTATAAAGAAAATAAAAATGTTATTGCATCTTAACATATTAAGAGAAGAAAAAAGATATTAAAAGAAATTAGGTGATATCTTCAAAAAGAACGAAGCTGAAGTACGCAACGTTTCTATAAACGATTTTTAAATAAATAATTTTTTAAAATAAAAAATTCTATAATTTTTTGCCTAAAAAATATTTTTTTATAATTTGTTGATTAATGAAAACTATAAATTAATTAGTAGAATATAATAGTCTAAAATAATTTAAATAAATAAAATAAATTAAAATTTATTAATGAATAAATTAATAAAATATTATTTTAAAAAATTAATTTAACAAAATATATTTTTTTTTTTTTAGAAAAATGTCCCGACCTATTTTGTACTCCGCGAACAGAAGTCCTCCCTGTAGAGGTGTTTTTTTAACAGCAGCGGCTATTGGACTTGAATTAGAAATTCGCGAAACTAGTCTTCAAACAAAAGACAATATGACACCAGAATATATCAAGGTTTGTCAAAAATTAATATTAAATAAAATTCAAACAAATTAAATTTTTTGTCAATTTTATTTTTCAAACTTAAAAAATTTTTGAAATTATTATTTTGCTAAAATTTTTTTTTTTTTTTTAATTTATATAGATGAATCCACAACACACTATTCCCACTTTGGATGATAATGGATTTATTCTTTGTGATAGGTAATTAAAAATTGATTAATGATATAATTGAACAAAATTAAATTAATTATCTTTATTTTTAATTGAAGGTAAAAATACTTTATTTTTAATTAATATTTTATTTTTAATTTAATATAAACAAATTTTATTTTTAGTCATGCAATTATGGTTTATTTGGTCCAAAAATATGCCAAAAATGATTCTCTTTATCCAAAGGATTTACAGACTCGGTCAATAATTGATCAATTTCTTCATTTTGAAACAGGATATTTGTTTGGTACAATGAGAGCCCTTGCTGTAAGAAATTATTGATATAATATTATTTTATATAATATTAATAATAATTATTATAGTAATTATTATAGTAATAATAATTATTATTTATTTTTGAAAAATTATTATAGAGACCAATGTATTTAAGTGGCAAATATTGTGTCACGGATGAAAAAATTGACATGTTGAACAATGCATATGAAATTTTTGAAAAGTACCTTGAAGGAAAAAAATGGCTTGTTGGCGATTCTTACACGTTGGCTGATATTAGTTGTGTTTCAACTCTTTCCAGTCTTATAGTAAAGAAATTTTTTAATTAAATTTTTCAATTTAAATTATTAATAAAAATTATTAATTAAAAAGAAATTTCAAAAAAAATAAAAAAAAAAATTGAAACCTATGTGTGAAATAATTAAATTTTCCAATTCTTTTTTTTTAGTTTATAAGGCCTTTGGACAAATATCCAAACATGCGAGCTTGGCTAAAAACATGCGAACAAAATCTTCCGAGTTATGCAGAAAAAAATGCACCTGGAAATCAGCTAGTGGAACAATTTTTCACGAATATCTTGCCTCATTCTCTCTAATTTTGAAAATTTAAATATTTTCTCTTTTATTCCAGAGGCATATTAAAAAAAAAATTTTAAATAAAAATAATAATATAAAAAATTGTATTGCAAAAATTTTTCTCTATACTAAAATTGTTTTAAAATATGAAAATGATTCGTAATATTTTTAATATTATTTTTAATATTAATATTAATGATTCTCAATATATTATACTTGTATGTTAATTTTTGCAATTTGTATGAATGATTATATTCATTTTAAAGTGAACTGTAAGAGAAGAAGCATACATTTTTTAAAACTATTATTACTAAAAAAAAAATTGTAAGTTTTTCATTTATTTAAATTTAAATATTTGATATTTATAAATTAATATAAAACTTGTAATTTTGAAATTAATTACCAAAATGAATATACTATTTATTTCCACTTTAATAATTTTTAATGGATAAATATTCTTTAGTAAAATTTTTTCTACTACATATTGTTTTTAATTAATTATTTTTTATTTTTTAATGTAACGTGGTATAAAAAAAGGTACTTTTTTTTTACAAAATTACGTATAAATAAATATTAAAAAAATTTGTATTTTCTTCTGGAAAATTTAAAATTTAATTTATTTTTCATTCTGTTTGATTTGAAATTTAAATTTGTGAATTCTCAATTACCTTAAAATTACATAACATATATATATATATATATACAGTTTTAATGAATTTAAATAAATGTAAATAACGATAAAAAAAAAATTAAATTAAAAATTTTAAATTTAAATAAAATAATAAAAAAAATAATATTATTTAAAATAATAAATAATATAAAATTTAAATTAATTAAAATTAAATTAATTTCTACTTTTTTTTTAGAAAAATGCCACGTCCTATTTTATATGCCACAGATATAAGCCCTCCATGTAGAGGTGTTTTTTTAACAGCAGCAGCTATTGGACTTGATTTAGAAATTCGTGAAATTAATCTTCATACTGAAGAAAATATGAAACCAGAATTTGTTAAGGTTTTTAATAATTTTTTTTTAAATTCAAAAAACATTTTTTTTTTTAACTTAAAATTTTTTTTTATTCTCCAAATTATTTTTTTTCTATAAAATTTTAGATAAATCCACAACACACTATTCCCACTTTGAATGATAATGGATTTATTCTTTGGGACAGGTATTTTATTTAAAAATTTTTAAAATATTTTTATTTAATATTTTTTATTCCTAATTGTAGATAAGAAAATTTTTTTTTATTATTTTTAGTCACGCAATATCGCAGTATTTAGTGGAAAAATATGCCAAAAATGATTCTCTTTATCCAAAGGATTTGCAGACTCGAGCAAAAATTAATCAATTTCTTCAGTTTGATAATGAATATCTATTTGGTACATTGGCAAATATTACTGTAAGAAAATTAAAAAAAAATATTTTATACAAATAAGCAACCAATTTATTATTAATAAACAAAATAAAGTATAATAATCAAATATATTTATTAATTAAATAAAAAAAATTATATTTGAATTAATTAATTATATATGGTTTTTAAGAGACCATGGTTTATAATTGGAAAATACGATATTCCTGAGGAAAAAATTGAACTTTTAAATAATACATTTGAAATTTTGGAAAAATGCCTTCAAGGAAAAAAATGGCTCGTTGGCAATTCTTATACTTTGGCTGATATTAGTTGTGCTTCAACTCTTTCCAGTCTTATAGTAAAGAAATTTACATAAAATTGATTTATTGTAAAAATATTCTAAAATTAATTAGAATTAATTATTAATTGTTTATTAATTAATTATTTGAATTTATATTTATATATTATTTATTAATAATTATTTGAATTTATTATTTTTCTATAAAATTTTTAGGCTTTAAGATCATTGGACAAATATCCAAATATTCAAGCATGGCTAAAATTATGTGAGCAAAATCTTCCGGGTTATGCTGAAAAAAATAAGCCTGGAAATCAAGAACTACATAATTTTATGAAGAATTTCTTACCTAATACTATTTAAAAAAAAAATTTTAATTATTATCTTCTTCTTTTTTATTGAAATTTTCGAAATATGTAAATTATTTAAATAATTTATATTTAAATATGTTTAAATATTTCAAATATTTCTTTCTAAATAAAATACCTTAGGGTCCACAATATTCTTGTTACTTTCCTGATTCAGGGATGTAATTACAAATATATTTGAAAAATCTTTACGCAATAAAAATTAGGTTTTTTTTTTGTCAAAATTCAACCAAATTATTCTTTTGTTGTTAACATTTTTATTTACCCAATAAAAGAGATTTAATAATAAAAAATAATTATTTTTTTTAACATTAAAAGCGAAAATAATTTCAAAATTTTAAGGGTCTGGTTATTTTTATTCAATGTCCCCTCCTGAAGAGTCAGGATTGGGTAGTTCAAATTTGAAAATTTGCAATCATTTTCTAATTTTTAATATTTATACAATTTTTGGATAAATTATTTACTATACAAATATTTGTAATATTTGTTATTTTATTATTTTTTTATGACAATTGAAATAATAAATGAATAATTTCAAAATATCAAAATTTTTCTCAAAAAAAATTTTATGCAAAATGTTTCCCAGCTATGATCATCATGGTGTGAGTTCTCATACGGTGTGTAGTCGCGTCAAGTGTTGAAAGTGTGTAAATAACAATTTTTTTTTTTTTTTTTTTTTGGAGAAAAAATAAATAATATAACAATGCGAAAAATCAGGTAAATATAATAATAAAAATAATAATTTTAAATATTGTTTATTTATAAGAAAATTTTTTCTATTTCAGTTTTAACAATTAATTTTTCATTCAATCAATATACTAGAGTAAATATTTCGGAGTATATTTTACTTTCTCGTGCTTTCCAAAATAGATGAATTTTGAGATTTTTACCTGGAGTTGTATATGACTTTTACCCTATTGACAAAGGAATAAAAGGGCTGCATTATTCTTCGACTGACTTCAATTCTATGGAGAATAATTAAAAATGCAAAAGGTTAGGAGAAAATTTAACATTAAGTAACTTGAAAAATTAAGTAAAAATATATTATGTTTTTTAAGGGAATTTTTTTTAGTTAATTAATTATTATAAATAACAGTGTTTTTAATTTTAGAAAATGGAGTCCCTTAATGATGAGGTGACATTTGTGGATTCTGGAAATATTAAAATTTTAAACGATTACTGTTTGATACATATTTTTGAATATTTGACAGTTGATGATAAACTCAATGCCGAGGAGGGTAAGTCTTTAAAAACTCATTATATTCTAATTAGAAAATTTTCCTTTTTAAAATTGTGTATGTTTTTTGTAATTTCGTTTTGATTTTTCGTCCTTTTGAAACTTATTTATTTTTATATTTTATTTTCTTATTTTTATTATTTATTAATTGTTTCTATTTTTTCGATTTTACTTTATTACAGAAGAAATATTTTATAAATATTTTGAAACTCTTTTCTAATTGATCTATAATTAAATTTTTAATAATAAAAAAAATTTTAATATTTTTTAATACTAGAAAAAAAAATTCTAATTTCGAAATTTCTTTACAGTTTGCAAGAGATGGCAACATTTATGTCAAAAAGCATGGTGTCATTATCAATTTAAAAATCTCTCAATAAATCATGATTCTTGGAATTTACCATGTAATATATTTCGCGATGATAATACATCGAAAAAAATAATAATGCGATTGGCACGTTATATTACATCAATTGATTTGAGTCGTCAATATCCAATAGTTAAACGACAAGAAATAAGTGTACAATTTCTTTGTGATGTTTTGGAAAATTGTCACAAAATTGATACATTATTTTTAACATATCCATTTACTGCCGATAATGATAAAATAAATGAACTTATTAAATGGATGAAATATTATTCTTTACAATTAACAAAATTTGGCTATGCACATCAATCAATGATATTAACGGATAAAATGTTATTTTATTTATTGTCATTGATGAAAAATTTGAAATTATTTTTTATTGACAGTATTATTGGTGATGATTTTATTAAATATCTTCCACTTGAATCTCTTGAGGAATTAATAATGGAAAATTGCGGTCAAATTGAACTTAATCCATTGTTAGATGTGAGTATTAATTTTTTAATTTTTTTTTATATTTATTTTTGTTAATTAATATTTGTTTTTAGGTATTACAAAAATCGACTAAATTACATACATTTTGCTCGAGTGGTTTAACAGCTGGCGATAGATTAAATTTTTCCGCCAATTCTCCGATAAAAAATTTAGGAATCACTATGTCATTTTCATCGAATAATTTACTGTGGTCACTGTCAGTTGGCCAATTGAGAAATATTGAGAAATTAAATATTGAATTGAACGACAATGTTAATGATGAATTTCTCTACAAATTGTCAACGTTTTGCAAAAAACTTACTTTCCTCAATTTTAGTGGTGAGTAATTTTTTTAAAAAATAAAAATATTTTTCTATATTTATATTTATTTGTATTTTTTTTTTAACAGGTTGTCAAAGTGTAACGGACGAGGGAACAAAACGTTTAAATACATTGCCAAATTTAAATTATTTAGCATTGGGTGGAATAAATAATGTAAGTGGTAAATATTTTGGAATAATACCACAATTAGAAGTATTGGATTGTAAAAATTGTATGAGTATAACTGATGAATCATTAATGGGAATAATTCGTTTTGCAAATGGTTTAAAAATATTAAATCTCAGTGGTTGTTCATTGATAAGTAAAGATTTAGTGAGAACAGCAATTAATGCAACGAGACGACGTGAAAATGGTATTATTTTATATATATCCATTGATCGTACATCAATAAAAATGAAGGAAATTAAACGAAAATCACCAATGCTTAGTCTCAAGCAAATGATACATTATGCTGTTGATTGTACAAGTAATTATAATGGATATTTTCCAACAATTTATGATTTTTATTATATTTCCACATCAACTAATAATGAACATGAGACAAAACGAATTTATTCCTATTTGAAAAAAGATTGAGGAAAAGAAAAGAAAAAGAATTTTATAGGAGAAAGAATTCTTAAAGATAAGACTGAAATATTGTACATTTTTTTTTTTTTTTGTACTAGGCATAATATTTTTTATTTTTATGCTATTACATGAAAATTTTTACTTTTTTTTTTTTTTTTTCTTATAATGGTATAAAATATTTTACTCTGCGTGTTCTATTTTAAATCTCTTTTTTTATAATTTTTTTTTTCAGTTAGTATTTAGTTTGAAGTATTTTTAGTTTTTTTTTTTAATTTCCTTTGAAAATTAAAAAAAATTTTTTTGATATTTTTTAGTGCAATTCAATCCAAAAATTATTTTACATATTTATATTTAAAAAAAAAATTTTTACATATGGATCGAATTTTTACTTTTTTCGAATATAATTTCGATTTGAAATTGATTTTTGAAATCGCTGTATATATAATAAATGAATGGATTAAATATAATTCTAATTCTAATTGGTTCAATATAATATTTAATGTGATTTCGGAAAAAAGCATAATCTATAAGTTAATTTGATAATATAAATTTAAGTTGCCATTTTCTAGTTAAATAATTGCATAATATTTGTAAAAATGTAAGGAAATATTAAATTAAATAAAAAAAAAATATTAAAATTCAATTTTCAAAGAAAGTTATCTATAAGTTATATAGATATCAAATAATATTTCAAGAATGAAAAATTTTTAATATATAAGAGTAGAAAATGAAAAAATCCAATGTGATTAAAAAAAAAAATATTATTTTTATTTTACAATTTCGATAGAAATTGATTCAGCATTTTTTTTCTTTTTTTTTTAGGATTCTTTATAATCCTTAATTTTTGCCTGGATTCAGAGCAGTAATATGTAATTGTAAAATAACTGTTTAAATTGTTTATTACGTTTTTTTGCTGGTAATCCTTGTCGTAATAGTTTGACATTGAACCTGACTTTTATAAAATGCATGTTATTGACAAATCTTTTTGTCGGTTTTTTCTTCATGCTTCTTTTAATTCGAGAATCTGGAAAAATTATCTTTTTTTTTGAAAATGTGTGCCTGATTCTTTAATTTATCATCGAATTTTACATATTTTTAATATGTTATAATATTTATATACAAATAAAATGTATCTATATTGTTAAAATAGTGTTTCTCTTCAAATAATAAAAAAATTTCTTTTATTATATATTCTGTGTAGTCAAAAATCCTACCCATAAAAATCTGTATTTATTTTTCAGAAGCGAGTGATTAAAACATTTTTAATTTTTTTAAAAAAAAATTTGACACTCCATAAATTATTTTATCTTTAAAATACGTGATTAAAATTTTAAATTATGTTGTCTTCACTTTACACCTTTTTTTTTTTGTTGTATTGTGTGCAGTCTGGATACTTGCCTCACGAACGATTGCATATCATCTTACCTCTAATACGTAATACAATACTCATAATATTGCAAATTTTTTTTTTTTTTTTTTTTTTTAATATATATATGTATATATAATCTCGTTTTCTCCATGACGTATATTTGCGAATTCATGAAGTGTTAATGTGAGCTGTTAACACTTCAGTTAATATTTTTTTAAATAATTTTAATTGAACACCCACTATATATTTTTTCGTCTTTCTTCTTTCTTTTTCTATTTGAAAGAAATATTACTAAAAGTTTATGGTGAACAAAATGGTAATAAGTTTTCCAGGAATAATAACAATTGTGGCTTGACTCTATGCCCGCACTTGTTGGACGAGTTTATGGGTTTTTTTTCTTTCTTTCTCTTTTAAGTGGCACTCTGTGGTATTTTTAGATTCACGAATGTTTTAAAGTTATGGTGAAAAAATAATAAAATTAAAAAAAATTACATTACAAAATAAATTAATAATTATTTATGAAAATTGGAATCGTTTGTAATTTTAAAATAAGAAATCAAATTAAATAAATAAATAAAAATTTAAATTTAAATAAATACATTTAAATAAATAAATGTAAAAAAAAATGTTAATTATAAAATAAATTAATAATAGTTAATTTTATAGGGGCTCTTGAATATGAAGAACACCATAAGAATTCAAGTGTTTTCTATTTTTGATAATAACAACTCGAGTTGTACATTATAATAAAAGCGTTTCGCAATCTGAATTCGACGGAAGTGATTATTCGATGATCATATTAATAAAAAATAACGCGATGCTGGTTTACTGATGTTCAATTACGTTGAATTCTCTCTAATATATCATTAGAGGATAATTAAGAACATTTCTTAATATAAATCTTTTTTATTGATTTCAAATTAATTTTTCACCATTTCGACAATACAAAATTAAAATTAATCAAAATGTTTATTAATAATAATTTTTTTAGGCCGTTTTTTCCTTCACAGTTTTAATTTTTTTAAAAATATGTTTATTTAAAATTTTTTTATTAATTTGATCCATAACTTTGACGAAGCTGAAGTACGCAACGTTTATATAAACGATTTTTAAAGAAATAATTTTTTAAAATGAAAAATTCTATAATTTTTTGCTTAAAAAATATTTTTTAAAATGAAAAATTCTATAATTTTTTGCTCAAGAAATATTTTTTTATAATTTGTTGATTAATGAAAACTACAAGAAATATTTTTTAGGCAAAAAATTATAGAATTTTTCATTTTTAAAAATTATTTCTTTAAAAATCGTTTATACAAACATTGCGTACTTTAGCTTCGTTAACTTTGTATACTAATTTATCATTAAAATGGAATAGAATTTAATTTACTATAATTAAAACAACAATTTAATTTATTAATTTTGCTTTAAAAAAAAAACAATCTAGTTCTAATTAATAAATTAAAATATTTGGATTAAAGTTTAGAAAAATGAATTATTAATTGTGTAATCATTTTTGAAAATATATTACTATAAAGAAATAAATAAAAATTTGTTGATAAAACGATCGTTTGCAAAGAAAAAATCTAATAGTAGAGTATACTTGTAATTATCTCGATTGTAGATTTTTGTGGTAAAAAAATGTTTCTTTAAAGTTTAATGAGTTTTGGTATTTTTATGCAAACTCATGGTATAAAGTGATTTTAAAGCATAAATAATGCTCGTGCATAATGATATGTAACCGTTTAGTTCGGGTTACTTATGAAAACAATAAATTACGTATTCTTTTTTGATATATACTATAATTTTTCATCATCTCCTCTCTGTATTCTATATTACTGAATAATAAACTGCAAAAAAAAAAAAAAAAATACAAAAATTGACACATGTAAAGAAAAAATTCGATTTGCATTCCTGGCCTCTAGAAAAATTTAGTTTTCAGTTATAAGAACTTAATTTGAAAAATATTGAATTAATAATAATAATAAAAAAAAAAATGAATAAACATCTGGTTTCTGTGACAGATTGTGAATTTATAATGTTTAATTGTTGGTTGTTATCATCATTTGTCATTTGCAATTGCAATTAATAGAAGTTACTGTTAATTTTTATTAAATTAATTTAATAATTAATTCATTTTATTTATTGATTTTTCGTAAATTAATTTATTAATATTTAAATTATTTATTGATATATTTATTTATTTGTTATTATATTTATTTATTCATTTACTTATATATTTATATATTTATTTTAATAATATTTAAATTATTTATTAATATATTTATTTATTTGTTATTATATTTATTTATTCATTTACTAATATTATTTATTTCTTGTTTTTTCAGGACTTTTATTCGGAGCTACACAACGTTTGGGTTAAAGTTTCTTCGTTGGGGTTCGTAGCCGAGTGGTAAGCCTTCTTGTCTTGTGATACAATGTTCGGGAGTTCGAGCCCTTGCAGTGTTGGATTTTTTCGCGCAGCAAGATTAATTAAATTGGTATGTATAAATTTAATGTTTAATTGTTACAACTACTATAGTATTAATAACTAATAGAATATTTCAAATTAATAGTTATTTATAGTATAATTAATAGAGATTACAGTACGACGAAAAAAAATAATTGCAGCCAATAGTAGTTACAACTGAACTATCAATTAAAAATTAAAATAGTAATTACAATTAATAGTAATTACAACTGATAGGATTTGTAACTAGTAGTACTAGTAATTACAATTAGTAATAATTACAAGTACTAGTGATTACAACTAGTAGTAATTACCAAATATAGGAAAATAGGGTAAAAAATAAAAATAGTAAAATAAAAAACAAATAAAAATAAAAAAATAAAAAAAAATAAAAATAAAATAGTAAAAAATAGGGTTTGTTAGTGGCAATTGCAATTACAATTACTGATTACAATTAGTAGTAATTACAAAAAATAGGATTTGCTATTGTTAATTACAAAAAATAGTGTTTATAATATTAACAGTCAGTAAAAATTAGTTGGCAGTGAACGAGCATTGAAAAAGCAAATGTGCCCACTTAAAGAGGTTTTACTGTAAATGAAATTTCAAAATCCCTCTTTATCCATTATTATAATATATTTAAAATCAAAGTAAAAGCAGGTAGTTTACAAATGAGATGGGGGATCGATTGTCGTCGACCTCGAGAGTCAATCGTTGATTTTTGATTAACCGGTTGCCGCGGTTGTTTATAGTAAACAGCCATGGTCTGTGTGAATCTCTCTGTTGGTCCAGTGCCGTATCTGTATAAATATTGCATTATTTCTTCTCCCTAAACGAACGTCCTTCTTTGCATTCTTTTTTTTCTTCTTCTTCATTCCAAACAATTGGAGGCACTGTTCAAAGAAATCAAAAAAAAAAAAAAAAAAAGTGAAGAAATAAAAATTGCAAGTTTTGTGCAAATACGTTGTCGATTTACAGAGAGTGAAACCACGTGGTCATGTACTCCCTTGCGGTTCGTAAGGTCGACAGTCGAACTCGAGCCGCCGTTCGCCACAGAGGCACGCGAATATTTCTTATAGTGAGTTTATATACAATATATCATTTTGTATACAATAGCTAATAATACTGACTGAAAAAGAAAGTGAAATAATTTTTTTTTTAATATACTATAGAAGCAAGGAGTGAAAGAAAAGTGTTTTTTAAAATTAAAAAGAAAAACCCGTGTAACAAAAGATAATTTCAGTTTTTACTTTTTAAAGTTTTTTTTTTTAATATTCCCTCCAAGGCTATTTCGTACGGATGAAACCCTTTGTCAGCTTTCTGGAGCCGGTAAAATATTTCTGCAAAATTATTTTTCTTTTATTTAAATTTTAATTTAATTTAATAATTTTTGCATTTAATACAATTATTAATTTTGACTCAGTTAAATTATATATAATTATAATTAAATCAGCTAAAGAAAAACTAAAATTTTTTCAAAAATAAAAATTATGTTATTCTAATATGAAAAAGGAAATACAAAATAATAATTTTTTTTTAACTATAGGAAAACAGTTGTAAAAATTTTTTATAATTGCTGTGTATAGTATAAAGAATGCATTGGATTTTTATGGTCCAGTGAATATTTCTCTTTATTCACATATACAATTCATAAAATGTAACAATGTATATACATAATTGCCTGCGGATATATAATATAGCATAGGCCCAATTTTCAACAAAAGTTATGATTTTATGTTATTTTTTTTTCTATTCTACAAATATATAATTAACATTGTTTATTATTTTTTTTTATTACAGTTTCATTTTTGAGTAAAAAAAATATTTTTTATTTTTTTTAAATCAAATAGATTAATAAATTTCATAAATAAATTTGTTTTTCTAATTAATTTTTCAAAAAGTAAGAGAGAAATTGAAAAATTTTTATTTGCAATATAGTTGAACGAACTAAAATTTACTGGAACTTATTAATTTGCGCACGTTCTATTTTAAACTAAATTGATTATCAATCAATGTAAATTTATATTGCAATGAATTAAATACTGTTACATCATTGTTTATAATAATAATAATAGCCTGATTACGTCGAGATTCAATAACATTTTTTGATTTTCCTTTTTGTCATTAGTGTTGAACTTTATCAAAAAAAAATTCTAGCAAAGGTGACAGAGATTTGTCTAATATTCTATTTTACTTTTTGCAAAATAAAATCTTAATTTTAATAACTAGAAATCGTTACTAAAATTTTTTAATAGAGACACTTTTGTAATTTATTAAAATGTTTTTTATAAATTAGGAGTAACAAATGCAAAAAAAAAAAAATATGAAAACCATTTTATTAACAATTCAGATCACGCAATAAAAAGTAAATTGAATAAATTATCATTAGTATGCAAATAAAATATTATTCTTTTTCTCTCTGATAATAATTAATTTAACGTTAAACAAAATTTTATATCTGGAATATAAAATTATTAGAAATATCGAAAAAAAATATCTGCATAAATTGTGTTAATTAATTCGAGGAAATTTTTCAATTTAATCTTTTATCTTACAATGTATATGTTTTCTGACTATATAGTAACAATCAAGAAAGGATTTATCATTTGAAAAAAAAATTAAATATCAAAAGATTTATTGTTAAAAAATTATTATGCTCTTTGTCCAATATTTCGAGTTGATAATAATTATTCATATATAATTAATAATTAAAATCAAAGTTCATAGAATATTATTCGAAAAAAATAAAAATCCTGTGTAATAAAATTTAATTATCGAACATTGAGGAAATAATAGATGCGACACTATATAATTATTATTACTTATACGTGACATTTACTAATGATTTTTTTTCAAATTATTTAACAATTGAATTTTTTTTAAAAATAATATCCGATCATAAATATAAGGACTAATTAATCCCTTTGTTAATAGTGACATGGTTTTTTTTTTAATTACATAATAAATTAGTAATTCTCATAAGTTGAAAGTATACTCTCGCGGTCACTGACACAATTATCAGTTGTAAATTTGTCTTGCAAAATTCTGTCAGGCATACAAAATGAATTGTTTTTTCTAATTAGCAACAAATGCTAATGAAAACTTTCCTTTTTCAAATCATAATTTTTAATATTCTAATCATATCCATTTTTATCATTCGTTAGAATTTGATTTCATTTCTATTGTAGAAAATAAATATATATAAAAAAGAAATTTGTTAAAAATTTTAATTTAATTTTTTAATTAATTAAAATTTTACTTTATCTAATTTTTCAATTAATTAATTAATGTTAATTTCTATTTATTATTATTTATTAGACATATACATTTTTTTATTGGTTTAAAAATTTTTAATATTTGTTAATTTTTTTTCAAATTCCGTGACATTTGTATTTTAATTATAATTATTTTCTATAAATTTATTTAAATTTACGTAACAATAAAAATATTTGATAAAAAAAATACGATTATCATCACCAAGATTTGTCTCTTTTCCTTGATGAGAAACTAGTTCGACCACTATTTCCGAGATTTTCCTTATTTCCTACGGAAGGCTAAGGTTACATTCAACTGATGACGTTCAGGTCGATGGCCTTGAACCATGAACTTCTTCGCCTTTTGAATTCGCGTAATTGTAAAATTTCATATAAAATTAATTTCTAATTAATTTCTAAAGAAAAAATTTAAAAAAAAACAAATTTTTTTTTATATCAGTCAAAATATTTTCAAATTTGAGCATTTTGGATAAATTTCAAAAATATTTTCAATTTTAACGATAATTTACAAAAAAAAAATCGTAATTTGAAAATCTTGACATTCGAAAATTCATATTTTAAATTCAAGGATTATAAATTATAATAAATTATTGTCAGGAAATTTTTTGTTGAGTGATAAATGAAAGTTTTTTGATAAAAAAAAAATACCACGTGCATCGAATTAACTTTATATAGGAAATCACGCAAGTGAAATATTGTTATTTTTTTTTTAATATAATAAACAATGATCTGACAAGTTAAGGATTTAAAAATTCATTGTCTTTTCCATTGAACTTTCATTGTCTTGAATTTTAAAAAAGTACTCACGTTTTCCTCAATATATTCAATTCAATATACAGTCGACCCTCCCAATAAAGCCGGTCTACGCGGAAAGGGGAAGCGTTTTTCGTGGAACTCAAGTTCCCCCACTACTCATGCTTCCTAGCTGCGAAAAGTTTTCCGCACACTATCTCAATAATGCCGGCGCATTATTACAAAAAATATACATGTGTAAGAGAACAAAAAGTTGTTTTGCTTAGCGGCTCTATTGGGAGACAGGTAGATCAAATTCAAGCGACGGACTTTCTGGCGCGTGAGTGGGGGTACGAGTTCGAGCGTCAAGTGGAGAAACGGCTTTATTGAGAGCGGCTTTATTGGGAGGGTTGACTGTATTCAAATTTTATTGATATTCTGCCAATTTCAGGTAATTTTAGGAAATATATAATTTATTTGTTAAAAAGAGTAAATAAAAACCCTAATAAAAAAAAAAAATTAAAAAAAGAAAATATTTTTGGTATTTGAATATTTTTTTTTTGCTAAAAGAAAACAAAATATATAATTAATTGTAGAAAATTGAGAAATAAAGTACAATGACCCAACGTCTACACATGTGCTTAAATTTCATTATTAGTTTGCACTTTTTTGCTGATAAAGTAAGAAGGAAGGTGTTGTTACATATAAAATTTCATTCTAAATTTAATTAACTAGAATTTGATAACGATAACGATTAATTATTTTTATAAAAAAACGATGTTTAATTATTAGAATTAAAATTTTTTTACATTATTTTTATATTATTGATGATTCATATATTATATATTATTTATTAAAACAGCAAGAAAACAAATTGTCAAAATTATCTTCCATCAAACCGGAAAGAAAATTTGTGATAAAATTCTAATTTTAGCTTGATATCTACATTTATTTCCGTTCCGAAAATTAAATTTTACATGTCATTAATTATTAAAATTATTAATTTTAGGTTCTCGAAGCAGGAAGATGGGAGGTGACCAGCTTGGTCTCCTCCTTTGGAAGAATTATGTTGTTAGAAAACGTCAACCGGTGAGTTTTTAATTTTTTATAATTTAAATCAATTGTAATTATTTTTCGATTAATTTTTTGTTTTTTTTTTTTTTTTGCATTTCAGGGTATTATGAGCCTGGTATTTCTATGGCCAATTTTTGTATTTATGCTTCTTTATACGGTGAGAGATAATATCGATCCAGAATATTTTCCCACATGTCAATTCCCGGCAAGATTCATGCCTCAAGATGGAATCTTGCCATTTGTTCAAAGCTTCGTTTGCGGTGTGGGAAATCCATGTGAACCACTGTCAGAATACGAGGAAGTACCATCTTATAAAAATGCAATGTAAGTCTATAACAGTACAATGAGGACTATTTAACACAATTTCATATAATCTTTGCATAATCACGGGAAATTAAAGTTTGTTTTTGCAAAAAATTACTAATCGTCCTTTTAGTATTCATCAGATATCTTTTAATTTTTCACTATATATTGAAACTAATTTTTCATATTGTTAAACATTTTTTTCGATAGCAAAAAAGTAATTTTAAAAAAAATGTAATTGTAAAAAATTAGAATTTTTGAAAAAATGATAAATTATAAAAATTAAATTAGAATAGATATATTTTTTTCGATACCAAAAAATAATTTTAAAAAAATGTAATTGTAAAAAATTAGAATTTTTGAAAAAATGATAAATTATAAAAATTAAATTAGAATAGAATTTGTAAATTAGGTAAAATAAATAATAAAAAAAAATTGCGTATTTCAGGTTGAGTCCTTTGATTGTGGAACTTCAAACAGTTTTGAGAAATGATACGATTCTGTCAGCAGTTTCTTATTTACCAAAAGGCGTTCAACTTTTTACATCAATGGCTCAAATTCTTACAAAGCCGGAAATTAAAAAATTGTTTGGTAAGTAATTTTTAAAATTAATTAATTAAATTATATTTTACTCTTTTTTTTTTGTACATTTTTTGCTTTTTCACTGAGGAAGAATTTATTTTCTCTCATATTATTCAGTTTAATAAAATTATATAGAATAAAAATTTATAAATTTAAAAGATTTAAAAATATTTAAAAATAAAAAAGTAGATTCTGAATTTAAATCGAAAAATTCATTATAATAATCTAATTTTGTTTTTTTAGACAGGGGAATTTTTCTCGGTGATTTATTTAACAATCACGAAACAATTAAAAGATCCTTGAAAAATCAAATACCACAAGCAACTGATCATTTGCTCGATGGACTCTTTAATTCCTCAATAAAATTGATCTACGTGAGTATTATTTTTTTTTATTATTATTATATCGAAAAAATAGTTTCTAAATTTGTAAATATTAATCAATTATTATTTTTTTAATTTAAAAAAATACTGATTAATTTTTTTTTTCGAAACAGTTAGTCGAGGGTCTTGGTTCGACAAATATTGAAGACACTGTTTGCGTTCCGGAGAATTTAAAAAAATTTCTAATTGTGCCAAAGGAAATGGATCTAGTCAAAATATCAAAAGTACTTTGCGAAATAGATCCATCAAAGATTCCCGGTATTTTTGAACAATTGACAAATCATTTAGATTTCACTTCACTTTTGGAAATGGTCAGTCG
The DNA here is from genome assembly GCF_019393585.1 of Leptopilina boulardi. Lineage (NCBI taxonomy): Eukaryota > Metazoa > Arthropoda > Insecta > Hymenoptera > Figitidae > Leptopilina > Leptopilina boulardi. Next base: position 1,277,512 of record NW_026137838.1, read on the forward strand.
TGTTATGGCCAAATTCCAAGATTATGATTTTCTTAAAGATATTAAAAAAACCGTTGAGACTATTCTCAATTTGGGAATTGTTGAGAAATATGTTCCCGATTATTTAAGACTGCGTGATTGGGTGCCAAAGATTATTCCTTTATTTAAAAATACCTCATTCAAAGAAATTGATATTTTCTTGTAAGTTTTTGCAAATAGTAATTTATATATATATATTTTTTTAAATTAATGTTTTTGCTTTAATTTATTTATTTTCAGTATTAATAAAACGGTAACAATATTGGATCCAATTTTTAAGGGGGAAAATGATTGGAAAACTGCTCGAAGTGCTTTTTTGAAATTAAATGATCTTCTTAGTTTGGTGAAGAATATTATTAAAAAAATGGACACGAATAATGAAACTATTTCTAGTGTGATGAAAAGAATTGGTGGAAATGTGGAAGATACTGTATCAATATATTATCATGAATATGAGACAAATGTCACTAAAATTTTGGATATTTCATATCTTATTTTAGTGGATAGTATTAAGCTTACAAAAAAATTAATTGAGAAATATGAAGATCAATTTCAGCTGTAAGTGAATTTTTATGGAAATTTTTCTTTTATTTTATTTTTAGATATGAAAAAAAAATTTCAATATCTTTTTTTAGTGCAGCAGAAATATTAGATGGATTAAAAAGTTTCTTTTCAAAAAAGATACTTTATAACATTTCGTATTTGGTATCAATGATTGATAATGTGGTTCAAATGACTCATCATGTTGCCATTATTCACGAGGAATTATTGATAAAATTCAAGAATATTGTAGTCAATCATCAATCATTTGTGGAAAAAATATTTACAACTATTGAACCTAATGTTTATAGGACAATTATAAATTCTTTTTCTCGATTGGATTTTGTTGAGGTCAGTTTTAAAAATGAGATAAAAATTGTCATTATTGAATTTTATTACATTCTCCTGACTAATGAGAGTGTCATTTTTTTTTTTTTTTCAATCATCTTTGATCAAAGTATCGATTTATTTTCCCAGAAATTTGTCGAGGAATTACCATCAAAGAATGCTGAAGATCTGTTTTGTGAAGATGATATTTTCAAAGAAGTATTTTACAATTTGGAAAACAAAGATAGTCAATTATCAAAATTGAACGATTCACTTTGTAGCGAGGAAGGAAAAAAATTCCTCTCCGATATTTATAATGCCATGGAATTAAGAAATTTCAGTGAAATTGTAAGTTTAAAAAAATCTGAATTCAGAAATTTTTTTTTTTGAATTTTTTAAAAATTTTTCGAATTTTCAGGTTGACAATACTTTGAATACATTTAAAACTATGGCTCTAAGAAAGCCGATGATTTTTGAAAAATCAAATCTCACAGCAATGGTGAGAAGTGTTCGTTCTTTTGTGACCTATCTACAAGATCCCGAATCAAAAAGATTGGAATCTGCGAATTTGTCGTCTTCAATTTCAATTCCAAACGAATGGAAAATAGTGTTTGAGGAAACACAAATTCAAGGACGTCAAGACATGTGAGTTTACTTTATTTACTAATTATTTATTCATTTCTAAAATATAAAATTATAATTCTTTTTAAATTTAATTAATTTAGGTAAATTAATTTCAATAGTTTTCTTAATTTTTATTAATAGATTGAGTCTTCATCTCAGTGTGGCAAAATCAATTGGATCAATAAGTCTCACAATAATAACAATTTTACCAAGTTTAATTAAAATGGATCTTATTGCAAGTTCCGTTTTGAGAGATCTTGAAACTCATCCCACTGAATGGATCGCTGATGTTCGATTTCATAAATCTGAATTAATTGAATCATTTTATTTAACTGTCGCTGATAGACCAAAGGTTTGCATTTTTATTTCCTATATATATTTTTTTATTCCCTTTTTTAATAAATTTATTTTTTCCTATTTAAATTTAGGTATTAAAATTATTGGAATATTCAAATATGACAGAAACCGTTTGTATGGATAAGAATTCGTCAAATTTTCTCAATTTTCCAATGGGAACAAATGCTACTTTTTTAATGAACATTATTTGTCGTCCAATAAGAACAGTGGAATCAGCTCTTAATTTGGATCTAATAAATGTGGAAAATGATGCAACTCTATCGTTTCAAAATCAAAATTTCAATTGGACTCTTTTTAATGAGAAAATTGTGAAAATTTATCATTATATTGATTCACTTGTACATCAAAAAGATGAAGGAAATGTTACATATTTAAATAATGTAGTGGAGAAATTTAGAGAAGCTTGGACTGATTATGTGACAGCGAGAGATGCATGGGAAGCAAGGTTCGTATTTTTTGTAATATTTTTGAAAAACTACTTTTGTATTTTATTTTGTGAAATATATTTTTTTTGTGAATTATGAAAAAATACTCTAATTTTGATGACAATTGATTATTTTTGCAGCGTAGGCGTCTTGTGTAAATTGTTCACCATTATGGAATATCCTCTTTTTAATGCAAAAACAATAGATAATTGGTCGGATTTACATGCAGTCGCTTGGGGTTCATCTTTAATTGCTGACAATATTGAAAATGTTGTCGATCAAATTCAGAGAAAAAATAACAGTGTCGATTTAAAGGATATTTTCATTGAAATGCCAGAGACAGAAATTTTATTAAGTAAACTATTGAGAAATCTTGCACCAATAACACTTGATTTTGTTGATATGACTATGAAAATTCCTGTACATTTTGTAAGTAAAATACTTTAATCTTTTTCAAATAATATAATTGTTTTTTTTAAAAATTAATTATTAAATGATCAATAATTAATATAATAATTAAATGATTAATATACAAGAAATTTTTATATTTGAAAACATTTTTTAGATGTCGGCAATTGATGATTATAAAGATCGTGAACCAAATTGGCCGTGCATCATGAATGAGAGTATTGGAGAGGCTCTGGAACTGAGAACAGGAAGTCGAGAATTGGTGCGAGAAATTGAAAAGATATCCTGCGATCCTAGTCCTTTAGTGACCGAATGGGATGAACAACCTTTACTAATAAAAGTTAATAAGATCGTAAGTTATAAATTGAAAATAATAATTAAAAAATTTTAAATAGTTAAATAAAATAAAAAATAAATTTTACAATATTCTTGAATTAGTTTCAGGGTGACAGTAATGTTCAAATGCCACCTTTTAATTGGACACAAGGTTATTTAAATTTTCGTCGATTGGTAAAAAAAATGAATACTTTAATTGACTCGCCGGAAGACGTTGAACTTTTAAATGCGCCAAGTGTTTCTGTTTATATAAAAAACTTTTTACCCGAGGTGAAGAAAATGGTGATTGAAAGTCTTCCCGAGTCTGAAGATCAAAGCAGGTAAAATTAATTACTAATTAAATTCATCCTAAATTTATTATTTTTAATATATATGTAAATTAATTTCAGAAAAATAGTGGAATTTATCGATCATAAAATTGATAAAGGAGTGGATATTTTAAATAGTCAATTATCGGCAAAAAATGTTTGGGATTCAATGGGAACTCCGAGGGATTTTGATTATTTTCTAGCGCTTGGAAAATTTTTTTCTAACGTTTTACATGATGTTTTTACAATTTTTTCTGATTCATTCAGCGGAGGTAAAATTCTCTTAACTAATTTTATTAATATTTTTTTTTAGTAAATATTTAATTTTTTTTTTCTATACTTTTCAGATCAACAGAATATAAATCTTTTAACACTTCTTGGATTTAAGAACAAAAGTGCAATTGCAATTGCTTATGAACGTTTACCATATATTTTAGCAACATTTATAAATGGAATGTCAGATCCAACAATTGACAGTGAAGCAATAAATGCAATGAAAAATGGACGTGTATCTTGTTCGGAAATATTTTCATGGTTCGATAATTCACGTGTTGATCTCACTGTTGATGAATATAGAATATTGAAAAATTTCACCTGCGATCTTGTCGCTGATAATTTTAATGCATTCACTGATCTCTATATGAAAGAATCGACAGTTTGGCGAAAATCTCTGGCTGATTATCAATCATATTTTTTCAGTTTAGCCATTGAATTATCTGATTTGGGGAAAAAAATTGTAAATCGAACTAAAAATGGCATGAAAATTGTTTTTCCATTCGATGAAAATTATTTGAATAATATTGCAAGGACATTGAGTCGTGAGCTTAATGATGATGTTCCAGAAGTTGGTGGAATAATACTTCGTGTAAGTTTTGAGTTGTAAGAATTAATTTTAAAATTAATAATTTTTTTTTTCAAATTTTTTACAGAATAATCCAGAAGGTAGAAATTATCGTTTAGCAGTGGAAGGTATTTCGGAAGTTATAAACAAAATGGCAAAAACATTGAGTGAATTGCAATTGAAGAATAATGAACTTTATAGTTGGGATTTATTTGAAAAAGGTGATGTTCATCAGCTTGTGAAACTATTGGAAAGTTATCCAAGGGAAGCGATTTCATTTTTTGCTGTTATTAGTGAAATTGATCCGGAAACGATGCAACCTTATCCAATCAAACATTTTAAAAAAAATTGGTGTACAACTCATCCAAAATCTGGAATGTGGATTCAACCAAATGCAACTCATTTTTTAAGCAGTATTTGTTCTTTTGATTTTGATCAATTGCTAAAAACACTAACCAGTGAGGAATTATTCGTAAGTGTTTTTAAAGAAAAACTTATTTCTTTTTTTGATTTTATGAAAAATATAATTTTCAGATGGTAGCAAACGGTCACACGGACGTGTTAAAAAGAGTAACACCACTTTCAAAATCAGTTTCACTTTTATTAAACGAAATTATAAAATTACGATCTCAAAATCCAAAAGTAATTTTCAAATCAAATATTTTTAATGCCACCACTTGGAGGGATATTCCAATTGACGGCCTCACTTGGAGATCAATTAATCGTACGGAACTTTCGTGGGTGAATAAATTTGTCAGTGAATATTTTCCAAATGATTCATTCATGGGGCAAATGTACAGGTTTGTTTATATTCAACAAATTACTCTTATTTCAATTTAAATTGACTTTTATCATAAATCTCTTTCTTTTTCTTTTTTTTTTCTATACAGGGTTCCTCAGGTTTTGTTATCAGTTTTAAAACTTTTATCCGGTGGTGATATTTGGCAAAAATTGGAAATAATTTATAAAGATTCAAAAATAAAACCCCTATTGACTATCGTTGAAGATTTACCAAATCTTGTGATAACTGTTGTCGATACTTTTGTCAATTCCGAAAGACTCAATGATTTTGCTGAATTACTTTTTGCCGGAAAAGTGAATCTTTGCGATATTGATAAATATTTGATACCATCGAAATTTGTTAAAAAGAAAAAAATTCTTACAAGTATCACGAATGTTTGTGAAAAATTTGTGAATGGCGCCGAGAAACTTGAGGCTGAGGATTTTTTACCTTTGGATTTTTATGCTGAGGTAGGGAAATTTTTTTGGAACAATTTTTTAAATCTAGAATTTAAAAAAAGAAGATTTGCATTTAAATGAATTTTTCAGAAAGAACATTTGTATGAAATGAGAATAAATTCAGGACCGGAGAATTTGATAATTTATAATAAAACTTATCTTGTGGAAAAAATGTATCAACTTCAAGCAATTTTGATACAAATTGCATCGGAAGGTTTTCAGGAAATTGAAGTTCCTAATTGGTGGATTTCGTTTAAAGAGGGAACTTTAAAAGAATTTTTATTAAAATACAAAAGCAAGGATATGAGAAAATTAGCACATTCATCAATGAAAAAATCTGTTGCTGTTTTATATAATATTTTAAATTCGACACCTCACGAGGAGTAAGTGTTTTAATAATTAATTTCCTTTATTTTTTTTTACAAATTTTTTAAAGTAATTTTTAAAATTCTATTTTTAGAAATTGTTCCTGGTGTCATACGCTTATGATAGAAATTGTAAATTCTCAACTAATAAAACATTCGGAATATTCGAAATTAATTTGTAAAATGCGACGAATGAATGTGAGGGAAATTCAAGATACAATGTTACGAGATTTTTATTGGAATAAAACAATTAATATGGTGAGAGTTAAAAAAATATATATCGTGTGTAAAATTTTTTTTATTAAATTGATTTATTTTTTGCAGATTAAGGATTATAAATATTTGAATAACAAGAAAACATTGAAAAGTTTTATGGGGGCTTTGGAAAATTCTCTACATTATATAGCGGATATTTTAGTTGATTATCATAATGAAACATATAAAAATGAAGTGACAGAATGCTTTTATAAATTAGTTGGAGGCCCTTCATTTTCAAGACCAGGATTGTGAGTTAAAATTGATTTATAATAGAAAATTTTTTAAAAATTTGAAAATATTTTTTAATTCAGATTATAATTAAATTAAATTTTTTATTTTGCAGATATGTAATGGTAATGAACGGAATCCTCGACACTTTAGACAGAAATGTTCAAATTTTCAACAATTTTATGACGTATGAGAAAATAAAAAATTTAACCGCCCTGGCTGAGAAATATTTGCCCATTTGGAAACCAATTTCTGAAGTTATTGAAACTTCAGACATAGAGAAAATGAATAATTTGCTTCCAGATGGAAAAATCAATGTAAATTTATTGTCTGGTGAAGTGAAAGATACTTTATGTTATCCTCCGAAGCATTGTCAAAATTTAACAATTCTTTATGATATTCTCAGTGGCAGGCAAGTGAAGAAACTCATTCTTCTTAATGGAAAAAATTCAAATTTTGACTCAACGAATGAAATTGCCGAATTACTTTCAAAGAGTTTGAATTTTGAATTAATTGAAAGTGAAATTTTAAATTGGCGAAAGGAAGCTGCCACTAATTTGACGTGGATAAGAAATATTTTAAAACACGTGTCCACTGTCATGGAAGAGGGAGGAAATTTATTTGACGTTGCAAGAAAAATTGATTTTGAAAATGTTTCCAATACACTTGGAGTTCCTGATATTGTTGACGATGTTGTCAGTATTGTCAATGGAAAAACAATAGACAAATTGTTTGAGGGGTAAATTATTTTTTTTTTTAAATTAATATTTTAATACTTTTCTTATGAATTATTTATTTATAAATTAAACTTCTTTTTTTTCCTCGAATAGAATAAACGAAATTCTTGACGATGTCGAGCCATTTATTGAAGATCCTGAGGTAAAAAGAGATCTTCGAACTATGATACAAACATTTGAATCAATGGAAATTTTCAAAAATCTAGGACTCCTGAATATGAAATGTTTGTAATTTTTTTTTTACAAATTTAATTACCAAAATTAATTGTTTTAATATTTAATAATTTTGAATAATTTTCAGATGGTGTGAATGATTTATTTAGAAATTGGGATGTGCTTAAGAAATATCTCATTGAAAAAGCTGGTATTCCAAATGAAGCAATGAATATTATGAGTGGGGCTAAAGTTGACATGATTTCTGTATTTTTAAAAGAAAAAAAAGCCGTAAGTTTAAAGGATACAATTTGTTCGCCAACGAAATTAAATGAAATGTTGAGTTTTGAGAATTCACATCTTTCCGCCGAAGAAGTTAGTTCGATTTTATGCGAAATGGACAGTGAACAAAGTCAAAATATGACTATTACGCTTATTTCAAATCTTAATTTTCAATATATTTTCGAAAACGTACGTATTTAGAATATATTTTATTTATTTAATTTCGTTATTTTTTGTTAAAATTCTATTTTCTTTTTGTAGTTAATGAGTGCGAATGTAAAAAATATTTTGTTAAATGCAAATTTAACAGAATCTGATGGAAAAGCTATTTTGGATAATCTTGGAGTTGTTGCTGAACTTGTGCCATATTTTAAAGAAAAACTCACATCGAGTCTCTCTTCAGCGAGAGCTAAAGTCAATAAAAATTCTTCTGAATCGATGTCGAGTAAGTTATTTATTTTTAAAATAATATCGACAGATTTTAATATTAATAATTTCTTAATAATTAAAATAAATTATTTTTATAAAAGTTTTTATTTAAAAAAAAAATTGTTTTTTAAAAATATACTTTTAAATTAAATTTCATGAAAATATTTTTTAAATTTCTTTCAGGAGGTCAATTTCTGGGAGAGGCGAGCAAAATGTTGTGCAGCAAACCTTTGGTCCAAGAAGGCGGAGAATTTTACAAGGTGATCACGTCTTTGGAAGACAATCGAAAAGCCGCTGATGAGAGAGAACTTAGCACCTTGCCGAGTAAGTCCTCTAAATTTTTATTTTTCCAAAAAAAATTCTCTTTTTCTTTCTTTTTTTTAATGAAAAATCGAAAAATCCTTTATATATATTTAATAATCGTCTGTCAACAGCTGAATTTTGCAGAGACACTTATAAAAATGTTTTAAGTATGCCCGGTGGTAAAATAATTTGGTCATATGTAAAACCATTATTAAGAGGACGTATTCTCTTTACACCAAATACAACATTAATTCAGGAAGTGATAAAAATTTCCAATCAAAGTTTTATTGAATTTGAAAAATTCTCAACGCTCATGAATAGTTTTCAAATGACACTCGTTGCATTGAAAAATCTCGCAAAAATGGGTGACAGTTTAAAGGATTTGGAAAATATCATGTCATCGGATGTTATGAAAGTTGCCGTCAAATCCATGAGTGGATCGAGTGAATCAAATGTTAATACGGATTTGTCAAATATTGATCTCACGGAAATCGCTTGGGAATTGAAGAATTCTGAAAGGTAAAATTTTAAGGTCAATCTATTCTTTTTTCTTTATTTTTTATTTTGCTTTTGATTTTAAAAATTGTTATATTAAAATTGAATATGTTATTTAATAGATTAATAAATATGATTGAAATGTTGAACGATTTGATGGATTGTGTTTTATTGGATCGATATCATGGATTTGCAACAGAGGAGGAATTAGAAATGGAGGCTGAGAATTTAATGGAAACACATGAATTTTTAGCGGGAGTTGTTTTTATTGATGATAATCGTCATAAGAGATCATTGGAATATGAATTACCGCATAATGTGACTTATAAAATAAGAATGGATGTTGATTATGTACAAACGACAACAAGATTGAAAAATCAATTTTGGCTACCTGGACCGGAAGCCGATTTTTTGGAACATTTACGATATATGCGAGGATTTATTCAATTGCAAGATTCAATAGATCGTGCAATTATTAGAGTTAAATCACGCACCAATCAAGATTGGATGACACTTATTCGACAGATGCCTTATCCTTGCTGGAAATTTGCTCCGTAAGTGAAATAATGAAAAATAGTAAAATTTAAAAAAAAAGGATAAAAATAATTAATTATTATTTCTATTGGAAAAATAATTTTATTGCAGATTCCAATCAACACTTTATGAATCGCAAGGAGTGATAGTTTGTTTCTTTTTTGCTTTGATGATGTGTGTTGGAGCTTCTATTCGACACATTGTTTGGGAACGAGAATCTCAAAATTCAATGGTATTTATATTCAATGGATAAAAAAAGAAGTTTTGAAAAATAAAAATAAAAATTTTCTGTTTACAATTTTTTTTGTAATTTTTCAGGTCATGAGTGTTATGGGTCTGAAACCATGGAGGAACACTGCTGCATGGTGGATAACATCTTTCATTGAATTATCAATAATAATGTTATGTATTGCCCTAATACTTGTAGCTGGAAAAATTCTTCCAAAATCTGATCCATTATTGCTTTTGACATTATTTTTCGATTATATTTTCTCAATTGTTGCTTTCTGGTAAGCTTTTTCTATTTTTTTTTCAATTTTGAAAATAAATTACCTGTTTTTGTCAATATTTTTTATTTTCAGCTATATGATTTCAATAATGTTCAGTTCAGCAAGTTTGGCCGCTGTTACAGCAGTGACCATGTTTTTGCTGACGTTCATGCCTTATATTATCGTAATTGCCATGGAAGCTGCGATGGGTCTTGGTTATAAATTACTTATCGTAAGAACAACATATTATTTACTTTACTAATTTTTTTTATAATTGATAAATCAATATTTTGTAAATTTTGCATTTATAAAATAATTCATTAACAATAAGAACAAAAAAAAAAAAATTGTTGATTTTTATTTCTAGTGTTTGAGTATGTCAACGAGTTTTTCCTATGGATGTCTTTTTGCCGTTCGAAAAGAAGTACAGGGAGTTGGTTTACAATGGAATTCAATGTGGGAGGAATCGACTCCCGGTGATCCAATGTCACTAGGTTTGGTGCTCATTATGATTTTCGTAGATGGTTGCATTTACTCTCTCATTGGCTATCTTATAGCCAAATACATCAATTCAGGTAACGAAAAATATTTATCAAATTCTATTTTAATCACTTCGTATTATCCAAATTTTTCAATTAATTTTTATTTCAATTCTCATTATTGTTATAAATTATATATTATCAAGTATTTGTGTTTGTCTATATATAATTATAATTTCTTCCACTAAATACAATCAGATTTTATTTAACAAAAATTAAAATTTTTAAAAACATTAAAAATTCAAAATTTTTAATTTCGGAAAAATAAAAAACTCGTAAATTCTGATTGTGAAGAAATTATAATGGAAAATTCATTATCGATCATTGTCTATTGTCTTTTATTGGTGGATGATTATGTAGTTCTTGCCTTTTGGCTTTGAATGTGCTTCCGGGCACATTGACGTCACATCAATAATTATTATAAAATCGTAAAATAATACGGTGGATGTTGATAATTTTTTTTATAATTGCTTTTTATTTTTTAAATATTAATTTAATATTAACGCCTATAATATTATTGAATAATTTTTAATACTCTTTTTTTTGATAATATATTATTAATACTACCTTGGATATTGTGCAGTTGTCATATTTGTGTTTGGTCATATTTTTACTAAATAATAATTAATAATAATAAAAAAAAAAAATCACGGGGTCGTTTGAAAAAAAAAGTAAGTACTGTTTGTCCAAAGTTAACTAAATTACAGGCAAGGGTTTTCATGGATTACGATCTCGCAGTTTATGGTGGGGTAACAACCGTACCCTATATGGTCTACCTAGCTATCTAGCTTTCATCAACAACCTTTATTTCACTAACGACGTTCTACACCCTTCAGACACTTATCAAGGTATTGAGGTTTCATCCTCACGCTAGCACATTCGCATGCTATTAAAAAGCTTCAAAAAAAAATTCGATCCTCAAAATATTATCATTTTCGCTTATAAAAAAAAAACCCTTTTTGTTTGAGGATCTTAATTATTATTGTTTCTAGTTTAAAAAAAAGGATCATATTTTCGTAATCATCAGTATTTAGTAGATAATTCATTACGCTTTTGCTGGGTTGATAATAACTGAAGTATTTAATCATCTTTTTCGTGAGTTGAAAATTGATTTTATTTTTTTTTTTACCGAGGAACTAACTTTTAAGTTAGTTTTTTTTTTAAAAAGAAAATTTTCCTGGGATTAGAGAAAGTTATAAAAATCAAATGACCTCTTAATTAAATTTTTCATCTTGAAATTTAGATGAGGAAACTGACTCGAGCAGTTTGACAGTGAATGAGGCACAAGCTGGCGTTAGTTTCGAAGGAGTTCGTAAAGTATATCAAATCGAACAAGGCACCCGAGTCGCTGTAGATGATTTTACTTTGAAGCTTTGCGAAGGCGAAGTGACAAGTCTTTTGGGAAGAAATGGAGCTGGAAAAACTACAATTATGTGAGTTTATCAAAATATCAAAATCGAATTCAATTTTTATTTTTTTAAATTGAAATTAAATATTTTTTTACTTTTTAGAAAAATGTTAACTGGAATGATTGCTCCAACCACTGGCGAAATTCGTTTAAACGGAAAAGAAGGTACTAAACCGGATATTGGAGTTTGTCCACAGGACAATGTTCTCATTCCAACTTTAACACCACGAGAACACATGATATTTTACGCTAAATTGAAAAAACCCTCCGATCATTCGGAAATGACGAGAAATGTCGATATGTAAGTTAAATTGATAATTTAAAAAAAAAAATTAAATTAAATTCTGATTTTAAAATTAGAAAAAAAATTAGAATTTAAAAAATGATTTTGGAATAAAAATGAAAATTCTAGAATGATGGCATCGTTGGAATTGGGTCGTCAGGAGCATGAGCCAATTTATCGTCTTTCTGGTGGGACAAAGAGACGATTGTGTGTTGCTCTTGCTTTTCTTGGCTCGCCAAAGCTTGTGATCCTTGATGAACCGGGAGCGGGAGTTGATCCAGCAGCGAGACGTAGGATTTGGAGATTAATAGATCAACATAGAGTTGGCAGAACTGTCCTTCTCTCCACACATCATCTCGATGAAGCTGACATGTTAAGTGACACTGTTGTCATAATGCACAAAGGGAAAATCCTTCGTGCCGGATCACCGTTAACCTTAAAGATGACCCTCAACCAGGGATATAAAATTCATATATCATTCTCGATTACAGAAGAATCGAAATCCATTAATAAAAAATTCTACGAATGTGTTTCGTCACTTGTCAAAAATGTCGTTTCTAATGCTTTTATTCGCGAGGAATCGAAAACCGAGATACTTGTTATTTTACCATTCCTCGGTACAAATGGTGTTATGAATGAGTAAGTTTCGAAAATGTAGTTTTTCGATAATTATTTTTTTTTTTCAGTAATATTGGAATTATTTTTTAGTATTGCAGCGGCTCTTAAAATTATCGAGGATAATAAGGATTTAATTGGTTTTACACATTTTTCGCTCGAATGTGATACATTGGAGAAAGTATTTTTGGATCTTTGTTCCGATGCTGAAAATGGATCATCGTCAATTTTAAGAGCAAGTCAAGATAGCATTGTCTCTGCACCGTCAATTGGTAAATTATTATTTTATTATTTTTGCGATAATTTCTATTATTGATAATAATTAATTTTATTTTTTTTATTATATTAGAATTATATCCAATGAATGATGATGTGGATTTAATTGGCCTTGAACCGAAACCAAAACCATCGGCCTATCGACAAGGAAAGGCTTTGATAAAAAAGAGAATATGGCATTTTACTCGAGATTGGAGATCACCATTGGCGGCTTTAATTTTGCCAACAGTGTTCGTTGCTGTAGCTATGGGATTCTCATTAATTAGACCACCATCCGAGAATGAACCACCATTAATTTTAAAGCCCAAACTATACAATGCACATCCAACTCATTTTTACAAGTATTTAATTTTTACAAATAAATTTTTATCCAAAAAAAATTTTTAGAAAAAAAAATTTTTTATTTTCTTACAGTATTGACAATGACTATGATCCATTTCTTCAACACGTGTCAATGCAACTTCAGGATCGATTTGGAGGCGATACGGCAGGAGCTTGGCAAACTCTTCCAAATGTACGATATATTTAATTTTTCTTTTTTACTATTCTTATTAAAAAGAAATTTTAAATTAAATTACTAGGATAATTTTGAAATGATTTAAATTATTTTTGTTTTTAGTATAAAAAAAAAGTTTTGGTATTTCAATTCTAAAGGGGAAATAAAATTGGATTAATAATTGTTTTTTGATTCACACATAGACAAGTTTGAATTGAATTCGATTTTCAGGACACCGGCACGTGCGAATGTCTCGAGGGTCAACAAGTTTGTCGTGGAGTGTCCCAAGCTGTCGAGGGTCTGTTACAAACCCCACCTGGACGTCCAACTCTTGACTGGATAGTTTCAACTCATCAGGAGTACATAGAGAAGAGGTGACTGGCAAACATTGATCTACAAATTGGAAAGGAATCATTTGCACTCTCGTTTAACATCCACTTCTCTGTTACCCACTTGAAATTTAAACTCCACTTTAGAAGAATCAGTTCAGGAAAATCTTATCAGCAAAATTAATTTTTAAATTATTCTCAAATATAATTAGAAAATTAACTTTAGATTTTAATTTAAATATTAGAAAAGTAGATGTTTTGATATAATAAGAATTTAGATAAATTAAATTTTAAAAAAAATTAGAAATCATTAGAAAAGTAAGAAAAAAGATAATATTTAATTTATTTGAAGATATTTAATTGGTATTTTTTTTTAGATATGGTGGATGGTCATTATCGCATTGGAAAGATGATCCTCTCTTTGTTGTTTGGTTTAATAATAAAGGACATCATGCCTTGCCAGCTTACCTTAATGCTCTGAACGAAGCGATCATGCGAGCTTCAGGAGTTGATGGATATTTGATTACTATTAATCATCCTTTGAAGTTGTCCAGTGATCAATTAAATCGAACTACATTGTAAGTATTCAAATTCTTTGAATTTTGTCTCAAACGATTAATTTGTCTTTAAAAATATTTTTTTTCCATTAAAACGAATTTTATCTATTTGCAAAATTTATAAAATTTATAAAATTTATAAAATAATATAAAATGATCAAAAAATATTTTCTAAAGAGAAAAAAAATTAAAACATTGATGCTTTATTAAATCCGAAAGGCGTCTTTCTCATTTTCTTCACTTCTCATTAATTTCTTACCGCGAATCTAAAGATAAAATTGATCATAGAAATGTTTTCCATAATTTGTATGAATCACTGTGTGTTGCCACGTCAGTGAAATCTAGAACCATTTGTCTGTGGAAAACGAAATTTTTTTGCCTCGTAAATCACGTTTGTGTATTTGCTTTTTTATTTTTGTTTTATAAAAAAATACTCTCATTTTTCAAATTCGTTAGAATTATAAATTTTTGGAAATTATTGAAAAATTTTTATTTATTTTAATGAAAAATTAATAAAAAATTTTGAATTTGAAAAAAGAACAATTAAATAATCATTTTGATTTTGAATTCTCTCTCTCTTTTGTGAATTGTTTTCTCATTTATTGCCAAGTCCGCGACATGTTCTGTTTTTGAAACATTATCACCAGCCTCATTATGGCAAAGTGAGAAATAATTAAATCGTCCATTGTGAACCGAATTTACCTATTACAAATAATTCAATTTCCATATTATTCATGAGACATTTGGTTATTTACTGAAATTCATTAACAATCGAAACGAACGTGATATATATATTTTTTTTTATAAATTCCAATTTTATTGAAATTATAATTATAATAAAATAACTGGTGATGAAAATTAAAATTTTCTTTCTAGAAAAATTGTTTATTTAATTTTTTTTATAAATTTTCAAATTATTTGAATATTTAATAAATAATTTAATATTCCTGCATCATTGAATAATGAAAAAAAAGATGTTTTTAATTTTGCAAAGAGCTTATTTTCTTTCTCTTTAAGAGAGGAAGTAAATTTTCAAAGAGACATAATTCGAAAGAGATTTCTTTGTTCAGGTTGCAACACGTGGCTGATGTTGGAATCGCCTTAGTTCTTTTGGTCGCATTTAGTTTGGTTGGAGCCCAAGGAGCTAAGGAATTGGTTAGAGAGAGATTATCGGAGGAGAAACGAATCTTATATCTTGCTGGCGTGCATCCTGTGACTTATTGGACGACAGCTTTAATCTGGGACAACATGGTAAATTAAAAAAAAAATTCTTTTCAAAAAAAATAATTAACAAAAAAACAAAAAAAAAAATCTGATTTTAGGTCTTTCAAACTGCAATTACATTGGCAATTATTGTTTTTGAAATTTTTGGTCTTCCCGCCTACGTTGAAAGAGATAATTTAATGGGTGTTACTTTATTATTGTGTATGTTCGCGTAAGTATTTTTTTTTGATATTGAAATTTATTTTTTTTATGTTAATTTTTATTTTTATTAATTTATTATTATTTGAATATTTCACAGATGGGCGGTGGTGCCATTTACTCATCTTGTAGAAAAGGCCTTTGACGATTCAAGTTTATCAAATATGGTTCTCTTTTGTGTGAATACATTTTTGGGTGTAGCATCTCTAACGACGATCCTTGTAATTGACATTCTCGGCAAAAGTCAAACGGCAGCAGACGTTCGTGATTTTCTACATCACGTACTGCTTTTACTACCTCAATATGCACTCGGCGATGCTCTTGTGCAAATCACGAAGAACGACATCACTGCTGAACTACTCGGTAGATTCAACATGGATACGTACAAATCTCCCTTAGGTTGGGATTTAATTGGCTTACATTATGTCTGCCTCTTCGTAGTTGGTACTATTCTATATTTGGCAAATCTTGCCATTGAGTGCCGACTACTGCCTGACATTTCATGGAAGAGGTAATTAAATTCCATTAAAATTTTACATTCACATTTATATGGACAATAATATTAAGAAAATTCTTTTTTTTAAATTAAATTATAATTAAATTAAATTATTGAATAATTAATATTAATTATTAGTATTAAAAGAATGATTAATTGATATTTTAGTTTGTCTATGTATTCAAGAGAATATAATTTGATATACTTCTGAGTATCATCTGAAGCTTCAAAGGGCTTTGTAATAGCATCAGTTCAATATTAACAGCTATCATATTATCGAAGATAGAGTTTCGAGAGAGATACTCAATATCCGGTACAGGATAACTTTATTAATCGTCAAATATATAGACGAGTTAATAGGTTAATTTCCGAAAGATTAAGTCGTTTTAATTGTCAATGAAGTACTATTTAAATTTACAACTAAATATATATTTGAGGGAAAATTTCCGTTAAAGATTTATTATTTATAAATTTATATAAAAATTAATTAAATTTGTAATTACAATTCAAGTAATTAAAATTTTAATTACTTTATTCGTATAAATAAAGTAATTAAAATGCCTTTCGACCCTCAACCCGAAATGCATTCGAATTGTAGAAACGGAAATAAATTTAAGTAGCGTACGAAATAAAGTAAACCATGACTGATTGCAGGCATAAAGTTTCTTACGAGGAAGTGAAAGAAGATCCAGATGTTGCAAGAGAGAGACTTCGTGTGGAAAAGGAATTAGTTGAAGATATTTTGAAAATTGTGAAATTACGCAAAGAATATAAAAGTTTTTATGGTAAAAATATTGCTGTACAAAATTTAAGTTTTGGCATTGAATCTGGAACTTGTTTTGGATTATTGGGAATTAATGGCGCTGGTAAAAGTTCAATATTCAAAATGTTAACAACGGAAATAATGCCAACGGGTGGAAAAATATTTATTAATAACAAAGAAATTGGAATGGGTCCATTGTGTAATGGTGAAGTTGGATATTGTCCTCAAAGCGATGCACTTGATGGATTTCTAACTCCACATCAGTGTTTGACAATTCACGGTGAAGTTTGCGGTCTTGCTGATGTCTCCAGGGTAAGGTTTTATTTTATTTTTTTTGATATTATAATTAAAACTAGCAATATTAAACGCGCGCAAGCGCGCCAAATTGAGTATTTCATTATTTGTTATAGAGAAATTAAAAATTAATATTATCAATAATTATTTAAATTTATTAGAATATTATTCCATATTAAATGATAAAAATAAAAATTATATGTTTATAGGCCACAGATTATTAATTCTCAAATTATTAAATTTTAAATTCAAAGTCTTTTAAAATTCAATTATTTTCCAAATTTTCAATTTAAAATCAAATGAAATTCAATTATTACCCAAAATTTCCATTCAAAATCAACTAAAATTCACTTATTTTCCAAATTTTCAATTTAAATTCAAATAAAATAAAATTATTTTCTAAAATTTCATTTCAAAATTAATTATCAAAAATCAACTAAAATTGAATTATTATTTAAAATTGTAATTGAAATTTAATTATTTTCCAAAATTTCAATTCAAAATCCAAGACAATTCAATTATTTTCCAAATGTTTAATTCAAAATCTTTTAAAATTCAATTATTTTCCAAATTTTCAATTTAAAATCACATAAAATTCAATTATTATCCGAAATTTTAATTTAAAATCAACTAAAATTCAAATATTTTCTATATTTATCTATTGAAAATTAACAAAAATTCAATTATTTTCCAAAATTTTAATTCAAAATCAAAGAAAATTCAATTACTTTCCAAATTTTTAATTCAAAATCTTTTAAAATTCAATTATTTTCGTAGTTTTCGATTTAAAATGAAATAAAATTCTTCAATTATTTTCTAAAATTTCTATTCAAAATTAATTATCCAAATTTTCAATAAAAAATGAACTTAAATTAAATTATTATTCAAAATTTCAATTCAAAATCAAAGAAAATTCAATTATTTTCAAAATTTTCAATTCAAAATCAACTAAAATTCAATTATTTTCTAAATTTAAAATCAAATAAAATTTAATTATTTTCTAAAATTTCAATTCAAAATTAATTATTAAAATTTTCAATAAAAAATCAACTAAAAATGAATTATTATCCAAAATTTTAATTGAAATTTAATTATTTTCCAAAATTTCAAATCAAAATTAAAGAAAATTTAATTATTCTAAAAAATTTGAATTCAAAATTAATTGAATTTTCAATAATTTGAATTTAAAAGCATTTAAAATTTAATTATTTCTAAAATTTTCCATCGAAAATTTTTTGAAATTTAATAATTTCAATTATAACTCTAAGGGAATTCAATTATTTTTAAATATTTTCATAATATTCTTTGAAAATTCAACTATCTGAAACCATTTTTCAATTAAAAATGATTATCAAATTATTGTATTTTGTCTGTAATTTCTAATAAATTTTTTAGTGAAATCATATAAAATTTTAATTAAAATCACTTGAAGTTCAATTAATTTCTAAAATCTCAATTTTAAATCTTTTGAAAATTCAATTAAATTTAAAAAATGTTTTCCAAAAATTTTTTTGATAAATTATTTTTATTTCTGTAAAATTTTATTATTGTTTGAAAATTAACAATATCTTTTGAAATTTAATTATTTCTAAAATTTTCAAGTTTAATTTGACACAAATTTGACACGTCATAAGATTACTATTCAAAAAACACGTGAAATCATAAAAGACCAACTTCAAGTTAGGACAGAAGGACAGACCAAGCATTTTATTATTATAGAATAATTGTGATTGTGAATAAAAAAAAAAAAATTATATTTCTATTTTAGGCTGTGGAAAGAATGTTGAAGAGATTTGATCTTATTAAATATGCTCATCAGAGGGTTGACAGTCTAAGTGGGGGAAATAAGAGAAAACTTTGCGCTGCTATCAGTGTAATGGCTCCTGTGTCCATTGTTCTAATGGATGAACCCACAAGGTTAATTGTTATTCTATATTTCAATTTTATAATTTTGAAAAAAGATAAAAAATGAATTTTTTCTCTTGCAGTGGAATGGATCCAGCGTCCAAGGAATTGGTTTCACATGCTGTTCGTCATGTGACAAGAAATCAGGGATCAGTGATTATGACATCGCACAGTGTTGTGGAATGTGAGAAACTTTGTCCAAGAGTTGGAATTTTGGCAAAAGCGGGTCTCAGATGTATTGGCAGTCCTCAACATTTGAAACACAGGTGATTTTAATTTACACAATTTTTTTTTCTCTCTTCGCTTTAATTTTTTTGTATATTTATATTTGTCTGAACAATTACGTAATCTTTTGAGTCACATACATTTTATCGTTGTGAAGAAAAAATACTGCTACGAAGATAAAAACAGTTATAAGAACGATAAAATAGTACATCAAGTTACATTCATTTTTTTTTTCAAAAAATCACAAAAATTTTTATTTATTAATTTTTTTCGTAGGTAGAAATTATTTTTTTTGTTCTTTTGATGAATCCATTTTAAGGAAAGAGGAAGAAATACTCTTGCTCATTTACGAGAAATCGGTAAACTACTTGGTGGATATAAAATTGGCACCGTAAACCCTTAATAACCCTGCAGGAAAGTACACACACACTTGGAAAACGATCGTTTCGTCTCTTGACTGATAGCTCAGCAGTGGATAAATGTTCGAATAATGCGTGGCTTTTATATCGGACTTATTTGTATTCCCTCTTGAGTTTCAACAGCCACTTTTCTTTTTGTGCCCTTGTATATATAAAGTTTTACGTGAGTTTCGATTGTGTTTCTCTTTAACGATAAGAATACCCCCGACCAAATGAGAAAATGGCTCTTTTGCTGTGCAAATCACCGCGATTCTTCTTCTTCTTTTCTTTAAATAAAAGAAAAGTTTCGTTATTCAATTTCCATTTTTAAGAAGAATTTCTAAAATTTTTTTATTTTTGATTCTTATTTTTAAATCAAATTATAAAAACAAGAAATTGATTGATAAAATAGTTTTATTGTAAAGTGAAAAAAAGTTTTCTTTTTTTTTGGAAGTCTGTATCGTTTCAAGAGAGTGGAAGTTGTAATATATTATTTTATCTCGCCACCTAACTTTGTAGTTCGGGGTGTGGGTAAGAAATGGTAAGAAAGACGTTGAGAGAAGAGGAAAGGCACTTACCCAACAGCTATTTACTCTAATTGAGACACATTACACTTGAGATATGCCTTTACATACATATACACAAAGATGCTGTAATTTTAGACACTGTGGTGTCTCCAAAAAAAAAAGTCCATAAATATGTAAATATCGTGAGAATAAAATACAATATTGCAATAAATTTTTTTTTTTTAATAAATTCCACTTTTTAAAATTCGGTTTGTGATTAAAAAATTTGTGAAAGAGTAAAATAATTTGATTTCTATTTTTTAATTACAGTATTTTTTTTTATTAATGAAAAAATTTTATTAATAGAAAAAAAATGTGTTTTTATGTATATTTTGTTGGCTGATAATAATTACAATATCAAGTTGCATCTTCTCTATATGGCGTGTACTTTGTTCTTAAACAACGTCGATATTTTGCAAAATTAGGAGGTATTAATCGGGGGAAGTATCCATTATTGGTTATCGATACTCACTCTGCATGTTAGGCTGATTACAACCATGAGCAATCTCTACATACTGCGAGAGACATAATCATTGGCAAACTGGATAATAGTACGACGAGGGAGAATATTTATATATAACTTAGAATTTGAAACCAAATCTAAAATCGTTCAATTATTTTTCAATTGCAGTATAATTTTATTTCTACACAAAATTTTATTTTTTTGAAAGTTTATTTTCTTTTTTTGAAATTGAGAAAAAAATTTTTAAAATTATTTAAAAAAAGAAGACAAAAAAGTTCCAGACATGGAATTATTTTGATTGGAAAAATTTATTTTAATAAATTATTTTTTATTTTAGATTTGGTGAAGGATATATCGTTTTTTTGAGAACGAATCAGTCATTGACGGTTGATGATTTGAAGGAAGCAATTTCAAAGTACATTCCAAAAGCTATTGTATGTTCGAGGCAAGCAAGAACCGCACGTCTTCTAATACCTCGAGGTCAGGATATAACTTTGAGTGTCACATTCACGAAAGTGAAGAGTCTCGCTGAGGATCTTCAAGCCACTGACTTCACTTTAACACAAAGTTCCTTAGATCAGGTCAGTTGAAACCTCATCTCTTAATATATAAATATAGTATATATAAATTTTTCATGAAAATTTCCATTAACAATTTTTTAAATATTCATATATATATATACAAATATTTATATGTCAAATTGAACGAAAATTATTTCTGATTACAAACAGGGAAAATTCAAAATATGATATTTGATTTATTAACTATATAACTAAATCAAACAATTAATTGATATATATTGTGAAAATTTTATTGATGCCTCGGAATTACGTTTCTATATAAATATCGTTTTGTTCAATTATTATATATGTACATTACCATATTCGCTTATATATTCATTTTCAGTTGAAAATGTAAATATACATATATATATGGTGCTTAGTGATTTTCGGGATTTGGATTCAATTTCAATTCGTTTAATTAAATTTCCATTTAAACAAAATTAAATTTATAAATTTAATTAATTAATAAGTAAATAATTTTTTTTTTGGTTTTTAGTTCTTAAGAGTTTAATTGACTCTTTTTGGGGTTTTTTTTAATTGTATCACAACTTGCGTTTAGTTTTGAATGAGACTTGAGGGAATTGAAACTTTCTAAGGCTTTTCGTGGTGCGATCTGAAAATAAGTGAACGTTTGGGAATTATATCATATAAATGAATTGATTGAATTTCTATTGGAATTTTATTTAAAAAGCTTTTCGATAAAAATTAAGAGCAATTTTTTTTGAGTTTGTAAAATGGAAAACATTTTTTTTTTCTCTGAATATATTTTTGGTATTAAACTATTTTATAATTAAAGTAATTATATTACAAAAAAATTAGCAAGAACAATAATAATTTTATGAATAACATTTTTCTTATATGAATTTCTAGCGAAGGACTTGAAAATGATTAATTTATCCAAGGCATAATTTTCATCGTGAATAATAGGTGTCATTTATTGATCGTTATCAGACTAGTCTGAAATCTGAGGGACGACAGAATGTGAGCATTGACTTAAGGGTTTCCAGGGATATAGGCATATATATATATATGTATAGTCATGGTATATTCGCCTCGAACGGCTGATGTTCTAAGGTCGTGTCTCTCGCAGATGATGTACTACCATAGAGAACCACCCATACCATTTCCAACCTATCCTGAGGGATATTAATGGATCTGGTTAGCTCACATGGTCCTATATATGAGCCTCGTCGTCGTAGCCAAACCGGAAACTCGCTTCTGTGTACCAAGCATCCACATATATATGCGATTGGGCAGGATGCTTGCAAAACTAATGACACGATGACCTGAAGCCGCTTATACGCGATGTTCACATAAATCATAAATTCTTCGATTTGTGATTATAGCCCATGTCCAAGGCTAATCCACTTATTCTCTTTCTCTTATTATTATTATTGATTTCGAGAGATTAAGGGTTTGTCCCTTTTTTATTATTTTGTCAGCCACTCTTCATTAGTTTTGATAACAAAAAAAACGTTGTTTTCGATTTTGTCGAATTAATCATTTAATGGGATTAAAAAATTTAATTATAGAAAAAAAGGGAAAAAAATTACAGATAAATTTGAAATTAGTAGCAATTAGTTCTTTGTAACTTTTGTAGCAGTAGAAAAGATAAATTTTAGTCAGACAACGTTGGAAATTTTTTTTTTTTTGTAATCTTCGCGTCAATAGTGAAGGTAAATTTTAATTAGCGGTGGAAAATTCTTGTAATCTTTGCATTCGTTGTAAATTTTAGTCAGACGTTTATATATTCGTAAAATATTTAATTTTCGTATTATTATAGTATCAGTAGTAAAAGTCCATTTCAGTCAGACAATTTAATTTTTGGAATATTTTCTTCTTGCGAGTAATTTTTAAAACTCAAGTAATTTTTATTCAGCTACAATAAATTATTTTCTTCTTGAAAAATAAGAAAAATTGTATAAGGATTGTTCTGTTTTTTTTTCTGAAAACTTTAGAATTCAAGAAGTTATAAAAATAAAAATAAGTATTGGTTTGTTTGGTTGTAAAAAAGGAAATTTAGATCAAGGTTTTCGAAATAAAAAGTAATAATATATAGGATAAAGTAAATGATTTTGTATATATATAATCGATTTTATTAGATGCGGATTTTCTCTTTCATAAGCTTATCGAGAAAAAAAGAATTCAGGATTTTATTAAAAGAATATGGAAACGACGAATGGAAATTTCCTCAGGATAAATTTATCTGAACTTGAGTCTTTTTCTTTTATTGTTCTCTTTTTCTCTCTCTCTCTCTCTTTCTCTGTTTCGTTAACATGTTATTGGAAAAATGCAAATCAGTCGTAAAACACTCGATTCAGTTAATTTCTTTGAATAAAATTTTCATTTTATTTTTCAAAGTTTAAAAAAAATTGATTCAATTTTTTTTTTTAAAATCAATTAAATGCAAAATAAAAAATTATATTCCTTTTTTTCTGATGAGGGAAAATAATTTCCAAATTGCGCAGATCTAATTTCCTTCTCAATGTGATGATTTAATCTAATCTTTTGTAATCCCTATAAACTCCTGCGTAACTTTTGTAATATTACATAATCCCCTTTAACAATCTGTGATTCCGGTTACAATTATCCTTGTAATTTTCCATTCTGGAAAATAATTTCTAAACTATTCAAATTTTATTAAGAAAAGTAATTAATAATTTTTTTTTTTTCTAAATAAAATTCAATAAATTTTCTATTAGGGAAAAAAATTAGTAAATTAAATTTTATTTGATAATTTTTGGAAATTTATTTCAGACGAATTGTTGAACGTAAAATTATATGATGAAAAAGATGCGGTGAAAATTGGGAAAAATCTATTAATTTTCGTGTGGCATTTGCGGAAACGAATTAGTTTTTTTTTTTTTTATTTTTTTTGGGTCGCATCACGTGCGCGTCTTTATACCTAACCGTTTTAACTTGAAATCGATGTTCGTAGACGGCAGGTAATTGCGATAAGAGTTCGTCGCACGTTACAAGCGGTGTTGCTACTATCACAAGATTGCGAAACTGTCTCGTCTGATGGATCGATTCACGAGTTTCGTTCTAAATGAACCCCAAGCTCTCCAACTGTTTTTGTTAGTCAGTTACAGATGAACGTGATTCTTTCTCAAAATTAACAAAATCCTTCATTTTCATTTCATTATATCAAACGCAATTTATTATACTTTTAAATACTGATCAAATTTATTTATTTTTTAAAATTAATACATTTTTTTAAATAATTAAAATTAATTGGAAAATTAATTAATTTTTTAAAATTAACAAAAATTTTTCTGTTTATCTAATTATATTTTGTTAAATTTTTTTTATGTTAAAAATTGTTCTTTTTGGGGGAAAAAAAATTGTCAGAAGCATTTGGTCCTTAATGAGTACGCTAATTATTATTATTATTAGAAAAGTTAATTATTATATTTTTGCCTCATCAGTGGAGAATAAAGTAGCTTTGTTATTTTTCCAGGTTCTGGTCAGCTTTTCAGAACAACTGGAAGACAATTCTGACAGTGCAATGTGCTTTATAAACACGTGTGTCAGCAGTGATGCCATTCATTTAGATACATTTTAATATTTCAAATTCTTTTTTTTTATTCCTTAAAAATTATTTAGGAAAATATTTTTCATCACGATGCCAGTATATTTCTTCTCGAACAAAAAAAAAAAAAAAAAAACGACTCTTCTTGAAAGAAAGTAATTTTAAATGATTTTAATTTTTACTTTTCGTCGAATTACTAGTTATAGTGTTTTTATCTTCTTTATTGGAGTTTTTGGTTTAGAAGTCTAGTATTTTTTTTATAGATTTAATTTTAAGTGGTATTTAAGAAAAATCGATGTGTACATTTATATTTTTTCGAATAATCTAATATTTTATGGCTGCGGTAACGAATTATCATTTAAATTCATATAAATATTGAATTTTTGAATATTTTTTTTTTTTTAATTTTTGTATATAAATTTTATTCATTATTTTCTATAAATTTTTATTTCTATAAGAATTATTATTTTTTAGTTGTATATTGAAATTGTTCAAAATAATTCAATAATCAATCGATTGTAAAAAAAAAAAAGAAATCGATAAAAAATTGTGAAACTGGTGATTTGTGGAAGAGACGTGGTAGCAGAAATTTGATTTTCTTAAACGATCGTATAACGAAAAGAAACTCAAGTGCACTTAGAAAGGATAAGACTCTGTGTGTAGTGCTCTGACAAGGTTTACGCTTTTCTTCCATTTTCCTTTATGTTGTCTTCTTTTTTTTTTTTTTACAACTCATCCTGAATTTTCGATTTGCAATTTCCCTTTTTTCCTCTTTGTTCTACTCCGCAAAGAAAATAGTGCCTTTCCAAGTATTACCCGACAATAAAAGTAAAGTTTTGCAATTGAGAAAGCTTTCACTTCTTTATAAAAAGAGTGCGATTTTATAATCTTCGATTTTTTTCTCATTAGAATTTTTTTCAAACCATTAGAATAAGAAGAAATAGAAAATAAGTAAGAAGAGAAAAGTATAGAAAATAATATTCAAAATTGAAAAATTGGTAGCAGAAATTGTTTCAATCATAAAAGAGAATTTATAAAAAATGTAAATGATTGGAAAAAAAAATTCAAAAAAAGGAAAATTTATTATCATATTTTTTTGTACCGCAGCCAATTATTTTTGTGTGTCGTCAGTGAAAGTGAGATTTGTATGTAGGGGTGCTATCGATAATTACGCTTATTATAAACTCGTATATTCGTTATAAATATATGAAAATTAGGTATTAAAAAAATATTTTCAAAAACTGTTTATACAAGATGTATATTTTTCAAAACGTGATAAAATTTTCGAATTTAATTTAGAAATTAGAATTTTTTTTTTATTAGTTTTATTTTTTTTTTTTTTGCTAATAAAATACATGACAAAAACAATACTTTTTTTATATTTCGAAAAAAATACTAATTTTTTTTTTATTTATTTTTCAGAATATCAAGGTGAGTACAGTTTGTGAGAAAAAGAAAACTGTGTGAGAGAAATGATTGCACGTCGAAGAATGGAAGAAAATGATTGAAATATTAGAATCGTTATTACCGTCTAGGGAAAAATCTTCACTTATAGACATGACTAATAGACACAATTGGTCTGCGTATTTTTTTTATACTTGCACATCTACAATCAAGTCAGTTTGATCCAGCTGATGCCGGTGTAAAAGTAGACAAGGTCGTATTTGCCGGCACACCTAAATCATTCTATTTAGAGGTTCTCTGGTAAGGACTCAGTGGACTGAGCTAACAATGAACTTGATAAATTTCTTCATAAAGGTAAAATTAAATTTTCATTCAATTTTAGATTTTTGGAAATTTTTTTTGAAAATCTTAATCGGAACTTCACACGATTTTTTTTATTTTTATAATTAAAAATTTTTTCCCAAAATATAGAAGGAGAATAATAAATAAATGGAAAATTATTTCTCTGGGTGTAGAGATTATAAAAATTTTGTTGACGAATCAAAAAAATTTTTAATATTAATTCAAATATTTTTTTTTCAATTATAAAAATATTATTATTCAGGGTTTTTTTTTCACTGAATTACTAATTATTTAGTTTGGATTTTTGTGAGAAAAAAGCTGGGAATTTTTATCCAATCAGAAAATTATGATTACAAAACTAAATTCAAATCTTTTAAAAATAATTATAATTTCCAAAGTATTATTTAAAATGTTTCAAAAGCGATTTTGGAATTATATATACCTGCATCCCGAGCTGAATTTATTGAGGTAAATAAGGGAAAAATAATAAACCAAAGGTCATAAAATTCCAAAGATAATTAATTCCGTTGTCATTCGTGTATTGACCTGTTTAGACGTGGTCAATATTATTTTAAAATCAATGTAATATATTTTCAATGTATTGTATTTAATTTAAATTTTTTAAATTATAATTATAATATTATATTATAATTATATTATAATATATTATAATATATTATAATATATATTATAATATAATAATATAATAATAATAATATAATATATAATAATTTATTATAATTACAATTATTATATTATAATTATTATTATTTAAATTATTATTTTTTTTTTTGTTAATTTAGTAAAGTTTTTTTTTTACCTCGGGAGTGTTCGAAATTCTTTAAATCGCGATCGTTCAAATCTTAATGAAAAAAGTATTTTTATTAATTATTTAAATTCGTTTTCGGGAGTGTTCGAAATTTTTTAAATCGCGTGTGCATTTCCTGCAGAAATTATGCGTCCAAAACAAATATGTTAACATGTAGGTTAAGGTAAGAGATTTATTTCCTTTTGTAAAAAAATAATTAGTATATTAAAAATTTTTCCAAAAATGAAAAATTTTCAAAAAATTCTCAAAATTTAAAAGTGGTATTTCAAAAAAATTGGAAAAATTTATTTTGACCTAGCTCAGCATCCGCTGGACCAATTGAAACAAATAAAAAATTATTAATACTTTGAAATAAATAATTGTTCAATAATTTATTTTTTTAAATAAATAAATTTTATTTGTCTCAAATAAATGATTTCTTTGAGTGTAGCTACACTGAAAAAAAAAAATTTATATGATTCAAATACTCAATTACTTGAGTATTATCAAATAAATATTTATTTGAACGAAATAATTTTTATTTGAATTAAATAAATTGTATTTGAACCAATAATTTTTGTATTTGAAACAAATACCATTTAATTGACTCAAATAATAATTATTTGATACAAATAAATATATTTATTTGATAATAGTCAAGTAATCGAGTATTTGAATCAAATAAATTTTTTTTTCAGTGTACAAAAAATAATATTTTCTAAATAAAAAGAAAATCGTGGTATATTTAATACATAGCATCATTCAAATTGTTATAAGCTCCGGGGGTAATTTGTTTGCGGTGACAAATTTCGTCCATTTGTAACGAGGTTGCATCGCAATTAGAATTATTGATTTCATACGAGGGGCTGTTCACTCTCAAATACCCGATTTGTAATGTAGAGAATATACTAGGTATCTTCCGAATATTCATCAATTAACATAAGAAAATATAAATTTCTTGATTCTGAATAAATTGTATTTTAAGTGGAGATTACCGGCGATTACTGAAAAGGACGTTCGAATTTGTCGAATACTATGCGAATCCAACAAATCTCGTCGATTACAGTAAAATCCTAAGTCATGCAGTAAGAATTGTTGCGAGTCACGAATGGTTACGGAGAAATACGAGCGAATTCGGCGGCAGCCGATTATTATTATTATTATTATTATTATTATTATTATTATTATTATCTAGTCTGCAACACGAAGCAGCGCAAAGAAGGAATTTGTGAAAATACTGTGAATATCAACGAGTCCGTGCGATTCCATTCGAATCCGAAGCCGAATACGTACGAGTCCTAAAAATCTTTAATGAATTCTCCAATATTGTTCAATTGGATTTTCAGTGAACAGCCCCTCGATTTCATATTAATTCGAAGTTACGTATAATTTATTATAAAGTTATATTGTCACAGTATTTGCTGTATATATATATATATAGTAATTTTAACGAATCTATATTATGAAAATAGCTCTAAGCATATATAATTAAATATCTATAATATATTTTGAATTTAACTTTATTAAACTTTATATCATCATTAAATTTCAAAAAAAAGTTACAAAAAAAATAAAATCGAAAAAAGTTGACGTTTTCTTATATATTGTTAGGGGAAAAAAAAATTATACTTAGAATTCTAGTCGCTTTTGCGATGAAAAGCATTCATTTAGCATATTTTTTTTTTTTTTTTTTTTTTTGTCGTATGATGTCGCAGAGGAACATTATCAAAGTTGGTTATAATAAGCGCAGATGCAACCATCTGGTTTTATAAAAAAAAAAAAAATAAATAAAAGTTGCGAATGAGAAAAGGCGCTAAATTCTCGCAGGCCTGGAAAAATATATAAAACTTTCGAGAGTTCGTGCGACTTTATTATTAAAAGCCCTTTTTACCAGGATGCGCGCCTCGGTCGTGAGCTTTACAATGTCGTCCTTTTTAAAGTTTGCAGGCTTAGCTCTCACTTCAACACTTTTTTAATGTGTTCTGTCGCAGTAAATATTGCGTCAGCTTCGTTAAATTCGCCTTCACTCTTAAAAAATGCGTCTATGCCCTTTTTGCAATATTCATTGTTTTCTTCTTCTTCTTCTTTATTATTTATCGACAGATTTAAAATATTTTTTAAAAATAATTTTTATAAGAAAAATTATTATTTTTTTTAAATGTAAGCGTAAGATTTTTTTTTTTTCATATTAAAGATTCTCAGAAAGAAATTTTCCTTTCATGCAACGTTTAATGCCAATTACTGAAATTAAATTCATCGTGAGAAAAAAAAATATAAAATTTCGCTATGCTGGAATTTTTTTTCTTTTTTTTTTAAGCCCAAATGGGAAAAATGAATTGACAGGAATATTTGCCATCAGAGAGCAAGGAAACACCGATTTTCCACGAGATTGCTTGACAAAGAAAGCAGTTGGTGGCGAGATGGTAGATATAATAGCTTCGTTGAAATAGCACTTAGTTTACACTCGACCGGTCATGTCTTTATGCAATTTTTCGCACTTGGAAGAATTTTTCTCTTCGGGACTTTGTCGTCTCTTGCGAATGATGATGAAACTTGAGAGGAAATTAAGAATCTCGAATAGGAAAAATTCTGTTGAAACAGAAGAATTCCTATAAATATATAATTATTTCTGTATATAAAGAGGAAAAATTAATAATTTTCATATTTTTAAGTTTTGTCGTATTGGTATTTTAATCTTCTAATTCAATTAATATTTCGTATTTATTTTAATTGGGTATTTGTCTAGTTTCTTCTAAATTAATATTAGTATCAATTTTTGGTAGTGTTTTTTTTTTAATTCTACATTGAAATTATTTTGGTTCTGTAAATGTGTCCCAATTTACTTAATAATTTAATTTTCTTCTTTTTTTTGTAACTTTTGGTTTAATCTTCGCCGATCTAGAGATTTTTATTGGGGATGCCAATTGTATTTTATTTTTAATCAACTTATTTTAATCATCAAATTTTTTTACTAGAATTTTACTAGAATTTAGCTTTACTAGACTTTAGTTTAACTAGAATTTTAATGGAGTTTACTAAAATTTTACTAGAATTTAGCTAGAATTTACTAGAATTTTAATAAAATTTAGCTAGAATTTACTAGAATTTTAATAGATTTAGCTAGAATTTACTAGAATTTTACTGGAATTTACTAGAATTTTACTAGAATTTACTAGAATTTTATTAGAATTTAGCTAGAATTTACTAGCGTTTTACTAGAATTTTACTAGAATTTACTAGAATTTTATTAGAATTTACTAGAATTTAGCTAGAATTTATTAGCGTTTTACTAGAATTTTACTTGAATTTTACTAGAATTTAGCTAGAGTTTAGCTAGAATTTTCTAGAATTTTACCAGAATATAGCTAGAATTTACTAGAATTTTACTGGATTTTAGCTTTACTAGACTTTGCCTAGAATTTACTAGAATTTTACTGGAGTTTACTAAAATTTTACTAGAATTTAGCTAGAATTTACTAGAATTTTACTGGAATTTAGCTTTACTAGACTTTAGCTACAATTTACTAGAATTTCATTGGAAGCAGCATTACTAGACTTTAGTTTTACTAGAATTTTACTGGAGTTTACTAAAATTTTACTAGAATTTAGCTAGAATTTAGCTAGAATTTTACTGGAATTTACTAGAATTTACTAGAATTTTACTAGAATTTACTACAATGTTACTGAAATTTACTAGAATTTATCTAGAATTTACTAGAGTTTTACTTGAATTTTACTAGAGTTTGCGAGAATTTTACTAGAATTTTACTGGAATTTTACTAGAATTTAGCTAGAGTTCAGCTAGAATTTTACTAGAATTTAGCTAGAATTTACCTAGAATTTACTAGAATTTAACTGGAATTTACTAGAATTTTACTAGAATTTCGCTAGAATTTACTAGAATTAAAAAATAATGCCAATTTTATATTGCATTTTTTATTTGTTTAAACAATTTAATAATTAATTTTTTTTTAAATTTTTAATAATTTATAATATTTTTAAATACACATAGATAGTAGAACAAATAATTGTTACTATTTACTAAGTTTTTTCGAAGAGTACATTATTTCAATGTTTAAACAAATTGTTATTATTTACATACTTTTCACTCAGCACCACTAGAGAGATGAGAGTTTTTTTTTTCTAATAATGATCTAGATAAATATAAAAACAAATAAATATTAAATCATTATTTACGCAATTGTTTAAACATAAGTAAGTAACAATAATAATTTGTTTAAACAATTGTTGAAACAGTAATTAAATATTAAATTTTTGTTATTATATTAGGCCAGTAATAAATTGTTTAAACAAATCATTATTGTGACAAAAATATTTTATTAACAAATTAGTTAACTATTTAACTTTTTTACTATCAAAAAAAAGATGCGGCTTTTTTTTTAATTTTTCAATTTATCGAGCTGAATCTAATAACGCAGATACTAAAAATTAAATTATTTTTTTAACTATTGTTTAAACAAATAATTGTTGTTATTTACTAACTTTTTTAGTACACAAAGCAGTTTTTTCCTAATATTGCAATTTATCAAGCTGAATAAAATAATATAGGTATTAAAAATAAAATTACGGTTTCAACAATTGTTTAAAAAAATAATTGTTACTTTTGTTTAAACAATTTTGAATAATTTAATTGTTTAATTAAATTAATTAAATTATTATTTATTATAATTTAATAAATAAAAATAAATAAATGACTGTGAAAAGTTGACTTTATAGAAATTTTTGCTACTTATGTATATTTCAAAAGTAAATTATTAATAATAAATTGTTTAAACAATTAAAAATCGGCGAAGGTTAATTTTTGGAAAATTTTCACCAGTTTCTCAGTTGGTCTTTTAAAATAATGACTAAGGATAAATTTCCGAAAATTATCTTTCGAATTGCCAGTGATTTTGAGTATTTAGCTAGCTCTCTCTATATATATGAGAAAGGAAGGAAATAAGGAAGGAGGATAAATTGTTATTAAGCATACTCACTTCCGGCTGTTACTCGCGCATATAGCGGTTTAAAATCGACTTTGCAAATTCAGTGGATCAGATGTAGGGCGGTCGCGATTATACTCTCTGTGAGTTGAATTTCCCATCTCCCCAAAGTCTCAGATTGCTAGCGTCGTCGTCGTCGTCGTCGTCGTTGGCGGTGGTGGTGGCGGCGCGGCTTACGAGAACTTAAGCCACGGTTAAACTTGGGAACAATCGCTGTCATCTCCAGATGCTCGACTCGCGACTAAGACCAATTTTACTATATATATATATATACTCTCGCTACTGTATTTACCAGAATGGCACTATATCCTTTCGTATAATGTTATACAACTTGGAAATGCTAATGTGTAATGTCCTGAAAAATTTAACCGCCACACTACGTGCACTGAAACATTAACGCTGTACTATATATATATGTGCACTTTCGTTGCTGTAATGTTTCACTGAAATTAGCGAGGTTCTAATTAATTCGTTGTCTTCGTTTTTATTTATATAAATAATAGATCGAAGTAAATATATTCATTGTCGTGGTGAACATTTTCTTTCTTTTTTTTTAAAGAAAAATAAAAGATTTTTGAAACTTGTTTGGTGTTAACAAATTGAATAAGATAGTAAAAAATTTTGAAAAATGAAAATTAATTACCGACCTAGAAATCTACCTTACCGACTGATGGTAAAACAGTTTTTAAAATGAAAATATAAAAATTACCGACATAGAAATCTACTTTACCATCAGTCGGTAAGGTAGATTTCTGCGTCGGTAACTTATATATTTTTATTTTTCGAAATTTTTACCATCAGTCGGTAAAGTAGATTTCTGTGTCGGTATTTTTATATTTTCATCTTTCAAAAAAGTATTAAATTTAAAAGAAAGAGTACAGAAATTACTTTTTTAATAGAGAGGTGTAAAATCTGATAGAATAGTTACTATTATCTACAAATAAATAGCTCTAGTAGTGTAAGGATTTTATTTCCCGGTCCAGCAGACCCAAAAGGCGCTAAACGTGATATTTTTTAGCATTTGGTAGTTTTAAGTTAAAATACAATATTTTTGAATTAAAAAATACTTCTTTAATTTATAATACTCTTTTATATCATATAATACATTTACATTTATATTTATATTATATTAACATATTTCTCAGTTAAAAAATAGTTTCTCATTTTAGGAAATTATATTCTAATTTTAATAACAATATGCATTAGATTTTATTCTGAAATAGAAGCCAAAATAGCGAAAAAAAAAATTATTCTACTGCAAATGTAACAATGCTAAATCTTTTATGCAAATGGCGTGGTATTGATTTTTTTTCTGCACTTTTATTATAACCACTGTCGAGACGTTGCCAACCTCATTTTTAAATCGATAGCAAAAATTCATATTCTTTTTACAGGACTTTATATATAAATAAATAAATAAATAAATAAATAAATAAATATAATTTATTATAATTACATATTTATATTTATTTATATTAATTATATATTTTAAAAAATTTTTTTTTTGAGAAGTGGAAATTCAGATTTGAAAATGCATTTTCGAAATAATTAAACATTTTGCTTTTATTTTTTTTAGTAACAAAATTTACTATACACTATTTAAATTTTATAATCACAACAAAATCAGATTCGTGATAATAATGATTTATATATAGACCTTAGGGAAATGGAGTAAAAAAAGAATTATATTGTATATATATATACAATAGCAGTCGCCACTTTATATATATGTATGTGCGTGCATGCATGAAATTTCCCTTGAGTCAACATGTCTATTGAAAAATTCTATGCATGTGTAAGCGAGCTTAAAACTTGTGGGACATCAAAATATATGTATATATATATATTTGTATTGAAGTGATTGAAAGTAAATCTTACATAAAAGAAAAAATATATACTATAAAAACGTCAAGGTGTTTTGGTAGGAAAATATTTTTTTTTTCAAAAAACACTTTTTTTCTATTTTTTCAGATAAAATTAAAGTGAGCAGTGAAAAAAAATTTTTAAGAACATTTTCAATATAATTAAATAAATAATTAATTAGATTATTTATAATTATTTATTATAATTAAAAATAGTTATCAATAATTACATTATTTATAATTAATTAAAAATTATAATATTATTATATTATTATAATATTATAATTATATTAAAAATATCTATGTCGTATAAAATTATTTCAAAAGGATTATTTTTATTTAGCAAAAAGTATACTGATCTTTTAAATAAATTTATATATATATATATATAGTGTATAAATAGGGTGTAAATTTTTTTTGTAAATAAAAGATCAAATAAACCACAGTATAATCAAGCCAGGTCAATCAGGATTAATCGTATGCAAATTAACTAAGTATCCAATAGTTCCCCTATAGTGCGAAATTGAAACCATTCTCTTCTTCCTTAATTAAGGGATAGAAACTTGATGATGAGGTAGAAAATCAATTTGTATAAAATTGATGGAAAAATAGCTTTTTACTTTGTTATATATATGTGGGTATAAAGACACAGAGAGAGAGAGAGAGAGAGGAAATGAAATAAAAGCGAGAGGAGACGAATATTTTTAAAAATATAAGCTACTTAAAAAAAGATGTAGTGAATTTTATAAAAATTTTAGAATCTGAACTTTTTTAAAATTCTTTTAATATAAAAAGTAATACATTAATTCGGTTGCTGTTTTATTTCGTAAACTTTCGTGAATAAATTAGTAGTATTCTTATCAAATAGTAATTTTTAACTAAAAATTAGTAAAAATTGTTATTAATTTATTTTAATAATTTTTAATAGAAGTTAAATAGAAAACTATTAAGTAAATCATTTTTTAAAGTTTACTAATTGAAATAGTAACCTTTCTAATTAGCAATTTTCTAGCCATTTTTGACTAATTTTCAGTAAAAAATGACTAATTGATAGTAGAAAATTACTAATTAATTTATTAAATTTTACTAATTACTAATTGAAATAGTACTGCTTACTAAACAAATTAATAATTTTCTACTAACAATTAGTCATTGTTTACTAAGAGTTAGTAATTTTTACTAATAATTAGTAATTTTTACTAAAAGTTAGTAATTTTTTACTACTAATTAGTTAGATTTGACTGAAAAATAGTCAAAATGGTTACTAATTCATTTTAATAACTTTTAATAGAAATTAAATAGAAAATGATTAATTTATTATTAAAGTTTACTAATTGAAATAGTAACCTTACTAAAAAAATTAGCAGTTTTCTAGTCATTTTTGACTAATTTTTTAGTAAAAAATGACTAATTGATAGTAGAAAATTACTAATTAATTTATTAAACTTTACTAATTGAAATAGTACTGCTTACTAAATAAATTAATAATTTTCTACTAACAATTAGTCATTGTTTACTAAGAGTTAGTAATTTTTACTAATAATTAGTCTTTTTTACTAAGAGTTAGTAATTTTTTACTACTAATTAGTCAGATTTGATTGAAAAATAGTCAAAATTGTTACTAATTCATTTTAATAACTTTTAATAGAAATTAAATAGAAAATGATTAATTTATTATTAAAGTTTACTAATTAAAATAGTAGTCTTACTAAATAAATTATTAGTTTTCCACTACTAATTAGTAATTTTCTACTAAGAATTAGACACTTTTGACTAAAAATTAGTCAAAACAGTTACTAATTCATTTAATGAATGAATCGGTTTAGTTGAATTAGTTATAAGTGACTAATTTAAATTAAGAGGAGCATAATTTTTATTTTAAAATAATATTTCCTCTGCCTGCATTTTATTGTATATATATATATATATACACAAAAGTCCGAGGAATCTATTTTAAGTCATGTACATATGCGATTCATTTCGGTAAAATACCAAGATACTGGTTTTAACTGGTTTTTGAGCAATTATAACATTGTTAAACGCGTGCCTGTCACAATTAACAACACACACATATATATTATACAAAAAAACATACAATTGACCTTATGAATACGTTATGTTAACTTATACTTCTTAGAAGAATAACTTTTTTTTTTTTATATCAACTATTAATATCCATTCGACCATTCACATATCGTACTCATGAAGATTAATCTTCATTTTTATATTTTTACTCTAATCTGTTCTAAAATGTCAAATGCAGATTTATGTGGTTATTTTTATTTTCTTTTTTTTTTTAAATACAAAAATCATTACAATTTTAATTTTCATAAAATCCAATATGTGAAATCTTTATTTTTGGAAATTGAATTCTAAGAAAATTTTTGGCACTACCTATTTTAAAATATACTATTTAAACTATATTTCCATCTATATTTAAATCGAAAGATCGCAATATGTATTTTCGACTTATTCATATTGAGGAAAATATATATAGAAATTGGAACGTTTATATATTTTTGTTTTTACAAATAGGGATTTGCAAATATTTATAATTTTTTTTTTTTGAATAGAAAACAAAATTAAATTTATACAGCAGTTTTAATTAATTAAATAAAAAAATTAGTAGTTCGTATTCTGATATCAAAAGTTTGATAAACTTTTGTCCAGATCAGCAGTATATATGTAGTATATAAGAACGTTTGGATTACGAATCAAAATTGTAATTACCACCACTACACCTCATGGGGGGAAAAAAAGAGACGAAGTGAATTGGAAACTAACTGCAATTTAGTGCCATTGATGAAGAAAAGTTTTTATCGAAAATTGGTTGAAATTTATTAGTAGTGAAGAAATATATATGTTTGATTGCGAGGGAAATTATTTCTATATATAGAGTTTATACAATTATAAATGATAAAATGGCAATTAGCTTACAAATAAAATAGTGATAAAAAAGTCACTGTTCCAAAATAAATATAAAAGTTCTTCTTTTGTACAATTATCAAATTATTTTTTGTTTCTTTAAAACATAGAATTTTTTGGTAGTTTTAACCTTTGGTAATTTTTAATTTTGGTAATTTTAGGATTTGGTAGTTTTAACCTTTGGTAATTTTTACCTTTAGTAGTTTTAAGCTTTGGTAATTTTTAATTTTGGTAATTTTTACCTTTGGTAGTTTTAAACTTTGGCAATTTTTAATTTTGGTAATTTTTACCTTTGGTAGTTTTAACCTTCGGTAATTTTAACCTTTGATAGTTATAACTTTTGGTAGTTATAATTTTTGGTAGTTATAACTTTTAGTACTTCAAAATTTAGTATTTCTAATTTTTGGTAGTTTTCTGTTAGTAGTTTTAATTATTTTCAACTTTAACTATAGATAGCTTCAATTTATGGTAGTTTCACATGTTAATAGTATTAATTATTAGTAGCTTCAATTTATGGTAGTTTCACATGTTAATAGTATTAATTATTAGTAGCTTCAATTTATGGTAGTTTCACATGTTAATAGTATTAATTATTAGTAGCTTCAATTTATGGTAGTTAAAATACTATAAGTTTCCATTTTTTTTAGCTTCAATTACTTGAATTAGCTTCAATTATTATTAGCAGCTTCAATTACTAATAGTTTTAACTACATGTAGTTTCAATTACTGGTAGTTTTAATTATTAGTATAGCTTTAATTATGAGTACCTCTTTATTTATTGGTTATTTCAATTATTTGTAATCTCAATTATTGGTAGCTACAGTTACTGGTAGTTTTATATGGGTAGCTTTAATTAATGATAGATTGGATATAGTTAGCTTCAAGTTACGGTAGTTTCAATTAGTGATAGCTTTAATTGCTGATAGTTTTAATTATTTTTAGTATTTTTATTGGTAGCTTCAATTAATGGTAGTTTGTATATATGTAGCTTTAATTTGTGGTGGTTTCAACTATTGGTAGTTTCAGTTATTTGTATCTTCAATTGCTAATAATTTCAATTATTTTTAGTTCTGCATTGATAGCTTTAATTAATTGTAGTTTGTATATCATTAGCATTAATTTATGGTAGTTTAAATTAGTAGTAGCTTCAATTATTGGTAATTTCAACTATTATTAGCTTCAATTATCGGTAGTTTCAATTATTTGTAGCTTCAGTTGTTGGTTATTTCAATTATTTTTAATTTTACATTCGTAGCTGTAATTTATGGTAGTTTTTACATCGTTATCTTCAATTTGTGGAAGTTTCGATTATTTATAGCTTCAGTTGTTGGTAATTACAATTATTTTTAATTTTACATTTGTAGCTGTAATTAATGGTAGTTTTTACATCGTTATCTTCAATTTGTGGTAGTTTCATCTATTATTAGCTTCAATTATTGGTAGTTTCAAATATTTATAGCTTCAATTGTTGATAGTTTTAATTATTTTCAGTTTTACATTGGTAGCTGTAATTAATGGTAGTTTGTATATCAGTAGCATTAATTTGTGGTAGTTTGTAATTAATTATAGCTTCAGTTATTGGTAGTTTCAATTAATTATATCTATAATTTTTAGTAGTTTCAATTATTTATTGCTTCAATTGCTGATAGTTTAAATTATTTTTATTTTTTTATTGGTAGCTTCAATTAATGGTAGTTTGTATATCAGTAGCTTTAATTTATGGCAGTTTTAAATATTGATAGTTTCGGTTATTTGTATCTTCAATTGCTGATAATTTTAATTATTTTTAGTTCTGCATTGGTAACATTAATTAATTGTAGTTTTTATATCGTTAGCTTCAATCTGTGGTAGTTTTAACTATTGATAGCTTTAATTATTGGTAGTTTTACTTATTAGTAGCTTCAATTACTAGTAATTTCAATTATTTTCAGTTTTACATTGGTAGCTTTAATTAATTATAGTTTTATATCGTTAGCATTAATTTATGGTAGTTTCAATTAGTAGTAGCTTTAATTATTGGTTGTTTAAATTATTTATAGCTTCAGTTGTTGGTAGTTTCAATTATTTTTAGTTTCACATTGGTAGCTTTAATTAATGGTAATTTTTATATCGTTAGCTTTAATCTGTGGCAGCTTTAACTATTGATAGCTTCAATTATTGGTAGTTTCACTTATTAGTAGCTATAATTATTAGTAGCTTCAATTATTAGTAATTTCACTTATTTTCATTTTTACATTGGCAGCTTTAATTTATGGTAGTTTTTATACCGTCAGCTTCAATTTGTGGTGTTTTTTTTTTAAATCTATTTTTCTGTTTTTAATTGATAGTATATATTATCTTTTCTCATTCAATGTCAAAAGTGAAGACGTTCTTGAAGTGCAATATTCGTGTTTCTTTAATTAACCATGCTGTACAGTGTGAGTCACATAAACACACACACGTCGCCGTCGAAAAGCCCACACTCTTATAAGGCAGACAACAGGACGATTGGTATATACGGTATACATAGAGTCTCCAGCAGCGAAAGGAGCCAGTGTAAAACGGCCTTCTGTCGGCACGGTATCGAATATTATTTTAAAAAAAAAGTGCGCTATTACGATTTACCGATCGAGCAAGCCAATCGATATTCAATTTTTCAACCATTTTTTTTTTTCAAACAAATCAATTTTTTTTTGCAATTTTTTTGTTTTATCTCATTCGACTTAATTTTTTGGGTAATTTTTTTTTTTTATTTTCATAGGGGAGAGTGTAAAGAGAAAGTATATATATATATTAAAATTTTTATATGTGTTGTATATAGACACAATCAAGGACTGACAGAGACACATACTGAGAGAGAGAGAGAGAGAGAGAGATCGTATATAACTGTGTATTTGTGTGTCAATTACTTGACCCGAGCACACAAGTTCAAAAGCCGCGGATTCATTTAAAAGCAAAACAAAAGGTATTAAATGTTTATTATTGGATTTTCAATTTTTATATGGGAAAATTTAGTATTTTCATTGTGTCAGTGAACTTATTAATTATTTGGATTTTTTTTTTTTGTAAAAAAAAAATTTACCTCAACACACATATTTTTGCGCAAATGTCTGTGTGGCTTTGGGAAGCACGTTTTACACTGACACACAATTTTCTTATCTCTATAATATATGTGTATGAAAATGTCAGTGTGTGTGTGTGTGAGAATATATAAAATAATTTTCTTTATGTTCACATAGTGAAATTTATATTTCTATTTAAATTATTTCAAAATTGTGGCGAAAATTTAAATTCAAGAAATTGTTTAAAAAAATTGTTTAAAAAAATTATTAAAAAAAATTACATTAAAAAAAAAATTTTTAAATTATAAAAAACAGTTTTATTTAAAAAATATTTAATTTAACAGATAATTTTTTATGTTCAATGCACAATTTTTTAAATCACTGTTATTTCAATGCAAATAAAAAAAGAATTTGTTTTTTGCAATGCAAATTCTTTTTTTTTTTTAGAGTAAAATTTTGTTTTATCGATTTTTCAATTCTTTCTTTCAATACAAAGGATCCCTTTTTAAAATCATAGTTTTCTTTTTTTTTGCTGAAATCTATATATATATATATACATACACACACGTGTGGAATGATGATAAAGAATTTTGTAGATGGAAATGAATGTCTTTGAACTATGGATATATATGTATATATAGTGAAAGGGGGAGAGATGATTTGCATTCAAATGTATCAGTGACTGCAATGATATACATAATGTATTCATTTTGATACTAATCAGTGAATTTGTAGCGATCGACGAATGTGTGTTTTTTTTTTTTTTTTATTCAAAATGTGTGTGTGTGTATCATACATATGGTTTTACGTCATGAATGCATGGAAATAGACACACAGTGTCTTGTAGCACGATCAGGCTATTTCCAGAACGTTCCTTGAACCTAAAATATTTTCTCCAAAAGATCATTTACTTTAATAGTTATAAATTATTATGATAGCCTTATTTTAATTTAGAATTTTTCATTTTTCGATTTTTAATTTATATTTCTATAGAAAATTTTTACATAAAAAATTTTTTTTTTCTAAGAAAATAATAGCATGAAATACATTTTATATATAAAATATTTCATTTATACAGGAATATGTAATTTACATATATATATACATAAAAGCTTGCATAAGTTGATTAATTCAAAAACCACAATGTTTGTAAACAATAATTTTGACATAAAACCGCACAGTGGTACTTTGACTTTTAAATTTTAATTAAATTTTGCAAATGAATGATAAATTTTTATCATTTACATAAACAAAAAATAGAATTTCTGTTTTCATTATTTTTTTACGCAATTTTTTTTTTTTTAATGATTTCTTTTTGTGGTTATTTTTATAACTTGAACGTATCAAATTGATAATAAATTTTCATGTACTAAAAGTATCATAATAC
Source organism: Leptopilina boulardi (assembly GCF_019393585.1). Classification (NCBI taxonomy): domain Eukaryota; kingdom Metazoa; phylum Arthropoda; class Insecta; order Hymenoptera; family Figitidae; genus Leptopilina; species Leptopilina boulardi. The sequence continues at coordinate 1,319,109 of NW_026137838.1, forward strand.
TAAAAGTATCATATATTAAAAGTACAATATACTAAAAGTACCATATACTAAAAACAGCATATAGTAAAAGTACCATATACTAAAAGTACCATATACTTCAATTAATTTGGTACTTTCAGTATGATATTTTTGGCATATGATACTTTTAGTATATGATACTTTTAGTTAAAGTACCATATAATAAAAGTACCATATACTAAAAGTACCATATACTTCAATTAATTTAATACTTTCAGTACGATATTTTTGGCATATGATACTTTTAGTATATGATACTTTTAGTATATGATTCTTTTAGTACTTTAGTACTTTTAGTTAAAGTACCATATAATAAAAGTACCATATACTTCAATTAATTTGGTACTTTCAGTATGATATTTTTGGCATATGATACTTTTAGTATATGATACTTTTAGTACTTTAGTACTTTTAGTTAAAGTACCATATAATAAAAGTACCATATACTAAAAGTACCATATACTTCAATTAATTTAATACTTTCAGTACGATATTTTTGGCATATGATACTTTTAGTATATGATACTTTTAGTATATGATTCTTTTAGTACTTTAGTACTTTTAGTTAAAGTACCATATAATAAAAGTACCATATACTTCAATTAATTTGATACTTTCAGTATGATATTTTTAGTTTAATATTTTTGGCATATAATACTTTTAGTACTTTAGTACTTTTAGTAAAAGTACCCTATAATAAAAGTACCATAAACAAAGAGTTGCATGTACTGAAAGTACCATATACTTCAATTAATTTGATACTTTCAGTATATTTTTAGTTTAATATTTTTGGCATATGATACTTTTAGTACTTTAGTACTTTTAGTAAAAGTACCATATACTAAAAGTTACATATACTAAAAATACCACTTACTAAATGTACCATATACTTCAATTAATTTAATACTTTCAGTACGATATTTTTGGCATATAATACTTTTAGTATATGATTCTTTTAGTACTTTAATACTTTTAGTTAAAGTACCATATAATAAAAGTACCATATACTTCAATTAATTTGATACTTTCAGTATGATATTTTTAGTTTAATATTTTTGGCATATGATACTTTTAGTATATTATACTTTTAGTACTTTAGTACTTTTAGTAAAAGTATCATATAATAAAAGCACCATATACTAAAAGTAGAATATACTAAAAATAGCATATACTAAAAGTACCATATACTTCAATCGTTTTGATACTTTTAGTATGATATTTTTTATATAATATTTTTGGCAAATGATACTTTAAGTATATGATACTTTTAGTACTTTAGTACTTTTATTAAAAGTACCATATATTAAAAATACCATACACTAAAAGTATCATACTAAAAGTATCAAATTGATCAAAATTTTTATAATTATTTATTTAATTTCTTAAATATTTCTAGGGTCCTTACAGAAGCAAATTACAAAAATAAATTTTATTTTACATTATTATTTAGAAAAAAAGAAAACAAAAATTATTTGTTTTTAGTATAAATTTGGTACTTTTTGAATTAATTGTAAAATTAATTAATTGAATACGTAGTAAATTACTTGTATTTAAGAGAATAGAATTTTTTTCTTTTGCAGCTAAACTAGAATTTAGAATATATATCTGAAAAACTTTCTTTCTTTTTCATTTTTTTTTTTTTTGATACGTTTCGAAAGAGTAATATGAATTATTCAGTTATTTGAAAACGAAAAAAAAAATGCTTTGGGAAAAAAATGGATCAGTTCGATGTCTCTAAATACAAATAAAAGCAATACATTCGGATTAATAGCATCAATAAATATAACATCCGACAGTTATTGTTTTTCGTGTGATAAATTTTTGTTTGTCAGTCATTCGACTGTTCCTTTCAGCAATTCAGTTTTGGTGATAAATAATGTCTTTTTCTCATTGCTTCTGTAATTGCTTTTTCCTTTTCGCGTATTTTACAATAAAAAAAAAAAAAAAATAGAAAAAAAATATCCACATATGTAACAAAAATCTATGTCAAAATACGTGAAACGTTTTTTTTTAAAGTCACTATAAATGAATTTTATTTTTGTTATTAATTTTTTTTTTTTTTAGTATTAAACAAAAGAAAATGGGAAATTTTATTTTTTGCAAAAACACGTATAATTTTTTAAGTAGAGAAAAATTTATTTATTTATTTTTAATAATATTCGATTATTTATTAGTTTTTTTTAATTATTGTTCAAACAATTTTTTACACATACATCCAGTAATGTATTATATCTAGTTCATTTCCGAATTAAAAATTTACTCTCTAAATCTGAATTAGTAAAAATGTTTACTAATTTGAATTAGTGACTCACTTTTTGCTTTAGAATTAGTTAAATTTTACTAATTTTGTTAGTAAAAGTTACTAATAATTAGTAAAATTTTATTAATTATTATTATTTATTTATTATTACTAATAGTAAACATTTTTACTAATTCAGATTTAGAGAGTATTTGTTTAATTATTGTTATAATTTTTATTATTCTTTTTATTATTTTTAGTATGATTATTACATTCAATATTTTTTGAAATAATTGAGTGATTATTAAACCTCATTAATAATTTTCTATATATAAATATATATACATATAATGGATCTGTTTATAAAAGGTAATAAATTCTGCCATTAGGATACGATTTTTGTTAATAATAATAATCAATGAATAGCTGCATAATTACTATAAATTTAATTCTAATTATATTTCACCTATTTATTAATAGAATAATTATATGATAATTTTCGTTATAGATCAAATAATGCGATATATAATGCGTTTGTTAATGAATCACGATAGCGTGCTTATAACTTTAATAATAATACAACAAAAGCAACATACAATATATATATAAACTAGTTTCTAACTTTTCTGCGGATGATTGAGAATGCAGGAATATTCATCTAAAGTGGCGCATAGAAAATTAAAAATATTTACAATAATATAGTTTCTCGAATTGAAATAATTGATAAAATATGTAAAATGAATTTACACTAAATTAATTTAAATTAAATAATAAATAGTAAATTAATAATAATTAATTTACATATTAATTAAAAAATATTTATTTAATTTGAATAATAATTAATTATTAATATCAATTTGAATATTAATTAATAACTAGCAAAATTAAACGCGCGCAAGCGCGCCAAATTGAGTATTTAATTGTTTGTTATAAAGAAATTAAAGATTAATATTATCAATAATAATTTAATTTATTAGAATATTATTACATATTAAATAATAATAATGAAAATTATAGGATTATACGACTTTTTCCGACTTTTTTCAAAAATACGACTTTTATCAATTTATTTTAATAAAATTCGACATTTTTTTTTACATTTGAAAAAAAATGTTAATAAAATACATTTTTTTAGTATAAAATTTATATCTTCTTCAGATCTTCTTCAATTCAATTATTTAACAAATTTTGAACTACAATAATTCTTCACTAAATTAATTATTTTTAATAATTTTAATGAAATACATTACAAATTCAATTATATCAAAATTATTTTTCAATTAAAATTTTTATGAAATTTAACAATTATTTATAATTTAAAAAAAAATATATCACAATAAAATTGCATTATTTTTTTAAAAATTTCAATTCAAAATAAACTAAAATTCAATTATTACCCGAAATTTTAATTCAAAATCAATTAAAAATCCAATAATTATCCAAAATTTTCAATTTAAAATTTAATTATTTACCAAGTTTTCAATTTAAAATGAAATAAAATTCGATTATTTTCTAAAATTTCTATTCAAAATTAATTATCCAAATTTTTAATAAAAAATGAACTTAAATTAAATTATTATCCAAAATTTCAATTAAAATTCAATTATTTCCAAAAATTTTCAATTCAAAATGAATTTAAATTCAATTATTTTCCAAATTTAAAATCAAATAAAATTTCATTACCTATTCTCGAAAATTTGAATTTTCAATAATTTGAATTTAAAAGCATCTAAAATTTAATTATTTATAAAATTTTCCATCGAAATTTTTTTTTTGAAATTTAATAATTTCAATTATAACTCGTTATTTTTAAATATTTTAATAATATTCTTTGAAAATTCAACTATCTGAAACCATTTTTCAAATTTTCAAAATTGAAATGATTTTCAAATTATTGTATTTTGTCCGCATTTTCTAATAAATTTTTAGTGAAATCATCTAAAATTTTAATTACAAAACACTTAAAGTTTCAATTAATTTCAAAAATCTCAATTTTAAATCTTTGAAAATTCAATTAAATTTAAAAAATGTTTTCCAAAAATTGTTTGATAAAATATTTTTAGTTCTGTAAAATTTAATAATTGTTTGAAAATTAACAATATCTTTTGAAATTTAATTATTTCTAAAAATTTCAACTTTAACCCTTCGAAAAGGATTATTATTAAAAAAAAAATTTTTTATTTAAAAATCTGTAAAATATTTTTGTTAAAATAAAAAACAAATCCACTTTTTTTTGGAATATAAATCGACTAAAACGACTTTTTTTGTGTCTTTAAGTTGATTCGAGGCCTGTGTTTTTATAATTAATATTTAATAGGTATTCGTTGGCCCCTGGTACCTTAAAAATTAATTTTTAAAATTAAATTTTTTTCAAATTACTATCTTGTACGAAATTTCCTGGCTCATCTTTTTTCTCATCATAAATTTTTTGTATTTGTATACAATTTTTGAATCAATATATAACTTTAAAAAAAATTTCGTTGGTAAACGAATTTTCGAATTTGGAATTTTAAAGAAACTTATTCCGAAATTTGGAAACACAATTATACAACTTTGACAAAAATGAGAAAAAGAATTGTCAAAATTTGACACTTCATAAGATTACTATTCAAAAAAACACGTGAAATCAGAAAAGGCCAACTTCAAGTTAGGACAGAAGGACAGACCAAGCATTTTATTATTATATAATTAATAATTAATAATTAAATATTTTATTTGAATAATTTTTAATTAAACATATAATTAATAAAATAAAAGCCCTCTTAATAAATTATAAAAAAAAAATGAAATTTAAAATATTCTTTTTGGAGATATAAGAATTTTTATATGCCAGAAGTAATTTTCCTAAGTTTTCTGAATTTAGTATCACGAATCTTGATGTAGGTATAATTTAAACAGTTGTAAATTGTATTAACCCTTTTTGCATTTACTAAGAAGTGAATTTCCTCCACTTATTTAAATTCTCACGCGATTTTGTATTAGCCCTATATGAAGAAGAAAGTTTAAGTTCCATCTAGGACGCGAAGAGAGGGTTAAAGGGATAATAAAACGCGCAGCGGCAGAATTCATTTTCCCCTTTCTCTCTGTGTATATATATATATATATATATATATATATATATAAAGCTGAGATTCTTCATTCTCCATAAATTTAAATTAGCGAAAAGTGATTTTATTATTTCATAAAAGTATATTACTTTCGAAGTTTATGTATATTTAATATAAAACATAAAAGTTATTCTCGTAATATAATTATAGAAATATACATCGAAGGGAAATACATTATTTCCATAAAAAAAAAATTAAGGGTAATAAAAAATAAAATAAAAAAAATATATATTCTTGGAATAAAATAATTTTTTTGGTAAAATAATATATTTTATTGTAAATGGTAACATTTTAATAATTTTTAAAGTTCTATTTATACAATGCGACTGAAGGGAAAATCAAAATTAGATTTACGTGAAAACAAAGAGAGAGAGAGAGAGAGAGAAAAAAAAATGGGCAGAGTGCAGGAAGTGCGAGAAGTGGCAACATGACGCAAGTAAATTTATACTACAGTCAAAGCGCCTAGACTAAAGTCATGCTTTTCCTAACTGGAGAACAAGGGATCGATTTTAAATTACTTGCACATGGCACCCTGAAAAGATTTTCACACAAAACAGAGTGCGAAAATCTTAAAAACTATTCATACATTTGCCATTTTATTTTCCAATAAACGAAATGTTTTTTTTTTGCATATTTTTAAATTCTCTCGGCAATTTTTTTTTTATTAAATTTAAAATAACTTTTTTTTTAATAAAAAAAACGATAAAATAATTTTTTTTAAAATAATTAACGAATATAAAAATATGTAAATAAAATAAATTTCACTAAGTAATTAATAAATTATGAAAATAAATTATTATATTAATATTAAATTAATAAAATAAAAAATTACTATGTTTGAAGAAAAACGTGAAAAACTATTTTAAATGACGAGTGATTGATTTTTTAAGGATATAATTTTTATCTTTTTATTTTCCCCAAAAAAAAACTTTGTGTCTTTCATTCATTCTTGTGCTTCTTCAATAGAACACGTGACAGTTTTTCGTTTTGACCCGCATGAAAAGAAATTTGTCCCAATCACCTCTGATAACGTATCGAGTCGCCTTTTTATAAAATTCCCCACATCGAATCCATAAAGTTTCTGAAAAAAATAGAGAGAGAAAAAAAATTATTAATAATTCTCTTCTCTATAAAAAAAAAATTTAGTATTTTAAATACTAAAAAAGGAATTTTATTCTCTAGAGTGAAAAAAATATAGTTTTACTCCCTAGGATAAAAAAGCATCATTTTAGTTCCTAGGGTTAAAAGAAATCATTTTCGTACCCCAAGTTTGGAAAAAAGTATTTTTAGAAGATTTTATAATAGAATTTTTACTGTTTTTGAGGTAAAAAAAGATCGTTTTACTCCCTAGAGCAAAAAAAAAAAGATCATTTTAGACCTTAGAATTTAAAGAAATTATTTTATTATTTACTCTCTAGAGTAAAAAACGTTCATTTTAGTCCCTAGGGTTTAAAGAAATAATTTCAGTTCCTAATCTTGAAAAAAGCATTTTTACTCCCTAGAGCAAAAAAAGAAGATCATTTTTTACTCCCTAGGGTTAAAAATTCTCTTTTACTCTCTAGTGTCAAAAAAGAAATTTTTCTACCCTTGGGGATTAAAATGTAAACCCGCATGAAAAGAAATTTGTCCCAATCACCGCTGATAACGTATCGAGTCGCCATTTTATAAAATTCCCCACATCGAATCCATAAAGTTTCTGAAAAAAATGGAGAGAGAAAAAAAATTGTTAATAATTCTCTTCTCTACAAAAGAAAAATTTAGTATTTTACTTCATAGAGAATAAGAAGGGAATTTCATTCCCTAGAGTGAAAAAAATATAGTTTTACTCCCTAGGATAAAAAAGCATCATTTTAGTTCCTAGGGTTAAAAGAAATCATTTTCGTACCAAAGTTTGGAAAAAAGAATTTTTAGAAGATTTTATAATAGAACTTTTTCTTTTTTTTGAGGTAAAGAAAGATCGTTTTACTCCCTAGAGCAAAAAAAAAGATCATTTTAGTCCTTTGAATTTAAAGAAATTATTTTATTATTTACTCTCTAGAGTAAAAAAGGTTCATTTTAGTCCCTAGGGTTTAAAGAAATAATTTCAGTTCCTAATCTTGAAAAAAGCATTTTTACTCCCTGGAGCAAAAAAAAAGTTCATTTTTTACTCCCTAGGGTTAAAAATTCTCTTTTACTCTCTAGTGTCAAAAAAGTAATTTTTCTACCCTTGGGGATTAAAATAATAAGCGTTGCAGCTTATTTTAATGCCTTTTATTTTTCTGTGATTAATTTCAGTTCCTAATCTTGAAAAAAGCATTTTTACTCCTTAGAGCAAAAAAAAAGATAATTTTTTACTCCCTAGGGTTAAAAATTCTCTTTTACTCTCTAGTGTCAAAAAAGTAATTTTTCTACCCTTGGGGATTAAAATGAAAAGGTCTTAAAGAAAAAAAAAAAAATATTTCACGAATTGACAAAAAACGAAAAGAGTTGAAAGGAATGTCATATATATATGTCAAACCGGAAGTCACAAAAAAAAGATATAAACACATATGAGGAGAGTTTATGATGTATACATGCCCTTAGGAAATAAAGAGAGGGGAGGGGGGGCAAACGACAGCTCGATGATAGATATAGAGGGAGGGGGGGGGGAGGTGAAATCTGCTACAGTCATATTGTGAGGTCGACGAATATATATTATATATATTTATTTATATGCGAAGAAACGAGAATAAAATTCATGGCATTTTCCAACGTTGAGACGCCAGGATGTGCGATTGAGATGCAAATCTGCAACAGACATCTGAGAACAGAACCATGGGGTGCTTATTCTAACTTGACGACACTGTTACGTTATTGTCTTTCAGCTTCTCGGCTTCTACATTAGAGATGAATATTATACATATACATATATATATATTTTGTCAAATTAAAGTCAAAGTCACTTGTTTCCAAAAGGAGGAGTGTGTTTATATTTTCTTAAAATACATTTAATTAACATTATAAAAACACGTATTTTAATTCCTATTTTACCCCCCGAAAAAATACCCAAGAAGCACGTAATATAACCTCAATATCAAGGTAATATTCCATGTAAGATTCGTAATATAACGTTGTAATATTACAGTAATCTTACAGTGATCTTAAAATGTCCGCCTCAAGGTAATATTACCGGTAATGTTACTGTAATATTACGCGCTAATATTAAGGTAATATTACAGTAATATTGCAGTAATATTATACCGTAATATTAAGGTAATATTACAAGAGAATATTACAGTAATATTATGGGAACATTTCTTTACGAAAAAAATCTACCCATCCAGGGAATCGAACCCCGAACTCAAAGCACACAAGTCCAGAGTTTTACCAACAAGCCAAATTGACTTATAATATATTTATGTTATTTATGCTTTATGAATAACTCAAATCAGTCTGTAATATTACTGTAATTACAGCGTTATATTACGAATCTCACGTGTAATATTACCTTGATATTGACGATATATTACGTGCTTCTTGGGTATTTTTTATACAAAAAAATAATAATTTTTTACTTTAAAAATAATTTATATATATAATAATAATAATATTAATTTTATATATTTTTTTTTTATTTTATAAACTATTATAATTATTATTATAATAAATATAATTAAAAAAAAAACATTTTATTTTTATTGTTACAGGTTGATATAGAAGAAGCTGTGAATGGATAAAAGCATTTGAGAATTGGTGGGACAATTTGTTGATTTTTAACAACAAAAGAAAAACAAAACCACAGCCCGTAACCGATGAGTGTAAGTATACAAATTTATATATATATACTATGAGTATTGTTTAAATAAAATATTTGAACGTTTTATATATAAAGGTTGAATTAATTAAACTCGATTTCACATTGCTATTCAAAAATACGGTTTATTTGATTTTCTCAATATATAGGAATATTTTCATTTAAATTCGAGGCATATATTTGCTTGTATCGCGGCACATGTTAAAATGGAAAGAAAAATTATTGCTAATTAAAATGTATTTTATTATTATTAAGTAAACTATATTAACATATAGTATATGACTAATTATAATTGCTGATAAGGGAATTTTCATTTTACATAAAGCTATATATTAAAGACTTCTTGAGTTGAAAATTTAGAATGTATACTTTATTAATTAATTTAGGTATTAATTAATTAAATAATTAATTATTTTACTAATTTCTTAATTTATTTTTTTATTATTTTACTATTTCATTTTTTTTTTATTAATTTATTATTTCATTTTTTTTATTAATTTATTATTTCATTTTTTTATTAATTTATTATTTTTGTAATTTAATTTTTATTTATTTATTAATTTATTTATTGAAAATATGCATTTTTGCATTTTTTTTTATTAAACAAAATTGAATTCAACCGCCCATTACTATTTTTGTCTTCAATGTCACAAAAAATTTTTTTTTGTTAATTAATTTAAATTGAGTTCATTAAAAAAAAATTTCTGTTCGACAATTAGCAATTGCAATTTTTTTTTTCATTTTAAATTAAATGAAATAAGTGCAAAATCCACTTGGCCATTAAAAATCTTAACAAGATTCTCCTTTTACAAAATCAGATGAATTTCTTTTTAAAATTCTCTTTCTCTCGACTTTATTTAAGTTGCGATTCACTGCCGCAAGAAAGACACACTTTTTGAAAGTTTTAACTACTTTTTGAATTTTTACCTTTTCACTTTAATGAAAAACAAATACCCTCCAATGAATAAGAAAGAGTGAAATAAATAAATATATAATAACGCCTAAAAATATTATCAAATGTAGAAAAAAAAAAAAATTCAGAACAAATTTTTTCATTTCGTATATAAACTATATAATTTAGAAATTTTTGGTTTTTATTCTTCGATAAATAAAAAATTATTATTTTAGTATAGAAAAAAAAAAATTATTTCATTAATTTTATTTCAATTGTTTTAGTAATTATTGTAAATAATTTCAATTATTGTAAATAATTTCAATTATTTTAATAATTATTAATTAATTTCAATTATTTTACTAATTAATTAAAATAATTTCAATTATATTACTAATTAATTAAAATAATTCTAATTATTTTAATAATTTTATTTCAATTGTTTTAGTAATTATTGTAAATAATTTCAATTATTTTGATAATTATTTTAACAATTATTAATTAATTTCAATTATTTTACTAATTAATTAAAATAATTTCAATTATATTACTAATTAATTAAAATAATTGTAATTATTTTAATAATTTTATTTCAATTGTTTTAGTAATTATTGTAAATAATTTCAATTATTTTAATAATTATTTTAATAATTACTAATTAATTTCAATTATTTTAAATAATTATTAATTAATTGTTAATTAATTTCAACATGGAAAAAAAAATTTTACCTGGAACAACGATAAGTTTCACTGAAACAGCGAAAATTTTCGTTATTCTAAAGAAACGTATCGCTGTTTTAGATAAAAAAATTTTTCCATGAATTATTTTTAAATAATTTTAATTATTGTAATAATTTTTTTTGTACTCGTTTATATTAAAAAAAAAAATCATAAATATGTTAAAAAAATATTTTTTTTTTGCATTTATCGATACAGGTTAGATTGACAGGTGGCCATATGGTGAAGCAGAGGAGGTTTATCGGCAATACAAATAATAAGATGATCAATATACGGGAACATTTATAATCCAATAAGTGCATGAGGCATCTGATATGTAATTGAAAGGACCTGAAAGTCTAAAAACAAAAAAAAAAAAAAAAAAAAAAAAAACCACACAAAACGCTGAATGCGTTCCTGCATTCGTAAGATAGCAATTAATGCAGGCTTGCAGCAGTTCTCTGCTGATTTATGTTTTTTCAGGTATTGAATAGGTATTCAAAAAAACGAATTCGCTGAATCAATATTGATCCAGCAGTGATTATTTTTGTGATTTAGTAAGTTTCCCATGCTTTGGACGTGCTGTTTTTTTTACACAGGTATATATAATAGAAAAAAAAAAATCTTTATCTGAAACAGCTATATGTTTCTCTAGAATAGGGAAAATTTTTTTAGCTGTTTTAGTGAAATATATCGATGTTTCAGTAAAACTATTTTTTTTTTAAATAATAATTTAAGAAAAATTTCTTTTTTTCCAGGTTATTAGGTATATACGCAAAGAGACTTAAGCAGGAAATAATTGAAAAAAAAGCCAAAGGAATCAGTGATATTTTTGATTTTTATTCTCTTTTTTTTAATATACACCGAGGAAGAAGAAGAAGGACGAAATAAGAATTACTAATTATATATTATATTCTACATATTATATATATATATATAGAAAAAAAAATCGGCTTGTGATTTTGATTGAAATAAGAATTTTGTGGCAAAATCGAAAAAAACACTGTGGATGCGCCTTGTGCGCTAAATTTAAACGGAACATTTTATTTTTTCAACTGTTGTGCCGTCAAGGCAGAGTTTCTTCATAATGGTGAGTACAATTATTTTTTTTTTTTTATAAAAATTTTTATATCTAATTTTCATTTGAAAAAATTGTTTCACATTTTTTTTTGGGAAATTTTGTGTGAAAAAAATTATACACAAGATAAAATTTTTTTTATCAATAAATAAATAAATAATTAAATAAATAATTAAATAAATAATTAAAAAAATAATTAAATAAATAATTAAAGAAATAAATTAATAAATAATTAAAAAAATAATTAAATAAATAATTTAAAAAATTATTAAATAAATAATTAAATAAAAAATTCAATTATTTATTTAACTATTTATATAATTACATACAATTATTTAGAAAAAAAAAATATTTTTTAAAAACCAAATGCGAGCGATTGGTGAATAAATTAGAAAAGTCTAATTAAAAATTATAGGAAAAACATTATTTTGTTGCGAAATTAGATATGGTTTATGAAATTCATTACTTATTAATGACAAAGTGAATGTAATTAACATCTGAAAATAGAGAATTTTTCAAAAGAAAACCTTGAATGAAAAATGCAAATGACAAATAGACATGCATTGCCTTTATACTGTATATATATATAAACACACAGTAGTCCAATTAAAAAGGGATTCAATTACTATTCTTTTTATCTGCAAAAAAAAAAAATTATACGAGGCATAATTTGAGCTTTGTTAGTTCTTTCTTGGAAATAGTTTGATTTTTCTTGTCTCATGAGTCGTATAAAAATGCCCATCAACTTAATGGCATTTATTTCATTAATATGGATGGAAGTATAAAATTTTTTTTTCCATCTCTTTCTCTCTCTCTCTCTCAATACGAGAAAAGTTTTCATCTTTTTTTTTCTCTCTCTCTCTCTAGAAATGTTTCTTTTTTTTATCATTTCCGACTGAAGAGAATTAATCGCAACATCCTTCCTTTGTTCGTAGCGTTTTTATTAAATTAATTATGCGTTATATAATTTTTCAATTGTTTATTCGCTATATACTAGTAAAAAAAATTGATATTTGATTCAAATAATTTTGTACTTTATTATTAAATAAATATTTATTTGTTTTCAATAATTATTTGTTGCAATATATTTATTTGTATTAAATAATTATTATTTTCGCGAATTAAATTAATTTTTTATTTTTGTCAAATAATAATTATTTTTTGTCAATTAAATAAATATTTATTTGTATCAAATAATTATTTTTGAGTCAAGTAAATAAATATTTATTTGTATCAAATAATTATTATTTTCGCGAATTAAATTAATTTTTTATTTTTGTCAAATAATAATTATTTTTTGTCAATTAAATAATTATTTATTTGTATTAAATAATTATTTGTTGCAATTAAATAAATATATTTATTTGAATTAAATAATTATTATTTTCGCGAATTAAATTAATATTTATTTTTGTCAAATAATAATTATTTTTTGTCAATTAAATAAATATATTTAATTTTGTCAAATAATAATTATTTTTTGTCAATTAAATAAATATTTATTTGTATTAAATAATTATTTTTGAGTCAAGTAAATAAATATTTATTTGTATCAAATAATTATTATTTGCGGCAATTAAATAAAAATATTTATTTTGTATCAAATAATTATTATTTTTTTGGCAGTTAAATAAATATTTATTTGTATTAAATATAATTATATTTATTTGAGATTTATTTGTATTTTATGTATTTGTTATAAATACCGAAATTATTGGTTCAAATACAGTTTATTTAATTCAATTATTTCAAAAATTATTTAGTTCAAGTAAATATTTATATATAATAATCATATTTGAATTAACTAAAAAATTTTTTTTTCAGTTTTAGGAAATTTTTCCCCATTTATCAAAAATTTTCTCACATGTTTTAGGGAATAAAAAAAATTTTTTTTCCGGAATTTTTTTTTTTTTTCTTTTATTTTGCAATTGAATTTCACTCTATATAATAGAATGAAGGTCCTGAGTGAACGGTCATATATCAGATAAATTGCATTTTCGCATGACAGTATTTTTTCCGTTTTTTCACGGAGTCGTGGACTGAGTTTTAAAAAAGGTAGCATTCAATCGGAAATGCCGTCTTGCTTGGGTTTGCCGGCATTTCTCGATGGAGCGGAAATTTCCACTGGCTGGCAAAAGCGGCCAGTGAACGCGATTCTCGAAAACGTTATATATTCGAACCTACAAGTTTTATATATATATAGATAGATAGAAAGAGAGAAATACGCAAGGAGACAATAATTTTCCATTTTTTAAGAAATCAATAATTATTCCATATTTTTTTTTTCAAAAATAATTTTCAAAAAAATATTCAAAAATCAGTTTTTTAAAATTACAATACGAATTATTTTAAATTATTTTATTATTAAATTATAAAATTATAAAATTTATTTATTTATTCTAATAAAATTATTTTAATTACAATTTCTTCTTTAATAAAGAAAGCAAGTAAAATTATAAACGCCTTAAAAAATGGGAAAAAAAATTAATTTTTGTTTATAATTTAAATATAGTGGAAAAAATTAAATGGTTAAAATTTTATTTTCTTAGATTCGTTGTTTTTCACACATCACTTTAGCTTTGTTAGAGAAGGTCAGAGGAGGATAGTCAGAGAGCGTTCATATTATATCTTACGCAATCTACATTTGTACGCAAACAGACGATTTTTTTTTTTACTCTTTTTCATATATAATATATAAGACGAGAAATGAATTGACCTTAAAAAAAAAAAAAAAAAATTATAAATTCTTCAAGTTGTTGAATTTAGTCTTTATATTTTATACAAATTAACTTCAATGTCATTCAAGCATGAAGCAGAGAAATTGTAAACTTGCTCTCAATTCTTTCTTTTTTTCTTCTAAAAAAAAGTAATTATAAAGTACAAATTGAAAATTTAAAAAAAGAAAATTAAGTATTAAGAAAATAGTAAACTGATTTTTTATAAATAATTTTACAAACAAAATTTTTATTTAAATCCCTACGTTATTTTTTATTTTATTTATTATTATTTCTTTATTATTTTTTATATATTATTTTTTATTTTAGTATTATTTATTTAATATTGTTTATTTATTATTTTCTATTTATTATATGTTTATTATTATTAATTTTTTTTTGTTTTTATTTATTTTTATTTATATTTAGTATTTTTTAATTCATTATTATTTATGTAAATTGTAAGACAATTATTTAATATAAATCGAATCATAAAAGATAAACGAAAAAAAAAAATTATAAGAGAGCGAAATATGTAATGTTTCAGCATTCCTGTTGATAAGATATATATACATACGATTTGCAATTTGATTCAAAATGATTAGTATATAAAAAAAATACGTATATTTGATTCGAATATACATAAATCATATTCAATTAATTTAGTTATTATTCGCTATAAAAAAAAAGACTTAGAAAATTTCTGTCACAATTTTTTTTTCTATATTTCTTTTTTTTTTTGTGAGACTGTTCCTGGTACTGGTTATATATCGCGTGTCAAATGCAAACCTCATAAAAGCACAAATTATCACCAATCAATATATGTTCCTTGAATTTACCAGACGTAAATTATTTCAAATTAAAAGCATTTTTTAGTTTTTTGTCTTTTTTAAAATTTTTTATTTTATTTTAGTGAAAAATTAAAAATAAATGGCACAAATTAGAGCTTTTTTTCGTATATGGCAATGATTTAAAATGATTTTAAAAAATGAACGTTAAATTGATTTATCGATTCGATACAATGAGATCATGAACGACCTCGAGGAATGCTCTCTGATCAGGTAGCAAGTGATGTCAATTATAATTGATCACAATCGGGTTCAACTGTTGGTGTCATGATTTCATAAAATACTTTTTAATTTTTCACTCTATATTTTGTTAGATATTTATACAAATATAGCAGTTTCTAAATTTTTTATTCGAATTTTTTATTTATTATTAGTAATTAATTATTAATAATAATAATTAATAATATATTAACTACAATGATAATATTAAAAATAATAATTATTATTTATTATAATATATAATATAATATATAATAATATATATAATTAATATTATTAATATATAATTGTTATTACTGATAATAATCATTTATTTATTTATTTATAATTTTTGGGCTCTAATATAATAATATTATATTTATTATATTTTTTATTGTAATTAAATACAAAATATATTTTTATTAATAATTGTCCGTAATCTTGTTAAATAAATAAATAATAATTTTATTATTTTTGTAATAATAATAATAATATTATAATATAATATATATAATATATAATATATAATAATATTATTATACTATAATTATAATAATTATATAATAATAATAATAAAATAATATAATAATAATAATAATTATTATTATTAATTTACAATAGGTAAATTTAAAAATATACGAAAAATTTCAATCTGAAATTATAAACAATCTGATTAAAAAAAAAAATTGAAGTATTTTTTTTAATTAATTTTGAAAATGGAAATAAAAATTTTTCATTAAAAAAAGCACAT
Source organism: Leptopilina boulardi (assembly GCF_019393585.1). Lineage (NCBI taxonomy): Eukaryota > Metazoa > Arthropoda > Insecta > Hymenoptera > Figitidae > Leptopilina > Leptopilina boulardi. The sequence continues at coordinate 1,335,443 of NW_026137838.1, forward strand.
GCTTGCTATTTGCATCTCGTGTTTATTAATATTTTCATCTTTATCTCTGTCTCTCTCTCTCTCTGTTTCTCTTAAGTTGATATTATTGTAATACTCTCGCGTTAACCTTAGAGAGATTATGTATATTCATTACATAATGATTGCTATATATATATAGTAATAAATGTGAAATTGTAATATTTCATCATTTAGCAATTTTTTTTTTATCGATATCAACACATATGTTCGTTTTTCTTTATTTATTATCCATTCAACGATTATTCATTATCTGAACTTTATAACTTAGCCTGTGGATGGAGCCACTTATTGGTTTTTAGTCATACAAACTGTAAATCATGTTTCTTTTAAATGTTTATATAACAATAAAAAAAAAAATTTTTTTTTTACCAAATTCGATTATAAATATTTAATAAAAGCGAAAACTTCCTCATAAGAGTGAAAATTTGCTTTATTAGTTATTTTTTTATAACATTTTTCGTCAGATTCAATTATTTATAAATATTTTTTGCAAAAAAAAATTGTTTTTTAATTGTTTATAAATAAATAAATTGTTAATAAATTAAAAAAAATTATAAATTATAATTGGACAGAAATAATATTATTAATAAATAAATAAATTGTTTTTAAATAATTAAATAAATAAATAAATTATAATCAATGTTAATCTGGATTGAAATTATATTAATCAATAAAATAATACACTATGATGAATGGAAGTAACATTGCCATATGGACTATCTAGTAAATCAAAATAGTAATAAAAAAGTAATTAAAATCAATTGGGGGAGTTATAAAATATTTGTGGTAGAATAGTATAATTTTAGTTTAGTGGTAGTTTCAAAATCATGATGGTTGTTATATCCACCAGTGATATAGTTTCCCTGATTTTTTTTTTTTATGATAGCCACGCTCTCAAAGTACGAAAAAATGTACTCTATATTTTTCTTTTCAATTTTTTCAAAAAATATACTTTTCCATAAAAAAGAAAATTTTACGTCCGTCTATTTTATGGCAAAAAGAATATTCAAAATTTAAATACTTTAAAAGTTGATTCGTATATTTGAAAAAGTAGATTTTTTTTTTATTTTTTTTTTGGGGTTTTTTTTTAAATTTTATTTTTTCTCACATTTTATAAATTGCGTTGACGCGTCAGATTGTCAACATTTGCCTGAGGCAATAAAAAAGGGTTAAAAAGAACGAGAGAGAGAGATAAATATTTGAATGTATAGAAAGAAGAAGAAGAAGAAGAAACAATTTTCTGTCATCCGAAAATTTAAATCACAGACAATTGTGTATATTTTAAAAAAATTTTTAATTTTCTTATTTTTAATTTTTTAATTTTTAATTTTTTAATTTTTTAATTTTTTAATTTTTTACATTTTTGATTGTTAATTTTTTGATTGTTAATTTTTTTGATTGATAATTTTTTAATTTTTTGTTCTTAATTTTTTTTTTAAATTTTTTCATTGTTAATTTTTTTATTGCTAATTTTTTAATTTTTAATTCTTAATTTTCTTTTTAATTTTTCACATTTCTTCCTTGTTGCTTTTATAATTTTTACACTTTTTTTTCGTCGCATTTCATCATTGGAAAAACATAAATATTATTTCTTCTTTATTTTTTAAATAAGAGTTCAATACTTTTTGAAACACGAAAACAAAATTAAATATAAACTTCGAGAGACTGACTTATTTATATAATTAATTTTCACACAAAATCAGCTTTAATTACTAAATAGTAATTAGAATAATTGTATATATCAATTATTGAATTTTCATCAGTTATGAGGAAGTGAAATTCTTTGGGTTTCAGTATATATATATATATATATATATATATATAAATTTGCAAATGTATATAGCATAGTGTTGGCTTTAATTAAACATCAGCTTCACTTGGTGACGATGATTCGTATAATTTTGCGTTCTCAATACTTCTGTAAATAGAAATTGTGGTTGGTGTTAATTGACTATATGATCACACAGGGAAATTGATATTAATAGACAACATATGTTTCATTTCTATTAATAAAAAAATTTGTTTTTTTTTATCTAGAGTTATAAATTCATTATACATTTACAGATCCGTAAAATTAAATTGACAATTTTATTTACTGAATCAATTTTATTTTTTTTTGTTTTTAAAATTTGTCAACTCGAGAAAATTTTTTTTTCTTCTAAGCCAGCTAAAAATTTCAATTATATTTATAAATTTAATTTAATTTAGAAATTATTAGTAAAATTTTTTAGTAATTAATTAGAATATTATTAAATATAATTTTTTTACGGATTTTAATTTTTCGAATTTGCATTTGACAGAATTTTTTTTTTTTTTGACAAATTTTTCCTAACGGAATTTTTATATTGTGAATTTTTATATTCGATAGAATTTTTAAAACGCCGAATTTTCATTTGTCCGAAACTGCAAATGACCGAACATACAATCGACAGAAAAACGGCGCGATTTTTAAAATTCACCAATCACCATTTTTTTTATTATAATTTTTTATTGGTGAATTTTAAAAATCGCGCCATTTTTCTGTCGATTGTATGTTCGGTCATTTACAAGTTCGGACAAATGAAAATTCGGCGTTTTTTATTTTTTTATTTTTTATTTATTAGGCAATATTTTTTATTTTTAAAATTCACCAATAAAAAATTATAACAAAAATGGTGATTGGTGAATTTTAAAAATCGCGCCGTTTTTCTGTTGCTTGTTCGTTCGGTCATTTACAAGTTCGGACAAATGAAAATTCGGCGTTTTAAAAATTCTATCAAATTCTAATTCGAAAAATGGAAATTCGTCTTAAAAAATAATTATATTTAATAAAATTCATAAAAATCGTAATTATTTTTATAGGATTAAATTTTCTTTTTTTCCAAATAAAAAATATTGCCGAATAAAAAAAAAATAAAAAACGCCGAATTTTCATTTGTCCGAAACTGTAAATGACCGAATATACAATCGACAGAAAAATGGCGCGATTTTTAAAATTCACCAATAAAAAATTATAACAAAAAAATGGTGATTGGTGAATTTTAAAAATCGCGCCGATTTTTTTTGGCGTTTGTTCGTTCGGTCATTTACAAGTTCGGACAAATGAAAATTCGGCGTTTTAAAAATTCTATCAAATTCTAATTTGAAAAATGGAAATTCGTCTTAAAAAATAATTATATTTAATAAAATTCATAAAAATCGTAATTATTTTTATAGGATTAAGTTTTCTTTTTTTCCAAATAAAAAATATTGCAATGGTCGAACAGAATTATTATTATATATAATTTTGAAGATGAAATGAGTGTGTTTTTGGCAGTACAGTGATTGTGGTAGTGACGGATGATTAAATGATTATTTGATATTGGTCAATATAATAATAATAATAATAATAATAATGTTTCCGGATTATGAAACTTGTATATACACCTTACCCCCCTTTTGCCCAGTTGTCTCTCTCTTTCTCTCTCTCTCTCTCTGTACGTTATATTCTCAAATGCATATCGAAATTATATTATCGCGCTTGATTTAGAGTGAGATCATACTTGCATACACGTACATCATTCTGCCTACTCATTACGGGGTATATTGCGAATCCTTGCTTAACGTCGATAACGATGCCAAATACTTGGTCAAGTTGAACAGACGCGTAACGAGGGCTTCGAGTACCCCGTGAGTAAAGCTTCTAATTACACGCTACATATCAACACGAATTTAATCTTCCAAATCAAGATTTGATGAATGTTCTATATATATATATATATGTGTATTTTCATCTACTATTGAATATCCGCCCCCCTTTTTTTGTTAAAGGAATTGAAATTTATAAGATACGAATAAAATTTGAAATAGAATTCGTTTACTAATTTTGAATTAGTAGAAATTTTCACTAATTTTTAGTAAAATTATTTTTTTATTTTATTTATTTAATATTTTATTTGATAATAATTTTTTAAACAAAATTTTAGTGAAGAACGACTAAAAATTAGGAGAAATTTTCACTAATTTTTAGTACAATATTACTATTTGATTAAGTAATATTTTTAATAAAATATTAGTATTTTATTTAATAATATTTTTAGTAAAATATTACTATTTGATATAGTAATATTCTTTTTTGCTAAAGTTTTAGTAAAAATGTCTAAAAATTAGTCGAAATTTCCACTAATTTTTAGTAAAATATTACTATTTGATATAGTAATATTCTTTTTTGCTAAAATTTTGGTAAAAATTAGTGGAAATTTTCACTAATTTTTAGTACAATACTTTTATGTAATTTAGTAATATTTTTTTTTACTAATGTTTTAGTGAAGAGTGACTAAAAATTAGTAGAAATTTTCAGTACAAATTTTTAGTACAAATTACTATTTAATTTAATAATAATTTTAGTAAAATAATAATATTTATTATTAAATATTACTATTTGATTTAGAAATATTTTTTTTTTGCTAAAGTTTTAGTAAAAGTTGCTAAAAATTAGTAGAAATTTTCACTAATTTTTAGTAAAATATTACTATTTGATTTAGTAATATTTTTAGTAAAATATTAGTATTTTATTTAATAATATTTATTGTCAAATATTACTATTTGATATAGTAATATTCTTTTTTGCTAAAGTTTTAGTAAAAATATCTAAAACTTAGTAGAAATTTCTACTAATTTTTAGTAAAATATTACTATTTGATTTAGTAATATTTTTAGTAAAATATTAGTATTTTATTTAATAATATTTATAGTCAAATATTACTGTTTGATATAGTAATATTCTTTTTTGCTAAAGTTTTGGTAAAAATGGCTAAAAATTAGTAGAAATTTCCACTAATTTTTAGTACAATACTTTTATGTAATTTAGTAATATTTTTTTAGTAATGTTTTAGTCAATAGTGACTAAATATTAGTAGAAATTTTCAGTACAAATTTTCAGTACAAATTTTTAGTACAAATTACTATTTAATTTAATAATATTTTTAGTAAAATAATAATATGTATAATTAAATATTCCTATTTGATTTAGAAATATTTTTTTTTTTTGCTAAAGTATTAGTAAAAGTTGCTAAAAATTAGTAGAAATTTTCACTATAATTGAAATTACTGAACAAAATCTCACTAATTTAAATATAAAAATAAATTTTCGAATTATTTAATTATATATTCAGTTATTTTTATTTAATTATTGATTAATAATTATTTTATCAATAATTAAATGTCTTCGCCAAAAATATATCAAAAAATTTATATCTCTACTATAGAAATACTAAAATTGTAATAATGAAAATAGCACTTCAACTTTTTTATTTTATTATTATATAAAACTATACTTAAACTAATTTTATTAAAAAACTTTTGTTTGTAATAAAAAAAAGATATTTATCAAGAAAATGACCCAATGTCAAAGTACATAACTTTTAGTACAAAAATTAAAATATTTCAGTAATGAAAAATCACCTTTTTTTTATTTCTGTTACAAAATTCAGGTAGTAAAAATTTTTTTTTTTTTATACATTTATATAAAAAAATTTACAGAAATATTTTTAGTTTTGACGAAAATTAAAAATTTTGTAACCATATAAAGTTTTTGGCGTTTTTTTTTTTAGAAGAAAAATATGGGATTTATTTTTTTTACAAAATTGATTTATTTTTATACTTCGCGTTCGTGAATTGTTCGCGTTGTTGTTGTTGTTGGTTTTTTTTGTGAGATATAACTTTTGCCATATACAGACTTGTTTATATGCAATCTTCATAAAAAAGAAAAAGTATATATTCTGTCCAGATTAAACTTTCGTATTACCTCCGGCTCGAATATAAAGAAAAGAAGGTAAGAAATTCATGTCGGTATACTGGGCAATGTCGCTGTGCTAGGTAAATAAAACGTTTCTGAATGCTTCTCAAGTCTTGCGAGTAGAGAATTTAAGCAAATATTATATCCCAAGTTTCACTAAAGCATTGTGCAGTTGATTTAGGAATTCGCATATTGTTTCCAGCAATATATATATATTTAATATATATATAGGACTATTTTAACTTTAAATAGAATTAAAAAAAAAATTTCCTTTTTTTGAAATTTTTCACCGTTTTTGCAAACAATAAAAAAAAATTCTTATTTTAAGGAGAAAAAATCTGTTATTTTTAGTTGCTCCACTTTTGTCAGATTTTTTTTTTATTTTTACTCTCTAAATTTGAATTCGTTAAAAATAACTAATTTTATAGCAAAAAGTTAGTTACTAATTTAAGTAATAAAAGTTCTACTAATATTTTAGTTAAAAATAACTAAAATAAAAGTTCTACTAATATTTTAGTTAAAAATAACTAATTAGTAGTAGTAACTAATTTTTAGCTTTATTTTAAAATAACTAAAATTTTTAATAACTAAATCAATTAATTTTGACTATTTTTTCAGTTATTTTTCCACAAAAAATAAATTATTTTAGTTAAAAATAACTAATTAGTATTAGTAACTAATTTTTAGCTTTATTTTAAAATAACTAAAATTTTTAATAACTAAATCAATTAATTTTGACTATTTTTTCAGTTATTTTTCCACAAAAAATAAATTATTTTTAAATAAATTATTAATTATTAATAAATTATTTTAGTTAAAAATAACTAATTAGTAGTAGTAACTAATTTTTAGCTTTATTTTAAAATAACTAAAATTTTTAATAACTAAATCAAATAATTTTGACTAATTTTTCAGTTATTTTTCCACAAAAAATAAATTATTTTTAACTAATTCAAATTTAGAAAGTAAATATTACTAAATTAAATTACTAAATTAGTAAATTTACTAAATATTATAAGTATAATATTATTATTAGTTATATAAATATTGTATTTATTTATTTATTGTTATAATATTTATTATTATATATATAAGTAAAATCTTTATTTTTTTCATTGAAAACTAAATCTGGGGAAAAATTTTTTTATTTTAAATAAATTTTAAAAAATCACCCAAGAGAAAAAAGTGTCTCATGTATTAGTTTGCATCGAGGTTTGCATTTAGATTAGATTGTGTGCAATGAACAATCTTCCGAAACAGATGACATTAGTAATAGCAATTCTTTATAATTATTTCATCATCGCATCTTATCGGGAAATATCTTTTATAATCATTTCAAGAATCGTTTTATCAAAAGTAGGCTACTTTTCTCTTTTCGCGTATTAAAATTTTCACTTCCTTGTAAATGATGATTTTTTTCATCTTAATAAAAGAAAAAATATAAGGAAAAAAATACTAATAAATTATATTAATTTTAGAAAAGAAAATATTAAAATATTTTTAATTATAAAAAATCTTTTTAATTTTTTTAAATATTTTATTAATTAACGAGTTAAAATAAATTTCTTTGTTTACGTTTCAATTTACGTAGGAGATACGATTTTCTTCTGACGTTATTATTAAACAATTTTGCATTAAAATAGAAATAAATTTTTTGACGTCATTTTTTTGACGTTCAGTGACTTTTTTGCAATGCCAAGTACGTGGTAGTTTACTAATAGTACCTGTTTAGTGTTTCTAATTATAAAATATTTAAACACAATATTTTCTTCCTTCTTTTCTTTTGTTATCTATTTTCAAGTGCGAAAAAAAGGAAAGTAAAAAAATTTAATAGCCTGCTGTATAGAAAATACAAACACATCAATTTTTTTTTTAGAAAATATATGGATATTAAAATTTTCCTATAACGTCAGCTATACTTTTGTTTGGATATATTCAATATATCGCGATTTATTTATTTTCCGATATTTCTCAAAAATTTTGTTGACTCACGTTAACAATATTAATAGAGAAAGATTCACATAAATATTTCCTTTTTGATATACAATGATTAGTATTATCAATTCTGAAAATTGTGATAACAAACGTCTAGACTATTTATCAAAAATGGTGGATCACGATTTGCTAATTGTTTTATGATTTTGTTTATTTTTTTTTTTTATTAATAGTCTTCAATGATATATTGTAATTACAATCGCAATTTTTTCTTTATGATGTAGTAATTAGTTTCTAAATTTGATTCGTGAGAATTTGTTCAATACTTGAAAAATGGTAGAAATTTTCACTAAATTTTTAGTAAAATATTACTAATTTAGTAAAGAACGACTAAAAAATTAGTAGAGATTTTAAACTAATTTTTTTTTAGTAAAATACTACTATTTGATTGAGTAATGACTAATTTTAAGTAATTTTTAGTAAAATATTATTATTCAATTTAGTAATTAGTAATGTTAACTAATTTTTAGTAAAATATTACTATTTTATTTAGTAATAGTTTTTATTTAAGTTTTAGTAAAGGACGAATAAAAATTAATAGAGATTTTATATTCATTTTTCTATAAAATATTACTATTGGATTTAGTAATTACTAATTTTAACTAATTTTTAATGAAATATTACTATTCGATTTAGTTATTAGTAATGTCAACTAATTTTTAGTAAAATATTACTATTTTATTTAGTAATAGTTTTTATTTAAGTTTTAGTAAAGGACGAATAAAAATTAGTAGAGATTTTAAACTAATTTCTTCAAGTAAAATACTACTATTTGATTTAGCAATTACTAATTTTAAGTAATTTTTAGTAAAATATTATTATTCAATTTAGTAATTAGTAATGTTAACTAATTTTTTGTAAAATATTACTATTTTAATTATTAATAGTTTTTATTTAAGTTTTAGTAAAGGACGAATAAAAATTAGTAGAGATTTTATATGGATTTATTAATTAGGGGCCGTCCATAAACTACGTTACCTATTTTAGGGGGGGAGGGGGTCAAAAATTCTAAAAAAAATGCATTTAACGCAATGGTAACGAGGGGGGGAGGGGGTCTAAAAAGAGTGAAGAAGTGGTAACGTAGTTTATGGACGGCCCCTTACTACTTTTAACTAATTTTTAGTGAAATATTACTATTCGATTTAGTAATTAGTAACGTTAACTAATTTTTAGTGAAATATTACTATTCGATTTAGTAATTAGTAACGTTAACTAATTTTTAGTGAAATATTACAATTCGATTTAGTAATTAGTAATGTCAACTAATTTTTAGTAAAATATTACTATTTTATTTAGTAATAGTTTTTATTTAAATTTTAGTAAAGGACGAATAAAAATTAGTAGAGATTTTATATTCATTTTTCTGTAAAATATTACTATTAGGTTTAGTAATTACTAATTTTAACTAATTTTTAGTGAAATATTACTATTCGATTTAGTAATTAGTAATGTCAACTAAATTTTAGTAAAATATTACTATTTTATTTAGTAATAGTTTTTATTTAAGTTTTAGTAAAGGACGAATAAAAATTAGTAGAGATTTTATATTCATTTTTCTGTAAAATATTACTATTGGATTTAGTAACTACTAATTTTAACTAATTTTTTAGTGAAATATTACTATTCAATTTAGTAATTAGTCATGTTAACTGATTTTTAATAAAATATTACTATTTGATTTCCTCATATTTTTGTCACTAAAGTTTTGTTAAAAAAAAATTACCAAAAATTAGTAGAGTTTTAAACTAATTTTTAGTAAAATATTTACTATTTAAGTAATATTTTTTCTTTTTGCTAAAGTTTTAGTGAAAGCCGACTAAAAATTAGTAAAAAAAAAAAAAAAAATGTTTTTTATTCATAAAATAATAAAACTAATTCTAAATAATAATATTTTGCCACTGTTTTGTAAAAGACGTAGATTCTTTTTTTTTTTTTTTTTTTGCTTACATGACATCGAAAAGGGCAATAAATAAAGTGTCAAATTTGCCATTTCGACGTGAGTTATGTACATCCAATATTGTGAGGAAAATTTGGTTGAGACGACTTCGAGTGTAAAATTGCCGTATAAATATTTCTGAATGTCACAATGGTGAATCCGTTTCGAAGAGAGAGAGAGAGGGAGAGAAAGAGAGACACATTTGTTTTATATGTGTTTGTGTGGAGATATAATTTCTCATTATGGGGGGATGAACTCTTGTACATTTTCCGGCATTCACTGCGTAATGAAAGTTGACAAGTTCTCTGATGCAAAGCATCATCAACTTTTCAACTCGAATGAGTTTCTAATTATAAAGCGAAACAATGTTTTCTAAAATTCAAATAACACTTTTGTGACACGCGAGTCAACCTCGTTAAACAATAATAATAATAATAATAATAACATATAAAAAAATAATAATAATAATCATAATAATAATTTTCATATGCGATACAAATTACTAAATTTCGTATTTTTTTTTTTTAAATTTACTTGTATGAGTTAATTTTGAATCGACTTTATTTTTTTTATTTTACTAAAAAAAAAATGGTTTTCTCGATTTTTCACAAGATTATCTTAAATTAACTTACAACTAAATTTTAAATTGGTAATATTTTTTTTTTTTTTTTTTATAGAAAATAAAAAAAACTGGTCTAAAAAATTTTTTATTATTAAAAAATACAAAGAAAAATAAATAAAATCGATAAATTTTTCGTTTGCTTTCTCAATTTTTAAAAACAAGTGCCGGAACTAAAACATATATTTTTGGACTAGGCAAAATTTAATCTCTCATTTATTATAATAGTAATTAATTGAGTTCAAGTGGAAGCAGAAAATTAATTATTTTTGTCACCTGGATTAAATAATAATTATAGTCGGATTTAATTTAAAAAAAAAAAAATGATGGAAATTTTGAAGTGAGATTTCATCTTTTTATAATCATATATATATACACACACATACACACGAGATTCATAACCTTGATGTGAGAAAACTTGCGCCAAGCCTGCGCTTTACTTGTCAGGGTCAAGCGCTTTTTTTCCGACCTCAAATCGAATCTCTCGTGGAATTTCACGAATGGTCCCACATTTTATTTTTCAGTTCTTATCGAAGTCTACGGCGTATGGATATTATATGACAAAAAAAAAAAGTCGCGAATTTTTTTTTTTAATTAGGTATATAAATAAAAAAAATCGGTATTTTTAAATAATAGTGTTTCCCATTGTTTCCGGTATAGTAAATGCGAGAAAAATACAGCGACTATTTTTGAAGTGAAAATTTTTTTTTTTTTTAATTATATTTAATTTTTTTCATCAAAATTTCACTATCGATAAAAAATAGTTCAATGGTTTTTAAAATTATCTTATCAATTCTGTGATATTAAATAATTGCAATAATGTAATTGTAGACAATGCAAGTCATTTCCTTTTTTCATTGAATAATACAATTTTTATTTTTTGATATTATAATTTTTTTAATAATTAATTATTTAATTTTTTTATTAATTAATTATTCTTTAATTTTTTATTTATTAATTATTTTCATCTTGATGCAAGTCATTGTACTGAGATTTTATTTATGTAAAATGACCTTCGAGAATTTGTTTAAATAATCATAGTATTTATTTAGAGTAGAAAAGATCAAATTTTACAATTTAGGAGAAAGATCCTTGAAAAATAAGTAGTATAAGTAAATATTTAGTCAGACAGTGATTTAAAGTACTTGAAATAAATGAAAAATAAATTTAAATACCATCGATTTATTTAATCATTGATTTAAATTTAAACTTCAATCATTGATTCAAATAACAAATTGTATTAATAAAAATTGATTTACATAATAATTGTATTAAAAAACAATTGATTTAAATAATAATTGTTTTAAATAATAAATTATTTAAATAGCTATTTATTTAATAAACAATTAGTTTAAATAACAATTTATTTAATAAACAATTAGTTTAAATAACAATTTATTTAATAAACAATTAGTTTAAATAACAATTTATTCAAATAAAAATTTATTTCACATAAAAATTTATTTAAATAACAATTGTTTTAAATTATAATAAATTAAAATTACCATTAATTGCAATTATTATTAATTTAAATTACCATTGATTCAAATTACAATTTGGTACCATCATTATTGATAGCAGTTTTTATTAAATCGCGCTGATAAAAATTATCAAACAAATTCACCATTGTTTACTATAATTATTTACAAACAATTAATTTATAATTAATTAATTAATTGCAAATAATTAATAATAATTTGTTAAGTATGAAGCATAATTAATTAATAGTTAATTATAAATAAATATAAATAATTAGTAACAACTAATTAATAATAAATATTTAATTATAAATAATTAATTGTAATTAATTACAAATATTTAATTATAAATAATTAATTGTAACTAATTACAAATAATTAATTATAAATAATTAATTGTAATTAATTGCAAATAATTAATTGTAATTAATAATAAATATTTAATTATAAATAATTAATTGTAATTAATTGCAAATATTTAATTATAAATAATTAATTGTAACTAATTACAAATAATTAATTATAAATAATTAATTGTAATTAATTGCAAATAATTAATTATAAATAATTAATTGTAATTAATTGTAATTAATAATAAATATTTAATTATAAATAATTAATTGTAATTAATTGTAATTAATTACAAATAGTTAATTATAAATAATTAATTGTAATTAATTAAAAATAATTAATCATAAATAATTACAAATAATTAATAATTAATTATAAATAATTAGTAATAAATAATTTATTATAAATAATTAATTAATTAATGATTAAATTTTCAAATAAATTTCGTTTTTATTTTTTAAATTAATGATGATTTTTAGTAATATTATTATCATTATTATTATTGGTTCGTCAGAAAAGTGATGATGATGACGTGATTTTGGGAAGTACAGCAACCCTTGTATCGCGACATCCGCCCCCGCATCGTAACGCAATTTCTTTGATGACACGCCTTTACTAGATCGCGCCGGTTTCAACTAGTTTGTCTAGACGTTAAGAGATGATCTTCTTCCCGTGGACATGCTGAGAGCGTCGTCGTCGTCGTTGTCGTTGTCGTCGACGTCGACGACGATGCTTTATGTATTGAGGGGTAAGAGCGGCGCCGTTGCGTAACTGTCTAGATGTTGAATCGTTGTGGCGTCAGTCGTTCGAACGCTTTTAACCCTTACGGTTCCGTTTGAAAAAAAAAAAAATTTATATATAGGTAGACATAGGAAAAAAAAAATACCGGGTCATTGTATAATATCGGCAACGACGCGATTTGTCAACGCGAAGCGCTTCCTTATTTTCTTCACAGTTGACCTTTTCACAAGGTCAATGTTGAAAAAAATAAATAATAATTAATAACAATAATATAATAAATAATAAAATAATAATTAAGGACAATAATATAATAAATAATAAAATAATAATTAATAACAATAATATAAAATTATAAATAATAAAAATATTTTTTATCAAAAAAAACTAATAAATAAATAATTTAATAAACAAATGAATAAATGAATTAATCAATAAATTAATAATAATTAAATAATTAGTCCTTATTTTTTTTAAATCGATTATTTATTTAATTTTTCATTTATTTGTTAATTTATTGATATTTAATTTTTAAATAAAATTTATTGAAATTATTCTTTTTTATAAAAATATATATGAATTTATTTATATCAATTATGTTCTGTTTGTAAATTAAAATTATTTTTGTGCTTTTATATATAACATCATCGACAATGGAATTTATTCATTTAATTTTTTTATTTATTCGTTTGTTTGTCATTAACAGAAAAGCTTTATATTTAATTATTTAAATGTTTGCAATGAATAATTTTTGAATTTTTTTTTTTTTTTTAATATTTACCCTATTTATATGTATGAAAAAATTTAATTTAGTTTTATTTTAAAAAAATTCGCCAAATTTTATTTTATATCATATTATATTCATATTTTTAATTTAATAATAATTTTCCATATTGTTTCGATAAATAAAACAATATAAAATTTAAATATGAAATTTAAGAAAAATAAATGGTAATTTATAAAAAATTAATATATCATTCATTAAATAATTGAGTAAAAACAAAAGAAAAAAAAACAAATTTTAATTATTTTATTATTGTTATTAATAATATTCGTTATTCGTTGTTTTTAATAATATTGGTTATATTATAATAATTATTAAAATAATTATAATAATAATAATTATTATAATAATTATTATTATAATAATTATTATTACAATTATTATTATTATTATTATAAACGTAATTGAAAAATTGTTTTATTATATTAATACTGAAATATAGTGAGTAGTGAAATTTTTTTTAACTGTATAAAAAATGCATTTTTTTTGGGGAGAAAATTAAAAAAAAGAGTTTTAGAAAAAAAGTGGGGTAATCGATAGTTCTGCAGTGGGTAGGTGTCTGCTTCACCGACGACCTAGACCTTGAGACCTTGATGTGCCTTCGAGCACGTGGCCTTGAACCTCTTTCTTTTTTTAGGGGTCAATGTTACCCTAGACAAGAGATCGTGGCGCATTTCCTGATTTTCATAAAAATCAAATCAATTAAATTCTCCCTTGTTATTATATTCATTTTTCAACAACTTTCGCATATTATTATTATTATTTTTTATTATTAATATTTTTCATTACAATTATTTATTATTATTTATTATTATTTTATGTTAATTTCTAATTAACAATTAAGGGCTTTATTATTTTATTAGATATTTTTTTTTTTTTTTTTTTTTTTTTTTTAAAGAGAAGAAAAATTAAATTACTCGTTACGAGTTTCCTGCACTTTATACAATGTTATTGTCTCATTTTATTATTTTCAATTTTAAACATCAATAGGAATTGAGAGAAACATATTTCACTTTTGTTTGGAAAAATAATAGTTCTATCGAGTTGGAATGAAATTAAAATAAAATTTTAAATAAGTTCTGCAGAATAATTTTTTCGTATTTTTATTAATAGTAATATTGTGAATATTATTTATTTTTAAAGCTAAAAAAAAATCATTTTTTACATGGAAATTTCAAATTTATTATTTTAATTTAGAATTTCTAAATTTCAATTTAGAAATTACTTATAAATTTCTTAAATTTGTTTTTTAATAACCTCTGATGAGAAATTATTTGTCATTCAATATTGCTTTAATAAGTCAATTTATTTCAAAATATAATAATGATTATCCCATCAAAATTATTATTGGCGTCACTCGACAGTAATTATTATCAGAACAAGAAAATTATAACCTATATTTTAAATTACATACTTCTGTCTCTTTAATTTTAGTCCTTTAATTATTTATTTCGCCGAGAAGTGACAAAAAAAAGTTTTCTCGAAAAAAATTTTTTCCGTCACTTTTTTGGCAAAAAAAGAAAATTAGTGATCTTTATTTTTTTTTTTTAAATCAAAATTTGAGAAAAATTGTGAATAAAATTTTTTACAGGAACAATTTATTTCTTGTTTGAAAATAAATAGATTAATTAATAATTTTTTTTTTAATGCAGTTTTCGTGATTGTATAATATTTAGTAAACAGTAATAGGAAAAATATTAACGATATGGTAATTTAGTTGACCGTAACTGAAAAAAATTTTTTTTTTTTTTCCTAATTTCCTGTCAAAGCAGTGTCAACGAAGTTAATATTGTCAACATATAAATACGTGTTATCGGCTCATTAAGGTGTCTTCCACTTTAGTATAAAAGGAAAGACTGACAGAGGAAATCTTCAGTATTTCACACAGTCACTGCGCGATCAATTGAATTTTTAATTTATTTTACGTTACTCAAAAAAAAAACCGCGAAAATTATATCGCAGTGTTTTTGACATTGTATATGTATATATATATATTTTTATAGAAAATAGAAAAATAGTTAACCTCGAAAAAAAATTTCATCTCGAGTAATTTTTTTTTTTTCACAAGTGCTTTTATAAGTGTGCTGTGAGTGCGCGAGAAAAGACGGAAGTAAAGAAAAAAAAAAGTGTATCACGTTTATCGAGAAGGACACTTATGAAGGGCCCGGTTAACTCATTATCAGAGTTCACAAGAGTCGTTCATATCAGACACATTTGGGATATTGATTGGAAACAGTAGCCGTGTTCAGGTATTTTTTCTTTATAGATTGATTTTGTTTTTTTTTTTATTATTTTTTTCTAAAAAAAAAAAAAAAAAAAATTCTAAAATTTATTTCTAAAAAAGGAAAAATAAAATGAATTACTTTGAAAAATAAAAAAAGGATCAATTTTTGTTAATACAAAAATATTGGGGAAAATAAATGAATACGTGAAAAAAATACTACCTCTATGAAAAATATGCAAAATAATTGATGATCAGTAGAAAATTAATTCTTATGAATGAAATTAAATTGTAGTATAATAAAATTTAAATAAAAGAACCAAAAAAATTATTTGTAAATTTACAAATTTTTATAAGTTTTTCAATTTATAAATTTTTTATTTTTATAAATTTGTAAATTTAAAAAATTTACAATTTTTATAAATTTTTAAATTTATAATTTTTAATGTTTATAAATTTTTAAATTTATAATTTTTAATTTTTATAAATTTTTAAACTTGTAAATTTTAATTTTTATAAATTTAAAAAAAAAAATTGAAAATTTTAATTAATTATTGCATAATGATTTTGAAGCCTAATGGAAATTTGATTATATATGATAATGTTGAATCAATTAAACATTGCTTCGCGAATACTTTTGGTCATAATAAAGAACGTGTCATTTATCAAAACAAAAATTCCACGTTATGATTGTTTGCTTTCTTCTCAAATTTCCGGGAGATCATAAATGTTGTATATATATATATAGATGTGATTGATGAAAATTATGAAAATCGGAAACTTACTGCATTACACTTGAGGAAAACAAATAAAAGCCTCTAATCTGTGATTCATTTATCAATCATTCTTAAGAGGTTTCTTCTATTAATGTTTTTCAATTATTGTTCACTGACAATGATAAACAGTTAATACATTAAATTAGCCATTTTTTGTTTTTAATTTTCCCACATTTATAATAATTGGAAAATTGGAATTTTTAATCAATATTTATTAAAAAAAAAAAAAAAAAAAAAAAAAAAAAAAAAAATTAATTAATTAATTAAATAATTAATTAAATTATAATTAATTATATTACTAATATAATAAAATAGTTATTAATTTTGTTTTTTATATAATAAATTAACTATTTATAATATTACTAATATAATAATTTAATTATTTATTTATTTATTTATTTATTATTTATTACAGTAATAATAACTTCCCGCCGTCCTAACTGGACTATATATGGGATAAAAAATAATAAAAAAAGAAACAATTATTATTTATTCAATTGAATTATTAATTCAATTGTATTTAGAAAAATTTTCAATTGCATTTTTCTTTTTAGTTCCATGTTTTTATAAATATTATATCAATCAGCTGTCGTGTTAATTACACAATTTTTTTTTTTCACAAAACCTATTCATTTGTCTTTAATAGCTTTTGATTAAAATATTTTTCTGCTGTAAAAAAAAAACTTGGTGAAAAATAATCCACTCCATCAGATAGATTAACAGACGATCCATTGTAACGTCAATTCTTTCACATTTTTTTCAATTCACAATAGAAATTTTCTGTGACTGATTAAAAAAAAAAAAAAATTCCTTTTTTCAAAATTTAATATTTTGAACATATCAAGAGAAAAAAAATCCTAATAGTCAAATTTATTTTTCATTCTTTTTTTGCATAATTGGTCCTTATTTTATAAATTTTTATTAATTGTTTTATTATTTATTTCATTTAATAATTAAAATAATTTCAATAAATTAATTAATTTTTTTTTCTAATGATTTTATTACTAAATAATAAAATTTTGTAATTCAATTTATATATTAAATATATACGTGTGTAATATATATCAGGTGGTTTCCCATAACCGAGATTAGGTCAAGTCTTATCCAAAAGGATTATTATTTGCTTAGGGCTGCGTCGAGTCCCAGAACCAATTATAACGCAACTCCCTGGACCAATTAAAGCATCCCATTCCACATTTAATACTTTAGTTTATCTCGAGGCTTTATTATATATGTAAAAAAAAAGTCAAAAATTTATCCTAAAACTCGGAAGCCACATTTTTTTTCGAATTTATATTCCCCTCATATTTTCTCGTTTTTCAACCCAAAAAGCTCTCGTTTATTTTCACTCTCAAGCTAAGAAGCTTCCAAGCAGGCTATTTTTTTTCTTAGTTTACTTGCGCGAGCATCTGTTTGAGATTTTTATGTGAACTCAGGAGAAATAGATTTTTGCAGAGAGTTTTGAAAACATTTTTTTTTTCGAAACTAATATATACATAAATTTAGAAATAAATAAAATCAAATTAATTTTCAAATTTTATTTAACATTCAATTTGTAATTTTTCTGAAAAATATATTTTTTTAAATTTATTTAATATTAAATTACGAATTTTATATAATTTTATAAAAAAAAAAAAAAAAAAAAATTCGGTTTATAATTAATTTGCAAATGGACAGGATTGTAAAGTAGATTTTTAAATTAAATTGATTAGTTATATATTGAACAATGAAATGGAATTTTAAGTATTATGTTAACTTAATTTTCCATTGTGTCAGGTTTAAACATTATTATTCATTAAATATAAATCACTCTTTCGTTCTATTTGAAAAGATTTTATCATTTACGTGAACATAATTTTATTTTATAATTTTTTTTCCTTACAATATAGTCATTATTATTTACTTTTTTTTTTTATTTCCAAATGAATAATTTAACGACAAATAAAAATTTTTTAGTACACAAAAAAAATGCACAAGTATATAAAAATAAGAATAAAAATTTTTATCTTAAAAAAATTATTTTTTCACTGGAAATTTTTTTTTTTTTTATAAATATAAACAAATATAAATAAATATAAAAATATATTTACAAAATATAAAAATATATTTATAAAATATAAAATTATATTTATTTGTTAATTCAATTGATTTTTTTAAAAAAATAACAATGAAATTATTTGTAAATTTTTCAATTATTTTGAATATTTTATTTAAAATTTCTCTTTCCCCCCCCCTCCCAAAAAAACGGGTCCAGTTTTCAACTTTAAATCTGGCAGACAAGTTTTCGCAACGCAGCCGTAGGCAAAATACAGACATGTCTCTTCGGCTTTTAACGATTATATGTCGCGTATGTTATAACATTGAAGGGAATTTCCATTGGTTTGGCACGTAGAAAAGTTTTTTACAATTCCCCTCCCTCCTGCCTTTTAACAGAAAACATATTTCAAAAGAAGCGATTATTTTCTTTTTTTTTAAATATATATTGTATGCGTTTATATTTGACATACAAAAAACAAAAAAAAAAAATCAAACACAACAAAGCATTTATATTTTTCATAAAAAAGGGAATAAACCATTTTTTTATTGTTCCTTTGATTGGAATTTCTACGACTCAAAGTTTCTTCGATTAAAATTTTTTCTATTGAGGTTTCTTCGATTGAGGTTCCTTCAAATTGTATTCCTTTGATCGAGGTTACGTCGAATAAGGTTCCTTCGATTGAGGTTTCTTTGATTGACGTTCCTTCGAATTAGAATTCTACGATTGAAGTTTCTTCGATCGAGGTTCTTTTAATTGAGATTCCTTCAAATCGCGCCTCCTTGATTGAGGTTCCTTCGAATTAGAATTCTACGATGGAAGTTCCTTCGATTGAGATTATTTCAAATTAGGTTCCTTCGAATTAGATTTCTTCAATTTAAATCCCTTTGATTGAGGTTCCTTCGATCGAAAAATTTCCTTGATTGAGCTTTCTTCGATTGAGGTGGCTACGATTAAGGTTCCTTCAAATAACGTCCCTATGAATCAATTTTTTTAATTGAGGTTCTAACGAATCAGGTTCTTTAGAATAAGGTTCCTTCGATTGAAGTTTCTTGGAATAAGGTTCCTTCGAATAACGTCCCTATGAATGAATTTTTTTAATTGAGGTTCTTACGAATTAGGTTCCTTTGAATGAATTTTTTTAATTGAGGTTCTTACGAATTAGGTTCCTTCGAATAAGGTTCCTACGAATAACGTCCCTATGAATGAATTTTTGTAATTGAGGTTCTTACGAATTAGGTTCCTTTGAATGAATTTTTTTAATTGAGATTCTTACGAATTAGGTTCCTTCGAATGAATTTTTTTAATTGAGGTTCTTACGAATTAAGTTTCTTCGAATAAGGTTTCTTCGAATAAGGTTCCTTCTAATAAGGTTCCTTCTAATAAGGTTCCTTCGAATGGATTTTTTTGAGGTTCTTACGAATTAGGTTTCTTCGAATAAGGTTCCTTCGAATGAATTTTTTTAATTTAGGTTCTTACGAATAAGGTTTCTTCGAATAAGGTTCCTTCGAATAAGATTCCTTCCAATAAGGTTCCTTTGAATAAGGTTCCTTCGAATAACGTCCCTATGAATGAATTTTTTTAATTGAGGTTCTTACGAATTAGGTTCCTTCGAATGAATTTTTTTAATTGAGGTTCTTACGAATTAGGTTCCTTCGAATAAGGTTCCTACGAATAACGTCCCTATGAATGAATTTTTTTAATTGAGGTTCTTACGAATTAGGTTCCTTTGAATGAATTTTTTTAATTGAGATTCTTACGAATTAGGTTCCTTCGAATGAATTTTTTTAATTGAGGTTCTTACGAATTAAGTTTCTTCGAATAAGGTTCCTTCGAATAAGGTTTCTTCGAATAAGGTTCCTTCTAATAAGGTTCCTTCGAATGGATTTTTTTGAGGTTCTTACGAATTAGGTTTCTTCGAATAAGGTTCCTTCGAATGAATTTTTTTAATTTAGGTTCTTACGAATTAGGTTCCTTCGAATAAGGTTCCATGGATTGAAGTTTCTTCGATCGAGTTTCCTATGATTGAAATTTCTTCAATTGACATTTTTTCGATCAAGTTTTCTACGATTGAATTTCTTTCGATCGAATTTCCTTCGATTGGAGTTCAACTTTTACTTATCATCAATTTTAAAGAGAACAGAAGGGGATGTTTTGGAATTATTTAAAAAAAAAAAACTAAAAATTCAGATTAATTAATTATTGAATATATAATTTGAACAGCAAGGTGTTTAAAATAGTTTTTGATGGTGAAAATACCTATAGGGACATATAATAAATGAGGCTTGTTGAGTTTGAGAAATTTTGTAACAATAGTTGTAAATCATCAATGAGCATAGAACCGGAAGGAAAAGCGGAAGTGAGTTTGAGGGAGAGAGAGAGAGAGAGAGAGATACGAGAACAGGCTTCGTAGCGTTTTGTCGCACCCGCGAGCGTGGTACGTCCCCCCACAAGTTGAACCGCAGGACGAGAATGGATCCTACCACTTTTGCACCCTCTCAACTCAATTACCCCTTGAAAAGCAACTTCCTCTGTGTCACATGGTTTACTATATATATATATATATATATAGTAATCCTTCGTCCAACTAAACTAAAACATATTATTTTATACTAAAACTAAAAAACAAATAAAAAATTCACCAACTGAAGGAAAATACAACAAAAAATTTTTAATTCTTTTAATTAAAATTTTTTTTTTCATGAAAAGATAAAAAATAGATATAAGTATTTTTTTCTTGAATTTAAATTTTTGAAACGTCTATTTATAGAGACAAAATAAATGTTTATAATAATTCAGTATTATTTTTATTATTCATGTATATTAATAAATGTGAAAATTTAAATATATATATATTATTAAAGAAAAGGAAATGAGGAATTATTAGCGAAATGTTCTTTTCTGGCAAAGGTTTCGTGAAAATTATTTTTAGTCATCTTTTCAGGTCATCATTGCACGCGCCTACGTTTATTGGCAAGCAAAAGACTAACAATCGTATAAAGGTTAAAGTACATTTTTCAAAAAGAGAACATTCAAATAATCAGAAAAAAAGTTTCCGGTTTTTGTTAAATTGCACGCAAAAATTTCTAAATTTTTTTTTTATTACCTTATTATTTATAAATTAATAAAAATGAATTAATGACTTTTAATTTTTAAAAATACTTCTTTTTTTTGAATTAAGATATGGTATTTTATTTTATAATTATAAATATATAATATTAAAATTCGGGTAAATAATAATTAACAAAATTATCATTTTTTTTTTGTAAAGAAAAATTAACAAACGAGATACGATGGATTAATATTTTTTTTTAATTCACTTTCTGTTTTATTGTAACAGAAACTTTCAAACTAATGTAATCGATGATAAATTTTACTCCTTTTTTTTTCTTTTATTTTCCAAGTGAATAATTTAACGACAAATAAAAATTTTTTAGTACACAAAAAAATGCAAAGGTTTATAAAAATAACAATAAAAATTTTTATTTAAAAAAAAAATTAATATGTTTTTTACTGAAAAATTTTTTTTTTTATAAATATAAATAAATAGAAATAAAAATCTATTGTTGGTTATATATTGGAAATAAAACTCAAAACAAATAAGATAATTATTTTAATTTATTTTATTATAATTTTCATTGTGAATATGACAAAACGAAAATTTTTTTTCTTGTGTATATTATTTTTATTTATTTTTATTCTTATATAAAAATAAAATTTGGTTATATTATATAGGTATATTTTTATCTACAACGAAAGGTAGTTGCAGTCTCCTCAATGCAGTGCCCTATAAAAAAGAAAAAAAATTGTCTCAGCTATAGTAATAATAATAATAATAATAATTATTATTATTATTATTAATATAGCTCTAATATTTTTTATCAATTACGAATATGATTTAAAAATACTCACACGCAGCATGCTGTTCCTCATTGTATTCTCCGGTGTTAAATACACATTTATAGGTTCCTGAATCTGTCTTTTTATAACAGTATCCTACAAAAGGAAAAAAAATTCTTATAAAAATACAAAAATCATTCAATTATTTTTATAAAGACCAATTATAAAACAAAATATTTTTAATTTTTTTTATTAATAATAATATTAATATTTTATATACTTTTTGCTGCTGCGTAGCTGGTAAGGTCATAATAAGAAAACCAATTACTTCCCGATCCATCGGTCCAGTGAAAATTTAGTGTAATTAACACAATGCATAATATCACAAATGTAAATATTTTCATTATGTATATATTTTTTTTTATATTTATTTATATCTAACTATAAATTAATTTATTCAAATAAATTATCCAATTATTTTAATCAATTATAGTTGTTAATTAAATTATTAATCAGTTTTTTTTTTTTGAAATGAAAAATTACCCAAACGAGATAAAAAATTTTTTATTCACTTTCTGTTTTATTGTAACAGAAATAAGAGAATTATAATAATTTAATTGATGATAAATTTTTGCCATTTTATACTGCCTAGAATTATATTTATAGATATAATATTTTTTGATAAAATATTTATATATTCTTTAAATTCTATAATTTATAGAAACAGTTGTTCGTTTTCTAATATTGCTCAATTATTTGTTTTTTATATTGTAAAATTCTTAAAAAATTATTATTTATTAGGTAATATGGTTAATAAATTGAAATATATTATTTAAATTAAAAAAAAAAAAAAACTATAAAAAAAATTATCTACAAAATTATATTTTTTTTCTATATAAATATTTATATAAGTGTTAAAAAATATTTTAATCCAAAATTAATACAGAATAAAGAATTATTTATTCTAATTTTCTCGAAAAATAATTTTTTTGAAAAATTAAATGAAATTTTAAATTAAATTAAATTTATTTAAAAAAAAAATTTATTTTGCCAAATAATGAAAAAATCTGAAAATAATATTTATGGAAATAAATTCTTGTAATTATAGAATTAAGGATAAAAAAGAAAATGTTGCAAATAATAATTTTTTTATTATTTTATTACAGAGTTGTTAACTGAGAATGCGCGATGACACAGCGAATTTATCAGTGGTCCTCGAATCCTCGCGAGACTCATCCACAGGATATCCAAATGGAACCCCACAAAATAAACTCCAAACGATCAGAAAAAATCCACTCGAGGTGTAAGTAATTCTTATCATTTAATTATTTATCAATTATTTTTAATCAATTTTTTTTAATAATAAAATTTTTTTTTAAAAAGTAAATATTATCTCGAATCTAATTTTAATATTCAGTTGGGGAAAAATATATATTTAATTTATTTATTCTTTGAAATGTAAAAAAAAATGTAATTTTTTTTTTTTACAAATTTTCTCCTATTAATTTCTATTAAGAATTATAAATGATAAATTAATGATTTTTATTCTTGGACTATTTTTTGAAAAAATTGTTGAATTTCAATAATTTGTAAATATCGAAGAAAATTGAAAATTTATTTAAATGAGATTATCGAGAATGAATATAAATTCACGAAAAACAAAAAAAGATAGAGAAAATTTAGAACGTAGAAAATTTGTATATTTTACGATATCCTTTTCCTGTACCCAATAGGGATGAAAAAAAAAGAAACAGAAAATTATTATGGGCACATCAAATCGTCATTTCACATTTTATATGTGAATTCATTCGTATATTTATAAAGTTTAGGTCACATAGAAACGAGACTTGAAATCGGTAATCAGGATGTTCTGGTTCCGCGATGATATATAAAGATTCAGTCAGCCGCGATCGCGTAGTTTTGTCGGGAGAAACTTTGGAAAATGGCAATTACATCGCTAATGGAGCTCCATCGGGAATTTCCTCGACACGACTTTTCGAAGCAGTATCTTAAATCCCATTTTTCCTTCAAGATTCCAGTAAATTTTACTAAACCCTTCGGGCGTGAATGCACTTCGAATGAAATTGTATTAAAAAAAAAAGAAAAAAAGAAAAAAAATTTACAACTTTTCTCATAGAATTTAATTTAATTAGAAAGAGGAACTAATTAATTTGTTAGGTGGTAAAAAAGAATGAAAGAAATTTTAAGGATAAAATAAGAAAAATTAATTAATTCTATCCAAGTATTTACTAATGATTATGTCCCACTTGGAAAGATTCCCTGGAAAGTGCCCCCTGGAGGTTCTATCAGAATTCCGCCGGAACTTCCAACGTAATTCCGTCGGAATTCCATCGGAGTTCCAAAGAATTTCCAATGGGATTCCGACGAAATTCCAACGGAATTAGGACTTTAAAAATTTTGAAAAAATTAATCGGAATTCCGTTGGAATTCCGTTGGAATTCCATGGGAAATTCTTTAGAACTCCGACGGAATTACGTTGGAAGTTCCGGCGGAATTCTGATAGAACCTCCAGGGGGCACTTACCGGGGAATCTTTCCGACGGAAATCCAACGGAATTCCGACGGAATTAGGACTCTAAAAATTTTGAAAAAATTGATCGGAATCCGTCGAATTCTGTCGGAATCCCACAGGAAATTCTTTGGAACTCCGACGGAATTAGGACTTTAAACATTTTGAAAAAATTAATCGGAATTCCGTCGGAATCCCATAGGAAATTCTTTGGAAATTCTTTGGAACTCCGATGGAATTCCGACGGAATTACGTTGGAAGTTCCGGTGGAATTCTGATAGAACCTCCAGGAGGCACTTTCCGGGGAAGCTTTCCAAGTGGGGTTAAAATTAGTAAAAATTGCGAGAGTTAATAAATTTTTTTCTGAAAAAGTTACTAATTTTTAAAACTAATTATAAATTACTAAATAAATAAGAAAATTAATTATGAATTAATAGGTTAATATATTGTCCAACTAAAGTATTTAGAGAAAAATTACTATTTCTGTGTATTACTTTAGTAAGAAAATACTAATAGCAAATACTAAAAGCAAATACTAAAAGGAAATACTAAAAGCAAATACTGAAAAAAATACTGAAAGAAAATACTAAAATCAAATACTTTAGTATTTACTAAAGTATGTAATTCAATTCAGTATTCCGAAATCAATTATTACTGAATTTTATTAAAGTATTTGCTAAAGAATTTGAAAAAATATAAAATATTGTTCAAGTATTAAAAATAAGTATTTATAATCATTTTGGTGAAAATTACTAAAATATTTAGTTAAGTATTCAGTAAAGTATTTAGAAAATATTAATTAAATTTTACTAAAGTATTTACTAAATAATTACAAGGCAAATTTTATTTACATAATTAAAAACGAATTATCTGATATTACTAAAGTATTTGCTTAGGTATTTAAACTACAAAAGTATTAGCTAAAAATGAAAAAACCTTATTATCTAATAATTTTCAATCCTTTACTAATAAAGTATTTACTAAAGTATTTAAACAATATTTAGTATATATTATTGAATTATTTAATAACAAATTTTTAAAATTACTATAATATTTAATTGAAGTAGGGGAGACCGGGGCTGAAAGTGCCGATTTTGAGAAAACTAAAGAAAATACTAGTAAAATGACAACTTTTTATTTTACTTCATAGTCTATCTTTTGTGAAATTTAATGTAGTTTTTGAATCCAGTATTATTTTTTGATAATATTGAATAGTTTTTTTGTAAAAATTGATTTTCTGCAGCGAGGCGAAGCGACACAT
Source organism: Leptopilina boulardi (assembly GCF_019393585.1). NCBI lineage: Eukaryota > Metazoa > Arthropoda > Insecta > Hymenoptera > Figitidae > Leptopilina > Leptopilina boulardi. Next base: position 1,361,779 of record NW_026137838.1, read on the forward strand.
CGAGCTACGCCCTGGGGAGAGTTGTGCCGACGCCTGGGTCGGTTGTGCCGCCCAGATTTTGTAGTTGCTTAACTTGAAGCAAATGATTTTACGTGTAAGAAATAAAATAATTATTTCCAATATATGATTTAATATTATTTATTAATATATTTTTATAAACATTTAAAGGTTTTTGTGAACAATCTTAGGATTTCTAGATTTTAGTACCACTTTTAGTAGGTAAAAATAAACAATTTCTGACTTATATTCTATAATTACATAGTTAGTCAGTCACTTAAAATATAGTTTTCGTAATAAGTATTTTTATTATAAACATTCAAAAGATTTTTCCAACAATCGTAACACTTATAGATTTTTATAAATAAATAAACATTTCTGACTTAAATTTTACAATTACATAATTAATCAGTCTTTTAAAATATTTTTTCAAATAATTATTTGTATCGTTAATTAAGTGTAAAAACTCTACTTTCTGATTAATAAATAGTTTTTAAGGCGTAAATACTTATTCCGAATGCGATTTATTGAAATTACAATTGACACACAATTGACCCTTTTTTTACACTTCACACATTTTAAATGTGCCCAGTTTTTGCAAACTATGCATTGAATCAACTTTTCTCTTGATTTCGGGTTGGAATAACTATTCGAACAAACGAGGCAATAGTATAGATTATGGTTATGTAGCGATTGACAGCGGCACAACCAGCCCCAAGCGAAAGGCACAATTAACCTCGTTGCGTCAACGCTCACTTTTTATCATATATTAAAAAAGTAGATAAATAAAATGTTAAGATCAATACACCATTGAATCCCTCGATAAATTTGGATCATTTTAAAAAAAAATACGTATCGATATCTTTAAAAATGCAAAAAATAGACCAAAAAGTGTAAACATGAAAACTTGCACGTAAGTGACGCCAAAGCACCAAATTACTAACAGCTAATTATTCCATAAAGCAAACAAAATCAAAATAGTTGCCAAAGATGCGCATAAGTAAAACAATACTTCTCTCACTTCCACTTTTCAAAAAAAAAATTTTCTTTTTGAGATATTCCTATCGGCACAACTTACCCCCGGCACTTTCAGCCCCGGTCTCCCCTATTTAGAAACTAATTACCAAAGTATTTGCTAAAGTAATTACTAAGTATTCCTAAGAATTACTAAAGTATTTACTTAAATATTTAAAAGCTTTTGACTAAAGTATTTTTTAAAGCTTTAAAAATTATAGTATTTCAAAATAAATTACAATTACTGAGTATATTACTAAAGTATTGGCTTAAATAGTATTTAGTAAATTATTCCAGTAATCAATTTACTGAAAATGGCTAAATATTCAGAAAGTAATTGCTAAAAATAAAAGTAATTGCTAATTAATTACTAAATAAATTTTACCAAAAGTATTTCGAAAAGAATTTAAATTACTAAGTATTGCCTTAAATAGTATTTACTAAATTACTTTAGTAATAATCTACTAAAAATAGCTAAATATTCAGAAAGTAATTGCTAAAAATAAAAGTAATTGCTAATTAATTACTAAACAAATTTTACCAAAAGTATTTCGAAAAGAATTTAAATTACTAAGTATTGCCTTAAATAGTATTTACTAAATTACTTTAGTAATAATTTACTAAAAATAGCTAAATATTCAGAAAGTAATTACTAAAAATAATAGTAATTGCTAATGTATTACTAAATAAATTTTACCAAAAGTATTTCGAAAAGAATTTAAATTACTAAGTATTGCCTTAAATAGTATTTACTAAATTACTTTAGTAATAATTTACTAAAAATAGCTAAATATTCAGAAAGTAATTACTAAAAATAATAGTAATTGCTAATGTATTACTAAATAAATTTTACCAAAAGTATTTCGAAAAGAATTTAAATTACTAAGTATTGCCTTAAATAGTATTTACTAAATTACTTTAGTAATAATTTACTAAAAATAGCTAAATATTCAGAAAGTAATTACTAAAAATAATAGTAATTGCTAATGTATTACTAAATAAATTTTTCGAAAATATTTCGAAAAAAATGTTGAATTACTAAGTATTACTAAAGTAAGTAATAAGTAATACTTATAAGTATTCAAAAGCTTACGATTAAAGTATTTTTCACTCTTATTACTAAAGTATTTTCTAAAGCTATAAAAATATTTAGAAAAGAATCATAATTTAATTTTTTATTATATCTCAAGTAGAAATACTAAAAGTATTGATGAATGTGAGAGGGGTTTTTTTTTGTAGACACATATTGAGTGATTTATGAAGCGTTTGATTCACCGCGGCAAGGAAACGAATCCATGTCTAGAACGTCTATCACGACTTTAATCGGACGTACAGATGTCGATTCAATCCCTTTTGTTGTCGATGTGCCCCCGCGTGTGTATACATTCTTCTTTGGCCGTTCGAGTTCCATTAAGACCTTTTACCATTTCCTTTTTCCTTTTTTTTTTTTTATCTTTTCATTGATATCACTCGAGATCAATCCTTTGATCCCAGAACTACGTTATAAAATTTCTCTCTCTCTTTTTCAAAAAAAAAAGAAAAAAACTATATTGATCTTTTAGTAATAGTAATTTTTCTTTATTCGAAAAAGAAAATTTGAAAAAATATTTGAAAATACTGTCATTTTCTATTTTTTGTTTCTAAAGAAATATATTTATTCAAAGTTTAAAATATTTAATAAAACTCAGATTATTCTGGATTTATTGATTTATTTATATAAATTGTTTTATATAAATCTCGATTATATAAAAAGTAAATTTAGATTTGAGTTTTATTAAATATATAATACTGAAGAAATTTCATATTTTATATAATACTGGATGGAAAATTACATTTTTTTTTTATTTTTGAAATTGATTTCCGTTCTGTTAACAATTTTTTTTCTTATCACGGAAAAAAATCTTTATCTGGAACAGCGATATGTTTCTCTAGAATAGCGAAAACTTTCTCTGTTTTAGTGATACTTATCGCTGTTTCAAGTAAAGATTTTTTCCGTGTAGTTTTACTTAGTTTTTTTTTTCTTTTCCTTAGTCAATCAAAAATTTTTTTTTTGAGAATTACTCTTTAAATTTGAATTATATGTTTTATATGTAAATAAATAATTACTAATTAGTATCAAATTAATTCTAATTCATAACTCAAACGTTGAAAAAATATTTTTAATTAAATCTGTATATAAGAAGAAAATAATTAAAAACTTTAAAAAATTAGAATTATGATTCTTAGATGAATAACAAACATTTCTCAATAGTTTTTAAAATCAGTTTACGTGCCCAATTTAAAACAAATTGAGTTTTTATATTAAAACAGTGTTTTATGGGGAATCAGAATTTATTTAATCTAATAAATACTGCAATAAATGATAAAATAATTACTTATTTTCAATTTTACATATAAATAATTATATTGCTGTAGTGTTTGTGTATTTTAAAAAATTAAATTATAATGTTAAAAGAACGATTTTAAGAGTGACAAAATTTATTTGAGAGTCAAATGATCTCTGAAATTTTTTGACAAGAAGAGACCTTTAATTATCGCTCTATAAAAACGGCACTAAACGTGAAAATGATAAACATTGATTTTAAAATACTTTCTTCTCGAAAGACGGACACTTTTTACAAAAGCAGCTAGAGATCGTTATCTTATATAAATTTCCTAATTCCGAATGATTATGCGAATCCATACAAAAACACGATTGCAAAACGAAAAGTAATATAATGAGGGGTTCATTACCTCCTGCCGCCGTCAGATGGCAGCAGCATGCAGGGCGCACAAAGTCGCAGCTGTTATTAGATTACTTTTCTACTTTTTGTTTTGCAACCATGTTTTTCTATGGATTCGTACAGTTTTTTGGATTTAGGAAGTTTATAAGATGAGGATTTTGGCTGATTTTGTTAAAAGTGTTCGTGTTTCGAGAAAAAAGCATAAATATAAAAACGAAACAAGAATATAACTTCATTGTTAATAAATTTATATGAACCCAAATCTAAAACATCTATTATCTATACGCATATAAGTATACATTAAATAAATTCTGGTTTCTCATAAAATACTATTTTTAAATATTTAAAACTCAATTTGTTTTAAATTGGGCACGTAAAAGCTGATTTTAAAACCTATTGAGAAAAGTTTTTTTATTCATCTTAGAACCATAATCAAAAAGAATTTTTAAGGCCAGGTCCAAGTGAGGCAGCGCCATATACATTGAAACTAAAATTTTGGAAAATTTTCAACAGCCTTTTCTTGAAAACAAGAAGGTAAAATGCTTTTTCCTTTATGGATAATTGATTATTGGCAAGATATACACCAGCTAAAACTTTTTTTGAGTTAAAATATAAAAAAAAATTTCATGTCAATAAATTAAATATGAGCACTTTTTTCATAAAAACTGTAACAGTTATTTTCTCAGAAATTACAATCAAAAATGCAATTTCCATTTGGAAAATTAATAAACGCTAAAAAATACACGACCTAAGATTTACCAATCACGAAAATAACAAAAAAAAATTTTATTAAATATTTAACATATTGATACTGCTTTACTGATTGTGACAGCCCTTTGGTAAGATTATGTATTTCAGGTGGTTAGCAACAGCGCCAATCTCCTCCTTTCGGCAAAACTGCGAAACGTCTGGTGACATATATAACCTGCCAAACGGCTGTCATAATGAGTAAAATATGTTATGTTAAAATACTTTTTTTTTTTGTTATTTTCGTGATTGGTAAATCTTAGGTCGTGTATTTTTTAGCGTTTATTAATTTTCCAAATGGAAATTGCATTTTTCATTGTAATTTCTGAGAAAGTACTGTTACAGTTTTTGGTGAAAAAAGTGCTCATATTTAATTTATTGACATGGAATTTTTTTTATTATTTTAACTCAAAAAAAGTTTTAGCTGGTGTGTATATCTTGCCAATAATCAATTATCCATAAAGAAAAAAGCATTTTACCTTCTTGTTTTCAAGAAAAGGCTATTGAAAATTTTCCAAAATTTTAGTTTCAATGTAGATGGCGCTGCCTCACTTGGACCTGGCCTTAAACCTCCTTCTGGCGCCCCGTTGTGGAAACAATATAATTCAAATTTAGAGAGAAAAATTAAAGAATAAATTTTTTTTTGCAGTTTAATAATAAAATAAATAAAAGTTCGATTTAGAAAAAAATTATAATTCTCTGGTGCAAAAATGAGAGTAAGTAACAATAAACGCGTGTGTCTACGGTAAAAATATTTCGCTTTCCAGACACACAACGAGACAAGGACAAGGCTAATGGAGAAGTGGAATATATGCTACAAGAAAATGGAGAACCAATGTACGAATTTTTTTTTTTTTTCTAAAAGAAAATCTTTTTTTCAAATAGTACACAAAAACACAAATATAGATGACAAAAATTACAAATTTATCAATGAAACGGAAGAAATAAATATACTATATATAGAGGGAGAAAAAAAATACTGTATATAGAGAAAGAAAAAAAAAAAAAAAAAAAAAAAACAAGCGTATAAGGGAAAGTAAATAAAACTCAAAAATGCAAAAGCAGTGTATATATAGCGAGAGAGAAATAAACGAAAATTCAATGGTACATGAAAGGAAATGTTACTGTGCTGGTCGCTTGAAAATCGCTTTTGGTGCGAATAAGAGAGAGAGAGAGAGAGATTCAAATCTTTCTCTCTCTCTTTCTTCACAAGCAAAGAGATACATGGTTCCATTCAATTGGAACAGTTGCATAGGTTCTTGAGAGCACTTCCGACAGAAATGCTTTGCTTCAATTTTCTTCACTTCCGGTAGAGAGAGGGGAGGGGGGGGGGTTTGAAGATTCTGCGTCTTTCATGAGATTGAATTGCAGATATTTTCCAGAACGTTGACTCGTGATTGGACCCCGTGATTAGACTTGATAATGCATTTCTGCTTTTAAATTGGCTAATTTACACATATTTTCAAAGATTGAAAATCATTCTAAGTGGTTTTTCTCATATAGAAAAGTTGACGAAAAATTATTTTTTTTTAAAAAATAATTCGAATTTGCAAAATTATTTTTAATTATTTTTCTCGTACAAAAAAGTAATTATTTTTTTAAAGACAAAAAATTTTTTTTTTTTGTAAAAATAATTTAAATTCGATTTTTAATTCTTAAAAAGAAATTTTAATTTTTTTTTCTTGATGATATGGATAACATTTAAATTTTTTAAAATAGTTTTGAAATTAATTTTTTGTTTACAAAAAACCATTGTTCAATTTTTGGGGTTTTATTACTGCTTCCATTTTTCTTAAACGAATAATAATTTATGTCAAATATTATCTTATATATTGTAGAAATATTCGTAAAACGAAGTACGAGGTTTTAATTAGTATCTCAAGGAAAATATTGATATTTCATCAATTTCTGATTATTGGGTGAAAAGAAGCTTGAATATAAATTTAAAATTACGAGTTAATTATATAATTAATTAATTATAAATATAATTAACTATATTAAATTATATCAAATTATATAAAATTATGTCAAATTATATTAAATTGTACTAAATTGTATTAAATTATATCAAATTATATAAAATTATGTCAAATTATATTAAATTGTACCAAATTGTATTAAATTATAATTATAATTAATTTATTATAATTATAACTATAGAAATTGATGAAATGAATATTTATTGACTTAATTTTTCGGGACAAAAAATATTCAAAGGATCAATGTAAAATATATTTAAATATTGGAAAAACATGAATCGTTATGTCGGAAGTGTTCTCTCTTCATCTTTCATTTTTTTTTCTATTTCTTTATCGATAATAATGGGGCGGGCATGACTTTGTAATTCAAGCACGATGTTAATGAAGCATCAATTTCTTCTGTCCACAGTGAATTCGTGCCCCCTCAAACCAAAGAGGAGAAGGTCGTTCCAACAGCACCTATACTACCACCCGTACCTTATTACAGACTAGTAAGTGGCAATTTTTTTTCCATCCAAATAAACGATATTCTAAATTTAAGAATATATAATTTTTCCTCTTTATTCTTTTTTTTCAAGAATAAATTCCATAAGAATTTTATTCTTACGTTTTAGAAAATTATAGTGAAATTATTTTTAATTCAAAAAAAATAAATATTTTAAGAATATTGCATTTTAAACGTATTTAAAATTTTTTTTTTAATTATATTTTTTGAAAATTTAATTAAACTTTTTTTATTAGTTTCGATTTGCAACGTTTGGGGAGCTGATGCTTGTGTTTGGGGGTCTCTTTATGGGAACCCTCACTGGACTTTGCATTCCCATTTCTACCATTCAGTATGGAGAGTTCACAACATTATTGGTTGATCGTAACAATGAAAATGAAACAAGTACCGAAACTATAATTATGGAATGGTTCGGAGGAGGAAAAATTTTGTAAGTTTTTTTTTTCTGTGTTAATTTCGAAAAAAAAAATATTCTTAAAACTGAGTGCTGTTTAATTTCTGTTTGACAAAAAATAACATTTACTACTATAACGCTGAAATTAAATGAATCTTAAATTTTTGTCTGACTGAAAATGACTTTTACTACTGTTACTAAAAGTTTTCAAATTGAAAAAACTGTTCTGTCTGACTGAAACTGCCTTTGAATACTGTTACTAAAAATTTCCAAAATAAAAAAAGGTTCTGCCTAACTGAAACTGCATTTGACTACTGTTACTAAAAATTTTCAAATTCAAAAAAATGTTCTGTCTGACTGAAACTGATTTTACTACTGCTAGATAAAAATGCCAAAAAAAATTTCTGTTTGACTGAAACTGACTTTTACAACTGCTACTGAAAATAATCAAATTAAAAAAATGTTGTCTGTCTGAAATTTTCTTTGACTACTGTTACTAAAAATTTCTGAATTGAAAAAAATGTTTTGTCTGGCTGAAACTGTTTTTTACTACTGCTAGTAAAAATGCCCGTAAAAATTTTTTCTGTCTGTTTGAAATTGTCTTTTACTACTGCTACTGAAAATTACCAAATTAAAAAAATATTCTGTCTGACTGGAACTGTCTTTTACTACTGTTACTAAAAATTTCCAAAATAAAAAAAGGTTCTGCCTAACTGAAACTGCATTTGACTACTGTTACTAAAAATTTTCAAATTCAAAAAAATGTTCTGTCTGACTGAAACTGATTTTACTACTGCTAGATAAAAATGCCAAAAAAAATTTCTGTTTGACTGAAACTGACTTTTACAACTGCTACTGAAAATAATCAAATTAAAAAAATGTTGTCTGTCTGAAATTTTCTTTGACTACTGTTACTAAAAATTTCTGAATTGAAAAAAATGTTTTGTCTGGCTGAAACTGTTTTTTACTACTGCTAGTAAAAATGCCCGTAAAAATTTTTTCTGTCTGTTTGAAATTGTCTTTTACTACTGCTACTGAAAATTACCAAATTAAAAAAATATTCTGTCTGACTGGAACTGTCTTTTACTACTGTTACTAAAAATTTCCAAAATAAAAAAAGGTTCTGTCTGACTGAAACTGCCTTTGACTACTGTTACAAAAAGTTTTCAAATTGAAAAAAATGTTCTGTCTGACTGAAACTGCCTTTGACTACTGTTACTAAAAATTTCCAAAATAAAAAAAGGTTCTGTCTGACTGAAACTGCATTTGACTACTGTTACTAAAAATTTTCAAATTGAAAAAAATGTTCTGTCGGACTAAAACTGTTTTTACTACTGCTAGAGAAAAATGCAAAAAAAAATTCTGCCTGACTGAAACTGACTTTTACAACTGCTACTGAAAATAATCAAATCAAAAAAATGTTCTGTCTGGCTGAAACTTTCTTTGACTACTGTTACTAAAAATTTCTGAATTGAAAAAAATGTTTTGTCTGGCTAAAACTGTTTTTTACTACTGCTAGTAAAAATGCCTGTAAACATTTTTTCTGTCTGTTTGAAATTGTCATTTACTACTGCTACTGAAAATTACCAAATTAAAAAAATATTCTGTCTGACTGGAACTGCCTTTTTACTACTGCTACTAAAAATTTTCAAAATAAAAAAATGTTCTGTCTGACTGAAACTGCCTTTGACTACTGTTACTAAAAATTACCAAATTAAAAAAATATTCTGTCTGACGTGAACTGTCTTTTACTACTTCTACTAAAAATAAACAAATTTTGCAAAAAAATTCGTTCTGTCTGACAAAAAATAACATTTACTACTAACGCTGAAATTAAATGAATCTTAAATTTTTGTCTGACTGAAAATGACTTTTACTACTGATGGCAAAATAAATGTTCGTCTGACTATAACTCACTATTGATACTGATAACTCAATTAATTGAGATAAGAATTTTTAGGTCTTACCGAAAATGAATGTCACTACTGATAGTAAAATAAATTTGGAAAACATTTTTCTGACTGAAACTGTCTTTGACTACTGTTACTAAAAATTTTCAAATTGAAAAAAATGTTCTGTCTGACTGAAACTGCCTTTGACTACTGTTACTAAAAGTTTTCAAATTGAAAAAAATATTCTGTCTGACTGGAACTGTCTTTTACTACTTCGACTAAAAAAAAACAAAGTTTGCAAAGAAATTCGTTCTGTCTGACTAAAAATGACGTTTACTATACTATTTTTCTTTCATTATACACTTTTAAATAATAAATTGTGTAAGAATTATGTAACTTTTAAAAAAAAATTCATTTGTTTAATTACAGATACGCAAATTCAACATACGAAGAACGGATGGATGCCTTATACGATGATTCAGTAGCTTTTGGAGTATCATGCGCAGCATTGTCTTGTTTTCAATTTGTTTTTGCAATTTTCACTGTTGATTTACTTAATATTGCTGCATCGAGACAAATTGCAAGATTAAGAAAAATGTTCCTTCAAGCAGTTCTCAGACAGGATATGTCATGGTATGACACTAATACTTCCACAAATTTTGCCAGCCGAATCACCGAGTAAGTAACATTTAAAAAATTCTTTACAAAAAAAAATTATACAAAATAATAATTATTATCGTTAAACAAAAAAATGATCCTGGAGAAATTTTTATAGTAACTGTTAAATAGCAAGTAGAAGTCTTTAAATTCAATAAGATTAGAAGTATAATTTATGTATAGATGAAATATATGTATAGTTTATGAAATTAACAAAGTAAACGGAACAGAGTTGCAAAAGAGAAAAGTTAGTAAGTCGAAAGGTGCAACAGGTGATGTTAAGAGGTCCCTAAAAGCTTGTCTTCTGTGTTTCTCTTTAGCTAAAGTTACGCATCTTTTAAACGATCTGCCAACCAATTTCCCCCATCTCAATTTCAATTTAGGGTTAAATCCTTTGACAATTTAAACTCCCGTTTGTTTAAGCCTTTGAGAATTAAGGAACTGATTTCAGGGGTTTTCAGTTTCTCGTTTTGAGACGGTATTTCAATTAAATTATTTCATTTAAATTAAATTAATTTAATTTAATTAAATTATTACCACAAATAAATATTTGTTCCATAAATATTTACTCAATAAATGTTTAATTTTTAATAGTAAAAAATTCCTTATTATAAAAATTACTCACATATTGTCTGACTGAAATTGACATTTACTACTGATATTAAGAATTAAAGAATTGTCTGACTATACTACTGATTTATACTACTGATTTACAAAAAGTATACTTCAAAATGCGTTGTCTGACCAAAATTTGCTTTTACTATTGTTTCCTAAAAACGGAAGGAACGTAATTGACTTTTACCACTGTTGATGTCTGACAAAAAAATTTAGTGTCTGACTATAACCCACTTTTACTACTGTTACCAAAAATTATGCAAGGAATTTTGTTTCACTGAATCGGAATATTTTTTAACTAATACTAATAATACAAATTTGCAACGTTTGACTGCTAACTTTCCCTACTGATACTAAAATTTTCGTAATTAAAAATTTTTTGTCTGACCGAAACTGAATTTTACTACTGATAACAATAATTGACTAATTAGTAAAGTCTGACTGGAAGTTACTGTTACTACTAATTTTAAAAATTAGTCGGCTAGCAATCTTTTTGTCTGACTGTAACACGGTCTTTTACTACTAATAAGAATATTTGCCTAATTAATAATGTCTGACTAAAATTTACTATTACTACTGATTGAAAAATTATTCAAATTAAAAACATTCTGTCTGACTTTGAAGGACTGATACTACTGATATTAAAAGTACAAAAATGTTGCGTCTGACTAAAACTTACATTTACTACTGTTAACAATATTCTACTAGTACGGAATGCCTGACTGCAACTGAGCTGTACTACTGATACTAAAATTCTATAAATTAAAAATTTTATGTCCGACTGAAAGTGACTGTTACTACTTACACAGAAAATTAAAAGGCATTAAATTAAGCTGCAACACTTATTATTTCAATCCAATTTTGCTTATTTTAATCCATTTTGGTATTAAAATAAGCAAAATTGGATTAAAATAATAAGCGTTGCAGATTATTTTAATGCCTTTTAATTTTCTGTGTATAAATAAATATTTATTATTACTAAAATCGTACGAATTAAAACTATTTTGTCCTATCAAAACTGCCTTTTACTACTTATAAGAAAATATTTGTTGTTAACAAAGTTACACGAATTAAAAAATATGTCTGTCTAAAGCTTGTTTTTTCTACTGATAACAATATTTCACTAATTAGTAATGTTTGACTAATCGTGACTGTTGCTACTGATTTTAAAATTACTCGAATTAAAAATATTCTGTCTGACTTTAACTTAATTTTACCACTGATATTAAAATTACACACTTTAAAAATGTTACGTCTAAGTGAAACTGACTTTTACTACTGAATGTAAAGTTACGCGAATAAAAAAAAATTCCGTCTGACTTTAAGTGACTTGTACTACTGTTATTAGAATTAGAAAAATTAAAATCATTGTCTAACTAAAACTGATTTGTACTACTGATACTATTAAAATTCTATTATTAAAAAACTTTGCCTAAAAGTGACTGTTACTACTTATAAGAAAATATCTACTGTTACCAAAATTACACGAATTGAAAATTTTGTCTTACTGAAGGTGGCTTTTTCTACTTATAAGAAAATATCTATAATCAAAATTACGTCTGACTGAAACGGACTTTTACTACTTGTAATTTTTATTTTTATTCCACTATTTCTGGTTTTATTGCTGTGTGCATTAAGTCTGACTGATACTGACTGTTACTACTTGGAATTTTTAATTTTATTTCCCCTTTTCTATTATTTCTATTGTAGAATGTACGTCTGACTGAAACTGACCTTTACTACTTATGAGAGAATATTTCCAAAATTACACGAATCAAAAAACGTTACGTCTGACCATAACTGTCTTTTACTACTAATACTAAAAATTTACGAATTAGAAACGTTTTGTCAGACTGAAATCAAATCAAATCAAATATTTCAATTCCAGAGATTTGGACAAAATGAAAGATGGAATCGGCGAAAAATTGGGAATCTTCACATATCTAATGGTATCATTTATTTCATCGATAATAATTTCATTTATATACGGTTGGAAATTGACACTTGTTGTATTGAGTTGTGCACCAGTAATTGTCATTGCAACGGCAATTGTTGCCAAAGTTCAAAGTTCATTGTCAGCATTAGAATTGGCGGCATACGGTCAAGCGGGTAGTGTCGCCGAAGAGGTACTTGGCGCTGTGAGAACGGTGATTGCATTCAATGGGGAACAAAAGGAAGTCGATAGATATTCAACAAAATTAATACCAGCAGAAAAAACAGGAATCAAACGTGGCTTATGGTCGGGCGTTGGTGGTGGTGTAATGTGGTTTATTATTTATTTGAGTTATGCACTTGCCTTTTGGTATGGTGTACAATTAATACTTGAAGATCGTCCCAAGGATGTTAAGGCATATACACCGGCTGTACTTGTTATTGTATTTTTTGGCGTTCTTGCCGGTGCACAAAATATGGGTCTCACATCGCCTCATCTCGAGGCATTTGCCGTTGCACGTGGTTCTGCGGCTGCAATATTTCAGGTTTGGAATTTTTTGTTTTTAATTACCAACACAGAAATCTACTTTACCGACTGATGGTAAAACAGTTTTTTTTTGAAAAATATAAATAGTTACCGACATAGAAATCTACCTTACCGACTGACAGTAAAACAGTCGGTAAGGTAGCTTTCTGTGTCGGTAAATTTTATATTTAAAAAAAAATTACCAGCAGACGGTAAGGTAGAGTTCTATGTCGGTAATTTTTATATTTAAAAAAAAATTACCAGCAGACGGTAAGGTAGATTTCTATGTCGGTAATTTTTTATAAAATGAATTTTCAAGTTGTTTTACATACAAAATTTTTTTTGCAATAAATTATGAATGGAAAATTCAATTTTTTTTTCTAGGTGTTGGATCGTGTACCAATAATTGATAGTTTGAGTAAGGAAGGACAAAAATTGAAAATGGTTAATGGAGAGATTGAATTTAAGGACGTTCATTTTCGATATCCTGCTAGAAAAGATGTCAAAGTACTTCAGGGTTTAAATCTAAAGATCAAACACGGTGAAACCGTAGCTCTCGTTGGTGGTTCAGGATGTGGAAAATCTACGTGCCTTCAACTTATTCAGAGACTTTACGATCCTCTTCAGGGACAGGTTAGTTTTCAAAACTTTAGAAATATCTCAACTTCATTCGCCCTTTATTTTATTTTTTTCTTTTTTTTCTCTTTCCTCTCATTGTTTTGAAATAGTAGTCGTTTTTTTTATTCAATGAACAAAATATTTACGTTGATTTTTTTTCCCAAAATACAATAAATAATTAAATAAAAAATAATAGTAATAAAAAAATAATAATAGTAATAAAAAATTAACAGTAATTAAAAAAAATATTGAAGTTAAAGTATTTAGAAATTTTTTTTTTTTTTTGAAAAATAAAGTGACAGAGATAATAATTCAATTGATCATGAACAGTTTTGAAGATTACATATTCAAGTGTATTTGATTCATCGACGATTTTTTATCGTTTCAATTCCATTGATATGTTTTACGAGAAAGAATGAAAAAAAAAATTGCATAGAGAGAAAAAACGAAGGATGAGTTGCATATAGATATATATATATATTCATGCTTGTAGATATCTGAGCATTTCTAAGCGTTACGAGCGGAAAGTTAATATCGAAGAGCAACGTCATGAATAACCAAGCGACACTTTTATCTTGAGAGAAATTATGGTGGACATTCAACGAATGGCAGTCGCTTAAAGCCACGTGCGCATATAGAAACCCCCTGCCACCCCCCTCCTTATATTCAACGGTTCTTTTTTATGATCCATAAGGAATAATTATTTTACGAGTTTCCCCCCCACCCCTAAAAAACCTTTGTAGGATAAGTAAAAAAAATTATACATTTTTTTTTTGCATAAAAATTGAAAATTTCTGCTTTTATTTTTTTTATTTTGATTTATCCAATTAAATTCTTCTTTATATCTGAAAAAAAAAATTGTTGAATTTTTTCCTATTTAGTTTCTTCGGTAAGAAAAGAAACTCTTCCTCTTTCGGAAGAGGCTTTGTACTTTTAATAACTGCGAAAGAAGGGTTTTTAAATAAAATAGAAGGTATAAAAATTTCACGAGTATAAGCAAGAGAATATATAAAAGAGAAGTTATTTGTTTTTTTTCTGTTATAGAAATTATAAAAGAGTACAATTAAAAGGGGTAATAATTAAAGGAATAGAATTTTATAAAAAAAAAGACGGGAAATAAAAATAAGAGGTGAATAAAAGTTAAAAGTCTGTTTTGTCTGACTGAATCTAAGTTTTACTACTTTTTTTTTCTCTAGAATTTGTATTATGAGAATGATAATTTGAAATAATTTGTCGGACTATTTAGTGAATTTTACTATATTTTACAATTTAGACTATAAAAATTATAATTTTTTTGTCAACTTACTGCTAATGATTACAAAAAAATTGTGAAGAAATTTTTTCACTGGACCCGAATTTTTCTACTATATTAATGATGGGAAAATTTATACTGTCTGACTATTGACTGAATTTTACTACTGATAAACAAAAACTACGAAAAAACTATCAGCACTTATAAGAATTTGATTAAATTAATTTTTACTTTTAAATTTTTTTACTATTTTTGTAAAAAAAAAATTACAGACGTTTTGTCTGACTGTAACTGGCTGTTACTACTGATTCAAAAAATCAAAGATTCTATCTGACTAAACATTCACAGAAAATTAAGAGGCATTAAAATAAGCTGCAATCCTAATAACACAAGATATCTTGGGATATATTGATAATATCCCGCAGATATCCTAGGGATGTCCTATGGATATCAAAAGGATCTCTTAAGGATATCCAAAAAATCGGCGGTTTGGATATCCTTTGGATATTCCATGGATATCTGAGGATATCCACAGGATATATTCTGGATATCTCTATAGACTTTCATAAATGTCCTCCAGATATCCCATAGATATCGTCAGGATATTCTCAGTATATCTTCTGGATGTCAAGAAGATATTCTCAGGATATTGTTTTTAAAATCATTATGAGACTACGAGTGAGAATATTTTGTGAATTAAATTTTATATAAATAAAATAAAATGCAACTTGTTTTTCGAGAAAGTTGTTTAATTTGAAAAATTATTAACTAATTTTTTTTCCCCGCAAATAACGAATAACTATTAATATTAATTATACATTAAGTGCATGAGTTTATTTAAAAACTTTGAAAAATGCGTTTCAAATCTTCATTTAAATTAAATTAGAAGCTCATAAGATTTTTGTTTTTATTATAATTATTATTCATTATATTAGCTTAACAATTTCAACCTTTAAAAATATATGTTGAGATATTAAATATCCCGTGAATATCCTAAGAATATCCCACGGACATCTTGAGGATATCCCATGGATATCCTGCGATATAATATCCAATAGATATTTTGTGGATGTCTTAGGGATATCCTATGAATGTCCTATTGATGTCCCACAGACCGGCGGTTTGGATATCCTAGGGATATCATATGGATATCCCAAGATATCCTGGGGACCATTCTAGGATATCGACCATTGATATGGATATCCTAGGGATATCCTTTTGTTATGAGGGAACGCTTATTTTAATACCTTATAATTTTCTGTGTTACTTGTATTACTGGTTCAAAAATTGTTTACGTCTGATTGAAACTGAATTTTACTACTTGTAATTTTTAATTCAATTTTACTATTTCTCCTTCTTTTTATTGTGAATATTACGTCTGACTAAAAATGTCTTTTACTACTTCTAATTTTTTTATCTTAATAATTATATTCTTTATTATTTTCATCATTACGTTTGACTGAAACTGACTTTTACTACTTGTAATTTTCAATATTTTTCTATTTCATCATATATTTTGTTATTTCAAAAAAAAAAAAAAAAATGACAACCGTTTTTCCTCTCTGTTTTCAGGTATTCATTGACGGTGTTGATATTGGAAAATTGAATGTACAATGGCTTCGTTCGCATATCGGTGTTGTTGGTCAGGAACCAGTTCTTTTTGACACGACAATACGCGAGAATATCCGTTACGGAAATGACAGCGTTACCGAAGAGCAAATGATTAAAGCTGCCAAGGAAGCAAACGCTCACGATTTCATCAGTAAACTGCCAGAGGTGAGTCTCTCTCTCTCTCTCTCTCTCTCTCTCTCTCTCTCTCTCGAATCATTTTCCACGCCTCATTTCTATTTTGCTTCTCAATATAGAAGCTGTAATGAGAACTTTCATAAAATAAGCATACAAAGACTATATTTTAAAGTGAATTGATGGGAAGCGGAAACATTTGAAATTAAATTAAACCCCATCCACTCTGTCTCTCTTTCTCTTCATATACTATATATACACACACTTTGAAGTGAAAACTTTCAAGAGTAAAATTCCTTCAAAAGTTTGATGAACCATCCATAATAATTCGATACAAAGAGCATTTGGTCTCTTGATATTTTATTTTTTTCCATTTTCTTAATGCTGCGTTTTCCTCTTTTATTAATCTTTTTTCAAAGACAAAATTTGAAGTAAAAAATGAAATTTTTCTAAAAATATTGAAAATTTTATTATTATTGTCGAATCGTGGATGATTTTGTGAATTTGTCATTTGAAATTGTAATAGAGATGATTCAATGGATTGGAAGGATAATATCATTATCTAATTCCATCAAGCTTATATTCAAGCCCCAGGTGCTCGAGAAGTTGCGTTTGAATCCAGTGCAAACGTAGTAAAATATGTCAACAAACATTTCGTAATTTATGTCAACAAGAGATTCATATTTCACTAAGCCAGAAGGCAAATATAATTTTGGAAATTTGTCATTTCACTGCCAACGATACTGTTTTAGAGTTGAAAGACAACAATGAAACATAATTTTATTCTTTTAAGAGAAATTATTTGTAAAAAAAAAATACAAGGAAATTGAAAATTTGTCTGACTAAACTGACTTTTACTACTGATAAAAATATTCCACTGATTAGAAATGTCTGACCGAAACTGACTTTTACTACTGATTAAAAATTCTACTAATGAGGAATGTCTGACTAAAACTGACTTTTACTACTAATGAAATTCCGTGAATTAAAAACTTTCTGTCTGACTAAAAATGGGCTTTACTACTGATATTTCTAGGAATGTCTGACTAGAAGTGAATGTTACTACTGACAAAAATTATACTTAATAAAAACGTTGCGTCTGACTATGATTTACTTGTACTACTAATACTAAAATTAGGTAAATTTAAAGAATTTTGTCTGACTGAGCATAATTTTTACTACTTTTACTATAGTTCAAATTATTCCGTCTGACTATGACTGACCTTTACTACTGATATTAAACTTACACTAATTAAAAATATTCTGTCTGACTTAATCTGCCTTTTACTACTGATATTAAAATTACAAGGAATTAAAAACGTTGCGTCTGACCGAAACTGACTTTTACTACTGATAAAAATATTCCACTGATTAGAAATGTCTTACTAAAACTGACTTTTACTACTGATTAAAAATTCTACTAATGAGGAATGTCTGACTGAAAGTGACTTTTGCTACTAATGAAATTTCGTGAATTAAAAACTGTCTGTCTGACTGAATAAGAGCTTTACTACTGATATTTCTAGGAATGTCTGACTAGAAGTGAATGTTACTACTGACAAAAATTATACTAAATAAAAACGTTGCGTCTAACTATGATTTACTTGTACTACTAATACTAAAATTAGGTAAATTTAAAGAATTTTGTTTGACTGAGCATAATTTTTACTACTTTTACTATAGTTCAAATTATTCGGTCTGACTATGACTGACATTTACTACTGATATTAAACTTACACTAATTAAAAATATTCTGTCTGACTTAATCTGCCTTTTACTACTGATATTAAAATTACGAGGAATTAAAAACGTTGCGTCTGACCGAAACTGACTTTTACTACTGATCACAATATTCCACTAATTGGAAATGTCTGACTAAAACTGACATTTGATACTGATAAAAAAATTCCACTATTTGGGAATGTCTGACTGAAACTGACTTTTGCTACTGATTAAAAATTCTACTAATTATGAATGTCTGACTGAAACAGACTTTTACTACTAATGAAATTCCGTGAATTAAAACCCTTCTGCCTGACTGAAAATGAGCTTCACTACTGATATTTCTAGGACTGTCTGACTAGAAGTTAATGTTACTACTAACAAAAAATATAATAAATAAAAACGTTTGCGTCTGACTATGATTTACTTGTACTACTAATACTAAAATTAGGTAAATTTAAAGAATTTTGTCTGACTGAGCATAATTTTTACTACTTTTACTACAGTTCAAATTATTCCGTCTGACTATGACTGACCTTTACTACTGATATTAAACTTACACTAATTAAAAATATTCTGGCTGACTTAATCTGCCTTTTACTACTGATATTAAAATTACAAGGAATTAAAAACGTTGCGTCTGACCGAAACTGACTTTTGCTACTGACTAATTTATTACTGACTTTTACTAATTCCACGAATTAGGTTTGTATGACTATGACTGACTTTGACTACTTAAATACGAAAATAAAAACAATTCATAAAATTTTTAGTATTTTTTTCTAAACAAAAAAAGAAAAAGTTCAAATAAAAATATTTAAAAGTACAATAACATGAAATATTATACACCGGATACAATTTCATTTTAGTCTCTCTCTCTCTCTCTCTTTCTCTCTCGCTTTCTCTCTTTCCCTCTTTTCGTCGATTTTATATCGAAGTAAAATATCAGTTTCATGATGTTCCGAGGTTTTTTGCACGCCCTGAAATGAGAATAAATTGGAATAAATTTGGTTTCTTCTTTTTTTTTCTTGTTGAATTTTCTTTAATATATATATACATATATATTCTCCTTTATCAAATGCTGTTCATCTCGTCGATGTAATTTTCACTTTGGACTAGAAACTGGTGCGTTAATTAAAATGCCCATTCCACTTTGAATCGCGCCTCCGCGAATTTCTAACCGCAAATCGCTCGAAAGCAATTCGGACAATTGACGACCTGATAGCCCGAGAGCATCGTCCCTTGCTATATCTCCCATGCGATTACGGATGAGCATGGCGCGAACGAGATAATTTCTCTCGGTTCTACGAGTCCATTCATTTCATTTTTTTTACGCGTATTTTCAATGTTACCTTTTTTTACCACTTAATTTTCTTTTTTTTCCTCTTTCTATTATAAGAAATGTATCCTCTTGAAATGCAACTTGTTTCTCATTTATAGATGAGGTATTAAATTATTATTATAATAATTACTAATTATTAATTAGTAATCATTAGTTATTAATTATTTATTACTAATTATATTAATAAGTAAGTATTAATTTATTATTTTTTAAGGTATCTTAATCTAAGACGAAAATTTTTTTTTAGAGGAAATTAGTTGGGAAAATTGACTTTTTGTTTAATCTGGTTTATACGATTAATCTTAATTTGTTTGCAATTAACTTTATTATTTATAATAAAAAAATTTTATAAATTTTATAATTTTTGGTCAGAAATGAATTATATTTTTATTAATCTGTTCAGAATTAAGTTTTTGAATTAGAGGAAACAAGAATTTTTCAAATTTAGTTCATAATTTTATTGTAGTCTAAAAGTTAATTTGTTTTAAAATATTAAATTAAATTAAAATATTAAACATGTAAAAGCAAAAATAAACAGGAAAGGGGACATAACAACAATAAAATTGACTAGAAATCTAGTCATAATAAACCATCTATTGTATTAGTTGTCCTTTTATACCTGAATATTGGAATTATAGGTACATATAACAATATTACTTAAAGTATTTCTTTATCTTTTGTTCTGACGTCATACTTTATGGAAAATTACAAATATATAGGGTGTACCTATAGAATATTCTTATTTTATTTTTTAAAACTTTAATTTTAATTTTTAAACATTTCCTATATTAACTGAAATAATAAAAATACATCGAATAAACTAAAAATAAATTAAACTTTTCTTCATATAAAATAATAGTTACAGCTAATTAGTTAAGAAAACTGTAAATATAATAAATATTCAATTTTAATTTTATCTCATTAAGAATATTTTAAAAAAAATGTTTAAACAATATTAACTTTTTACTAAAGTTTTATATTAAATTCAGAATTATTATTTAATCTGAAAATTATCTCCGATAAATTATTATAAACATATAAAGAAAATTGATAATTATTATTTATTTTTTTTGTTAATAATAAATATTGAAGTCGAAAATAACAATTTTATATAAATTGTTAAATTTATCGACATTGGAAACAATATTTTTCAAGGAAATCAAAAAGAAATTATTTATAAATTATTAATAAAAACAATAACTTTTTCATAGAAAAATTCAAATTTAAATGAAAAATTGACTTTTTGTTTAATCTGGTTTATACGATTAATGTTAATTTGTTTTATCATTTATATAAACAAATTTTATAAATTTTTGGTCAGAAATGAATTATATTTTTAATCTGTTCAGAATTAAGTTTTGAATTAGAGGAAACAAGAATTTTTAAAGGTTCATAATTTTATTGTAGTCTAAAAGTTAATTTGTTTTAAAATATTAAATTAAATTAAAATATTAAACATTTAAAAGCAAAAATAAAAAGGGAAGGGTACATAACAACAATAAAATTGACTAGAAATCTAGTCATAATAAACCATTTATGATACTCTATTGTATTAGTTGTCCTTTTATACCTGCATATTGGAATTATAGGTACATATAACAATATTACTTAAAGTATTTCTTTATCTTTTGTTCTGACGTCATACTTTATGGAAAATTACAAATATATATAGGGTGTACCTAATCAAAAAAGGAATATTCTTATTTTATTTTTTAAAACTTTAATTTTTATTTTTAAACATTTCCCTGAAATAATATAAATATATCGAATAAACTAAAAATGAATTGAACTTTTCTTCATATAAAATAATAGTTACAGCTAATTAGTTAAGAAAACTGTAAATATAATAAATATTCAATTTTAATTTTATCTCATTAAGAATATTTTTAAAAAAATGTTTAAACAATATTAACTTTTTACTAAAGTTTTATATTAAATTCAGAATTATTATTTAATCTGAAAATTATCTCCGATAAATTATTATAAACATATAAAGAAAATTGATAATTATTATTTATTTTATTTATTAATAATAAAAATATTGAAGTCGAAAATAACAATTTTATATAAATTGTTACAATTTATCGACATTGGAAACAATTTTTCAAGGAAATCGAAAAGAAATTAATTATAAATTATTAATAAAAACAATAATTTTTGTCATAGGAAAATTCAAATTTAAATGAGTTGCGCGCCAATTTCAATGAAATAATATTTTCAGCCAATCAACGCACGGCGTTCATAGCGAAAATAAATATTAAATTTAAATATTAAATTATAAAATAATTTAATAATATATTAATAATATAAAATATAATATAATATGTAAAGAAAAATATAATAATATAATAATATAACATAATATAATATAATATAATATAATATAATATAATATAATATAATAAATAATAATTATCAGCCAATCAACGACGGCGTGTTCCACCACCACCAGCGTCGCACGCCGATTTTAGTGGAATAATAATTTAATATTATATTAATTATATAATAATATAAAATATAATATATAATATAATATGTAAAGAAGAATATTATATAATAATATAATAATATAATATATACTATAATACGTAATGCAATATATAATAATTTAATAATTTAATAAATAAAAATTATCAGCCAATCAACGCACGGCGTGTTCCACCACCTCTAGCGTCGCACGCAATTTCTACATTTCTCGGGTCTTCAACCATTTAGTCCGCCATTATCCACGTGCCTGCATCGTCCTGACTGTATCAAAGTCAGAAAGCACGATTTTCAGGAAGAAAAGGTCCAGGAAAATTGGTGAGTCCTCTATAATTACTTAACCCAAATACCACCTTCTTTTTCCAGAAAGTTAACATGTTAAGTTCCGTACTTATCTCTGAACTTGCAGTTAATTTCCTTGTATGTCTATATTCACCCCATTTTTCTTTTCTTTGTTAATTTTCTAGTAATTATCAATAATTTACTAGAAAAATGCAAGGGATTTTTATAATGAAATATTAAAGTGCAATTTTTAAAGATTATAGTTTTAAATTTTTCATGAAACTAAAAGTGACAAATAGTTATCAGCTCCAAGTTAATTTTGAAAAAATTTATGTTAGAAATAACAGAAATAAAGTTAATAAAATTAACTCTATTAATTTATTAATAGTTAATTTTATTAAATTTATTAATGTTATTGACAACATTTATTTTTTCAAAATTAACTTGGTGCTGATAACTAGGTGCCACTTTTGGTTTAATAAAATTGGGAAACTGAAATTGCACCTACCAATCAGCTCCAAGTTAATTATGAAAAAAAAAAATGTTATGAATAACATAAATAAAGTTAATAAAACTCACTCTATTAATAAAATAATAACATTAATAGAGTTTATTTTATTAACTTTATTTATATTATACTTCTAATATAATTTTTTTCAAAATGAACTTGGAGCTAATAGCTAGGTGCCAATTTCAGTTTCCCAATTTTATTGAACTAAAAGTGGCACGTAGTTATCAGCCCCAAGTTAATTTTGAAAAAATATATGATATGAATAACATAAATAAAATTAATTCTATTAATAAAATAATATTAATAGAGTTAACTTTATTTATATTATTTCTAACATAAATTTTTTCAAAATTAACTTGGAGCTGATAACTAGGTGCCAGTTTTAGTTTTGAAAAGTATCTAATCAAAGTAATTACATGTGAATTTCCCCAAAAATTAAATAATTAATTTTTGGTAAATGGGACATTCTACTTGAAGTAGATAACCTTGATCCTCGTTTGTTTTTTAATATTATTCTTTTAAATAAAATTAATTTATTAAAAATTTATTAAAGAAAGGAAAATAGATGAATAATTTGTATTAAATTTAATACAAAATATTCATCTATTTTCCTTTTGTTCGATAGAATTTTAATAAAATAAGAATATCTAAATGTAATAATATTAAAAAGAAAAAAAGGGGGTTGTTTTGCTTCATCTAGAAAGCCCCAAATGTCATTAGATAAGTTTAATATATGTTGATATAATAATATTTATCTATATGCGCAATATTTTTTTACTTTATTTATTTAATTAATACTTTTGTATGAATATTATCAATTACAAAATTGTTTAATAGCAATTTAAATTTTACTAGTGAGTCTTTGAAAATCCAACTTCTTTCACAATTCAGATTATTTAAAAATTTATTTGAAAAAATTGCAATTTTTACAAAAAATAAAATTTTTTAAATACACAAAAATAATTTTTTTTAATTTTTAAAAATGTCAAATATAATTTTATTGAAATAATAAAGTAAAACTGAAAATGGTAATAATGTCCAATAATTATACTCTCTAAATCTGAATTAGTAAAAATGTTTACTAATTTAAATTAGTGACTCACTTTTTGCTTTAGAATTAGTTAAATTTTACTAATTGTTAGTAAAAGTTGCTAATAATTAGTAAAATTTTACTAATTCAGAAGCAAAAAGTGAGTCACTAATTTAAATTAGTGAACATTTTTACTAATTCAGATTTAGAGAGTAAAGTTTAAAAAATAATTTTGCTGGTTTTTTGACTACAGGTGTAATAGGGTTGTCTCAATAACATACTCATATTTTATAAATATTTTTATTTATTTTCTATCAATTATTAATACAATATTAACTTAAAAAAATTACCAGTGGTAGACCTTCTCAAAATGATTTTTCTCCTCTTCAGATTGTGAAATAGTAATCTAAAAATAAAGAGAACAACAATATGAAATAAGTAAATGAAAAACTAATCTTATAAAAATAAATAAAAAAGAAATATTAATAATATTCATACAAAAATACTAAATAAATAAACAATGTAAAAAATATGAAATATAAATAAATATTAAAAATAAAATATATAATTAAACTTATTTAATTGAGGAAATTCAAATGTAAACAAACATACTTTGAATAGATATTTTTAAAGAAAAATTTAAAACTAGAAAAAGTCTTTAAATATTAACACTTTTATAATTCAGAAACAATCCTTTGTATTTTTTAAGTAAATATACATTGATAATTACAAGAAATAAAACAAAGAAAAAAAAGGAGTTGTAAATATAGATATACGGGGAAATGAACGCCAAGTTGCAGATTTAAAACAGGGACGACGCATGTTAGCAAATTGGAAGAAGAAGAATACGTGGTATTTGGGCAGTAATTTGGAGGACTGCACCAATGAAGGACCAGCAGGCAGGTGGATAAAGGAGGAGGAGGAGGAGAGAGAGAGAGACAGACAGACAGACATACAAAGAAAAAAAGATATAAATTTTGTTTATAATTTTCTTTATTTGTTCATTATTTCGTTCGTCGTGGGTTCCCCTTCTGGTAGGGTCCTTTCATCTGGTGGTCTCTCTCTCTCTCTCTCCTCACAGCCCAGATATGAACCACAGCCCCCCCTTTTTCAGGTTCGTCAACCATGTTCGGTTCCGGTCTTAACTCTGCGAACTTCCAGTTGATTTTCCATGGATGTCTATAATCTCTTCTTTTTTATTTCTTTTCTTTGTTTACTTTCTTGTAATTATCAATGTTTATTTACTTGAAAAATAAAGAGGATTTTTCGCAAAATATTAAAGTCTTAATTTTTAAAGACTGTTTATAGTTTTAAATTTTTCTTTAAAAGTATCTATTTAAAGTATATTTGTTTACATTTGAATTTCCTCAGTTAAATAAGTTTAATTATATATTTATTTCTAATATTTATTTATATTTTATTTTTTTTACATTTATTTAGTATTTTTGTATGTACTTTTCTAATTATTACTATTTTTCTATTTTCTTTTACTATTTATTTATTATTTCTTTAAATTCATTTAATTTTATATATTAAACATATTTAAAGAAATAAGAAATATATAGTAAAAAAATCTAATAATAATTATACAAAAATACAGTCTGGTTACACCGAGAGCTGTAAATTTAAGACACAGGCGTAGGAAGCGAGGATAGTATATTAGCGTCTGTGCAGAATGTTTGTATCAAACGCGAATATATTCTCTTCGATTATTACGTCTATGTTTTAAATTTAATGCTCTTGGTGTGACTAAGACTTTAATTAAATAAATAATGTAAAAAAATATTGCATATAGATAAATATTATTATATCAACATATATTAAACTTATCTAATGACATTTGGGGCTTTCTAGATGAAGCAAAACAACCCCCTCTTTTTTCTTTTTAATATTATTACATTTAGCATATTCTTATTTTATTAAAATTCTATCGAACAAAAGGAAAGTAGATTAATACTTTGTATTAAATTTAATGCAAAGTATTCATCGATTTTCCTTTCTTTAATAAATTTTTAATAAATTAATTTTATTTAAAAGAATAATATTAAAAAACAAACGAGGATCAAGATTATCTACTTCAAGTAGAATGTCCCATTTACCAAAAATTAATTATTTAATTTTTGGGGAAATTCACATGTAATTACTTTGATTAGATACTTTTCAAAACTAAAACTGGCACCTAGTTATCAGCTTCAAGTTAATTTTGAAAAAATTTATGTTAGAAATAACATAAATAAAGTTAACTCTATTAATATAATTATTTTATTAATAGAGTTAATTTTATTTATGTTATTCATATCATATATTTTTTCAAAATTAACTTGGGGCTGATAACTACGTGCCACTTTTAGTTCTATAAAATTGGGAAACTGAAATTGGCACCTAGCTATTAGCTCCAAGTTAATTTTGAAAAAAATTATATTAGAAATATAATATAAATAAAGTTAATAAAATAAACTCTATTAATGTTATTATTTTATTAATAGAGTGAATTTTATTAACTTTATTTATGTTATTCATAACATTTTTTTTTTCATAATTAACTTGGAGCTGATTGGTAGGTGCAATTTCAGTTTCCCAATTTTATTAATCTAAAAGTGGCACCTAGTTATCAGCACCAAGTTAATTTTGAAAAAATATGTGTTATCAATAACATAAATAAATTTAACTCTATTAATAAATTAATATTAATAGAGTTAACTTTATTTCTGTTATTTCTAACATAAATTTTTTCAAAATTAACTTGGAGCTGATAACTAGGTGTCACTTTTAGTTTCATGAAAAATTTAAAACTATAATCTTTAAAAAATACACTTTAATATTGTACAGAAAAATCCCTTGCATTTTTCCAGTAAATTATTGATAATTACTAGAAAATTAACAAAGGAAAGAAAAAAAAGGAGAGAATATAGACATTCAAGGAAATTAACTGGAAGTTAACAGAGTTAAGTATGGAACTTAACATGGTTAACAACCTGGAAAAGGAGGATGTGACTTGGACATTTACAAAAGGGAAAAAAATTAATTTTCTATTGATTGGTGATTCTTATAGAAAAAACTTTTTTCTATCAGAATCACCATTCAATAAAAAGTTAATTTTTTTCCTTTTTAAATGTAGAAGTCACAGTGTGGTATCTGGGTGTAAGTAATTGAGAAAGACTCACCAAAATTCCGGACCTCTTCATCTTGAAAAACGTGCCTACTGACTTGCACAAAATCAGAACGATGCAGGCACGTGGCTAATGGCGGACTAAATGGTTGAAGCCTCGAAATGTGCTTTCGGTGGACCCCGTAGAGAATGCCGTGCGTTGATTGGCTGAAAATTATTATTTATTATATTAAATATTATATAAAATTATATTAAATTATATTATATATTATATTATATACTATACTATATTCTATATTATATTATATAATTAATACAATATTAAATTATTATTCTGAAATTTGCGCGCGACGCTGGATGGGGGTGGAAGACATTTTTCGCTATTAACGCCAGGCGTTGATTGGCTGAAAATTATTATTTATTATATTAAATATTATATTATATACTAAAATATATTTTATATTATATTATATAATTAATACAATATTAAATTATTATTCTACTGAAATTGGCGCGCGACTCTGGAGGGGGTGGAACAAATTTTTTGATATGAACGCCAGGCGTTGATTGGCTGAAAATTATTATTTATTATATTAAATATTATATTATATATTATATTATAGATTATATTATAGATTATATTATAGATTATATTATAGATTTTATTTTATACTATTTTATATTTCATATTATATTATATAATTAATATAATAATTATTATTCTACTGAAATTGGCGCGCGGAGCTGTATGGGGGTGGAACACATTTTTCGCTATTAACGCCAGGCGTTGATTGGCTAAAAGTTATTATTTACTATATTCTTATATTATATACCATATTATGTGCTATTTTATAAATTATATTATTATATAGAATTATCATATAGAAAGCTATAAAAAATTTCATTTCCAAATTTGAAAAAAATAAGTCTGGCATCGAGACTATACCTAATGTAATCGAATGATACAAAAATTTTGAAAACATGACTTTATAATTTTCAAAAAATTGTTGTCGATATGAACGCAAATAGCTAAAATATACATTAAATATTATATTAAAGTTAACTTATTTTATTTATAAACTTTGATAAGTACTATGTGATCTAAGGGGTCACAACAAACAGTGTGGTTTATTACCTGTTTTATTGCACTATTGTTTACTTCTTACCTGCGCTTGTCGACTTATTGCAAAATCCTGTTATTATTAAAAGTATCAAGAAATTAATTCCTATTATAATTATGTTAAGTTCTACTCCAGAGTTTTTCAAATAAAGAATAAATATTCTATACTTTATTAAATTAATAATTCTATTAAATATAGGGTAAAAGGTACAGTGACCGACACCCAGACAGTAAACGACACCTGCTATTAAAAACGATAATAACTACAAAAATAATAATATTGAATTAAATATCACTAGTAAATTAATTAATATACAATATTTAAAAACTTATACAGTTTATCCAAAATTTTATATATTTATATTTTCCTCAATATTTAATACTTTCTAGAAAACTAACCTCAAAAAATTTGCTTTATTGATTACAAATTTTTATAAATATGAAAAAATTGTTAAATAATTATATTTTAAAAGCAACTTTTTTTGTACATTAAGTCTGAATAATAAAATTTATGATAATACTAATAAATATCATGTTACTTAAATAGAAGTTTAAATATTTTTTATTTTATTAAAGGGTGTCGTTCACTGTTTTCATACCATACATTTTTAAATTAATATTATAAACTCTTATCAAGGTGTTTTTTAATTTTAAACTTGTGTACTATAAATTTTAACCCAAATCTTTTATTTAAAATTTATTTTATAACTAAATCTTTAATAAATTACGATAAAATGTCATTTAAAGTTGAAAGTATGCCCAGGGTGTCGGTCACTGTACCCCTTACCCTATTTTATTTCTTCGTCTAATAAAGGGTAACGGGTACAGTGACCGTGTACCTTGAGCATATATTCAATTTTGAATGCCATTTTATCGGAATTTATTAAAAATTTCGTTATGAAAGAAACAAATAAAATATTTGGATTTAAATTTTTATTATATATATATATATATATATTGTAAACTGCAATGAGCAGCATGTGTTTGAATCAAGAATAGTAATTCAGATATTGTATCGCTCTCTATTCTGGTCAAAATTCTCAGGATTCCTTCTACCGATCCCTTTGTTAAATTCTCAGAGGTACCTAGGTATAATGTACAATGGCTATTGTTTCCGGCAGGATTGGAACTGTTAAACATCTATTGAAGCGCAAAGAGAGACAGTATTGTACATGACAATGGACAATTTTTTCATCATAATTCTCATAGCTGAAAACTATATTATATAACTGATTTTCATATTTAACATTTCCATATCTCTAAATTTCGAATTAGTTTGTTGAAATTAGTAGAAATTTTCATTTATTTTTAGTGAAATATTATTAATTTATTTAGTAATATTTTTTTACTAAAATTTTAGGGAAATATGACTAGAAATTAGTAGAAAGTTTTTACTAATTTAAATAAAGTACTAAATTTGATTCTAATTACTAAGTACTAAGTACTAACTACTAATTTTACTACTGTAACAAAAAACGATACACGTCCGATTAAAACTGTTTTTAAAACTGAAAAGCAAAATTTTCAACGCAGTGTAGAGCATAATAAATAAAATTTTGATTTAAAGGGCTATGACAGTCAAGTGGGTGAAAGAGGTTCACAATTATCAGGTGGACAAAAACAGAGGATAGCAATAGCACGAGCTTTAGTTCGTAAACCGGGAATATTATTATTGGATGAAGCGACATCGGCTTTAGATTTACATAGCGAAGCAACTGTTCAACGTGCATTGGATGCTGCAGCAAAAGGACGTACAACTGTTGTTGTCACTCATAGACTTTCCACAATTACAAATGCTGATAGAATTGTTTTCATTAAAGAGGGACAAGTCGTTGAAATGGGAACACATGAAGAACTAATGCTTCTTGGCCAACATTACTATGGTCTTGTTTCAGCTGATGCCACAGCAATTGCCAAAGGTGAACAGAAAAAAAAAATTAATATTTACCCATTTTTTCTTCATGTAAAAAAAAAATTTAAGACTATTGTAAATATTATTTTAATAATAATAATAAATAAATCATTATCACTGATGAAAATTTGTCTATTGTTTTACAGCAAAAGCAACAGCATCGGCTGCTAAAACTGTCACTGCCACTAAACCTGTCAAGCCAAAACCTCCATTAAAGAAACAATTTTCAACATTGTCTATGCACTCTCATCGTTTGTCCCTGGCTGGAGGTTCAGATACATCAGAAATTCAATTGGAGGAGCATGAGAAGCCTTATGATGCACCATTAATGAGAATATTTAATCTGAATCGACCTGAATGGCTATACAATGTCATTGGTGAGATTTCTCGAAAATGATAATCACTGAATTACCCAGATAGCACGGAAACTTGCAGCAAGCTTGCGGCAAGCTTGCCGCGCAAGCTTGTCTGAGCTAGCGAAATGTCCCACCCAGGGCAAGCTTGCCGTGAAAGCTTGCTGTAAGCTTTCCAGGAAAGGTTGCTGCAATCTTGCCATGAAAGATTGCTGCAAGCATAATAAAAATGATTGCGGCAAGCTTGCCGTGAAAGATTGCTGTAAGCTTGCTACGTAAGGTTGCAGTAGAATTTCAACAAGCTTCTGGAAAGGTTGATGCAAGGTTGCTGTATGCTTGCTGCAATTTTTAAAAAATACATTTTAAATTAAAAAAAAATTTATTTGTTTTCTAAATTTAAAAATCCTTGTGACGTTTATTATTATTATGTCCTGTTTATTTTCATTTGGAAACTTAACGAGAAAATTTTCGAAACAAATTTGAGGGGACTGGGAATTGAACCCGGGTTCGACAGACACTAACCAAAGACCCTAACCGAGAACCTACTTGACCAACTATCAGAGAATAAAAAAATCTTGCTCTTAACCCTCGACTGTTTTTATGAGTTGAAAGACAATTGAAAAACGAGGGTTAAGAGCAAGATTTTTTTATTCTCTGATAGTTGATCGAATAGGTTCTCGGTTAGGGTCTTTGGTTAGTGTCTGTCGAACCCGGGTTCAATTCCCAGTCTCCTCAAATTTATTTCGAAAATTTTCTCGTTAAGTTTCCAAATGAAAATAAACAGGACATAATAATAATAAACGTCACAAGGATTTTCAAATTTAGAAAACAAATAAAATTTTTTTTAATTTAAAATGTATTTTTTTAAAATTGCAGCAAGCATGCAGCAACCTTGCATCAACCTTTCCAGAAGCCTGTTGAAATTCTACTGCAACCTTACGTAGCAAGCTTACAGCAATCTTTCACGGCAAGTTTGCCGCATTCATTCTTATTATGCTTGCAGCAATCTTGTAGCAATCTTTCATGGCAAGATTGCAGCAACCTTTCCTGGAAAGCTTACAGCAAGCTTTCACGGCAAGCTTGCCCTGGGTGGGACATTTTGCTAGCTCAGACAAGCTTGCAGCAAGCTTGCGCGGCAAGCTTGATAAGCTTCCACGGTAAGCTTGCCGCAAGTTTCCGTGCTTTCTGGGTACACTGAAAAAAATTCCTAGGCGATTTAGCTATATGCTCCTATTCACAAGAGGAACCCACTAAAAATCAGAGTCACATTAACTAGGATGTGACAAACAAATTCCTTGTCATAATAACTAGGAATCCTAAGTAATGTAATTCTGATTTTTAGTGGGTTCCTCTTGTTAAGTATCCTTTCCTGCCGTTGCTAAGGATTTTTTTCCCCATTGACAGTTAAAATCCACCTCCCTTTTTTTTCGCGTATACAAAAAATTTAACTATTTTTCTAGAAAAATTCTCAAAAGAATAGAATTTTGAAAAATATTTCTTTTATCCATTTGCTTTAGGTTGCCTTGCAGCAGCCACAGTTGGTGCATCATTTCCCGCGTTTGCCGTACTATTCGGTGAGGTATACGGTGTATTTACCGAGAGAGATGAAACAATGGTACATCAAAGAACAGTAAATTATGCAATTCTTTTTATTCTCGTGGGAATATTCACTGGTCTCGGTACATTTCTACAAATGTACACCTTTGGTTTGGCGGGCGTACGAATGACAACGCGAATTCGTTCAATGACATTTGCAGCAATGTTAAAACAAGAAATGGGTTGGTACGATGAGGATACAAATAGCGTTGGTGCACTTTGTGCAAGATTATCATCGGATGCTGCAGCAGTTCAAGGTGCAACGGGAAGTCGTATTGGTGCAATACTTCAAGCTCTCTCAACATTGGTATTGGGTATTGGAATATCAATGTATTACACGTGGAAAATGACATTGGTGTCAGTTGTGTCAATACCATTGGTATTGGGTGCTGTATTTTTTGAGGCGAGAATAATGAGCGGACAGGGATTACAGGAGAAGAGAAAAATGGAATGTGCAACACGAATTGCAATTGAAGCGATATCGAATATAAGAACTGTTGCTAGTTTAGGTAAAGAGGAGGCATTTTTAACGAGATATTGCGTTGAATTGGATCATGTGGCAAGAGCAACGAGAATTAAAAATCGACTTCGTGGTTTGGTGTTTTCTTGTGGTCAAACAACACCCTATTTTGGTTATGCATTGAGTTTGTATTACGGTGGTTATTTGGCAGCGCGAGAAGGTTTAGCCTATGAGAATGTTATCAAAGTATCCGAGGCTTTAATTTTTGGCTCGTGGATGCTTGGACAGGCACTTGCATTTGCTCCGAATTTTAATACAGCGAAAATATCAGCTGGTAGAATATTTCGATTGCTTGATCGTGTACCGGAAATTATGACACCGCCGGAGTATGATGAAAAGGACAAAGATTGGGTTAGTTTAACTGTTGTTTTTTTTGTAGAAACTTTGTTTGTTAATTTTTGTTTTTTGTTCTAACAGAAAGCGGATGGACTGATTCAGTTTTCGAAAGTTGAATTCTACTATCCAACACGGCCGGAGATGCAAATTCTCAGGGGTCTCAATTTAATTGTGAAGCCAGGGCAAATGGTAGCGCTGGTCGGTCAGAGCGGTTGCGGTAAGTCCACTTGCATTCAACTTTTGCAAAGGCTCTACGATCCGCTTACGGGAACAATTACAATGGATCGTCGTGACATATCGTCTGTTTCACTTCCTATTTTACGTCGACAACTTGGTGTTGTTGGTCAGGAGCCAGTGCTTTTTGATCGTACAATTTCTGAAAATATTGCATACGGTGCCAATGATCGATATGTGCCAATGGATGAAATTATTGAAGCTGCAAAAAAATCCAATATTCACAGCTTCGTTAGCTCTCTACCTTTGGTGAGTTTCACATAAATTTAAATATATTTAATCCTGACAGTAATTTACAGAAGGTTATTTAAAATATTTTCTACAAGAAGGCAAAAAAAAATCTTTTGTGATGTAATTTAGATAAAGTGAATTTTGGAAAATTGGTTTTCGGAGATTGGAGAGTTTTGATTATCGAAAAATCGAGTTAGAGGATTTTTTTCCCTTTTTTTGTTGCAGGGTTATGATACGAGATTAGGTACGAAGGGAACGCAACTATCCGGCGGGCAAAAGCAGCGAATCGCTATTGCACGTGCTTTAGTCAGAAATCCTCGAATTCTGCTGTTGGATGAAGCCACTTCTGCGCTGGATACACAAAGTGAAAAGGTGAGTCAACAAGTTTTAAATTGGGAAATGTTTGATCCTCTTTGGAAAGCACGTATCACTGAACTGTTTTTGAAGTAAAAATTTTCGATTATCGTAACATTGAAGCGGGTTAAATATAATTTTCCTCTCTCTCTCTCTCTTGTTTTAGTAATAGTTAATTATCCTCGTCTTAATTGGCACTAATTTGCGAAACAAATCACTAGCCATAATCATTTTGAGATACAATTTATAGTCTATGTACATTCGGGTAGCTTTCTCTCTCTCTCTCTCTATAGCTCTCTTTACACTCCACTGAGGCTTAAACGGAAAACCACTTAATGTCATTATTCTAATGAACACGAATTAGTGCTAATGTATTTACTGTGCTGTACGTGGACTAAATCGAGGATTCATTCCCATTCACGGTAACTGCGTTCTTTAATCAGTATTCAAGTGATTCATCGACCAACAATTATACGTTAACGTTCCGCGAATGCAACTTTGCTAATCTAATTTGTCCATTTTCCCCCTCGTGTATTTTCAAGAAATTGATATACATTTTCGATTTATTTGCGAATAAAGTGAAAACAAATATTGCTGGATCAATTATTTGCATATCAAATAATTCAACAAAAAAAAAAGAATATACATTTTTCTCTTAATTGGAATAACAAGTATTTTGCGTTTAATAAGAATTTTTTTTACGGTTAATTGAAAACTATTTATTTAAATTTTTTTATTTCCTATTGTTTTTTTTATTTAATTATTATATTTCTATTAATTTATTTATCTTATTAATTTTTTTTTGTTACTTTTTTATTTAATAATTTTTTTATTATTATTTTATAATCGTTTATCAAATAATTGTATATGTAATTTTGTTTGAAGTATGTCTCTCATCTCCTCAAAGGCAAAAAGAGAGAGAAGGAGGGGGGGAAGCCATACGGGAAAACAAAGCCGAGTGTATGTGGAGAGAAAGAGCTATTTACTTCACTTTTATGAAACATCCCCATTAAACATCTCATAACTCCAAAACAGAAATGAAATTGAGGGTAGTTTAATGTCCGCAAAAAATGCATAAAAGCTTTATTGTTGTAAGAAAAAGAATAACTTTATGGCCAAGGTTAAAATCTTTATGGGAACTTGTTAAAAAGTTAATTTCCTCTTTTTCCATCTCTCTCTCTCTCTTTAGGGGAATAAACATCAAAATTTTGATTCGAAATTGTTTGATTTTTTTAAATCCTATTATTCTTATTATTCTTTATGTTGGTTTGGAATTTTTTTTAATTCATAGGTCAGAATTTCTCAAACGGATCACCTAAAATTCAGAAATTTTTTTTTTAGTCTCATTTTTTTTCTCAACGGTTTCTTACACAAAATTGTGTGGGGAATTCAAAAAAAAAATATTTAATTTTCTGTAGGACATCAAGAACACTATTTTTTAATAACATTTTATAAATAAATAATATAAAAATCTATTAAATATGAAATTTTTTCAAAATAAAAATTATATTTTATTTTTATTTATTATTATTATTATATTATTTATATTATATTATTTATTATTTATATTTTTATTCAAAAAAAAATTTTAATTTTCTGTAGGACGTCAAGAACACTATTTTTTAATAACATTTTATAAATAAATAATATAAAAATTTATTAAATATGAAATTTTTTCAAAATAAAAATTATATTTAGAAACTACATTTTAAGACGAGAAAAACCTTTTTTTTTTAATTGGTAAACAGGAACTCGAGAAAAAAATTTTTTAAAATAAGACTGCAAAAAATTTCAATTGTTTATAACTTAAAAAAAAAAATTTTTTTTGACCTAAAAAATTCAGGGACTTATTTTTACCATGTAAGGAGTCAAAAGAAATAATTTTTTGATTAAAAAAAAAATTTCTGAATTTTAGGTGATCCGTTTGAGAAATTCTGAGTATTCTGACCCTCATATAAATTTTTTTCTATTTAATTAGAATCAATATAAAAATTCTTCTAATTGCTCTCATCTTTTTTTTTCAATCTTGTACAAAAATTTATTTTTTCTCATGTTATAGTGTATTTGTGTGTGTGAAAAAATATGTTTGCGAGATAAGAAGATGTGGAGTTAATAAAAATAGAGAATCAGAGTTTTCCGATAAAGTAGGCTTTATGAGATATCAATAAGTTGTCAGGAGGATCATAAGAAGTAAAGGAAAAGTAAACATAGGATTACAACGATCCGATGAAGGGTCTTAGGGGGGATTTACTAGGCGGATAGAGTTTCGGATGGTGTTTTCTTCGTTGCTGAGTTAATAAACCCTTAGAAAGGCAAGAATGAGTATTCTTTTTTTTTCTCTTCTTCTTCTTTTTCCTCTTCAAAATATGTACGCTTCAAATATATAGAAGAAAAGAAGAACATTTTAAAAATTTTATAGTTTATTATTATATACTTTATTTTTATGTTCTTGTTATTATAGTTTTTTTTTTTTTTTTTTGGTTATTCATTTTTTATTCTTATATTTTATATTTATTTATGGTGCTTTATTAATGCGGTACTTTTTAATTATAGTATATATTTTAAAATTTAGAAAATCATTTATTGGAATTTTTCGCTTAAATATAAATGTGAAATATTTTTCTTGATAAAGAGAGAGGATTTTTGTTGGAGTTTTTTTTTTTTTTTTATTTTTTTATTTAGAATTTTCTTTGGCGTCGCGCATACAATCGATGAGTGGATTGTCGCACTCGTTCGCCTCATCGAGTAATACTTGCACGTGCAATACTGTCGACAATCGGAAGTACGTATAGGCTTTATGATCGCGTGCGATTCTCTTCAAGTTGGGAAAATTTGCTACTGGACTATATAGTAAATATACGTATATATATATATATATATATATATATAGAATAGCACAGAATGAATTTCGATGAAATCGTGTGGAACGATTGTGGTTCCTTTCGACGAACGCACATTTCATCGTGATGGTTAAAAAGACAATTTCGTAGAATACTGTTAATCATGAAAAGATCCACGAATGCTGAGCTTGCCAGCTAAACGAATTACAGAGAGTTGACGAAGTGCTGGAAAACGATTATCCGGTAGGGCAAAAAAAGTCTTATAATTATAAAACGACCAGACAGTAGAGAGAAAATGAGAAAATTTCTAATAGAAAAGAAAGAGAGATCTTTATCTTTTTTTTCCTTTTTTATTTTCAATTTGATTTTTCAATTATTTTCAATTATTTTCAATTATTTTCCTTTTTTTAAGATAAAGATTTATTTTTTCAATTCACTGCGTTAATATTGTGCCTTTTTTTTTTTTGAAAAATCAGAATTCACTCTTTTTTTTTCCTCAAGGGATTTTCACCAAATCAACAAGGAATGAAAAAGCATAGTCTGTTTATTATTATCTTCTATTGTTTTACCGTAACAATACATTTCGAGAAAAGTAAATTCCGTGGTATTGAATTTAAATCCTGTTTACGTTAATAAATTTTAGTAGAAATCGAAAATATGTGATTATTTTTACAAATAAAAAGTAATGGCAAAATGGTTGGCGAAGGCAAAATAGCGAGAGCAGTATTTTTAGGAAAATTATTTAAATTATTTAATTGATAAACAAACAGAATAATTATAAAAGTTATTAGGAAAAAAAAGACAATAAAGAAAATGCATAATAAATCAATTTTAATACATAGATGGTTAAAAACTTAACAAGATGATAAAAAATATTGAAAAATTAAAATATAAAACAGTTTTTTTAAAATGACAATATAAAAAAATACCGACATAGGAATCTACCTTACCGACTGATGGTGAAATAGTTTTATAAAAAAAACAATATAAAAATTACCGACATAGGAATCTATCTTACCGACTGATGATAAAACAGTTTTATAAAAAAGACAATACACTAAAACCCCGTTTATCCGAGCTCGCTTTATCCGAGGTCTCGATTATCCGAGGTGGTGTCCCAGTAGGAAATTCTGTATTATCTGAGTCTTGTCTACTTCATCCGAGTTATTTTTAATTTTAGTTTTTTATAAATATGAGTTTATTTTTAATAAATTCAAATTGTTTAAATTATTATGAAATATATACAATATTATTTTCCCGTTTATAATAAAAGAATAATTGTTTAAAAAATAATAATTTTAAATTGTAATAACAATTCGGATTATCCGAGTTTTCACCTT
The DNA here is from genome assembly GCF_019393585.1 of Leptopilina boulardi. Classification (NCBI taxonomy): domain Eukaryota; kingdom Metazoa; phylum Arthropoda; class Insecta; order Hymenoptera; family Figitidae; genus Leptopilina; species Leptopilina boulardi. The sequence goes on from NW_026137838.1 coordinate 1,399,689, forward strand.
ATCCGAGGTAGGTCCGGTCCACATTAGCTCGGATAACCGGAATCCTACTGTTTAAAAATTACCGACATATGAATCTATCTTACCGACTGATAGTAAAACAGTTTTATAAAAAATTACCGACATAGAAATCTACCTTACCGACTAATGGCAAAAAAGTTTTTTGAAAAATTATCATAAAAATTACCGACATAGAAATTTGCCTTACCATCGGTTGGTAAAGTAGATTCCCATGTCGGTAATTTTTATATTTTCATTTTTCAAACGACTTGTTTTACCATCAGTCGGTAAGGTAGATTTCTATGTCGGTGATTTTTCATATTATCATTTTTTCCAAAAAAACTGTTTTCCCATCAGTCAGTAAGGTAGATTTCTATGTCGATATTTTTTAGATTGTCATTTTTTTAAGAAAAACTGTTTAACAATCAGTCGGTAATGTAGATTTCTGTGTCGGTATATTTTTATATTGTTAAATATTGTTCCAAAAAAAAAAATTGTTCAAAAGCAGCAGATTTTATTTCCAAGGCTATTTTTATTTCAGGTGGTGCAAGCTGCCTTGGACAAAGCCATGGAGGGAAGGACCTGCATAACCATCGCTCATCGATTGGCCACTATAAGGAATGCTGACGTGATTTGTGTCCTGGAAAAAGGAACAGTCGCCGAAATGGGAACACACGACGATCTCATCGCCGCCGATGGTCTCTACGCTCATTTGCACAATCTTCAGGAAACTGCCATGGAAGGGTAATCATTGATCACACAAAGTTTTTCACACTTCACTAGGAAAATGCGGAAAATTTCTCTATCCTCTCTCTCTGTGTCTCCTATTCTTTTTCTCTCTCATATTGATTGCCTGTTTGGCAAAAAACTCGAAAAGATTCTCGAAGAGACAGAAAAATTCTTTATCCTTTAAAAATCCATTCTTTTTTTGCCCTCCTTTTTCTCTCTCTCTCTCTCTCTCTCTTTATATCTAGGAAACATATAATCTCTCTATTATCCTCGTAATTGCTCTTTGAAAAAGCTCTCGAGAAAAGTTATTGGTCGATTGGACAATCTGGAAATATTGTTTTAAACTTCAGTGCCTTCATGTCAAAAAAAAACAATCGACAAAAAATTAATTTTTATTGAATTACGATTTTTTTTGTTTTTTTTTCTTAATGGTAGTGATTTTTAATATTAATTTCCCGATCATTTATGTATAACGCTACTGCGAAACTATGTTTTTAAAATTTTCTTGAAAAATCAGTTTCTAAGAAGAAGAAAAAAGAAAGGAAAAAAAAAAAGTTGTCAAGATTGCTTTAATGTAATATTCAAAACGTTTCCTTCAGTTTGCTTCTATACCTCGATAAACTTACTTCATGACTGTACTGCCATCCGGTCGCTAGAATATTTATGTTTAAGTGCAAATTCTCGGCAATTCCCCAACGATAAACTTATATTCTAAGTTTCGCGTCGAGTTTATTAAAAAGTAATCGACAAATTAGTATTTGCAGCGGATGAAAAAAAAAAATAGTATATTATGTGGCAAGCACGTAAAGTAGTACTTTTTAGGTGAGGATGTAATTTTCAGTACGAGCTGTCGTTAGTGCGACGTAGGTGAGACGAAGGCGAGCTGTAGGTGAGATGAAGACGAGCCGAAGGCGAGTCGAGTCGAGCCGAAAGCGAGCCGAGTCGAACCGAAGTCGCACAGACAGCGAGTATTGAAATCATCCGAACCTAAAAATTACTACGTGCGAGCCACATACGCTATTTTTTTCGCCATTGTTATGAAAAAGTGAAACAATTTTAAAGAAAAAAAATAATAAAAATTGATAAATAAAATAAAAGCAAAAAAAAAAATTATGCAAAAATTAACAACTGCCTAAAAAAGACTTTATAGGGCAGTTTACTGCCTAAAAAAGACTTTATACGGCAGTTTGCTGCCTAAAAAAGTCTTTTTTAGGCAGTTGGCCCAAACTGCCTTAAAAAGTGCTACTTTATCTGCCCAAAACAGGCACAAAAAAGACACTTTTTCATGTCAATGGCGAAAAAAAAATTTTTTTTTATCGTCGAAATAATCAACTCGAATAAATGAGAAAGTCAATTTTTTTTTCAATATGTAATTTAGTCAAGTTTCTCTTTCAATAGAAAAAAATTCAATTTCTTTTTTCTTGAAAAAATGCAATTTACAAACAAAATAAATATTTTAGAAATATTCGATAAAAATTTTGAGATTCCAAAATAATAGGAGATAAATTTTTTATATAAAAAAGGGATATAATTTTTAATAAAATAAAATTTTAATTTTTTTGGAGGTTTAAAATAATTTTTTTTGTTATAGACTTTTAAATGTTTCATCATCGTGTAGATTCAAGGGAATATTTATTTAATGTTATGACATTTTTTTTCTCTTCTTTTTTTTAAACGAAATTAAAGAAAGAAAATTTCTGACTTTGAAATATATATTTTTATTGATATAAGACGAATATCATGTATCAAAAAAAAAGTATTCACCGTTATTCCCACGCGATGAGAAAAACTTTTAACCTGCCCGAGGAGAAAAATTTATAGAGCCTCAATCGTAAAAAAAACAAATATGATCACGACTTGAAAATATCGAAATTTATTGATATCATATACGTGCCAAGTGTATCGTCCAATAGAAATTTTTTCTTTTTATTATTTTTTAATAAAATTTTTATTCAAAATTTAAACATAATTTTTTTTTGCAAAAATTTCTATTCTACGTTAACTTAATTTTTTGCCAAAATTACCATTCAAAATAATGTTAACTTAATTTTTTGCGAAAATTTACATTAGAAATATTTTGCTACCATAATTATTTCAATTCTTAAAATTTCATTTTGTTAATTTTTTATAATTTCTGATTTATTTGTAAAATTTTTTTTCGATTAGAAAAAAAAGGTTTTTCCATTTTAAAAAAATGAAAATTAAAAAACTGCTAAATTAGTTAGAAAATTAAATTATGGAAATATCATTTTTAAAGATTTAAAAAATATGAGAGTAGATTTTTTGAAAATTATAATAATCAATAGTCATTGTTAAGATAAAAGAAAATGAGCTTTAATGTATAGGATATTTTTTTTTAATCTTGAAGTTGAGGATCTCTAGCTTTTTTTTTTTGCCCCCGAAAGTTTCAAGTAGGTGCTCTTCCCATGTATTTCCACTTGGTGGTGCGAATCACAGTGTAGCTACAAAGTAAGCTAATTAGTAGTCTCGTTAACGAATAGAGGGGAGGTGGGGGGGGGGCTTCATTAGAAAATTGTGCCTTCCACTTTCATTTCCAATCAGCTTCCAATACTTATAGAGTTCTAATTTAATCTCGAGTTACAGTCGATTCTCATTTCCCAAGTCACAAGAATAATTCACTTTCGCTTCTCAAAAAAAAAAAACCAATTTTAAAAACAAGCAGCACATAATTGCTTTTCAAACTCTTTTTTCCTTTTTTTTTAAAAACTGTTATTATTAATTTGCCGAAGGAAATTAATAATTACGATAACATTTAATTTTTTTTTCCTCCTTTTTTTTTATTTCATTTTTTAATTCCTTTCTTTACTTGGGAATTTTTTTTCCACTTTTTGTTTGATCCATTCTTTTTTCTATGTTCTTTATATTAAAGTTTTTAAATAAAAATTTTAAATTAAATTCTTAACTTTCAATTAAAATTATTTTTTTATAAAAGTATGTATTTCATAAAAAAAAGAGAAAAATATTATTTTTTCCTCTTTTGAAATTTTTACTTCATTCATATTTTTTTAAAAACTTTTGATTAAATTAGAATTGTATAAGTAAATTTATTAATTATATATTAATCAAGCGGAAATAGATTTGAGAAATAAGATTTTTTGAATGAAGATATAATATTTTTGTTTTATATTCCAGTTCATAATGCAGGTGCCTTTATATATATATATATATCACTTCTTATATCCAATCAACTTAAGACCTACTTAAAAATGCGATACTTAATTATAACTGCTTTGCCGCAATGACAATATGTAGTCATTTATATATAAGATGGCGTTCGTTTTTTTTTTTATTATTATAATTCTAATAGAGATTTAGCATGAATATTTTTTCATATGTCTAGAAAGTTATATATTTTTATCAAGTTTCAATTGTAATATTCCCTATGTGCTTTCGATTTCTGATAAAAGTTGTTATAGTGCATGTTAGTAGAAAAAAAAAACATACGAATCGAAAATTTTTTGATAATCAAAATTTTGGCAAATTAACTGATTAATTAATCAGTGCCTTAAAATGAAAATTGTTCCTAGATTCTAAGTTTTTTCTTTGTTATTCGTTTAAAAAAAAAAACTTTTTTAATCAATTGTATAATTGCGAACAAAATAATAGAATAAATTTTGTTTTTTAATACGAATTTTGTGAAAAAAAATACTATAAAAAAAGAATATTGAACAAATTTTTTGCTTGACACGTTTTTTTTCGCTGTGGTGGTAAATATTAAAATAAAAAATTATTTGACTATAATAAAATATGTGTCAATTTTTTTTTTGCTGCTACAGCTAAAAAGTGTTCATGACTATTTGTTGAATTCGTGTTTTTTGTTTTGTAATGAGGGGTAATTTTTTTTTATCTTCAAATTGATTATTTAAAAATGAAATATATGAGAGCAAGATGTACACAAACATACAGTGATACTAGCAGTATGTCGACGTGGAAAGTATTAATTTTTTTTTCTTGTTATGTATAAGAATAAATTTATATATTCTCGAATTGTGCGGTCTTTGTGTGTGTATGAGTGTGTCAAAAAAAAAAATTTACAAGTACGCGCGTGCGCGACAACGATAAAAAAAAAGAGAGAGAATGATAAAAAAAATTATATATATACACATTTTTTTGCGAAATAAATAAAAAAAATATATACAAAAAAAAATCTGTCTCCTTATATTAACCTAATTATTAATTATAATTTTATTATTAATTAATTTAATTTTTAATTAATTTTTTTTTACTTAATATTTCTATTTATTTTTTCTTTTCAATTAAATGAAAAGTATAAATGATTTCTCGCAATAAAAAAAGAAAATAAAGTTTCATATGGGAAAAAATCGACAATCGATATAAATCATGAAAAATAATGATAACTTTTTTGTTTTTGTTTTTTTTTTTTTTTTGGCTGTTTCACTTCGAAACAAATAACGGATAATACAATCGGCAGTTCTTCTCTTTACGTGAAAAACATGTTATGAGGCGACGTGCTGTCGAGAGTAGACTCTGAAAACTCAGTTTGGCAGGAATAAGGCTGGAAATTTTACAAATTTACGAGCGAATGAGAAATGTAAAGTGGGAATGGAAAGCCAACAATGGATGGAATGGAAAAGTTGAAAGTTTTTACATAAACTTTTTCATCTTTTATACAACAAACATGGGGGAAAAAAAAACTCAAAAAAAAATAAAAAAAAAAAATTCTCTACGATTACGTGTGTGCTCATCTGCGCTTGAAAAATAAAGAAAAAGCGCTGGAATTAAAAAAAAAGTTAATTATACCCGAGACTTGGCATCAATTTATCTTTTTTTTTTTTTTTTTTTTTTTATTCTTTACACAGGATTCAAAACAAATTTTTTTTCTCCAAGTACTTTTTGATTAATTTTATAATAATTTCCACGCAAATGAAAATTTAGTGTCGATTCTTTTTTTTTTTTTTTAAATTATTATTACTATAACGAAGGTGGAAAAAAAATAAATCTCGCATAGAGGAAAATAAAGTTCAAAGGATGTGCAGGATTTATCCATTTGCGGCTATATATATTTTTATAAATGAAGAATGGAGGAAAAGGAGCCGATAACTCATCGAACGTGGTAAATGTCGCTGACACAATAATGTTCTTGAAAAGTAGAGAAGTAAAACGGAAAAACCCTTTTCACATCGTTTCCACATGAGTGTGTATCCTATTTTTATTATTTAGAGACAAATGTTTCTAACATTATATTAAAAAAAAAGGTAAATATATATATATATCGTATAACATAAGTGTGAAAATATATTATATTTAGACACTCTCACGTGTAATTTACGTCTGACTAAACACACCCTTTACTACTTAAAAAATGGAATGTCTGACTAGAAATTTTTTTACTACTTAAAAGAAGGAAATTTTTCTATGTTAAAAAAAGCCTAACTAGTGTTCTACTTACAAAATAGAAGATAAAATGTGCTTTCCTGGAGGATACATTTGTCTGACTAAATGAGTCTTTTACTACTTAAGAAAAGATGGGATTTCCAAGTGTAAAATAGTGACTGACTAAACGTTTGTTTTACTACTTAAAAAATAATTTAGTACTTAAAAATACAAGATGAAATTTTTCTTTATTGAAAAAATACCGTCTGACTAGACGCGTACTATTCTACTTGTAAAATAGGAGATAAATTGATTTTCTTTATTACTTGTGTCTGACTAAACTGTTCTTTTACTACTTGCATTGAGTAAGCACCTTTCTATTTTCTTTAAAATACAAGTAAAATTCTATTATTATTACTATTATTACATTGTTATTATTACTACTATGAAACTATTACTATTACTATAATTACTATTATTTTTATTATTATTATTACTATTATTATTTATACTATTTTTAACATTTTTGCTAATACTACTATAATACTAATTTTTCAACTATTTTGACTAATACTACTATTATTACTATTTTTACTATTTCTGCTAATACTACTGTTATTACTATTTTCTCTAATACTACTATTTCTACTATTTTTACTATTCCTACTATTTCTGCTAATATTACAATTTGTACTATTTTGATAATACTACTATTACTACTATTTTTACTAATATTACTATTTTTTTACTATTTTTACTAATATTACTATTTTTTTACTATTTTGACTAATACAACAATTACTACTAATACTACTATTATTACTATTTCTGCTAATACTACTATTACTACTATTTCTACTATTTTTACTATTCCTACTATTTCTGCTAATATTACAATTTGTACTATTTTGATAATACTACTATTACTACTATTTTTACTAATATTACTATTACTAATATTACTATTTTTTTACTATTTTGACTAATACCACTATTACTACTAATACTACTATTATTACTATTTCTGCTAATACTACTATTACTACTATTTTCCCTAATACTACTATTTCTACTATTTTTACTATTCCTACTATTTCTGCTAATATTACAATTTGTACTATTTTGATAATACTACTATTACTACTATTTTTACTAATATTACTATTACTAATATTACTATTTTTTTACTATTTTGACTAATACCACTATTACTACTAATACTACTATTATTACTATTTCTGCTAATACTACTATTACTACTATTTTCCCTAATACTACTATTTCTACTATTTTTACTATTACTACTATTTGTGCTAATATTACTATTTTTTCTACTATTTTGACTAATACTACTATTACTACTAGTATACGATTACTACTATTTCTGCGAAAAATACTATAATACTATTACTACTATTTTTACATTTTTTTACTATTTTGACTAATACTACTATTACTACTATTTCTGCAAATACTACTATTATTACTATTTTTACTATTTCTGCTAATACTACTATTACTACTATTTTCCCTAATACTACTATTTCTACTATTTTTACTATTACTACTATTTGTGCTAATATTACTATTTTTTCTACTATTTTGACTAATACTACTATTACTACTAGTATACGATTACTACTATTTCTGCGAAAAATACTATAATACTATTACTACTATTTTTACTTTTTTTTACTATTTTTACTACTACTACTACTACTACTACTACTACTACTACTACTACTATTACTACTATTTCTGCAAATACTACTATTACACTTTTACAATTACTGTCATTTCTAGTATTGCTTCTAGTACTACTATTACACTATTACTATAATTATTACTATTACTATTATTTTTTTTCTTGTTATTATTCCTATTAATATTCTTTTTCCAAGAATAATTATAATAAATATTAAAATTGCCCTCTCATTTTTAATGTTCTCAATTGTTGTTAATTAATTTTAAGTAATATTAATTTCTCATTATTTTCATCTAACATTGTAATTAATTATTTAACAATGTTATTAGCATTGTTTGTACTGCAGTATTCACGAGTATAGTAGACACATCCTGCCTTAGTCAGCTGAAGGGGTTGTGTAATTTAGCCAAATTTCATGAGCTAGCCTGTAAGATAAATATGATGTGCCTTACGTATATACACACAGTTTAAGACCAAGGTTCTATTTATCTTTCAACAAGTCATTTTCCACGTTATTATTATTCAAAAATAGTGCATTTTAAAAAAATTAAAAAAAAAAAAATTCAAAATAGTTTCAGATTTTAATTTTTTTTTTTTGTTTTCTAATCCCTATTAAAAATTGACTATTGTCACAATACTGGTGCGGTACTGTGAATATTTTTTTCAGTAGAGAAAATTTAAATTAATTTTAAATTTGTTTTGTAGAAAATTTATATAAAAAAAAAATATTGAAACATTTTATTTATATTACTTTGAAAAAAATAAATAAATAACAACAACAAGTTTAGTAATTGTCTGAGTTCTCAAAATAAGTAATAACCGTTTTGCTTGCACTGTATATAGGAGATCGCCATGCCATGCAGGAGCAGTAGCAGCAGCAGCAGCAGAGAACTACTGAACGTGCATACCGCCTATGGAATCCAGAATTGCAATTTATGCTGATTTATATGCGTCGCGATGCTCGACGCTGTTCCGAGTACACACAAACTCGCTTGCTCACTCCCTCGTGACTGGCTGTCCGGTTTATGCATCCCCCAAGTCTTTCTAAATTCTATTTCAACGTCTCACTTTATTGCAAACGTTCTGACTTTCTATCATTCGCGTGAAACTGACACACACACACACATATACACACAAAGAGAGTTCAGCACACAATAGTTCCAAAACCCAAAACTTTAAACCGCTCTCACAACAAATATCACAAATTTCCCTGAGACCCAGTTCAATTCAACCTTTATATTTATCTATATTGATATAAATAAACTTTTTTCCTCTACTGACTACAGTGAAAAAAAAAAAAATTTATTTCATCCAAATAATTCATTGACTATTATCAAATAAATATTTACTTGAAACAAATAATTTTTGAAACCGCAAATAATTGAATTTCCCCGGAAAGTGCCCCCTGGAAGTTCTATCAGAATTCCGCCGGAACTTTCAATGTAATTCCGTCGAAATTCCATCGGAGTTCCAAAGAATTTCCGATGGGATTCCGACCGAGTTCCAACGGAATTAGGACTTTAAAAATTTTGAAAAAATTAATATGAATTCCGTCGGAATCTCATCAGAAATTATTTGGATTCCGATGGAATTCCGACGGAATTACGTTGGAAGTTCCGGCGGAATTCTGATAGAACCTCCAGGGGGCACTTTCCGGGGAATCTTTCCAAGTGGGATTGGTTCAGGTAAATATTTATTTGATTATAATTCAGTAACCGATTATTTGAATCAAATTTATTTTTTTGTTTCGTGTATTTTCCCTAATTTTACAATTTATGTAGTTAAGTTTCTTAATTATTATATTATAGTTAAATTGTGTATTATAATTAAATTTTATATTAAAAAAAAACCTTAAAAAAAACCTACTATTTGAAGTTATTTTGCAATAGAATAAGAATAATCAATTTTATTCCATTTTTTTGAATAGAATGTTTTCCTGGAAAATGAAAAAAATCCCTTTCAAAGTCAAATATAATTAATCAGCATGTTTGTATTATTTTTTTACCTTCAAAGAACCTTCAAAGAACCTTAAAAAAAAACCTACCAATTGAACCTAAATTGCAGTAGACTAAGAATAATCAATTTTATTCCATTTTTTTGAATAGAATGTTTTCCTGGAAAATGAAAAAAATCCCTTTCAAAGTCAAATATAATTAATCAGCATGTTTGTATTATTTTTTTACCTTCAAAGAACCTTCAAAGAACCTTCAAAAAAACATACCAATTGAACCTAAATTGCAGTAGACTAAGAATAATCAATTTTATTTCATTTTTTTGAATAGAATGTTTTCCTGGAAAATGAAAAAATTCGAAAAAAATTCAAATAAAATTAATCAGCATGTCTCTATTATTTTTTTACCTTCAAAGAACCTTCAAAGAACCTTCAAAAAAACATACCAATTGAACCTAAATTGCAGTAGACTAAGAATAATCAATTTTATATCATTTTTTTGAATAGAATGTTTTCCTGGAAAATGAAAAAATTCGAAAAAAATTCAAATAAAATTAATCAGCATGTCTCTATTATTTTTTTACCTTCAAAGAACCTTCAAAGAACCTTCAAAAAAACATACCAATTGAACCTAAATTGCAGTAGACTAAGAATAATCAATTTTATTTCATTTTTTTGAATAGAATGTTTTCCTGGAAAATGAAAAAATTCGAAAAAAATTCAAATAAAATTAATCAGCATGTCTCTATTATTTTTTTACCTTCAAAGAACCTTCAAAGAACCTTCAAAAAAACATACCAATTGAACCTAAATTGCAGTAGACTAAGAATAATCAATTTTATTTCATTTTTTTGAATAGAATGTTTTCCTGGAAAATGAAAAAATTCGAAAAAAATTCAAATAAAATTAATCAGCATGTCTCTATTATTTTTTTACCTTCAAAGAACCTTCAAAGAACCTTCAAAAAAACATACCAATTGAACCTAAATTGCAGTAGACTAAGAATAATCAAATTTATTCCATTTTTTTAGATAGAATGTTTTCCTGGAAAATGAAAAAATTCCTTACAACTTCAAATAAAATTAATCAGCATGTATCTATTATTTTTTTATCTTCAAAGAACCTTCAAAGAACCTTCAAAAAAACCTACCAATTGAACCTACATTGCAGTAGACTAAGAATAATCAATTTTATTCCATTTTTTTGAATAGAATGTTTTCCTGGAAAATGAAAAAATTCCTTACAAATTCAAATAAAATTAATCAGCATGTATCTATTATTTTTTTATCTTCAAAGAACCTTCAAAGAACCTTCAAAAAAACCTACCAATTGAACCTACATTGCAGTAGACTAAGAATAATCAATTTTATTCCATTTTTTTGAATAGAATGTTTTCCTGGAAAATGAAAAAATTCCTTACAATTTTAAATAAAATTAATCAGCATGTCTCTATAATTTTTTTACCTTCAAACAACCTTCAAAGAACCTTAAAAAAAACCTACCAATTGAACCTAAATTGCAGTAGACTAAAAATAATAAATTTTTTTCGATTTTTTTGAATAGAATGTTTTCCTGGAAAATGAAAAAATTCCTTACAAATTCAAATAAAATTAATCAGCATGTCTCTATTATTTTTTTACCTTCAAAGAATCTTCAAAGAACCTTCAAAAAACCTACCAATTGAACCTAAATTGCAGTGGACTAAGAATAATCAAATTTATTCCATTTTTTTAGGTAGAATGTTTTCCTGGAAAATGAAAAAATCTAGACCTGTGCAAAATAAATCGAACCGAACTGTTCGAATTTTTACGCCGAGTTCGAATGGCGAAAGTTCGAAATTCGAGTCAGGGTCATTAAAAACCGAACAAAATTCGATTCGATTCGAACATTGCACAGCTCTATTTTATATTGTAATTAAATTTTGCACTATAATTTAATTTTATATTATAATTAAATTTTAGTACTGCTTCCACAATATGAAACTGAAAAATTGATTCATATACGTCTAGGTACGTGAAAAAAAGGAATTATTCATAGGAATTATAAATATTAATTAATATTTTACAGCAATTTCCCTAATGTCAATACCAGTAAGTCACGCAAAAAGAAAATAATTCTTTTATTTATTAAATCGTTTCTTTCTGAAATATGCAATTTTTTTTCCTATTCTTATTCTCGATAAGCGTATCATGAATATTAATATTCAATTGTATATATATATATATATATATATATATATACTTTGCTGCAAATTAATATACGTATATATTAAACTTGTGTCAAATGTGAAAAGGGGTAATTTGCGATAAGGAGATTAATATAATTTATCTTGTACCTACGTATACTTTTTTTTTGTTGAATAAACATAATGGAGGCAAAAAAACCATTAAATCAGTAGAAAACTCGACGTTTAGTCAGACAATAAAAATTTAAGTCGTTACCTATAAAAATTACGAATATATTACCGGAAAAAGGGAAATTATACAAAATAAATAAAATTTACAAATTAAAAAATTAAAAAAACTACAAAAAAAAATACAAAATAATAAATAAATAAATAATAAATAATAAATACTAAATAATATATAATAAATAAATATTAAATAATATATAATAAATAAATAATAAATAAATATTAAATAATTGTTAAATAAAAAATAAGTAAATAAAATTATGAATAATTTTGCGCTTGGATTTGGCTTGGAAAATTACATGAAATTAGTAGTAAAATCAACATTCAGTCAGACGGTATTTGTTAGATATATTTTATTAAAAAAAAAAAAAATTCAAATTTATATCCTAAAATTTTATTTTATTTAAAAAACTTAACATGAATACTAATTTTTATATAAATAAAAATAATGAATAAATAAATGACTAAAAATAAATAATCCACTAATTTTACTGTTAATTCGTGATATGATAGACAGAGTTATTATATTGAAAATGAAGGTATTATAAATAAGTGTTTACATTTTCAAAAACGTATATAAATCATTATGATGTAAAGTTTAAAGCAATGGAAACTGGTCGCTATTTCACACACACATATATATATATATATATATATATAAATAAGCTGTTCAATTCATGCTTTTGGACACAGTGAATACATATCAAAGTGGATTTGGGAGCGTTTAACGAAAATATAGCTTTGTAAATATACATATGCATATATATATATATCGGGTGTGTAACACTGGATGAATACTTTTGTATCATTTCAATACAAATTCTATTGCTCCTCGACAACTTGGTATTTCAAAACTAAAATGAAATATACCACTCACAAAAACCTGATACTTTGCTGATACATAAACACACAACCTTCTTTTCAATATTCAATTTTTTTTTCTTCTTACAAAAAATAAAGAATATTTATAATTTAAAAAAAAAAATCCATTTTAAAAATTTTTTAATTTAATTTTATAATTATAGTAATATATTTTTATTTATTATTTATTTTATTTTTTTTAAATAATAAGTAAACGAATAAAAATAAATAAAAAAAAAATTCAGTAGTCTACACAAAGAATAGTTAGACAGAAAAATTACAAAAATTACTACATAATGGGCATAAATAATTTGGGGCTAAAAAATAAATTTTTTTTAAAATTAATTTAATATTATTAATAAATTTAATATTTAATTTAATATTTAATATTTAATAAATTTTTTTTTATTGACGCAAAAGAAATTAAATGAGACAGAAAATCTATTTTACCCCCCCCCCATTTTTACTCCCCCTACCTGTAAAAATGTCACTGTTGGTGAAAATAATATAATCATCGAAATTTTTGGCAACATACCAAAAGAGCAACGAATCGTTTGTGGTTTTGGTGGTCGTCCCTTTCACCCTACATAATGAAAAGCTCAGCTCATTTAAGCCATATTTTACAAACCACACACACGAAATATATAATATTAATACAGGTGCTTCCTTAATTTTCATCAGTGAAAAAAAATTGTTTTTTTATTAAAAAAAAAAAAAAAAAAAAAAAATTTTTTTTTCAATTAAAAATAATTTTCCGAGAAAAATATTTCGTTCTATTTAAAGAGATTTTTTTTTTTAAATGAAAGCAAGTTGGTTGGAAAGATATATATATATATATTTTTTTTTTTTTTAGGAAAAAAATATAATTTATGAGAGTAAACAAAATTGAATTTATATGTAAAGCTCTGCGAGAGTATAATTTTAATTCAAACGAAGTAATAAGAGTATATACACTATTTCCGTGGAGAATTTTAACATAAAGAATAATGTAATGGGGTCACTTGAATGAGAAGATAGATAGAGAGAGAGAGAGAGAGAAGGAGAGTTGATCTACTTATTTCTGAAAATTTTCACAAGACAAACTGATGCACGTTTCCTTGACTTTGGTAAACAAATAAATCACGAATTTTCTAACTTTCTAGCTGCTGATTCTTACAGTTTTTTTTTTTGCGAAATAATCTTTTTCAACTTTTTTCTCCTCAAGTAACATTTTCTTTAATGACTATATCAAAACTTCCTTTATATCTCGTGAAATTAGTTTTTTTTTTCTCAAAAATTCAACTTTATATTTTTGTCTCTATTTATTAAATAAATATTTCGAATAATTATTAAATGTAATTTTTTTATTATTTTAAATATATATTAATACTCTGTTTCAAAAATTATATAATCACATTTCTCTATTATCTCTATTATTTCTCTATATCTCTATTTCTCTATTACTGGCAAACCAGTACTGAGCCGATATTGAGCCAGTACTGGCTCAAATAGATTTTCTTTTTGATTAATAATAGTTTACAAAAAATTCTATAGTGAACCTAATGAATCTTTTTGTTTAAATATTTTGTTTATAAAAATTTTGTTCACTTTGATTTTATTTTTGAAAATTAAAAGGTATTTTATTTTGTTTTTTTGTGGGTAAAACTATTTAAACAAAAAGTTTCCTGAGACTAATTCCAAAATATTTTGCAAGTTTTTTTTTATTCTTTTCAGATATGCAATAAATCAAAAAAAATTTTAAACGATCAAACTAAAAATAAATAAAATTTTTTATAAAAAAATTAATAATTTTTAAAATAAAAATTTAAAAAAATTTTCTTGACAACACTTGTTAAAAATTAAAAATCAACTTTTATTTTCTTAAAAAAGTTTTTCAAAAATTTATTTTGATGCAAATAATTAAAGTGAATAATAAAATAATTAAATAGCTAATTGTATAACTGCGCCAACACTTGTCAGTACTGTGCCAGTACTGCGCCATTAGTAAATTTTTGATTGGATATTTTTTGAGTAACATTTTTCCAATGTGACATTATTTTATTTTTTTCATTAATTCTTGTTCTTTTTAAATCTCATTTTTTTTTTTATAAATCTATTTTTTCTGTCGCTTTTCCGGTTTTACTTTCTCCAATTTTCTCACTCATCTAGATAAAAAAGAGAATATCGGGGAAAAAAAAATCTTTTAAACGCGTATTGCATTCGACATCTCTTTTATAAAAGTGCAGCACACTTAGATCGTTCTTTTCTTTCGTCTATAACATGAAATTTCGTTCTTTGAAAGTAAAAAAAAAAAGAAAAAGAAACACGATACGAACAACCGCAATACTGATGTGTCGAATAACGATCGACTATTTGCACTGAATATTTATTTTTTAACTTTTGAATAAAAAAAGAAAAATAATCTTTTTTTTTAGAAATGGACAATTTTTTTTTATTAATAAATTTTTTCATTGATAGAATTTTTTTTAAATTAAATTTTCACATTCGGGAGAAAATAAATTTTTTGGCGGGGTAGAAATTTTTTTTTTTTTTTTTTTTTGAAGACTATACTTAAAAATCTGTTAAGCGATAAATTTCTATTTGGCCATTTTTTAACTAACGGCCGTATTCGAGATCCCGAGGAACCGTTTTATAAAAATTAATATTCATGTGACACAATGAATATGTATGAGAAATCGAACATACGCGAAAAGGCTAATACGTATTCGAAATAAAAGCGGGGGATATCGGTTTAAATTTTTAAATTATGTTTACATCCTCGTTTCATATCATACACCAAAACTCGTTTCATGCTCGTTATTTCAATGTATACATACATATCTACAGGAATCATATATATATATATATATATACTTGATATGGTATGACCCATATTAATATAGCTGCAAGTCCCCCCCCCCCTTCTCCTCCCCCTCCCTTGCAAAAAATGACCTAAATTTTAAGGTTATGTTTGTTTGAAGACTCTGAATAGGGCCGCAAGTCCTCCCCCCTCCCTTACCCTCTCTCCGTATTTCCCATCAAAAATGACATAAATTTTGAGGTTATGTTCATTTCAAGACTTTCAATATAGCCGCAAGTCCCCCGTCTCCCGCCAAAAATGACATAAATTTTGAGGTTATGATCGTTTCAAAACTGAATAGGGTCGAAAGTCCTCCTCCCCACTCCGTATTTCCCGCCAAAAGTGACCTAAATTCTGAGGTTATGTTTGTTTCAAGACTCTGAATAGGGCCGCAAGTCCTCCCCCCTCCCTTACCCTCTCTCCGTATTTCCCATCAAAAATGACATAAATTTTGAGGTTATGTTCATTTCAAGACTTTCAATATAGCCGCAAGTCCCCCGTCTCCCGCCAAAAATGACATAAATTTTGAGGTTATGATCGTTTCAAAACTGAATAGAGTCGAAAGTCCTCCCCCCCTCACCGTATTTCCCGCCAAAAGTGACCTAAATTCTGAGGTTATGTTTGTTTCAAGACTCTGAATAGAGCAGCAAGTCGTTCCCCCTTTCCTCATCTCTCTCCGTATTTCCCGCCAAAAATGACATAAATTATGAGGTTATGTTCAAAGACTTTCAATATAGCCGCAAGTGCCAAAAATTTTTCCTGCCAAAAATGACCTGAATTTAAAGGTTATGTTCGTTTCAAGACTGTGAATATAGTCGCAAGGCCCCCCTCCTTCCTTACGTTGAAGGAGAGATGGATTTTCTTCTGAAATTGAACTAAATTTTGAGGTTAAGTTATTTTGTCGAGAAATGACCAAGAAACAAACATAACCTCAAAATTTAGGCCAATATTTGGCTCAAAAAGACAAAAGGTATCTAAGAGTTTTATTAAAATTATATAATTATATATTTATTATTAGTTATTATTTAGTTAATTATTATTATTATTATTATTATTATTATTATTATTATTATTATTATAATCTCAGAGACAAATAAATTTTTATTTGTATCAAATAAAAAAATTTCTCTGTGTGTATAAATAATATTAAGATAATTATTTTATTTTTAACAATAATAATTTAAAAAAAAATTATTATTAATTAAGAGATTAGAAAAAAATGTAAATTATCCTAATTTTATTTATTTCGAAAAATAAAATTTCCTGTAATGTATTTTGTGTGTATAACGTGAGAAATTTTCGAAAATTAACTCGCCTCATTACATTTCTGCTCAATTGCAATGTGAAATCAGCACCGACACTGATAAAGTGGGTTGGATTTTAGAATGAGTATCACACAGATACCTCTGTGTGAATATTTTGTGTTCACTGTCCGAGAGTGAGATAGAAAGCAATGTACACATTTTCAAACCACCAACCACAGATTTAACACTACCCACATTATATATATATATATGCAAGTACAGTTAAATTCGCGACTCATGATATAAAGAAACATACAAAGAGAACCAGATATTCTCTTTTAATGAATTCATGACAATTTACATATATATTGTATTCAAAAGAATTGCAAATTTAATCGAATAAATAGTTGCATGAACAAACGACAACGACAAATAATAATAATAATAACAATAATTACTATAATAAAAATAATAAAAATAATTACTATAATAAAAATAATAAAATTTGCTTTTTGTTAAAAACCGTTTTTTGTATTAATAATCACAAAATAAAACGGCATTTTTATTTTATAATTATTATTATTACTGTAATAAAAATAATATTTACTTTTTATTAAAACTGTTTTCGTAATAATAATTACAAAATAAAAAAGCATTTTTCTTTTTATAGTTATT
The DNA here is from genome assembly GCF_019393585.1 of Leptopilina boulardi. NCBI lineage: Eukaryota > Metazoa > Arthropoda > Insecta > Hymenoptera > Figitidae > Leptopilina > Leptopilina boulardi. The sequence continues at coordinate 1,417,458 of NW_026137838.1, forward strand.
AACAAAAATAATATAGGTAGTAATTATTTTTATTATTATTATTTCACAATAATATAATAATAAAAAACTTACCAGTCGATGAACGGACAAATGGAGAATCTGAAAAAAATAAAATTAATTAATAATAATAGTGGTAAAATTATTAACAATTATATATAAAAATATAAAAAAAAATTATATTTATTAATAAATATATAAAAAAAAAATTTTTTATTAAACATTCAGCAGTGATAATTAATTAGAAAATAAATTTTATTTTCACTGCTGATATAGATTTTGTCAAATATTAAAAAAAAGGAGTTTGTGAAAAAGTTTCCTTTTGTTAAATATCGAGAAACAAGAGATTCGTTATTATTTTGAACAGACAATATTTTTCATTGGCAACTGTTTTTTTTTTTTTTCATTTTAATCAAGATCCTGTCATTGCTCGTGTATACAATCGTTAAAAAGTGCTGAATTACTCCTTTTTTTTCAAAGTTACGTTAAAAAAAAAAAAAAAAAAAAAAATATTCAAACTCCACCTTCTCATAGAAAGCAAGATTTTCATGTTTGTAGCTCCTCTGTCCATTTTTTTTTACTTATGCCTACTAACCTATTTATTTAGCGTATATAAATTTTTTTATTTAAATCAAATAAAAATTTATTTCAGATAAAAATTTATTTCAGATAAAAATTTATTTAAATCAGATGAAAATTTATTTAAATTAGATAAAATTTTATTTAAATCAGATAAAACTTAATTTGAATCAAATAAATATTTATTAGACTGTGAGACGAATATATCATTTTACTTGGTGTATAATGTGGAAAAAAATGTTTCACTGGAACAGAGAAAGTTTTCGCTATTCTAGAGAAACATATAGCTGTTACAGATAAAGATTTTTTTTCCGTGAAATATATACATAAGAGTGTGTGTGTGTGTGTGTGTGTGTGTGTGTGTGTGTGTGTGTGTGTGAAAAGCGCACCAGAGGCGTTGGGATACTTTCGAAAGATCAAATCAATGTCCCAGTGGACCATAATGTGAGATAGAATGCGAAGGCAATGGGGGAAAGGGGGAGGAAGGGGTGCGAGGTTCGAAAATGGAGTGACAGAGAATTGAGAAAAGAGGGGGGTGAGGTATTGAAGAAAAATGCGAGAAAGGGTGGTGACGCGAAGCGAACCGCGAAATGAAAATTTTATCGACGCATCGAACCAACGACCAGGTAAAAAATCAACCCTTCCCCCTCTTTCTCTCTTTTTACCTACTTCCGTCACTTTTTTTTTTGACAATATTTTACTTTAAGTTTATTTTTTTCTCTTTGTCTATCATCGATACTTAGATTTAATAATAAATATAAAAAAAATTATTCTATTTTTTTCTAAGGATAAAAATTTTCATTGTTATTAGGCAACTTTTTTTTTCTAAAATTATTTATTATTTAAACATGTTTTGTGTTATTGAAATTCAAAAAATATATTTTAGAAAAAAAAAATCTTAAATGCACCCAAAAAAAAGTAATCTTATATTCAGAGGAAAATTCCTCTTCTAATATCCTCTAAATATTTCCTCTTAAAACAAGATTATTCAATTGAAATGTAGAATATTTTTATTCTTCATTTTAATGGAAGAATGACAAAAGGATTCCTTTTGTATTTTCCTCTTTAATTAAGATTTTCTGTTTTAAATTTAGAAGATTTAAAAAAAGGAAACGGAAAAAAATAATGTAATCGTTTGATCCCTTTCCCTGGATATGATAGTTGTGAAGTTGTTTTTTAACCTTTCAGTTTTAATATTTCTGGTAAAATGTCAACAAAAAGAACAAAAAAATGGATTTGCTTTATTAAAAATACAGAAAATATAGTTAAATTCAAATTATTATTATTATTAATATTTTTAACGCTATTTTTAGATTTAAAAAAATTTGGATATTTCTTGTGAAATTTTACTACTCAGGTAAATAGAAATACTATAACCCTATTTTTGAATCTTTCGAATTTTTTAAATCTTTTTATTTATTTTTTTAAAAAAGTTTTAAAACGTTAAATAATTTCATATATGAAATTTTTTTCTGTCCTATAAAAAATGTTAACTTTTAAACATATCATCATGTTTTAAAATTATTTTTGCGCTGAAAATCTCTTTGATCATTACAAATGATTAATGAAAACTTATTTTTTGTATTTTAATTATCAATATAAAATGTTGATAATTAACCAAAAACATGACATTGTTAATGTTATATTAAAAATCAATTTTTATTATTATATTGAAGTGAACTATTATAATTTTAATTTAAAAATGTATTTTCTGCAAAGATTTTATTATTTGATTGAAATTATAAATATTTTATTGATGGCTTTGACATTAAAAACAATTTTACGAGGTTTGGATGTCAACATTTAATTTAAGAGGAAAATCCTCTTAAATGAAGAATAATAATTTTGATACCAAAATTAAGAGGAAAATATGCATTTATTTTAGAGGAATCCTCTAGATTGAAAATTACTTTTTTTAGGGTGTGTAATTTAAAAATTGTGAAAAAAGTTGAAATTTCAATTTAAACTAAAAAAAAAAAGTTTCTGAAAAGATTTTAGTGGACTATTATAGATTATTTTGCGTACTACAAACTTTTCTATTCTATATATGTCATTATCAAAAAAAAAAAAATTTTTTTCTTTTTTCTTTTGAGACAAGCGCCATCAATTATGTACGGAATTTCGAGAATTTCATGGATCTTCTTCGAGATGAGAGTGGAACTTGAAAACTTTCAACTTGAGGATGCGCTTAAATGCTATTCAAAAGTTATGTTCAAGTTAAGAGGAATGTTGTCTTCACAAAAGTTGGAAATAAATTCGTAGATAATAAACAAAAAGGTGTCATTTATATTTATCAATGGTGGAACGTAATTTTCTTTTTGTCGTGAAAAAAAAAGAAATTTAATTTTGCTTCGCATTACCGAAATTGTAAAATATATAAAAAATAAAATAAAAAATCTTGTAAATAAATAAAAATTAATAATAATGTTTAACGATATTAATTAAAAATAAATATTTGCCCACATTTATCTTTGTACAGGAGAGTACAAAAGAAGTGTTTATAGTCGAATTTTCATTCGTTTTCTTTAGTAATGGTTTATTTTAATAATGAATGCAATGTGGTTACAAAAGTGTTAAGAGAGAGAGAAAGAGAGCTTTTACTCGTGAGTTAAAGTGGTAACGATAAAACGCAAGTTGATTTGTAACAGGTGGTTGAAGCAACTTTTATCAAGGACCAACGAGCTTGATTTTTTTTTTTTGTTAATTTCACTCCATTATTCTCTTTCTTTTAAATATTTTAGTTTTTCACTTCAATTGTTACGATCAGAAATATTAGTAAAAATATCAAAGCTGTATAAGACAGTATTAATTTTTATATTCTTAAATTATTTTAAAAAATTTATTTTTATTTATTAATTTTTTATTTTTATTTTTATTTCAATTTCTATTTTATTTTCTATTTTATTTATTTTTTATTGAATTTTTTACAAAAGGCAGAATTACAACAAAATTATAAAAACAAATAAAAATTAATATAGGAAAATTATTATTAATAATAATAAAGAAATAGTAATTTGAAAAAAAATTTTGTAGATAAATTTTCCATTTTATTAGTGGGAAAAAGAGAAAAAATTTAAAATCATGTATAATGGCAAAGAGTTTTTGGAGTATCTACAGTTTACAACCGCAGTATTGCGAAGCGTTGAGTTATACTACTGAAAACGTATGGTCATTTTGCTGAAAGCGCTTCCAACTTGCTTCTACAAGCAAGTTATACAAATAGAAACTATCGCTCGACGAAAAATAAATATTGGTATGCTCAAAGGTGTTCGTGTTTGCATAAGGCAAAGGATGCAAAACCTAACTAAATTTTTTCGAAAAAAATATATATATCAGTTCTATTTTTCAAATATTTGTCTTTGCAAAACAAAAAAAAAAAAAAATTTCTTTAAAAAAAATGAATTATTCAAAATTTTATTATTACTCAAAAAAAAAAAAAGATTTACTTGGAATTTTGTTTCAGTTAAATCCAAGAAAATAAACAAATTATTCAATTCAAATAATTACTTAACTATATTATCAAATAATTTTTATTTCGGTCAATTAAATATTTATTGAATTAAATAAAAATTAAATTAGTAATAGTAGAAAAAATAATTATAATTTATTAATTTTCAATTTAAAAAAAATAAAATAAAATGTTAAATAAATCGAAAGAAAATATTGTTTTAGAAAATTTCAAAAACAATACTGTTTATTATATCGTTGAAAGGTTCTATGTTATAGTTAGTCGAAGTAGCTGATTGCTATCATAAGCGTATCTAGTTTTAATGAGACTCTGATGGTTCAATTAAAAGGATCATCAAACAGAAATTGCTACCGTGAATGAAAATTATCGAGCAGTGTATTTGAAAATAAATTTTATTACGTTTACATCACTATAGCAAATTGTCTATACAAATTTCATTTCATTTTCATAAACAAATTTCAAATACAAAACCAAAATATGTTTAATAATATTAATAATTATTATTGATATATTATAATTAATTTTATTAATATTGCTTTGTAGTCCTTTCGTTTATAAAAATTTTTTAAAGTGTCCGAAACAAAATTTCTCTATATAGAAACATGTTATATAAGATCCTGATCAATTGTCCAGATGTATGTATGTGTGTGTGTGTGTCTGACTAAATATTTACTTGTATTACTAACAAAATTGCAAACCCGTTCAACTTAATTTTTACTTGTACTACTGCCTAGTAATACTACTGAGAAAATTGTTCTACTGCTGAGTAAAACTACTGAGAAAATTGTACTACTGCTGAGTAATACTACTGAGAAAATTGTACTACTGCTGAGTAATACTACTGAGAAAATTATTCTACTGCTGAGTAATACTACTGAGAAAATTGTACTACTGCTACGTAATACTACTGAAAAAATTGTACTACTGCTGAGTAATACTACTGAGAAAATTATTCTACTGCTGAGTAATACTACTGAGAAAATTGTACTACTGCTGAGTAATACTACTGAGAAAATTGTACTACTGCTACGTAATACTACTGAAAAAATTGTACTACTGCTGAGTAATACTACTGAAAAAATTATTCTACTGCTGAGTAATACTACTGAGAAAATTGTACTACTGCTGAGTAATACTACTGAGAAAATTATTCTACTGCTGAGTAATACTACTGAGAAAATTGTACTACTGCTACGTAATACTACTGAAAAAATTGTACTACTGCTGAGTAATACTACTGAGAAAATTATTCTACTGCTGAGTAATACTACTGAGAAAATTGTACTACTGCTGAGTAATACTACTGAGAAAATTGTACTACTGCTACGTAATACTACTGAAAAAATTGTACTACTGCTGAGTAATACTACTGAAAAAATTATTCTACTGCTGAGTAATACTACTGAGAAAATTGTACTACTGCTGCGTAATACTACTGAGAAAATTGTACTACTGCTGAGTAATACTACTGAGAAAATTATTCTACTGCTGAGTAATACTACTGAGAAAATTGTACTACTGCTGAGTAATACTACTTAAAAGCATGACTCAAGGTCAAGTCAAGGTCGTTCAAGGTCATTTGAAGGTCAAGTCAAGGTCATTCAAGGTCATTTGAAGGTCAAGTCAAGGTCATTCAAGGTCATTCAAGGTCGTTTGAAGGTCAAATCAAGAATGTCTGACTAAATATTTACTTGTATTACTAACAAAATTGCAAACCCGTTCAACTTAATTTTTACTTGTACTACTGCCTAGTAATACTACTGAGAAAATTGTTCTACTGCTGAGTAAAACTACTGAGAAAATTGTACTACTGCTGAGTAATACTACTGAGAAAATTATTCTACTGCTGAGTAGTACTACTGAAAAAATTATTCTACTGCTGAGTAATACTACTGAAAAAATTGTACTACTGCTGAGTAATACTACTGAGAAAATTATTCTACTGCTGAGTAATACTACTGAGAAAATTGTACTACTGCTGAGTAATACTACTGAGAAAAATATTCTACTGCTGAGTAATACTACTGAGAAAATTGTACTACTGCTGAGTAATACTACTTAAAAGCATGACTCAAGGTCAAGTCAAGGTCGTTCAAGGTCATTTGAAGGTCAAGTCAAGGTCATTTAAGGTCATTTGAAGGTCAAGTCAAGGTCATTCAAGGTCATTCAAGGTCGTTTGAAGGTCAAATCAAGAATGTCTGACTAAATATTTACTTGTATTACTAACAAAATTGCAAACCCGTTCAACTTAATTTTTACTTGTACTACTGCCTAGTAATACTACTGAGAAAATTGTTCTACTGCTGAGTAAAACTACTGAGAAAATTGTACTACTGCTGAGTAATACTACTGAGAAAATTATTCTACTGCTGAGTAATACTACTGAGAAAATTATTCTACTGCTGAGTAATACAACTGAGAAAATTGTACTACTGCTGAGTAATACTACTAAGAAAATTGTACTACTACTGAGTAATACTACTGAGAAAATTATTCTACTGCTGAGTAATACTACTGAGAAAATTGTACTACTGCTGAGTAATACTACTTAAAAGCATGACTCAAGGTCAAGTCAAGGTCGTTCAAGGTCATTTGAAGGTCAAGTCAAGGTCATTCAAGGTCATTTGAAGGTCAAGTCAAGGTCATTCAAGGTCATTCAAGGTCGTTTGAAGGTCAAATCAAGAATGTCTGACTAAATATTTACTTGTATTACTAACAAAATTGCAAACCTGTTCAACTTAATTTTTACTTGTACTACTACTTGCACTGTAGATAGAATGTTTTCCTGGAAAAAGAAAAAATCCCTTACATAGTCAAATAAAATACACATTTTAGCTGAAAAATTGTTTATTTATTTAAATTCAAGTTTAAATATAAAATAATTATGTTCCTTGCTTTATAACGAATCGATATAATTGTAAATAATTATAAATTATATATTATTTTTCATTAATATTTAGAAATTTCGGTTAAAATATGAATTTTTGATTTTTTAACTTCCATTAATTCTTTAAATTTAACTCAAATGTATAGGGACTGAAATGTTTATATTATAATATTTTTGTATGTTTATTTCAATGTTAATGCTTTCTCCACGAGGAAGCAAATTTTTTTGCTGATCGTAAAGAGGAAGCAAAATGTTTATGTAATGAACATCTTAATTTACAACTTGTTTTTAATTAATATTTTCCTGCCGGAAGCGAGGTAGCTATTAATATTATATGTTTATTATTAATAATTTAATTAATATTAATAATATATCAGTAAAATGGGACTGAGGAGAAATTTTTTTCTCTTCTATTTTTTTGAAGATTAATTTCAAGTTTGACCTTTTGTGAGAAAATTCGACATTTCCGCTCGATTTCGGGAATTGATATTTCAACCGTGGAAAATCGTTTTTTTTTCTCTCTCTCTCTCTCTCTCTCTCTCTCCTTCGACTGGTTCTGATTTCGATATTGAGAGTTTCAGGAGCTAATAAAGTTCCTGCTTTTGGTCGACACGGAAGTTGAAACGCGACGATAAAGCAGTTATCGGAGAATACTATCAAGAACTATTCGCACATTTTTTTTTTCTAAATATATATAAATCAAAATTTTCTATGTGATAATAGAAATTTAAAAAAAAAAAAATTGAAATGCAACGCATTATCAATCATTATTATTAAACAATCGATCAATGTCACTTTTCAAGTTTATATATGATCAAGAGTGCAATTTCTTTCAATTCAAAAATTTTCTTTCTCATGGTCGGGTTATATTTACCTTGAATTCAGCTTTACAAATGAAATGAAAAATCTTTTCATTGTCAATAAATAAAGAAATTGTGATTTATGAAAAATATTTTCTATTCGTTTTCTTGAAAAGAGTATTTTTAAATTTAGTTTTATATTTTTTTTTTATCCGCGAAGAAAAATGATTTCACTCTTTATATAAGTAAGAGTAAATAATTCTTATTGTGGGAATTTTTTTGTTGTATTTTTACCTTTCGTTGAAAAACAAAAAACACCGAAAGAAAATTATTGTAAAATAAAAATATTACTAAATTATTTTTTTTACATTTCTACCCTTTTTGTTAATTAACAAAAAAAATTGGGGGAAAAAAAATTCTTTTGTTAAAAATAAGAAGCAAAGTAAAATAAAAATATTATTTTTTTCTGTTTTTTTTTTAAATAAAACTAAAACAAAATTAAAAAAAAAATTATTTTTTTAAAAATAAGAAGCAAAGTAAAATAAATCATTCGCGTTAAAAAGTGTTGACGAAAAATGTTCACTCTATATAAAAAATGTATCATTTTGATTCTAAAAGTTCTTTTTTAACCCAGTCGTATTTTTTACTCGCTGGTGGTAAACCATTTTCATCTGTATAAGAATAAATTGTCTTTTGTGGGGGAAAAAAATGTTTGTTTTTTTTTTGCGTGCCACCTAAACATCTTTTACGAGCGTTAAAGATCAGCCCTCTAACTTTCGGTTGAATTTTTTTCCTCTTTTTTTTCTTTTTTTAGAGAAAAGATGGCAAGTCGTTTTTCTTCACTTAACTCTCGCGCACAAGGTCGACACATCCATTTTCTCGCGGGTTGAATTTGGAAAAGAGGACCTAAAAAAAAAAAAAAAAAATTTCTCGCAAAGAGAGAGAAAGATCTTCTTCTCAGGGGATATTTTTGGTTTCACGTTTGGCACAGGTGGCCCTCGACATAAATTCCAAGTGTTGCGCACGCTAACACAAAAGAGAGAGAGAGAGAGAGAGAGAGAGAGGGGGGTATGTCGAGGGAACACGGCTCTTAAAGAGAGAAGAGGTAACTTTGAGGTAACTCTCTCTCTCTATTTCCCTCTCTATTTCCCTCTCTTCAGGTTTCCGAGCTTATTTAAGCTCAGTTTAAGCGCCCGAGAACCAAAATTCAGCTCACGTTACACCTGCTCGTAATTATCCTAATATTTGCTAAATTGTTCAAGTTTCTTATTAATCCCTCCTTTTCAAAAGGTTCTCTCTTCTTTTAATTTTCATTATTACATTTAAATTAATTTTGATTTTAATTGTGATTTAATTTAAAAATTCAGATTTTTATTTAACATATATTTATTTATTCATTCATTTTAATTGTTTATTTGTAAATTTATTTTTTATTTCTTTATTTTAATTCTTTATTTGTTAGTTTATTTTTATTTTTTTATTTATTTATTTTAATTGTTTATTTTTTATTTGTTTATTTAAGGACTTTTTAGTCTGTTTAATCAAATAAATAAAATAAAAAATTTATACAAGTAGAGATAAAACAATGTCGATAATTTTGAAACTGAATATAGTTTGAGATGATTAGACATGTTTGATATGTACCCGCGTGTACGAGTGTACAAAGCCGTCGTCGATTAAAGTTTACGCCCGGTTCAACTTTTTGCTGTCGATGCTTGTGAGAGAGAGAGAGAGAGAGGGGGGGTTAATCGCAAACTGATAGCTTCACAGTGACACCACCTGCGGCAATTTTGGCTCATGCACAAGAGCTTTGGCTATGCCAACAATCGATCAGCTGACAAATATATATAGTTATGGAATTGTAGATATTGAATGAATTTCAAAAATCCAATTGATATTTCGACATATGAAATTTGGAGTATGGAATTTTTTAAATCCCACATATAGAGGCTTTTAAAATTATTAATAAATTATTAATTTATCTATTATTAATTTTATTAATTATTAATTATTTATAATAATTTATAATTATTTATTATTAATTAATAAAACTAAATTAATACCAAAATTTGTCTAACTAAATTAATTAATTAATAAATCAATGTTTTAGGCTAATTAAAATATTTCTACTTTTTAAATAAATAAATATAAAAATACATTCGATTAGGAAAATATAATTTTTCGGAAATTTCATTTAAATTTTCTTTCCCTTTTTTTTGGTGGATTTAAAAAAAAAAATTGCGATATAAATATATTCTAAGCCCCCGTCTATGTGTGTGGCCCTTAAATTGAGTTACAACTAAAATTTAAACGTTTATTATCCTTCGTCGTCGTTTTTGTCAGTAATAGTTGGAAATAATGGATTAAAGGCAATAGCCAACGTTTATTGAGATTTAACGCTGCTATAAAAGGATAAATTGTATTTGACGATAAGCCCCCACCAGGTTTACTGAATCCTAAACTTTGTCTAATGTTATTATTCAAATAACACTTAATTTTATATATATATATATATATATATATATATATATATATATATATATATATATATGTATATATATATATATATATATATATATATATATATATATATACGAAAATACGACACTTCATTTTCTCGAAACGTTAAAATTTTATTTTGTATAATGAAAAAAAAAAAAATTACATTTAATCATTAAATTATTTAAATATTTATTATTTTCACGAATATTATAAAACGAATATTGTAATTGTTAAAATTTATAATTACAAAATGAAATTGTTAAAAATAATTAAATTAAACGACAAATGTGTAAAAACATTCATTAAAAGAGTATAACGTTTCAAAATATATGAAACAATTTAATATATTTTTTAAATAAAATTTAATTATTTCAATTAAATTAATAAAAAAAATTATATTTTTAAATATTAGTTATTATGAAATTAATAAAAAAAATTATATTTTTAAATATTAGTTATTATGAAATTAATAAAAAAAATTATATTTTTAAATATTAATTATTATGAAATTAATAAAAAAAAAATTAAGGAAATAATTTCGAGTCCCATTTTTTTTTGGGGGGGAAATTCAATTCACACGAAAATACACCAATTGGTTTAAAACAAAAGAAGTGTTCCCTATCGATAATTTCTCAATTTCCAATTTCCGGAACTAACGATCCGTCAACTGTTTTGTGGAAAATGTCGTTTGGCTCGCGTTGCAAACACGTTAATCGAAGATTCTATCACATAACGCGGTTGATTACTATATATATATATAGATATAGAAAATCCATTGCTGGGAAATTTTCGACAAAACTAAAACTTATTCCATTGCAATAGAAAATGACAAGAAGATAAAAAAAAAAGACGGAATAGAATAACATAAATCAAGTTTCATTTTTTGTTTTTTTTTCTTATTTCTAAAACTCGACATAAAAAAAGCTTTCCATATAGTAGTTAAAATAAAAAACAAAAAAAAAACTGTTGGATGCTTTCATCTGTTTTTTGAAAAAAAAAAAAAAAAAAAAAAAAAATTGGTAAATTCTAAAAGCTGCTATGACGCTGTTAAAAGACATTATGGAAAAAAGTTCTTGATTCCTCAAGTTTTATGAGAGAAAAAAAAAGAGAGAGAAAAAAGTGATGAAGTTATAAAACTGTCATCACAAGTCAAAATTAAGATATTAGGTGAAGTTAAAAAAAAATAATAATAATAATAATAAAAAATACAAAATACGATTTCCACGCTTGCCCTTGCGCAAAAAAAATACAAAAAATAGAAAAAATACAAAATTCGAAACCGAATATTACTCAAGTAGTTTATTGAACTTTATTTTGTTTCTTTTCTTTCTTTTTTTTTTTTTTTTTTTTGAAGTGAATTTCGACACTTGTTAATATTATGAATTATGTAACGTCAAAAGATTAACAAGGATTATCATCATGTTCCTGTCATTTGGATAATAATTAACGGTAACACACAGACACATTAAATGCATTAGCTGGCAACCTTAATAGTCAGCCACGTCAATTTTGACTATGCGCTAATAAGGATGTCATATTAATATAATATTGACATCAGCAGGTAGAACACACGCTAAGGGTAATTACCTTTAGAATTTAACATAATTATTATTAATTATATATATATATATATATATATATATATATATATATATATTCTGCGATATATATGGGTCATTCTTTGTTAAAAAGACATCCTCTCTGCCCAGAATAGATTTAATTGAAAAAAGCTCTATAAGGACTTAAATTAAGGAAACTTTTGTCTATTTTTGATGCGGTATGGCACTTTTTAACTATTAAACATGGGAAACCATAAATGTTAAAAAATACCTTCAATATTATGGAAAAAACTAATATTTTTTTTTACTGCAAGATTAAAACTGATTATTCGAATCGATTACCGGCTCAGAAATCTACATTATCAACTGATGGTAAAATCAGGAAAATGATATAAAAAAAATTACCGACATAGAAATCTATATTACAGACTGATGGTAAAACAGTTGGTAATTTTTTATATTATTATTTTTCTGCTTTTACCATCAGTCGATAATGTTATTAATGTCTTTGTTATCAAGTACCTTAGAAACTGTGTGGGATGTGATTTTTATTTAAACAAATGTTTGAACCTTGTATTAAAGAAATATTATTTTTTTCGATAATATTGAAGTTTTTTTTAACATTTGTGGTCCCCCATGTTTAAATATTTAAAAATTGCTATACGGCATTAAAAATAGCCAAAATTTACTATAAATTAAGCCCATATAGAGGTTTTTTAAATTAAATCTATTCTGTCCAGAGGGGGTGTTTTTTGATAAAAGAATGCCTCATATATATAATTATTCATATATGTATGATTATTATATAATTAAAATTACATTATATTTTCAAATTAAATTACTATTTAAAATAAAAATTAGCAAGTCTGGCTAAATATTGACCTATACTATACTGATAGTTTAAAAAATTTTAATAGTCTCTCTGATTATTTACTTTTACAACTGAAAACTTGGAATTTTTTTTATTTTGAAAAATAAAAGAAAACAACTATTGGAAAAACAATACTTTGGGAAAAAGAATTTTTGAAAAAAAATGTCGTTTGGGAAAATAATACTTTGGGCCCTTAGGCATTGGAACTTTTGTACCCCAATTATATTGACTTGTACTACTGACAAAATTATTAAAAAACATTAGAAAGCCTGACTGATTATTGACTGTTACTACTGATTTTCTAATTTTGTTATTATGTCTGACAAAAACCGACTTATACTACTGAAAATATAAAAAAAAATATTGCAAATCTATATAAATATATTTTACTACTAAAAGAATTATACAGAACACAGAAAATTAAAAGGCATTAAAATAAGCTGCAACGCTTTTTATTTTAATCCAATTTTGCTTATTTTAATCCATTTTGGTATTAAAATAAGCAACATTGGATTAAAATAATAAGCGTTGCAGCTTATTTTAATACCTTATAATTTTCTGTGAAAATTGAAAAGTTTGACTAAATATTTATTTTAACTACTGATTTTCTTAATTTTAAGATATCGTTAATACGATTTAATGTTTAATTAATAGAATAAATTATCAAATATTTATGTATATATTATATTATTCAAAAAAACCAAAATATTAAATTTAACAGAAACTCTTAAAAAATGCAATTGAAAAAAATTTTTATATTCTCTATTCTCTCTCTCTCTCTTTTATTTATATTCTCTTTATCTTTTTTTTCCGGGCAGAAAATATTCACACATAACCAAGGCATTGAAAGTCATACAGACAAATGTATAATAATACCAAGAGGAGTATTTCAAAAACGAAAGCTTTCATGGGTTGTTTTCCATGTTACAAGATCTGAACTAGAAATGCATTAAGATGCCAGTAGTCATACCCAAGGGAACAGTTTGCATAAGCCCTGACGACGAGAGAGAGAGAGAGAGAGAGGGATTGAGGGTGAAAAAGGGGTTCATGGAAGGGAAAAGGGGGAGGGATTTTCAATAACGTAGTTCGTGGAGAAGCGACGATCCGCGGTTCGAGCACGATATGCAAATCTCGCAATTTCATCGGACGTAGAAGATAAAACGACTCGCTCAAACATTCTCGCATGTGTTCGTGATATCGGGAGAGAGCCAGAGAGAGAGAGAGAGAGAGAGAGAGAGAGAGAGAGAGAGAGAGAAAGATAGAGAGTTGAACACTCGTCATGTACTGACGAACGTCCAGTTTGAATCGTGGATATAAATTTAAATTCAAAAAATACCGCTTACCAAATGCCTGATGCTTAAAAGATGTTTTTTTTTTTAATGAAACAAAACTCTGATAAAAAGTTTATATATTTATTTTTTTGATTTTAGATTATTTATTATATTTTTTTCTTGGTACGAAATTCGGAAAAAATTCTTTTCTTTTATCTCACACAATAATAGTATCACGGAGAAAAATAGAAAAACAAATAAATTAACTTTTACTATTTTAAAAAATAAAACCTGAACTTTCCGGAGTTTTTGCGCATTTTTGGTAATTTTTACTCCAAAAATAGTAAAATATACTATTTTTGGAATAATTTTTACTATTTTCGTAGTAAAAATTCCCAAAAATGAGCAGAAACTCCGAACAGTTAAGATTTTGCTTTTAAAGTATAGTAAAAGTTATTTTATTCATTTTTCCATTTTTCTCCAATAAATAAAAAAATAGAAAAAAATATTTCTTTTTTTCGTGAAAAGTTAATTCAATCGTATAACACAGAAAAAAAAATCTAATTAGAGCGAAATTAAAATTTTTGCAAATTATGAAAAGTAACTAGTCACGGAATACTGTAACAGGTGAAAAAAAAATTTTTTTCTTCACTTATTCACCTGATTAGAGAATACTATCGCTAACTTAATAATGAGAATAAAAAAGAAAAGAACGGAATGTATAATTAGAATTAACGCCTTTAATAAAAAGACTCTCTGATCAAAAAGAAAATCGTTTTTTTTTTGTTCTCTGCCTTTGACAAATATTTGGAAGAAAAGTTCGATTTAAGAGAGGAGGACAAAAATTCATCATCTTGATTGGTAAATGGCATTATTCTGAACCGGAAGTCTTCTTTTGCGCAATCCCTTGCGTCCTCGTTAGTCCAGGACTCTTTTCTTTTTTTTTCTCTTTCTCTCTCTCTCTCTTTCTCTCCCTTTATCTCATGCTCCCTCGTTTGTCCGCGCGTTCTCGGATGGTTGGAGAAGAAAAGGGAAAAGAGAAGTCCAATTCCCAATTCTGTGTTTGTTACTTCGTTAGTCTGTTCCCCTTTAGACAACCTCTGTTAAAAGAATTCTATCTTTCTATATACATATATATATATATATATATATATGTTGTTCCTACTTTCCCAAGAAAATGTATGTGTGTGTGTGTGTTGGACAGAGAAAGACAAATAAGATGTTGGCAACATCCCTTAGGAAATTAGTGAAACTGTTGTCATTCTTACAAAAGTTTAACATATTTAACTCATTATTTTAATTTTCATTTAGCATATTTCTTTTCTTTTTTTTAATTTTAATTTTTTTACAATTGCAGTAGAATTTTAAAATGTCTCTAATTCTATAGTTTAAAATGTCTGAGTGAACACTTCCTTTTACTACTGATTTTCTAATGTTGCCATTGTGGGTGACTTAAACCTGACTTGCACTACTGAAAATATTACAAAAAAAAAAGTCGAACTAAATATTAACTTGTACTACTGCTATAACTTATTTATACTACTGAGAAAATTTCAAACATTTAGAATGTCTGGCTAAATATTTATTTGAACCACTGAAAAAATTTACAAGGGTTTTAAAAGTATGACTCAAGTCAAGGTCATTCAAGGTCATTTGAAGGTCAAGTCAAGGTCGTTCAAGGTCGTTTGAAGGTCAAATCAAGAATCTCTCACTAAATATTTACTTGTATTACTAACAAAATTGCAAACCCGTTCAACTTAATTTTTACTTGTACTACTGCCTAGTAATACTACTGAGAAAATTGTTCTACTGCTGAGTAATACTACTGAGAAAATTGTACTACTGCTGAGTAATACTACTGAGAAAATTGTACTACTGCTGAGTAATACTACTGAAAAAAGCATGACTCAAGGTCAAGTCAAGGTCGTTCAAGGTCATTTGAAGGTCAAGTCAAGGTCATTCAAGGTCATTTGAAGGTCAAGTCAAGGTCATTCAAGGTCATTCAAGGTCGTTTGAAGGTCAAATCAAGAATGTCTGACTAAATATTTACTTGTATTACTAACAAAATTGCAAACCCGTTCAACTTAATTTTTACTTGTTCTACTGCTGAGTAATACTACTGAGAAAATTGTACTACTGCTGAGTAATACTACTGAGAAAATTATTCTACTGCTGAGTAATACTACTGAGAAAATTGTACTACTGCTGCGTAATACTACTGAGAAAATTGTACTACTGCTGAGAAATACTACTGAAAAAATTGTACTACTGCTGAGTAATACTACTGAGAAAATTATTCTACTGCTGAGTAATACTACTGAGAAAATTATTCTACTGCTGAGTAATACTACTGAGAAAATTGTACTACTGCTGAGAAATACTACTGAGAAAATTATTCTACTGCTGAGTAATACTACTGAGAAAATTGTACTACTGCTGCGTAATACTACTGAGAAAATTGTACTACTGCTGAGAAATACTACTGAAAAAATTGTACTACTGCTGAGTAATACTACTGAGAAAATTATTCTACTGCTGAGTAATACTACTGAGAAAATTATTCTACTGCTGAGTAATACTACTGAGAAAATTGTACTACTGCTGAGTAATACTACTGAGAAAATTATTCTACTGCTGAGTAATACTACTGAGAAAATTGTACTACTGCTGCGTAATACTACTGAGAAAATTGTACTACTGCTGAGAAATACTACTGAAAAAATTGTACTACTGCTGAGTAATACTACTGAGAAAATTATTCTACTGCTGAGTAATACTACTGAGAAAATTATTCTACTGCTGAGTAATACTACTGAGAAAATTGTACTACTGCTGAGAAATACTACTGGAAAAATTGTACTACTGCTGAGTAATACTACTGAGAAAATTATTCTACTGCTGAGTAATACTACTTAAAAGCATGACTCAAGGTCAAGTCAAGGTCGTTCAAGGTCATTTGAAGGTCAAGTCAAGGTCATTCAAGGTCATTTGAAGGTCAAGTCAAGGTCATTCAAGGTCATTCAAGGTCGTTTGAAGGTCAAATCAAGAATGTCTGACTAAATATTTACTTGTATTACTAACAAAATTGCAAACCCGTCCAATTAAATTTTTACTTGTACTACTGCCTAGTAATTCTACTGAGAAAATTGTTCTACTGCTGAGTAATACTACTGAGAAAATTGTTCTACTGATGAGTAATACTACTGAGAAAATTGTACTACTGCTGAGTAATACTACTGATAAAATTGTACTACTGCTGAGAAATACTACTGGAAAAATTGTACTACTGCTGAGTAATACTACTGAAAAAAGCATGACTCAAGGTCAAGTCAAGGTCGTTCAAGGTCATTTGAAGGTCAAGTCAAGGTCATTCAAGGTCATTTGAAGGTCAAGTCAAGGTCATTCAAGGTCGTTTGAAGGTCAAATCAAGAATGTCTGACTAAATATTTACTTGTATTACTAACAAAATTGCAAACCCGTTCAACTTAATTTTTACTTGTTCTACTGCTGAGTAATACTACTGAGAAAATTGTACTACTGCTGAGTAATACTACTGAGAAAATTATTCTACTGCTGAGTAATACTACTGAGAAAATTGTTCTACTGCTGAGTAATACTACTGAGAAAATTGTACTACTGCTGAGTAATACTACTGAGAAAATTATTCTACTGCTGAGTAATACTACTGATAAAATTGTACTACTGCTGAGTAATACTACTGAAAAAAGCATGAGTCAAGGTCAAGTCAAGGTCGTTCAAGGTCATTTGAAGGTCAAGTCAAGGTCATTCAAGGTCGTTTGAAGGTCAAATCAAGAATGTCTGACTAAATATTTACTTGCATTACTAACAAAATTGCAAACCCGTCCAACTAAATTTTTACTTGTACTACTGTCTAGTAATACTACTGAGAAAATTGTTCTACTGCTGAGTAATACTACTGAGAAAATTGTACTACTGCTGAGTAATACTACTGAGAAAATTATTCTACTGCTGAGTAATACTACTGATAAAATTGTACTACTGCTGAGTAATACTACTGAAAAAAGCATGAGTCAAGGTCAAGTCAAGGTCGTTCAAGGTCATTTGAAGGTCAAGTCAAGGTCATTCAAGGTCGTTTGAAGGTCAAATCAAGAATGTCTGACTAAATATTTACTTGCATTACTAACAAAATTGCAAACCCGTCCAACTAAATTTTTACTTGTACTACTGTCTAGTAATACTACTGAGAAAATTGTTCTACTGCTGAGTAATACTACTGAGAAAATTGTACTACTGCTGAGTAATACTACTGAGAAAATTATTCTACTGCTGAGTAATACTACTGATAAAATTGTACTACTGCTGAGTAATACTACTGAAAAAAGCATGAGTCAAGGTCAAGTCAAGGTCGTTCAAGGTCATTTGAAGGTCAAGTCAAGGTCATTCAAGGTCGTTTGAAGGTCAAATCAAGAATGTCTGACTAAATATTTACTTGCATTACTAACAAAATTGCAAACCCGTCCAACTAAATTTTTACTTGTACTACTGTCTAGTAATACTACTGAGAAAATTGTTCTACTGCTGAGTAATACTACTGAGAAAATTGTACTACTGCTGAGTAATACTACTGAGAAAATTATTCTACTGCTGAGTAATACTACTGATAAAATTGTACTACTGCTGAGTAATACTACTGAAAAAAGCATGAGTCAAGGTCAAGTCAAGGTCGTTCAAGGTCATTTGAAGGTCAAGTCAAGGTCGTTCAAGGTCATTTGAAGGTCAAGTCAAGGTCATTCAAGGTCATTCAAGGTCATTCAAGGTCGTTTGAAGGTCAAATCAAGAATGTCTGACTAAATATTTACTTGTATTACTAACAAAATTGCAAACCCGTCCAACTAAATTTTTACTTGTACTACTGTCTAGTAATACTACTGAGAAAATTGTTCTACTGCTGAGTAATACTACTGAGAAAATTATTCTACTGCTGAGTAATACTACTGAGAAAATTGTTCTACTGCTGAGTAATACTACTGAGAAAATTGTACTACTGCTGAGTAATACTACTGAGAAAATTATTCTACTGCTGAGTAATACTACTGATAAAATTGTACTACTGCTGAGTAATACTACTGAAAAAAGCATGAGTCAAGGTCAAGTCAAGGTCGTTCAAGGTCATTTGAAGGTCAAGTCAAGGTCGTTCAAGGTCATTTGATGGTCAAGTCAAGGTCATTCAAGGTCATTCAAGGTCGTTTGAAGGTCAAATCAAGAATGTCTGACTAAATATTTACTTGTATTACTAACAAAATTGCAAACTCGTCCAACTACATGTTTACTTGTACTACTGACAATTTTGTACTACTACTTGTACTACTGCTGACTAATACTGCTGAGTGATACTACTGAGAAAATGTCGAACATTTAAAATGTCTGGCATGAAAACATGAAAACGAATCGATTAATATATATAAAATTTACATTTGAGGTAAATTTAATAAATTAATAAAAGTTAAAAATAGAAAATACACATTTTAGCTGAAAAATTGTTAATTTATTTAAATAAATAATAAAAATAGTTTTTTTATAACGAAATGTGCTTTAAAGGTGGTAATAGGGCTCTTCCTCTACTCCGATCGGGCTGTCGATTTTTTTTATACACTTTTGGGTGTATTTTGTGCAGGAAAACGCGTATAAAGTTTTAACTCCTAAAGCAAAGTTTGACGCTGTATTTTCGCAATTAAATTCTATAAAAAAAATAGTTTGCAATAGCTATTTCTTATGTGCCAATAACCGCTCTTTTGAATGGTGCATAAGAAAATTTTGCAAATTTTTAAGTAAACAAATTATACTTGTTTCTTTATATAAAAAATGCAAAACTGGCGCTTTGTGTTGAATACACTGCGCTGCATTTTATTCTGTAACTTTTTTATTTTGTCGAATTTTGATTTAATATTTTGAGATTATATTTTCTAGATGATTTGGAATAGGATAATGCAAAAAAAAAATTTGATTTTTTTGACGATGTAAAGTGTAATACTACCTTAAGGCCAGGTCCAAGTCGAGTCAGTTGTTCCTTTGAAGTTTCAATGAAACAGCTGACACGACTTGGACCTGGCCTTAAGGGGGAGTAATAGGGTATGCGGATGTAATTCGTACTTGACAAATTTTGTATTTTTTTTATTTATATTATCATTGTTTATTTATTGTTTGTTATTTTGTGCTCCTATGTGAGTAAAGCAATATAAAAAAAACTCTACCAAAAAATTATTTCCTCCTAAAAATCTTATGAACACAATGAAAGACAACTTAAAAAAAAGAGAGATCAAAGAGATATCATAAATTCCAAGGGAAAATCATAAATCGTTTTTCAAAACCTCTTTACATATAGATTCACAATGAAAAAACCTTTAACGGCACTTATGCATCGATAAAGTCAAGAAACGTTTATTTTACGAGAATCGTTTATTCCCCTATGTAAAGGAATTTAAAAAAAAAATTACTCCTTTACTGAGAAGATATAACTATATGTATATAGAAAAGAAAATGAAGATGAAGAAAAAGAAGATTATAATAAAGTTTCACACATCGAGATATCGTTGGATGCGTTATTTATATAGACATGTTTAGAGAGAAACGAAGAGAGAGAGAGAGAGAGAGAGAGAGAGAGAGAGAGAGAGAGAGAAGGAAATAAAATTGTAGAGCACTTTTATCCCCTTCTGTTTTTCGAGATAAAGTATGCGACGTGCCAGGAGCTACTGGGACCGCGAATGGGACGAGTGCCGACCATGGTGTGGTCGATTCTCTAGAGAACTCCATTTCCTGGGAGTGAATATCGCGTCGCATCGATATTTTTAGTGCGCCTTTCGCATCCGTTCCATACATACATATCTACACACACATATAGTGTTATCGCCCACTTTCCTAGTTTCTGCTATTTCCATTCTCTTTCTCTCTCGCACTTTACATCTGACAAAGCAAATACAATCCAGGGACCAATGTCCTGTTTCACTTGTCTCCTTATGTTTTGCCAACAAACAACTTTTCAATTTATCGCCACACACGTTTTATATATATATATATATATATATATATATATGTATATATAATAAAACCACGATTTATCGTTTATATACAAGTTAGAAAAATAATTACAAATTTAAAAAACGATTAAAAAATAGATACAAAAACAGATATTAACTATTTTCATTTTATTAGCTGTAAAAGAAAATAATTAGTTTAACTTTTTAATTTTTTTAAGTAGTAGTGGTCAATTTTCGTCGGACATAACGAAAATAAAATAGAAAATAAGTAGTATAAGTAAATATTTAGTCGGACTTGAAATTATTTTTATAATTTTTTCAGTAGTAAAAGTTTTTACTATAGTCAGTAGTACAAGTCAATATTTAGTCAGACTTTTATATATTTTTCCAAATTATATCATCAGTATAAGGCAATAATCAGTTCGACTTTTTAATTTTTTAAGTAGTACTGGTCAATTTTCGTCAGACATAAAGAAAAAATTAAAAACTAAGTGGTATGAGTAAATATTTAGTTAGACTTTCTAATTTTTTTTTTGAATAATTTTCTCAGTAGAAAAAATTAGAAATATTTTGAAAATCTAACAAAATATTTATAAATACTAGTGATAAAATTGAAAAAAATATAATATTGAAAATCTAAATATTTGTTTACTACTGAAAAAATGACAAGTAATTAAGCAGGCTGATTAAATATTTACTTTTACTATACATTTTCTAATTTTGCCACTATGTCTCACTAAAACCAACTTATACTACTGAAAATATAAAAATAGTAAATTTAACTAAATATTTTTACCATATAAATATTTACTCGAACCAAAAAAATTTTTATTTGAATTCAATAAAGTTGTATGTACACCAATATTTTTTCTTTATTTGAAACAAATACTATTTAATTGACTCAAATAATAATTATTTTATACAAATAAATATTTATATGATAACAGTAAAGTTAGCAATTATTTGAATCAAATAAATTTTTTTTAATGTATATTCAAATCAATTACGTTGCTTTGCAAATGAATGAAATTTATACACGATAATTTGTTTATTTCAATCACTGATCAAATAATTTTTTTCTTTCCTTGTAATAAAATGAAAAAGCGAAATTCGCTTTTGTAGAATGAAAATTCAGTTTACATATATAGTATAATCAACGCGTAAACAAAAGTAACGGTTTGTTATGTATACATATGTTGATAACACGAGTTTAGAGTTTGAAAGTCCTGACTTTTGATCAATGTATCACTGTCACAATGACACAATATATTCAATCGATAAAATATACCTATATATACTACATTCGTACATTATCTGCCTGTCAACATTTGAGTCGCGTTACTCTTCACGAATATTTGTTTTTTTTTAACAAAAAATATATACACATGTGTTTTGTTTTATTTACCTTTTTTTGTGGTTATGAATTTTTTTACTTCTGAAAATTTGTTTTAAAAAATTAAAAAGCCTGACTAAATATTTACTTGTACTACTGTTTTCCTGTTTTTGCTATTATGTCTGACGAAAACAGATGTATACTACTGAAAATTTAAAAAAATTTTGCACCAAATATTTTTTACTACGGCAAAAAAATAGAAAAAATTAAAAAGTCGTACTAAATATTTATTTTTACTACTGATTTTCTAATTTCGACATTATGTCTGACAAATATTGACTAGTACTACTAGTACTACTACTACTACTAGTAAGTTATTAATTAAAATTGACTAGTACTACTAGTACTACTACTACTTCTAGAACTACTACTAGTACTAGTAAGTTATTAATTAAAATTGACTAGTACTACTAGTACTACTACTACTTCTAGTACTACTAGTAAGTTATTAATTAAAATTGACTAGTACTACTAGTACTACTACTACTTCTAGTACTACTACTACTACTACTACTACTAGTACTACTAGTAAGTTATTAATTAAAATTGACTAGTACTACTACTACTTCTAGTACTACTACTACTACTACTACTACTCCTACTACTACTACTACTACTTCTAGTACTACTACTACTAGTACTACTACTAGTACTAGTACTACTACTACTACTACTACTAGTACTAGTAAGTTATTAATTATAAATTGTGCATTATAATTAAATACTAGTAAATTATCATCAACTAATCAGAAATTATTATTATTAATTAATTATTTTTTATTATAATCTAATTATAATTTATAATTAATTAATTATAATTGATAATCAACAAATTATAAAATATTATTAATTAATTATTTTCAATTATAAATTATAATTACTTTCACTAATTAAAGATTTCCTTTTTTTTCGGTTTCTTTTTTTTGGGGGGTGAGGGGTTGAAAAATTTTTTTCCTCTGCTTAAAATTCACATTTGTACCTACATATATACATATAGAATAAGTGGATGTGTTCTTGAATGCTTAGAGCTGCAAACGTTCAAAAGCCTCCCACCAAAAGGGACAAGAGAGTGAAGCGTTAACAGGGATTTTGAAAAGGGGTGGGGTGGGGGGAGGGTGATGGTAGTGGTTATTACACGGCGCCTAACGCTTGCCAACGGCAACGAGCCTCGACCTCACGTACCTCGTGGATATGATGAAAATTACACGCTCGTGAATACATCACGGGCTAACCCTACTAAACCAACTTTGACGCACGTTCACAGGCTAATTTTCACCGTTCTCTGGGCTTATAAATTCGCGAGAGTGAAATCAATTTTGTTTATAACATATATATATATATATACAATAATAATCGATTATTATTATTATTATTATTATTAATTTAAAAGCGGACCAAAAAAAAAATCTCTCTCTCTCTCTCTCATACAAGTTATTATCCTTGGGGACAAAATTCAATTAACAATTTCCAATAATTTTCATCTTTCATCAATGTTTGCATAGAAACAAGGCAATTAGTTTGATATTTGCTTGTTAAAGCTATATATATATATATGTGGAATTAGTCGATGTATGCGATGATAAAATTGTAAACGTTTCACAATTCAAAATAGTTTGCGGTGGATATAATTTACTGTTTTGTGTATAATTTTAAACAAAAGCGTATTATTTACGATTAGATAGTTTCTCTAAACAAGTTATTTGATTATTTAGTAGTGTTTAATTTTAATAAATTTTATTTTAAAGATGTTTTTTAATAATTAAATTTTTTGTTTTAATTTTTTTAATTTAATTTTCTATTTTTTTTTTAATAATTAATTTTAGTTTCAAATTTTGAACTATATAAATTCAAATTGTACCGCAGAGAAAAAAAAAATTTGTTTGAAACAACCAAATTTTTTTGATTCAATCAAATAAATGTATTTGTTCTTCAGTTAACTAAATTTTTGATTGAATCAATCAATTTGATTAAAATTAAATTCTTTCTTCAATTGAAAAATTTATTTAAAGAAACTCAACGGTTTATTTACATCAAATAATTATTTATTATGAACAAGTAAATATTTATTTATATAAATATTTCTATTTACACGAAAAAAAAAGATTTACCTGAAACAGCGAAACGTTTCATTATGGTAGCAAAAGTTTTACCCACTTGGAATGATTCCCCGGAAAGTGCCCCTTTGAGGTTCTATCAGAATTCCGCCGGAACTTCCATCGTAATTCCGTCGGAATTCCATCGGAGTTCCAAAGAATTTCTAACGGAATTCCAACGGAATTAGGACTCTAAAAAGTTTGTAAAAAAAATTAATCGGAATTTCGTCGGAATCCCATCGAAAATTCTTAGGAACTCCGATGGAATTCCGACGGAATTACGTTGGAAGTTCCGGCGGAATTCTGATAGAACCTCCAGGGGGCACTTTCCGGGGAATCTTTCCAAGTGGGAGTAAACATTTATTTAAATAAATATTTATTTATAGCAAATAAATAATTTACTTGAGTCAAATTTTGTTTAAGTAACCAAAATATTGTGTTATAAGGAGAGTGGTGGCCCTAACATAACCTCAAAAACTGAAAAATGGTTAAACAAAACTAATAAAAATTAATTTCAAAATTAAAAAAAAAAAAAATGTAGGATTTATAGTAAGAATTTGTAAAAAAAAAGAAAACTAAATTAATATTAAAATTATTCTTTGTATCATAACACAATGAAAAGTAATTTTCAAAGCTAAAATCAATATTCACGATAAGTGTTGAATACAGAGGAATATTATACACTAGAAGGCATATTACATGCGAAAGCAGGTTTTAGTGTTCTGGACACACATCGTTGTCAGTGTCACGCCATTTACACACGACTGCAAACCCCCGGAAATTGCACTTCAAGCATCTGGCTTCTATACATAAATGTGTGATGGAGATGAAAGAAAAAAAATTTTTATTTTTCAAAATTCGTAAAAAAATAAAAAAAATTACTATCTCTTATTTATATAATAATGTTTGACACCTTTGAGATAACTTTGTTTACACTTTTATTTTTTTTATATTTTGTGTTAAAAAAAAGAAGAAAACTTGAAATTAACTTATCTACAAGACAGGAATAAAAACTGTGTACATTAAAGTTATCGAAAAAATGACAAACATAAAAAATAAAACAAACAAGTTGAGAAACAACTTTTTATATTACGATTTATGATGTTATAAAAGTTTACCAAAGCAAAGTGTATATAACTTTTTAGATGAAAGAATAATATTACTGCGAAATAGGAATTCTTTTGTTACATGTCTTTTACCAAAACAAGATCAATTAATTCCAAAAAAAAATAAACGAATTTTTAAATCTATTTTTATGAAAAAATATAATGAAAAATTTTTCTAATAATGAAAAATATTAATTTTTTAATATGAGAAAATTAAGGAACAGATCAACTAATTTAAATAAAAATTAACTGAGAAAAAAAATTTATTTTTAAATGAAAAAATAATTTTTATTTTTTTTTTATATGGAAATATTAAACAAGGAACAAATTTCTTTTTCTTTTTTTTTTTTGAAAAATAAAAATTCTCGATTTTCAATATTCATATAGTGGAAACTTTTCTCTGTATTATATAGTGTCTACGCTCTCAATTCGAGATGTTAGCCTTATTACTGCTTATTGAAAAGCAGTGACAGAGACACGAGAGTGATAGTGCATATTTTCAGCACGTGTTTCCTCAACTTTTCTCGTTTGCCGGGCTATTGAATGCAACAGCCGCCACACGCAATATAAGAACTCTTCTAAAACTCCTCAACTCTTTTTTTTTATCCCACTTTTCTTGAGAAAAATGAGAATAAAAAAAATATTTTCTAATAAAGTATAAATAGTACATGACAAGCAACATATATTAAGTTAGATTTATTAATTTTTTTAAAAATATTTTCAGTGGTAAAAGTCGGTTTTTGTCAGACATAATTGTGGAAGTAGAAAATCAGTAGTAAAGGTAAATATTTATAAAGACTTTTTAATTTTTTTCCATTTTATCAGTAGTATGAGTTAATATTTAGTCAGGCTAATTTTTTATTATTTCTATTTTTATAGAAATTTAATTATTTTTTTTATCAATAGTAAAAATAAATATTTATTCAGACTTTTTAATTTTCTGTAACTTAGTAGTACAAGTCAATATGTAGTTTGACTTTTTAAATTTTTGTACTTTTTGCAGTAGTACAAATCGATTTTTTTTCAGACATCGACAAAAATTATCGCAAATCAGTAGTAAAGGTAAATATTTATTCAGACTTTTTAATTTTTTTCAATTTTATTAGTAGTATAAGCAAATATTTAGTCGGACTTGAAATTATTTTTATAATTTTTTCAGTAGTAAACGTTTTTACTATTGTCAGTAGTACAAGTCAATATTTAGTTCGACTTTCTAAATTTTTGCAAAGATTTAATAGTTTTATTGCATTGAGAATAGAAAGTGAATTATTATTGACATGAATTTACGGTGGCGAAATTGATGTTCAGTGCAAAAAGATTATAACGAACAATAGTTATTTATAAATTATGAAGATTCGATATAATATTTCTTCAAAAAAAAAAAAAAAAATTGACTTACCGATTGTGATAGTCCTCGTTGGAGCAATTATATCATCTCTGCATTATCCATTCTGAAAAATTGTTAAAAAAAACACAATTATTATTTACAGAAGTGAAATTTAATTATTATTAATAATTTTTAATTGTTATTCACACAATTTTTATAATTTTATCAGTAGTATAAATCAATTTTAGTCAGACACTAATCAGTAGTAGTACAAGTTAGTCTTTTTTAAATTTTATAATTTTGCCAAATGTTACAAGTAAATATTAAGTCAGACATTTTAAACGGTTTTTTAATTTTCTCAGTAGTATAAGTAAATATTTAGTCAGACTTTAAATTTTTGTAATTTTATTTGTTAATAAATACGATTTTAATCAGATTCAGTGATTAAATTAAAATTTCAGTAGTACAAGTCAATATTAAATCTGGCATTCAAATTCTTTTTTTAATTTTTTTAAGTAGTTTAAGTAAATAGCCATTTAAATGGTTTTTAATTTTTAAGTAGTACAAGTCAATATTTAGTCAGTCTTTTTAAATTTTATTAAATTTATCAGTAGCAAAAGTAAATATTTAGCTAGACGTTCTAGTTGTTTCTTTTAATTTTAAAGTAAAACAAGTAAATGTTCAGTCAGACTTCAGAAAAATCAGTAATTTTATTAGTAGTACAAATCAATATTTAGTAAAAATTTAAACATTTTTAATTTTATCAGTAGAATAGTCAATGTTTAGTCAGACTTTAAGATTTTTGTATTTTTATTAGTAGCACAAAGGAAATGAAAGTGAGTCTTTTTAAAATTTTGTAATGTTATCAGTAGTACAAGTAAATATTTAGTCAGGCTTTAAATTTTTGTAATTTTATTTGTTAATGAATACGATTTTAATCGGATTCAGTGATTAAATTAAAATTTCAGTAGTACAGGTCAATATTAAGTCAGGCATTCTAATGGTTTTTTTAATTTTTAGGTAGTTTAAGTAAATAAACGTTTAAATGGTTTTTAATTTTTTAAGTAGTACAAGTCAATATTTAGTCAGACGTTTAAATTGTTTTTCAATTTTGTAAGTAGCACAAGTCAATATTTAGTCAGTCTTTTCAAATTTTAGTAAATTTATCAGTAGTACAAGTAAATATTTAGCCAGCCATGAAGCAGAAATTAGAAAATGAGTAGAAAAAGTAAATGTTTAGTCAGAGTTTTAAGTTTTCAGTAGTAAAAATCAATATTTAGCTCTACATTCTTTAAAATTGTATCAGTAATACAAATTTGTTTTAGACATCTATTTTTTCTAATTATTTTCTGTTTTTTTTCTAACTCAATTCGCATTTTTTTATTATAAAAAAATAAATTTAAAAATACATGAAAAAAAAAATTCTATTTTTATTTCTTTTGTTTCTTATCTATTTTTTTTGGCAAAAATTCTTTTGTATTACCCCCTCCCCTCCACTTTCTATTTCATGTATATATATATATATATATATATATATATATATATATATATAAAATCCTATGATGCGAAGTGTGTTCAATTCGGGTCACGTCTTCTCTCCTTTTTAGAATCACCGCGATTCATCTTCGTTGCCATCGACGAAAACGAACACACACACACACACTATATATATAGGTAACCCATAGGACACCATCAGGACACGAATTTATCGTAGAACGCGAATTGTCGCATGTTCCTTTTGCCCAGCATCTTTTTCGCCACATGAAAGTGATTGGCAAAAAAAAATAGATGTTAAATTAGAGGGGTTTGAACTTAATTTTATTTTTTTTTTTTTAAGATGAGAGCAAGGGTGAAAGTCAATCTTGAAACATTCTGTGATCATTTTTAGAAAGTCTGTTTTCTTATTCCTGTCACATTTTCTATATATATATATATATATATATATATATATATAGAACTTCGTTCAGTCGTACGATGGACTTATTTTTTACGACTTTCAATCATTCTTTACATTCATATTCTATATACAGAATTTTGCCATATAAATTTCATTATTATTTATTATTAAAATAATCTCGTTAAATTTTCTCAGTAAATCAAAAGGAAATGAAAAAAGTTTTTCAATTGGAAACAAAAGATTTTTAATGCAATTTTGTGAAAAAAAAATAATAGAATAAAGAAAAGAAGAAAAATTGGGAAATAATAAAAATAGGTAAAGAATAAAAAAATAGAAATTAAGAAAAAAAAAACAATTGAAATTGAAACTTGGAAAATAAAAATCAGTAAAAGAAAATTGGATAAAATTTGAATGCAAATATATAACAATGATGGGAATAATGCAAACTAGATTGTAGAGTAAAATTGTAAAATCAATGAGAAAACTACTACTATAGAATTTCAGTTCTATCATTTATTCTTACACGTCTGGTGGAATATATATATGTATATACCATCAAAAGGTAACAGCAAAATGAGACATGAACGTATCTGACATTATTAGGTTGAATAATGATCTAACTTAAATGTTTAAGAACAAAGATTATTATTCAAACGTGATGAGGAAAGTTTTCTCAAAAAAATCAATTTTTTGACCTTTAAATTTTTTTTTTCGGAAAGTAGATTTTTTTCTCCAAATAAAAAAATAATCAAGATTTGTATAAAAAGAAAATTTTTTCAAACTCAATAAGTTTTAAAAATCAATTGTTAGAATTTTCATTTAATAGAATTCCAATAGATCTAATTTTCATTGAACCGAATTTTATTTGACCGAATTATTATTTTACAGAGAATATTTTTTTGTTGCTAAATTTTTTGTCAATTTATCAGTAGTAAGAGTCGATATTAAGTCAGACGTTTAAGTTTTTAATTTTTTAAGTAGTACAAGTAGTTTTAAGTCAGCCATAAAAACTAAATAAGAAAATCAGTAGTATAAGTAAATATGCAGTCAGACCTTTGAATGTTTTTTTAATTTTTAAGTAGTACAAGTCAATATTTAGTCAGACGTTTGAATTTATTTTCAATTTTTAAAGTAATAATAATTAAATATTTAGTCAAACGTTCTAATTGTTTTTCATTTTTTAAGTAGTATAAGTCAATATTCAGTTAGATGGTTAAATTTTTTTTCAATTTTTTTAAGTAGGACAAGTAAATATTTAGTCAGTCATTTTAAATTTTAGTAAATTTATCAGTAATACAAGTAAATATATAGTCAGTCATTATAAATTTTAGTAAATTTATCAGTAATACAAGTAAAAATTAAGTCAGACCTTTGAATGTCTTTTTTAATTTTTAAGTAGTACAATTCATTATTTAGTCAGACTATCGATGTGCCTAATATTTTTATAGTTAATACAATTTTATTAAGTAGATCAAATAAGTTTTAAGTCAGACATAAAAAGACTAAATCAGAAGTTTAACTTATTTCTTCATTTTTTAAGTAGTACAAGTAAATATATAGTCAGACGTTCTAATTGTTTCTTTTAATTGTAAAGTAAAACAAGTAAATGTTTAGTCAGACTTCGTAGAAATCAGTAATTTTATTAGTAGTACAAATCAATATTTAGTAAAAATTTAAACATTTTTAATTTTATCAGTAGAAGAGTCAATATTTAGTCAGACTTTAAGATTTTTGTATTTTTATTAGTAGCACAAAGGAAAAGAACTTGTAAATTTTTCATCTTTTAATTATATTATAAGTTGTTTTTAATTGCATAGTGCAGTAAAATCTACTACTTAAAGTGATAGTTTTAATTGCAAAGGACTTTTTAATTCTACGACATAAATGTTCTTTAAGCCTATTGAACCACTTTAAGTAGTAAAAGCTACTACTGAAAGTAGTAGTTTTAATTGGAAACGATTTGTAAATTCAACATCAAAAATCTTCTTTAAGTTTATCGAATTAATTAAAATAGTAAAAATCTACTACTTAAAGTAGTAGTTTTAATTACAGACGACTTGTTAATTCTATAACAAGAATTTTATTGAAGCCTATAAAATCATAGAAATTAATAAAAAATTTACTACTCAAAAAACAGTTATATTAATTAAAGAAAATAATTCATTTTACTATATTTCAAAAAATCTCCTTTCTTATTTTCATTGTTTTCTTTTTTAATATATTACTTTTGTTTTTATGAATATTAAAAAAAAATTTGTTTAATTTTTTTGAAGATTGAATAATTTTTTTTTTAAATACTTAAAAAAAAAAATTCTATAATAATTTGATTAATAAAATAATCATTTCATTTGTTTTCTAAAATGATATATTAATTTATTTGCAATATTATTAATTCCTAAACATTATTTCATTTATTTCAAAAAAAAAGTTTTAAAAATGAATTATATAAATAATTTATAATCTAATATTTCGAGGTAATGAAATATATTTAATTTATATAAATTAAAAATACTTTATAAAATTATTAAATTAATTTTTATAAGTTTTATACTTTTTTTTATATATTAAATTTTTTCCTACCAAAGAAAATAAATTAAAATAATTAAATAATAAATATAATTATTATATGATTTATTTAAAAAATATTTTAATTAATTATATACATTATATTTTTATAAATAAAAAATTATTAACAATTTTTGTTATATATTTTGATATAATAATTTTTGAATAGTAATTGGATTTACTAATCTTCAAATTTTGAGTTGACTACAATTCCACTTGTTTTTACTCCCTTAAGAAAGTTAATTTTACTACCGACCTTTAGTTGTACTTTAACTAAATATTTGCGTAAAATCAACTATTACTTATTAACTTCTTAAAAATAGTTACATTAACTACATGAACATGATTAGATTAACTAAAAAAGTAGTTATTTTAACTACCTTCTAGTTAACTACCCAATGGTAGTTGAATTTCTCGCTCTCTAAATCTGAATTAGTGAAAATGTTTACTAATTTGAATTAGTGACTCACTTTTTGCTTCTAAATTAGTTAAATTTTACTAATTGTTAGTAAAATTTTACTAATTCAGATTTAAAATTTTACTAACAATTAGTAAAATTTAACTAATTTAGAAGCAAAAAGTGAGTCACTAATTCAAATTAGTAAACATTTTTACTAATTCAGATTTAGAGAGCGGCAACTTTTTTTTCAGTATATATTTTTTTATTTGTTTAAATTTTTTAATTATTTTTTTATTAATTATTTATTCCAGGTAAATTTATATTCCATTTTATTTTTATTTTTATAAGACATTTTCCACTTTTTTTTTCTATAAAAAAAAGTCTAATTCTCCACACGTCACTTTTTCAACACTATGAATCAGAAATCTAACAAAATGGCGCAAAATGGCTATTTAAACATCCATTAGTTGTACGTTGAATATAAATCAACGTATAATATTGATGTTCATTCGGGAATACATTTTAGTCAATATGTATATATTGGGAGGAAATTCATCGAAATCTAGAAATACTGGGTTTCAATATATATATATATATATATATATATATGAATGTAATTGGAAACCATAATGTGTGTATATATATAAATGTGTGTGTATCTACAGTTAAAGGGCCAGTTTTGCCTGACGGAAACACTTCCAACCCACTTGGGAGGAATCGACGTTTTTCGCGTTGTGTGCTATTCAATTCGTATCCATCAATGTCAATGCCGTCGGCAATAGATCCACTCTTCGTGGTATACGGGCAGAAACTTTAGGGGAGAGAAAAATCCTGGCGACATGAAAACCCAACGACGACGACCTCTTTTTCCGACATGTACTTGTCGAACCTTTTGCGCGCTGCCTGCAACTGAACTATTCACGAATTCAATTTTTCAAGAAAGTGCCGAATCTAGTTTTACATATATACAAAAATTTTTATTTTTCTCAATACAAATATTTCCAATTTTTTTTTCCCCCGATTAATAAATATTTTCAATTTTATAATTATGAATTATAATTTTTAATTTTATAAAAAAAAATATTAATTAGAAATTATTTAATAATTATAAATATTATTTTACGTAAGTAAATTGGTAATTACGTAAATAAATTAAAAGTATGTAAATAAAATTATTTTTCAATTAAAAAAGAGCGTATTCAAATATTTTGTAATTTTTTAAATTGACAAAGAGGAGAAATTTTTTTTTTTGTTAGGAAATAATTATGTTGTACAAAAGATGAATTATTATATTTTACCCTCGGCTCTCTTCATTATATTGAATTCTTGCTTTGAACTAAAGCAAAAAAAAAAATGCTGCGTTCATTTTTTTTTTCAAATAATCCTCTACTTTTCTCAAGGCTTAGGTGAGCAACACTTCATCTTCCTTTAGTAATTTTTCATCTTTTCATATATTATACTTTTTTTGCCCGAGAAGATTCTTTTCTTTTTTTTTTTTGTTATTTATCCTTCATCATTTAATTTTCTTTATACAGGCATCGGCAAAAAATTATGCATGATTTTTAAATAGTACCTACTCAGACAGAATTGCTAAATTTTTTGTCAATTTATCAGTAGTAAGAGTCGATATTAAGTCAGACGTTTAATTTTTAAATTTTTAAGTAGTACAAGTAGTTTTAAGACAGCCATAAAAACTAAATAAGAAAATCAGTAGTATAAGTAAATATGTAGTCAGACCTTTGAATGGCTTTTTTACTTTTTAAGTAGTACAAGTCAATATTTACACAGACGTTTAAATTTATTTTCAATTTTTAAAGTAATATAATTAAATATTTAGTCAAACGTTCTAATTGTTATTCATTTTTTAAGTAGTATAAGTCAATATTCAGTTAGATGGTTAAATTTTTTCAATTAAGTAAATATTTAGTATAATTATTTAAGTAAATATTTTTAAGTAAATATTTAGTCAGTCATTTTAAATTTTAGTAAATTTATCAGTAATACAAGTAAAAATTTAGTCAGACCTTTTAATGTCTTTTTTAATTTTTAAGTAGTACAATTCAATATTTAGTCAGACTATCGATGTGCCTAATATTTTCATAGTTAATACAATTTTATTAAGTAGATCAAATATGTTTTAAGTCAAACATAAAGACTAAATCAGACGTTTAACTTATTTCTTAATTTTTTAAGTAGTAGAAGTAAAAATGTAGTCAGACATTCTAATTGTTTATTTTAATTTTAAAGTAAAACAAGTAAATGTTTAGTCAGACTTCGTAAAAATCAGTAATTTTATTAGTTGTACAAATCAATATTTAGTAAAAATTTAAACATTTTTTAATTTTATCAGTAGAATAGTCAATATTTAGTCAGACTTTCAAGATTTTTGTATTTTTATTAGTAGCACAAAGGAAAAGAAAAAGAAAATTAAAAAATTAGTAGTACAAGTAAATGTTAAGTCAGTCTTTTTAAAATTTTGTAATTTTATCAGTAGTACAAGTAAATATTTAGTCATACTAAATATAAACTAATCGGTTTTTTAATTTTGTCAACAGTATAAGTAAATATTTAGTCAGACTTTAAATTTTTGTAATTTTATTTGTAAATAAATACGGTTTTAATAAGATACAGTGATTAAATTATAATTTCAGTAGTAAAAGTCAATATTTAGTCAGACATTCAAGTTGTTTTTTTAAATTTTTAGGTAGTTTAAGTAAATAAACGTTTAAATGGTTTTTAATTTTTTAAGTAGTACAAGTCAATATTTAGTCAGACGTTTGAATTTTAGTAAATTTTGTAGGTACAAGTCAATATTGAGTCAGAAGTTTAAATTTATTTTTCAATTTTGTAAGTAGTACAAGTAAATATTTAGTCAGTATTTTCAAATTTTAGTAAATTTATCAGTAGTAGAAGTAAATATTTAGCCAGACTATACAAAAAAATTTCTTAATCGAATAAGTAGTAAAACACCATTCTAGTCAGACATAAACACCAAAAATAATAACAGTAGTAGAACTAAATATTCAATCAGACTTAAAAAAAAAAAATTTTTTCTTCTTTTCTCAGTAAAATTCCATAATATTCGAAAAAAAAACTAATTCCCCAAATCTTGAATTTTGGAGAAAAGATATATACATTTTTTTTATCAGATACAAAGTGTTTCTTTCTTTTTTTGTCTTTGTTTTGTTTTGATGAAGAAAAATCTAGTCACATATTTTGTGTCCTGGATTTTATCAAAAGTGAAAATAAATCCAAATGGAAATGGTATATATATATATATATATATATACGCGAAAAATGCCACAAGAGAGAATAGAGTCTGGTTCAGCATAAGTAATAAAAGAAAAATGAAGGAGAGGGAAGGATGGAAAGTGTAATTATGGCGTCGCATAATACTATCAGTCGGTTCATAAATTATGTCAATTTTCAGAGGAAAGAGCGAAACGAGGGATGTGTGTTGGCTGTTGTCGGTGTGACGAAGAAAAAGGAGAGCAAGAGAGTGAGAGAGTGAGAGAGAGAGAGGCTCCTTCTCGACGCGCGAGGAGGAAAAGAAAAGCAGTCCGTGCTCTCGCATATAACACACGACACAGCACCTTCATGCGACATACATTCACTCGGCTTGATTTATAACTAACTCTAAAAAGCGTGTAAGACATCTTCTCATTCCTTTATGTCTGCAAGCTCATCCAAAAACCTTTAGCCAATGTACGTGTCTTTTCCTCATTTTTTTTTTTTAATTTTTTTTTCTTGAGCCCATCATCAAATAATAGACACAAGGAAAATTTTTTTTTTTTGATAAATAGAAAAGGGGACTACTTTTTTTTATTTTCGTTAATTATTTAATTAATTAATTAATCGCAATTAACTTGACAGTATCACTGTAAAAAGAAGGTACTAAAATAGTACCGATTTTAGGTATTAAAATAGAACCAAAAGGCAATTTAGTACCTAAAGTTCACTCAGAAAAAAGATATGTTTGAACCAAATGTACCATTTTTTTTTATATTTACCCAATTTTTTAGTTAGTTCAAACAAAATTTGTTTAATTCAAATAAATATTTATTTGATCTAAATAACTGTTTGATTTATTTTAATAAATTTTTTAAACAAAGAAAAAATTTGATTGAGCTAAATAAACGTTTGGTTTATGCAACCAAATGTTTGGTTAACTGTATATCAATGCATTTATTTTGTTGATTTAACCAAAGTTTTGGTTGCTTCAAACGAATTTTTTTCTGAGTGTTGGTATTAAATTAATACCTCTCGTTTTACAGTGATGACATTAATCCTAAAAATTGGTGCTGAAAGTATCAAATTCTTTGAAACGATGCTAATTTTTTTTTTTTTGAGTCAAAAATAATTTGTTAAAAACAAATAAATTTTCTTTGTATCAAAGAAAAAATTTGTCAAACATGATTTCTTTGAATCAAAGAAATTTTCTAGGTGTATATAATTAATTAATTTCGACAAAATAATTTTTTTTTTTAATTAATGTTAATTATTACACATTAATATATTTGTATTATCAGAGTGATATTAAAAAAAGAAGAGAGAATAAGAAGTAATTAAAATTTTCAATTGGGCGATTTTTGTTTTTTCAGGTGTTATTGATTTTTAAAAGGAATATGAGCCATTCGCCGATATAATTTCAGCCTCGCACATACACATACACACACACATATATATATATATACATGAGTATCATAAAAAGATTAACCAGAGCGGATATTATTTTTCAGCGCAATATATTAATCCACCTAAAAAATATCTTTATCTACAAAAAAAAAAAGTTTTTAATAAGTTTTGGTCGATTTTAATGAAAGAGTATAGTAATTATTATTATTATAATTATTATTATTATACCCATAAGCTCAAATTACCAATATATATAAAGATTTTACCGTAAAATTTTATTTCGAAATTAAAACAATTTTTTAATCTTCTTCGTTGATAATTAAATAATAATAATAGAAATAATAACAAAATAATAATAATAGAAATAATAAAATAATAATAATAATAATAATAATAATAATAATAATAATAATAATAATAGAAATAATAACAAAATAATAATAGAAATAATAAAAATAATAATAATAATAATAATAGTAATAAAACAATAAAAATTTAATAATTGAATCGCAGAAATAAATTGGACAATATCAACTTTCGAATAGTTTCAAGGAAAACTTAAAAACTGAAAATAATATTTTTAAGAAATAATAACTTTTCCAAAAGACATTCACCCTAGTATATATCAATAATTCATCTGCAAATTTTGTGGAAAATGTTTTCCAAGAACAAATTGTTCAAGAATTTGTAATGATTTTCTATAATAAATTAAACCTCTAATTGTACCAAATATTATATCACTTAACTTAAGCAATAAATCTCATTCGTTGGGAGAATTTTGATTTATTAAATTATAACCAAACTTTTTGTAACTTCTTCGACAGTGAGTGTGTGTGTGAGAGATAGAGAGAAAATTCTCGAATTGTCTACAAATACATTGGCTACTGCTGCTGCTGCAGAGGTGTCACGAAAGCAAATACTCGGGAATTTTTTTTTTCTTCCTGTTGTTATTTCTCTCTTTTCTATGTTGGTCTTTTGTTCATGTTTTTTTTTCTTTTCTATTTTTTTTTTTCTTTTTTTAATTTGTACAAGAGAAGCAGTGGGTGAAATTAGCTACCGGGGTCTCTGCAGTACAATACCAGGAAAACCTCACCTCGGAACTCCTTCTTCATCCTAGCACGCAATACCCAACTCGGATGCACCCGGAGAAACACGCAAATGACTTCATTACATTATAACTAACCACGTTTGTCCCACCGCGCGTTACACCACAAATCTTCTTGTCCCTATATATTTTAAACCACCAAACAATCCTTCGTAAAATGTTAAATTTATTGCACTAGTGGATTTTATTATTTTTTTTTTTTTGAAAATTAAATTCTAGAACAATTCAATTCCTTTTTTTACTTTTGTTGATTTTTAGCTTCGATATTATTTTTATTTTCGCTTTCACTGATTCCTATTTTTGCTTTCATTTTCGACTTTCATTTCACTTTCACCGATTTTTATTTTCACTATTATTTTTACTTTCACTTTCACCTACTCTTATTTTCATTTTTATTTTCCCTTTCAGTAATTTTTATTTTTACTTTCATTCTTAATACCCCTTTCACTGATTCGTATTTTCACTCTCACTTTCACTTTCACTGATTCTAATTTTTTTATTTTTAATACTCCTTTTACTTTCACTGGGTAGAAATTAGTGAAATTTCTAATTTTCTCTTTCATTTTTAATTTCCGTTTTACTATTACCGATTAGAAATTAGTAAAAGTAAAATTGAAAGAGAAAATCAGAATCAGCGAAAGTGAAAATGAGAGAGAAAATTAGAATCAGTGAAGTGAAAGTAAAAGTGAAAAGGAAAATAACAGTGGAAATTAGAAACAGAATTAGAAAAATAAGTGAAAGTGAAAATGTAAATAAAAATCTGAATCAGTGAAAGTGAAAGCGAAAGTGTAAATGAAAGTGTAAATTGAATCAGCGGAAGTAAAAATGATAATAAAAGATGGAAGTAACAGTGGAAATTAGAAACAGAATTAGAAAAAGTAGTGAAAGTAAAAATTTAAATAAAAAAAAAAATCAGTGAAAGTGAAAGCGAAAGTGTAAATGAAAGTGTAAATTGAATCAGCGCAAGTAAAAATGATAATAAAAGATGGAAGTAACAGAGGAAATTAGAAACAGAATTAGAAAAATAAGTGAAAGTGAAAATGTAAATAAAAATCTGAATTCGTGAAAGTGAAATCAAAAGTGAAAATGAAACTGTAAATGGAATCAACAAAAGTAAAAATGATAATAAAAGATGGAAGTAACAGTGGAAATTAGAAACAGAATTAGAAAAAGAAGTGAATGAAAAAATATAAATAAAAAAAAATCAGTGAAAGTGAAAGCGAAAATAATAAAAATAAATCGCACTAACAAAAAAATCCACTTCTTATTCTCAAATATATTTTTTTTTCCCTCAAGCGTGAAAATCATACTCTTTAAACACATTTGGCAAAAATTTTTCACGCATGTTTTCTTCTTTTTAAGGAAGTTCTTCATTAGTCGATGCCACAGTGAACTAGGATGGTTGGTGAAGACAAAGGAGCATATAAAATGTTAAAAAAGATGGATGACAAGTGCTTTTAAGGGGGTCCGACTTTTCCTGCAAGTCCATTCCTTCATTTTCGTTTCTTTTCTTTCTATTTTTTTTTCTTTTTTTTTTTTTTTGAAAGCAAGGATCGTTTATCTTTTGCTAACGACTTAACGAATGTACGGTTTTCCCCGTGTGCAAAAGAAAGTTCTTCGACGAAAATTTATCGGGATTCAAAGTTTCGCTTTTCAACTTTTCTAGAAGGCTATTTGTTTAACTTTTGTTAAGCAACTCTCACCTCGTATTTAATTACACTTTGAAAAATAATTAATGATTTTCAAAAGGTTCTGTGAACGCGATTTGTTGATATATCCAAAGAACAATATGTATAATCACATCACTTTCTTAATTTCATTATTGTTTATGTAATTTTCATTTTTAAATTTTCACTTCATCTATTGAAAGAAAATTCTTTTCTCCCTTTTTTTCCATAATAAAGTTTTTTGCGAAAATGGAATTAAAAGAATAAGGAAAAAATGTCATCATTGAAAGTTTTTTTTTTGGTTCATTTGCAGATTTTTGCTCTGATCAAATATAGAGTATTTCCATTACTACTCGAGCGCAAATCTTCTTTATGGCTGAAGTAGATTCCATATAGCATCGAATGGGGTAAAAGTTGAAGTAAAAGCTAGCAGTCACGTTCGACTATTAACTCCGCACTTAAAGTTATCGGCACACATTGTGCAAGAGGGTTCTTCAAAGCAAATGGACCCACGAACAGGCCACAGGAAGCTTTTAGTAGATTCTGGCACCCGGCAAGTTTTCACCTCGTATCACACTGCGCATCACAGTTTTATATATATATATTTTTTTTTTTTCGCGAATTTTCATTTTCTAAATCAAATTCGAAAATTAATTTTTTTTTTTTTTCAATAAATTAATTGAGAAAATAAATATTTATTTGTATCAAATAAATATATTTATTTTAAACAAACAAATATATTTATTTGAAACAAAGAAATATATTTATTTGAAACAAAGAAATATTTATTTCAATCAAATAATATATATTTTATGCAAATAAAATATTTATTCGAAGCAAACAAATTTTGTTTGAAGTAATAAAAAAAATTGGTGTTAATACCGAATTTTTATTTATTTAAATTATTATTTAACCAAATATCTATTTAATTAAATTATTATTTAACCGAATTTTTATTTAACCGAATTATTATTTAACCAAATTTGTGTTTATTTAAATTGTTATTTAACCGATTTTCTATTTAACGGAATTTATATTTAATTAAATTATAATTTAATAGAATTTCTATTTAACCGAATTATTATGTAACCAAATTTTTATTGAACTAAATTTTAATTTAACCCAATTTTTATTTAACCGAATTTCTATTTATTTAAATTATTATTTAACCAAATATCTATTTAATTAAATTATTATTTAACCGAATTTTTATTTATAACCAAATTATTATTTAACCAAATTTGTGTTTATTAAAACTGTTATTTAACCGATTTTCTATTTAACGGAATTTATATTTAATTAAATTATAATTTAATAGAATTTCTATTTAACCGAATTATTATGTAACCAAATTTTTATTGAACTAAATTTTAATTTAACCCAATTTTTATTTAACCGAATTTCTATTTATTTAAATTATTATTTAACCAAATATCTATTTAATTAAATTATTATTTAACCGAATTTTTATTTATAACCAAATTATTATTTAACCAAATTTGTGTTTATTAAAACTGTTATTTAACCGATTTTCTATTTAACCGAATTTATATTTAATTAAATTATAATTTAATAGAATTTCTATTTAACCGAATTATTATGTAACCAAATTTTTATTGAACTAAATTGTAATTTAACCCAATTTTTATTTAACCGAATTTCTATTTAATTGAATTATTATTTAGCAGAACTCCAGTTATTTCTTCTTGCAGTAGTGTAAGTAGGTTTTAGTCAGACAAACCAATTTTAAAAATTAAATAATCAAATGTATTTTTAAATTATCGCCTAATTTTTGCCATTAATAGCAAATGACATTTTTACGATTTCTCGTAATTTTTCTCTAAGTTTGTAAAAAAAAAAAAAAAAAAAAAAATTCCCCACATCTATACTGCTTACATATTTAAAATTTTAATTTAAAAATTGAGTGCAATAAAAAAGAAAATTTCTGCAAAATTCAAAAGTTTCGAAATTTTACGAACACAGAATCTAAATGGAATTCTGGTACGTGAATGCCGAATAAAAATCTCAAGGGAGAGAGAGAGAGAGAGAGAGAGAGAGAGAGAGAGAGAGAGAGAAGCCGCCCAAGAGAGTAAATCGGAACTAGATCGATTAATCGATTAATGTCTTTTAGCCAAAGTTGCCTATAGTGTGTTCACTATTGAAGGTAATATAACTCGCGAGAATGCGCGGTTAGATGCTACGAAATGTGTTTCGATACATTGCTGTAAAATTACATTTGAACTCGGTGCGCTATCTATTATTAGTGGGAAGATGGAGATCGAACGAAAGGGAGAAAGAGAGACAGAGATAGAGAAAAGGGGTAAGCAATACAATCAGGAAACATATTGTTTTCCTATACATATGTGGTGAATTCCGAGATTCCAGAAGGTACGAAGTCGAATGGAGAAACGTATATATATATATATATATATATATATATATATATATGTATACGTATATCGCGAATTCCTGAATCTTCCCGAGAGAGACAGAGAAAATAAGAGAGAGGAAACGAGAGAGAATGTGACAGAGAATGTAAGAGATACAGAGAGAGAAAGAGAGAGAGAGAGAGAGAGAGAGAGAGAGAGAGAGAGAGAGAGAGAGAGAGAGAGAGAGAGAGAAAGGTGGGGGAGTCAAGAAGATAGTCACAGAACTCGGAGCTTAGAGATCTGGTGCCAATGGGATCTTGAGACAATAGCTGATAAATAGGCATGGGTCTAAGCCGGATTCTGGCCTCTTCTCTGCCTATCTCTCTCGGTCAACTCTTGCACACTCCTTCTCAATTCAACCCCTTCGCGATCCCTTTCCTCCTCCCATTCTAATTCCCTTACTCCTTCACCAAAGTCTCGTCCGATTATCTGAAATTTACGACTCAATGCTGGCCCCCCCCCCACCCCTCAAAGGATTTTCACTAGCAAAAATCGAACACGATATTTGACGCTCTGGGGTAGCGTCAACTTCAAAAGAAAAGGACGCCTTCTCATTTATATAGCAAATATTTACATGTATACTAAAAAAAAATTCGATTCACCGAATTCTATTTATTGTAGATGTTATTTTTTAATTTTTTTAACCAGAATTCTAATTGAAATAACCACAGGCATAGTGTTAAATAAAAACCTAACCAGCATTCTGATTGGAAAAGCAGAAATTCTGCTTAATCTAACCGCATAATGAAAATCGAAATTGGTTAAATTAAACCAGAATTCTAGTTGGAATTACCCGAATTCTTGTTGGAGTAACCAGAATTCTGGTTAAATTAACTAGAATTCTGAGTTAAATAACCGGAATACTGATTAAGCTAACCAGAATCATGATGCTAAATAAAACCTTAACTACAATTCTATTTGGAAAAGCAAGAATTCTGCTTGATGTAACCAAAATTAAATGGAAATTAAATTTGGTTAATCCAAATCAGAATTCCGGTAGTAATTACTCGAATTTCTGTTGGATTACCCAGAATTCGGGTTAAATTAACTAGAATTCTGCTGAAATAACCAAAATCCTAATGTTAAATAAAATCCTAACCAGAATTCTGGTTGGAAAAGCAGAAATTCTGCTTAATCTAACCGGAATCATAATGAAAATCGAAATTCGTTAAATTAAACCAGAATTCTAGTTGGAATTACCCGAATTCTAGTTGGAATTACCCGAATTCTTGTTGGAGTAACCAGAATACTAGTTAAATTAACTAGAATTCTGAGTTAAATAACCAGAATACTGAGTTAAATAACCAGAATACTGATTAAGCTAACCAGAATCATGATGCTAAATAAAACCTTAACTACAATTCTATTTGGAAAAGCAGGAATTCTGGTTGATGTAACCAAAATCAAATGGAAATTAAATTTGGTTAATCCAAACCAGAATTCCGGTAGTAATTACTCGAATTTCTGTTGGATTACCATGAATTCGGGTTAAATTAACTAGAATTCTGCTGAAATTACCAAAATCCTAATGTTAAATAAAATTCTAACCAGAATTCTAGTTGGATTAACCAGAATTCTGGTTGCAATAACAAGAATACTAATTAGTCGAACCTGAAACATAATGTTAAATAAAACCCTAACCAGAATTCCATTCGGAATATCAGGAATTCTGATTAATTAAACCAGAATCAAATGAAAATTAACGTTGGTTAACTAATGCCAGAATTTAATTTGGAATTACCGCAATTCTTGTTAATCTAACCAAAATCATAATGTTAAACAAAATAATATCCAGAATTACAATGTTAAATAAAACCGTAACTTGAATTCTGGTAGAATTAACCAAAATTCTATTTGAATTACCCAGAATTCTGCTTGAAATAACCAAAATCCTAATGTTAAATAAAATCCTAACCAGAATTCTAGTTGGGAAAGCAGGAATTCTGGTTAATGTAAAGAGAACCATAATAAAAATTAAATTTAGTTAAAGCAAACCAGAATCCTAGTAGAAATTTCCCAAAATCTTGTTACATTACCCAGAATTCTGGTTAAATAAAATCGTAACCTGAATTCTGGAACAAAAAACCAGAATTCTAGTTTCAATAACCAAAACTCTGGTTAAATTAACTAGAATTCTACTAAAGTAATCAAAATCCTAAAGTTAAATAAAACCCTAACGAGAACTCTAGTTGGAATATCCAGAATTTTGCGTAAATTAAATAGAATTCTGGTTGAAATAACCAGAATATTGATTAATCTGATAAGAAGCATAATCCTAAGTAGAATTCTCTTTAGAACAGCATAAATTTTGGGTAATCTTACTAGAATCATAATAATAATAATCCATAACAAAAATTCAAATTGGTAGAACCAGAATTCCAGTTGGATTAACCAGAATTCGAGTTAAATTAACTTGAATTCTGGTTTAATTAACTAGAATTCTGGTTGCAATAAGAAGAATACTAATTAGTCGAACCTGAAATATAATGTTAAATAAAACCCTAACCAGAATTCCATTCGGAATATCAGGAATTCTGATTAAACAAAACAATAACCAGAATTACAATGTTAAATAAAACCGTAACTTGAATTCTGGTAGAATTAACCAGAATTCTGGTTGAATTACCCAGAATTCTGCTTGAAATAACCAAAATCCTAATGTTAAATAAAATCTTAACCAGAATTCTAGTTGGGAAAGCAGGAATTCTGGTTAATGTAAAAGGAACCATAATAAAAATTAAATTTAGTTAAAGCAAACCAGAATTACAATGTTAAATAAAACCGAAACTTGAATTCTGGTAGAAATAACCAAAATTCTGCTTGAAATAACCAAAATCCTAATGTTGAATAAAACCCCAACCAGAATTTTAGGTGAAATAAACAGAATTCTGGTTAAAATAACCAAATCTCTGGTTGTAATAACCCGAATTCTTCATATTTACTCCAACCAGAATTTTTTTATCACAGTAACGTAAAATGAAGCGAAGAAACAGTTTCTCAATTCCGACATTAAACTACAGAGAACT
Source organism: Leptopilina boulardi (assembly GCF_019393585.1). Lineage (NCBI taxonomy): Eukaryota > Metazoa > Arthropoda > Insecta > Hymenoptera > Figitidae > Leptopilina > Leptopilina boulardi. The sequence continues at coordinate 1,462,052 of NW_026137838.1, forward strand.
CAAAATACAATTATTGTAAGCACTTTCCAAGTTGTAATACTGTCTGGATAAGAATTTACGGGGTAATGTAGACACATACATATATACACACACATCTGATGATAATAACAATAATAATAGTAGCAGTTATAATAGCATCGTCTAGACTAAATTGCTCAATTATTACATCCCAAGCGGTCCTTTGTGCAAAATGGGCTATAATGAGGAGAGACAGGTGTAACGATAATAATGAGCCTCTGAAAGCAAGAAGCGACCTTCGCATAATTCTCGTGACTTCTCAAAGTTCCTTGATGTGTGTTTGTGTATTATATAAATTAACCCAAATATCTCAATGACCAAAGACGTGCTGCTGATGGCATATCCCTTTGCACCAAGAATATATTATAGGGGGAGAATATGCACTATCTATCTCAAGATTCAAGAGACAATGCTAACGATGTAAACAAAAGGATGAATGGCAAATGATGAGATGTTATCTTACGTAAAGGACTTGAGAGTCCTGCAAACATAATGTACTCTCTATCTCTGGTGTATAAATGTTAATCTGACATCGACGATATAGATTTTTTAATGTCACTAACAAAAAAAATTTAGTGTTTGCAACAAAATTGTTTGGTTAGTCAATTTTGGTTCTTGTAACCAAATTTTGATTGGCTGAAACAAAGTCGTTGAGTTATCTTAACCAAACAATTGGTTAGGCCAACAAAATTATTTGGTTGAACATTTTTAAATTCCAATCAAAATTTGGTTACGACAACAAAATAATTTGGCTAACACAACAAAATATTTTGGTCGAAAAAACCAAATGATCGTTTGTTGTTCTAACCAAAATTTGGTTGCGACAACCAAATAATTTGATTCGCTCTCAGCTCATAGCTTAAGAGAACAGTTAGTTTAAATCTCTCACAAGAATTTTTGTTATGCCAACAAAAAATACTCAACCAAATTTTTTGGTTGACTCAAACAAATAATTTGGTTGCTTAAATACCAAAAAAAAATTTTTGTTGGCCCAATCAAATTTTGGTTGCTCTGACTAAACATTTTTCTCAGTGTACTAAAAATTTTATTACGCCCACAAAACAATTTAGTTGGTATTTAATGAAAAATATTTGGTTAAGTCTAGAAAAAAATTTTGGTTGTGTCTACCATAAATTTTGATTGAGTGTTTTTTGTTAGCATAGCAAAAATGTTTGCTTAGCCTAACTAAATGTTTGGTTGAGATAACTACAACTTTGTTTCAGCCAACTAAAATTTGGTTAAAACAACCATAATTGCCAAACCAAACGATTTTGTTCCAATTTTTGTTTCAGTGTGTAGATAAAGACTAATCAATTGTAATTAAAAAAAACAGAAAAGAAAAAATCCAATAAACTTCAATTTAACTGACAATAAATATTTAAAAATCAATTCACTACGTGACTTTTGGGTCAGTGAGGTTAATTTGTAAAGAATAGTTTTAAAAGAAGGTCACCCAGACGATCGTGAATCGATTTCTGCATCTCCTCTTTCTCTCTCTCTCTACATTATTAATGTTTGGTTCGATAGTTCCCATTCCACGTCGTCTTCTCGTCCCCAGGATTGCTGTTTCTGACGCGTACAAATGTCGACGACCATGTCATTAGTTCCCGTACGCAAATCGGTAGTCAAAGGGAAAACTTTTGTCGCACAAACCCCTCGTTTTTTACACGCGAATAAAAAAAAATACTCTTGTCTCGAAAGAAACAAAAAAAAAACAATGTTTCCTTAATTTTAAATACAAATAAACATTTTTAAATCTTAACCGAGGTTTGGTTTTGCGAATTAAAATACAGTTCTGTCAACTAAAATTTGGTTATGCCAACTAAAATTTTATCAGAACAACCAAAAATTTGGTAGGACTAAGTAAACTTTGACTAAACAAAAATTAATTTGGTAAAACCAAAGTTTTACCAAATTAATTTTGATTGGGACAATAAAAATTCAGTTGTATAAACTAAGGTTTGGTTCGGACAACAAAAATTTGGTTATGCCAAAAAAAATTTTATTAGAACAACCAAAAATATGATTGGGCCAACTAAACTTTGATTAGGACAACTAAATATTTGGTTCTACCAAATGAACTTTGATTAGGACAATAAAAATTCGGTTCTGCAAACTAAGTTTTGGTTGGACAAGAAAAATTTGGTTATGCCAACTGAAATATGTCTGGGACAATAAATATTTGGTTTTACCAACTTGTTTGGGACAACTAAACATTTAATCATACCAAATACACTTTGATTAGGACAAAAAAATTCGGTTTTGCAAACTTATGATTGATTGGGACAATAAAAATTTGGATGAGACAACTGAACAATGACTGGAGCAATAAAAATTTGGTCTTACCAACCTGTTTGGGACAGCAAAAATGTTGATGTCAAAACTAAACTTTGATTGGATTATAAAAATTTGGTTGATCCATATAAACTTTGATTGGGACAATAAAAATTTGATTTTTCCATCTAAAGTTTGTTTGAGACAATAAAAATTTGGTTATGCCAACTAAAATTTTATTAGAATAACCAAAAATATGGTTGGGCCAACTAAACTTTGATGAGGACAATAAAAATTCGGTTCTGCAAACTAAGTTTTGGTTGGGACAAGAAAAATTTGGTTATGCCAACTAAAATATGTCTAGGACAATAAAAATTTGGTTTTACCAACTTGTTTGGGACAACTAAACATTTAATCCTATCAAATACACTTTGATTAGGACAAAAAAATTCGGTTGTGCAAACTTATGATTGATTGGGACAACAAAAATTTGGTTGAGACAACTGAAATATGACTGGAGCAATAAAAATTTGGTTTTACCAACTTGTTTGGGACAACTAAACATTTAATCCTACCAAATACACTTTGATTAAGACAAAAAAATTCGGTGGTGCAAACTTATGATTGGTTGGGACAACAAAAATTTGGTTATGCCAACTAAAATTTTATTAGAATAACCAAAAATATGGTTGGGCCAACTAAACTTTGATTAGGACAATAAAAATTCGGTTCTGCAAACTAAGTTTTGGTTGGGACAAGAAAAATTTGGTTATGCCAATTAAAATATGTCTAGGACAATAAAAATTTGGTTTTACCAACTTGTTTGGGACAACTAAACATTTAATACTAGCAAATACACTTTGATTAGGACAAAAACATTCGGTTGTGCAAACTTATGATTGGTTAGGACAACAAAACTTTGGTTGTGACAACTGAAATATGACTGGAGCAATAAAAATTTGGTCTTACCAACTTGTTTGGGACAGCAAAAATGTTGTTGTCAAAAATAAAGTTTGATTGGATTATAAAAATTTGGTTGAACCATATAAACTTTGATTGGGACAATAAAAATTTGATTTTTCCATCTAAAGTTTGTTTGGAACAATAAAAATTTGTTTTTTCCAACTAAATATTGTTTAGGACAACAAAAATTTGATTGTTTCAACTAAATTTTGTTTGGGACAATAAAAAATTAATATCCACATATATTTTAACAAAAATTTTGTTGTTGTTAATTCAAATCCTTATTCTCACTCTATTTATTCGAAGAAAACTTCAAATTGTGACAAATCCACTGAAATAAATTCCTAATGCTTTTTCGAGTCTATAAAATTTTAAAAGAAAAAAGAAAGTTTACAATTGAATTTAGAGACTACTCTGTTTATGTGGAACTTTTTATCAGAAGTCACGGGTTTTCTTTAAACACAGGAAATAGAGAGAATTGAGAAAGTGGGGAGATGAAAAAAAAAAAAAAAAAAACGTCGACCATAGTTTCTAAGTACGTCTGTGTATTTACGAGAGTTGTGGGGTAGCTTAGAAGGAATTAAGGGGTCATGGAGCATTGTCTCATGAGACACGAATTCATTCAGATTTATTACTGCCGTAGACGGAAAATTGGAATTAACTGCTAAATAATCCTTGCATTATATGTGACATAAGACAACCACAAAAAATTTCTTTCGTAAATTATTTCAATTTTGACACATTTTTTATAAAACAATTTTTATATATGGAAGTTGAAAAATATTTTTTAATCTCCAATGCTTTTTAATACCTCATATATTGTTTATAGAAAAACAAAGTTTTGTGACAAGCACTCAATTTGAAATTAAAATTTCACAGAAATTGTTTTGACATTATTTTTGGGTTATATGCAAGTCCAAGAAACTTATCAATAAAGAAGAGTTGCCCTCGTGAGAGTTGAGGCAATTCAGTGTAAACTTGTCCCGAACAAGTTTTCTCTCTCTCTATGTATATGCAAGTTGTGTCCGTTAGTTCTTGAAGTTTCAAGTATAAAGTTGGTTTGATCTCGCGAGAAATATATATATATAAAAAGGTCGAAAGTCGAAAAGAAGAAACGGCTACGTTTTTGTCACTTCTTTCGTTCGATTCAGTCGATGCAGTTGACTTTGAAAGTAAGATGTACTGCACCGAGACGTAAAATAGGAAAGAAGATAAGAAAAGCGAAGAGAAATGATACTCAAATGGAACTGAGGGGATAAAAGGAGATGAAATAGGAAACCCCAAAAAAAAGAAAGAGAGAAAGAAAAAAAAAAGATTTTACGTTTTCCTTGATCAAATTTCAATCATCCATTTGACAACAGTAAAATATATTTCTACTCTCTAAATCTGAATTAGTAAAAATGTTAACTAATTTGAATTAGTGACTCACTTTTTGCTTTAGAATTAGTTAAATTTTACTAATTGTTAGTAAAAGTTACTAATATTTAGTAAAAAATTTTACTAATTCAGAAGCAAAAAGTGAGTCACTAATTCAAATTAGTAAACATTTTTACTAATTCAGATTTAGAGTAGATTCTGTTTCTGTATTTACGATTTTGTGGAAAATAGTGGAAAATTAAAATTTTGTTTTCAATACACTGAAGAAAAGTATCATTGATTCAAGAAAATCATTTACTTTTCCGTTAATTGATCCATAGCAACCGTTACCATAACAACTGTTTCTATGATATCCGTTACCATAGGAACTGGTACCATAGTAACCGGTACCATAGTCACTGGTACCAAAGTAACCGGTACCACAGTAATTAAATGGCACAACGTAACTGGTACCGAAGTAACCGGTACCATAGTAACTGGTACCAAAGCAACCGGTACCATAGTAAGTAGTACCAAAGTAACAGGTACCAAAGTAACTGGTACCAAAGAAACCGGTACCAAAGTAACCGGTACTACAGTAATTAAACGGCACCAACGTAACTGGTACCGAAATAACCGGTACCATAGTAAGTGGTACCAAAGTAACAGGTACCAAAGTAACTGGTACCAAAGAAACCGGTACCATAGTAATTAAATGGCACCAACGTAACTGGTACCAAAATAACCGGTACCATAGTAACTGGTACCAAAGTAACCAGTACCATAGTAACTAAATGGCACCAACGTAACTGGCACCAACGTAACTGGTACCGAAGTAACCGGTACCATAGTAAGTGGTACCAAAGTAACAGGTACCAAAGTAACTGGTACCAAAGAAACCGGTACCAAAGTAACCGGTACCACAGTAATTAAATGGCACCAACGTAACTGGTACCGAAATAACCGGTACCATAGTAACTGGTACCAAAGTAACCGGTACCATAGTAAGTGGTACCAAAGTAACAGGTACCAAAGTAACAGGTACCAAAGTAATTAAATGGCACCAACGTGTGCCAAAGTAATTGATACCAAAGTAACCGGTACCACAGTAATTAAATGGCACCAACGTAACTGGTACCGAAATAACCGGTACCATAGTAACTGGTACCAAAGTAACCGGTACCATAGTAAGTGGTACCAAAGTAACCGGTACCATAGTAAGTGGTACCAAAGTAACAGGTACCAAAGTAACAGGTACCAAAGTAATTAAATGGCACCAACGTGTGCCAAAGTAATTGATACCAAAGTAACCGGTACCACAGTAATTAAATGGCACCAACGTAACTGGTACCGAAATAACCGGTACCATAGTAACTGGTACCAAAGTAACCGGTACCATAGTAAGTGGTACCAAAGTAACCGGTACCATAGTAAGTGGTACCAAAGTAACTGGTACCAAAGTAATCGGTACCAAAGTAACCGGTACCATAGTAACTAAATGGCACCAACGTAACTGGTACCATAGTAGCTGGTACCAAAGTAACTAATATCAAAGTTACTGGTACCAAAGTAACAGGTACCAAAGTAACTGGTACCAAAGAAACCGGTACCATATTAACCGTTTTAATAGCAATAGTTTCCATAGCAACCATTTCCATGATAATCATTATCATAGCAACCGTTTCCATGACAACCGTTGCTGACGATTTTCTTCTTAGAATCAACCAATTCAACTGTTTTTTAACTTCAAGAAACAAATTTCGTAAAAAAAAATGTTTTCATATATATTCAGACAATTTTTATCACAGTAGAAATTAAAAAAAAACTAACTTTAAAAAATTGGGGGAAAAAATGATAATAATTATTATTTATATTGTGAGAAAAATGCAAACAAGAAATTTTTTATTCAAAAGTGTGAAAAAAGTGGAATCATCCGATTCGCTTGAATGTCTCGACAATTCATCTGACTTTTTCACAAAAACCAAATTCATTCTTCCAGTCACGTCCTTTATATTCTAGCACTATGTTTTCCGGAATTGAACCAACACTATGCACTGGTTCTCTCTCTTTTTTTCTCTCTCTCTCTCTCTTTTTTTTCTTACTCTCTTTCTTTCACCTATTCTCAGAATGAAGAAATCAAAGTGGCAGAGTCGATTTTCACAAGTATTATACTCAAAGAGATTTTATTTCCAGGTTTTTTTCAACCTTCGACTGGATTAACAAACACTTCTTTCTTCATTTTAAAACGAAATTCAACACTAATTTTTTTTTCCAATTTCGTATAAATTTTTCTTTTTTTTTATATATAAAAAAAATACTCGAATTCTGGTTTAGTCTCAGCAGAATTTAAAAAACTTTTTCTGGTCAGAAATATTGGAAAATCTGGTTACATTTCTTGTTAATTTAGCTGGAAATTTTTTAACCATACAATAATAATAATAATAATAATAATAATTAATTAATCTATAATTTTTTTTCAGTGTGAAAATAAATTTAAATTAAAGTATTCCACTTATCTCATTATTTTTATATTTAAATCTCCTTTTATAGACACAGAAATATAAAAAAAAAAACTAAAAGTAAAAATGAAATAAAAAAAGAAAAAAAATTCATAAACTTTTCATTACAGTGTGAACGAGTAAATTTAATGAGCCGGAAAAGTTATTAAAGATTTCAATTTATTTTCCCCTGCTTGTATTATACCTTATTTTTTTTTTTGAATGATTAACGAAACGAAGCTAATAATAATAAAACTGTGAAGGATATGTCATTTAATTTATTACATAAATATAGAAGAGTAAAAAAAAAAGCGAAAGGTCGCAATGAAAACGAAAGATGAACACGGTAGAGGTACCGAGGAGCGATCAAACTCTTAAGTTTGCTCTTGTGTGCCGGAGTTCTTTTCTCGTTTCTTTTCTCGCAATACGTTGCGCGCGTCTCGAAATAGCTCTCTTGGGATAATAAACTTTTATATGAATCGCTCGAGCATTTCGCGGTAAGTGAGCAGAAATAAATTCTTGTACTCAGAACACATCCAATTCTTGTTTTTTTTTTTCTTGTCCACGCTCACATTCTCTTTATTTATATATAAATATAAACCTTCAATTGTCCGAATTCTATCGAGACAATCATTATATTTAACAGATCATTTTTTTTTGTATTGAAATTTATTTTTCATATTTTTTATCCACAAAATTTTATAAATATATTTTAGGTATATTATTTTATAAAGAATACGCATGGGAAATAAACTTTTTATATAACAGCGATATGTTTCTCTAGAATAGCGAAAACTTTCCCTGTTTTATTGAAACATATCACGGTTTTAGAAAAAAATTGTTTTGAGTGCCTATTTTTTTTTATAGATTTCGAAAAAATTTTTTTTGAATGAAAATCTCACCTTTAGAACCTCATAAATATATTTAAACAAATATTAAACAGGCAAAAAATAACATCAATATTAAAAATTGTCAAGAACAAAGAATCATAAAACAAAAACAGAAAATAACAGAAAAATTTTATAATTAGTATGAAAATTTCTAGTAAAAAAAATGTACAATTAAAATGTAAATTATTTGACATTTTGATTTTATATTTTTTTTTATTTATACTTTACATTTTAATAGTATGTTATTTTTCCCCTTGATTGCAATTATAGTATTTTCAAAATTCTAATTATGAACTTCTCGAGAAAAAAAAAGGAAAAAAAAAAAACACTATTATGATTCAAATCCCGCATTCTTCAATCAAGCAGAAAAAGATGAAAGTCCACGACAATAAAATTTCAACGACGTTACAAGAAGTTTTATATTTTCTCTTTCTCTCTCTCTCTTACTGCAAAATTGTCTTATTTACTGTTTCCTGTCTGGAATATAAAAATCTACTTTTATGATTTTCCTCTAGTATTAGTTTGTCCCTGTATTCACATCAAACAACAAAATTATGAGGTTATTAAAAAAAAACAAAAGTAAACAGAGGCCTTGAGTTAAATATTATCTAAGAGAATATATTTCGCAAATTATCGAGAGAAAAAAATTAGTGAAAAAAGTGGATTCTTAAATTTTATTTTTGTATATTGATCGACTTAATTATAGATCTTTAATTTTTTTTCGATTCTAAAACTCGTATTTACTTTATGTAATAACAAATATAATAAAAGAAAATAATATAGAGGATTCAATATTTTATCATCGCTCGTAATGAAAAATAAAAAAAAATAAAAAAAAATAAAAAAAACAAAAATTAAAAAAATAAATAAAAATAATAAAAAACAATAAAAATTAAAAAAATAAATAAAAAGAATAAAAAAAAAACAATAAAAATAATATTCGCGAAAATTAGCAAAGGTAAATGAAATAATTAAATTTTATTATGTAAAAGCGCAATATATATACACGCATCTGTGTTTAACATTCCATCAGCCTTTGAGCTGACATCCACTCTCTGAAAATTCTTACTGTGACCATAATGAATTTAACACACCGGGGAGATATTATTTCAGAAGTTACACGAGAGCAAGAGAGAGAAATGAGGAGAGTATATACGAATTTAAATTATATATATTTTCATTTGTTGCACTAACTTTCAAGTTATTGTATGCCTTCTGAATCAGATATTTTTAACTATATATATATAAATGTACCAGTAAAATAAAAATTCATTATAATCGATAAAAATTTCTAATTCAATAAAAAAAATTTATTATATTTTTAATTATCCATTGGTTCATTACACGATTATTTTAAAAATTATTATTATTATTATTATTATTAAAATAAATCTATTTCGAAATAATGTTTAAAACAATCTGAATTTAAAATAGAAAGCAATAAAAAAAAACGAAAATGCAATTTACCTATATTTTTGTGTTGCAAATAATAATTCGTATTTTTCTTGTTACTAATTAAAGTTGTCAATTTTTTTTTTTTATTTTTATTTAAATTGGCAACAGATTTCAATAGTGTTTCACAACTTTTATACAGAGAGAGAGAGGGGGGGAGGAATTTGTACCATTTGAGGACAACTACGCGCGCATCTACATTTACTGGTAGTAAATTGGTGCCAATTTTCCGCTAAAAAGTTGCGGAACTGCTCGGTTTAGAGTATCCATCAAACTAATTCCATAGTCTGGACGATGCGTACAAATCGATAGCACGTCGAAGTTCAATTAATCGACTGTCACTTCCATTTATAAAAAGAAATTTTCCATTTGTTTCATTATAGAAACTATTTTTAGAGAATATGGGGGCATAAAAAAAAAAAAATTAACATTTAGAAATAAATAAAAAATTATTAAAATTTTTAGAGAATATGGGGGCAACAAAAAATTAACATTTAGAAATAAATAAAAAATTATTAAAATTTTTAGAGAATATGGGGGCAAAAAAAATTAACATTTAGAAATAAATAAAAAATTATTAAAATTTTTAGAAAATATGGGGACGCATGATTATGTTCTAAAAATCATTAGTCATAATTTACATTTTATCGAATTTTATTTGTCCTAATTAGTGTTGAGCGATTTTTAAAATAAACCAATCAAAAATTATCCATAAAATTGTGATTGGTTTATTTTAAAAATCGCGCCTAAATCTTTCTGTCGATTGTTTTTTCGGACATTTGCAAATTCGAACAAATGAAAATTCTATCATTTAGAAATTCTATTAAATGATTTGTCGGTTAAGTAAAAATTCTGTAGTATGAAAAATCGGATTGATGAAAATTATGCCAAATACTAATTCGAACAAATAAAAATTCGGCTCAAAACTAATTAGGACAAATAAAATTCGATAAAATGTAAATTATGACTAATGATTTTTAGAACATAATCATGCGTCCCAGAATATAAGGGCAAAAAAAATTAACATTTAGAAATAAATAAAAAATTATTAAAATTTTATTGTTATTAAAATTAAAAAAAATTTCATTATAAAAAGATAAATTTTCACACTGAGCATATTCTTGATAAATAGAAAACATTGTAAAATAACATAAAATGAAAAATAAATCGTAAAAAAAGGAAAATAAATTTCGATCCTAATATATAGATATATATATATATATAGACAGAAAGGATACACGAAAGTTGTAACGTTCTACTTGAGTTGGCAAACTATATTGTTCGATACTCTCAACAGCTAAGTAAACCGCACATTGTTCAGGTATTAGACGAAGCTGCTTTACCGCAGACTTCTCAGAAAAGATTTTACCTTTTTATATAAAATTCAAAGAATGTCCCCTTTTTTAGTATTTCGCGATTCCACTTTTAACCACATCTACAATTTGCAAAAAAATTTGAAAACAATTTTTATTCAATTTTTTTTTTTTCCCAATAAATCAATTTTTTTCAATTTAATTTTTAATAAATTAATTTCTCTACTTTGAATAAATATTTTTTTAATAGCTCAAAAAAATGATTATTAAAATCAAATAAATTTTTGTCATACAACAATTTCAATGAAAAATATAGTGAATATTTTCAAAATGTACATGAACGAATATTGTTGGATAACAATTTTCCGACTCGATATAACGAATATTGCCCTATATATATATATATGCAATATCTTTTCAAATATTGAATTCCGTAGTTCTTGATTTTTCATTTCGATTTCCCAAGCGCGAAGCGAAGCTTTTTCAAATATAAAATTGTAAAGCATTTCAAAATTCCCCAAGAAATATCACTAATAAACTTCATCAACAAATTACAAGTCTATATAAATTCTTTTACAAAATCTATAAATTTTTCAAATTTCAATCCATACTTTAATAATGTATAATTACGTTTAATTAGATATTGATTTAATTTTGCTAAAAAAAATTTATAGACAAAAAAAAAAAATTATCACTTTAAAAAAATTATTTTTATCATTTATTTATTTTTTTATGAGTAAACAGGATAACAAAATTTTCCCATTTGTACACTGAAAAAAAAATTATTTGATTTAAATAATCAGTTACTTGACTATAAATAAATATTTACTTCACTTAGAGAAATTGTATATTTGTCTCAGAGCCTACTAACTCATTTATTTGTTACAAATATATTTTATTTCGTTTAAATAAAAAATTTATTTGAACCAAAGAAAAATTTATTTATGACAAATAAAATTTTTAATTATGCCAAATAAATAAGTTAGTAGGCTCTGAAACAAATATACGTTTATTTAACTCAAATATATTTTATTTGGTTCAAATAAATCATTTCTCTGGGTGTTGGAACCTAATAATTTTTGAGTCAATTAAAAAGATATTTAATTTGAATGCAAAAATTATTGATTCAAATATAGTTTATTTAATTCAAATAAAAATTATTTGGTCCAAATAAATATTTGTTTGATAATAACCAAGTAATCGATTATTTGAAACAAATAAATTTTTTTTTTAAAGTAGAAAGTACACTGTAATAAACAGAAAAAAATTTATTTGATTCAAATAATCGATTACTTGACTATTATCAACTAAATATTTATTTATATCAAATTATTATTATTTTTGTTAATTAAATGGTATTTGCTTGAAAATACAGAAATTATTGGTTTAAATAAATTTTATTTAACTCAAATAAAAAATTATTTGGTTCAAATAAATATTTAGTTGACAATAATAATAAGTAACCAATTATATTTGAATCAAATAAATTTTTTTTCAGTGTAAATAGAGAGGGAAAACTATTATTATTATTATTATTATTATTATTATTATTATTATTATTATTATTATTATTATTGTTATTATTACTATTGTCATTATTATTATTGTTATACTATTATTTAACTTCTTATCATTGTTATATTATTATCATTATCGACTAAAATTTGATTCTAAAATGTAAAAAAAAAATGTACCGGAAAAAATTTCATAAAAAAAAATTGCGAGCGAAATTCTCTGAGCAATTTTTATTCAGTTTAATTCAAAATGGAAAGTAGATGTAGAAAAAAAAGAAGTAAAACTGGGAGTTACAATTAAGAGGACAGTGTTTTAAGTGTTCATTTGTCGTTGTCGTTGAAACGTGAAAATTGTGTTTTCCACTAAAATGTGTGGAGAATGGTGTCTCTCTCCCTCTCACTTACTCCTTCCAATTTGGAGGGGGGGGAGGGAAGCAGGGAGGGATAAAAAGCATTTTTCCGCACGGTATACGTTTAAATTTCATTATTTCGCAAACAACACGATATTTTCACACGCTTCCACAAAGCGACGGCGCAAAAGAAAAAGAATTACGTTCAAGCAAATGGAAAATCTAAATTAATCTCGCGTGTTCGCCAAGTAGACGCGCGCGAGTAAAAATTCTTCCAAGCGCAATGAAAATGAATTTTTAAAGAAAATAAAATAAAATCATGATTAAAGACGTGATATCGCGTGGAAAATAAATTATATAAGAAAATAAACAAAAAAAAAAAAAAAAAAAAATGAGCGTCCGGAAAATATTATTTTGGATGTGCGTGTGTATTTTTTTTTATATATAAACCGGAAGTAGGTCAAACATCATGGAAGATAAAAGAATATCTAGGATAATATCCAGACTTTTGTAGAAATTATTTTATATATAGTTTGCGAAAATAAAATTCCAAATATAGAACTATATCACACTTTCAAGAATAACTAAAAAGACCTCGAAAAACCATATTTCAGTTTTTTCAGTGGTAAATGATAAATGAAACTATTTAATTTTAATTTATCACTGTGACGACACTTTTGCAAAACTATTAACTCTCTTTTAAGATTTTATTTATATTTTCAAAGGCTTTTTCTTGTAATTTAATACTTTTATGTATAACTAACTCTTTCTATGCAAAAACATCAGTAAATAAAATAATATCGAAAAAATTTTTTTTAAACATTTAAAAAAATTCCATTGAAAAATAAAAATAATAAAAAAATTTTGTTTAGACATTTAAAAAAGTTACATTGAAATATAAAAATATTAAAAAAAATTTATATTTATTTTCTAAATTGATATTATTTTTTCACAAAGTTTCAAATAAAGATTTCTTGTATATATATAAACCACACACGTATATCAATTTGAAAAGCAACGGGATAGAAGACGATTTACTTCGATAGACCAGCGGTTTGAAAGATTAAGAACATTTACGAAAGTGTACATATCAATTTTCTGAATTTTTACTCATCTTTCGTCGAGGGAATCGTTGTAGGATCAAAAATTGCACTTTAGTATAAATATTTTATTGACGGAATAAAAATAGGAGAAAAAAGAAGATAAACATCTATTCGAGAATTCTGCATCTTTAGCATCTATTTTCCTATCTTATTTTCATTTCTTTTTTCACTTGATCCTAAGTAGAAAATTTCCTATTTTTTTTCAGATGTATTCGAAAAAAAAATAATAAAATTAGTAGAAAATATATTGCACTATCAGACAAAGGATGAATTGAATTTGATTAATTATAAGTAGAAAAATCTATTTTTGGTCAGACGGAAAATTAATATTTCAAAAGTAGAAAATTCCACGTATAGACAGACATAGATTTCTCCGAATATTTGTTTTTTAATGAAAAAAGACTATTTTGGTCAAACAAATACTGTGAAAGAGATTTGGAATTAAAAAATATTTTTCAGGAAAAATTCCGAGTAAATAAAATTAGTAGAAAATACCTCACACTATCAGACGTTAAACAAATTAAACTCATTTAAGTAGCGAAATCCTTTTTTAGTCAGACAGAAAAATAATACGTCAAAGTAGAAAATTGCATTGTTGAACTGACAGAAATTCCTTCGAATATTTTTTTCAGTGAAAAAAGCCTATTTTGGTCAGACAAATACTGTGAAATAGATTTGGAATTAAAAAATATTTTCCAAGATAAATTCCAAATAAAAAATACCTCGCACTATAAGACGTAAAACAAATTCAACTAATTTAAGTAGCGAAACCCGTTTATAGTCAGACAGAAAAAATACGTCAAAGTAGAAAAATCCACTGTTGAACAGACATAAATCGAATATTTTTTTTTTCAGTGAAAAAATCCTATTGTGGTCAGACAAATACTGTAAAAAATAATAAGAAATAAAAAAATCTTTTCCAGGAAAAATTCCGAGTAAATGAAATTAGTAGAAAATACGTCGCACTATCAGACGTAGAACAAATTAAAATAATTAGAGTAGCGAAACCCGTTTATAGTTAGACAGAAAAAATACGTCAAAATAGAAAATTCCACTGTTGAACAGACATAAATCGAATATTTTTTTCAGTGAAAAAATCCTATATTGGTCAGACAAATACTGTAAAAAAAATTGGAATTAAAAAATATTTTCTAGGAAAAATTCCAAGTAAATGAAATTAGTAGAAAATATCTCTCAATATCAGACGCAAAACAAATTGAATTTTAAGTAGAGAAACCCGTTTTTGGTCAGACACACAAAAATAATATATCTCCAAGTGGAAAATCTTTCAAACAGAAAAATTTTTCTAACAAATTTTTTTTATCAGTAGAAAAAGCCAAGTACAGTCAGACAACTAAAATACTATAATAGCATATAATTATACATAAAATATTAAAAAATACTCTCTAAATCTGAATTAGTGAAAAGGTTTACTAATTTGAATTAGTGACTCATTTTTTGTTTCTGAATCAGTAAAATTTTCCTAATTATTAGTAACTTTTACTAATTATTAGTAACTTTTACTAACAATTAGTAAAATTTTACTAATTATTAGTAACTTTTACTAACAATTAGTAAAATTTTACTAATTATTAGTAACTTTTACTAACAATTAGTAAAATTTTACTAATTATTAGTAACTTTTACTAACAATTAGTAAAATTTTACTAATTATTAGTAACTTTTACTAACAATTAGTAAAATTTAACTAATTCAGAAGCAAAAACTGAGTCACTTTTTCAAATTAGTAAACATTTTTACTAATTCAGATTTAGAGAGTAATTCTAATTCATCTAACCGAAAACATAAAAAAAAATTGAAACGAAATTCAAAGGAAAATTTTTCCAAAATTCTAACGGAAGAAAAATTTTAATAATTCAAAACTACTGTTAGAAAGGGAATAGCGAATAATTTATATATATATCTATCTATCAATTCTCATATATATACAGTTCGAGGGCACATTGGTTCGTCGATCAATTCCCCCAAGACTATGAGCTTTGGAAGTGAACAACGATTCAATATTCCGGTTGTCATAATCCCAGTAGGTTGAATTGCTGACAGATCTCTCTCTATCTCTCTCACTATGCATCTGCGCACATTTCTTTTTATTGGGAAAATGTTTTGTTTTTGAGGAAACAGAGAAATGTTTCCGATTTATTTCTATTATTATTTTCCCAGTTTGAAACACCATCATATTGGTACAGGACACCTGTAGGTATTTTCAATCGATCGTAAAAACAGCCCAGACAAGGCTTGGAAAAAACTATATATATATATATATATATATTGGAGATATATAAGGGGGAGAGAAATGAGAAAAATAAAAATATGAGACATATTATTAAAGAGAGAGAGAGAGAAAAAATCAAGAAAGAAAAAAAAACGCTTAAGACACGAGAAGGAAAAAAATGATTGCGTTCAAAGTTGTCGCACCCTAAACTAATGTGTAACAAAGTTTTTTTATTTTCGTTATAAAGGAGGGTATAAAAATATGTTTTTAATATATTATAATTATAATAAATATACTAATTATAATAAATATAATAATTATAATAAACATAATAATTATAATAAATATAATAATTATAATAAACATAATAATTATAATAAATATAATAATTATAGTAATTATAGTAATTATAGTAATTATAATTAATAAATAAAAAAAATTATATTCTAAATAAAAGAGAGAATAAAAATATAATTTTTTAAAAACTGACTGTTTTTTGGAAAAAAAAACGTTTACCTGGAACAGCGAAACATTTCACTGTAGTAGCAAAAGTTTTACTTGTTTAAAGTAAAATCTTTCCCTATTCTAGTGAAACTTTTTCGCTGTTTCAGGTAAATCTTTTTTTTTCGTATGTGTAAAAAATATTTAACATAAAAAAAGATAGAAATATATTTTTTTCAAAATTTTACCATTTGTTAGCGTTTTTTTTTTTTAATTCAAAAAAAGCACTTGACATATGATCAGCTTTTATTGCAATTTCACAGCTCAACATTTTCTATTCAAGAATGGATTACTGTGTAATACGAAGGGAATTCCTCGGTCGTTTTTTTCACCCTGTAATTCCCACTGAGATTCTCTCCGAACCTTCTTATCTGGCTTTCCTATGCATCACACGTTTTCCACAAGGCAATCTCAATGACGCAACTTTGATCCATGAAGAAGGGAGTTTTATTATCTTCGCACACTCAACACTTCATTTTTCCGGCTCAGGACTTTTTCAAAATAATTGGGCAGTACTTTTTATTTTTTTTTTAATTCTAACAAAATTTTTTTATTCTATTGAAAATAAATTGAAAACTCAATAATTAAGTCTGATTTGCCATTTGGAAAAAAAAGAAGTTTTAAGTGACTTTAAAGGATTATGACAAGAGATTTAAAAGTTTAAAAAGTGATTAGAAAAGCTTTAGAGGCAAAAGTCTGCGAGAAATTTTGGGGATTATATAGGGACTTTCCAATAGCTTGCACCAGGAATTACAATGAATCACAGGAGATTGGTTGGAGATTATATTTAAAGAGAAAACGCCACTGATTACATAAGGAAATACAATAATTCGCCAAGTAAATTACATAAAATTACACGAGTACTTCATTTTGAAACTTTTGAGGATTTAAAGGGTTTAAACTATATGCACTCGAATTGAATATTTAATTATATAAATTCTATTTAATTTATAACTGTGGTTCTAATATATACAAATAAAAGATTTGTAGGATTTTATACTATTTTTTTATATTTCGATAAAAAAAATGTAAATGTGTCTGACTAAACTTTGGATTTTCTACTTAGAGGTGTTTTAGCTGTGTCTGACTTAAAATCGAACGTTCTACTTAAAGGCAATTTTTAAATTTGGCTACACGAAAATTGACTTTTCTACTTGGAGGCAATATTTTGTCTGACCAAATATAGACTCTTCTACTATATTCTATATTTTGGAAAATTATACTCGCGTCTGACTAAATATTGAATTTTCCACTTTTTCTATATTTTGCGAATTATTGAATTTGTTTGCCTAAACATAAAATTTGACATCTTCAAAACATTTTTTTTCGATTTGGCTGATTACAAATTATGTTTTTCTACTCTCGAAACAATTTTTTGATTGTGTCTGACTAAATACTGAATTTTCTACTAGAAAATAATGGTTTTTTTACGTCTGACTAAACATTGACTTTTCTACTTCGAGACAATAATTTTTCGAATTCGTCCGACTAAAAATGGAGTTTTCTACTTCGAGACAATAATTTTTCGGATTTGTCCGACTAAAAATGGAGTTTTCTACTTGTAGACAATTATTTTAAAGGCGTCTGACTAAACCTTGAGTTTTCTACTTCGAGGCAAAATATTTTTGGAATTCCATCGACTAAATATAGACTTTTCTACTTGAAGACAATAATTTTTCGGATTCGTCCGACTAAAAATGGAGTTTTCTACTTCGAGACAATAATTTTTCGGATTTGTCCGACTAAAAATGTAGTTTTCTACTTGTAGACAATTATTTTAAAGGCGTCTGACTAAAAATGAGTTTTCTACTTCAAGACAATAATTTTTCGGATTCGTCCGACTAAAAATGGAGTTTTCTACTTCGAGACAATAATTTTTCGGATTTGTCCGACTAAAAATGTAGTTTTCTACTTGTAAACAATTATTTTAAAGGCGTCTGACTAAAAATGAGTTTTCTACTTCAAGACAATAATTTTTCGGATTCGTCCGACTAAAAATGGAGTTTTCTACTTCGAGACAATAATTTTTCGGATTCGTCCGACTAAAAATGGAGTTTTCTACTTGTATACAATTATTTTGAAGGCGTCTGACTAAACTTTGAGTTTTCTACTTCGAGGCAATAATTTTTCGAATTCCATCGACTAAATATAGACTTTTCTACTTCAAGACAATTACTTTAAACGAGTCTGACTAAACGTTGAGTTTTCTACTTCCAGAGAATAATGTTTCGGTTTCGTCCGACTAAAAATTGACTTTTGTACTTGGAGACATAATTTTAAATGTGTTTGCCTAAACGTTAAGTTTACTACACCAAGACAATTTGCCTGACTATGAAAACTTTTCCACCCTGAGGACAATTTTTTGATTCCGTCTGACTAAAAATTGACTTTATCACTTCCGACGCGTTTCGATTGCCTTCTACCTCTATTTTCAAGTTTAGAAAAAACTTAATCCAATTTTAACAAGATAAAAAAAGATCCCCTCTTTTTTTGCACTGTTGTGAGGAATTGAACAACTTTTTTTGAACCGATAAAAGTTGAAAGTCTCTATATATATATACACAGTGTTTGAGAATCAGAGCTTTTGAAGTGAAGATTGCAGTTTCTGTAGTTGAAAGCTAGCATCGGTTCGAAAGATAAGAACGTAGACTGAAGGCCGGAAAGTTGTGAAGGTTTTTGAGCCGGCAGAAGGGATGAAGCGCGTCCTTCTTGGCTGCGAGCTCAGATAAGAATAATACGGGGAGTAACGTAATAATACAGCACTTGAAAAGCCCAGTGAAGCTTTTAGAGAGTGAGAGAACACACACCTAACCTAACCTAACTTAATATAGCGTTATACTGGTCACTTCTTGTGCTATTTCTCTCACTCTCTATACTTGACTAAAGAAGCGTCAGTCATGCGTGCAAGCTGACTCTCGTTGAAACTATATATATATATATATATATATATATATATATATATATATATATATATATATATATATATATATATATATATATATATATATTTAGTTGTTATATCGGCTTTAGGAGTCTGTAATTCCGTTTGCCATCCACGTAAAAGCATTCTACAATTTCTCACCTACTCCCAACGAGCGGTACCATAACGTAATTCATGTACACGTGAATACAATTCTTTCATATATAGCGAAAAAAAAAATACACATACACTTGCACGGAAAATCCTCTCTACTGCTTTTTCTCCTTCTCGAGAGTGAGCAATAATATTAACTAGATTTTTTACTCTCCCCTTATAGTAAATATATATGTAATAATTGCTAATTTTGAAATAGTTTTATTTCTTCATTTTTAGTAAAAAATATAACTTAAAATTAGTAGAAATTCCCAATAAGTTTTTAGTAATTTATTTTTAGTAAAAAAAATAACTTAAAATTAGTAGAAATTCCCAATAAGTTTTTAGTAATTTTTTTTTACTAAAATTTTAGTGAAAATTAGTAGAAATTTTCACTTTTTTTTGTAAAATATTACTATATAATTTAGTAATATTTTTTTTACTAAAATTGTACGAAAAAAAGTACTAAAACTTATATAATTTATATAATTTATATAATTTAGTAATATTTTTTTACTAAAATTGTACTAAAAAAATGACTAAAACTTATGTAAAATTTTTCAATAATTTTTTTTTTTTTTTTTTTTGTAAAATATTAACTACATAATTCAGTAATATTTAAAATTTACTTATTTACTAAAGTTTTAGTAAAAAAAAAATGACTCGAAAATTATTTAATTTAAATTAATAAACATTTTCTCACTACTTTTATTCAGGCCTACGAATAATTTTATTTTGTTATTTTGTTTCTCTACCTTCTTTTTTCTAGTTAAAATAAAAGTGACGAGAAAAAGCGATATAAAAAAAAAAGTAAAGGAAAAAAAAAGAAATTGTCTATCTGATGTAAAATTTTTGAAAGCGGTATCGTTTGATTTGTGTGTCTAGTCCCCTAGACTATTAAAATGTATCTCCGGAGAGTTGAGAACTACAAGTTTTATGGACAACAACTTTCAAAGTACCTCAAGCTATTCTTATTCACATTACGGAAACAGAAAAACATTTCTTTAAAAAAATTCAATATACACTGAAAAAAAAGTTCTGGTTAAAGTTACTAGATGCGTTTGGTTAAAAAATTTCTAGTTATTTTAACAAGAAAATATAGTTAAAAAGACTAAACAGTTCTAGTTAAATAAGTATGGTTAAATTATTCTGGTTAAAATAATTCTGGTTAAAAACGCGCGTTCGCGGACACTGCATAGCGTCTGTTGTTCTTTTTCGAATAGTTTATCGTGCGGATCGCAAGAATGGATGAAAAAGTTAACCAAGCTCTGGAAAATTGGGGTTTGGGAGAATTAAAAGATCTGTTTAAAGGATGGTTAATTAATTTTATAATATAAGTGAAAAAATTGTTGACGAACGGCAAACCCGTTCGTGTGGAAAATAGTTTGAAGGTTATGTTGAAAACGTGTTCGACACGTTTTATCAGAATTTTAGTTCTGAATAATCATATTTAAATAAACATTATTAAGAGAATTGCAGTGTAAAGGTGTTATTGTTTGATTGCATTTATATGTACATAATACAAATTTTTTTAATTCATATTTTATAATATTTTAGAATATAATATAATAATAATAAATTTAATTAATTCTCTGATTAACTAGAATTTCTGGTAAGATCAACCAGAAATTTTTTTACCAAAAATTTTTAACTAGAAAAATTCTAGTAAGATTAACTTGAAATTCTAGTAAGATTAACTTGAAATTCTGGTAAAATTAACCAGAATTTTTTAACCAAATTTTCTAGTACTTTTAACCAGAAAAAGTAGTAAGGGTATATATAACTTTTTATTCTGGTTAGATTAACCAGAATTCTGGTTATTTTAACCAGACTTTTTTTTCAGTGTATTGGAAAAAAATTTAAATATTCAAAATAATCAATAAAAAAATATTAATTGGAAATTAAAAAAAATTAACGGGAAAAATTATTGCTCTCTCTTTTTTTTAACAACAATTTTTCTATTTATTCCAACATTTTTCCCTTGTATCTCTCTCTCTCTATATATACTTTTCTCTCGTTCATTCGAGTCGCGTGTCTCTACACCATTCAATTATACTTCTCCGAATGAGACCATGTTTTACACATCCAAAAAACACACAATATGTGCCTTTTATGGCTGGTATCACTTTTTAAAATCTAATTCTCAACCTGGGAAATTATACTCTTTTTTTGTAAAAAAAAAAAAAAAAAAAGAAAAAATAATCTGCGGAAATTTGATAAAGTTTCCGGTACTAAACGGTTTTTCTCTTCAATTTTACAAAACGTTTATTTAGATTCTTTTCTTTTTCATTTTTAGAAAATAATTGAGAAAAATTCTATTCCTACTATTACAAGATTTAGTTTTATCTCGCATTTTTCAAATTTTAATTTAGTTTATACATTCAGAAACAAAATTTGTTTCAAATAACCAAATTTTCATTGAATCAACAAAACAAAAATGTTTCAAACAAAAAACCTTCTTGTATAAAGAAATGAAAAAAGTTATCACAATAGAAAATTCATTTGTCAAAAATTAAAACTCACCGAAATATTGAACTGGAAACGTCAATTTGGTTGAGGTCAATCTGTAAAAAAAGAGAAATATTTTTTTAATAACATATATGTATATATATATATATATATTTTTTATAATAATAACAACAAAGGAGCTGTTCACAAAATACGTAACGTTTCCAGGAGGGGAAAGGGGGGTTAAGCTATTTGTTACAGCCAGCCAAAAAATGGCGCAAATTTATGTAACTGTGCGTTACATTGAGGGAGGGAGGGGGGTTGAAATTTCAAAAAAAAAAAACGTTACGTATTTTGTGAAAAGGCTCAAATTTAAATAACAAATATATAATAATAAATAATAAAATAAAATAAATTTATGGGGAGGGTTTGGATCATTGCTAAAAAGTTGCCAACCATGGGAAAATTAATTTTTTAAATTTACAGTTTTTGAACCATTGATAAAAATCTTACGAACCATGGAAAAATTATTTTTTTTTAATTTTACCGATTTTGGACCATTGCTAAAATCTTGAAAATCATGGGAAAAAGTTTTATAATTTTTTTTTATTTTAAACCATTGCTAAAATCTTGTGAACTATGGAATTATTTTTTTTTTCTATTTTACGGATTTTGGAGCATGGTTAAAAACTTGCGAACCATTAGGAATTTTTTAAAATTAATTTTTCATATTTCGCATGATTTTTGTAATGGTCAAAAATCCGTAAATTAAACAAAATAATTTTCCCATGGTTCGCAAGTTTTTAGCCATTGTCCAAAATTCGTAAAAAAAAGAAAAAAAAAATTTTCCGATGGTTCGAAAGATTTATGCAATGGTCAAAAATCCGTAAAATTAAAAAATTGTTTCCCATGGTTCGTAAATTTTTAGCAATGGCCCAAAATTAGTAAAATTAAAAAATTAATTTTCCCATGGTTTCCAAGATTTTAGCAATATGGTTAAAAATCCGTAAAATTAAAAAAAAATTTCCTATAGGAAATTGTATCATGGGAAACGGACATAAGCAATGGTTTTTGAGATTTTTGCCAAGTTTTAAACCATGGGTCTAATCGTTTTTTCCTTGGCAATCGATTTCGCCGTTGGTTTTTATGATTTTACCCACACTGTAAAAAAAATTAGGGAGTTAACGGCACGAGGAGTTGGGAGTTAAATTTTTCGAGTTAAAAATCAACTCAAAAAGGGAGTTAATAATTAAATTAACTCCTTAAAACTAACTCCCTAGGCATAAAATTAACTCGCAAAGCATTAACTCCCTACGCTTCAACTCCAAAAGGGTGGGACTTTTATAGCATCCCCTTGGGAGTTGAAATTCAACTCCTTTTTTTTACAGTGCATAGTTTCATTTCCACGCGGGGCAAAAACAGTCGATTTAGGAAAAAAAAACATTTTTTTCGGGTCCGGAACATAAAAAATCAACCTGTATATTATATTTGGTATTTGAGAGTAAACATAAAGGATTCGAAAGGTTATCTATTGTTATGATAAATTCTGTCTGGTGCACAGTCTTGAACGTGTCTGATCCCTGATAACTTTATCCGCAGACGACTTAACGAGAATTCCCTGAGCATTATCGATAATCGTGCAAGGCGTCCCCGACTATCGCACGATGAATACGGTTCAGTGCTCCTTTACAACCATAAGCACCGTATCTCGGCAGTATGCTAACCGGCACTAGTGCGACATTCAGAGCCACAAACTAAGTAAGGGTCGTTGCACGAAATAATGTACAACCTACTAAGAAACCACAAGAGAGAGAGAGAGAGAGAGAGAGAGAAAGACAATTTATTGTTACGTATATAAATGCACGAGTGTTTCTTTTTTTTTTTCTTGGTTCTTTCATTTCATATATACAAAAACGGGAAGTAATCTTCAGGAACTATAATTTTTAAATGTAGACTGTATTTATTTTTATTTTTTTTTAAGAGAAAAAAATATTCGCGATATCTTTATTTTACTTGGTTCTGAGAAATAGTTTTTGGAAAATACTTTTATGGGTATAAAACTGAATAGTTTTTTTGACTAAAGTTTCTTGGAACTGAGAAAATATTGCTGCTAGTGGAAAACTCAGTTTTTAGTCAGACGAAATGAAAAAATTTACTCTGAGTAGTAAATTCGATGTTTAGTCAGACGAATTCAAAAATTGTTTGTTTCCAACTAGATAATTCAATTTTTAGTCAGACTTTTGGAACGTTGAGTCAAAGTAATAAACTCCTTGTTTAGTCAGACACAGAAAAAAAATTTCTAGTAGAAAACACAGTTTTTAGTCAGACCAATTGAAAAATTCACTTAAAGTGGTAAATCCACTGTTTAGTCAGACGCATTTAAAAATTATGTTCTCCGAGTAGAAAAATCAATTCTTAATCAGACGTAAACAAAATATTGCTTCTAGTAGAAAAGTCAATTTTTTGTCAGACTTTCGAAACATTGACTTGAAGTAGAAAATTCAATATTCAGTCAGACACATGGAATTATATTTCTTGTAGAAAACACAGTTTTTAGTCAGACAAATCGAAAAATTCACTTAAAGTGGTAAATCCACTGTTTAGTCAGACGCATTTAAAAATTATTTTCTCCGAGTAGAAAAATCAATTCTTAATCAGACGTAAACAAAATATTGCTTCTAGTAGAAAAGGCAATTTTTGGTCAGACTTTCGAAACATTGACTTGAAGTAGAAAAGTCAATATTCAGTCAGACAAATGGAATTTTATTTCTAGTAGAAAACTCCCGTTTTTAGTCAGTCAAATTGAAACAAATTAAGTAGTAAATTCGATGTTTAGTCAGACACATTCAAAAATTATTTTCTCTAAGTAGACTAGTCAATATTTAGTCAGACACAACAAAAATATCAATTTCAGTTTAAAAAAAAACTGTTTCTAATCAATTTCAGTTACAATAAACACCTTATTCTAAGCGGAAAAAAGTTACTATATTCTTATAAAATTAATTAAGGAAAAAAATATAGTAAAAATGTAATTATTTAAACAGAATTACAAAAAAAAATTCCTAGATTATTGTTAATGTTTGTAGAAAAAAAATTTCTATTCTTATCTCCGAGAAAAATACATTGGATATTATATTTTTTTAAAGAAAAACATATACAGCATATATTTTATTAAACCCTTCGATGAAATATTCACTGAAGGAAGATTATTATATACCAGAAAGTAAAATTCTCCGCATATATATATATATGTAGTTTTGAAGAAAATTCAATAAATTCAAATTCTATTTATCCTCGTGACCCGTTTTTCTCAAAAATAGAAACCGGAAAAATATGAATTTGACTTCACGTTATTTTAAATCACTTTTCCAAATAGTAGATATCAATTTCCATGTTTTTACAAAGAAAATATAGAAATTTTTACGATTATTTGGTATATATCATATTTTTAGCAAATATTTAGAAGTTGAGTTTTTTTTTCTAAATATATTTCGAAAAAAATAATCAAATTTTTAAATATTCGAAAATATGGTTATTTCAAACAAATTTTGATTGATTTAAACAAAATTTTTTTTCTTCAAACAAATTCTGGTTGATTTAATTAAAATTTGGTAGTTTCAAAGAAATTTTGGTTGATTAAATCAAAATTTGGTTGTTTTAAATAAATTCTGTTTGATGCATTTTAAAAAAATTATGGTTGATTTAATTAAAATTTGGTACCTTCAAACAAATTTTAGTTAATTCAATCAAAATTTGGTTGTTTCAAATAAATTTTAGTTAATTCAATCAAAATTTGGTTGTTTCAAATAAATGCTGGTTGATTTAAAAAAATATTTGATTGTTTCACAACAAATTATGATTGATTGAAAGAAATTTAGTTGTTTTAAACAAATTCCGGTTAATTCAATTAAAATTTGGTTGTTTCAAACAATTTGCAGTTTGTTTGAATCAAATTTAATTAAAATTTGGTAGTTTTAAACCAATTTTGGTTGTTTTAATCAAATGCTGGTTGTTTTAAATAAATTCTGTTTGATTCATTTTAAAAACAATTATGGTTTATTTAATTAAAATTTGGTACCTTCAAACAAATTTCAGTTAATTCAATCAAAATTTGGTTATTTCAAATAAATTCTGATCGATTAAAAAATATTTAATTGTTTCACAAAAAATTATGATTGATTGAAAGAAATTTAGTTGTTTTAAACAAATTCTGGTTAATTCAATTAAAATTTGGTTGTTTTAAACAATTTGTAGTTTTTTGAATCAAATTCAATTAAAATTTGGTTGTTCCAAACAAATTTTAGTTAATTCAATCAAAATTTGGTTGTTTTAAATAAATGCTGGTTGATTTAAAAAAATATTTGATTGTTTCACAAAAAAATATGATTAATTGAAAGAAATTCAGTTGTTTTAATCAAATTCTGGTTAATTTAATTAAAATTTGGTTGTTCTAAACAAATTTTGGTTGTTTTAATCAAATGCTGGTTGATTAAAAAAAAATTTGGTTGCTTCAAGCAATTTTTGGTTGTTTTAATCAAATTCTAATTGATTAAAAAAAATTTGGTTGTTTTAGTGTAAAAAAAAAATAACTTTATTTTACAATTGCAGAAAAAAACATAAAATTGAATAAAAAACGAATTCTTTTAAATTACCAACCAAAATAATATAGCACAGCAATTTTTTTTGTATAAAAAAAAATACACACGACTTTTCAGGACAAAATTCTTTAACTCAAAAATAAACTGAAAATCAGCATTGTCTGAGAATGTACATATATATATATACATCAAGAAACGGAGAAAATTGTGAATTGAACTGGAACCACAAGTAAAAAGGAACAATTCACTATTTTCTTGCAAATATAGAAGGAACTTTATGCGCATCGCAATTTATTTAAATGGAAGAAATTGAAGAAAGAAGTAGATGGAGCATATGAGTATATAGTGTATAAAAGACTCGAGGTTTTTTTTTTTTTCTCTCTCTCTCTCTCTCTTGACGAGAGGAAATCACGAAAAGGAAGTCTTGAATATACATATATAAAATATATTCAACCACAAAATGCAACACAAAATAGGAAATGAAAGCAATATGAGAAAAAAAAATTAAGGCCTATTTTCAATATATATATATATATATATATATATAAAATATTTTGAAGCTATTATTCGTGTAAGATTCCGTTGGTTTTGGTTGCGTCGGATACGTCACAGAAGAGGGGGAAGGGGGGTAAAGTGATCGTGTACAGGAAATTACCCACAGGAACCCGATTCTGATGGCGGGAGAAACTCGAGGGATGCTGCGAATTCCAAAGGTCTCTCTCTCTCTCTCTCACTCTCTCCTTCTCTCTTGCATCTTGTCAAATAGCCTAGCTGTAAACTTTTCCTACTCTCACAACTGCTTTTCTCAAGTTCCATCTACTTCTTTATTTTTTTCTTTCTCTCGTGATAATAAATATAAAATTTTTTTTTCCTCTTCTTCTATTTTCGAAATTGTTTTCAAATTTATTTTCTATTTATTTTATTTATTATTTCATTATTTATCACCAAAAATTTTTCGACTTTTCAAAATAGGGGAAAATTTTTTGTTTATTGAATATTAGAAAAATCGGTTCGAAAACACTTGTTTGAAAATTAAAATTTATTGAAAATATAAAATCAAATAATTTTTTTTTTTCAATTGATACAATTTTTTATTTACTTATTTTTTAAATAATTAATTAATTTCTTGTATTTTCCTATCGAGATTTTGTTTCTTTTATTCTCAGCTTTGTTTTATTGTTATTTACCTATTTTTCTGTTTGTTTTCTTTTATTTTTATTCTCTTATCGTACTCATTTTGTCCTCTTCTTGTTTGGTATTTTGTTTCAATATTTTCGTACCAAGTTTTTGCTTCTTGTTTCGCTTCTACTTTTTTAATTTGTTTTTGCCTTCTTTCTTTATTTTTTGCTCTTTTTGTTTATTTTTGCTTTTTTTCCTCTTTTCTGCTTTTTTTGTTTTTTGCTTTTTATTTTCTTTTTCTTTTTTGTTTCGCTATTTTTCATATACCAAGGCTTATTTGCATCTTCCTTTCTTGCTTTAAAGCTCGAGTAAAACATTTCCGGGACATTTGCCATAATTTAAAAGTATAACTGCATAATTCTTTTCGTTTCCACTTATGCAATGGAATATAGACTCGAAAGCACGGGGAGTTATAAAAAAATAAAAAATTGTCGCAGCTGCTGAGGTTATCTGGTATTTTACTTTTTATACGGAAAAAACACTTTTCCACCTTTCTTTTCTTATATGTGAAAGACATGCTTTTTATAAAGTAGTGCTTGTCAGCTTTTAAGCTTCCGTTACTTTTCTTTTTAGTTGCTCTTTTTTCTTTCCTCTTTCTCTCCTTATAATAAATAGCGCATTTTTAATATTTATATATAGATATTTAAAAAAATATCTTCAAAAAAAAAAAAAAATTTCCAACTGTATTGTATTTATTTTTTTATACAAAAAAAAAATTTTGACGTTTTTGTTTTTTTTTGGAAGAAAATTGATTTATCCGGCTATTACTTTAGAATCTGCAGATCTTTTGATAGTCACGAGAGTGAAGAGAGAGGAGAGAACTTTGAGGAGAAACTAATATTAAATCTGCACCCTCTCAAGTCTTCCCTCTTGAAAGGAGCAGCAACACTCAACACTGTATTTGGGATATTACTCTCAGCAAAGTTACGAAACCTACACTCAAGCAACTTCTCGAAATTTATCCTTCAACTTCAGGAATTAAACACTTTCTTATACGTGAATTTAATATTTAACATTCACGCAGCATTTCTGTATGTATACTTTCAACTTTGCTTCCCATATAATTTTTAACTTTTCAAAAAAAACTTTTTCCCAACCAATCTTTCATTATGAACGATTTCAATAATTTTTTTTTTATTTTATATTAAATTAATAATTTATTTTGTAACTATTTATTTTGTAACAATTTATTTGTAATAATTAAATTTAATTTGCGAAAATTTTTTGCAATAAGAATTTATTTGGTCCATTTTTGCACAACTGAATTGGAGTCTAATTTTCAATAGTCTAATATCAATTTATCGGATCTCTAATTCTCAAGGACTTTATATCGAGAGGGAAACGTACAAGAGAGAGAGAAAGGCTATAGTGTTTCTCTGGGAGGGTTTTGAAATCTCATTGAAAACATTATGCAGGACCCCCCATAGGCATTTCTATTTCCAAGACCATTACGCCGAATGATATCGCTTGTACTCAAATTGGAATGTAACCATCGGACCTTAACCGGAAATAGGGAACTTTGCAGTGCTTTCCACTGGTAATATCCACTCTCGAAATTGCGAACGATTTCACTAGCGACGCGCTGTGAATAATACTATAAGCAAAAGGTGGAAGGCAAGGTTTTCCTATATATATATATATATATATACGTATACACAATATACAAGTTGAAACAGTACTAAAGAGAACGCAAATTGTACAAATTCCCTCTTCATTTGCCATCTAAGACAAAAAAAAATTTATGAACGATTTTTCAAAATTTTTCTAAATACCTACAAATAAATTGTAATTTTGAAAAAAAATTTTAATTAAAAATTTTTTTTTCAGCCTAAAATTCGATATAAAACAAAAACTATTAATCAAAATGAAACAATAGAATAAAAAAATTTAATTTTGCGCAGAAACTTAAATTTTCACTGCCAATTGGAACTAAAAGAAAAAAACAAAAGGAATTTTATTTTTTGTTTTTAAATGCAATATTTATATTGCTCTGCACGTTTGGATACGTGATAAAAAAAATGTCATCTAGATTTTAGAATCATACCAGAGACACGTTCATGACCACTGAAAAGTATACCGAGATCTTTCGATAAGAACTGCAATCCTTGTGCAGGACACGATTCAAGTTATCAGTATAACGACAACCTGTTCGTATAATCCACTTCATTTCTTATATAATTTTTTTTTAATTTTAATTTTTTTATCAATTATTATTTTTATTTATTATTTCTATTATTATTTTTAATTTTTATTATTATTTCAAATATTTATTAATTTTTTGCTCCCTCGTGAAGGAAGCTTTGTAGTCCTTTCGTTTATAAAACTTTTCAAAGTGGCGGAAACAAATTTTTTTCTTTATAGAAACATGTTATATGAGATCCTGATCAATTGTCCGGATGAATGTATGTCTCGCAAATTTAATTTTTCTTAATTTTTTCAAAATTTGTTTTCTTGTGTAGCTCAGCATCCGCTGGACCAATCAAAAAGTGCGCCATACATTTTTTGTTCGAGACTTTTTGCTCAATTTTATGTCAATAATCCCGAGACATTATCTCGCGAATTTAATTTTTCGGAAATTTTTCAAATTTGTTTTCTAGTGTCGCTCAGCATCCGCTGGACCAATCAAAAAGTGCGCCATACATTTTTTGTTCGAAACTTTTTCCCTATTTTATTGGCGGTATTCCGGAACAGTTATCTGGCAAATTTAATTTTTCGAAATTTTTTCCAAAATCTTTTTGAGTGTAGCTCAGCATCCGCTGGATCAATCAAAAAGTGCGCCATACATTTTATGTTCGAAACTTTTTCCCTATTTTATTGGCGGTATTCCGGAACAGTTATCTGGCAAATTTAATTTTTCGAAAATTTTTCCAAAATCTTTTTGAGTGTAGCTCAGCATCCGCTGGACCAATCAAAAAGTGCGCTATACATTTTTTGTTCGAAACTTTTTCCCTATTTTATTGGCGGTATTCCGGAACGAGTATCTCGCAAATTTAATTTTTCTAAATTTTTTCCAAATTTGTTTTCTAGTGTAGCTCTGCATCCGCTGGACCAATCAAAAAGTGCGCCATACATTTTTTGTTCAGAACTTTCTTCTAAATACTATAGTTGTATTCCGAAAAGAATATCTCTAAAATTTAATTTTTTGAAAATTTTTCCAAAATCTTTTTGAGTGTAGCTCAGCATCCGCTGGACCAATCAAAAAGTGCGCCATACATTTTTTGTTCGAAACTTTTTCCCTATTTTATTGGCGGTATTCCGGAGCAGTTATCTCGCAAATTTAATATTTCGAAAATTTTTCTAAAATCTTTTTGTGTGTAGCTCAGCATCCGCTGGACCAATCAAAAAGTGCGCCATACATTTTTTGTTCGAAACTTTTTCCCTATTTTATTGGCGGTATTCCGGAGCAGTTATCTCGCAAATTTAATTTTTCCAAAATTTTTTTAAAATCTTTTTGAGTATAGCTCAGCATCCGCTGGACCAATCAAAAAGTGCGCCATACATTTTTTGTTCGAGACTTTTTGCTCAATTTTTTGGCATTATTCCCGGGTCATTATCTAGCAAATTTTTTTTTTCGAAAATTTTTTCCCAGTTTCAGTGAGTGTAGCTCAGCATCCGCTGGACCAATCGAAAAGTGCGCCATACATTTTTTGTTCGAGACTTTTTGCTCAATTTTTTGGCAATATTCCCGAGTCATTATCTGGCAAATTTTTTTTTTCGAAAATTTTTTCCCAGTTTTACTGAGTGTAGCTCAGCATCCGCTGGACCAATCGAAAAGTGCGCCATACATTTTTTGTTCGAGACTTTTTGCTCAATTTTTTGGCAATATTCCCGAGTCATTATCTGGCAAATTTTTTTTTTCGAAAATTTTTTCCCAGTTTTATTGAGTGTAGCTCAGCATCCGCTGGACCAATCGAAAAGTGCGCCATACATTTTTTGTTCGAGACTTTTTGCTCAATTTTTTGGCAATATTCCCGAGTCATTATCTGGCAAATTTTTTTTTTCGAAAATTTTTTCCCAGTTTTATTGAGTGTAGCTCAGCATCCGCTGGACCAATCAAAAAGTGCGCCATACATTTTTTGTTCGAGACTTTTTGCTCAATTTTTTTGCAATATTCCCGAGTCATTATCTGGCAAATTTTTTTTTTCGAAAATTTTTTCCCAGTTTTATTGAGTGTAGCTCAGCATCCGCTGGACCAATCAAAAAGTGCGCTATACATTTTTTGTTCGAAACTTTTTCCCTATTTTATTGGCGGTATTCCGGAGCAGTTATCTCGCAAATTTAATTTTTCCAAAATTTTTCAAAAATCTTTTTGAGTATAGCTCAGCATCCGCTGGACCAATCGAAAAGTGCGCCATACATTTTTTGTTCGAGACTTTTTGCTCAATTTTTTGGCAATATTCCCGAGTCATTATCTGGCAAATTTTTTTTTTCGAAAATTTTTTCCCTGTTTTAGTGAGTGTAGCTCAGCATCCGCTGGACCAATCGAAAAGTGCACCATACATTTTTTGTTCGAAACTTTTTCCCTATTTTATTGGCGGTATTCCGGAGCAGTTATCTCGCAAATTTAATTTTTCCAAAATTTTTCCAAAATCTTTTTGAGTGTAGCTCAGCATCCGCTGGACCAATCAAAAAGTGCGCCATACATTTTTTGTTCGAAACTTTTTCCCTATTTTATTGGCGGTATTCCGGAGCAGTTATCTCGCAAATTTAATTTTTCCAAAATTTTTTTAAAATCTTTTTGAGTATAGCTCAGCATCCGCTGGACCAATCAAAAAGTGCGCCATACATTTTTTGTTCGAGACTTTTTGCTCAATTTTTTGGCATTATTCCCGGGTCATTATCTAGCAAATTTTTTTTTTCGAAAATTTTTTCCCAGTTTCAGTGAGTGTAGCTCAGCATCCGCTGGACCAATCGAAAAGTGCGCCATACATTTTTTGTTCGAGACTTTTTGCTCAATTTTTTGGCAATATTCCCGAGTCATTATCTGGCAAATTTTTTTTTTCGAAAATTTATTCCCAGTTTTATTGAGTGTAGCTCAGCATCCGCTGGACCAATCGAAAAGTGTACCATACATTTTTTGTTCGAAACTTTTTCCCTATTTTATTGGCGGTATTCCGGAGCAGTTATCTCGCAAATTTAATTTTTCCAAAATTTTTTAAAAATCTTTTTGAGTATAGCTCAGCATCCGCTGGACCAATCAAAAAGTGCGCCATACATTTTTTGTTCGAGACTTTTTGCTCAATTTTTTGGCATTATTCCCGGGTCATTATCTAGCAAATTTTTTTTTTCGAAAATTTTTTCCCAGTTACAGTGAGTGTAGCTCAGCATCCGCTGGACCAATCGAAATGTGCGCCATACATTTTTTGTTCGAGACTTTTTGCTCAATTTTTTGGCAATATTCACGAGTCATTATCTGGCAAATTTTTTTTTTCGAAAATTTTTTCCCAGTTTTATTGAGTGTAGCTCAGCATCCGCTGGACCAATCAAAAAGTGCGCTATACATTTTTTGTTCGAAACTTTTTCCCTATTTTATTGGCGGTATTCCGGAGCAGTTACCTCGCAAATTTAATTTTTCCAAAATTTTTCAAAAATCTTTTTGAGTATAGCTCAGCATCCGCTGGACCAATCAAAAAGTGCGCCATATATTTTTTGTTCGAAACTTTTTCCCTATTTTATTGGCGGTATTCCGGAACAGTTATCTGGCAAATTTAATTTTTCGAAAATTTTTCCAAAATCTCTTTGAGTGTAGCTCAGCATTCGCTGGACCAATCAGAAAGTGCGCTATACATTTTTTGTTCGAAACTTTTTCCCTATTTTATTGGCGGTATTCCGGAGCAGTTATCTCGCAAATTTAATTTTTCCAAAATTTTTCAAAAATCTTTTTGAGTATAGCTCAGCATCCGCTGGACCAATCGAAAAGTGCGCCATACATTTTTTGTTCGAGACTTTTTGCTCAATTTTTTGGCAATATTCCCGAGTCATTATCTGGCAAATTTTTTTTTTCGAAAATTTTTCCAAAATCTTTTTGAGTGTAGCTCAGCATCCGCTGGACCAATCAAAAAGTGCGCTATACATTTTTTGTTCGAAACTTTTTCCCTATTTTATTGGCGGTATTCCGGAGCAGTTATCTCGCAAATTTAATTTTTCCAAAATTTTTCAAAAATGTTTTTGAGTGTAGCTCAGCATCCGCTGGACCAATCAAAAAGTGCGCTATACATTTTTTGTTCGAAACTTTTTCCCTATTTTATTGGCGGTATTCCGGAGCAGTTATCTCGCAAATTTAATTTTTCCAAAATTTTTCAAAAATGTTTTTGAGTGTAGCTCAGCATTCGCTGGACCAATCAAAAAGTGCGCTATACATTTTTTGTTCGAAACTTTTTCCCTATTTTATTGGCGGTATTCCGGAGCAGTTATCTCGCAAATTTAATTTTTCCAAAATTTTTCAAAAATCTTTTTGAGTGTAGCTCAGCATCCGCTGGACCAATCGAAAAGTGCGCCATACATTTTTTGTTCGAGACTTTTTGCTCAATTTTTTGGCAATATTCCCGAGTCATTATCTGGCAAATTTTTTTTTTCGAAAATTTTTTTCCAGTTTTAGTGAGTGTAGCTCAGCATCCGCTGGACCAATCGAAAAGTGCGCCATACATTTTTTGTTCGAGACTTTTTGCTCAATTTTTTGGCAATATTCCCGAGTCTTTATCTGGCAAATTTTGTTTTTCGAAAATTTTTTCCCAGTTTTAGTGAGTGTAGCTCAGAATCCGCTGGACCAATCAAAAAGTGCACCATACATTTTTTGTTCGAAACTTTTTCCCTATTTTATTGGCGGTATTCCGGAGCAGTTATCTCGCAAATTTAATTTTTCCAAAATTTTTCCAAAATCTTTTTGAGTAAAGCTCAGCATCCGCTGGACCAATCAAAAAGTGCGCCATACATTTTTTGTTCAGAACTTTCTTCTAAATACTATGGTTGTATTCCGAAAAGAATATCTCTAAAATTTAATTTTTCGAAATTTTTTCCAAAATCTTTTTGAGTGTAGCTCAGCATCCGCTGGACCAATCAAAAAGTGCGCCATACATTTTTTGTTCGAAACTTTTTCCCTATTTTATTGGCGGTATTCCGGAACAGTTATCTGGCAAATTTAATTTTTCCAAAATTTTTCAAAAATCTTTTTGAGTATAGCTCAGCATCCGCTGGACCAATCGAAAAGTGCGCCATACATTTTTTGTTCGAGACTTTTTGCTCAATTTTTTGGCAATATTCCCGAGTCATTATCTGGCAAATTTTTTTTTTCGAAAATTTTTCCAAAATCTTCTTGAGTGTAGCTCAGCATCCGCTGGACCAATCAAAAAGTGCGCTATACATTTTTTGTTCGAAACTTTTTCCCTATTTTATTGGCGGTATTCCGGAGCAGTTATCTCGCAAATTTAATTTTTCCAAAATTTTTCAAAAATGTTTTTGAGTGTAGCTCAGCATCCGCTGGACCAATCAAAAAGTGCGCTATACATTTTTTGTTCGAAACTTTTTCCCTATTTTATTGGCGGTATTCCGGAGCAGTTATCTCGCAAATTTAATTTTTCCAAAATTTTTCAAAAATGTTTTTGAGTGTAGCTCAGCATTCGCTGGACCAATCAAAAAGTGCGCTATACATTTTTTGTTCGAAACTTTTTCCCTATTTTATTGGCGGTATTCCGGAGCAGTTATCTCGCAAATTTAATTTTTCCAAAATTTTTCAAAAATCTTTTTGAGTATAGCTCAGCATTCGCTGGACCAATCGAAAAGTGCGCCATACATTTTTTGTTCGAGACTTTTTGCTCAATTTTTTGGCAATATTCCCGAGTCATTATCTGGCAAATTTTTTTTTTCGAAAATTTTTCCAAAATCTTTTTGAGTGTAGCTCAGCATCCGCTGGACCAATCAAAAAGTGCGCTATACATTTTTTGTTCGAAACTTTTTCCCTATTTTATTGGCGGTATTCCGGAGCAGTTATCTCGCAAATTTAATTTTTCCAAAATTTTTCAAAAATGTTTTTGAGTGTAGCTCAGCATTCGCTGGACCAATCAAAAAGTGCGCTATACATTTTTTGTTCGAAACTTTTTCCCTATTTTATTGGCGGTATTCCGGAGCAGTTATCTCGCAAATTTAATTTTTCCAAAATTTTTCAAAAATCTTTTTGAGTATAGCTCAGCATTCGCTGGACCAATCGAAAAGTGCGCCATACATTTTTTGTTCGAGACTTTTTGCTCAATTTTTTGGCAATATTCCCGAGTCATTATCTGGCAAATTTTTTTTTTCGAAAATTTTTCCAAAATCTTTTTGAGTGTAGCTCAGCATCCGCTGGACCAATCAAAAAGTGCGCTATACATTTTTTGTTCGAAACTTTTTCCCTATTTTATTGGCGGTATTCCGGAGCAGTTATCTCGCAAATTTAATTTTTCCAAAATTTTTCAAAAATGTTTTTGAGTGTAGCTCAGCATCCGCTGGACCAATCAAAAAGTGCGCCATACATTTTTTGTTCACATTTGTCAATAAAATTTTGCTTTCTCCACGAGGAAGCAAATTTTTTTGCTGATCGTAAAGAGGAAGCAAAATGTTCATGTAATGGACATCTGAATTTACAACTTGTTTATTTATTTATTTAGAAAGTTGACGGGACAAGTTTTAACTTTTTATTTTCCCTATTATTTTTTTTTCATTTTTTAATTATTTATTTTTGTTAAGAATACATTTATATAAAAATAATATAATTCAATTGGCTTCATCAAATAAATGGGTTCACAAAAGGTTTACGTCCGATTTGAGAAAAATTGCAAAAGCATTTAGGTCACGTAAACACCAAGAGTAAAAGCGCGCGCGCGCGCGACTCAACTTTTTCCCTTCCTCTTGTGAATTTCACGTTGTATTTGATTTTCGCAATATTCGCATTCCAAAGTAATTCCAAAGTCTCTGTTTTATATTTGTCGTTGTAAATCAAATAATTTTAAGAAAATAATTTTTTGCAAAATTTGATACATTTTTGATACTTGATACAATGAACGCTTTGAAAATTTGTAAATTCGAAAAATAACAATAGTAACAACAATTATTATTATTATTATTAATATTTTATTATAATTCTATTGTAATTCTAATAATAAAATTTTTATTATAAGCCTTATATTATAATTAAGTAATTTAAAATTTTCCGAAATTAAGAAGGATTGAAGTTTTTCTTTTTAATCCCTCTCTTAAGGGGGATGAGAAAGATATTTCAGAATTAAGAAAAAAAAACATTTTCATCTCAAAAAGTAACGATGTCGTCATTAAAAACAGTGGAATGAAATGGAAAGGAAGAAAAAAAAGGAGAGAGAAAAAATGAAAAGAGTGAGAGAAAGAAAGGGGTTCATGGTGTGTATAAGGTTAAAGTGAGCTCAACCGGGCTCGAGGGCAAAAATGACCACCTTAAGAAGAATATATCGTCTATTCCCATGTATTTTTCTTGAAAACTTTTTGATAACTTTGTCTACTCTGTACTCAACGTTTCACATAAAACGTGACTTTGCACGTGACCACGTCATTTATTTCACCCCCCCCCTCCCTTCTCACACCTTGTTAAGGGTTTCACGATTACAGCTAAATTTTCTTCACAGCACCAAGGTATATAAATTGGATTACTAAAAGAGAGAGAGAGGAATTTTCAACACGATTTTTAATAATCGAAAGTTTTTAAAAATATTAAAAATTATGTTAAAAGAAAAAAAAGTGTAATGAGTGAAAAATATAATATTTAATTTATGAGATTAGTGGATTATAATTCCAGATACGATACAGCATCCAACATAGGATGGACCAAAGTAGAAATAAAATTTCTAAATTTTCGAGATAGACCGACGGAAAGAATATAGAGGTTATCCCAAGATAATAAAAAAATCTATGAGGCACTTTTTGGCTGGACCAACAGCATCCAAGCTACAATGGACCAAAGTTGAAAAAAAATTTCCAAATTCTAAATTTTCGAAATAAATCTACGCAAGGAACACAGGAGTTAATTCAAGAAAGAAAATCTTCTAAAAATGTATGGGCTAACTTTTTTGACAGGACCAACAGCATTCGACCTAGAATGTCGGGCCAAAAAAGAGAAAAAATGTAGAAAATTTTTAGTTCTCAAAATAGATCTACGGAAAGAACACAGAAGTTATCCTAAAATAACAAAAAATCTACAAAAAAATATATGAGGTTTGGCTGGACCAACAGCATCCGAGATA
This sequence comes from Leptopilina boulardi, assembly GCF_019393585.1. NCBI lineage: Eukaryota > Metazoa > Arthropoda > Insecta > Hymenoptera > Figitidae > Leptopilina > Leptopilina boulardi. The sequence continues at coordinate 1,500,056 of NW_026137838.1, forward strand.
CAATGGACCAAAGTCGATAAAAAAAATTTCGAAATTCTAAATTTTCGAGACAAACCTACAGAAGTTATTCCAAGAAAGAAAATTTCCAAAAAATTTATGAGGATACTTTTTGACAGGACCAACAGCATCCAAGCTACAATGGACCAAAAAAAAGAAAAAATTTAGAAAATTTTTAATTTTCAAGATAAATCTATGGAATGAACACAGGAGTTATCCCAAGATAACAAAAAACATCTACAAAAAATAACTTTTTAACTGGACCAACAGCATCCGAGGTACAATGGACCAAAGTGGACAAATAAATAAGTAAAAGTCGTTTACAATCAGACCATTATTAAAGTTATGTATCTTTCAAAATCCAGTTGACAATCCTTTTTGAAAATATTTGTGAGAATTTTGCAAATGTTGCATAATCTATTAACGAGATCATATTGACATTTTCCTTAAGAGAGAAAGAGAGAGAGATAGAGAGAGCAATAGAAAATCAAATTCAAGAGTTGAACCACCTTAAATCTTTGAACAAACAAGTTGTTTTCTCATGACGAAATTCTGTATTAAGTCGAAGAGATGAGAGAGGCTTTCGCAATTTTCGCGAAATAACGTTGAGCAGCGTATATTTATCTTGTGGCTCTAGACGGTGCAATATCACGCAATATCGCAACTTGAACTAAATGGAAACCCCCAACGACAAACTCGTCTATTTCATGTAGTTATATCTTTTATCTCACAGAGGGAACTCAAGCGAGCCACTATTCTGTCAAGGTTAATTAAATACAACCATATTTCATTATTATATGAAAGTAAAATCATTTATTTTTTTTTTCATTTTTCTCTCAATAGTAAAAGATTTAAAAAAAATTTTAAAGAATAATTGTTTAAAGCAATTGTTTTAAATAATTATTTAACACAGTTGTTGTTGCAAAAAAAGTATTAAATTGGTAAAGTATCAAATTGGTACCAAAAAAATCAAATTGGTACCAAAAGTATCAAAGTATTAAATTGGTAAATTATCAAATTGGTAGCAAAGTTTCAAATTCGTAACATAGTTTCAAATTGGTACCAAAGTTTCAAATTGGAACCAAAAGGATCAAATTGGTACTAAAAAAATCCAATTGGTATCAAAAGTATCAAATTTAGTACCAACATACTAAATTGGTAAAGTATCAAATTGGTACCAAAAAAATCAAATTGGTACCAAAAAAAATCAAATTGGTACCAAAAGTATCAAAGTATTAAATTGGTAAATTATCAAATTGGTACCAAAGTTTCAAATTGGTACCAAAAGGATCAAATTGGTACTAAAAAAATCCAATTAGTATCAAAAGTATCAAATTTAATACCAACGTATTAAATTGACAAAGTACCAAATTGGTACCAAAAGGATCAAATTGGTACTAAAAAAATCCAATTGGTATCAAAAGTATCAAATTTAGTACCAACGTATTAAATTGGCAAAGTATCAAATTGGTGCCAAAAGTAACAAATTTGGTACCAACTACTTAAATTAGTAAATTATCAAATTGGTACCAAAGTATTGAATTCGTAAATTATCAAATTGGTACCAACGTATTAAATTATTAAAGTATTCAGTTGGTACCAAAGTATCCTATTGGTACCAAATGTATCAAATTTGGTACCAAAGTATCAAATTAATGCCAAAAGTATCAAGTACCAAAAAGTTTCAATAGTAAGATTTTTGAAAAATTTAAAAACTAGGATAATTTTTTTAAACAATATTGTTGAAAAAAATTGCTTTAAACACGTGTTTAAAATAATACACATACATCAAAGAAAATAAAAATAATTTACGATTCCTGAAAATTGAAAATTACAAATTTACAAATAAAGCATTTCAATATGTGTGAAAACTGTATTTTCAGTGAATTATTATACATATCTATATATACTTTATTTAATCACGGCTTTTGTACGAAATGCACATATTTACCTGTGAAAAGGAGTATCGATATCATATATATATATATATATATATAAAATACAATTTTGCTAACGTTATTTTTCGATATATTTTCTGGCAAAAGTGTAATATTAAATTTACATTTATCTTTCAAATGCAAATGTCAAAATTTTATTCAATTTGCTTTCATTTCATTTTTTTTTTTTTTATTTTTTTAGATATTGACAATGAATTAAATCAACACATCAAAGTATTTTTTGCACAGCTTTTGTTTTTCACATATATATTGCTCTTTTGAGGGAATAAAATTGTGGTAAATAAATATTTATTTTTGCTATAGGGGGAAAAATTGATTATGAAAGTATGTTTTGTGATGCAACAAGTCCATTTAAAAAAAAAAAAAAAAAGAAACTAGAAAATACTCTCACAGTCCAACTGAAAAGAAGTCGGCTGCACCTCATAAAACCCTGGTATTTACTTCACACAAACAATAGATACGAGGTTCTACTTAGACCGTGAGATTGCACTTAAATGCCGAGCACATCTTTTTTTTTTTTTTTTTTTTTTTTTGGTTTTTATTCATTCTTGGCAGAGAGTCAGTTTTCACACTCAAGATGCAAAAAAAAAAGTGGCTGCTGTTTTTAGGTTTAGCACATTTACTCTATACACTTTTGCTATTTGAGAAGAAGAAGAAAATATCTTCAAAAATGGAATAAAATTATTTTCTTTTATTTTGTGCTGATTTTAACTTGAAAAAAATATTTTTTGTTTTTTATTTTTATGACAAAAATAGTTTTCTCTAAAGTGTCTATAAATGGATAATTCGAAATGGTTTATTTCAAACATTTTTTTGTCTATTGTGGTCCATTGCAGAGCGGATGCTGTTGGTCCTGTCGCAAAGTCAAAAAGATACTTTTAGTACCAATTTGATAGTTTGGTACCATTTGGTACTTCTGGTACCAATTTGATACTTTGGTACTATTTGGTTCCAATTTAATATTTTGGTACTATTTGGTACCAATTTGATACTTTGGTACTATTTTGTTCCAATTTAATACTTTGGTACTAATTTGATACTTTGGTACCATTTGATAGCAATTGGTACTAATTTGATACTTTGGTACCACTTGTTACTTCTGGTACCATTTGTTACTTCTGGTACCAATTTGATACTTCGATACTTCGGTACCATTTGGTACCAATTTGATACTTGGTACCAATCAGTACTTCTGGTAACAATTTGATACTGTGGTACTATTTGGTTCCATTTTGATAGTTTGGTACCATTTGATACTAATTGGTACCATTTGGTAGTTCTGGTACCAATTTGATACTTTTGTACCATTTGATGACAATTGGTACTAATTTGATACCAATTGGAACTAATTTAATACTTAGGTACCATTTGATACCAATTGGTACTAATTTGATACTTTGGTACCATTTGGTACCAATTTGATACTTTGGTACTATTTGGTTCCAATTTAATACTTTGGTACCATTTGATACCAATTGGTAATAATGTGATACTTTGGTACCATTTGGTACCTCTGGTACCAATTTGATACTTTAGTATCAATTTCAATATTTTAACTCAAAAATTAACTAAAAAAAAATTACAACTTTTTTGAAAAATTTTGCCTAAAAATAAATGACTTCAATTACTAATAAAAAAAAATAATTTTTCAATAATAAATATCCTTTACTATGCACCCAATATGAAAACTAGCGAAACATTTAAGCAACGTTTAACAATTAACTAAAATTTACCAAGATTTGTATCAAGAATATATATCTATATGAAATATTAGCTAGTCAGCAGCTGCAAGAGTAATTCTATATTCAAAGTGACAATTTTGAACGTCAATTAACAACATATGTTGGCGTTGATGGTTCCCCTCCACTACAACTCCTTCAATGGAAGGGAGGAGGAGAAGAGACAAGATTGACGAGGCTATTTCCTTGTTCTGCTAGAAATTCTAGTCAAGATAGTATCTGTAGCAAGTGACATTTATAGTTCATAGCAAGGCTCGTGGGAGTCGAATAAACCAGCCACAGGTACAAGAGGGGTTTGTGTTGGGGTCCCGATTAATCTAAATTAATGTTACTCTGCCTCCGATCTCTCGTCCAATGAAGTACACGTTTAAATCGCTTGAGATGATACCTAACCTTTCCTCTTTCACATATAATATATATATATATATATATATATATAGAAGTCATCTCAAATTTGTCACGTCAAAACCGAGTAGTTAATTATTAACAAAATACTTGCTTCGCAATGTGAATAGTTAAAAGTCACGTGTCTATATCTATAAATACAGAAGCGTAACACATGGTATTTTATTAAATTATTATTATTATTATTTAAAAATAATTATAATACACTGAAAAAAGGGTTTGGTATTGACAACCAAACGTTTGGTTGGTATTTAAGCAACCAAAATTTTTTTTCTTTAATCAACAAAATTTTAATTGTCTCAATCAAAATTTGTTTGACACAATCAAAATTAGAAAAGAAGGATTTTTGTTGTCCTAACTAAAGTTTGATTGGGACAACCAAAATTTTGTTGATTCAACAAAAAAATGTTGGTTGCTTAAATACCAACCAAACGTTTGGTTATTAATACCAAACCATTTTTTCAGTGTAATATTATTATTATTTTTTTTAATAATAATAATAATAATAATAAAAATTGGTATAAAATTTTATGCAGATAGAATAAATGCTATCTAGAAAGAGAAAGAGAGAGTAATTCGTTTCCGGTCAGCAACGCGATACTATTGTTTCACAAACTCAAGTCAAAATGCAATTAACGATTCGGATTTCGATAATTGTTCTCAGCCGTTGAATTCTGTCATGTTTGAAATAGGAGAGTTTGCGCGAGAGAATATATATATATATATATATATACATATATGCCACAAAGAGCGCCTACAGAATCGGACGAGTCACCCCTTGTTCAAAATGCAACGCGTGTTACTTCTGTGACAACTACACACATTCGAACTTTAGAAATTGTATTTGTGCGAGGGATACTAGATTCAATGACGACAAGTTCTTGTTGGATACAAGCCAGCAAGAGTAATTGGCACCTAGACGACGTAAACCAAAACTTTACCATTCTCGCCACAATTTTTCCATTTTTTTTTCATTTTTAATACTTTTGAATAAAAAAAAAATTTATTTTTTTAAAAAACGATAAATTAGCCAAATAGAAAAAAAATAAATTAATAAACACGGAAAAAAATCTTTACCTGGAACAGCGATAAGTTTCACTGGAATAGCGATATATTTCGCTAAAACAACGAAAGTTTTAGCTATTCTAGAGAAACATATCGCTGTTCCAGATAAAGATTTTTTTTTATTGAATAATAAATAAATAATAAATAAATAATAAATTAATTTTAAAAAAGGTAAAACTAAATTAACACTGCGATAAAATTTATTAATTTGCTAGAGGAGACAAAAGTGAATAAAAAAAAAAAAAAAAACCCATAATATACATTGGTTGGACCATGCTCTATATATATATATGTGTGAAACATCTCTGGGCGCTAACGATGTTCGCGCCCGCTTAACAAGTTGAGAAATAATTCAGAACTTTAATTACGACGGTACTACGACGGCCCGCTTAATATTACAGGAAGTCCCTACATCCTGTGACCGTTCTCTTCACTTCCTCATTGTCAGTTAGGCACGCGTTCAAATTTATTATAATCTTGCGGGCAACAGGAGATGAGACGCTAGCTGGTTTTACTATTTACCCCCGGATAACATGAATATCCCTAAGTAGATGGAAACCCGGAAGTGACCCAGGATAGCGAAACGGTTCCATGAATAATTCCAAGAACATAACCTAATTCAAAGTGAAATTTTCGCGACTTTAATCATACAAAAAAATAAAGAGCGACAAAACAAGAGATTGAATCAGGGGGGGGGTGATAATTATTCTCTTTCTATAAAACAAGAAGAAACTTTGAAAATTATCAAAAAATATCAAAACTATCAAAAGTGCCAAAAATACCAAAAATATCAAAAGTGCCAAAAATACCAAAAATATCAAAAATACCAAAAATATCAAAAATACCAAAAATACCAAAAATATCAAAAATACCAAAAATATCAAAAATACCAAAAATACCAAAAATATCAAAAATACCAAAAAATATCAAAAATACCAAAAATACTAGAAATATCAAAAAATATTTAAAAATACCAAAAATATTTCTATATCAATTTAATTTCTAGGCAATCAGTAAAAATTTCTATGTCAAAAAAAGTAAAAATAAAATAGTGATAAAATTTCGAGGCCTATTGGGAAAAATAAAATTTTCCCTACAATAGAATTTTTATAACAATAAAATTTCTAACAATAGAATTTGTAAAAAAAAAATAAAATTTGTTAAAAAATAAAAATTACAGCAATAGAATTTGTTGACAATATGAAATTTGTAGCAATAGAATTTGTTGACAATATAAAATTTTTGACGATGAAAATGTATAACAAATAAAAAAAAATGGAAATAAGATAAAAAGAAGAGTATTTGAGGAGAATATTTGTCGTTGATTAAAAAGATATTTTTAACTTTTATCACGTGGTGAGTATCAAAAAAAGAAAAATGTTTTTAAAATAAAGTTACATGAATTTTTCTTTTTTTTTTTTTTGAACGCTAATGAAAATAGAGCCAATTTTTCTGGATGAAATAATTTTCAATGTTGATGGGAATTAATAACAGTAAATTAAGCAGTGTGCACTCAGACAAAAATTTCGCGTATCATACTATGCAGAAAAATTCTTGGTGTCAGAATAAGTATATTAGTAAAAAAAAAGTTCTGAAATAAATTCATTTGATTTAATTAGTATACAAAAAAAGTGTATTTTATATTTTTAAAAAATATTTAATTTATTTATTATCTACTATATAATTATTATTTAATTAATATTTATTTATTTATTTAAAAAGTATTATTTAATTTTTACATAATTATTTTCAATTATATTCTTTTTTTCATTTAAAAATATTTTTTTTATATATTTACAAAAATAAAATTTATATATTTTGAAAGACGTAATAAAAAAAGCATACAAATTAGATTCTTATGAAACTTTATCTAATGATCAAGTTTTTTTTGTTAAGATATAGAACAGAATTTTTGGTATAATGTGATAAAAATTCCCCCCAAGTTGTTTTATAGTCTTTAATGCCAGTGTGGAAATATATCCTTAGGGGGAGAGATTTTATTCTAAACACGATTTTAGGGTCAAAATAATGCCTAAAGTAAAGCAAAATTAAGAAAACTATAACACTTAAGGGAAGGAAACTCATCCATCTTCATCCCCCAAAAACTTTCTTCCAGTTTAACATAGTTAAAATAACATAACGAGCCTAAATGCAATTATAGTAACTTCATCATTGTCAAAATATTTTTATTTATCTTTCTAACTTTCATAAAGCCATAAAAATAACTATTATTTTACTATAGTTTTTTTGTTATTTTATTTAATTGTTACTTCTTTTTTTAATTTTTTGACTTTTTTTACTTCTTTTTATCTTCTTCTCATCTTTTTTTCCTTTTTTTTTTTTATTTTTCCCATTAATTTTTTTTCACTACATTAACAAGGAATCAACAAGAATTTCTCATTTTCATGAACAATGAAATAAATACGAGGGCAATTAAAACTAACAAAAAAAAAACCAAATGAAAAAAAAGGTGAGAAAAATAAAAATAGAATGAAATCTAAAAATAATTCTTGCTTGTATCAATTGCAGTCTCTGGAGAGTAAAACTTTTTATTTCTCAAAAGAACGAAAAGTTCCTTTCAAAACTTGTCTTTTCACGTCATCGTCAAAAGTTTTATTTATTTTCCCCCATTGAAGCAATACAACGGATAAACTACAAAAATAATAAAACATAAACCGCAAAAAGGAGCAAAAAAAAAAGAATATTCTTTTTCCGTTTCTTCCGGTACAAATTTATAGTATTTATATTAAGATATTTGTTATTATTTTCTTGTTATTATTTTTTATTGTCTTATTATTTAAATTATATTATTTTTTATTTATTTATTTTTAAAATTATTATTAATTCTTAAATGACAAATATTCATATTATTTATTGTCTGACTAAAATTTACCTGTACTACTGATAATGAAAAAAATAAAATTTTCTTAATTCTGTGTCTGACTTCAACTGGTTTCTACTACTTAGAATAATTTTTCATGTCTGACTAAAAACTACTAATATTTAAGATATGTTTTCTTAATTGTCTCACTTAAATTGGTTTTCTCTACTTAGAAATTTTTTTTAAATTCATGTCTGACTAAAAATTACCTGTACTACTGATATTTAAAAAAACAAATTATTTTAGTTACTTGTCTGACTGAAACTGGTTTTTACTACTCAGATAAAATATTTGTTAAATTTACGTCTGACAAAAATTACCTGTACTACCGATATTTAAAAAAAATTCCTCAATTCTTCGAGTGTCAATAAATAATTTTCACAACCTTGAATAAAAAAATTTTAATTTATGTCCGACTAAAATTGACCTGTACTACTGATAATTCAAATAAAAAATTTTTAATTCTTCATCTGACTTAAACTATGTTTTTCACTACTGAAAAAAAATTTGTAAACCTCATGTCTCACTAAAAATTCCCTACACTACTGATATTTAAATAAAATTCCTCAATTTTTCGCCTGACTAAAACTGTTTTTCACTACTTAAACTAAAAATTATTATTCAAGAATTTAGTAAATATGTAACTAGAAAAAAAATTAGTTAAATACACTTCCGGAGCTCCTAGTCACAAATAAAAGAATAACAGTGATAATAACCGGAACAAAAAAAAATCCAAACAGAAAACTAAATAAAATTCTCAATATAATAATATAACTATAACCTAAAACAAGAACTAAATGATACGAAAACAACATGCGGAAGTAAAATATAATAAAAAGTTAACAAAAGGTTCTTAATAATAATTTTTTTTTATAATGCCACAAAATTATATTTTAACCGACTATTAAAAGATCCAATATTAAAACTAAACGTAACAAATATATTAATTTGAAAAATTATATCTTTTTCACTTCATTTTCATTGACGAGGCAACAACGCGATTTCTCCATAATCAGAACCGGAAATACCATTGAACCGGATAATTTTGTTCACTCGACTGTTGGTGCTCGTTGAGCAAGTTTATCTACCGATTAAAGGAAGGAAGAAACTGTCGAGCTGAGGAAGTGGAAAATGGACGATTGTCATAAGTATGACTGTGGCCAAAAACGAAAAGGTGAATTGTAGAAAGAGAAAGAGAGAAAAAAAAGAAAAGAGAGAGAGAAAGAGAGAATCAACGGGTTTTGGACTGAGATGGAGGAAAACGGAAGTTGTGATTTAAATCTACACGGGTAGCTCACTGTAAAGTTCATTAGATTTAAATATTTATGAGACTCCAAGGTGGAGTCTGTTTGAAACCTCGAGAGGAACGACTTGGTTCTTTCGTCTCCTAAGAGAGCGGGAATTCACAATGTGAGCACGAGAAAATGTATATATATATATATACATACGCCAAGAATAAGAGAAAAGTGCTCTTCACTATAAAAGACGAGAATATTTTATATCTGGATTTTGATACAAGTAAATATGACTTTAAAAAAATACCACAAATAATTATCCTCAAAAAAAATGGAACAATTTTTAATTAGTTTTAATTAAAAAAAAATATTCCATTTAATTTTTTTTTCTCAGTCATTAAATTTTTATTCACGAATATATTTCGTTTCTTAAAAAAAAAAAGGAAAATAAAACCCTGATTATAAATGAAGCTTCTATTACTTATTTCCACAAAATTAATTTACGCACTATTTGTTCTGTTATGAAATCAGTTGAAGAGTCGTTTGAGCGCAAATTATGAGACGCGCGCAATGAAAAGTTATTTCAGATAATGATACTTTATTCAGACGGAAAGTCGATAAAATTCCACATTATAATTGACTAATAAAATATAAACATACAATTGTTTTAACAGTTTTGGTAAAATTTTAATTTTTGACAAAATTTTTTAATAAACAAAATTTTGTATTTAGCGAAAAAAATTTATATTTAACATTATTCTAATTTACTAAATATTTAACGAAATTTATATTTAACATTATTATAATTTTTCTGAAATTAATATTTAGCCAAATTTGTATTTAACATTATTCTAATTTACTGAAATTAATATTTAACCAAATTTATATTTAACATTATTATAATGTTGCTGAAATTAATATTTAGCCAAATTTGTATTTAACATTATTCTAATTTACCGAAATTAATATTTAACCAAATTTATATTTAACATTAGTATAATTTTTCTGAAGTTAATATTTAACCAAATTTATATTTAACATTATTATAATTTTACTGAAATTAATATTTAGCCAAATTTGTATTTAACATTATTATAATTTTGCTGAAATTAATATTTAGCCAAATTTGTATTTAACATTATTCTAATTTACTGAAACTAATATTTAACCAAATTTATATTTAACATTATTATAATTTTGCTGAAATTAATATTTAGCCTTTGTATTTAATATTATTCTAATTTACTGAAACTAATATTTAACCAAATTTATATTTAACATTATTATAATTTTGCTGAAATTAATATTTAACCAAATTTATATTTAACATTATTATAATGTTGCTGAAGTTAATATTTAACCAAATTTATATTTAACATTATTATAATTTTGCTGAAATTAATATTTAACCAAATTTGTATCTAACAATATTTTAATTTACCGAAATTAATATATTTAACCTAATATTTAACACTACGATAATTTATCAAAATTAAAATTTAACCAAATTAATTCCGTGTAGAAATTGCCCTAGCAGGACCCTAGTAAGCAATGAAACGCCACATCTAATCAGGGCCAAATCAAGGCGACCAGAAAATGTGGATTTCCTAATTAGGGCCACATCAAGCGTGGCGTTTCATTCCCTAATAGGGCAGCCTGATTCGGCCCCGATCTGGGCCCTGGCAAAATTTCTGCACGAAAATATTGAGCATAATTCTAATTTACTGAAATTAAAATTTTATCGAATTCCAATATTTAATCTAAAATTGCATTTAGCAAAATTTTCAATTTGAACAAATATTTATTAAGCTGAATTTAAATTTAACCAGATATTTGCTGTTTAGCAAATTTATTAAAATTTAAATCCTCTTGAATAGTTGCTAAATGAAAATTTTCTTTAAGCAAAATCCAATTATTTAATTATTATTTATTATATGCAAAAATTCAATTATTTGGTTTCAAAATTTATTTGCTTCAAGTAAATATTTATTTGAGAATAGTCAACCGATTATTTGAAACAAATAAAAATTTTTTTCTTTTTTATTCACTGTAAAGAAAATAAAATTGACGCAAAGTTGAAATGTCGTCGTCATTTTTCAATTTGGATGCCACCCTAATTGGAAAAGAGTGTCGCAATTTCGAATTCGAATGGAGAAAAAGTAGAACGGAAATGTGTGGCTGATTTAAACTAGTGTTGGTGCTCAACGAATCGGATCAAATTGGAGATGCGAGAGCCAAAAGGAAAATGGAAGCACTTCGTACAGGTGTGTGAGGGGTTTTCAAAGTGGAATTGGAGTCTCCAGGGGTAGAGGAGAAGCCTAAGAGATCTATGGTTGATGCGAATTGTACCACAAAGAAAGAAAGAGGAAAAAAAAAGATAAAATGGGAGAGAGAGAGAGAGAGAAATGAAAAGGGAGAATCCGCATATATGGGGAGATCGGCGCTAGCCAATGGGCTTGCTCACCGATCTTTGGAATCTGTATAGCTACACTGTTGATTTAGATGGCTCCAAAAGTTTTATCCTCACGTCTGTCAGACTTTCACATAGAACCCCCTAAGGATCTTTGATACCTCTTGGTCGAACGGATTCCCTCTTTGCCCTATATATACAATGTCTATTCGTTTTTGTTTGTTTTTAGGGTCAAAATAATATATCCCATTCTCTCTCTCTCTCTCTCAAACATATCCGTGTCAAATAATTTTATGGCTTTTTATCTATTTTAATGTCAAAAATTACCCCCCCTCCCCCGGGGTGTTGGAATATTTCTCAATTTTTTTATTTCAGAAATCGAATTTTAATTCAGAAAAATTGCGATTCGTCAACATGTCAAATTTTTATTTCATTTTCTTTTCACTCAAGAGAATGTAAAAATAAAAATTCTGTTAAATGGAATTTCTGCTAAATAATAATTCGGCTAAAAATAATTATGGTTAAATGGAATTTCTGTTAAATAATAATTTGGAAAAATCAAAATTTAGTTAAATGGAATTTCTGAAAAATAATCAATCGGTTAAATGGAATTTCTGCTAAATATTAATTTGGTTAAAAGTAATTTTGGTCAAATGCAATTTCTGCTAAATAATAATTCGTCTAAAAATAATTATGGTTAAATGGAATTTCTGTTAAATAATAATTTAGAAAAATCAAAATTTAATTAAATGGAATTTTTGAAAAATAATCATTTGGCTAAAAGTAATTCGATTAAATAAAATTTCTGCTTAATAATAATTTGGAATAATCGAAATTCGGCTTAAAGTAATTTTGGTTAAATGGAATTTCAGCAAAATAATAATTCGGCTAAAAATAATTATGGTTAAATGGAATTTCTGTTAAATAATAATTTGGAAAAATCAAAATTTAATTAAATGGAATTTTTGAAAAATAATCATTCGGCTAAAAGTAATTCGATTAAATAAAATTTCTGCTAAATAATAATTTGGCTAAAAGTAATTTTGGGTTAATGGAACTTCTGTTCAATAATAATTTGGAAAAATCAAAATTTAATTAAATGGAATTTTTGAAAAATAATCATTCGGCTAAAAGTAATTCGGTTCAATGGAATTTCTGCTAAATAATAATTTGGAATAATCGAAATTTGGCTAAAAGTAATTTGGTAAAATAGAATTTCTGTTAAATAATAATTCGAACAAATAAAAATTCAGTTAAAAAGGAATTTCTGCAAAATAATAAATTGGAAAATTCAAATTTCGGTCAAAAGTAATTTCAGTTAAATAGAATTTCTGTGAAATAATACTTTGAATAAATGAAAATTCGGACAAAAGTAATTCGGTTAAATAGAATTACTGCTAAATAATAATTTGGCTAAAATTAATTTTGGTTAAATGGAATTTCTGTTAAATAATAATTTAGAAAAATAAAAAATTTAGTTAAATGGAATTTTTGAAAAATAATCATTCGGCTAAAAGTAATTCGGTTAAATGGAATTTCTGCTAAATAATAATTTGGAATAATCGAAATTCGACTAAAAGTAATTTGGTTAAATAGAATTTCTGTTAAATAATAATTCGAACAAATAAAAATTCATTTAAAAAGGAATTTCTGCTAAATAATAATTTGGAAAATTCAAATTTCGGCCAAAAGTAATTTCAGTTAAATAGAATTTCTGTGAAATAATACTTTGAATAAATGAAAATTCGGACAAAAGTAATTCGGTTAAATGGAATTTCTGCTAAAGAATAATTCGGATAAATCAAAATTCGGCTAAAAGTAATTCGGTTAAATGGAATTTCTGTTACATAATAATTTGAACAAATGAAAATTCAGCCAAAATTAATTCGGTTAAATGGAATTTCTGCTAAATAATAATTCGAATAAATAAAAATTCAAAAATAAATTCTATCCAATAAAATTCAAACAAACAAATTTTAGAGCTTATTCATGACTATGAAAAAATTTGACCAAAAGTAAATTCGGCTAAATAAATGTAATAATTTCCAAGAATGTATGGAGAGTGAGAGAACAGTTTAGGAGTTTGTTATATTGTCCTTGAGACTTGTCAGGAGTACGGGTGAGGGGGGAGGGGTAACTTTAGTTAATTTCGTACCCTGCCATACGATATATCTTTCAGTGTTGGTCGTTATCTCGTTATAGTGCGCTAAACTCGAGTGGAGGTTAAGGTTCACACGAACCACAACATTGAACAAGGGACCGAATGTGGAGTTTGCAAGTGGCACCATGAGTTTACGTCCATCGAACATCGAAATATTACTGCGGACGTAGTATGACTAACCCTCCTTCTAACTCTCTCTCTATATATATTACACTGAAAACGCCTCGTCATAATAAATCACACTTTTTTTTTTTTTATTTCAGAACATGTACGTTTCCTTTTTACCCGGATTTCACGCTCAAATTGACACACACAGTAGAAGGACGCTGAAATATTATTTTCACAACTTTTTTCACAAAGGGGGAAATAAAATTGCGATCTCCTAAATATTTTCTTATTGTATTTATTGTTAACGATGTTCAAAACTTGTGAGAGTTCGTGATAAAAATATATCTGACTAAAACATAGGTACTTTTACTATTGTTAAGAAATTTCAGGAATTCAAAACATTTCGTCTGTCAGAAACTGAATTTTTATTACCGATTGTGGAATTATATATTTACCTTGATATTTAAATAGAAAAAAATTTCTAAATATTTTTGTCTAGCTAAAACTGACTATCCTGATACAAAAAAATGTCGGTAATTTAAATTTTGTCCAGCCTGACTAAAAATACTTTTACTACTAATTAGCAAAAGTATTAAAATAAAAATAATTCGTATACCAATATTTACATCCCCTGACATTCCTTATTTTACATTTACTTTCTCAGTACTATATCCCAATTTTCTCTACATTACTTAAAAAAAAAACAATTACCATTTTAAAGAATCGTCTATTTTAACCCCCCACAATGAGAATTTTTTTCCCCTTCTATAAATTATCCAATTAATTAAAGTCCCGAGCCACAAAAAAATGGGAAAAAGAATCGTGATCGAATCCTGAGAGCTTAGAATTTATTTTCCAACTCTATATAGTTGAAACAAAAAAAAGAAATTTGAGAGTAAGGAAAAAAAACAATTATATATATATTTTTTTTTTCAAAGTCGTATTTTATCGCAAAAAAAGGGAAGATGTATTCTTTTTTTAAGCATCATTTAAAGTAATTTCCAGGTATTTACCAAATGAGACAAAAGAATTACGAGAGGCTCGTCGAGCCATCGGTTTTATCTTTATCAGAGCGCGATCTCCCGAACCGAACCTATCTTCCCTTTCGTCCAACTGAAGAGAGAAAAATCCCCCCCCTCCCCGCCCTCTTTTTTTTCCGAATACGTTCGAGCGTTGAAACAAAAGGTCTGTAATTATTTCCACGCAATTTTCCTGGATATGGCGAGCGTGTGTGTATATGTGTCTGTATATAGAGAAAAAGAAGCGATTTCGTAAACGTAAAAATGTAATTGTGCGAAATGTATCAAGGTAACGAGCCGGAACATCGCGTCGAGTATCAGGAGAACGTCTTCCCTCTCTTTACCTCCCTTCACCTCAGCACGGGGTCCCAATTCGCTTTCCGTCGACGACAGCCGTCGACTATCGATTTAAACATTAGTGCTACGCCGTGATAATAGAATCGTTTATGTACACGTCCGCTTTTGGTATTTAATCTATTGGACATGATTTCCGCTTTAAAATTTTCCTTTTGTTTCGCTCAAATATTTTTTTTCTTCCGATTAATTAATCATTCTTATTTAACGTTTTTTTTTTTTTTTAATAAAATTAATTAGATAATTTCTAGGGGCATGTGATTATTCCAACAAATAATTAGAATTTTCCATTTAACGAATTTTATTCGATTATTTTCTTTATTATTTTTCAAATTAGCCTTTACCAGCTTTTTTAAACAAATTTTTACAATAGCAAAATTTTTATTTGCTAGAATAAATGTTTAGTTACCGAACTTTTATTCGGCTGAATTTTTATTTCACAGAATTTTTTTTAGCCAACTTTTTATTTAAAAGAATTCTAATTTAACCGAATTTAGCTTAATTCTCATTCAACAGAATTTTCAAGGATTCGAATTTTTAAATGTAAAAATTTCTAATTTACCGAATTTTCATTTGTCCGAAATTTCAAATGTTCGAAAAAACAATCGACAGAAAGATTTTGGAGCGAATTACAAATTTTTGTTCCCATTATTATAATTAAAAAATAGTTGTACTGTAAAATTTTTTTTTATAAAATATAGGGTTAGTAACGGTTTTTTTAAAAGAAAGGTAAAATTAAAAATATATTTTAAATATTTAAAAAAATATATATATAGAATTCTATAAATATAATTTTAGAATAGATATTATTTTATTTTACACGAATACTATAAATACGTGAATCGATTAAAAATAATATTGTACAGGTAATGAACTAACGACATCTTTTTTTTTATTGTAGAGAGGCAATAAAACCCCTTTTTAAAGAGGATTAAGTATGCACCCATGTGAATCACAGACAAATAAATTTAGATTTGAAAAAAATTCTCGTACTCGTAAAAACTGAAATAATTTTATTTAACGCATTGTAGCAAACGGTTTTTGTTAAAAAAAAAAAGAAGAAGAAAAAACTCCACCCGATTACTCTCCATACTTTTTTACGATGAAAAATAAAAGAGATTTTACCCTCTGGTTTATTAATCTATTGGTTAAAAGTTTCATTTTTATAATACACGTGGCTTTTAAATATTTTTTCAACATCTGTTGATGCGTCACTTTTGGAGAAGATTATAAATAACATGTTGGAAAAATAATTATATTTCGATCATAAATATGAGAATTTTTAATTTGTAAATTTAATATTTTACAAATTAAAAATGTATGGTTGCGTTTTTTATTTAAAAAAAAACATTTTTATATTTTTAAAAAATAATATGTATCCTAATAATATTATAACTATTTTTAGAAAAATTCTACCTTAAACGAATGCTCTTTTCCATTCTTCTGTAGTGGCATCCTTCCTTCAAATTAGAAAAAAAACACTCGCGATTTTAAAATTTTTCGAATAAAATACTATGCGATAAAATTAGGGTTACATACTTTATAGCGAACGAACGCGGTTTTAAGAAAATTCGAACACTCCCGGGACCACGTGGGGGGGGGGGGTTTAAAATCGAAAAAAGGAAAATTTAAAAATTAGATACATTTTAATACGATCGCGTTTGAAAATAAATTCCAACACTCCCGAAATAAAAATAAATTTTTTAAGAAATGATAATTAGAAAAAAAATAAAACAAAATTTTTTTTTAAATATCTTTAAAAATACTAAAATTATTCGCGATTTTTAGAAAATAAAATACGCGCACACGAAAATGTTCAAAAATTTATTCGCAGCAGAATTTAAACTGAAATTATTTATTTATGAATTTTATTTATTACCGGTTATGACCTGCTATGTTCGACCCGAGGTCTAGTTCACAAATGAAGGTCAACTCAAGATGGACACAAGAATTCGCTCGCAGAGTTATTGCTTTGTTCCACTATACCTGGAAAATACAATAAAGACCCAACCGATTATTATTTATTTTATTATTTATTTAATTATTCTTATATTTAAGTAAATAATTCTCTTATTTATAAAACAGAACCACGAATTTAATTTCAATAATACAGATAATATATTCCTTAATAAATTATATTATTATTATATAATTTTTTATTTTCTTAAAACAGTAAAAAAAGTGTTAAACTAAATTCCATTAGCCTGTAAATTTTTTTTTACTCGGAAATATTTAAGAAAATTCTAATTTCCATTAAAAGAAAAATATAAACAAAAAAAAAAAAAGAGAAAAATAATTTTAAACATTAGTTGTTTCTCAATGAGACGAAAATGGAAGGAACAAATGCTAGTGAGGTTTCAATTAGCGTTCATTCCTGAAGAGGTTGAAGTTTCGAGTTTTACCCTCTTTCAGGGGGAGAAAAAGGGGGGTGGGGGGTGGAACTCACTCAGTGCGCTTTGCAAAAACGAGTCTGCAATTATCGGGGTAATGTCTACTGCAACGGCGACTAGGAAAGTGTGCTAAAATACCTGCGATCGTCTGCCCGTCACACTTTGGATAGCATTGTTGAAGAAATTCTCTATCTCTTTTCTCTAAAAGCGCGCGGTTATACTCGAGTTTCCCTGGGAAATTCTGCGAACGTCTGGAAGAAGTCAGTTTCACATTGAGCGCACAAAACGAATATTGCATTCTTTGCTCTTTTTTTTTGTAATTTTGTAAAATTCACGAAAGCAAGAAAAAAACACGCTAGAAAAATTTGATGATGAGCGATTTTCATAAATTAGTAGCAGTTTTTTTTTTTTAAATTTACTGAAAAGAAAATTTACCCAAATTAAAAACATAAAGAATCGATTAATGAAATATAATTAATTTTGAACAGAGCCTTAATTAATTAACGATTAATTAATTTAAGTCACTATTTTAATTAAAAAATGAAAATATAAAAAATACCGACATAGAAATCTACCTTATCGACTGATGACAAAACAGTTTTTTTTGAAAAATGAAAATATAAACATTACCGACGTACAGATCTACCTTACCGACCGATGGTAAAACATTCCTAAAAAAATTTCTCAAAATTTTTTTACCATCAGTCGATAAGGTAGACTTCTATGTCGGTATTTTTTTATATTTTCATTTTTCAAAAAAAAACTATTTTACCATCAGTCGGTAAGGTTGATTTCTATGTCGGTATTTTTTATAATTTCTTTTCCAAAAAAACTATTTTGTCATCAGTCGGTAAGGTAGATTCCTGTGTCGGTAATTTTTTATATTTTAATTTTTTACAAAAAAAACTGTTTTACCATCAGTCGGTTAGGTAGATTTCTAAGTCGGTAATTTTTTTACACTTTTATTTTTCAAAATTTTCTACCATCTTGTTAATTTTTTAACGATCTTTTTTTATGCAATTAATGAAATAAAATTAATTTCAAATGAAGCCTGTATAGTTAATTTGTTTGTTATTTAATTGTTCCAACTAACGCAACGCCATCTGTTGTATATATTCAATCTTTTGGTAATTTAGAAATTTATTTCAAAATTTTCGCGATAAAAATTAATGCAGCTTTAAAATTAGACCCTAAATTGAACGAATGACAAAAAAAATCTTGAAAACACACCTTACACTCAACTGGAAAATGAAGAAAGGATCAAAATTGAAATTAATTTCCCTATTTAGAAAATTAATTCAAACACAAAAAGAACCAATTAATTTCGAATTGAGCATAAATAGTTAATTCACTGAACTAAATCTATATAGGAGCTAAATCGTTCAAAAACATGTCGGGAATTCGATGCATTAACTGAATTCTGATTATGTTGCGGTTTAATACCTTGTTGCTTAGCTTCATCCACTTACAGGTACTCTATACATATATATATATATATATATAGATGCATTAAGATGCTGAGTACTATAAGCATGTACAATAGTTCTATATCGATTGAAGCACTTCGAAACAAGATGAGGAAGGACGATCCCGAGAGATGGAGAGAGAAAGATGGATGCTGTGTACAGGAGTAATTTCATCAAATGTCGACAATCAAACTGAATTCCACAAATCGTGTAGACGAGAAGGGTGGAGTTGAGGGAGAAAGAGACAAGAAGAAAATTCCTCACAATATATATATATATATCTATAGTTCTAGAGAGCTAATGGTTTCAAGGCGTTTCCGTAATCAGGCACATTGTGGTGAGATAACGTCTGCTAAACATCGAATTCTCCGTCACCTATTCTCTACTCAAATCCTCCCTCACTAGTAAAACTTTTACCCCCTCTTGCTCTCTCTCTCTCTCTCTCTTTCTCTCACCCTTTCCCTCATCATCATCCTTCTCTCATTCCCCAAAACTTTCTCATTCCATACTGTGTGCAATGTTCTCAAACACCCTCTCCCCTCTCATTTCAGAGAAAGTTGGACGTTATATAGTGAAAGGTGAGGATGAGTTGAAGTCTCGGGTTTGAGAGAGAGAGAAAATAAAGCGAGGAAGGAACAAGACAGAATCTCATGCTTCCGTACCAGTTGTTTTACGATCGTGTATCTCGCGCCTATTTGCCAGAGACCTCTTTATCTTGACCACCTTTTTTCCAAGAGAACGGGGGGGGAGAGAAAAAAGAGAAACAAAAATTTCCTCGTGTTTACAAAGATAAGAAAATGACACGAAACTCTATATATATATATAGGTACATAAAATAAAAGAATATCTGCTCACCTCCTGTGTGCTTGGAACAACGACAATTTACTGAGCAAAATAATGAAAATCTTAATTTAGAAAAAATGTCAACTTTAAACTGAAGAGCTTCTGCAGTTTTCTCTCTCAGCGCGATGAGAAGCATTTTCTTTATCTTTAGTTCTACTTTTTTGCCTTTATTTTTAGTTCTTTTTAATCTTTCTTTTTCGTTTCTTATTTTTATTTTTTTAATTTTTATTTTTCGTTTATTATTTCCTTTTTTAATCTTTATTTTTTGTTTCCTATTTTTAGGGTTTCGTGGACCAGGCCAACCATTATCATAACAACCGTATCCATGACAACTGTTACCATAGCAACAGTTACCATGACAACTGTTACCATAGCAACCGTTTCTATGACAACCATTATCATAGCAACCGTTACCATAACTACCGTTTCCATGACAACTGTTACCATAGCAACAGTTACCATGACAACTGTTACCATAGCAACCGTTTCTATGACAACCATTATCATAGCAACCGTTACCATAACTACCGTTTCCATGACAACTGTTACCATAGCAACCGTTTCCATGACAACTGTTACCATAGCAACCGTTTCTATGACAATCATTATCATAGCAACCGTTACCATAACTACCGTTTCCATAGCAACCGTTTTCATGATAACTGTTACCATAGCAACCGTTTCCATGACAACCATTATCATAGCAACCGTTACCATGACAACTATTTCCATAGCAACCGTTTCCATGACAACTATTATCATAGCAACCGTTACCATAACTACCGTTTCCATGACAACTATTACCATAGCAACCGTTTCCATGACAACTGTTACCATAGCAACCGTTTCCATGACAACCATTATCATAGCAACCGTTACCATAACTACCGTTTCCATGACAACTGTTACCATAGCAACCGTTTCTATGACAATCATTATCATAGCAACCGTTACCATAACTACCGTTTCCATAGCAACCGTTTTCATGATAACTGTTACCATAGCAACCGTTTCCATGACAACCATTATCATAGCAACCGTTACCATGACAACTATTACCATAGCAACCGTTTCCATGACAACTATTATCATAGCAACCGTTACCATAACTACCGTTTCCATGACAACTATTACCATAGCAACCGTTTCCATGACAACTGTTACCATAGCAACCGTTTCCATGACAACCATTATCATAGCAACCGTTACCATAACTACCGTTTCCATGACAACTATTACCATAGCAACCGTTTCCATGACAACCATTATCATAGCAACCGTTACCATGACAACTATTACCATAGCAACCGTTTCCATGACAACTATTATCATAGCAACCGTTACCATAACTACCGTTTCCATGACAACTATTACCATAGCAACCGTTTCCATGACAACTATTATCATAGCAACCGTTACCATAACTACCGTTTCCATGACAACTATTACCATAGCAACCGTTTCCATGACAACTGTTACCATAGCAACCGTTTCCATGACAACCATTATCATAGCAACCGTTACCATAACTACCGTTTCCATGACAACTATTACCATAGCAACCGTTTCCATGACAACCATTATCATAGCAACCGTTACCATGACAACTATTACCATAGCAACCGTTTCCATGACAACTATTATCATAGCAACCGTTACCATGACAACTATTACCATAGCAACCGTTTCCATGACAACTGTTACCATAGCAACCGTTTCCATGACAACCATTATCATAGCAACCGTTACCATGACAACTATTACCATAGCAACCGTTTCCATGACAACTATTATCATAGCAACCGTTACCATAACTACCGTTTCCATGACAACTATTACCATAGCAACCGTTTCCATGACAACTGTTACCATAGCAACCGTTTCCATGACAACCATTATCATAGCAACCGTTACCATAACTACCGTTTCCATGACAACTATTACCATAGCAACCGTTTCCATGACAACTGTTACCATAGCAACCGTTTCCATGACAACCATTATCATAGCAACCGTTACCATGACAACTATTACCATAGCAACCGTTTCCATGACAACCATTATCATAGCAACCGTTACCATAACTACCGTTTCCATGACAACTGTTACCATAGCAACAGTTACCATGACAACTGTTACCATAGCAACCGTTTCTATGACAACCATTATCATAGCAACCGTTACCATAACTACCGTTTCCATGACAACTGTTACCATAGCAACCGTTTCCATGACAACTGTTACCATAGCAACCGTTTCTATGACAATCATTATCATAGCAACCGTTACCATAACTACCGTTTCCATAGCAACCGTTACCATAACTACCGTTTCCATTGCAACCGTTACCATAACAACCATTTCAATAACAACCGTTGCTAAAGATTTTTTTTCTTAACTACGGTTGCTAAAAAATTTTTTTTCCTTAGCAACGATAATATTAATATTGTCCACGAAACCCTTCTCTCATATTTTTAGTTTTTTAATCATTATTTTTCCTTTTTAAAAAAAATTTTTTAACATTGTGTGATTCTAAAATTGAAAGGAACATTAAAACAGCAACTCGTCATCAAAAATTTAAAAAAATTAATTAAAAAAAAAATTAATTTTTGACAAATGTCCAAAAGGAAATAAAACATGCTGGCTAATCTCCTAAAACGTTCAATTAGACTCTTAGAGTACAGTTTCGCGTCGCTACAAAGAAACAAGATACAGAATCCAGTGCTCATAAAATCTTCCAAATGCCATTCATCTCGACTCTGTCAAAGTACCGCCTTAATTGAATTGGCTTCAAGAGAGTGTAACCGTTGAATTTCTCTCTCTCTCTCTCACTCATTCTCTGTTACTCGTAAAGATATAATTGAAAGATGTTGGAAAAAATTCCCATAAGACGTAAATGTGTAATTCCTTGAGTGATAAGTCGATTTTAGAGGTTTTAGCAAGATCGTCGTACTCTTCTGATAGATACATAAAAAAAGCAACGAAAAAAAAGACGAAAGTTTATGTACTCGGAAAATAATGAACTTTTTGCGAAGAAAAAAAACGAGAAGCAAATTCCTAACTTTATCTGTCATCAGTTTCACATCATTTTTCCAGATGTATGTCACAATTTTCAAATCGAAGCACATCTCTTAAAAAAAAAGGTGAAAAGTTTTTTTTTATCTTTTAAAAAATATTTGATAAATATATTTTTTTAAATAAAGAAATATTTAATAAATAGAAGCAAATTTTTTTTCCATGATAAAACACATTTAAAAAATAGTTTTTTTTACCTTATTCGATGGAATAGTTTTGAAATGTAGATGCGAAAATAATAATAAAAGGGAAAAATGAGAAGATAATGCCACACAACGAACAATTGAACGTGAAAAAGAAAAGACGCGTATATGCAAGTGGTTTGTCTCTCTATTGACTTTATTGATGGGAAACATAAAGAGAAAAGAAGTTTCTCTCTCGTTGGGACAACGCTGTCCAGCTGGGAAATGCATTGACCCGAAGGAACTTCCGGTGTCATAGAAGTCTGTTATCACTTTTTATTGACGTCATAAATGTGCACTATATAGTAGTGATAGTTACTCGAATTTCACATATTTTTCTCTCTTTCTTTTTCCAACCAAAAGGAGGAAAAAAAAATTAACGATAAGAAAAAAAATTAAAATAACAAAAATGGAAAAAATGAAACGAATTAAAATTCGAACAAGTTACAATAACAAAAATGGATAAAAATAATGAGAGAGAGAGAAAGAACAAAAGATAAAATACCAAATTGGACAAAAGTTATAAAAAATGGAAAAGTAATTCCGCAACACTTTTCTAACGCAGTAAAGCTCAATTTTTACTACTTATTGAGTCATTATGCTATTTGAATAATAATTTCTTTTCTGTATTTGAAATACAAAAAAAACTATTTTATTTCACTTCTTTCATCAAAAAGTGAGTTATTTCAAAATTCAAAGCGATATTAGTCACGAAAGTGCAATAACAAAGGAATAAATGTATTCAAGTATCTAAATAATACCAAGATTCTAAATCTTGAATCTTTTTTTTTCCTTTTTTGCGTTACAAGAGATGAGGTTAGTCACGAATATCTATCGAATTCTGAAGGGTAATAATATTTATCGATTTCCAATTGCTGTTTCTATGAAATGCCGTATCTCACATTCTGACAGTTTCTGGTACGCTTTGAGCTTCAATTCCCTTCTCCCTCTTTTTCTCCTCTCTCTCTCTCTTTCTCTCTCTCACTTGCTTTATCTCACTCTCTTTCGAAACTCTGCAGATTTTATGCAGCAATAAGAACACCACTGTTATGTGGTGCTTACCTATAGAACAGCTGCGCATTTCAGGCGTCGCATAAACTTATAAGAACGTATATATACTGTTCGTACGTGAACATATAAATTTTACGAAATGGTATGACGCGTGTGCGTATAAATCGACCATAAAAACATAGACGAGCCATTTGTATATAAAAGAAAAAAAAAAAGAAAAGTAAAAAAAAAACACGAAATCTTCCATAAGGGTAACAAAATCTCTTGCCATTTCCCATTTTTACGGGGATCTATACAACGGAAGCTGTTTGCAAGTCGATAAAATAAAATCGATTTAGTTTCTTCATTTATTATCTATATGCACTTCGTTTTATTTCATCTCTCTCTCTCTCTATATAAATATATGTCTATATTTGTAACGGATTGAAATAAATTACAGAAAAAAAGAAAACATTTGCTAATCTAAATTTGGATGGTAAAAAAAATTTATTTGGAACAGCGAATTAAATTACCGAAAAAAATATTTGTAAATCCAAAATTAGTAGGTAAAAAAATATTTCCCTTAAACCGCGAAATAAATTACCGAAAAAATTTACAAATCCAAATTTTGTAGGTAAAAAAGATTTACCTGGACCAGCGAAATAAAATACCGAAAAAAATATTTGTAAATCCAAAATTAGTAGGTAAAAAAATAATTACCTTAAACAGCGAAATAAATTACCGAAAAAATTTGCAAATCCAAATTTTGTAGGTAAAAATGATTTTCCTGAACCAGCGAAATAAAATACCGAAAAAATTATTTTCAAAATCTTAATTTCGTGGGTAAAAAAAAATTTTACCTATAAAAGCAAACATTTTTATTGTTTCAGTTAAATCTTTCCCTATTCCAGTAAAAACATTCACTGTTTCAGTGATATCTTTTTTCTATGTGAAAATCCCTTTCTCTGCAAAAAAATTTTTCATAAAAATTCTGCAACAAATTTTACGAGAATTCATCAAAAATAAAAAAAACCTTTTCTTTTCCACACCGAAAAAATAGGTACTCTCATCTTAAGAGGAAAATTATTATTCAAACCAAACTTACCGATCTTTTGGAAATAGCAGCAGCAGGACCATTCCATTTTTTCCTTTTCTTCCTTCGACCTGAAACAAATAAATAAAATAACAAATAAAATAAAAATTCTTAATTTTTAAAATAAATATAAAAATTATTCGAACAACTATTCGCAAATAGTAGTTCTATATATATATCGAAAAGGAGGAAAACAGATGCTGCATTCTAAGCGACTCTTTTCGAGAATCTTCAGTATTTGGAGCATGGTCTTGGGGGAGAAGTTTTACGAGGCATTCGAGGGCATAGGAATCGCTGTGGGTACCGGAAGTAGAAGTGCGGTTTAGGTATATGTACCTTAACCACGCGGGCCTGGATTTACTATCGATGCTAGATTTACCTTTCGCTTGATTCCACGTGCATGATAGTTCACAAAAGCTGACTGCTTCCAAAAACGCTGAGTGAGCATTACACTTTTACGAATGAAAAAAAAAAAAAAAAAAAAAAACATGTATATAGATGTTCTTTTCCATTTCTCCAAAATCGATTACATTTATTCTATAAACAAATTTACAAATAAGAAATCCCTTCCTATACCTTCGATACTTTCAAAAATACGAATTTTAATAAAATAAAATTTTCAATAAAAAAAACATAAAAATTACCTTGCATCAATATTTTAAAATTCACATATCAAAAAGTGAAATTATCACAATAAAAAAATCATTACAATATTTTTATAATCCAATACATATATTATTTAATTTAATATTTTCCCTAAGAGTGGTATTGCGTTTCGATATTAAAGTGCAATCCCATAATAACAATAAAATCCAAATTACAATCGGAATACTGTTTTTTTTTTTTTTTTTTTAATATCAATAAAATTATTTATAGCTTCTACTCATATATCTACAAAATGATCGCAATGTTTTGTTCGACAAACAACATGAAAACCCATAAAAGCACCCAATGAATTCTTATTTTCCTCTCATAAAATGAAATGTAGATAAAAATTATAAACTTCACACAAATATGTGCGTCTAAAAAAAAATGAAGGGAAAAAAAAACTTTCCTTTTTGTATATATATATATAGGAAATGAATTACAAATTCTTATTCTATGAAAAAAGTAAGATTACTAAACTCACGAATGATTTCCGTTTCAATAACAAATCCTCTTGGTTAGAATAATGATAATAATTATTATGAATGAATGAATGACTTTTTGCGACAAAATCTCCCTTCTCTAGATTTATAACAGTTTGGTCCCGCTTCGACGCGCATTATGACAACAATTAAGATATTTGTCGCCTCATAAACGACATTGGTACCTTAGCACGGAAGAAAGTACCCCGTGAGCAATAGTCTCTATAAAAGTTCATTGTTCATGATATTTGGCATCCAGTTGTTCGCTGGCTGCACCCCAAACACGGCGACATGGCTACGTGGGTAAGTTTCAGTGATGTTATTTTGGATTCCCGGAAATCGGAAAAAAAAATGTTTATTATTAAAGTTTAATTAATATTTAAAATTTTTCATTTCTTCACTTTCGTGTAATATAATATAACTATATCGAGAAACACAATAAGCATATATAATATAACATATATGAAAATTAATACATCGGAACTTGAAATATAAAATCGAGTGAATAATTAGTGAACATCTCGGATTTATAAATGTGATTATACAAAATCGATCGTAATATATAATTAAATTCTCTTATCTTGTCTCAAATAATAATGAATTATTTCAAAAAATGAAGCTGTATAAAATGACATTTTATCCGATTTCCGAGAGACAAAAATATATTTAAAAAAAAGAATTTATTTTTACTCAAAAATTATATCAATGACATATCTAAAAATACGTGCATATTTAATAATTCAACGAAAAATTTGATCATACAATAAACACTCAATTGTCTATTACTGGAAAATTAACTGCAATTTTTTTTTTAATACTTTTTTTTAATACAATACAATTAATTAAAACATCTCTTTAAAAAAGTGCTTTTAAATAATAAATTTTAAGTAAAATTCACCTAGTATTAAATATTACATAAATGTAACTAATAATTTTTGAAAAATTAAATTTTCAAAAATTTTAAACGTACAAAATTGGATAAAATTCGATTGGTTAAAAATGCGGTAAATAAAAAATTTATAATTAATAAATTTAAAATAATATTAAAAATAATATTAAAAATAATATTAAAAATAATATTAAAAATAATATTAAAAATAATATTAAGAATAATGTTATAAAAAATATTATAAATAATATATTATCATACGTGACAAAAATAACCAATGAAAATCAAATTTTCCTTCAACATTTTGATATTAATACCTGTGTGACATATAACAGTTTATAGGGTCAAACAAACATTGTATAAAATTAACATAATTTAATGGGGAAATTCCTATTAAAATTTAATAACCGTTTACACAACCTCAAAACTGCTGTTGTAATCACAAGAAAGGGATTTTACTGCAAATCGTTCAAGCGAAAAGCGAGGGAGTAACAATTATCTGACAAAAAAAAAATTTATCACTTTCAACAGTAATAATCAAAGATTTACTACTTCTACTACTATTACTACTACTACTACTACTACCACTACTACTTTCGCTAATAAAAATCTTGATATCAAATAAAATTTACTTACACAACAAATATTGTTAAATATTTAATTCACTTTTATAATTATTTTCCGGTTTAGAGAATTGTGAAAATATTATCACTTCCGTTATTAGTGTTCGTTTCTAGAATTTTACTTTCGTCTTTGCAATTAGATAAAATATAATATCTATTTTCTTTCTAATATTTCCGTCAAAGTCAATGAGACAGAGCAAGAGACAATTACAACATAATGAGAATCGAACAAGTGGATATTTCAACAAAATAATAATGTTCAAGAATTAATAATTATTATTAATTAATAATAATTAATTTAATTAATAATAATTAATTAAATTAATAATAATTTAAAATTATTGCTAATTAATAATTCTTAATAAACAATTATTAGGAATTAAAAATAATTAATAACAATTATTAATTAATAACAATGATTATTAATCACTAATAACTGTTATTAACAATAAAGTATTTTATTTAAAACCATCCAGTTTCGAAATAGTATTTTATGATTAAATTAATTAAATACAACACGTGATGAAAATTTAATTTTCAAAAGTGAATTTTCTACCGAAACTTTATTTCATTAAAGTCCTCATCAGAGTGTTGATTCTATATATATATATATTCAAATCATCATTTCTAGAACTCACCTATTGAAAATACGCAAGATGACTAAGAATTTGCATTTTCATTTCTATTCTTAATATTTAAATCCAAGGTAAATGTATTTTTCGATTAAATTTAATTCTTGCTGAATATATATAATGGGAAGCCAAAAATTATTTTTAATTAATTCGACTAAATTAAAAATAAACGTAGAGTGAACCTGTCCAAAAGTGAATTTAATTCAACCTCTGATATTAAATAAAATGATATTAAAAAAATAATTTTCAAGAAGGTTCAATTTATATATATAGAACCGAAATAAAAGAGTGCAAATTTTTTTTCCTTAATTAATACTGGACATTATCACTTAAGGACGAGTTTACACTATTTGGGGTAAGTTGTAAATCATTTAACTTGATTGTAAATCAGTATTTAGAGCAAAAAAAAAAAAAAATTAGGCTTATTAAGTAGTAATTATGCAAGTTGAATATTTCGTAAATGATATCGTAATAATTGTATTACTAATTTATAATTAGATAATAGTTTGAATTGCACTCACTTAGAAAATATTTTATAAAATTAGTGCAAATTATTTGTTGTTGTATTTTTTGTAGCAGTAGATTAAATACAGTAGTTAATTATTCCTACATCAGTAATATCACTATTACAGGAATGGTTTCTTATCCTGGCTGCTGCTTGCCAAACAACTGCCCAAGATCTCACAATGATCAATAAGAAGTCATTGCAGCATCCATTTATAGAAATAGTAACACTAAGAGCACCTAGACAACTACAACCAATCATCCATCTCAGGAATCAACAACCATTTTACAATATTGTTCCATCGTCAAAAAATATTTCCTACATGCGACAGCTGGGTCATTTAGGACTTGGAAATTTTCAATCTCTTTCATTCGTAACGCCAGGACCCTATCAAAGAGGCTTCAAATCCATGTTAATCAAGGCAAATAACACACCAACGGCAAAAATGTCAATTATCACAAAACCCAATAGTATTCTCAAGAAACGAAATCATTATGGTACCTATTACGAAATGCCTTGGTACAATCATAAAACCACTGGATACAATTACAATAAAAAACATTTCACTGACTATGGCTTCTATCATGGAAACAATCATCTCACCAGTAATGATCACAAACACGATCATCATCACGCTCATCATCATGGACACTCAAGTCAACACAATCATCTACACGGTCACAAACATCAAGCCCATCATCAACATAAACACGGTCACTATCAAGATCATCATCACA
This sequence comes from Leptopilina boulardi, assembly GCF_019393585.1. Lineage (NCBI taxonomy): Eukaryota > Metazoa > Arthropoda > Insecta > Hymenoptera > Figitidae > Leptopilina > Leptopilina boulardi. The sequence goes on from NW_026137838.1 coordinate 1,529,940, forward strand.
CTCACAACGAAAATCACAATGAACAACACAATCACGATCACAAACACGACAACAATCATCAACACACCCACCAACATCAAAACAATCACAACCACCAACACGGTCATCATCACAATCACGGTCATCAACATCACTCCCAACATGAACATCACGAGGAACATAAACACGTCGGTGAACATCATCATCATCACAAACACACCCATCACAATGAACATCATCATCATCACGAGCATCATCATCACAACGAACATCATCATCATCACACCCACAAGGAAACCGAAACGCATCATCATCATCATGGACACGAGCACAAACAGGATCACAAACACGAGCATCAAGAGCAACATCAACATCAACATGGACACGATCATAAACACGCCCACCAAGAGGAACACAAACACGAGCATAAACAAGATCATCATCACAATCATGCCCACGATCATAAGCAAAATCATCAAGAGGAACACAAACACTCACATCACGAGGGACATCATCATAAACACGGACATCTACACAAACACGATCACAATGAAGAACATAAACACGAACATCAAGAATCTCACAAACACGATCACGACGAGGAACATCAACATAAACACGGTCATCATCATAAACACGGGCACAACGAGGGACATCATCACAATCATCAGGAGGAACACAAACATGAACATCATCAAGATCACAAGCATCTACATCATCAACATCATAAACACGGACATCTTCATAAAGAGGAACATAAACACAATCATGATCATAAACATCATCACAATCATCACGAGCAACACAAACATCAGGAGGATCACAAACATCATGAAGGACACCATCATGGTCATCATCATGAACATGATCACAAACATAATCATCATGGACACAATCATGGTCATAATCATGATCACAATCATGGACATAATCATGAACATAATCATCATCATGAGAATGGACATCATCATCATCATCATAATGGTCACAGTCTTTATAATGGACACGGTCAACGAATTGAGAAAAATCATCATCAGAAATATCATGAACTTATTCATCCAACTTATGCAGGATTTAATATCAATAATATTCTCGAGAAATATAATCCCTACATACTTGGCAATCAGAATAACAATAATAATAATAATAATAATAATTTTGCTTCGTACGCAAGTGGCTCGGGTGAATATATTTTTCCTGAGGAGAGTGCACCGATTGTAGCAAGCGCACCTAATGTAGCAAGGACACCTCTTGTAGCAAGTTCATCCATTGTATCCGCTTCCGTTACTACAAACGCACCAATTACTGTAACAACCTCTCTTAACCGAACCTCTATTAACCTAACAAAAGTTAAACCAACAAAGAAGAATAGTGCCTTCATTATTCGAGTTAAAAGTTAAGAACTGAAATTACGTTACGATTTTAGGTTATAATTTTAATAACGTATTTCTAAAATTGACAATTTTTCAATTTTATTATTAATTAATTTAATTTAATTTAATTAATTTTCAAGAAATTAATTATTTAAAGTACTATTTTTGCAATTGGCTAAAAATCGTTACTTACTAAATATTCTGATTTAAAGGTATTAAAATAAAATTAATTAAAATTTTTTTAGTAGCTTTAAAATGGTTTTTTGAGACGATTTTTGAAGAGACTGATTAAAATTTTCTTACTATTCCTTATATGAAAAGATGTGTAATTCAATCTTAACCCTGTGGGTTTATATGCCATAGTTTTGATATCGAGAGAGAACATGAATTATAAACTGCTTCCTATCATATTGATTGCCAATACTTTTATATAACTTGAGGTACTAGTTACTTATTTCAATTTATTTTAGCTCATTCAAAGAAATTAAATTATATTCTTTGAAATAAGTTTGGCACATGCCTTACAAATATAAATCAATCGATATCAAATTGTCATCGACATATTTTTAATAAAGAGAACTTTAAAAATAAGCGGATTCAATTTTTCATTATCATAAAATTGGTACAGAGAAATGTAAAACATCTTTTCAAGTAATGAATTTATCTATTATTGTTTTTCTTTTATTAGTTATTAGTGGTAAGTCTAATAAATTTTTTTTACCCCAACATAGTTGCATCTTATTAAATACTATTAGAGAAATTAATATTTAATATATTAATTAGTAAATATCTATTAGTATTAGTAAATTAGATATTGTAGTTAGTAATTGTAATATATGTAAATATATTATTTGTATAAAAATTAAAAAGAGTAGTAATAATTTATTTTTTATACTAAATAACCTTTGAACTAAAAAAATCTTTAGTCCCTAATGTAAAACAATTTGAAAAAAACGAGTGAAAAATTGCAAAAACTAGGAAAAATTTAGTGAAAAACTAAAACAAAAATTTATAACGTGAAGTGAATAGCAAAAGTGAAATACAACATAAACGCAACAAATATCAGCACACTCGACACTATCACTCAACATCTGACACTCACAGGTTAATATATTTCAATAAAATATTTACTTGAAATTAAATATTCGAAATGAATTTAAAAACAAAATTTATGTTACCGTTACAGGCGTGGCTATTGGTCCTCGGTTTATTGGCAGCAACCAACCTGGTAGCTAGCGAAGATCCAAGATCAAAGAACCAGAAGTTTCGATTTTCACAGCCATTCGGTAACAATATCTTATCGGAACCAGCTCAAAAGCCAAAAATACCATCATTCCACTTTGGAAACGATAAAAACAACCAGAGACGACAATTAGGTCATCACCTCGGTAAATTGAGACAAAGTCTCCTGTCCCTGCCAATTCCACAAAAAGGATCACAAGAAAGTGGAATAAGAAGACCATTATTTCTAAGAGGAAATGACATTGGCATTCATCCAGATGAAAATTTAGCACTACAACCAAAACTACGAACCTTTCTCAATCAAGATCATCAGCATGGACATCATCATCACTCTGCCCATCATCATAAACACGGCCACCATCATCACGCAAAACATGATCACAAACATGGCCATCATGAAGATCATCATCACAAACACGGTCATCATCATGGTCACAAGCACGGACATCATCACAAAGCCGAGCACAAACATCATCACGGACACAAACATCACGCTCATCATCATCACAAACACGGCCATCATCATCACCACAAACACGGACATCATCACAAACATGGCCACCATCATGGACAAGATCACAAGCACGGTCATCATCATAAACACGGTCACAAGCACGGCCATCATCACAAACACGGGCATCATCATCATCACAAACACGGACATAACCATCACTCAAAACACGAGCATCACGAGGAGCACAAACACCATGGAGAACATCATCATCATCATAAACACGCCCATCACAATAAGCACCACCACCATCACGATCATCATCATCACAATGAACATCATCATCATCATGCCCACAAGGAAACCGAAAGTCATCATCATCATCACGGTCATGAGCATAAGGAAGACCACAAACATGAACACAAACAAGGTCATCATCATCATCATGGACACGAGCATAAACACGGTCATCACGAAGAACATAAACATCATCATCATCAAGAACATCATCATAAACACGGACACGAACACAAGCATGGCCATCACGAGGAACACAAGCACGGACATCATCAAGATCATCATCATAAACATGGCCATGAACATAAGCACCATCACAAACAGGAACATCATCACAAACAAGAACATCATCATAAACACGGTCATCATGAGGAACACAAGCATCATCATCACGAGGATCATCATCATAAACATCATGAAGAACACAAGCACCATCATCACGAGGATCATCATCATAAACATCATGAGGAACACAAACATCATCATCACGAACATCACAAACATGGACATCATCATAAACAAGAGCATAAACATGGCCATGAGCATAAACACGGTCATGGTCATCATGAACATCACAAACATCACGAGGATCATAAACATCACGAGAAACACAAGCATGGACATCATCACAATCACAAGCACGGTCACAATCATCACGATCATCACAAGCATGGACATCATGAAGATCAACATCATAAACATCACGAGGGTCACGATCATCATGCCTTTGAGCAACATCTTCTCTATGGTGACAAAAATTTTGGTGATCGTTTTCAACCGGAATCTGTCTTCCCCGAAGCTAGTGTTTCAATGCCAGTGACAATATCTAATTCACCACTCTTGAAATTTGGAGATAAATTTAAACATTTATGATAAAGATTCTTTAAATGACTGTTTTTAATTCTAATGATTTAAAAAATGTACTTAGAATTGACGCTGGAATATTCCTAGTGATGCACAATAATTTCACCCGAGTTTACACTATACATTAATTAATTATGGAAAGTCTGATATTATTAATGATATTGTATCGTAGAAATCGACATTTGTATGTAATTTTTCACGTGCCTATTGTTATAAGTCCTTACGATATTTCTGTATTTTATTATATTTATAGAAATAAAAATTATTAATTTGAAATTTGATTCTTTATACCAAAGAAATAATTCCAATTTTAAAAAATATTAATTTTGTTTTTTTCCAGATCGTGAATTTTCTTTAAATCTCATTAATATAATAAAAAAATGCAAACAAATTGTTATTACAGACATCAATATGGGTCCTCGGGCTATTAGCAGCAGCCGGTTTCACAGCTGGACTAGATCCAAAAGCAACAATCCAAGAACCAGTACAACCTGTTATTTTATCAACAGAACCGCCAAGAACAATAAGACAATTAAAACCCGAACAACAATTTGGAAGTCATCAAAAACGACAACTTGATGATTTCAATATTGGCAACTTTGATGATAATTCACCCCTCGAATCACCCGGGCCAATTGATTTTGATCTAAAAAATCCACCCGACATAGGAGACTCTAAATTAAGTAGAAATCATTACAACACTTTTGGTCATCATGGTCATCATGATCACAATGATCATCACCATCACGCTCATCATAGTCACAAACACGGTCATCATCACGACAATAAACACGATCACAAACACGGCCATCATCATCACCACGGACACAAACACGGTCATCACCATCATCACAAACACGGACATCATCACAAGGCTGATCATAAACATCACGAAGATCACAAACACGGTCATCATCATCATCACAAACACGGACATCATCATGGACACAAGCACGGTCATCATGAAGATCATAAACACCATCACGGTCATCACCACAAGCATCATCATGGTCACAAACACGGACACAAACATGGTCACAAACACGGTCATCACCACGGCCATCATCACGGACACCATCATGAACATCACTCAAAACACGAACATCACGAAGAACACAAACACCATGGCGAACATCATCATCATCACAAACACGCCCACAAAAATGAACACCACCATCATCACGATCACCATCACGTCAATGAACATCATCACCATCACACTCACAAAGAAAAAGAAAGTCATCACCATCATCACGGACACGAACACAAAGAGGGACACAAACACGGACACAAGCACGGTCATCATCACGGACATCATCATCACCACAAACACGGTCATCACGAGAAACATCATCACGGACATCACGAGGATCATCATCACAAGCATGGACATCATCACAAACACGGACATCACGAGCATCACAAACACGGACATCATCAGGATCATCATCACAAGCATGGACATCATCACAAACACGGTCATCATGAAGAACACAAACACGGACATCACGAGCATCACAAACATGGACATCACGAGCACCATCATCATAAACATGGTCATCATCACAAACACGGACACAAGGAAGATCATCATCATCACCACCATGAGGATCATAAACACCATCATCATGAGGATCACAAGCATCATCATCATGAGCATCACAAACATGGACATCATCACAAGCAAGAACACAAACATGGTCATCATCATAAACACCATCACGATCATCATGAACATCACAAGCATCACGAGGATCATAAACATCACGAGGGACATAAACACAAACACGATCATCATCATGGACATAAGCATCATCATGACGATCATCACAAGCACAAGCATCATGAGGATCATCATCATAAACATCACGAGGATCATCATCATCATGGTTTTGAGAAACATCTACATCATTCACATGGACATAGGACATTTGAAAATCCATTCGCTGGAGCACCAAATCTCGAGGAATACGTTTTTCCTGATGCTAGTGTGCCTATTGGATCGAAGACAGCAATTGTTGCACCTAAATTTGTCAATGCTCCAACAATTGTTGAAAGTACCAGTCCCTTCTCGACACGAGTATGATAATGATGATAACAAAGAAAAACGAATATCAACTTTGAAACCTTCTCGAGAGGATTCTATTTTACGAATTATTGTGAATGGAAAATTTTATTTTTAGAAAATCTTATTTTAAAGGGCAAACATTTTTTAAGATTAATGTACTTACTTTAAGCACTAAATGTACTGATATTAAGACACTTGATAACATTTTAAACTTAAATAATTTTTAAAAAATTTACTTAAATTTAAATTATTATTTTCTGATAGTGTTTTTAATATTTTTCTTTCAAAACATTTTTTCAAAAACTATATTATTCAATAATTATTAATTTCAAACGTGTCTTAAAATAAATTTTTCCCTTCACTGTTGACGTAAAGAAATTTTTTTTATAAAAAAAAGAATCGTCGAAAAGTCGCTGGTCGACTTGGAGTGCAGTTAGAAAAGACGTTTTGTACAATAAAAAGGAGAATTGATTTTTTATTTTCTATTTTTCCATACTTTTTTTTCGATTGTAGCCAATTGTTGAAGCTTGACTTTTCCCGACGAATTTGCACGTTCTTTTTTAATAACAATTTCTCTATACATAATGGTATACTTTGAACGATATATAGTCTCTCACGCTCTCTGAGTCTTTTTAATAGTTGGCCATTTTAACGCAAAAAAAAAAAAAAAAAAAAATTGCATAGAATAAAACGTCTTCGACACTCAAAAGAAGTGCTATATATATGCTCTTCGTTCTTTGTTACCATTGTTTTGTTGTACTTTTCTATCACTATTGCAGAAATAAAATGTCACTGCCAATTTTGTTGGTATTGTTATTTTTTCAATTATTTCCAATTTTTTCAAATGTAAATTTCAATTAAAAAAAAAATTTTTTTTAATTAATTTTTAATTTTAAAAGTTTTGAAATAAATTTTAAAAAAATAAAACTAGTTTCTTATTTGAAAACTTGTAAAGCGATTTTCGTTGTAAATTCACAGACATTTATCATTGATAATAAGCACTTTATCAAAAGATTCGAATTTGGACATTATAAAAATGAAATATTAAGAAACGTATTCATTTTGAAAAGTTAGTTTGCCAACCTTTGTCTGAAAATCCGGTCAATTTGGCAGCATGTTACCATTTTAGTGTATATACATATATATGTAAACTGGTCTAGCCATTATTTTGGCTGAATGCCAAAATAACTGCTCACAATGCCAGATGGCACTCGATTATTGGAAGAAATAGCGTGAGAAATATAAATAAAAATGGTATTGCAAAGGTGAAGACTGATGTATAACATTTGGAGTAAGATCGTACCAGGTCAATCTTTTTCTTATACATAAAAAAAAAATTCATTTTAACCTAATTTTTTTTCTACTTTTTCTATATTATAAGATGATATTGTCTCTTTCTTTTTTCACTTTCATTTTCACTACTTCTCAAGTTTGATCGACCGCATCTAATCGACTCAAGAAAAAAAAAAAAATTTATTAGATACCCGAGGTCTGTAATATTGACAACGTTCATTATTATCATAAAATTTAAGCGCGTCAACTATAGAAAAGGGGAAATTGCAGAAAATCATTTTCTTTTCTTTTTATATTGGAATGCTTTTGTAAATGGATTTGTCAATAAATACGATTGGAATTTATTGTCACTCGACTATTAAATACGTGAAATTTTCATTCTCATGTTTATCACAAAGGAAATTTCTCTCTATCTCTTGGAATTCTTTTTCAATTTGCAAAAGTATGTTTTTTGATTTTTTTTCACGTTTCGTCTTTATTAAACGAATAATTAAATAATTAAATAATTAAATAATTAAATAATTAATTGATAGTTGAATATAATTAAATAATTAAAAAATAGTTGAATATAATAAAAAAATTAATGGGCAGTTATATATAATTAAATAATTAATTAGCAGTTTTGTATAATAATTAATTAATTGATAGCTAAATACAATTATTTAATAGATAGTAAAGATAGTAAAAAATATTGAGAAAAAAATTTTAAAAATTACCGACCTAGAAGTCTACCTTACCGACCGAAGGTAAACCAGTTTTATAAAAAATGAAAATATAAAAAATTACCGACATAGGAATCTACATTACCGACTGATGGTAAATTTTTTGAGAAAACTGGGAATTTTTATCATCAGTCGGTAAGGTAGATTTCTGTGTTGGTAACTTTTTATATTTACATTTTTCAAAAAGCTGTTTTGCTATCAGTCGGTAAGGTAGATTTCTAAGTCGGTATTTTTATTTTTTCATTTTGCAAAAACTGCTTTACCGTCAGTCGGTAAGGTAGATTTCTATGTCGGTATTTATTATATTTTTATTGTTCAAAAACTGTTTTACGTCAGTCGGTAACGTAGATTTCTGTGTCGGTAATTTTTTTATTTTTTTCATTTTTTGAAAAACTGTTTTACCATCAGTCGGCAAGGTACATTTCTGTCGGTATTTTTTATATTTTCGTTTAGGAAAAAACTGTTTTACTATCAGTCGGTAAGGTAGATTTCTATGTCGGTATTTTTATTTTTTCATTTTGCAAAAACTGCTTTACCGTCAGTCGGTAAGGTAGATTTCTATGTCGGTATTTATTATATTTTTATTGTTCAAAAACTGTTTTACGTCAGTCGGTAAAGTAGATTTCTGTGTCGGTAATTTGTTATATTTTCATTTTTCCAAAAAACTGTTTTACCATCCGTCGGTAATGTAGATTTCTGTGTCCGTATTTTTTATAGTTTTATTTTTCAAAATTTTGGACGCATTACAAGGAAAAATATTTATTTCTTATAGTATTGATATAATTATAAAAAAAAAAATTTTATTGGTAAAAAAACATGCTATTTTAAGGATTATAACTTAATTTAATTTAATTTTAAATTTAGATGAGTAATGAAATGGAAAACTGTCTATGAAGTTTATGTATTTAGCAGGACATGAGAATAGATCTTGACAAAGAATGTACATTCTGTCAGTGTCAGATTGCTTTAGTGACTATAGTGCAGGAAGCTTGCTAGAAAATCCAAGTCTCACTACATATATATATATATATATAGTTTGAGAAATTGCACAGTGACACGCAAGTCATTCTTCAAACGGTTTCTGTCATCCTACCAGGTGCTGCCTTGTGATACTGCACGCATGTTATATAATACATCATCCCAACATATTTTATATATAAAATCAAGACTTGCGATTTAAAAAATAGAAAATATTATCAAAGCAAAAACCCTATTGGAAAACATTAAAATCTCATATTTCAATGAGAAAGAGAAAATTAGTTAAATTTTACCACAACATTTTTTTTTTTACTATTAGTTAAATTTTACCAATTTAAAAATTGTTTTCAATCACAAAAAAGTGAATAATATATTTAATTTCGTATAATAAAAATATATAATCTGGTGGTTCTTTTGAAATACTCGCGGGCTTATTTGAAAAAGAGAGAAAAAGAGAGCAATTTCAAAATTTTTTCATAAAGCTGTGACCTTAGATCATTTTGCGTAATTCCTCTTTTCATGTCTGGCAAGACGTTTTCTTCCTCAGGGCGTAATAAAATTCCTCTCTTCTTTTTTTTACCGTGAATCAAACAATTTTTTTTTTTTTTTTATCCAAAAAAGAAAATCACGTCGTTAAAAATGTTATAACCCACAAAAAAAAGGTATATTGAAATCGAATAAGAACCTATTCTTACAAATTCTATTAGGCGTCTCTATTCAAAAATTTATTATCTTTCCTTTTCTTTTCCATTCTAGATTTTTTTTTTTCATTGAAAATTAAAGAATAAGAAAAAGAAAAAAAATAAGAACAAGAAAACAAAGCAAAAAGGAATAAGAAAATAAAATATAAATAAATAAGAGAATCAAAAAATAAAGAATAAGATGCGAAAAAAGAAGGGAATAAAAGCGAATAAAATGGGAATAAAAGAAATTAATACTCTTTTAGTCATTAGAGAAGCAAGGCTTCTGTTGGAAATTCGCCCTATCGTTGTCTTGATTAGTTACGTTGGTATTTCTATTAGAGATGCAAATTTGAATAACCACAATTGAATTTTCCATTCATTGCGTGCAATAAAGCACTTTATGCTATAGTAATGCAATTTCTAAAGGAATAATTAGCCACTTTAATCAGCAAATCTTTTCTTTTTTTCAATTTCTTTTTCTTTGATTAACATCAGAATTTTTGCAAGACCTTGTTGAGACTGTCAATCGATAATAAAAAAAAAAAATGATTTTTTCCATTTGTAACAGTATATATTTACAGTAGAAAAATTATAAATGAACATTAAATGTGGAAATACACACATAAGTGGTCAAATTACACATACAATATATTTTACGAGAAACAACTTGTAAAATTAAAGATTCTATCTACTCGTTTTTATATGCCTCCATTCAATTTCAAAATTACAGCACCCGCGTTGAAATGAGAAAACGAGGAAAATTCAACACAATTGTGAAATTAATTATAAAAAGAAAAAAGACTGTTGCAATTATTTTTCTAATTTCAAATTTCCATTCTAAATTTATTAATATTTTTTTCTTCAAAAAAAAAAAAGTAAATTCTTTTTTTAATTTCTAACTAAATTTAAACTACTAAAAACTCAATTGAGAAAAAATATATATATTTATTATCAGTTGTAAATCAACAGAGAGAAACTATAAACGTCATGATTAGAGGGTCACTTAAAACAAACAGAAACTCCAATTCGAAATACAAACTATTGGATAGATATAAATATAAAAGCACCACGAGAATTGTATCGCATTATTTGCAAAGTTCTTTGGTTTATATCCAAAGAAGTTCAATATAAAGTCCCCATTCCTCGTAAATATATCGAGATAATAATAATTATGAGTCTATATAGAAATTTATAAAAAACGATGACTTTTTTATTTCCCCAGTGTGTTGTTTTGAATTTTTTTTTTAAACTTTTAATTATAAACGAATTCATAAAATTAGAAATTGTAATTTTTTTTAAATTTTAATTAATTTATTTAGGTATAATTAATTGTTTATTTTATATTTATATTTAATTTTTGTTACAGATTTTTTTTTCGAAAATCCATTTAACCAAATTCTAAAATTCTATTAATAACTGTACTGAAATAATTTTTTTTTTTTCAATTTATCGTCATTTTTTGGAGGGAATTTTTAATATATTAATAAACGTAATTTTTAAAAATAATTGATTTTAATTATTCATTGATAATGACGGTGTATGTATTTAAATAGAAGCCTCCTGTTTCTAGAGTTATCGTCTAATTATGAGCCCAGCCAAAGTGCAACGGCAATCTAAAGCTGAGTTTCAAGATACAAATTTGACCGTAATTGGTTCTCCTTCGTCCTTAGAGATTTGTACATACATTATATTCGATAAACTCAATTTCCCTATACATTCCATCTCATTGCGCAATCCAATTAAAATTTTATGTATTTAAGTATAATTTAAATGTTTTAATATACTCAATTCACTAATTAATTTTCTATAAATAATTCAACAGCCAAAAATAAAAAAAAAAAGAACAACTCTTAAAGGAAGGAACCACTGATATTTTAACCTATTGAAATTTTCGTTATTATCAATTAATTATTAAATTAATTAATTTTTAATAATAACAATATTTAAAAAATACATAATGAAATTATAAATCATTTCTCAATAAATTATTATAAATTATTATTTCAAAAGGTTAAAATTTCACTGGTACCTTTTCTTAAAACAAAAAAAAAACAAAAATTATTCGAAAATAAATATACAATATATGAAAACTGTTTGGAGTTTTTGAAAATAATTGAATTAAATTACGCATCACTGAATTCACATTCAATTTAATATAGAATTTCCCAATCTTATGAGGAAATTCAGAAAAGTATATGGATCTATTCCGGTTATATTTGATATTTGTTTGAAAGAGGAGGGATTTCATCAGGACCTATTCAATTCGAAGTCATAAAGTTACAAGAAATGCATGTTCTCAAGTTTCGAGTTGTGCACAAAGTCAAACTACTGTTTATGATCACTTTTCAGTTCACCAAAAAGTTTTCTATGCGAACTCCAAAAAGTTCAAAGAAGAATATAGGTATATAATAAACATAGGAGAAAAAGTATAAAGTGAGAATTTCCCGTAGAAGAAAACAGGAAAGCAACAAAGAAAGAAAGAAACATGATAAATTTTACTCTCGCATTTGCAATTAAACTAAAAGACTTTGGTAAATTATTTGAATCTGAATTTTGTTTCTCTCTCTCTCTCTCTCTCTTTTAATAAACTGACAAAAATTAACAAAAAATAGAAAAAAATATTTTTATACAAAAATAATTTTTGTACTTGAATTTGGAAAAATTCAACTCAAAAAACAATTTGGTTGAAACAATTAAATTTTATTTGAATCAACGAAATAAATTTATTTTTATTTAAACAAATTATTGATTCAATAAAAATTTTAATTGGCTCAACCAATTTTTTTTCTACGTTAGACATATTAAAATGAATTTTAAGTCTATGCTAATACTAAAAATTATTTTCTATTCTTTAAAACAGAATTATAAATTTTTTTTAACACTTTTTTTTCTGGACTTTATAATCGAAATGAAAAAAACTAAATACTGGAAGTTAATAGAGCTAACATTGTTTTTTTTAAAAACGTCATTAACACCTAATAAAAATCACTATGAAAGAGAGAATAAAAATTAATTTCTCTTTGAAAAATATTTCAAGAATACTTGAGGAGCTCTCTTTCTCTCTCTCCTTCTCGCGACTCGGAGCGCGAATTGAGCGTTGTTCCCGAAACGAGCGTCGTAATTAAAGTATTTGCGGCCTGAATTATTTATGAAAGACCTGTGTGTGTATATATATATAAGAGAGGTATATAAAGGAGAAAGCCGGAAAAACGAAAACAGCTATAGAGAGCACTTTTCGACTGGCGCCACATTGCCTTCCGGATTCACCCTTCTTCCTCTCTCTCTCTCTCTCTCTCTCTCTCTCTCTCTCTCTCTTACTCTCTTTTACTCGACAAACTTTAGTTCAAATTAATTTTGCAATTCTAACTTCTCAGACGAGCCACTTTTGATGGAAGAGAGAAACACATGCGCATATATATATATATATATACTATATACAAAACTATTGAAACGAACGCAAAACTGATATTTCGTCACAATTTCCGATTTCCTGTTCAATCTCAGTTTGAAGAAAAAGAAAAAGACGAAAAATTTTCTGTAACTGCCATTTATAACTTTTTTTATAATAAAACAAACTAAAAAAAGAAATTCATAAAATAAGAATATTTAATTAATATTATATTTTGTTTCTTGAAGCAACAAAATTTTGGTTGTTTCAATCAAAACTTTAGTTGGCACAATGAAATAAAAATAAAATCTAAAGAAATAAATAAGTTAACAAAATAAATAATGAAATAATTTTTTTTTGTTTCTACTTCTTTCTGTTCTTGAAAATTCGCTTAAGGTGTGAAACATCGAACAAACAACGCTTAAGTTAGATTGGATAGAATTAACAGGAAAAGGTGTTTTAGATTTTTTTTTTCTTTTTTACGTTTTTCCTTTCCTTATGTGAATTTTTTTTTTTTTTTTTTTTTTTGCCTTTTCATAACCTCTTTTTCTTATATAACTGAACGAACTCGGGGACGTGAATATACACACACACATACACTACAGTTACACTAACGTCTTAACTAGTTACTTCTGAAAAACTTGAGACTTTAGCGAGCCGAGTAACACATAAATTTGTAACCTAACCTTTTCAACCCAATGAAGCTGCCGCACTTTTCGCAACTGGGTAAATTAACTTGTATGATTAAATGAAACTTTTATTCCTTAGGTAGATGATTTAATTCTTGGAAATTCTGGCTCATATATTAAATTGAATTTGAGAACAATTCGCAATTCTACACCCTCATTTCGTGACATGTACTACTAATAAAAAAAAGAAAAATTTATAGTCTGACGAAATATTTAGTTTTACTACTGATTTTCTAATTTATTCTTTAATCCCCTCCGTTTGACTAAAATTAACTTGTACTACTGATAAAAGTATAGAAATTAAAAATGTATGACTAAATATTGATTTTAACTACTGATTTTAGAATTTAATTATTATGTCTGACTAAAACCAATAAATACTACTGATGAAAGTAGAAAAATTTAATAAACGGCTAACTGAATATTTACCTATACTACTGATTTTTTAATATTATTCCCCATGTCTGACTAAAATCAAATTTTACTACTGGCAAATAGAAAAAATTAAAAAAGTCTGACCAAATATTTACTGTTACTACTCATTTCCTAATGAAGTCAATTATGTCTGACTTGGACCGTCCTTTACTACTGATAAAATTACTTTTTAGAATGTTTTGCAAAACATTTATAAATTGTAAAAAATTAAATAAGTCTGAATATTTACTTTCACTACTGATTTCTTTCTAACTAAGTCATGTCCGACTTGAACCTTGCTTTACTACTGATAAAATACCAAAAATTAAAAAATCTAAATATTTACTGTTACCACTGATTTTCGAACATTACTCAAACAAATTTTTCACATTTTTTTGTTATCATCCAAAAAAATATTCACGCACGAAAAACATGTTTGCCCCTCTTAATAATATTACAAAAAAAAAAATTCTATCCTATTTTTGCATAATCCTATATTATATTATTATTATTGTGTCTCGCAATTTTTCTATAAACAGTAGTATTAAGAAAAAGAAAGTTTCTAGAAAAACATTTGAAAAACCAAGCAATGCATGCTGATAAACCCTTGCGTCTCTCCCCCCCCCACCCTTCCACTCAACTCAAACCCCACAAGAAGAATTTAAATCCACGAATTCGTCTCTGAGATCCATTATGGTGAACGATTCAGTGGATCACATTCTCATGACTCACGCCCATTTCGTTTCGTGTCGATTCCCTCTCGCGAACTTTCATTCGTCTCTAAACCTTTCTATGTGTGTGTGCAGGTGTCGAAAAAGAAAAGAGGAGAATGAAAATGGTTTCAAATAGAATGTGTGTGTGTATATTTATTATGCATAAAAGAAACTACAAAATTTATTTTTATCGTTTTACTTATTCACACGTGATTTTGTAGCCTTTCCCCTAATTTTTTTTTATCAATAAAGCGAATTTCTATATATGTACAAAATAGTAAACATAAATTTTCAGTCAGACATTGGTGAAATATAAATTAGTGAAAAAATTAACTTGTATTGTTATTTTTGCCTAATGACTTTTTTTACCTGAGTATTATTAATTTTATTTTTTATTTATTATTTATTACAGAAATATAATAATAATAAACAAATGTATTTATTTTTATTATTTTCTACTATAATTAAAAAAATTTACATTAAATTTGTTATTTTTTTCTACCATTTTTTTTTTTTTTTGTACACTCGAAGCGAACAAGTAGTAAGAGTACTTTTAAGTCAGACACACATATACATAAAGTGCACCATCGAGTGAAGTAAATTTCCAACTAATGGATAAATTAAAGCCTTGACTTCTCAAGTTTCAAGTGTGATTTTGCATATTTATATCAATGCAAATTAATTGCCTCAAACTGTGTGTAAGTAGTAAAAGCCCATTTAAGTCAGCCAACGCTTCGAAATATACCACTTTGACGCGCGCACTTAAGGAATAAATTTTATCTCATATAAAATAAATAATAACGAAACATTTTCCAATATAATTTCACTAGAAAAATAGCATAATTTTTTTTTCTTTCGTTCATAATAAAATACTTTGAAGAATTGTATATTCAATCTTTTTTTTGTATTTATCTTTACATTAAGTCCTTAAGAAGTAATAAAGATAAAAATCGTCAATTTGCATAACACGCAAAGGACTGATTAGAAATCTTTTTTTTTTCAACACATTTTAAATATTCATATATTAATGGGCGAATAATATTATTCTCGTCACGATTAATTATTAAATTAAGTGAATCTTTTTTTTTTAATTAACATAATTTTTTAAAAAAATTGTTTGACTATTATTTTTACTACAATTTTCCTTCCTCGTGGAGGAAGCTTTGTAGTTCTTTCGTTTATAAAAATTTTCAAAGTTTCGGAAACAAATTTTTCTCTATATAGAAACATGTTATATGAGATCCTGATCAATTGTCCGGATGTATGTATGTGTGTGTGTATGGATCCCTTTTTTGTTTAAAAGATAACTTCAACAGGTTTTAATGGATTAAGATAAAATTTGGTAGGCTCACTTATCATATTAATATCTCAAATCTGACCAAAGTATTTTAAAAAATACCCAAAAAAAAAAGTTTTATCGTCTTTTTTCCAAAAATTTTTTTTATTCAAAAAAAATTTTAAATATAAATATTTAAGGTTATTATTATATTTACATTTGAGGTAAATTTAATAAATTCATGCAAGTTAAAAATAGAAAATACATATTATAGTTGAAAAATTGTTTATTTATTTAAATTCAAGTTTAAATATAAACTAATTGTGTTCCTTGTTTAAAATGGTTGTTTTTTTGGAAAATGAAAAAATTCCTTACATAGTCAAATAAAATTAAACAGCATGTCGCTATTATTTTTCTACTTTCAAACAACACAAATTACCTTCAAAAAAACCTACTAATTAAACCTGAACTGCAAGAGAATAAGAATAATCAATTTTATTCGATTTTTATAGAAAGAACGTTTCTAACAAAATATTTACTTGTACTACTGCTGGCTAATACTACTGAGTGATACTACTGAGAAAATTTCAACCATTAGAATGTCTGGCTAAATATTTATTTGAACCACTAAATAAATTTTGAAGTGCTTTAAAAGCTTGACACAAGGTCAAGGTCAAGTCAAGGTCGTTCAAGGTCATTTGAAGGTCAAGTCAAGGTCATTCAAGGTCATTTGAAGGTCAAGTCAAGGTCATTCAAGGTCATCCAAGGTCGTTTGAAGGTCAAATCAAGAATGTCTGACTAAATATTTACTTGTATTACTAACAAAATTGCAAACCCGTTCAACTTAATTTTTGCTTGTACTACTGCCTAGTAATACTACTGAGAAAATTGTTCTACTGCTGAGTAAAACTACTGAGAAAATTGTACTACTGCTGAGTAATACTACTGAGAAAATTGTACTACTGCTAAGTAATACTACTGAGAAAATTATTCTACTGCTGAGTAATACTACTGAGAAAATTGTACTACTGCTGCGTAATACTACTGAGAAAATTGTACTACTGCTGCGTAATACTACTGAGAAAATTGTACTACTGCTGAGTAATACTACTCAGAAAATTATTCTACTGCTGAGTAATACTACTGAGAAAATTATTCTACTGCTGAGTAATACTACTGAGAAAATTGTACTACTGCTGAGTAATACTACTGAGAAAATTGTACTACTGCTGAGTAATACTACTGAGAAAATTATTCTACTGCTGCGTAATACTACTGAGAAAATTGTACTACTGCTGAGTAATACTACTGAGAAAATTGTACTACTGCTGAGTAATACTACTGAGAAAATTATTCTACTGCTGAGTAATACTACTGAGAAAAATGTACTACTGCTGCGTAATACTACTGAGAAAATTGTACTACTGCTGAGTAATACTACTGAGAAAATTGTACTACTGCTGAGAAATACTACTGGAAAAATTGTACTACTGCTGAGTAATACTACTTAAAAGCATGACTCAAGGTCAAGTCAAGGTCGTTCAAGGTCATTTGAAGGTCAAGTCAAGGTCATTCAAGGTCATTTGAAGGTCAAGTCAAGGTCATTCAAGGTCATTCAAGGTCGTGTGAAGGTCAAATCAAGAATGTCTGACTAAATATTTACTTGTATTACTAACAAAATTGCGAACCCGTTCAACTTAATTTTTACTTGTACTACTGCCTAGTAATACTACTGAGAAAATTGTTCTACTGCTGAGTAAAACTACTGAGAAAATTGTACTATTGCTGAGTAATACTACTGAGAAAATTGTACTACTGCTGAGTAATACTACTGAGAAAATTGTACTACTGCTGCGTAATACTACTGAGAAAATTATTCTACTGCTGAGTAATACTACTGAGAAAATTATTCTACTGCTGAGTAATACTACTGAGAAAATTGTACTACTGCTGAGTAATACTACTGAGAAAATTGTACTACTGCTGAGTAATACTACTGAGAAAATTATTCTACTGCTGAGTAATACTACTGAAAAAATTATTCTACTGCTGAGTAATACTACTGAGAAAATTGTACTACTGCTGAGTAATACTACTGAGAAAATTGTACTACTGCTGAGTAATACTACTGAGAAAATTGTACTACTGCTGCGTAATACTACTGAGAAAATTATTCTACTGCTGAGTAATACTACTGAGAAAATTATTCTACTGCTGAGTAATACTACTGAGAAAATTGTACTACTGCTGAGTAATACTACTGAGAAAATTGTACTACTGCTGAGTAATACTACTGAGAAAATTATTCTACTGCTGAGTAATACTACTGAAAAAATTATTCTACTGCTGAGTAATACTACTGAGAAAATTGTACTACTGCTGAGTAATACTACTGAGAAAATTGTACTACTGCTGAGTAATACTACTGAGAAAATTGTACTACTGCTGAGTAATACTACTGAGAAAATTATTCTACTGCTGAGTAATACTACTGAGAAAATTGTACTACTGCTGAGATATACTACTGGAAAAATTGTACTACTGCTGAGTAATACTACTTAAAAGCATGACTCAAGGTCAAGTCAAGGTCGTTCAAGGTCATTTGAAGGTCAAGTCAAGGTCATTCAAGGTCATTTGAAGGTCAAGTCAAGGTCATTCAAGGTCATTCAAGGTCGTTTGAAGGTCAAATCAAGAATGTCTGACTAAATATTTACTTGTATTACTAACAAAATTGCAAACCCGTTCAACTTAATTTTTACTTGTACTACTGCCTAGTAATACTACTGAGAAAATTATTCTACTGCTGATTAAAACTACTGAGAAAATTGTACTACTGCTGAGTAATACTACTGAGAAAATTGTACTACTGCTGAGTAATACTACTGAGAAAATTATTCTACTGCTGAGTAATACTACTGAGAAAATTATTCTACTGCTGAGTAATACTACTGAGAAAATTGTACTACTGCTGAGTAATACTACTGAGAAAATTGTACTACTGCTGAGTAATACTACTGAGAAAATTATTCTACTGCTGAGTAATACTACTGAAAAAATTATTCTACTGCTGAGTAATACTACTGAGAAAATTGTACTACTGCTGAGAAATACTACTGGAAAAATTGTACTACTGCTGAGTAATACTACTTAAAAGCATGACTCAAGGTCAAGTCAAGGTCGTTCAAGGTCATTTGAAGGTCAAGTCAAGGTCATTCAAGGTCATTTGAAGGTCAAGTCAAGGTCATTCAAGGTCATTCAAGGTCGTTTGAAGGTCAAATCAAGAATGTCTGACTAAATATTTACTTGTATTACTAACAAAATTGCAAACCCGTTCAACTTAATTTTTACTTGTACTACTGCCTAGTAATACTACTGAGAAAATTATTCTACTGCTGATTAAAACTACTGAGAAAATTGTACTACTGCTGAGTAATACTACTGAGAAAATTGTACTACTGCTGAGTAATACTACTGAGAAAATTATTCTACTGCTGAGTAATACTACTGAGAAAATTATTCTACTGCTGAGTAATACTACTGAGAAAATTGTACTACTGCTGAGTAATACTACTGAGAAAATTGTACTACTGCTGAGTAATACTACTGAGAAAATTATTCTACTGCTGAGTAATACTACTGAAAAAATTATTCTACTGCTGAGTAATACTACTGAGAAAATTGTACTACTGCTGAGTAATACTACTGAGAAAATTGTACTACTGCTGAGTAATACTACTGAGAAAATTGTACTACTGCTGAGTAATACTACTGAGAAAATTATTCTACTGCTGAGTAATACTACTGAGAAAATTGTACTACTGCTGAGAAATACTACTGGAAAAATTGTACTACTGCTGAGTAATACTACTTAAAAGCATGACTCAAGGTCAAGTCAAGGTCGTTCAAGGTCATTTGAAGGTCAAGTCAAGGTCATTCAAGGTCATTTGAAGGTCAAGTCAAGGTCATTCAAGGTCATTTGAAGGTCAAGTCAAGGTCATTCAAGGTCGTTTGAAGGTCAAATCAAGAATGTC
The DNA here is from genome assembly GCF_019393585.1 of Leptopilina boulardi. Lineage (NCBI taxonomy): Eukaryota > Metazoa > Arthropoda > Insecta > Hymenoptera > Figitidae > Leptopilina > Leptopilina boulardi. The sequence continues at coordinate 1,550,401 of NW_026137838.1, forward strand.
TGACTAAATATTTACTTGTATTACTATCAAAATGCAAACCCGTCCAACTAATTATTATTAACCTCTACTACTGACAATATTGTACTACTACTTGTACTACTGCTGAGTAATACTACTGAGTGATACTACTGAGAAAATTTCAAACATTCAGAATGTCTGACTAAAGATTTACTTATATTACTAACAAAATTGCAAACCCGTCCAACTAAATATTTACTTGTACTACTACTTGTACTGTGGATAGAATGTTTTCCTGGAAAATGAAAAAATCCCTTACATAGTCAAATAAAATTAAACATCATGTCTCTATTATTTTTTTACCTTCAAACAAAACATATTACCTCTAAAAAAAACCCTACCAATTAAACCTAAATTGCAAGAGAGTAAGAATAATAAGTTTTTTTTCGATTTTTTGCTTCCTCGTGGAGGAAGCTTTGTAGTTCTTTCGTTTATAAAAATTTTCAAAGTTTCGGAAACAAATTTTTCTCTATATAGAAACATGTTATATGAGATCCTGATCAATTGTCCGGATGTATGTATGTGTGTGTATGGATCCTTTTTGTGTTTAGAAGATAACTTCAACAGGTTTTAATGGATTTAGATAAAATTTGGTAGGCTCATTTATCATATTAATATCTCAAATCTGACCAAAGGATTTTAAAAAATACCAAAAAAAATAAAAATTTATCGTCTTTTTCCAAAAAATTTTTTTTAATCGAATCTGAATTTACAACTTGTTTATTACTATTTTTATTCCTATAATAATTATTATTATTGTCATTATCTACTTTTATTTTTTTTTATTTTTTTAAAATTATTTTTATTATTATTATTTACTATTTATTTAGTTTTTGGTAAAAAAAAAAGTGTAAGAAAATAAAAAATTTTAAGTAAAAAAAATGAATTTCCAGTGAAATTTTTGGAAAAGGAACGTTGATATTTACTAATTCAAAACATTGGCCATAAATGCTTGTAATTTGCAAAACGGAACTTGCATCTCTACAAACTAACGACCAAATTTGCAAGAGATAATTTTATTACTTACTTACGCGCACTGTATCACCAACCAACGGTGCATTATGATAATGCATTTAGCGTCGCGGAAAGGCGAAAGCAGACACCAAAGTTACAGTATTCCCAAACAATACAATTCACAGATGCGATTTATACTCGCGAATTACTATCACCTCAAGGGAATTTTGATTTAATTGTATAATACTTGTTGCCATATATATATATACATTTTAAAAAAAAATCTTTTTTCTTTTCTATTGCCTGACATAATTTAATAACATTTATTTAATTTTACCTGTTATAATATGTATATATTCTACTAAATCTGAATTACCAAAATCGTAAAATCTAATTTAATTTAAAATTATTAATAATTTTATATTACTAATATTTTTCTTATTATTAAGCAGTTTTTATTAAATATTAAAATTATTAATAATTTTATATTACTAATATTTTTCTTATTATTAAGCAGTTTTAATTAAATATTAAAATTATTAATAATTTTTATAATAAATATTGAAACTACACGGAAAAAAATATTCACCTGGAACAGCGATATGTTTAACTAAAACAAAATGTTTTCGTTATACTAAAGAAACATATCGCTGTTCCATAGAATTTTTTTTCGTGATATTAATTAATTTAAAAATAATGGAATTATTAATAATATTGTTTAGCGTGAATAAAATTTATTTAACTGTATATTTTTGGATGTACGTTAATTCATATCAGAGGGGAATTAAAAATTTTTTTTAACCCTGATTTAAACATAAGCTGACAGTGTATATAGGAGGAAATTAAATTTACAAAAAGAAAAAAAAATTTTTTTTTTTTAGATGCTTTTATAGTGGAGTGATATGCAATATACAGCATATCTACTTGTACAATATAGCGTCGCGTGGCGACGGACGTGGATAACGCTAACACGATTTATGGCCGACGGGGAAGGCTTTCCGAAATTTGCATTGCACGTATGTCGAGTTGAAGTCTCTCTCTCTCACTCTCTCACTCTCTCTCTCTACACAGCCGGGCCCGTTGCTGAATCAGAGATAACGTAATAATACTCTGCAGCTTTTCTCAGGATCCGTTTGAGAAAAATGGAAAAAGAAATAAGAGAGCACCTTGAGGAAGAAAAGAATACGAAAAAAAAATATATATATAGAAAATAGAGACGCTAAATCAGAAGAAAATTGATTCCCTATATTTTCGAATCCAATATATGAAAAGAAAAATTAAAAAAAAAAAATTCTTATCGAGGAACAAAGATTCCCAATTTTTTTGATGATAAAAAAAGATTATGTTTATTTTTTTTTGCAAATAATACAAAATTATTATTCCCAATACACAAAAAGTCCGCGCATATAGGAAAGTAATCTTGATATTAAATTGCGCGCAATGTTTCTGACCCAGGAATAATATCGATAGTGTCATTTCTCTGACAACCTCTTTGTTATCTTTGCATGAAAATGTGACACACGAACATATATAGTCTGTCGAACTATCAGCAACGAGCTTATTTTAATTTCACGCAACACAGCGCACACGTCACACAATCCGTTATTTGTAAAACAAAACAACAAAAAATGTGAAAAGAATTTGTCCCCAAAAATCCCGTTGTTTTATAAATATATATATGTGTAATTGGAATTTTTTTGTTTCACAACAAAAAAATACACGTTTAATGTGTAAATGATTTATTCAAGAATGAAACGATTTAAAAGAGCGTAAAAAGGTTTAAAGGAAGGAAATAGTAAAGATGTAATCTCTCTAAAGTTTGTGGCTTTTGAAGAGAGGAGAGAGAGAGAGAGGGAGGGGGGGGGGAGATAACGGTTTATGAGACTTGGATAAGAATTTTCATGCAATTTCACAAGTTTATTGTTTCATGAGGGCATTTAGAAGCTTTTTCAAACAAACTACTTGACAGGATTCTCAAGTTTTCATCTATTGAGAGTTTAAGTGAGAGAGAGGGAGAGAGAGAGAGAGAGAGGAGTTTCATAAAGTTTCTTTACAACCGTGCAATGACAAGTAATGTCTTCTTATTAATTATTAAAAAAATTACTAAAGTGGAAATATTCCCAGAAAATGAAAAATTCAAAGAATTTAAATGAGATTATATTTTTGTCTGACTAAAACCGACTTGTACTACTGATAAAAAAAATACAAAAAAAGTAGTATATGTAAATATTTACATTTACTACTGATTTTCAAATTTATTTATTGTGCCCGACTAAAACCGATTTTATCTACTAATATTACAAAAAAAAATTATGTCTGACTGATTATTTACTTCTACTACTGATTTGACATTTCAGCCGTTATGTTTGACCAAAACAAACATTTATTACTCATAAAATTAAAAGAATAAAAGTCTGACAAAATATTTACTTTTACTACTGATTTTCTAATTTATTGATAATGTCTGACATAAAACTAAAATTTACTACTGACAAAATTACTAGAATTTAACTAGCCTTACTCAACATTTATTCCTACTGCGAATAAAATTACAAAATTTTATATTAATTAATTAATTAATTTTTTTTTTATTTACGACTAATTTTCTAATTTAGTTATTAAGTTTAACTAAATTAATTCCTACGTGTCTTACTATAAACCAACTTGTGCTACTGAAGCAAATAGAAAAACTTAAAGTCTGATTGAATATTTACTTATACTACTGATTTTCGAATTTTAATCTCCATGTGCGACTAAATATTGTCATTTACTACTGATTTTCGAATTAAATTTTTATGTCTGACTAAAACCAATTAATACTACTGATAAAAGGAGAAAATTAAAAAAAGTCTGACTAAATATTGATTTTTATTATTGATTTTCGAATTTTATTATTATTTGTCCGACTAAAGCCAATTAATACTACTGAAAAAAGTAGAAAAATTAAAAAATGGCTGACTGTATGTTTACTTTTACTACTGATTTTTAAATACTACTCCTCATGTCTACCTAAAATCAACTTGTACTACTGACAAAAAATAGAAAAATTTAATGTGTGGCTAAATATTGAGATGAACTACTTATTTTCAAATTCAATTATTATGTCTGACTAAAACCGTTTTGATATACTAACATTGCAAAAATACAAGTCTGACTAAATATTTACTTGCACTACTGTTTGCCAAATTTCACGTTCTGTCCGATAAAAGTCAGTCTGACTAAAATCAATTAATACTACTGATAAAATTATAAAAATCGCCGTCTGACTGAATTTTTGCTTTTACTACTCATTTCGAATTTTACACCACATGTCTGACGAAAACCGATTTAATCTACTGATTAATTTTGAAAAGTCTGACTTCATATTTACTTTTACTACTAATTTGCGAATTAAGTTGTCTGAGTATAATCCCGATTCTATCATACGCATAAAATTACAAAAGTGGAATGTCCGACCGAATATTTACCTTTACTACTGATTTTCTAATTTTGAATCCTATGTCCGACTAAAACCTTTTTCGCAAATAAATAAGAATAAATAAAATTAGCAAATACATAAAAAGAAAAGTCAAAAAGTTTTACTTGTTTCAATTAAATCTTTCGCTATTCTAGTGAAATTTTTTTTCTACTGGTAAATATTGCTGTTTCAGGTAAATATTTTTTTTTCCTTGCATATAAAAAATTGAGTCAAAAATTCACAAACGAGAAGCATTTGCCTCTCGGTCAAGTTCAACTTATCTCAAACCAAGAAGTGTGTCTTTTTCCCAAGTAAAACTTTTCCCTTTTCTTTCTTTTTTTTTTTTTGCTTATCAATTCAGCAATACTTCACTTGCGGACACTCGTGTTTTCTTTAAATTCCAATTTCGATTCCAACGAAAAGTTTCTCATTCTCAATACCCCTTCTCTTTTTATTATACCCTTTCCAACTTTTTTTTTTTTTTTTTTTTGGCTACCAACACGCCCTTCATATCGAACTTAATAGGAAACTTTGGCACAAGACCCACACGTATAATAAAAACCAGTCGCATATATATATATTACTCCAGCCATATAATATTCTTCTCTCACGACAAAAAAAAAAAAGAATAATAATAAAAATCGTCTAGAGGAAAAAAAAAGGAAGGTATTTGAGAAAAATGTATATATAAATATCAGTCAGTTAGGAAAATTATGTTCAGGACCTAGGAAGGGAAAGGGAGGTTCCATGACTCCCTAGCCGGACATTTAATTTCCATATATGCAAGTAGTGCCATAGTCGATTGGAGACGGAAAACTTTTCGAAAGTAAACTTCTAGTCAAACCCCTTGACGCGCGCTTGACTTTCGATTGGTGACGGGGGAAAAGTTTCACAAGGGGAGGGGGGGGGGTGAATTTCCAAACAAGGAATGAGGAATGTCTCTCCTCTTCTCGTATACATATATATATAGAACTCTCTATATCGTAAAAGGTCGACATTACTATATATGTATCCTGACATCCTTATACACAATGGGTTTATGCTGACACCCAAGTTTGGCAAACGGGACCAGAACACGACGATGCGCCAGTGTCCGCGATATGGAACCAAGACTCTCACAGAGAGAGAGAGAGAGAGAGAGGGGGGAGATCATCCCCCCAAACTGACTTGAAATGCGCGTGCGTCCTTTAACCATCCCCCTCGAGAGTTTTGTTGGACGCCGATTCTGACAGTCGAGTCTTCAACCCCGTTCGGTGTACACGTGTTTGGAATTTCGTTTTACGCGACAATAACTAAACACTTCTTCACGGAACCACCCCATACGAAAATTAACATATATATATAGACTCATAATAGTAGGTTCCCTAAAAAAAAAATTTTTTTTTTTTTTTTATTTTTAATAAAAAAATTGTGTGAACCATTTTTTTTTAAAATATTAGTGGAAAAAAATTTTTTTTATACAAATACATAAATAAACAAAAATGGAAAAAATTCAAAATTGTTTTCTGTGACACAGGAATGAAAGATAGAATTTTTTTCCACGAGCTCGCGTTCAAATTTCCCGGTTCATTGAACACCGGATCAAGATTTGAGTTGATGAGAAAATATTTATGAAATTGCATATTCATATATACATAGATATACATATATTTAAATTATAATAAAAAGACGATTTTTTCGAATAAAAAATTGAATATAAAAAAAAAATTTCATACTTAAAAATATTAAAAGTAATCAAATATTTTTTTGAAATGAATTTTAAAAAATTGATAATTTACATTTATTGTAGTATTTATAGTATAATTTATGAATTTATTATTTATTTATTATTTATTTTTTAATATTTATTTATAAATTTTTTATATATTTATTATTTAGTATATAATTTATTAATTATTAATTATTAATTATTAATTATACATTTATTATAGTATTTATAGTAGACTTTATATTATTTATTATTATATAGAATATAATTTATTATTCAATTTATTTATCTAATATACACGTTAATATTTAAATTATCAACATATAAATAGGATATTTGAATTGTGATTCAATTTACGATGAAATATATTTTTAAAAAATAAAATTTAATCTACTAGCAAATAATTTAAATTTATTTCCTCCTCGAATGGAATAAATTAATTTTAATATGTATTGTATAAGAGTCATTTTCAGGTGAATAAAATTTATCTCAATATTAAATTACTATATTACCAAATTATAAAGTGTAAATTATATACCGAGGAAAATATTCAAATAATAAAAAATTCACTTTTCTAAATTATTAAACAATAAATATATATATATATATTAAAAAATAAATATAATAATAAAATTATATTAAATAAAATAATAATAAATACAATATTATATTTCTACTAAATAATAAATATAATAATAATAATAATAATAATAATAATAATAATAATAATAATAATAATAATAAAACAACGAGTTTTTGAACAAATAAAATATTTAAAAGTCAAATTAAATAACGAATGTGATTTTCAATTTTTTTTTTTTACTTTTCGAAAAAGTTGCAAACAAAAATATTCGAAATATTTAAAATTTTAAATATAATAAAAGCAGTAATTTTAAATATTAATTCTCGTATATATTTAAAAAAAAACTAATTTGTTTTATATGGCATCATAAATGTAAAGAATTTCTTAGTGCGTAACAAATTAATTGCGTCAATTAAAATTCATTGTTTAAAGCGTTTCAATCAAAATGTATTAGCTGAACTGTTTAAATCAAAGCACATATTAACGGAATTTAATTAAAATTCAACTATGAAATTTTAATTAAGTTACAGTGCTTTAAAAAATATATTAAACCATTATAATAATATATTAAACTATTATTAACTATTAACTATTATTATTAATATTATGATTATTATATTTTTTTAAAATTATTATATTTTTTTTAAATTATTATAATTTTTTTATAATTATTATTTATAAACTGCTAAATAATTAATATAATTTTTTTTCTAATATTATAAAAACGAATTTTTCTTTAAATTAAAAATATTTAGAAATTTTGTGAAATTAAAATTTTTTTTTCTTTAAATTTAGAGCATATGAAAAATCGATCTCTGAAAATTCTCTCTATATATATATTTGATGATATATGGTAACCAATCAGTATTATACGTGACTACATGCATCTATCTAATTACTCACTATCCGCCGCATTTACCAATAATTATGGAGTGGGATAACTCGTTAGTTACAGTCGATTGTTGCGATGTCGATCGGACCCGAACTTCTTCGATTAACGGGCATTTTCCGTTTGTGTGTATGTGTGTGTGTGTGTGTGCCTTCATCACCAGAAACGCGCGTTTATTGTTCCCCAGGCACACACAGGAACAATCGCAAAACTTTTCTAAATGCACTGATTGCAGTAGTAAATTGTTCAAACCCGAAAAAAAACATAAAAACAAAAATTAAGGAAACTTTATAATGACAAAAAAATGAGAGAGAAATATTAACACATAAAAAAACACACACACACAATTTAATCATTTCCCCGACATCTTTTTTCACAAAACACAAATTTCGACAATTCGCGTCACAAAAGTTAATTAAATTTATTAATATTATTATCATTATTATTTTATTATTATTATTATATTATCAGTTATATATAAATTGAATTACTTTATATTTTTCAATATTTAAACATTAAAATTGAACCAAAAAATTTACTATATAATAATTATCCAAATAATATAAAAGATTTTTCAAAGACAAATAGAAATGAAATAAAAAATTTAAATTCATGATGACAATTTGATTTGAACAATGAGATATTTGCTCATTGAAAAGCAATTGATTAAAGTTTATTTCAATGGAAGTAATTCAATTTGGTTTTTTTTTTTTTAAAGAGAAATTTATTAAAGAGAGAGAGAAATATTGTCAAGTTTATCGATGACAATATAAACTCGCGTTAATTACTGAGATATATATGCGGTTCAACGAATTTTTAAGTATAGAAAGTGAATTTCTTTTTTTTTCCAATGAATTAAAAACTTTACTTTTATCTGACATATGATATATAACTGATCTCAATGAAGCGAACATTTATGGTGACTATCAGGAAAACAAGCCGAGTTTAATAATGAAGCAATTACGGATTTCAAATAATGATTTCTGCCTCACCGGATATATATATATATATATGTATACGCAACGGATATTTTATTGGGTTGACAATACACACACGCGCACAAATTTCAAATTAATTTAAAATTTTCAAATGTAATTTATTTTATGTTTCCAATTGAAACATTATCTTGATGAACAAATGTCAATTGAATTTAGTCGCGATAAACACATTTTTGTCATTCGTTAGTTTAAATTAACGACTTGTCATTCTAAAATGGATTCGATTACTTTTAATGACATTAACCAATTTTGAAAATTGCTTTCATTAATCTTATATATAAAACAAATTTGCCTAATTTATTATCTGACTAATTATTACAATATATTTATAATTTTAACGGAATTTTGCTAATTTAGATTTTTATATCAAAAAAATTTCGAAAATTTTACTTTTTTTACTACAATAATAAAAATAGAAGTAATAAATAATAATAATAATAATAATAATAATAATAATAACAATAAAATTTATAATAATAATAATTTATCAATGACTTCGAGCGTTGCCTTAGAATTCTAAACTTAAACCGAAAGTACAGTGAACTCGAGGATGAAGGTCCTGGCTGAAAGCCAAAAACATTTCCCTTTACGATATATCACGTTTTACATTTAGTAATTCTTCATTATGATCACGATAAGCTGGTTCCTACTATGGGCCCTCTCTTAAATCATACTAGAAATTACCATGTTTGTAGGTACAAAAAAAAGAAATTTAATTTTTCACGTCTTAACTTTTTTTTATGTCTTCGACAACAGTTTAATTTCATTTTCAAGATTTTTTTTTTACACTTAAAGAACTTTTTAATTATGCCGTGTGTATGTAACGCTGTGACACAATGAATATTTCCCTTAGAAATTGATACAATTAAAAAAAATCATTTTGAAAAAAAATATTAACAAAGACAAAATAAATAAATAAATAAATAATAAGAATTAATAATTCTAAATAATACTAAATAATATTAAGTAATATTAAATAATACTAGATAGCACCAAATAGTACTAAATAGTGCTAAATGTTACTAAATAGTACTAAATATTACTAAATATTACTAAATATTACTAAATAGTACCAAATAATACTAAATATTACTAAATAGTACCAAATAATACTAAAAAATACTAGATAAAACTAAGTAGTACTAATTAATACTAAATAGTACCAAATATTAGTAAATAGTACCAAATAATACTAAAAAATACTAGATAATACTAAAAAATAGTAGATAAAACTAAATAGTACTAAATATTACTAGATAATACCAAATAATACTAAAAAATACTAGATAATACTAAAAAATACTAGATAAAACTAAATAGTACTAAATAATACTGAATAGTACTAAATATTACTAGATAATACTAAATAATATTAAATACTACTAGATAATACTTAATAGTACTAAATACTATTAAATAATAATAAATTATACTAAAAACTAAGTAATAATAAATAATACTAAATAATAATAATATTAGTAATAATAAATCAAAAAAAAATAAATAAAATAGAAAATCTATTTCAAAAAATGGTTCACACAAAAAATAAGTGCCCGAGAGATAAAAATTCCGGAATTGAAGCACTTAAATTCAAAAAAGCAAAAAGAGACCTTAAAGTTGATGTCTTAGGGTGGTTTCGTGAAATGAAAGTATACCTCAACTGATTTCTCACTTTCAGTATATACCAGTCCAAAGGAAAAAGTAGGAAGTGTATTTTTCTTCACCCCAAAAAAAAGCACTTATTTAAACTCTTTCTTAAAATAAAAAATATCCCACACAAAAAAGAACTGCAATTTCCTGACAATACCAACCAAAAAAAAAAAAATGTGACAAAAACAGTAGTAAAAAAAAAAATGAAAATCAAACCGCAATGGCATGTGAAAGAAAGTGCCGGTTGAATACAAATAAAAGAAGATCGATAACGAAAAAAAAGAAGAATTCTCAAAAAAAAAAAAATCGAAATGAAATAGTCTCTAGTGAATCATGAATCTGATTTGGATAAGAGTATATATGTATATACATATATATATTAGAGTCAATATGTTAAGGTTGTCGCGAGGGACTTTTCTTGAGCAAGGACTGTGATCAGATCCCGCAGTCGCACTAATTAATCTCAGGCGCTAACGAGCACTCTGGGATCGGTTTGTGGTCGGTGGTGATGAGCCAGAACATTTTGCTTAACGATACTCACGAGAGATCATGGATCGATAGTCCAGTGCGGTGATAAAAAAAAAAAAAAAAGAAAAAGACAAGAAAAAGTTTGTGATAGTGTCAGGGTTTAGTTAAAACGATCATAGAAGGGGCGTTGGCGATCAAAGGTCCAAGAGTCGATCACAAAAAAGGCCAAAGGTCTCTTACTATTCTAGACGAAAAATCCCAAAAAAAAGAACGAAGAGAAAAATAAGAGAGAAGAAAAAAGAAAAGTGATTAAAAAAATAGGTGAAAAAAAGGGAGAAGAAAAAAATTTATTAAGTGAAATAAAAAAAAAAGAAGAAAAAAGTTTAAAAAAAATAGGTGAGAAAAAAAGAGGAAGAAAAAAGTGATTAAAAAATAGAAGTAAAATAGAAAAAGGAGAAGAAAAAAGGTGATTAAAAATAGAAATAAAATAGAAAAAAAGAAGAAGAAAAAAATTAAAAAATAGAAATAAACTAGAAAAAGGAAAGCAAAGGTGATAAAAAACGGAAATAAAAAGAAAAATAGAAGAGGTAAAAAATAAGAAATAAAAAAAAAATATGTATAAAAAAGTTTGACCAACAGAGGTGTTAAATTGAAGGCTATCGATGTTCATGTTGGTGACCCTAAAAGACAGTTATTACCCTAAAAGGTGTTTGGTCATGTTGATACGTGTAGCAGGAAGTTAAGTGAACGACGTCGTCTCACATTTCGTGTGACCAACAAAAAAAAAAAAGCCTCTACCCAGAAAACCCTAATAGAAAATTTCAATTTAAAAATTTCTAACCAAAACCAACACAAATTTGTGAAAATATTCATCTAACTAAAAATCACGTAGAATAGAAAAAAAACAGTATAGAAAAGTAGTTAGCAAAAAATAGGAAAAAAAATACACCAAAAAAAAGCAATTTCTACTTAAGAAAAAAAAAAATTAGTCACAAAAAAAAAATAATGCAAAAAATTAGAAGATAAAACTACAAAATCAGAAGAGTCTTCTAAAATTAGAAGATAAAATTACAAGATCAGACTTCCAAAATTAGAAGATCTGATGATAAGAATGAACAGAATAGATAATGAAAGTTAAAATTGATCAGAAGATAAAAAGAATTAGAAGACAAGAATAAGATAAGAATAATCAAGAAGTTTACTCCAAAAGATTATACAAAAACGCCGCTAGCGAAAAATTAGAAAATATAAATAATTACAAAATATAAAAGATCGATATCGTTAAAAAAAAATACGCACAATATATGAAAAAACGATAAAAAAAAGTGTAAGTACAAGAAGAGTAAAAATATAAATACGAGAACAAAAGATAAAGATACAAAAGACGGAAATACGAGATACCAAGAGAGATATTTAAGTAAGTACCTAGAGCAAAACGAGAAAAACACGAAGAGAAAGAGAGAAACAGAGAATTTCAGCGGAAAATGAAAGAATAATAGGAAAAAAATTGAAGCAATGTTGTAATTAAGAGAAAAAGAGGGGAAAAAAGTGAGAAACAAAAGGTAAACTTATTATTAAGAGACAGGACATTATGAGCAAAGTGGAAGAGCAAGTGAAGTGAGTTTGCGAAGATTAGAGATTATTATAGAGAGAGAGAGAGACAAGAAAAGGTGTAACTAAGAGAGAGAGAGAGAGAAAGTGGAGAGACAGCAATTGAGGCGATTAGCTGGCGATGGCATGAGGACATTAGTGAGGAGCTTCGGGCCCTGCGAGGAGGAGGATGAGGATGGTGGTGGGCGTGATGGTGCTTGGCCAGCTACTGACAAGAATCCTGCTCGCAGCACATACAGTCGATCGTCTTGCGGCGGCTCGCAAAATTCTTCGCGATGTCCCTCTTATCGATGGGTAAGATTATTTTTTTTTCACGAGAGAAAAATTTTTCATTTTAAAATTCTTCAAATTTTTTTTTGAATTTCTGTTTTAAAAATCATTTTATTTAAAAATAATTATTTAATTATACACAAAAAGAGTATTACTAAAAGTATTCATACAATATAATAAACAGCATTCCTAAAATTTTCCGTAAAGTATTCATAGTATATTACAAAAAGTATTCCATAAAGTATTCCTACAATATTTCAAAAAGTATTCCATACAGTATTCCTACAATATTCCTACAATACTGTAACAATATTCCAAAAAGTATTAATACAATATTCCAAACAGTATTCCTAAAATATTTCATAAAGTATTCCTACAATATTCCATGAAGTATTCCTAAAATATTCCAAAAAGTATTCCTACAATATTCCTAATATATTCCATAAAGTATTCCTAAAATATTACAAAAAGTATTCCATATAGTATTCCTACAATATTCCTAATATATTTCAAAAAGTATTCCATATAGTATTCCTACAATATTCCTAATATATTCCATAAAGTATTCCTAAAATATTCCAAAAAGTATTCCTAGTATATTCCATAAATTATTCCTAAAATATTCCAAAAAGTATTCCATATAGTATTCCTACAATATTCCTAATATATTCCATAAAGTATTCCTAAAATATTCCAAAAAGTATTCCTAGTATATTCCATAAAGTATTCCTAAAATATTCCAAAAAGTATTCCATATAGTATTCCTACAATATTCCTAATATATTCCATAAAGTATTCCTAAAATATTCCAAAAAGTATTTCATATAGTATTCCTTAAAGTATTCCTACAATATTCCAACAATAATTCAAAAATTATTCCTACATTATTCCAAAAACTATTCCTACAATATTTCATACAGTATTCCTAAAATATTCCCTACAATATTTCAAATAGTATTCCAAAAATATTCCAAAAAGTATTCCTACAATATTCCTAAAAGTATTCCTACAATATTTCAAACAGTATTTCTAAAATATTCCAAAAAGTATTCCATATAGTATTCCTAAAATATTCCTTAAAGTATTCCTACAATATTTCAACAATAATTCAAAAATTATTCCTACATTATTCCAAAAACTATTCCTACAATATTTCATACAGTATTCCAAAAATATTCCCTAAAGTATTCCTAAAATATTCCTTAAAGTATTCCTACAATATTCCTACAATATTCCGAAAAGTATTCCTACAATATTTCAAACAGTATTCCAAAAATATTCCAAAAAGTATTCCTACAATATTCCTAAAAGTATTCCTACAATATTTCAAACAGTATTCCTAAAATATTCCCTAAAGTATTCCTAAAATATTCCTTAAAGTATTCCTACAATATTCCTACAATATTCCGAAAAGTATTCCTACAATATTTCAAATAGTATTCCAAAAATATTCCAAAAAGTATTCCTACAATATTCCTAAAAGTATTCCTACAATATTTCAAACAGTATTCCTAAAATATTCCAAAAAGTATTGCATAATGTATTCCTAAACTATTCCAAAAAATATTCCCACAATATTTCAAACATTACCGCGGAGTATTTTCGCAATACATATTGATGAAAAAAGAAATTTTTAAAAATATTCAAAAAAAATTATTTATAATTATTATTATTTAAAAAAAATACCTTTTTATTATTATTTAAAAAAGTATTTGCACGTTTCGCTAAATCGTGAATAATAAATGTGAAGATATTTTATATTCTCTATATTGTAAAATTATCCATCAATATTATTAAAGCCGACATTTTTTTTTTCTTGGCTATAATGGAAAATAAACAAAAAAAATTGAATAAAACATAAAAGCCATATATATATGTTATTTTATGCTAATAAATTTTAATTACGTTTAAATATTGACATATGTAAAAAGTTTTAGTTTTTTATTTTATTCTCTGTAAAAAAAAAAAGGGAATATAATTCGAAAATTTAGACAATAAGTCTTTATCTTGTGATTTTAAACATGCGCATAAACATGCGATTTCAAAATACGATTCAAATGGAGTTTAATCTTATTTTAGAAAGCACAATCTCACTGTTGATCTCTCTTTGAATTGCAAAATCAAGTATGTAAATGCGTAACATTGCTAACTTTAGACAATACCTTTAACGAATATAGAATCGTTATTTCTCCGAGTTTTGTATTAATAAAATTCTTTCACATTTATTATTTTCATAGATTAACATTTTTTATTATTAAAAATTTCTTTTTTCACATCGATTACAAAAAACGAATTTTTTTTTTGACTTTGCATAAACGTTTAAAAATGTATTTATACATCATTTTTTCGACCTATATATACAAAAAAAACCTTCCTTTTTTTACTCATCATCTTAAAGAATATGAGAGTGATAGAGGAAGAGAAAAAAAAAATTAAATGATGGGTATAAGCTCGCGCTTCTTCAATATGCAAAGTATTGACTTTATCGCATTTTTATGATCGGAACCTTAAAGTATCCTTTTTGTATAATGAAGGCGCGGCAAACTTTAAGAGCTTATACTTTTCATGTAGCAATTTATCTACTAACGCTTAAGCAAGCAGACAGAATGTTCAAAACTTTTTCTTTAGTAAAATAAAATAAAAAACCAAGTGAAATATGTATAGTTTTTATAAAAGAAATGAAAATTATTTTAAATGCAATTATAAATTATATATATATGGAATTTTAATTATCTAACAATGATAACATTTCATTTTTAATTAAAACTCTCAAGAGTTCTGTTTAGCTTTATTTGTTCGAGGTTTTCTCCAATTAAAAAAAACAAACAAATTCTTTTAATTACCGCGCATGTATAATTATTATAATAAGCATTTCAATGTAATTTTTCGCATCGAAATATTATAATACAAAATTTTTATACACACGGAAGAATGTGTATGAAATATAAAAAAAAAATAAAGAAATGTATAATCATACAAAAATGGATTTTTTTTTTAGAGATAGTACACTCACATTGTACTATAAAAAAGCAAATAGGAAAAATTAATCAAAACAAATATGCAGAACTTTTATCGAAATTGAGTGAGGGTCTATATGTGTTTGTAGTTTAATTTAGTTAAACAATTTTCCGCCGCGGCTAAATGAATATACGATATAAACAATCCTGGCTGTATATGTAAAAATGTCAATATCGCTAAAACTATGTAAATTGTAATTGAAAATGTAAAAAAAAAAATATATATATATGTATATGAAATAGCAGAACGTATAAAAAAATATATATATATATACTCACATACCTTTAAACTCTGGAACAGACAGAAAGCAGATCATAAACGGAAGTTATGATCTACAAATGTTTAGTTCCACTGGACCAGGATATCGGATCTGGCGGCGATTGTGAACAATTTGTGCCAGATGACCACTCGTTATCACCGTAAATTTCGTCGATTCTCCAATTTCTACAACAAAAAAATTTATTTTTTATTTAGTATTTTTTTTTCTCCAGTAAAAAAAATGTAAGATTCAAAAACCAATGGAAAATTTGCTTTTATGGAATATATTTTTTAATATTTCATAAATTTAAATGGAATATTTGATGTTTGGGAAAATAAGCTTCTTATATAAATTTTAATACTGGAAAAGTTTTGTTTGAAACAAATATTCAATTTTTTTTTTACATTAATACAATTTTTTTATTAAAACAAAATTTGTTTCAAAAAAATTCTTAGAAAAATTTATCGAAATAAACCAAATGTTTATTTTTAATTTTAATAAATTTTTCAAACAAAGAAAGAATTTTATTGAATATTAAAAAAATTTTCCATATTCAAAAAGAAAATAAATTAACATTATACATCGTTAATTCTATCATTCACAATATTTATACAACTATTGCAAAATTTTCTTCCATTATTTACGCGATACACGCACATATATGAAGGGATAAAATATATTTTCAAAAGTATATAAATGAATATGAATAGGAGTTTGAAATACAAGGATTTGATGTCGATTTTCAAACATGTTACTACCACTACTGATCCCATGTGAACAATAAATAGAGAAATGAAAAAAAATTATTGCCGAGTCGTGCCATAGAGTAAAACTCAGATCGTGTTAATATCGACTCGGATATGTGTATTGTGTATTTATGCAGCTATGTGTCAACCGTTGTAGTCAAGGTGCTTTTATGATTAATGGTTCTGTTAGGAAAACCCAGAGAGAGTTTCAAACTGTTTTCAACAAAAGGTTGGACTAAAAAAAAAAACACAAATACACTATTTTTTTTATCTCCCACTTTCCATCCAACAAGGTATCTTACTTTACTATACTGACATCAAAGCACCAAAGAAATACCTGACAAATTATTATTTTAAAAAATATATTTATTTTGCAAAAAATTAATATTTGTAAAACTATTTTTATAATTAAAAAAAATATATTTTTTAGAGGGCACATTTTCTTTCACAGCAAAAAAATAATTGTGTTAAAAACTTTTTTCCTTAAATAATTATTCTATATAATCACAACTTTTTTAAATACCTGCAATTAGCTGAGGAAACTTGAAAAAAACAGATATTACGAGAAAAATATGAAAATGAATCCTGGACAATGATGAAAAAAAAAAACTGGACGTTCATTTAATAAAAAAAAAAAAAGGAGAAAGAAAAATTCGCAGATAACTGAAGTCATAATGGAAATAAAAAAGGTCTTTATCATTCTTCAGTGTTCTGTAATTACAAAGTTGCTGGGCAATTAACAGTATTCTTTAACGTGTATAAGAGGAAATATTAAATTACTGTGGGACAAGCATTCGAAGGAGCTTAAGTCGAGCAGTTAACGTAAAATGTAAGATTAGGCAGAAGAGACGTTAAAAAGCCCCGTCAACTGCAAACAGGACTTAATCAGGTTCGAGGCGTAGTTTTCCTTTCTTTTTTTTTTTTTTTTTTTTTTTTATTTCCCCCGATGCTTTGGAGCGAAAAACTTTTGCAGTTTCAGCTTTTCTATATAAATGTTGGCTTCTTTGCCAACATAAGAGGGGTATGAATTTAAACACCACAAAAGTGGTCCGTCAAGTTCTTTTTACATTTGAAAATAAAGTGAATCAAAATTAAAGTTCAAATAATTTTTTTAATAATACTTTTTTAAAACTATGTTTAAAAAAATTTATTAATGGAATTTTAATTATTTTACTCTCTAAATTTAAATTGGTTAAAAATAACTAGTTATTAGTAAAAAATTAATTATTTTTAGTTAATATTATCTAATTATTAGTGAAGTAACTAATTATTAGTAGATATTAACTAATTATTAGTAAAGTAACTAATTATTAGTAAAGATTAACTAATTATTGACTGACTAATTTTTATTAGTATAAATTAACTAATTATTAGTAAAGAATAATAAATTATTAGTTAAGTAACTAATTATTAGTAAAGATTAACTAATTATTAGGAAAGACTGACTAATTATTATTAGTATAAATTAACTAATTATTAGTAAAGAATAACAAATTATTAGTAAAGTAACTAATTATTAGTAAAGATTAACTAATTATTGACTGACTAATTTTTATTAGTATAAATTAACTAATTATTAGTAAAGAATAATAAATTATTAGTTAAGTAACTAATTAATAGTAAAGATTAACTAATTATTAGGAAAGACTGACTAATTATTATTAGTATAAATTAACTAATTATTAGTAAAGAATAACAAATTATTAGTAAAGTAACTAATTATTAGTAAAGATTAACTAATTATTAGGAAAGACTGACTAATTATTATTAGTATAAATTAACTAATTATTAGTAAATATTAAAATTATTACTAAAAATTAATTAATTATTATTTGCAAAAATTATTAATTAAAATTAACCAATTTTTAGTGGAAAAATACTTTTAAACAAGTCAAAATTGACTAATTGAATTAGTTACTAAAAAATTTTAGTTATTTTAACCTAACCTAAAAGTGAATTTAACTAATAAATAATTATTTTTAACTGAAAGATTAGTAGAAATATTACTATTTGAATCACTAACTGACTTTTTACTACCAAATTAGTTATCTTTAACTAATTAAAATTTAAAGAGTAAAATTTATTTTTCGAATAAGTAAATAAAGTTTTTCAATAAAGAAATTATTGTTAATAAAATTATGATATTAATAACACAGAAAATTAAAAAGCATTAAAATAAGCTGCAACGTTTATTATTTAAATCCAATTTTGCTTATTTTAATAGCAAAATGGATTAAAATAATAAGCGTTGCAGCTTATTTTAATGTCTTTTAATTTTCTCTGAATATTAATCATTTTTTATAATATTTATGATTATTAATATTTTTATGTCGCTCTCTTATATAAAATTTTACATACCAAAAAAAAGAAATAAAGAAATTAAATATTATCTAATCTGCTAGTCGTTTATCTGAAATTGACATATCAAGAAAAACGAAATAGGTTATTTGCAGGTTCCTAGCAATAACAATCGAGATTTACGACATTGATTGAGTAGAACAAAATTGCCATTGTTTCAACGATCGACTTGATTACATTTTCATTTGACATAGACACGATACTCTCAAAATTGAAGCGCGTTAGATCGGCTTAGAGATTTATGTCTTTGTCGTAAAAAGTTCGCACAACTTTTACGCTATTTTATACAATAGAATGAGATTTTCTCGCAGCGCAAGTATAGTGTCCTCATAAAAAGGGAAATTTAAGGAACGTAACAATGCGATTTCATTTCATTTTAGATTTCTTGATAGGACCAATAGTATATCGTATTCTCTTTGAAAAGAATAGGACATCCTCTTTTATTTTTCATTTCACTCAATCAATAATAATCTGTTTACTATTCGATTAAAAATAAACAAATTTTTAAATTGTTTTGTAATCCAAAAATTTTTATATGGAGAACAAAATTTTCTTGTGGTTCAAAAATTTTGATATGGAGAACAAAATTTTTTTGTGGTTCAAAAATTTTGATATGGAAAATAGAAAATTTTTCTGCGATCAAAAAAAAAAAAAAAAATTTGTATATGAAAACAAAAAAGTTTTCAGTGTAAAGAAAATAATAATTTTCGTTTAGTAAATGAATGAAAACAGTCTGAAAGTCAAGTCTAAAATTATATCTAGCTGAAAATCGGAGTAAAAGACTTATGCCGAGGTTAAACGTGAGAATGTTGGAAGTGGCTTCTTTTGAGAACACTAGACGAATGGAGTCGACGAATTTACGAAACGACAAACGTGACAAGTACAGAGAGAGACTGCTCTCGTCTAGTCTCTCCTTGACGTTGCACTTTACTCATTTCTACTATTCTCTCTTTCTCTCAACTGCGTACGAAAAAAAAAAAAATGTCTTTCAACTACGTGCATACTATTAATGACATTCCTTCTTTATTTTATTATAAAAAAAAAAATGTAAATTTAAATTGATTTTTTTTTAATTAGAAACTAATTTTATCTTTTTTTAGTTTTATTTTATTGAAATATCTTTTTACGAAAATAAAAATATTGACATGAATTTTCATGTTTGAATAAATTGTTATTTATGTCATATTAAGGGAATTTAAGGGCTTTTCCTTTTGATAGTATATCAGATAGACCAACGAACAGAGGGCGGCCATCATTGAGCACTAGTTACGATCATAACAACTTGTGTGTGAACAAAGGGCTTCGTATCTGTTCACGAAGTCTCATTGTCCTCACGATCATGATACCTTGTTACAGTCAAGAGGTCGTATTTACAAAATCCTCTCTCTCTTATTCTTCTTCTTCTTCTTTGTCTTTATCTTTACTCTCTAGACAATTTTTTCAACAAAATCCCTCTAATATTCACTTTAGTAATTAATTTTATAATATACAAAATACTCTAGTCAATGTCAAAGGACTGCTTTAATAAACCATAATTAGATTTCTCATCTGAATATTATACTTTATATAAGAATATAATAATCTATTATATAGTAAATAAAAAATATAATAATTAAAAACGTCTTAAATTAATTAATGAAGAAAAAAGTTAATTTTAAAAAAAAATAATCGAATTTTTGCTTCAAATTAAGGGGAATTATTATATAATAATAAAATGCTTGGTCTGTCCTTCTGTCCTAACTTGAAGTTGGCCTTTTCTGATTTCACGTTTTTTTTTGAATAGTAATCTTATGACGTGTCAAATTTTGACAATTCTTTTTCTCATTTTTGCCAAAGTTGTATAATTGTGTTTCCAAATTTCGGAATAAGTTTCTTTAAAATTTCAAATTCGAAAATTCAATTCACGAAGCTGAAGTACACAACGTTTACCTACGAAATTTTTTTTAAAGTTGTATATTGATTCAAAAATTGTATACAAATAGAAAAAATTTATAATGAGAAAAAAGATGCGCCAGGAAATTTCGTACAAGATAGTAATTTGAAAAAAATTTATTTTTAAAAATTTATTTTTAAGGTACCAGGGGCCAACGAATACCTATTAAATATTAATTATAAAAACACAGGCCTCGAATCAACTTAAAGACACAAAAAAGTCGTTTTAGTCGATTTATATTCCAAAAAAAGTGGATTTGTTTTTTATTTTAACAAAAATATTTTACAGATTTTTAAATAAAAATTTTTTTTTTAATAATAATCCTTTTCGAAGTAAAAAGTTGAAATTTTTAGAAATAATTAAATTTCAAAAGATATTGTTAATTTTCAAACAATTATTAAATTTTACAGAACTAAAAATAATTTATCAAATAATTTTTGGAAAACATTTTTTAAAATTAATTGAATTTTCAAAGATTTAAAATTGAGATTTTTGAAATTAATTGAAACTTTAAGTGATTTTTAATTAAAATTTTAGATGATTTCACTAAAAATTTATTAGAAAATGCGGACAAAATACAATAATTTGAAAATCATTTTTAATTGAAAAATGGTTTCAGATAGTTGAATTTTCAAAGAATATTATTAAAATAGTTCAAAATAATTGAATTTCCGTAGAGTTATAATTAAAATTATTAAATTTCAAAAAAAAAAATTTCGATGGAAAATTTTAGAAATAATTAAATTTTAGATGCTTTTAAATTCAAATTATTGAAAATTCAATTAATTTTGAATTCAAATTTTTGAGAATAATGAAATTTTATTTGATTTTAAATTGAAAATTTTTGGGAAAATAATTGAATTTTAATTGAAATTTTGGATAATAATTTAATTGAAGTTCATTTTTGATTGAAAATTTGGATAATTAATTTTGAATAGAAATTTTAGAAAATAATTGAATTTTATTTCATTTTAAATTGAAAACTTGGTAAATAATTAAATTTTAAATTGAAAATTTTGGATAATAATTGGATTTTTAATTGATTTTGAATTAAAATTTCAGGTAATACTCTCTAAATCTGAATTAGTTTAAAAAAGTTTACTAATTTGAATTAGTGACTCACTTTTTGCTTCTAAATTAGTAAAATTTTACTAATTATTAGTAAATTTTACTAACAATTATTTTTTTATTAGAGAATTATTTTTATTATTAGTAAATTTTACTAACAATTAGTAAAATTTTACTAATTCAGAAGCAAAAAGTGAGTCACTAATTCAAATTAGTAAACTTTTTTAAACTAATTCAGATTTAGAGAGTAATTGAATTTTAGTTTATTTTGAATTGACATTTTTAAAAAATAATTCAATTTTATTGTGATATTTTTTTTTAAATTATAAACAATTGTTAAATTTCATAAAAATTTTAATTGAAAAATAATTTTGATATAATTGAATTTGTAATGTATTTCATTAA
Organism: Leptopilina boulardi; assembly: GCF_019393585.1. Classification (NCBI taxonomy): domain Eukaryota; kingdom Metazoa; phylum Arthropoda; class Insecta; order Hymenoptera; family Figitidae; genus Leptopilina; species Leptopilina boulardi. The sequence goes on from NW_026137838.1 coordinate 1,572,794, forward strand.
AATTATTCAAAAAAATTAATTTAGTGAAGAATCATTTTAGTTCAAAATTTGTTAAATAATTGAATTGAAGAAGATCTGAAGAAGATATAAATTTTATACTAAAAAAAATGTATTTTATTTACATTTTTTTTCAAATGTAAAAAAAATGTCGCATTTTATTAAAATAAGTCGATAAAAGTTGTATGTATTTTTGAAAAAAGTCGGAAAAAGTCGTATAATCCGAGGCCTGTAATTTTCATTAGTATTATTTAATATGTAATAATATTCTAATAAATTAAATTATTATTGATAATATTAATCTTTAATTTCTTTATAACAAATAATTAAATAGTCAATTTGGTGCGCTTGCGCGCGTTTAATTTTGCTAGTAATTTAATAAGAATTTATTGAATGGATCCTGTTTTTTTTCTCCTTCTCATTAAAAATTCAATATCAATTTGCAGTTATTATATGGAAATTTTGGTAGGAAATGCAAATATGGTCGTTTTTCGATTTTCGCGCGTTAATTCGATCACACAAAGGGTTAAAGTGGTAACTACACGGCTTGATGAAGGCAGCGGCAAGGGGGTTAATTGGCAAAGCGCGATAAGGTGGCTTGCGCGATATGCATATGAATAGAGTGTTCCGTTTTCGAGAGACGGTACAGTCACAGGATGCAAATGCCACTTCCGACTCTACACTTGCTCTACTCTCTCTCTCTCTCCTACTCCATTCCTGCACCCTAACCAATTTCTCATGACCATCCATCTGCTCATACATATATATACACGACAGTAATATTATTTTTCCCTGACATAATAAATTTATTAACAAGAGAAACGACTATTTGTACCGAAAAAGAAATTAAACCGCAGTCTGTATATTCATTACACGGACGAACAAAAATTTGACCAAATAAAAATATTACTAAATGAAAATTTTACCAAATAAAAAGTACCTAAAAATTTTGTAAAATAAACATTTGTTTAAAAAAAAAATTCCCATCAAATAATAAGTCGAAAAATAAAAATTCGTTTAAAAAATAATTATATGGAATAAAATTATTTAAATTAAAATCTTTTTTTTTTAAATTTAATCAAAGCGGAGAATTTCTGAATCTCAAAATCAGATTTTGCTGAGATGGTAAAGTTCAAAGAGGTGTCAGACGTTACTCCTAACATCCGTACTTTACGGACAGTTACATAACACGTTCACGTTAGTTCAATGTCGGGACACACAAACTTTGAGCTTGTATAGCTAATGCTTATGTTGTATACATATATAGAGGAACTTTCCTATATCAGCATGGTTCCGTCAAGCCAACATGGACCCAAACGTGTCGACACCAGAAATTCAAAATTAACACCTTCCTATATATATATTTTGACGCGTGGTATAAATTATATAACAAAACAAATTTTTTTTTTTCCCCATTTTTCTGAAATTTAATTTCTTATAACAAAAATTACACAAAAAAAATTTTTACTGTAAATAATTGTTTTAACTAGGCAAAATTTTATTGAACAACTAAAAAAAAAATGCATTAACTGAAATTCTATACAAAATAAAAAAGATAAAATTGCAACTTAAGTAGTAACGCAAGTGAATAGTCAGCCAACGGGAAATGATTGAATTTCTAGAATTACACAAGAGATATCAAGTTTATGTTCTAGAAATAAAGAAAAGGGGAGTGCGAAAAAAAATGTAATTTCAGCAAAAAGAAAAATTTTTTTTCTTCTTTTTCACTGAAAGAAGAAACATTGAAAACTGGTATGAGCTTTAAAATTTTTAATTACAACTCCATCTCTAAAAAAAAAAGGAGGAGAGAGAAAAGAGAGGAGGAGATGAGTATAAAGTGGAAACGAGGATAGCATTAAAATGTACGCGCAAGGCTCAAGCGCGCGCTGAGCAAGTTCAGCAATCTTTTCAGCCAAACTCATTTTAAAACTTTTCCAAAACCATAAAACGCCGACAAGATTACACGCAGATAAGAAAGAAAGAAGAGAGAAAGAAATCGGTTGCTAATGCAATATAATCCATTAACTGTCTCTGCTCCATTGATTCCAACCAAATGGTCGTATAATGTAAAACCCCGACAGGGGAGACTTATTTTCTTCAAGTGTTTTCTAATTTTGTTTTTTCCAACCAAATATAATTTCTATTTGCCCCTCGGAATGCTAATTAAAAAAAATATATATATAAAAAATAAAACTCGGATAAAAATTAAGCAAATAATTTTTTGTATAAAAGAAAAAAATTTCTCTGAAATTTACCACGAATTGGTAAAAATTTTAACTAGTTTTTTTTTGCTTTTTAATTAGTTAAATATATATATGGAAAAACGAATAAAGTAACTTTTACTATTTTAAAAGTAAAACCTGAACTGTCCGCAGTTACTGTACATTTCTGGTAATTTTTAATACAGAAATATTTAGTAAAATTTACTATTTCCGGAATAATTTTTGCTATTTCAGGAGTAAATTTTTACTATTTCTAGAGTAAAAATTGACAGAAATGTGCAGAAACTAGGGACAGTTCAGGTTTTACTTTTAAAATAGTAAAAGCTACTTTATTCGTTTTTCCATTTTTCTCTGTGTACTAATAGTAAAAAAAAACCGTTTACTATCGAATTAGTAAAATTGAACTAATTTACAAACAGTGAGTCACTAATTAAAATTAGTTAAAAATTTTTACTAATTCTTTAGAATAATTGTACTAATAGTAAAAAAAAATTACTATCCAATTAGTAAGATTTAACTAATTCGAAACCAAAAATGAGTCATTAATTAAAATTAATTAGAATTACTAATTCAAATTTAGAAAGTATTTTTCGAGGCACAACTATTCCATTGTTTGAAATTGGAATCTATCATTGACAGTGTGATGTTTTATTATTCAACAGAAGAGAAATTTAATACTTGAAATAAATGCACGTTTAATTTCCACAAGCTCGAGTTTTCAGGTTCGCAAAATTGTAGAATTGAAAATACACGTGTGTGTTATCGAACGGATCGAGACCTCAATACGTTTTCAACGTATTTTCGAGTTATTGGAGCATTATCGTGTGGACGAAATAGTTTTCAGAGAAATACCGATACAGTTGAAGGGAGAGAGAGAGAGAGAGAGAAAGAGAAACTTCTAAAAAACAATTCAAAAGCAACCGCCAGTACTATAGACGATTCCCATACTCTTTCTCTCTCTTCTTTTTTTTCCATCATTCTCTCTTTCCAAACTACTGCCCGCTATATCCCTTTGTTCTCGTCATCTCCTCGTGTTTTCTTATCAAACGCCGAATTCAGAGTTCAAACTATATATAGATACACGTGGAAAGAATCGATTTCCAAGCTTTGCCTGGAAAACAACTCTAGATGGAAAAGAAGGTTGATCCTTTACCTTTTTCCTTTATTCTTTTATTTCTGTCTTTTTTAAAAACCTTTCTCTCCCCTTTTTTTATTTTCGTCTCTTTCTCAATTTTCTTCCTCTACGACAATCGGAAAACGAAATGAAACGCCAAAACCAGAGGCGGTGCGCAAGATAAAAGTGTTGTCAAAAGGATAATGTCGTGGATATATAATATGCGTGGATAATACAGGAATCAATACAAGAGAAGATTGAGATATTTAAAATTCTGTGCACTGATTTTTCTGAGATTATTTTTCTTTCTCTTTAATATATTTTATTAAAAAATTTTATCCAAGATTTTCAGGACAATTCTTTTGAAAATTTTCTTATTTATTGTATGCTTTAAACGAGGAAATTTAAATTATTAAAATCCTTATTTCTAAGATTTTCTCCCTTTTAAATTTGCATTTTAATTTTTATCCAAGATTTTCAGGGCGATTCTTTTGAAAATTGTCTTATTTTTATTTATCTACTTGTCCATATTTATATTTTCTTGATCCAATAAAATTTTACTATAGTTTGAAGTAAATTTTCCTGAATTAAGAAAATTGATCAAATACAAAATAAATTCTTTTCTTCAATCAACGATACCTTTTTTCAGTGTGTATAATTCACTTTTTTCGAAATGAAAATAAAAGCTAACAAAAGGGAAAAAAAAAGAAAATATCAGACGAAAAATTGAAAAGAATGTATACACAATTTTAGAGAATAAAAAATTGTATCTATAAAGAAAGCAATATTTTAAATTCTCATGGGTCGTCGCGGAGAGTCCAAAAGAAAAGTTTATTCAAAAGGAAAAATTGTGTCTTTGACATTTACCTCTGAAACTACACAACCACGAGAGAAGAGAGAGAGAGAGAAAGCTTCGCAAGGTAAATCGTGTGATGCCGTCTTCTATTTACATAAGCATATTTTATGGTAACGTTTAAGGGCTGGAGCAGTGAAAATTCACTTACTGTCCACTATGTCAGATCAGTCACGTTATACCCAAAGGAAATATGTTTCCATATATATGAACTCGAAGGGAGATTTTCGAGTAATGTATCATGCGAAATTGTACCCACTTAAAATCTCGCGCAATATATCACAATTTGTACACTTCAGAGATGAACATTAAATTATTTAAATCTCCATACAGGCAAATTTTAAATATTCAATTTCAATCTCAAGTGCATTAAGTGAAAAATATATATCACAACACATTAGCCTTAACGAAACAATTATATACAAAGTTTATACGACTTAATTTTTTTAATTGAAGAATTTTATAACGAAAAAAAGAGCGCAATATTAAACAGTTTTTTTTTACATTTTTTCCAATTGAAAAAAATGTAAAAAAAAACTGATAAAGAAAAATCTCAAGATATCAGACTCTGACATATAATTGACTAAAGTGGACCAAAAAAAATTTTTTTTCCTAATGTAAAATTAAAGAAAAAATAACGCAATTTTATTTTTGGTTTAGTTTTGTAACAATAAAATATCGCATCTATTTTTAAAAAGGCGAAAATCATCACTTTCATAAAGCTTCCTCTGTGAGGAAGCAAAAGTTTTATTTTCTTTTCTGAAGAAATGTGGCTTGACGGTTGGCGTGAGTTTACACTGAAAAAAAACCATAAAAACCCGTAAACTATACAAGTAACAATAAGAAAATTCATTTGCTAGAATACTTTTACGTTCGCACGCAGTATCAAATTTCATATCCTTTTTACAACGTACAAATTTTTCTGGTTAACATTTTTTTTTAAATTTTATTTTTACAACATTAATTCAATAAACTGCGATCGAAAAAAAATGTTACAATTATTTTTGTTATATATATAAAACAAAATTTTTCCTTTTTAATTAAATTCTTAATTAAAATTTCTAGTTTTAATTAAGCAAAAATTGGCGGAGTTAAAATTAAAATTGTTCAATTCACTGCAAGAGAGAAAAGGAAAATTTTTACAGTGAAAGAGATCAGAGTTCAGTCAGACAGAGGAAAAATGTCGACAAGTAGTAAGATCAGTGTATAGTCAGACAAATCACGAAGAATAGGAAATCTAATAAAAAAATATAAACTTTTATCTTATATCTCATTGTATAGTCTCTAAATTTAAATTATTGAGAATTTTTACTTTTTAGAGGATAATTACTAAAAAAAAATTAGTCGCAATTTTCAGTAAAATTTTTACTAATTTTTAGCAAAATATTACTATTTAATTTAGTAATATTTTTGTTTACTAAAGTTTTAATAAAAAAAATGACTAAAATTTAATAGAAGTTATCAGCACAGAAAATTAACTAAAGTTAGTGGAAAATTTTCACTAATTTTTAGCAAAATATTAATATTTGATAAAGTAATATTTTGATTTACTAAAATTTTAGTAAAAATTGACTCAAAATTAGTCGAAATTTAATTTACAGTAAAATTTTTACTAATTTTTAGAAAAATATTACTATTTGATTAAGTAATATTTTTGTTTACTAAAATTTTAGTAAAAACTGAGTAAAAATTAGTCGCAATTTTTAGTAAAATTTTTACTAATTTTTAGCAAAATATTACTATTTGATATAGTAATATTTTGGTTTACTAAAATTTTAGTAAAAATTGACTCAAAATTAGTCGAAATTTACAGTAAAATTTTTACTAATTTTTAGAAAAATATTACTATTTGATTTAGTAATAGTTTTGTTTACTAAAGTTTTAATAAAAAAAAATGACTAAAATTTAATAGAAGTTATCAGTACAGAAAATTAACTAAAGTTAGTGGAAAATTTTCACTAATTTTTAGCAAAATATTACTATTTGATTTAGTAATATTTTGGTTTACTAAAATTTTAGTAAAAATTGATTCAAAATTAATCGAAATTTACAGTAAAATTTTTACTAATTTATAGCAAAATATTACTATTTGATTTAGTAATATTTTTTTTTATTAAATTCTTATATGAAAACAAACTAAAAATTAGTAGAAATTTTTACTAATTTAAGTTAGTGAACTAAATTCACACTAATTCAAATTTAGAGACAGTATACATGTAATAACAAAGAGACTAACACAAAGTTTCTCTAAAATTTATACACACATATGAAAATTCCCATATCGAAATTCCTCAATCTCTATTTCATTTATGTCAAAATTTAATCAAGGTATATATATGTATATGCTTTTACAGGACGGAATAGCTTTCTAAAACTGATTTCATTCGTGTGTAGTTCCAGTATTTGACGGCGGTGGGTCAAATATGGGTGCGAGAGCAAGAAACTTGTAAAGTCATGTAATGAACGGGTATTGTAACTATACCAAAACACAAGTCTACTCTTGGGCTAATGTCGGGACTAAAACAAACTTTAGTCAGTAGAAAGCAAAATGCACATGCACATACTTGCTAAACTTCAACGACGCTTGCTAACATTCTAAAGTTAAATTCTCAAATGGTAACGTTAAAGTTGGTCAACTACAAGGGAAGCAATTTTCGATCAGACACACGACTCATGAACTCCAAGGGTAAAGGGTGGGTTTTGTGGGATCAAAAGCGTTTTGACTCGCCTACAAACTGCTAATTTCAATCCAAAACTTTAACCTTGTTTTCCAAAAATTCAAAATTAAATCCCAAAAAAACAGTTCTCAAAAATAAATTTTAAAAAATCGAGTAAAAATACAAATATAAGGGAAGTAAAAAAAATCCACTTGAGATTAAAAGTTTTCTATATTGCAAATTATAGAATTCGAAACTTATTGATATATGAATATAAAATTTCCGCGCAATGTCAAGCTTTGGAAAAATTTTGTTTGATCGTTATTCAATTTCTTTTTCGAGAACACTTTTGCACGCGTGAACGCTAAGGGTGTGGCACTTTTCGTTCTGGTTTCCGGCAGAGGGAAAGAGAGAGAGAGAGAGAAAAAAAAACTTTCAAATTGCCACACGGTGAAAAGTTACAGGAAGTAAAAATCCGCACACGAGGAAAAACTTTTTCAAACGAGTTTCTAAGATGTTTCTCAATACAAACACAGATGCTTGAAAAAAACGAGTAAACTGACAGGATCTCCTCTAAAAGTTACTTTTTTAGCCCAAAGAAAAAAAGGGGTGATATAGCAGAAATAAATTCCCAATCTTTTCAATTTTAATACCTAATTTTCTAATTTAAAAATAAAAATTCAAAAATTGAAAATTATTTTTTTGTTTTAAATTGAAAATTTTTAAATAAAAACAAAAAATTGCAATATTTACATCAAAAAGAAAGTGTTATTTTAACATCAGAATTGGTGTTAAAATAACACGCAACAAATTTTACCCAAATTGTGGCTTAAATCTTATGGGTTTTAACATTAGAGAAAATTACCCGCCACAAAAATAACACCAACTTTTTTCTGTGTAGTCGAGTATTATTTGTTCATCAGTTAAAACGAGAAAAAAGGGATTTTTAATTTACTTTCATATTTTACTGACGGTTCGTGATTATTAAAAAAAAACAAAAAAAAACAATAATAAAAATAGTAAACAAATAAAAAAGCTCATTTCATACAGAAATTTTAATAATAAAACCAATAAACAACCAGATAAAATCAATTAAAAAATAAAATCCACCGACAAAAGGTTATTACGGATTAAATGAAAAAAAAAAATTCTCATTATTTTTGTTTTAAAATATAAATGTAAATATCTAAAATATACATAAAGAGTTGACGAGGAATTTACAAATGCCAAACACGTTTCTGCTTTTTCAAGTGCTCGAGTTTTTTTTTTTTTTTATAATTTATATATTCTGCATTCAGAAACTGTACAAACACAACATTGAAATGTACTTACTTAAAAGCACTCAGAATGCAATTTTATTTCACAATGTATTTAATTTTTTATATAAATTTTGTTCCAAGTCGATATATACAACAAAAATTTCAATAATACAAGGAAAAAAACAAATTTCAATGAAATGCTATCAGAAGATGAATTTTTCTCTAAAAATGAGATTATTTTTTTTTTTCTATAGAAATATCATATAATCAACAACAAAGATTTTTTCGGGTATTTTTTAAATATATTATTTTTTTAAAAAAAGTGAATTACTTTTTTGATTCTAGACACAACGATTTACCCTGGAATATACGAAAGTTCCTAAAGAATCAGCTGAGAGAATTCAAGTTTGATGACCTCAGAAACATACCCCCTTGGTCCCAGAGTGCTTGGAGTCATACAGATCTCCGGAGACTAAAGGAAGGCATGGTTGCAGCTCAGGTACTCTATCTACTCAATTTAACTTCCTGAATCAACTTACACTTTTTTGCAAAAAAAAAAAAAGAAAAGAAAAAAGTGATAAACTTTTCTACTTCACTTTATAATCTTTGCATTCCAATTTTCAAGACAGAATATAATCCTTTCTTAATTTTTCACAATTATAATTAAATTATAAAATAATAAGAATAAAAATAATAATTATAATATAATAATTATAATATAATAATTATAATTATAAAATAATAATATATTATTATTGTCAAATATAAAAAATAATATAATAAAAATTATAATTTAAAAATATTTTTTATAAACAAGTAAACTCAAAATCACTTAATATTAAAAACAGTATTTCAAAATTTGTTTCATATTCAAAGAGACAAATTGATATTTAAATGATAATTACAAAAGTAACTGAAAATTCAATTGGGAAATAAATTATTCCAATTTAATTTGATTTTTCAGTTCGGCTTTGAAGTCACTTGAAATAATGATTTGTCATTATTTGCCAACAATTATAATTAGAATCGTTATTTGTCTATCACAATTACATAATTCCTCGGAAAATGTTAAATAATAAATATATAATAATAATAGTATTAATATTTTTACTATTTTTATTATTTTTATTTTTATTATTTTTATTATTTTTATTATTATTATTATATAATTAAACTCTAAGTGTTTGAAAATTAATGTAAAGACCTACTAAAACATGTAATATGGAATAAAAAAAATAAATAATGAACAGTATTATTATAATAATAATAATTATTATTATATGTAATAAATTTCAAAAGGAGAAAATTAATATTCACTTGCGTAATCACTTATTTTAAAATTATAATTCTCTTTTATATTAATAATATATATATAAATGGTCCCTTTATATCAATTAATTACGTTTTGTATTTTATAATAATAATAATAATAATAATACACGTAATAATAAATTTGAAAATAATTTCAGGATTTACAAATTTCATTTTAATGCATTTATCATGTTTTATTTGCGTTTAGTTTATCAGTTTTTCACGCAATAAAATTCCACCTCGCTATAAAATTATATAATAGTTTATAATAAAATGTACACTATCAAAGATTTTATGATCAAAACCCATGTAAAATGTCAATAATTTTACAACATAATTATAAATATATATATATATATATATTTTGTTTTATATAAAACAAAAATGTAAATTTAATATCTCAAGCATATTAAATTATATGCGGTAAATAATTAAATATGTTATTAAAATTATAATTATTTTATTAGAAATATTTCAAGATTAATAAATAAAAAAAAATTTGAAAATTTTCTTTTTTCCTCTAATAATTTGTTAAATTATTTTCAACAAATATTCTGAAACAATTTGAGAGAATGAGAGAGCCTTTAATTTTGAAAGTGAAAATTTACATTGAAAATTACAAGTCAAGAGAAGATAAGTGTGTCCAGCAAAGGTCAAACATTACAAAGGTAATTTTAGGACAAATTTGTGAAAATTTTCTTCGTACACATATGAAGAGAAAAAATAAAATGCGACTATAGAGAAACTTTGGAAGTACACACTGTGTGTGAATCGAATTAAAGGGATATTCCGAGCACCCGTGACCCGCTTAATTAATCCTTATTTGCCTGACCGTTGCAGAAGGAGAGAGAAAGAGAGGGAGATAGATAGAGAGAGAGAGGAAAGCTTAACGGTGGGAACGTAAACCACAACCTCGAGAATCAAGCGCCTGACTAACTATTCCCACCCAAAAGTCAAGTCCATTAACAAAATTAACGTCCATCTGTTTCATAACTAGATTAAGATTATTGTGTTAAATCGTGACCAACTTTATCAAGAAGCCCTTGATTCTGATCGCAAAATAATAATAAAAAAAAAAATTGAACAACTTTTGCAAAATTTCTAAATTTTCTATATATAGAAAAAAATTGTATTTAATTAAAATAGATTTTATTAAAATAAAATAATCGGTTACTTATTAGCAAATAAATATTTCTTTGAACTTTAAACCAAATAATATTTACTTGAACCAGATAATTTTTATTTAAATTAAATAAACTGTATTTGAACCAGTAATTTCTGTATTTGAAAAAATTAAAACAATTTAACTATAATAAATATTTAATACAAATGAATAATTATTAAATGCAGATAAATATTTATTTAAACAAATAAAATATTTTTTTCTACAAATAATTTTTTTTAATTCAAATAAATATTTTTTCGATTCAACTAAATATTTATTTGCTAATAGTCAAATAAACGATTATTTAAATCAAATAAATTTTCTTCATATTAAAAAAATTCCATCTATAAATTAAAAAAAATTATTTACCAAGAAAAAATTTTTGAAAAATCCAAAAAATAATCAATAAAATAAAACAATTTTTGTACTAGACAAATTTGGAATTGTTAATTTTTAAGAATATGAATTATTACCCTGTTTATCAATTGGTGACTTCAATAAAAATAAAAAGTATAAGAATTTGGTGAAAGTTTCTTTTTAACTTTTGTAATATTCAATTTTATTCTCTGCCCGTTTTCGCAAAAATTCAAAAAGTTTCTTTTATATTTCTATATATATATATCATATATATATCCCTCTCTCCTATCTATCATATCTGTCATCTCACGTCCAGTTTATCAAAAAGACGTGCCAGCTCTCAAGATTTCAAGTTTTTCTTGAAAAGAAAAGGAAAAGATAAAACTAAACCTTTATATTATTTTCCGCCGTTGCCACTTTCGAAATTGCATTTCATTCGATCAGAAACTTGCGTGTGTATTTTAGATTCGAAAGTTCATTATAAACATGTTTTTCTCGGAAAAAGCGTGTGTTTTCGCCTTTTATAATGTCAGAGGGAAAAGTTTTCAAATAGAAATTAAGATAAGAATTTTGGAAAATTATAGAGAGGATTTAACTTTTATATTAGTTGAATTAAGAGAAAGAGAGAAAGAGAGCTATATAAATAATGTGATGAAAATCAAATATAAATGGATGTGATTAAGAGAGTATTATTGTCTACGATGATGATGATAATAAATTTAAAACCAGTTAAATAAAATAGAAGTTTTAATCAGACAAAACGATTTAAATTGTCAGTAATTTTGTTTATAAGTAGTAAAAGTCAGTTTTAGTCGGACAAAGCAATTAAAATTGATGTAATTTTGTTTTTCAGTAGTAAAATCCAGTTTCAGTCAGACAAAGCATTAATTTTGTTACAACAATAATAATAATAATTTTAATTATATATTCTTTTAATTTTGTATTAAACCAAGTCCACTTCTGGGCCGAAAGGCTGAAGCTTAATTAATAAATAAAAATAATAATTTTAATTAATTTTTTTTAAATGAAGCTAATTAAATTAATTCAATAATTTCATGAATTCAATTTAATAATTTCAATAAATTAAAGTAATAATTTAATTAATTCAATTTATTGATTTAATATAATAATTTCATTGATTCAATTTAATAATTTAGTTAATTCGATGATTTAATTAATTTAATTTAGTAATTTTGTTTGCCAGTAGAAAAAAACATTTACAATCAGCCAAAACTATTTAAATTCATTAAATGTTGTTATTTTGTAGTAAACATGATAATAAATTGAAAACGAGTAAATAAAATAGAAATTTAATCAGACAAAACGATTTAAATTGTCGTAATTTTGTTTATAAGTAGTAAAAGCCAGGTTTAGCCAGACAAAACGATTTATATTGTCGTAATTTTGTTTATAAGTAGTAAAATCCAGTTTTAGACGGGCAATAAATTTAAATTGGCGTAATTTTGTTTATCAGTAGTAAAATCTAGTTGCAGTCAGACACAAAGCACATTAACTCGGTTGTAATAATAATTTTAATTTATTTAATTTTTAGAAACTAATTTAAATTAATTATAACTTTCTTTAATTAATTTAATTTCACTATTTCGTTTAAAAGTAGTAAAGGTCAGTTACAGTCAGTAAAATTTTAATTTAAATAAATATATATTTTCCTAAAATATTTCATGCCTATGCGCGCACAATTAAAGAAAAATAAAATTCACATTTTTAAAAAAACAAATCTTTCAAAAATCGAAAAAATTACACACCATCGCACAAAAACACTGAATATATTATTCAAATGTTATTCAAAAGGAATAATCACCTCCTCCTACTCTCGATACTGTATTATAAAAGTATTCAAATATCTCAAAAAAATTCGAAATTAATTCAGCATCTGATCTACTGTTTATCTTAGTGAGAAAGATATCATTGACGTTCCCATATTATTCAAGGAAAATTAAATTTATCGATCCAATATACATATATACTTTCGAGACGACTTTTTTATATAGAAAATCACAAGAGGTATATATAACGAGTGAGAAAGTGAGAAGAAATTCAAAAGGAAAGAAGAAAATGAAAAGAAAAGTAATAAAAATCAAAACGAATGAGTAGTACTTAAGAATCTTAAAGGTATATATACAGAGAGAGAGAATGTTGAAGGGCGGACGAGAGAGGGGTGGCAGTGAAAAAGAGAATGGCCTGATCAAACTCCATACTCTTTCACACAGGCCACTGTTTCAGCAGGGGTGCTTTTATCGAAGTAGTTTCCCAAAAGTTTCCAGTCTTGGACAGAGCAAAAGAGAGAAAGAGAGAAAATAAGAGGAAAATGGTTCACAAGTGAAGGAAAAGTCTGGGTATGAGAATGAAAGCATAGACCTGAAGCACTTTGCTTTTCGATATCGAAGATCCATAGCCGACAAGTATTCTCGCTCAGCCAGAAGCCGCACGGATCTTGCACTTCCGCAGGACACATAGGAAAAAAAGGCTGTTTGGTCCCCGTCGTCGTCGTCTTCTGCTAGCGAGATGGCAATTTTCCCATCCCCGAAGCGAGAGCAAAGAGCAATAAATAAAGGCTCCGTGGATCAAAATAAATTGAAGTGCATTTAACTTTTACGAGAGTCAAGTTTCATTACAAAATACCAAGAAAGACCTTTATAGAAAAAAAAAAGAAAAAAAAAAACGAAGAACGATTATTACAATTACTTTCATACGCGTCGAAATCGATGAAAAAGAAAATCCCCGCCAAAAGTCAGGGGGATAATAAAAAATTAAGATGATAAAAAAGATAATAGAAAGATAATAAAAATATAATAAAAAAAAATTCTTAAATCTTAAAAGTATAAAAATACTTTTATATTATATTTTATATTATATTTTATATTATAATTATATTATTTTTAATAATATAATAGTTTTAGAAAATATAAATGACTCTTTGGCTAAATTATCCAACACTTTCTGCGACCGAAAATGAAGTTCATCAACATCTATATTAAAAAAAAAATTTCCACATCCGTTTCAGCCGTTTGCTTTAAAAAGCAAGTGACACGTTTTTAAACATAAATATCGTCTCGCGTCGTTAAATAAAAGTTTACTCGTCGACATTTATATTCTATGCTACGACCAGTGAAAAATTAGTTTCGCCTACAAGCGCGCGTATTTTTCTCTACATATATACGCTTATCTATAATCGTACAAAAAATTGTAATGTTTCAAAAAAAAAAAAAAAAGAAAAAAAAAGAAAAAGGAATTCTTTTCATAAACAGCGACACTGTAGAACGTGTCATGTATATAGTAATTTAATAGCGACTTAATTGAATTCAAAGTGAGTTGAAGCAAATTACAGTAAACAAATTTAATTTCTAAAAATCTCATAGAAAAATATTAAAAACTATAAAAATGAAATTAAATATAAAATTATTTAAAAATTTTAATTAATTCACTCAATTTTTAATCCAATAAAAATTAGTTATTTATACAAAACTTTTAATACTTTTTTTAATTTTTAAAAATGTGCAATATGTCAATCACTAATTTTAGTTAAAATTTTTACCGCAAAAAGAATATAATTCGACAAATTTTGTTAATTAAATCCTAATTTGGAGGAAAAAATTTTCTTTTCCCGCTTATATATACAATAAAATAATTAACGTGTGCAAATTGTGAAATTAATTATCTCCTTTGTACCCGTAGAGACAAATTATTAAAATTACATATATATTATTCCTAAATATTTTTGTACTCTACAAAAAAAAAACAGAAATTTAATTGAAACTTGTTCAATATTTATAATTTACAAAATTTATATGTGCTTGCATTTTGAAAATTACATTATTATGTAATAAATAGAGTTCCCTTTTATGATTATGTATTTTAAGCACATGTGGATTTTCTACGTTATAAAAAAAAGAATGATAATAAATAATAATAAATTTTTTATGATATATGCTTTTTGCAGTTTTGGTCGGCATATGTGCCATGTTCCTCACAGCATTTGGACTCGGTACAACTTGCCCTCGAGCAAATCGACCTAATTCGAAGACTGGTCAACAAACATCCCCAAAATATGGTTCTCGTTACTACTGCCGAGGGTAAGTCGCACACTTTTTCACGTCACTTTAAATTTTCATTCTTTAAACTTTATCGTCCAAACAAAAATTTATTCTAAATTTATTTCTTTTTAATAATTTAATTTTTCTAATCCCAAATAAATTTCTTTTTAGTTTCATTTTTACACTGAAAAAAAAATTTATTTGATTCAAATACTCGATTACTTGAGTATTATCAAATAAATATTTATTTGAACCAAATAATTTTTATTTGAATTAAATAAATTGTATTTGAACCAATAATTTCTGAAACAAATACCATTTAATTGACTCAAATAATAATTATTTGATAAAAAATAAATATTTATTTGATAATAGTCAAGTAATCGAGTATTTGAATCAAATAAATTTTTTTTTCAGTGTATTTATTTATATTTATTATTACTATTATGATTATTATTTTTATTATCATTATTATTTTATTTGAACTAAATAAAATTATATAAGTTTCGCGTATATTTTTACAAAAAATTTTACTTTACTGTTCAACTTCATTTAACCCCTTTTTATTATATATTGCATTTAATTACTTTTCGCTTTATTTAACCAGTAACTTGCTATTACTTTACGGTTTCATTATGTAAAAGCTTCTTGTATTAAATTTCTTTTTTTTTTATCATTAATAAATGCAAGTCGCACCTTTCATCCATTTACATATTCAACATCTTTTTTTTTTCTATCGTCTCTTACTTTACAAAAAAAAAATTTGCAATTCAACTTTACTTAATTCACGCATTTATTATTTAACTCTATAGTGTATTAAAAAAAATAAAAAAAAAAAAAAAAAAAAAAAGTGATACGCAATTTCATTCTATGCTATACATCTGCCACGGGGGGGGATGTAAAATTGTTGAGTATAATTTATATAAATTTCATAGGCTATAAATTCTAAAGGAGAAATGATTTTCGTTATAGATTTCAGTATCGAATACATAAATTTCTACATATGGTACAATATATATGTCGAAAAATTTATGCGACATAGAAATATACTGTCTTCATGTTTATGGAAGATACTTTTGGGTTTGAAGCTATATATCCCATAATATGACCTATAGAATATAACTAGTAGTTTATTATTTTTTTTTTACAAAAATAAAAATAGATTTATATTCCCATCGCGTTATTAAATTAATTACTAGTTTTTTAATATTTTATTTAAATAAGTCGACGGGACAATAAAAAAAAATGTCGAAAAGTAAAACAGAAAATAACGAGAAATATCTATAAAAAGTTAGAGCTTACATTTGTTATTATTTTTTTTTTTTTTTAGTTTAACTGTTGTGAAAATATTTGTCAATTTTTAAATTGATGTTTGGACATATAAAGTTTGAAAAAAAAAATAAAATAAAATTTGTCTGATAAAAATTGAGCTTCAGGCGCAATTCGCGTACTTGTCAAACGGCACTTTTCTATATATGAAGGCTGGACAAAACGACCATACGATAAATGGAGAAAATATCTCGCGTTATTGGGTCAAGCATCGCGAACGTTCCTGAATGATGATAAAATTCCAAACCCGGTCCATTTGTCTGGCGCTGGTCCAGTCGTTTTCAACCCTTCTCTCTCTCTCTCTCTCCGACCTATTTGATTTTCGATTCGTCTTGCTATTCACTTTAAAATCGAAACTAACAAGTGATGCAAAAAATCCCAGTTAATCGTTTTGTGTGTAGAAATAAAAGCAATTTTCATAGAAATGGAATTAATCGAGAGAAATATTAAGAAACTGATAAAAACTGTTATGATTGTGTAATTATTATTATTATTTTATTTTATTAATTAATGGAAATAAAAATATAATTTTTTCTAGAGGATAAATCCTTTACAAAGAAGATATAAACTTTGTGAAATTTGATTCTTGGATGAACGTCAAACATATCAGTTGATTTCAATTTTCTGCGACCAAAAGAGAATTAAATCTGCTTTGCATGAGAGGCGAAATCTCAAATGCGAATATGGGAAATAGAAGAGTAGATATGCCACTTTGAGCTTCAAGTATCCACTCGATGTATTTGTTTCGATTCAAGTGTATTCGACGCACAAAACCAGAATTTTCTGGCCATTTGCCAAAAGAACGTTTGCTACAACACAACCTTTATCTACTAAAAATGAATCAGGATTTAGATTTTTTTTTTCAATCGCCACAGAAAAAAAAGTAATTCATATAAAAATCGAAAATTATCGAATTAATCGTAAATTATAAAATTAGCCAAATTAGAATACAAATTTTTATCTACCTCTAGAATAATAAGTGCGAAAAAAAATCTCTATGAATTTTCTAAAATCAATTTCCCCCCCAAAAAAAGGAGGACCTAAAAAAATTAATTCCGAGAAGATTAAAACAATTTTAATTTAATTTAGAAAAATTGCAAATAATTCTCAAAGATTGATAAAATTCAACACTAATTCTTCTGTTGAAAATATTTGTACATGAAATACTTGACATTATGAAATTATTATTAATATACGGACATTCTCTCTTGACAAACAAATTTTGAAACTTAGTTACACAGTATAAGCTTTATACTCGCAAAGTTGAAATAAGTAGAAAGCACGATAAGGGAGCTTTTACACGGACGTGGAACGTCTGATAGACGCCCTGACATATATCTCTCTTAACCCGCACAAGTCGGAAAAAGACAACACACAGCCAACGTCAGTGTTTGTAACAGAGTATCCTCAGCGTCTTCCTCCACCTTTAACGGGTTTAGTGAGATATATAACACAATGTTTCTCTGCCAATTTAAAACTGTAAAAACCCTTTAAAGATGAATATTTCCATTATTTCAAATATTTCATTTATTAATTCCATTAAATTTATTAAGTTTATTAGATTTATTAAATCTATTTAATTTATTTAATTTATTAAGTTTTATTAGATTTATCAGATTTATTAGATTTATTAAATCTATTTAATTTATTTAATTTATTAAGTTTATTAAATTTATTAATTTTGCAATTTTTATTTCGTTCATTATTTTATTTTTTAAAATTCAGAACCAATTAATTTAAATTGCAATTTATTATATATTTATTTATTATATTTTATTTTTTTTTTAAATTCTCTTTTCCAAAAAAAAATTTCGAGAAAGAAAATCAGATATTTCAAAAAATTGTTCATACCCCGGTAAACGAAATTAAATTCGGGTAAAGCAATTATAACTTTCTAGTTCAATTTAACGACCCTGACGATAGAAAATTTTATAATTGAACTTCAATACTCACTCGTGCAATCCCTTTGACACGTTTCGAGTTTGCTGAATCGAGGAATAAAATCTCACGATTAATTCTCTAACAAATAAATATATATATATATATATATATATATATATATATATCACTCTCATATCGATATATCACAAGTGTGCGAATCAAGCACTTTTCAAGTTGTTTAAATAAACACTTTTCGCAGCTTAACAACTTTCGAGTACCCAGTAAGTGAGCTGAAACTCTCGAAAATAGTAAAATGATAAAATTTATAGCGGCGTGAAATAAAAACGAGAAAATTATATATTTTAGAATACCTATACAATTTTTTTTCGATTCCAAACAAGAAAATCATAATTGACAACTAATTAACAAATTAATTAATAATTTGTCAAGAATTAATTATAATAATTCAAAAACTATTAAAAAAAATAGAAAAGAATTTCATTTTATTAGAAGAAAAAAAAATAAACTCGAAATTCTTTTTCATATTTTAAAATATATATATAAAAGCAAATAGTCACTTTCAATTAAATAAGAGGGAACATCTGGAATGGGGCGGGGGAAAAAAAAAAAGTCAACAATTTTATTCTCCGATACTAGTTTTCAAGTGAATATGCTTCGATGTATTTGACGAGAAGTTGAACTGGACAGTTATGTGTAATCAAATGAACAACCATAAACCCACTTTCACGTGTAATCTCTCGATTTGATTGCGGTATTTCGCCGCGTAAGTAAAATCAGTTTAGATAAACGATATTGCCCATCTAGACACGAATAAAAAAAAAAAAAAAAAAAAGTCGAATTGAACTTGTAATGAAAATAATGCCTTAAATAAATAAATAATCGGAAAATGAATTTACTCTTTCTAAATTATTCAATATTATTAAATAATTAACCAATAAATTAGACAATATTTCGGTTATTTGTGTTTCAAATTAGTGATTGATTTCTTGCTATTACAATATGTAATATAGAGATTTTCATTAATATTAGTAATTGATACAGTAATTAATATTTATCACCAATTAATTATAAACATAGGTATTTTGTAAAATAGATTGAATTATTAATACAAAAATGGCAAAATTATAATTTTAACATTAAAATTATAATTTGAATTTTGTATTATATATTTATTTAATATAGACGGGTAAACAATTATTCTCTCTAAATTTGAATTAGTATGTTTACTAATTTAAATTAGTGACTCACTTTTTGCTTTAGAATTAGTTAAATTTTACTAATTGTTAGTAAAAGTTACTAATAACTAGTAGAATTTTACTAATTGAGAAGCAAAAAGTGAGTCACTAATTTAAAATAGTAAACTTTTTTACTAATTCAGATTTAGAGAGTTATAATTGCAAAAGCAATAAAAAAAATTACTAAACAAAATATTCAATACGAAAAAACGTAACCGGAATTTGTAATAAATTTTTGTAGGTCTTTAAAAAAATGATTTAAAACTACAATTAAAAAATTAAAAATACTACTCACCAATTTGCATATCACTGGAAAGGCGCTTCAAAATCACAATATGGAATCTGCAACATAGAAAAATCGCAACAATAATTAATTTATGATATAATAAAAATTTTTATTATTATTATATTTATCATTTTATTTTTTTATTATTTCATTTTTTTAAAATTTCTTTTTGAAAACTATTTTCAGAAATTTAAATCAATAAAAAAAAATTTTCTCAATTTATGAAAAGTTGTAATAAGAAATTTTTTTTTTTTTAATTGAAATTACAGGGATAGAAGAAGCTCACAAAGATGGTAGATTAGCAAGTCTCATAGGGGTAGAAGGGGGTCATGCAGTTGGAGCAAGTCTCGCCGTGCTGCGGATGCTGTACGAGTTAGGAGCCAGATATCTCACTCTAACTCATACGTGTAATACACCTTGGTGAGTATCGGATACGAAAAGTTGAAAAGTTTTTTCTTTTCTTTTGAAAACAAGAAGAAGAAAATTAAAAACTACTTCTTGGAGGGAAAAAAAACCAGCCCCCCCCCCCTCGTAAAAGTAGTTTTCCTCCAGTTTAATCGACTTTTCAAAAGTCTAGTCTTATTTCAATCTTTATTTTAATTACTTTTTTTCCTACTCTCTCTCTATCTCTTTGATTCAAAAACTTAAATTTGTAAAAATACACCAATAATTAAAAATGAATTACATTTCACAAACAATTTTGTTATGAAAATTTCATTACAAATATAATTATTTCATAAAAATTTTTTACGTGTTTTAGAAATAAAACTTAATTTTCCGAGTAAACGTTTGAATTGGAAACAACACCTCTATATATGTAAAATTTTGCATAATTGGTGGATATTCATAAAAGCAGTGAAATCAGTGATTGTATTTAAAAACGATTTTACGTTCTACAATAATTGCAAACAAGTTTCACATAGTACATACAACCAATATCTGTATAAATACGCTGATAGCATGTTGCTTTTGTTACCATTCGTGTATATATATATATATAGAGCGATTGGTCGTTATCCGATTTTCTTTTCTCGAATAGTTTCAACTGTATATAGAATCAAAATCAAAAAGTATTAATTTATAGCTCGACTGACAAAAACAATCAACGCAAAAGTGCAAATAGGATGAAACTAATTCAAATCTTTTAATTCCATAATGTCTGTGCAATCAATAAAAATAAATTTACATTCTCTCTAGCGTGAAATTTTATTCATATATATCAATTATTTTCAAATTACATACTGCATTTAACCTCTTTCATATTTTCAATTAAAAACATTCATTTCAGAAATATGAACAAATTGTTTTTTTTTTTTATTTATCCAATAATGGAAAAATTAACTAAAATAAAACAATAAAAAAAAAAAAATTCCTTGTTGAACTATTATTAAAACACACTCATTGTGTGTACACTAAACAGAAATTGGTAAGAAAAAATTTATACAAGAAAAAAAACACATCAATGGCTGTTTCATTTTACAAGAAGTAATTTTCTGAAAGCTACTCGAAAATGTGCAAAAGCAATTTATATAGAATAGCTTCCATTTTCTTTTGTTTAATTTCACAAGATGGGAAGAAAGAGAAAGAGAACGCATTAGTTGAATCTTAACAGTGAATGTCTGTTTCTTTCTCTTACGAGCTTTGAAATTTCAATGTCTTCAAAGTTTCACTGAGCGATTTTCAACTTACAAATTGTCATCACTGTAAATTTCCTTCAACTTGCTACTTTAAATCAGATATAATTATATATTTGGGACGTTTCACGTCAAACGGAACAGAGCTCTAGCCAAAAATTGGCTTGATAAAAAAAATCGTTTAAGGGCTGAAAAAATTTGTACACTCTTGTACTTTCGAAAGCAGATGGGCGATTTCAGAAATTCAATATGGCGGCGCCTGTAGATGTGATATAAGTCATCAATGTCACGATTCGACAAATACAAACATGAATAAAATTTCCAAAATTAATTAAATTGAATCAAAAAATACACTTTTAAGCATTTTTGGGGTCGCTGAATACGAATCTGAAGTCAGATTTTAAAAATTCAAAATGGCGGATCCAAAATGGTGGTCGATTTTTAAAAATTTAATATTTTTCCTCAAAACTTACTACTTGGGGGTTTTCGGGGTCATAGAATACGAATCTGAAGTCAGATTTTAAAAATTCAAAATGGCGGATCCAAAATGGTGGTCGATTTTTGTTAAAACTAAATATTTTTTCTCAAAACTGGTTACTCGGGGGTTTTTGGGGTCGCTGAATATGAATCTGAAGTCAGATTTTAAAAATTCAAAATGGCGGATCCAAAATGGCTGTCCATTTTCGTTAAAATTCAATTTTTTCTTCGAAACTTGTTATTTAGGGTTTTCGGTGTGGATGAATTAATTATAAAATTAGATTTTTTTGATTAAATATGTTATTCGGGTGTTTTAAAGGTCGCTTATTTTTAAAACAAAGGAGCATTTGTATATTTTTTAGCCAAGTGTCTTTGAAACCTTTTATGAACGATAGCATTGTAATTAACAGTGTATATTTTTTAGAGCTTTATGATTTTACCTTTGTAAAAGAAAGATTTAAATATCAAAAGTCCTTACAAACACTTTACTACTCATTAATTTTACATATTATTTTTTTATTTTTCATATGCGCTTAGTTTTTTATTATTATTATTTTATTTACAACATGTTCGCATTCAGCGACCCCAAAAACCCCCGAGTAACCAGTTTTGAGAAAAAAATTGAGTTTTAACAAAAAACGACCACCATTTTGGATCCGCCATTTTGAATTTAAAAATCTGACTTCAGATTCGTATTCAGCGACCCCAAAAACCCCCGAGTAACCAGTTGTTAAAAAAAATTGAGTTATAACAAAAATCGACCACCATTTTGGATCCGCCATTTTGAATTTAAAAATCTAACTTCAGATTCGTATTCAGCGACCCCAAAAACCCCCGAGTAACCAGTTTTGAGAAAAAATATTTAGTTTTAACAAAAATCGACCACCATTTTGGATCCGCCATTTTTAATTTTTAAAATCTGACTTCAGATTCGTATTCTACAACCCCGAAAACCCCCAAGTAGTAAGTTTTGAGGAAAAATATTAAATTTTTAAAAATCGACCACCATTTTGGATCCGCCATTTTGAATTTTTAAAATCTGACTTCAGATTCGTATTCAGCGACCCCAAAAATGCTTAAAAGTGTATTTTTTGATTCAATTTAATTAATTTTGGAAATTTTATTCATGTTTGTATTTGTCGAATCGTGACATTGATGACTTATATCACATCTACAGGCGCCGCCATATTGAATTTCTGAAATCGCCCATCTGCTTTCGAAAGTACAAGAGTGTACAAATTTTTTCAGCCCTTAAACGATTTTTTTTATCAAGCCAATTTTTGGCTAGAGCTCTGTTCCGTTTGACGTGGAACGTCCCATTTATATAATAATTGAAGTTTGTTACAAAATTTTCGAAAAACGTATTTTTTTCGAAATAATATTACGAAATGAATTTTCTTTTTCAATCAACAAAAATTATCCAAATGAAAACAAAACCAAAAAAAAATTGTTTTAATTAAAAAAAAAAAATACAATTTCACTGCTTTTTCTATTCGCCCTTCGATTCAGGCAACAGTTTGTTTGATTTAACCCAAATTTGATTGTATTGATCAAATTTTTATTTACAAAAAAAAAAGAGTGGGGAAAATAATTTTTTTCTTATTGTTTCTCGAATTAAAAAAAAAGAAAAACTTTCTCAACTGTTTTCTGAGATTTCAAATAACATTTTATAATTATTTTTTTTACAAATAAAATGAAATTTGAAAAATGCCTTACTGACCTGTTGGTTCGGTAGGGCAGACTGCAGCACGGCGGATGAACCAGGTCAAGTGCCTCACACCGGCGGTCTTTCCAATTTTGGAAAGGTGAGTTAACATTTCATTTATCATCCCCTACATATATATATAACCAACCCAAGTGTGTCAAGACAAAAGAAACTCAAGCAAAACATTCTCTTGAAAATTCTCTTCTATAATTTACTCCTTTTTTTACATTTCCGTAATTTAATTTTCCTTTTTTAATTTTCACTAAAAAAAAACCAACATTAATTAAATTAGTAATATTTTTAATTCAATTAAAAATATTAATTTATTTATTATTCTTAAATATAACTTCAAATTTTTCAAAGAATTACAATAATTTCTCCTCCCAAGAAAATGTTTTGTATTTCAATTTTCACAAATTCACGAAGAAACTAACAAATTTTAACTGTATGTTTAGAAAAAGAAAAAAAATTATATTTTAATGTCAAAAAAAAGTGGAAAAATATCCGGTACATTAAATATCGTTACGGATATGACATAAGCAATCGCAGAAAATAAATAACTGTTATTCCTCGAACAGTCTTAAACAGAATGTTTTTTTGGTATCGAGCAAAATGCAATATGAAACACTTCCCATCAAAAAGAAATGTTTCTTCAACATAAACTTCCATATAACAGATAAATCTTTTTATAATTAATATTTTCAAAATATTTTCAATTATCTATTTTTTATGATACAATTTTCCATAACGAAAAATTAAATTAAAATTTTAGTTTTGTTCAATTATAAAATTTAAATACAAAAAAAGAAGTGTGTATAAAGAATTTAACCAATCGTTGCGAAATGAGTTCCGAGTGTTTGGTTTAGAATTTGATTTCGATCTGTACGTGATAGGGAAGAACAATTACGTCTGTGGCAACCAATCGCAAAGAGTGCAAAACCCGTTTAAGTTTCAGAAGAAGAAAAAAAAAGAGAAGAAAAAAATACCAAAGAATGCATCGAACCAACAAATCTAAAGTAAATTAGGAAACCAGGTGTGTGCTTTACAAAAAAAAAAAACCTGTGACACGAACACTAACGATAAATTAAATGCCACCTCAGACTTTTTTTCAAATTTATTATCCTTTTCATTCTTTGCAAATTCGAATACAAGAAAAAACGATAATTTATCATTTAAAACACATTTTCTTCAATTAG
The DNA here is from genome assembly GCF_019393585.1 of Leptopilina boulardi. Taxonomy (NCBI): domain Eukaryota; kingdom Metazoa; phylum Arthropoda; class Insecta; order Hymenoptera; family Figitidae; genus Leptopilina; species Leptopilina boulardi. Next base: position 1,597,548 of record NW_026137838.1, read on the forward strand.
CCACACTTTTTTTTTCATCTTTCACCATATTTCGAAAAAAATATCAAAAATTTTCTCATCACCTATACAATCAGAAATTCTTTTATATATACAAAGAAAAAGAGAAACAAAGAGAAGATAAAATAATGTGAAGTATAAACATCGCTTCATATTTGATGTGTGCTTTCCTATTCTACCATGTGAAATAATTGGAAAATTTTCTCTCAGAAAATTTCAATCACGCAAAGTTGAAAACTTTTTTTTTTTTTTCCCACACACATGTAATAAAACAAAACGAACTTAACTTTGTTAAAAAAAAAAAAAGAATATACAGAGATTTTCTTTTGTACAAACAACATGCTTCAAAGCAAGGAAATTACCTTTAGATGTAATCAGTCCCGGAAACACAAACTGATGCATTTTCAAATGAAAAACGTTTCTCAAAACTGTTTTTACATATATATATATACATATGAAGATATATTTGTTTATTTTCAAGCAAACACAAAAAAAAATTGTATTGAAATTGAGTCTCAACCTATTCTGTGTTTTTTTTAGATTAGTTGCCAATACTACAAGTGTGTAGATTTTGTATTTGTAACTTCACTGATGTTAAATGTCAATGATCATGAAACAAAAATCAATATTCAATTGTCCGAAACATTTGAAACTCGAGGATAGAAATTTTTCAATATTTTCCTCTCTTTGATTTAATCAAAAAATATTAATTAACTAGCAAAGTTAAAGGCGCGCAATTGTTGTGCAATTGTTTGTTATAAAGAAATTAAAATTAATATTATCAATAATAATTTAAATTTATCAGAAAATTATTACATATAAAATGATAATAATGAAAATTATATGTTTATATAATATTTAATAGAATTGAAACGAAGCTGAAGTACGCAACGTTTATCAACAAAAACATTTTTTTAAAAAAAAATTACTATCTTGTACGAAATTTCCTGGCGCATCTTTTTTCTTTTCATAAATTTTTTTGTATTTGTAACAGTTTTTGAGAAAAATGCAAAAAACTAAATTTTCCTAAAAATCACTTTTAATTAAAATTTTCATTTTAATTCGTTATAAAATGTAAAGTTCTGGATACTTTTACATACAATTTACAGGATTTATAGTTTAAACTATCCTTTGAATGATCCTTAATAATAATTCATTTTTAATTTTAAAAAAATTATTAATTCTTTTGTTGCTCAGTGCTGCAAGACTTAATATTATTTAAAAGCTTCGTTTATCTAGGGAATTTTCTCTGAGGAAAAACCTTCCTCTGAATAAAATGTTCATTGATAATAAAAAAAAAAGTGTATTAAAATAAAACTTTACAATAATCTTTATTGTGTATCAATAAACATTTTATTCAGAGGAATTAATAACTTTTTTTCTAATTAAAAAATGAAGAATTATTATTAAGAATCATTTAAAGGATGGTTTAAACTATAACTCCTGTAAATTGTATGGAAAAATATTCAAAACTTTTCATTTTAGAACGAATTAAAGTAAAAATTTTAATTTAAAGTGATTTTATGAAAAATTTAGATTTTTGCTTTTTTCTCAAAAATTGTTACAAAAACAAAAAAAAAATTTATGATGAAAATAAAGATGCACCAGAAAATTTCCTACAAGATATATAGTAATTTGAAAAAATTTATTAATTAATAATATAATATAATAATATAATTTTATTTGAAAAAAGAAAATTTTTTCAGTTTGTCTATTATTTTGTTTTCAAAGTATATACACACTTTAGTACTTTAGTTCATTTATAATTTACAATATATATATAGTGAAAAAAAAACACGTCAAGGTGGAGCAATTTTTCATTTCCCACAACGCAAATACACGTCATACATCATGTCACGCATTTTATTTTTTTAACCCCTTTGTTTAAAAAAATAAAAAAAATTTCAAAATAATAAATATTTTTTAATTTAAAACGAGTTAAATTACAAATAATATAATTAATATTTTAATGAAATTATAATTTGAAATTTTCAAAAATTTAATATAAAAATACCTTCATTTAAAAAAAAAAAAAAAAAAAGATAATTATACAGAATAATGTATCTATACTATAATATTAAGTTGATTCAATTTCTTGTCTTTAGGAATAAAGAAAATTTTATCTTTTCTTTATGTACATATTAAGAAGATAAAAGAAATTCGTTCTCTTTTATCTATTTCAGAAATTTAATTTATGCAAAAATTTTCCTCTTCCCTTTCTTTATCATTCTTAAAGCTTAAGATGACATTTAATATCTTATAATAATATGATAAAAAAAAAGAAATTTTAATATACATATTATTGATTTTTTGTTATAATGCGTCTTCATATTTTTTTTTTAATATACGTAAGTATTTGCAATGGTTTTTTCATTGCTCGTAATGGTAAAAAGCTTATTGCTAATCGTTTGCTATAATCCGCTCTACTCGGTATATTTTTAAGTGCTCATAAAATACTTACGAGCGACACGCTAATCATTCCAACAAATATCAGTTGGTATAATTTCGACTCTTAAAAATGGTTTCCCGTTTAAAAAAAAAGAAAAAAAAAAAAAAAAACGTTTTACATATTCCATCAATAAATTATAATTGCGAATTTTTATTAATTTTTGTCTGGACAATATCAAAAAGGGGAATAAAATTTAAATGTATCAAGACTTTCATTAAACTCGGTTATATATAACAAAGTTTTAATAATATTCTGGTTCACATTGGTACTGAAGTAAAGCGGATATAGTTTCATGTTAATCGCCACGAGAACAATTTGTTGCTTACTATATATGTATATATTTCTCAGTGGTAAATTATTTCTGCCGAGAGGTGAAAAGAGCAATGAATTTACTGGACACTCTGAAAATACTATATGCAACCATATGCGATCCTTTATAAGCAAATTAATTTTAGGATTCAACTCTTAGCCGTTGGTTAATTAACTTTTCCCGAGATGAGACAAAGCATGGTTTTCTTTATGGTTATAGCAAGTGAATTATTCACTCAGGCAATTTATTTTCATGTCCAGATATATTTTTTTAAAATTATTTTTAAAAAGGGACATTTAATGAAAATTAGTAAGTTAAATATTATATTTAAAAAAAAGATAAAATATGACTATAAATTTCCGAGATTTCAAAGATTAAAGAAGCTGTTAGCGTTATTAAGGTAAATGGTCTTAAAGTGCAACATTTGATAAAAAAAAAATGCAGATAAAAGTATTTAGCAAAGAAATTTTTTTACTTTGATGTTCATTTTTGCGCCTATATTATGATACAGAAAAATATTTAAATGTATTTTCGTGAGAATTAAGCTTTTCATTTTTTTGTATATAAAAACCGAGACATTTTTCTTTAGAAATTATTTTCTTTTACTAATGTTGAATATAAGAATTCCTTTTAGATAAAAAAAACTCGTATATTACTTTAATTTGTTTCAATTTAAATTTTCTTTGATAAAAATATTTTGCTTTGTAAAAAAAAATATAACAAAACAATCTTTTTACATATTTTAAAATTGCAAACATATAATTAATTCAAATAAATTTTCATGATTTAGTACACACAGTGTTTTTAACTAAATAAATAAATTGCTCTTTTCACTTTGTCCAGAGAAAAATAATTTTTAAAAACTAATTAACAAAAATGAAATTGCACTAGACTTTTTGAAAAAAAATTTAATTAATACCATCTAAATTAAATGAAAATGTAAATCAGAGAAATCTGGATTTCTGTCAGTATTTATTTATGTGTTTTATAAATCTTGACCCTTGAATTAACAACTAATAATCTGACAATCAGTTTTCCATATAACGTTCGAGACATGTATTTCTTGGGTATAGGATATAACCCTTTGAGACCAGCTGCTGGCCTAGCAAAACTTTTCTCTCCTAATTAAGCGGAACAAGCTTCTCTCCAGCTTTCAAACTAAAGTTGTCCCTACAATACGAGCAAAACGATATAGCGAAGGCCTGACTATAAGCGGATAAACTTTTCAAAAAGAAGATTGGGAAAAAAAAAGGAAATACCGTTGACAACGAATTAGCAGAGTTTACCGAGAAGAATGAACGAGAAAGAGAGGGAGAGAGAGAGAGAGAAAGATCATATCTTTCTCTCGTAATTTATGTGTAAAATTTTAGTTAGAATGAGCAACCCCAACGGAGATTAAGATTAGAAGAAAATTGGTTTTTTTTAAATTACTAACTAATTTCTATTAGATTTCATTGAAGAGATAAGAAATTAAATTTTTATTTTATTATTTAATAATCATTGTTTAAAAAAAAATTCTTAAACCTCTTAAAAATAATAATAATAATAATAATAATAATAATAATAAAATAATTTTTTTCCCAACAAAAAAATACTGTTCTCGCATTTAGATAAAGCACGAAAAATATTGTACTACTTTGAATTAAATCATATTATAAAGACAAAAGACTAATTAACAATGTGTAAAACTGGAAAAAAAAGATTATTTTAATCCCGACAAAATCTCTTTTTCATTTACATATAGATCCGTTGCAAAGCATTTTCATTTTGAACAGATATTATATATATACTCCATATATACACAACTTGATGAATTTTAATGAGTAATAGAAAATCCTCGGAGTATTCAGACAATTATAAATTTATTCAAATTTTTGTTAACCATTCAAAATAAAATATAACAAATTTTTTTTTCCATTTTATATTGTCAATTTAAAGATTTATATTTTATATACGAGTTCATATAAATAATAAAATTCAATATCATATTTTTAATTACCATTCAATGTTTAAATTAAAAAAAAAAAAAAAAAAGTATTATAAAAATTGGAATATGCAATTCTGCACCCAGAGAAAATATAATGTCTCGGAGTTTAATAAATATTTATTTATTTCAAAATAAATTTCATTTGAGGTTAAATAAAAATTTTATTTTCGTTAAATATAATTTTTGTGCTAAGAAAATTTTTTTTATTTGAAATAAATAAAAAGTTATTAGGCTTTTTGCTTCTGCAAAAATAAAATTTTACTAATTCAGAAGCAAAAAGTGAGTCACTAGTAAAAATGTTTACTAATTTGAATTAGTGACTCACTTTTTGCTTCTGAATTAGTAAAATTTTACTAATTTTTAGTAAAAGTTACTAAATATTAGGAAAATTTTTACTAATTGTTAGTAAAAGTTACTAATAATTAGTAAAATTTTACTAATTCAGAAGCAAAAAGTGAGTCACTAGTAAAAATGTTTACTAATTTGAATTAGTGACTCACTTTTTGCTTCTGAATTAATAAAATTTTACTAATTTTTAGTAAAAGTTACTAAATATTAGGAAAATTTTACGAATTATTAGTAAAAGTTACTAATAATTAGTAAAATTTTACTAATTGTTAGTAAAAGTTACTAATAATTAGTAAAATTTTACTAATTCAGAAGCAAAAAGTGAGTCACTAGTAAAAATGTTTACTAATTTGAATTAGTGACTCACTTTTTGCTTCTGAATTAGTAAAATTTTACTAATTGTTAGTAAAAGTTACTAATAATTAGTAAAATTTTACTAATTGTTAGTAAAAGTTACTAATACTTAGTAAAAATTTTACTAATTCAGAAGCAAAAAGTGAGTCACTAATTCAAATTAGTAAACATTTTTACTAATTCAGATTTAGAAAATATATTTTTATTTGCTTCAAAAAAATTTTCATTGTCTGAATAAAAACAGTAAAGAAAAAAAATTAAGATCGGTTGAAGTATTTTTCTTTTTCTCAAAAACCCTGAAAATCCCTCTCTGTTTTAGATGATGAATAAGATTGATTAATTTCAAGTATATGACTGTGGCGATGAAAACATTCTTATACCATTTTTCAATTCAATGAATATCCTCTTTTCGCGCGCGTAAAGCACAAGATAGTAAAGTCGCATCTGTCATTCTGTCTCGAGACTTTTGTATATACATATATATCGCAAAATCCGGCATCGCTATTCATGAATGAGGCCAAGCAATTTTGGCAGTGAAAGAAAAGGAAATAGCTCGCAAAGGGTAGCTCATGTTATATGGACAAATATGGCGCCAAAGAGAACGTCAATCAAATTATTACCTCTAAACGACAAAAAGCTTTCAGTCCTTGTCACTTAGATATCCTCTTTCACACACACCCCCCCCCCCCACATCTAAGACGCGCGGAAGTTAATCCCACAAGAGGAAATGCGTTCTTTTCACAAATACATATATATATGAAAAAGACATCTACTCAAAACACATATTCACCGCGAATAAGCCAAAAATGTGTGATAAAGTTTTGAATGATAGAGCAGCATTCATCCAACTTAAGAGATTTTTTTTTTTACTAAAATTGCAAGAAAAAAATATTCTGATTAAAAAATTAAAATAATTATAAATATAAATTAAAATAAAATAAAAAAATTAAAATAAAATGAAATAAAAAAAATTAGGATTTTGAGAGAATATTTCGTTTTTTGCGAAAAATAAATAATTCGTTTTTTTTTTTTTTTTGAAAGAAACGTTTTTGCTTTATTTGCTGTACGAATGGAAATGAATATGAACGCATAATTTTTCACATGATATATACATTTAAAATAAAAAGACCACATATATGAGCATGCAATATTTATGCGTTGAGTCATATGACTAAATAAAAAAATAATTAAAAAAAAAATGTTTCAGGAAGAGAAAAAAAATTTCAAATGCTTGCCTCGCAAATTTAAAAACCAAAATTGTAAAATTAAAAAAAAAATAGAACAAAAGAAAATATGAGAAACAATAGTCATCGTGCAAGAAAAAAACATCCTATTTTAAGTAGTATACATTTTTTACATTGTCAGGCATAATTTTCCAAACTTTTTTTTACAAAATAAAAATTTCGCCAGCAGAAAATAATTTTAACGTTTCTAAAATTATCAAAAAAATAGAAAATTTCATAATTATATATTAAATTACTTTTTGAAAATATAAACTGATTTTGTAAATAAATAAATAAAATAAAAATAAATAAATAAAAAAAGAAATAAAAGAGAAATAAATAAAAAACTAACTAATTAAAAAAAAATAAATAAAGCACTAAAATAGAGATTAATTTAAAACAAGATATCAATTCAAAAACCACGATATTTAACTCATATTCAAGTTTTTTTTTATACAACATTTTGTCGAAATAATATTTTTAAAGTTATTTCTACGCATTTATATCCAAACAGATTACGAAAATAGTGGTATTATTAAATGAAAAATGCTCTAAAAGTATGCAAATACTTTATCACACATTGTCATATATATATAGAGAGAAACGAGAACTTTTTTATAATACCAGACAGAGAGGAAGAGAGAAAGTATGAACCAGATGCTTTCATAAATTTCAAGAATGCATTGAAAAATTTTTGAAACAATTTTATACTACAAAAAATGTAAAAAAAAATCACCCCCCCCCCACCCTTCTACGAATTCGGTATAGAGAACAATGAGGTTTAATTATTTTTAAATCATATTCATATTCAACTTTGTATATTTCCTTGCTTGGGAAAATATTTATCTCAAAGCTACACACTACTCTCTCTCTCTTTCTCTCTATAGCCTTGAGCGCTTCGAGAAACGCATATAAAGAGTTAAAAAAAAAGATAGGGGAAGGGGGTGGTCTATACACACACGAACATCTTGCTAACGAGCGTCAAGCACCTTTTCGCCATTTTTACTGTTAGCAAAATTATGCATGCACAAAAAGAATAAATAAATCAGGCATCAACGTATACGTGTTTACTAACAACTCGAAAAAAATTCTACTTTTTTTTTTTTGCAAACGTATGAAATTTCAGATTGTTTTTTTTTCTTAAACGAAGAGAAAACTAAAGTTATTTTTATATATATTTTTTGAAGCAATTGAGTTTTATTTCTGTTTTAGAGTCTAATTTAAATTAGGGACTAACTGCTATTAGTTAGATTTAAATAAATTTTACTGTCAATTAGTCGAAAAAAAAAATTCGCTAATTCATAGCAGTTAGTTACTAATTCAAGATAATTTAAATTTCTACCTACTAATTTCAGTCAAAATAACTAAAATTTCTAACTCATTCAATTAGTCAAATTTAGCTTTTTTTAAAATTATTTTTTTCTATCAAAAATCTACATTTAACTTATAATTATTTCCTTTTTTTTACTAAATATTAAACTAAATAGCAAACATTTTACTAACTATTTACTCTCTAAATCTGAATTAGTAAAAATGTTTACTAATTTAAAATAGTGACTTACTTTTTGCTTTATAATTAGTTAAATTTTACTAATTGTTAGTTAAAGTTACTAATAATTAGTAAAATTTTACTAATTGAGAAGCAAAAAGTGAGTCACTAATTCAAATTAGTAAACTTTTTTACTAATTCAGATTTAGAGAGTACTTATAACTAATTCAATTAGTCGAATTTGTTTATTTTTTCTAATTATTTTTCTACTAAAAATTAGCTACTTCTTACTAATAATTATTTTTTTACTAATTATTGAAACAAATAATCACCCTATATTTTAATAACAATTTAGTTATTTGAAATTAGTTCAATTAGTCGAATTTGTCTATATTTTTTACAAATTATTTTTCTACTAAAAATTAGTTACTTTTTACTAATAATTACTTCATTTTTTAACTAATTGTTGAAAACAAAAATTTGCAATATTTTACTAACAATTATTTATTTACAACTAATTCTATTATTCTTTGTTTATTTTTTTCTACTAAAAATTAGTTTTTTTTACAAATAAAAATTTCTTTTTTAATAATTATTAAAATAAATAGCCAACATTTGACTAACGATTAGTTATTTTTAACTAATTTACTCTTTAAATCTGAATTAATAGAAATTTTAACTAATTTGAATTAGTTTGCTTTTTCCTTATGAATTATTAAACTATAACCAATTAATAGTGGAAAAAAATTTTTTTACAGATCAAATTAGTAAAATTTAGCAAATTCTGAAGCAAAAGTCACTAATTCAAACTAGTTAAAAAAATTTACCAATTCCAATTTAGAGAGTAAAACGATAATATTAATTATTTTTAAATTCTTTTTTTAACAAACTAACTTTATTTTTTAAAGAGCGAATATTTTTTGACCACAACTAATTGTTGAAAACAAAAATTTGCAATATTTTACTAACAATTATTTATTTACAACTAATTCTATTATTCTTTGTTTATTTTTTTCTACTAAAAATTAGTTTTTTTTACAAATAAAAATTTCTTTTTTAATAATTATTAAAATAAATAGCCAACATTTGACTAACGATTAGTTATTTTTAACTAATTTACTCTCTAAATCTGAATTAATAAAAATTTTAACTAATTTTAATTAGTTTGCTTTTTCCTTATGAATTATTAAACTATAACTAATTAATAGTAAAAAAAAATTATTTACAGATCAAATTAGTAAAATTCAGCTAATTCTGAAGCAAAAGTCACTAATTCAAACAAGTTAAAAAAATTTACCAATTCCAATTTAGAGAGTAAAACGATAATATTAATTATTTTTAAATTCTTTTCTAACAAATTAACTTTATTTTTTAAAGAGCAGATATTTTTTGACCACAAAATTTTTTTCCACTTCTTCTAACGTACTCTAAATGACTCCCCCTCTCCTGTTTCAAATATTCAAGAATGTTATACACGTTGCGACTTCAAAAACAAAAAAGAAATTTACAAAACGCAAAGAACATTGAAATTCTTGCAGAAAGTTGGATATCAAGCACAGAAAAGAGTAGAATAAGAAAAAACAAGAAAAATAAGAAGAAGAAAAGAAAGAAAAAAAAGCACAATCTCCTGCGTCGTGTTTCGGGCCAATAGGTGTCAAGACTTGTAACATGGGTTTATAATGCAGCATACCAACGTAAATCTAAAACCTCCGCAAACACTCTTTTCTCTCTCTCTTTTTTTTTTAAATGATTGTTTCACATTTTATCCCTCATTCTTGGCGTTCACGAAAAAAAAAATCATTCTTGTCACTAACAAAAGATTCTTTGTCTTTTTTTTTTTTTTTTTTGTTTGTTTCTTATTCAGAGCGTCGTCCAGGAGATGAATAGACTGGGAATGATGGTGGATTTATCACACGTATCGGTGCCCACAATGTTAGATGCCATGAGCACATCAAAAGCTCCAGTGATCTTTAGTCATAGTAGCGCTCACGCCCTCTGTAATTCCTCAAGAAATGTACCAGACCACGCATTACGTCTTTTGGTAAGTTGGCGTGCGCGAGAGAAAAGTAACTTTAAACCTATGCAAATAAGGGCTCAGAGAATCCTTTTCAACTTCAAAAGCGCACACACAGATGTGCACAACTTTTTTTCTTTGGCAAACCGCATAGTTCTTTTAAAGGAGAGATTTTTATATGTTATATACGCTCGCAATTCTCTCAGAATTCTTCTAGAAAATTTATATATATATATAATATATTATATTTGAGAAAAAAAAAATAGAATATCAAAAAATCCTTTTTATTCTCTTTTTCATTGATTTCTGAATTGGTGAATATTTAATTTGTGGAAATTAATATTTAATTTGTACAAATTATAACATTTAATTTAAGCAAATTATTATTTAATTCGTATAAATTGACATTTAATTTATACAAATTAATAATTAATTTATACAAATTATTATTGAATTTAGACGAATTATTATTTAATTTATGCAAACTATTATTTAATTTATACAAATTAAATATTAAGTAAATAAAAATAAAAATAGTAAATAGGAAAAAAAATTGTTAAAAATTGCATCAGAAAAAAATATTCTCAAATTCTTATTTTATTTATTTAATTATTATATAATTTAGAAATCAGTAGTATAAGTCGGTATTAGTCAGACACGCATTTAGGAATATAAGTAATTTTTAAATCAGTAGTATGTTTTAGTCAGACAGAATTTTTTCTCAATTCTTATAATTCAGAAATAAGTAGTAAAATTCGGTTTTAGTCAGACACCAAAATGACTTTAATTTTGCCGCAAGTAGTAAAAGTCAATTTAAGTCAGACTAATACTTTCTAGGAGGAGAAAGCAATAAAGTCTATTTACACTACGTATAACAATAATAATTTTTATTAAATATATAATATTTATATTTATAAGTAGTAAAGTCAGTTTCGAGTCAGACAAAATTTACACTGTAAAAAAAAGTACTAAAATAGTACCACTTTTAGGTATTAAAGTAGAACCAAATGACAATTTAGTACCTAAAGTTGGTATTAAAATAATACCTTTCGTTTTGCAGTGTAAGCCAATGATTTTCAGTAGTTAAAGTATGTTTCAGTCATTCTTATAATTCAGGAATAAGTAGTGAAAGCCGGTTTTAATCAGACACAACTTATAAAAATTTCTGTAATTTTGTCACAAGTAGTAAAAGTCAATTTAAGTCAGTCAAACTTTCAGCAATAGCTACAATTTTCAAATCAAAGTGAATATTAAGTAAATAAAAATAAAAATAGTAAATAGGAAAATAAATTGTTAAAAATTGCATCAGAAAAAAATATTCTCAAATTCTTATTTTATTTATTTATATATAATTTAGAAATCAGTAGTATAATTCGGTATTAGTCAGACACGCGTTTACGAATATAATTAATTTTTAAATCAGTAGTTAGAGTATGTTTTAGTCAGACAGAGTTTTTTCTAAATTCTTGTAATTCAGAAATAAGTAGTAGAATTCGGTTTTGGTCAGACACAGATTATCAAAATGACTTTAATTTTGTCGCAAGTAGTAAAAGTCAATTTAAGTCAGTCAAACTTTCAGCAATAGCTACAATTTTCAAATCAAAGTGAATTTATCCCAATTTTATATTTTTAATTTTAGAATATTTTTTTCATGATTCAATGTTAACAAACGCAATTATCAAAATTTAATTTAAATAATTAAATTATATAAAGCCTAACATTACCGAAAAAATAATAATTTTGGAAAAAATTTACTTTTTTTACAGGCACAATCAGGTGGCATAGTAATGGTATCATTCTACCCATATTTCATCAGCTGTGGTGAAAAGTCTACGCTAGAAGACGTAGCTGGTGAGATTTTTTTTGCACGTTCTGTTAACTGACAAATAGCTTTTAATCTCCCTTTCACTCCGCGCAAAAGCGACCCTTATCCTTTTCGTCCCGCGAAAAAAAAAATACAAAAACGTCCGTGATTCAGTCTCCATAAAAACTCTGAACCTATGTGAAGAGTAAGAAGTAATTGAAGAGAGAAGAGTGAGAGAGATTTAACCAAAAAAGAAATGTGGCAAAGTAAAGAAAGCGAGACGGCAATATGGCACTCAAAAATCTTGCGGTAGTTAACGAGAAGATTTTTCGCGCCTCAAATTTCAGTATATAATTATTATTTGTAAAAGGAACTATTTTTTTTTAAATCTGATTTAAAAAAACGATCTTGAACAAAATTTGTATCGCCAAAAAAAAAGGAAAATATTATAAAAATATTATAGTGAATCCTATAAACATTTATAAAAATTTTACTTTTTCCCCTCATACGAGATCAATAATTGTCAACTGACCGTAAATAAAAATCTTTCGCACGTATATTCAATTCATATGTAGAAGGTAAATTGCACAGTTCATCCCAGCAATAATTCATGCAACACTGAGCTTATAATTCTTTCGCGCTTAGTGAACCATATCAGCGTGTCGATATCCCGATTTTTCACAATCAATATTCCCAATCAACCGATTAAAATATTGCTTATGAATGGGAAAAATAACAGACAGATTACATTGTCATGAAAAAAAAAAATTATATTCCATAAATTATTTATTGTAATAAAAAAATTTTGTCTATTTGAGCAAAAATTCAAAATTTCTATTTTTAACAAAAACAAACCCTTAAGGTAATTAAATTAAAATGTTTCCAATAAATAAAATACAATTTTTAAATAAAATTTTTTTTTTAAATTATTAAAATAAATAAATTCATAGAAAATTTGAAATATTAAAAGAAAAAATAATAAAAAATTTTTTTTTAATAATTTGAATTATTAAAAGAATAAATAATTATAAAAAAAACGAATATTTTGTGGCGGTTGGCTTTATAAGAGAATTGGAAAATTTATAATGAGCAATCCCTCCCATAAATGACAATGTCGATGTGGAAGCGGAACTTCAGTCGATTAGTCACATCGTGAAATTACGGGATCAACCACGAGATTATGGACCGTGCTCGAATATAATGTTTACTTGAATATAGGGAAAATTATGCGAACGGTATGCTCTAACATTATCTCATCAATATACATACATGTATATCTCAAAGCAACATTTCAATATCATTGAACATTAATAATTTTCATATACAATATCAATTAAGCTCGTTGCTAATGTTTAGTAAATCAATCCCTAATGATGTTTAGATTACAAAGATCATATATTTCATCTAAAAAAAATATAAGATTCCTCACATTGCATACAGTGTGAAAAAAAAATTATTTGATTCAAATAATCGATTTTTATCAAATAAATATTTATTTGTATTACATAATTATATTAAGTCAACTAAATAGTATTTGTTTCAAATACAGAAATTATTGCTTCAAATACAGTTCAATTATTTGATTTCAAAAATTATTTGGGTAAATATTTATTTGATAATAAGTAACCGATTATTTGATTCAAATAAATTTTTTTCAGAGAAATTACAACAAAACATTTTATCTAATATACGGTGCAATTTTTTTGTTGCGTCAACAAAATTTGATTGTCAAAACTTTATAGTTGGCACAACCAAACATTTGGTTAACCAAAATTGATTCATTTTTCTTTGGAAAAAATTTTATTGTTCCGTCCACAATTTGCACGTATATTAAACAAAATTATTTAATGCCAAATTCAAACCTTTCTTGCCTACCAAAAATAATTTTTTAAAAATTAATTATTTTAAAGAAATAATCACTCACACTCTTTTTTTTTTAATTCTCGGACAATTATTTATTAAACTAATATACTTATTTAAAGGATTTATTTAACTGTTCATCAGAAAAGGTAAACCAAAGTCGATAAATAACTTTTTCCGCAGAAAGTGCCTTCAATGAATAATTAAAATATAAATGAAAAGAAGTTTTGAGAAAAAAAAAAGTAATTAAAGTTTGCTGGGTTTGAGCTTTTACCCTTTTAAGAGTCTTTTATGTAAAAGAGTTGGAACGAAACTTATGAGTATAACAGTAAGAAACGGGAAAAGTATAAGAAGACTATATATATATACAACCTGTATATCCTTATTTCACTCAACTAAAGTCATTACATTGCGAAAAGAAAAAGAAAGAAACACATATAATCACAAATTTTTAAAATTGAATTAAAAAAAAAAAATTGTTTTAAATTTAGAGAAAAAAAATTGATTTTTTTTCTAGCTCATATCAACCATATACGAAAAGTGGCTGGAATCGATCACGTGGGAATTGGTGCTGGCTACGATGGGATCAATTTGTGAGTATATTTTTCGATTACTTTTATCACTATTAATTAAATATTGTATTGAAAGTACAAGGGCAAATTCCCCCCTAACAATTTTTTTTTTTTTTTTATTTGAACAAGGCTTGAACAAATTGAATAATTTCTGTCGTACATTTTAGAAGTAAATTTAATTACTCTTTTATTAAAAATAAAAATTATTAGAGAAAAATTATAATAAATATTTTGTATCAAAGGTATAATGAGTTAAAGTTTATGAATATGAATTTTGCAGAATATTAAAATACAAGGTAGTTGAAAAAGTTGTTAAATTATTCAATGTTTCCAATAATTAAATAGTCTCCATTCGATCATAAATTTTAAATATATTACTTTTTAATACTTCATGTATATATCCTCTTTCTCTCTCTCTTTTAATTTGATATACGCTTGTAAATTTTTTTTGTTCGATATAATAAAAATTAAAATTACTAACAGACGGATTTAATTAAATTTTGTTTTTGAAGAAAAAGGAAATTTTTTTTTTTTTTTATTTTTGAGATTATAATCAAAGGGAATCTTGTTTTTTTTTCTCTTTTTATTACTAACTCACGTTATTTATTCGTAAACGCGATTTGCATTTCATACCGAAAGCTTCCTAGTTTGCACACAAGAATACTTATGTAAGCACAGCAGGGATTTAGCAGTTGGGCGCGTGGTTATTAAATAAACATAGAGTGCCCCTATCTCTTGTTTAAATCATCAGTAAAAACATTTCACAGTTTTCATCTTTATATATACATGGCAAAGAAATAAGAGCTCAAAGTTTTAAATGAACAAAAATCAAGAATTTGAAAATTCTATTCTTAATTTTCATTTAAACTTTGAAACAAAAATATAAAAGTAATATTTCAAAAAACAGGATTTGATGGATAAAAAATAGTAAAACTATTATGAATACTAAAAAGAAAAAACTTACGTTCAGCTGAATGTGTCTGAACATTCCCAAAGATGCTGGACTCTCGTGAATTGAAAAATATCCCAAGTTGACCTTTTGAAAATACTGAATCTGAAACCAAAAAAAAATAGTACTTAATAAAAATAGAATAGATTTTGAAATTTTTAAATTTATTTGCCAATATTATTATGGTTTACAATTGAAAGCTTGTTTGCCTAAATATAAACACACCCGTTTGGTTTGTAAACCTAATTGCAAGCACACAAATGGTCCTTTGTTTTGATCAATTTCTTCTAACTAGTTTATCCGACTGTTGAATATTTAGTTTCAAATTAGACATGCCGTGTCTCTAAAATGTTTCAAACCCCTCTGAATAATTCAAGAATAGAGTATATATATATTCCAAAAAAAAGAATATTTTCTAAAAATCCAGGAATAATTTTTAAAAATCTCCCAACTTTAAAAAATTTATCACAAACAATAAAAAAGGAACTAAAAAATTATATAAAAATATTATAATAAACCTCACAATAAAAAAGAGAGAAAAATAAAGTTCCTTTCCAACAGGAAAGAAGCGCAAAAAAGAAGAGAAAAAAAAAAATCTTCAGATTCTTATTTGACCAGGAAACTAATCTTCTGCAGTTAGATTAAATTTTACGCTGCTCTTGAGTAGCAGGAATCGTTACCTGCTTTCATGCCCTTATTTCTCTCTACTTTATCCATTCCAAAGCTGTCTTAGCCACTCTTGTTCAACTCATTGGATGAAAATTGAAAATACACTTAGTTTGAGAAGACATAATTTCCCGAGTCGTTTCTACTCTTTTCCCCCACTCAATCCGCATGAAACTATTGATTGTTGAAAATAACGAGATAGTTACTAATGTAAGGAAATTGTAATTGACTCGTCTTTATGAGATTTCCACTAACACTATTTTTTTCTGTCTCTCTTTCACACGAGCCACACACATACACACACAAAGTAAATGTAACCGAACCTTTTATCGTATACGCGCGCATATACTTTTCCGTCGAATTTAATTTCAAATTACATTTCTGCCTACATTAACATTACACTTAAACTCGATTAAACGTACTTAAGAAGAAATTGAAATTTGCAACGTTCTTCGTAAGGCTCAGAGATTTCCATTCAATAAAGGCATCTAGAAATAACCTCGACGAGTAAAGGAAGAAAAAAAAAGAGAGCGAACAAAGTATTACAACTATCGTACAACAGAATACTTTGACGTATAAAGAGAATTTTTTTTTTTTTTACAAAAAACACTCTGGAATGCTTCAAAGGAAACTAGTTTACTAAGTTAATATTTGAATGATCAGTTTTATAGACTTGGAAAATATTTTATTACAATCGTATTTAGAAGTATTAAAATATTTCATTATTTAAGGAAAGGGAGATTTATATAATCTGTAATTTATAAAATTTGTACTTTATACAATTTATACTTTATGCCATTTGTACTTTGTACAATTTATACTTTATGCAATCCGTAATATATGAAATTTATACTTTGTACCATCCGTACTTTGTACAATCCGTACTTTGTACCATCCGTAATTTGTACAATCCGTACTTTGTACCATCAGTACTTTGTACCATCCGTACTTTGTACCATCCGTAATTTGTACAATCCGTACTTTGTACAATCTGTACTTTGTACCATCCGTACTTTGTACCATCCGTACTTTGTACAATCCGTAATTTGTACCAACCGTACTTTGTACAATGCGTACTTTCTACCATCCGTACTTTGTACCATCCGTAATTTGTACAATCCGTAATTTGTACAATCCGTACTTTGTACCATCCGTAATTTGTACAATCCGTACTTTGTACAATCTGTACTTTGTACCATCCGTAATTTCTACCAGCCGTACTTTGTACAATGCGTACTTTCTACCATCCGTACTTTGTAAAATCCGTACTTTGTAAAATCCGTACTTTGTACAATCCGTACTTTGTACCACCCGTACTTTGTAAAATCCATACTTTGTAAAATCCGTAGTTTGAACCATCCGTACTTTGTACCATCCGCACTTTGTACAATCCGTTTTTTGTACAATCCGTACTTTGTACCATCCGCACTTTGTACAAACCGTAATTTGTAAAATCCGTACTTTGTAAAATCCGTACTTTATACAAAACTGAAAACTACTTTTTCCTATTCCTAATAATGAAAAACGACATGTCCAAAATTATAGTAAAAAAAATAACAACTTCTTATAGAGATAAATATCTTTCTCTATGAAAATTCCTTGTCACATTAGCACTTTCATCTTTTTGAGTAACCCAATTTTCACAGCAGAATCTCTTGTCGGGAAAGACTGGTTGTGAAGGAATTCACAAGTGCAATATTGGAGAACATTATACGATGTCTGGAAAGGTCAGAAGCAGGCAAAGAGTGAGAGAGAGAAGGGTCGAGGATAATTAATGGTAATTATTACATTAAAGTCCTGTGTCGGCCTTAGATATACCCACCTACTTCTCTCGCCGTAAGTGAACCGACCAAGGTACCCCTACATTCAGACTTATAGCAATAATGCCCCAACCACCAGCCCTTACACTGTAATATGAATTTTAATCTCACGTAAAAGCTTATTGAGCATGTGCGCGTGTCTCTCTCTCTCTCTCTCATCTTCTACAACTACTTTGAAAATCTAGAGTCACACAACGATCTTTATATCTCACACCAATTCTCTCCTATATATATATATTCCTGTTCCACAAACCTTTGCACAACCTATTTGACCTACTTTTTCTTCTGGGAAATAATGAAATACATCCCTCCTTTTCCGGGTGGTAGAAGGTCCGAATAGGATTTCACTGGGATAAGAGCTTTCAGTTTCCCTTTAACTCACTTCATCTCGTTAGCTCTATCTTTTCCGTCTCGAATAAGAATAAGAAGGTTAAAAAAAGGAACGACTTTATAAAAGAGTGGTTAAGTAAATGGACATTCGCATAACATTAACTAATATAAACGAGAGAACTTCAATTTCATTTCTATGACAAGAAAATGTGTGATCGCAGTAGAGAATAATGGAAGAAAAGTTAATCGAGTTTTTATACTCTTTAGATTAAGAATATAAAAGTTAAATCAATTCTAAAATATTTTCCATTTTCTATTTTAAAAGCACACATATATTCAAAACAAAAAAACTTTCTTCTAAAGAAATTAGATAAACTTTAGATATAATTGAGTTTTGCTCAATACCAAAATATCAGGAATTTGTATTTCCCACTTAGAGAATAGGGATCATTCATATGTCATACGTAGAGTTGGCCTTTAAATTTTTGAACAGTAAAGATCATTAATGGCTCCCTACATATACAGTGGATAATTTGTGTTTAGTCTATTTATAGAAACGATTGAGGGACACAAACCACAGACACTCGATAAATACAAGTAGTCGCACATAACTGTCAAATTCAATCACGACATGCCATGAATAAGTCCCCATTTCCACCACGAGACCTCAAGCCAAAATCGATTCTAAAGCATACAACATGAAACCCTGAAACTCGCAGCGAAGGATATGTCGTCACACACAACCAAGTTTAGCCAAATTTCAGTATATATGCCAACGCTGTTTCCAAAACCAACTCATGCCTTACTGCTGCGCACATATAACAAACATTAACCAAATTCATCGTACACGCACCAACACATTTACAAAATCTACTGCCTCATCACTTGGTCTCTCCCTCTCTCTCTCTCTTTCTCTTCACGACCATTCATGAAACTTTAATATCTAACCGTTGTGAAGTTACGCGCATTTGAAACTACGAGACAAAAGCTACCATTTCTATTCAGTCAGCTATTAAAAATAAAATTCATATGAGAAAGCACATTATTAATTCTCCAGTCCAATATTATATAAAAGAAAAAGTGTCGCTAAATGATTTTTTTTTTTTAATATAGAATAACGGAATTCACGCGAAAGGAAACGAAATGTAAATTTAATTAGTTTAAATTTTAACGATTCATATTTTTTTCAAATTGCAGAGAAATGTAAATTCCAGTGGATATTTTATTTAAATAGTACAAAATTTTTAACGTTATTTTTCGCTTCGAAACTCATTTCATGTTTCTATCGATTACACTGTCAATTTCTTAAACCGTTTATAATAAACGAGAGCTTAACTCACTCCTCAACTGTTTTAATATCAAACGGCAGATTCATTTCGTGTATCGTTACACTATATAAGAAAATAATCTTTGAAAAATAAGAAAATAAAAACAAAAATTTTAAATTCTTTTTTCATAATGACAAAAGAATAAATTTTCTCTTTAAATTAATTTAAAGAGAAAATTTTCATTTTCAACGCAAATTAATTTAAACATGGAAACACATTTTGGAAAATGTTGAAACTCAAATGAAGATGATAACAGAACTAAAACTTAAATGTGTATGTATATAGATATTAATTTTCGAAGTACCATTAAAACAAATTACATTTTCACAATAGAGTAAAACAATATACGGTCAGACAGAATAAGACTCTTGGAATAATATTATTATTGTATACTATCCTTACAAAATACACCGTTGAGAATTAAATTTAAATTAATGTAGTAATGGCATTCTGTTTTAGAACACCAACTGGTTTAGAAGATGTCAGCAAATATCCTGAATTATTTGCCGAATTACTTGCGAAAGGCTGGTCGGAAAGAGACATTCAAAAACTGGCTGGCTTAAATTTAATTCGTGTCTTCAAAGCAGTGGAACAGGTAAACAAACACAATACTAAATATTTATAAAGTAGATTCTCAATTTTTTTTTGATACCTATACAAAAATTTCTACCAATTTGTAATATATATATTATAACAAACTCAATTAGAAGTTCCAAAAGGGAAGGGGCCTTATCTTTTTCGTATATACGGTCAGATCTATCATAATACATATTCTCTTCATCCAAATCAAGATGATAGACGTAGATTCGGTCAGTTGTATATAATTGATACAAGTGAAGCTATTCAGGAAAGGTTAAATAATAAATATAATAATAGTTTGCCAAAATTATTTTTGGAATTAGATATTTTACTTCGAAAAATTAATCCATATGCTGAAGCATTTATGCGATCTTTTGAGATTGAAGAAGAAAAGCGAGCGGCTTTAATAGAGAAGCCTATAAGAGATATTGAAATGTAGATTAAACGTGATAAATTATTAAATAATAAAACTTTAAATATTCCGCATTGTAACGAAGTAGCTGCTGTATTTGTTAGCGAAGATGGCAAACCTCCCATGAAACGTGATATATGTATACATCCAAAAAATTCCAAAACTATTCCAATTATAATTATTCAGTAAAACTTTATGTATTTTTGTATTTTTAAAGAAAAAGATAACTGCCCAATGAACACATTCCACAATTATTCTATAATATGAAAAGAACATAGTTCTAGAATATTTGTACCAATAAATTTATGTAACTATTCTAAAACAAAGGAGTAACAGAGTTCTAGAACGATACAATTATGTTACAGAAAAGTTCTGAAATTTTGTTCTGGAATTTTTCTGTAACAAATGTTCTGTAATTATTTTAGAACATTTTAATCGCAAACTCTCTAAATCTGAATTAGTAAAAATGTTTACTAATTTGAATTAGTGACTCACTTTTTGCTTCTGAATTAGTTAAATTTTACTAATTACTAATTTTACTAATAGTAAAAGTTACTAATAATTAGTAAACTTTTACTAATTCAGAAGCAAAAAGTGAGTCACTAATTCAAATTAGTAAACATTTTTACTAATTCAGATTTAGAGAGAAGATTATAGAACTTTGTTCTCGTTTAGTTCTAGATCTGTGTTGTTGAAAATATTTTCGAAATTTTGTTCTCTTTTTATTGTATACCTAACAATTTTAAGTAATGTTTACATACTTTTTTAAAATTCAGTGTTGTTTAACAATTGTTTTTTAAATTATAAATTTATTCTAAATTTTTTCAAATAAAAACAACAAAAATTCTTTACAGTTTTTGTAAAAATTACAAATATGTGACATGAAATGAATTCAAACTTTGAAAATATATGAATGTTTCAATGCAATTATTTACTATATTACTATTTATTTATTAATTTCTATATTCACACAATTTTACTTTAACAATTATTGTAAAGCATGTTTTGTTATTAAATTTAGGCGCGCTTAGACAGCTAGTATATATTATAACAAATAATGTACGAATTGTTCTTAATTTCAGAATTCTCAATTTTTTGGAATATTTTTTAATCACTATAGGAAAAAAATTTCAAAATAAAAACTATTTTCAACTTAAATTCTTTTGATCAATATGCGAAATATGAATGCGTATATATAGAAGGGCTGCAAACAGAAATTGTATTCGTTGCATTGTATATTATATTTTTAAATAAAAGTTCTGTAGAAACAAATATTAGACAAAAATTTTCACAACGCAATCTGCACAAACTTCACGTGCATGTTCGCACGTGAATAGCAAGCTCACACGTAGGATGATGGAGCACAATGTGCGGCTTGCGTATCGCTTTCAGCCTCTTCCTCAGCATGATAGTGAGAATGCTTTGTCTACCACGACAAATGGGTTGCTCCATGAATTTATGTATTGTTCATGTGCGTAAGCTCTGCACTTAGGTAAATCTACTGTCTTGAGCATTATTTTAATTCGAAGAAATTTGTTTATTTCATTTATAAAAGAAAATAAAATCAATTTAATTTTCATACACACGAAAAAAAAAAATATTCCAAAATTGAAATAATTTTATAGAATCATTAAAATAAGCTTAAGTAAGAAATAGATAAAAACTCTTCTAAATAATAATAATTCGTACATTATATTTAATCTACCTTTTAAACCTTTATTGTCAACTAAATTTTCCAGAGAAATTGGGCAGCCATTTATATAATTGAAATCCCCAATGTCGACCTTTGAGCAGAAACCCTGAACTAAATTTCCTCTATATATATATAGTACAATAATGCTATTTCAAATTTGTTACTTCTATTATATAAAAGAAGTCCATTAATATCCCTTTTTCAACTTTTTATTGTGAAAACGTAATTACTTTTTTTGTTTCAAAGAACGTATTTTAATTACAAATCAAAAATTTATTGACTCGAGCTTAATTAAAACGGAATTTAAATGTTCTATATACATTTATAAATATTGCATACACACACATTAAAAACATAAAAGGATACATTAATGTTTGAAAATTTTCTTTCCTTACACTTTTAATTAAATTTAAAATTAATTATTATTTATTAATTATTTTTATTTATTTCTATTCTGATTTTTATTTTTACTTAGTTTTATTCTGATTTTTATTTATATTATAAAAACCATTCGTTCTTTAATTTTATTTCTATTAAAAGTTAAATATTAAAAATATAACACAACAAACGCAATATTACTCATAAAAGCATATCTCATTTTTTATGTTATTTATTCATAGTAAGTTTTTTTTTTTTTAAATAAAAAGCTTTAAAAAAGATATACGTTAAAAGTGCCAATGCAGATTTACGTTAAAAATAAAACTTTAAAAGCATGAAAAATTTTGTCAATAGCCATATAATTTTAAAAGGTTCATGTATACCTAACTTCGCACTCAATTCTTCCATAATGTAATATTTGTGTTTTTCAGTTTCACGCAAAAAAAAAAAAGAATTTATATTCTTTCATGAAAAATGTATCCTTTTAATATTTCAGTACATATCCATACAGAGGCCAATTATTCAGTTTATGCGATATTTATAAAGCTGTATACATAAAAAAAAAAACCTTTGAACTAAAAAAAAAATTTTTTTTGTAACACGACACATTCTGTCACAATTAATAACGTTCTCATCAATAAATTTTAATCACAGTTTTCTGAAGTTCTTAAATTGAGACCATAAACAGCATCAAAACGTTGCATTATCAACAATTTTTGATACAATTTATGGTCTCAATTTGAGATCCTCAGAAAAAAAAAATTTAAATTAAAGTAAATTTGAAAAAGAAAATTTTTTTTTAATGTGGAAAGAATAGAAAATATCTAAACGGACTTTAAATAATAATGAAAGTAACATAAAATTGAAATACAACTAGTAATTTTCAAAGGCATTTTTCTCTATTTTCCAAAAAAAAAAGAGAAAATATGCAAATGTGTTGACTTTAAATCGTTCGGGAGATTATACAAGAGATGGTCTATATATATGCATATAGATATTGATTATTCTAAACGAAAAAAAAAGGTGTAGACATCGGTTGCACACGCTCGGCACTCTTTTCCTGCACTTTCCCACTCCACACACGATTCCTCTACTTCTGGACGAGTTACGCTCGGAAGAGGTTAATGGGCTTACCTAAAATTGATGGCCCCCTCGTACAGAGAGCACGCGTGATATACGCGAACAGCGATTTTTTTTCCTATTTTTTTTTTTTTTTTTTTACTTAAATAGAAACGAGTGCGATTTTTTACCACAAAAATCCCTAACCAGTGTGTGCGACTTTTTTTCTCAACAAGAAGGGGGAGGGGGGGGGGGGGCAAAAAAAAAGGACAATTTGTAACAATCAGTGTATGGTCGATATAGATATACGTGGAATTACACACAGTAATAAAGCCACAAATTAAACTTATGAAAAAAATAAAATTTAATTGTAAATTCAGTTTAAAAAATAATAAAAAGAAAAAATTATTTAAAAATAAAAAATTAAATTGAAAATCAATGACTATTCTTACAGGTAAGAGATCAAATGGCAGATGAAGGTATGGAGCCATTGGAGGAAGAGATTCCCAAAGAGGACATCATTGGTCGAGATTACTGTCGTTATAATATTAAAAGACTGTCCAGTGATCCATAAGATGAAGCTTTCAATGATCGAACAAGAAATTCTATATGAAACGTTTATCGAATTTCCTATATAAGTCCCAGTTGTGCCCTATATAGCAATGCCATATAATCTCCAATCTGAAATCTCTATTTCTCGAAATCCTCTATACTCGCAACTCTCACACTAAAAGACGTGTATCTCGAATCGAAAATAGCTACATAAATTCCATCAGAATCGAAATCATGTCTTTTTCCCTCCCCTTCGCGTTTTTATTATTATTTTATTATTTCTCCAGTTTCTCATCAATTTTCTTCTATAACATGAAGCAAAGAAATTCACCTACTAATCGTATTTCTCGGATTTATTGAAACTCGAGTCGAACTCGTTGTAGTATCAATTTTTTTTCAATTCTAATGAAAATAAAATATTCTAAAGATTATTCAAAATAGTTTTTTTTAATCACATTTTTTATTAACAAAAAAGAAAGATTATAGTTTAAAAGGGAAAATTAACTTTATAAAGTCTTACGGAAAGTTAATCCGAGAAAGTGGATTTCCC
This sequence comes from Leptopilina boulardi, assembly GCF_019393585.1. Classification (NCBI taxonomy): domain Eukaryota; kingdom Metazoa; phylum Arthropoda; class Insecta; order Hymenoptera; family Figitidae; genus Leptopilina; species Leptopilina boulardi. Next base: position 1,622,271 of record NW_026137838.1, read on the forward strand.
TTTGCCCGATAAAGTCGCTCCTTTCTTAAAAGACGCCGAGACGAGATTCTCAAAAAGATGATAAAAGCCAAACACTGCTTTAATTCACTGATTAAGGCATTTGTATAAACATAATTATTATTAAGCGTAAAATTCACCTCTCGATGTTCATTTGTACTTAAATAACCCATCTAGAATCACTAAAATTACAAATATTTCATAAAAAGTCTACAGGGTTTTCTAAAATTAAAAAAAAGTTTTTAATTTTCCATTAAAAATTTTAATTTTATTTTAAATAATTAATATTGAGAAAAAGACTGTGTAATTTTTTTTTACCAAAGAAAACCCTGATGCTTTTACTGCTTTTGGGACACTAATTGGTAAATCAGCATTGCCACCTGATTATAAATGCACAAAACGTGAAAATGTAGAAAAAAAATAAAAAAGAAAAGAAAATAAAAGAAGAGAGTCGAAGAATGTTGAAATGAGATAAAGAATGCATGGAAGTCCGAATGCTTGAAATTCCGAGTACGCGAAGATTTTTATGTTTATGGGGTCGCGCATCCTACGAATGTTCCTTCTATTCTGAAAATCCGCACGAGAAAACACTAAAAACACCTTTTCTCCACAACCAAAACCCCTCTATATATATCCTTGTAGAAATTACAACCCAAAGAAAGACCGTGCGAAATGGTTTTCTAGATTAAGTGATTAAATTCCAAAATTACAGTAACCAAACACACCAAAAGACAATTTAACATTTTATACGACATTTTTTACGATCACCGTTATATATGTCATCTTTTATTTATATATATATATATATACTTGTATAACAAAAATAGTTTATTTTACAATTTTTGATGAGAAACAAAGATCAACTCTCTCTTTATAAATATATTATAAATAAATTATAATCCGCCTTTAGGCTCAAATTTCAATATGAAAAAAATTATTCCTTTGAAATTAAATTTCAAACAATTAAATTGTTTGAAAAATTATTTCAAACATGTTTTTTATATTTAAATAATAATTCTAAACGCTTTTTTAAAAAAATTTTCGATTTAAAAAAAAAAAAAGTAATTTCTTTTTTGTTAAAAAAATATATAATAATGGGTATGTATGTTTTCTACTTGGAGAGCGTATATAATAAGCGAAGTCTATAAATTGTTAATTACTATCAATTGTACAAAATCCATTATAAATCGATATTAAATCCCAAATATTTGCTGACTGTACAAAGTTTTAGAACTGAAAGTTTAAATTCTGAAAAATTTTTTGTTTGCAAAATTCCTGATTCTGTACAAATTGATCGATAATTTCTTCGAAAAAAAAATATACATATGTATAAAAATGAAATCAAAGATTAAGAAATAATCAGCTTTCAAGTTAGTTAATTGTAGATAATTACAGTACAACCTCTCGAAAATATATATCTGAAATCTTTATATTATTCACTCTAGAATTTAAATTAGTTAGAAATTATTTTTAACTAATTTTTATTTATAGAGTTATTCAAATGCAATAACTTTTTTTTAAATCAATATTAATTATTTTTAATCAATTATTGTAATAATTAATTAAACCTAATTAAATCAATAATTGATAATTATTAATATTATTAATTAATTAATAATTAATTAATTAATTAATATTGATTAAACAAAGTTAATATTAGAAAATTTTATAATAAGCGTTAAAGAAATACTAATTCAACAGAGGTTCTACTGTAAATTATATTAAGAAATATCTATATGAATGAGAAAAAAATTTGTTTACAACATTCTGTATATTTGAAAATAATTTCAAATTTAGTTTTTTGAAAAAAAAAAAATTTCTGATAAAAAATATCAGCATGTATAATGAACGAATGTGTATAAGATCAAGTGCGAATCAATATAAATATAGTATCTAAATTTTTAAGACGTTTGAAACTATGCATCAAGGGAGAGATGTTTTTAATAAAGACGGTTTTCGCACCGATTAAAAAGAAATAAAAAAAAGTGTCTCATTTTTTTTTTATTACAACCTCCTAATATCTTCCTATACACAACTTTTATACTCGAGTATTGTTTCATAAAGAAGAAAAAACAGATCACATCAAAGAAGATTAAATGAAAAAAGTTGGAAACAATTTTCAAACATTTTTGCAATTGAAGCTTATTATACATAAAATAGCAAAAAAAACTTTAAATGCGCAAAACATGACTCCGTTTATTTAATCCTAGTAGAAATTTTAATTCCAGGGGAAACATAAATTATAAATTCATTGGCGATTATAATGTTTACCTATAACGGCAAAAGTAGTTAACGACATATTGTCCCAGCATCGTAATTTAAAAAAAAAATTAAATTTTTATTTAAACATATTTTTTAATATATTTATCAAATAAAAATTCCTTAAAGTTGATATAAAAAATTTTTAATATGAAAATTTGTTATACTATAGCTAATAAAAAAAAAAAAGAAGAATTGTGTGACTCCTCTTTTATAGAATAAACGAGAAGCTAACTTGAAGTTCAAGAGCCCGCAGTGAAAATGTATTTGAAAATTTCTTTTGTTTCGTATACTTGCGCGCACTTAAAAGGATATCCAAAGAAGTTTATGGAAACTTGCCCTATAAATTTTGCCCTTAATACGAACGTTGGATAATATTAAAACGCTACTACGAGTTATGACCCCAGACGTCCATTATGCACACAGTTGATAAAGGTAGAACACGATATACTTTGTTTCACTTCCATGGCATGGGCTAAAGGCAACGGTATTTGGATCATAACGATACCCAACACGCTCGTTAAAAGCAATTTCCCTTCTTTTAATATTTAACAGTTAGCGGAAGGATTTTTCCCAAAAAAAAAAAAAAAAAATAGAAACCTTTTTCCTTTATACATAAAGGAAGATCAAAATATATATTAATATTGAAAAAAAATTCAAACGCTACTTATTATAAAAACCAAGAAGTTTCTTTTTCATTTTTAGTTACATTTTAATAATTGTTGGAATAATTGTATATTCGCGCTTATATCTCGCTTGACTCTGTCAGTAGTTGCTCTTACGTCACAACCGTATGCGCACGCACTCCTTCCTACTTCTTGTTCTTGCTTCGACCGTGAACGTCTCGATCGTCAACGAGCTCCCAATAAACGACCGTATTTATCCTTATTTCCGTGTTATTTATTGACTACATCCTGCCCTAAATAAACTGCATGCCGACAGGTTATGGGCCCAGCAACGATTCGACTGCGCTGGATGTAGCATTCGGTAAGAATTGTCCAAAATTCTGTTGGTCGCGTTTGGCGTGCTCGCGGCGTCCTTGGCTTGTCGCGCGGAAGCCATTGTGATATTGTGTGTGCCCAGAACTGTAACGAGGATTCTAACGATTTGTATGTGCCCAGAACTGTAACGAGGGTTCAAACGATTTGGAACGAAGTGTGCGAAGATATGAAAGAGACTCATTAAAAATGTCGACAATAAGGAGAGTACGTACTCGAGAACGAATAGACGCTCTGTGCGTTGGCCACTTTCTGTGCAAACAAGAAAGCACATTCCAAAAAGATATTTTCTTTGACGACTGTTAACGACAGGAATTTGGGTTGCAAAAGGTGGAACGAATGGTTTGAGTGGGTAAAATGTTTTACATTTCAATAATCGAAATTTGTTTGACGACAGTTGGAATTCAGTTTAATGACTGTTTTTAATTTTTATATAAATAAAAATTAGCTTGTTGAAGTTTTCGATGAACGACAGTATATATAACCTATAATTCACGAATAGCTTAATTCTCGAGAAAAGATATTTTAAACTAACGAGTTTATTATTTCATTGCATTTTATTTGCTAAATATCTTTAAATTTAATTAACGAGTGTATGATCAAAGTAAAAAATATTAATATAATAATTAAATTAAACGATTTGTGAACGAAATTGTGCATAAAAAAAAAAAAAAAAAAAAAAAAAAAAATTTGACTATTGGTCAGTAAATTTTCTACCTTATCCGTTGTGGTTTGGTAAGTGTATTGTCCGCTAGATGACAGTCTTTAATTTCAGAATAAAATAAATACGACTGTTTTGGTGTTGAATAATATTTACAGTAAATGACAGTTTTAACACTAGATATATATGGTTAAGCTCTAGTAGATGACTGTTTTAATGACGAATATTTGATGGTTGTGTCCAGTGACAATTCCAACCTCAAATTAAATAACAAGTGAAAATAAAAAAAGTAAATTTTTAACGAATGAAAGAGTTAACCTAAAAGTTGACTGTCTTGTTTCATATTTTATTTAACGAATGATACAAGAAATCAAATTTATTTAACGACTGTTAAGGAACTAAATAACTAGTTAATTGATGGTGGTAATGTATTAGAAAATAAAAAAAATAAATATCGATATATAAAATTCAAAAATAAAATATAGTGCACAAATAATTTCTGTTTAAATTATATACATGTTTATGAAACGATGTTCCAGCTGAAAAATATTACGACTGTCCGACTGTGTGAAAAATTCTTTTGAAGAAAAGAATTAAAATACGAAAGTGATTATATTTAACGAGTATACAGTGTGACGAATTTATTTTACTATATTTTGATGATTTTGTTATAACTATATAGTTTATCAAAAAGTACTTTTTAAACAAATATTTAAGTTAATACTTAATTATTGCTTGACGTCGTTAAAAATAAAACGCTACAAAACGAGAGAAGGACCAGTTTTACAAACGAAAGTTTATATTTTAACGAAAAGTTTTGTTTTATTATGACAGTATTTACTGACGAGGAGTTATAAACTCTTGAGAATTTATTTGTGAAATTCTAAGACACATGAATCCGCTTATCTGGGTTGTTTCTTTTTGGACGGAGTTGTGTTCATTCCCGAAAAACTTAAACAACTAGGTTTGTTTTTCGTAACAATCGACAGTAACGAGGGTTGGAAAAACGAATCAGTTCCAAATTATTTTAGCACGTGTTCTGTTTTAATGATTTAGGAGCAGACTATCTTCGAAGCACAAAAATTATTAAATGACAGTTTTTCTTGATTGTGTCAATTGACAAATGTTTATTTTGAAATTTACTTAACGATTTGTTTTTAAGGTGAAATTCACTTGAATACGAATGGATAAGTGCGGAGAAAGGGTCAAATCCAGTTGACGGCGACGTTCGATAGCGTTGGGAAGTTAATACCCAGTGGATCTTGACACAAATTTTAACTCTGAATATTCCAAGAAAAATTGACAGAAATTTGTTTTCTGATCCAATCGAAGGAACGATAATCATCTGGAAAATTCAGAATTTTATCTATGACTGTTCAATTTCTTCGGATAATGGACGATTAGTAATCGAATTGAAATCAGATTGTTCACGACAGTATACGAATGTATTTATAACGATTTGTTTATATTTAACGACTGTACGAGTGGGTTGTCGACAACATATTTAAATGACTGTTTTATAAACTTTTAAATTTGTCTGGTCAATGTGTCACCAGAAGAAAATAGAGGTCCTAGAAAGAAAAATAGTTACGACAAGGAGAAATTGATTAACGAAATGATTGATTTCTATCCCTCAGAACGAAACTGAGACAATTAAAAACGAATGTTGTTCATAAACAATGACTGTTGAGGACGGTTAAAAACGATAAATTACAAAACGACATGTAGTGTAAAGACAGTAGAAACGAAAGTAAATTAAATAATATTTATTTATAAATTATACGACGATATATAATTCAAAGATAGTAAATACGAAAGTAAATTGGAAGACGAGTAAAAGTGAATTAGAAAACGAGAGTAATGACCGAAATGATTATAAAAACGAAAGTAATTTTAATAACAAAAACGAAAGTATTTTCAATAATAAAAACGAAAGTATTTTTAATAATAAAAACGAAAGTATTTTTAATAATAAAAACGATGTTGATCACTATAAGACGAAAGACAGTATTGACGATTAATCAAAGACGGAAAAGGAAGATATCAGAACGAAAACTTATTTGGTGATTTTAATCATAAATGACAGTTTGAATGTAAACGACAGTATTAACTCAAAATTGGCAGTATTAGCCCTTTTAAAGATAAAACGATGATGTTGACGATGCATAACAAAATGCAAGAGAAGGAAAACTCTAATTTCAACAACGAGACAATGATATTAAACATCTAAAACGAGTTAGAATTGTAAATAACTTAGATCTTTCCCAAATTTAAAACGACGACTGTTCCTCTTATTCAAACGACATAAGTAGAAAATAATAAACGAGTGGTTAATAAAAAATAAATAAACATCGACAGTAACTAACAATGGTTTTAAAATTAATAACTGATGCTTTCAAAAATAAAGTTTGAGAGGCAACTGAAATCGAATTTAGTAGTAAAGACAGTAATATTAATCATGATTGTAAATTAAGTTCACGAGCTAAATTTAAATATTTATACGAGTTGTTAAGTTGTAAATTACAGACGGTAGATTTGTTTCATATTATAAATACGACAGTTATTTCTCTACAATCCTTTTAACGATGAGTTAAGAGACGAACAAATTAAAATTTTGAGACATTAAAATTGATGTCGAGAATTTTATATATTTCAGAACCAAAAAGAAATTTTAAGTAAACTAAGCGAATTTAAACGATGTGAAGTAAAATTTAACGAGTGTAACTGAAACAATTATATATACTTGAATATGATACGAAATGTGAGACGACAAAATTTTTAGTTCGGTTTGTGAAATATTTTTAATTATAAAAACCAAAAAATAAAAAAGGAGAAGAAAAATGACTTGCCTTTTTTTTAAAAGTTTAGATTATGAAAAACACGAAGCTCTTTAATTCAGTGACGAATAAAGATTTGATTGTTTGAAATTTTTATTATTTTTGCCGAAACAAATTGAATACAGGCGAGTAATAAAAGATCTCTGAATTTAATAAAAAAAAATGACAGTAATTGCTTCAAAATACTTTAGACAAACAAAACGAGATGTTTAAATAAACGATATGAATTTTACGGTATAAGACACATAAAAAAAAAAAAAAAACGATTGCTATCGAAGGAATCAGTAAATGTTACAAATGTCAAAATCTTACCTTTTATAAGACTACTTTGGAAGTATAACGACTGTCGATCAAATAAAAAAAATAGGAAAAGGAAAAAGAGGTAAGAATTTGATCAACTCAGATGACAAGCCCAAATTTCACTTATTGAGCCATCAATGTATGACAGTTTAAAAGGTAAATATAATGACCAAAATGTTAATTTCAATTTACTTAAACGATCCTATTTTAATAGTAAGTAATTTTATACAATAAATAACGACAGATAATTACGAAACAGATTTGTTTATAGAAGGATAATTTATAATCTCAAAAACGACAGATAAACGAAACAGTACGAGTGAAGAATCAAAAATTGACTTTTCAGAACTCTAGAACAGTAAATCAGGTATAATAAATCAAACTATTATTACGTCAATGCCTAAAAATATTTTCACCTTAATAGAAGAATCATGTAATAATCATGTAAATATTTTTAATCCAAAAACGAACGATTTGTTTGCGTCAAGTTTACATGAAAATCTATAAGTTCAGCTACTTCAGATAAATTTTATTGTTTTCGACACGACTGTAGTTTATGAAAAACCGAATCAAAATAACGAAATTATGAAAGCCTAATGAACAAATAAATAAACGACTTGATCAAAACGACTGAAAAAGATACAACTAGTTATAAAATGATTGACGACAGTTATAAAAATGTTAACAATATTATAAATTCAAGTATTGACACTTTTTAATAAAGTGAAGATCCACGAATGAAAATAAATTACTTATAATAAATATTCTAGATTAATTTATGCCTTCTGGGCATTCTCATAACGATTTTGTCAAAACTAATAAATCTATACGAATTAATACGAATTGATTATACGAATGTTGGGTATCTACATAAGTCACAGGAGTTATATAAATTATATAAAGAATTGCAGTCTGTAGAGTTACGACAGTATTCTAAATTTTAAAGTATATTCATTAATTAAGTAAAAGAAGTTTTACTTTTGAAACGACAGGAATAAAATAATAAGACCGTAATAAACTATTTATTCGAATCATTAATAATAAAATTTTATCCTATACACTTTCGCAAAAAACATCTAGATGCTTATAAACGATTTTTCTCGAAAATCTTTAGTTGAGAAACTGAAAACGAAATGAGTTTTTGCATAAGAAAATTTATTAAAAAAATCGCAAAATTTGTTTGACAGTAACGAGAAGTTTTATTAATTACGATCAAATCAAAATAAAAAGAATATATATACAAAATTAAACAATTGAGGTACTGATTCACAAAAGTATAGAATGACAGTCTACTAATCCTGATACATATCAATAAATAGAATCTCAGAAAAATTTAACTAAACGATACGATAAATCAGTTGATTTTAAGTTTTCTAAGTAAATTTGCAACAAACGATTAGTTTAATATAAATGATACAAAACGATTCGATTGATTAGATCATTTATTATTAACAAAAAAAATGTGTTTATGGTAAGAAATACAATACAGCCTAATTGCAGAAACGAGTTTGTCATCATACGATTTGTTCATTTAAATATTTTGTTGATAAAGTAAATTTTTAGAAAAACAATTATGTGTTATTAAAAACGGAGGGAGATAAAAATAAAGAATAAAATTAAAAAGAGTAGTAAATCACGAAAACGATTGTTAGAAACGGAGGGAGAGAAATTTAACGAAAATATTAATAAATAAGTAAATAAAAAATTAAATTCACAAGAGAGGCTTTTGAGATTCATAGTAAGAAAATATATGAAATTAGTTAAAACCAAAATTTCTAAATTTACGATTGTTTTGCAAAATTAAACCTTATCGAGTTTAAAAGATGAGTTCATTAGGACTGAAAATAAAACACAATAGAAATTTTATTTTCCATTCATATTAAGATTATAAACGATTAGTTAACTCTTAAACAAACGATAGAATCTAAAAATAAAAACGATTGGTTACGAACAATTAATAACGAATTGTATTCTATGATAAAGAGTTAAGTCTTTGCTATAATAGATTAACTAATGACAGTTAAAAATTATACAAAGTCAAATATCGATTTGAGATAAGTTTTTTTTTTTAAACAAAAAAAATACGACAGTTTATGAACTGTTAAATTCAAAGTAAGGTTAGTAATTCGAGATTTTAAAAAAAAAAAAAAAAATTAAAATTTATACGAAATAGAAGATATTGATGCGACAAAATCTATATTACTTTTTGTACGAACAGTTTTAGCGATGATAAAACATAATAATTTTTCTAGTAAGTCGATAACGATAAATTATTTGTTAACTACGACAGTAAAGAAATGTTAAATTATAAATTAGAAAATGTTAGAAATCAAAAAAAAAAATTGATTTTGTTTAAAGGTATAAAGTTAGGTAAACCAAAATGTACGATAGATATGAAAGGGACGACTGAAGGACTGCAAAAATATGACAGTTACACAAGAAGCATACGTTGAGAAGAATTTAATGAAATTTTGTCCAGATAATAAACTTCATAAAATCAGCGAATGTAATATGACAGCTATAAAATAAAGAACGAAGGGAACGTAAATTTGATGACATTTTTAAATCTTATGAAAAATAAAAAGAAACTTGACATTTCTTATAGAGAAACGATTATTAATTTTCTATACATACATAGAACTAAGAGCTTAAAAACAGCTATTGTAATCTTACCGAAAACGAGTGGAATTTGATCAGAAAAATTATCCAATATTTGTATGGAACAAAAATTATTTTTAAAGTTCGTAAGTAGACGAAACGATCTGTAAACTTATTTGGATATAAGTTTTTGCCAATTGTAAATAATCCATTTCGAATAAGTTTTTATAATACGACTGTTTGAAGATATTATCTCCTGATATGTTAATAAACAAACTTATATGGTTTAACGAAATTTGAGACTGAATATTTTTAGCCATGAATCATTATTTTAACATAATTATAACGATTAGTAAATCTTTGTTGAAAAGGTTTATCAAAACCTTCCTTACGGTGACTGTTAAATGTGATAATAATAAAGGTGCAACGATGTGTGCATAAACTAATGGTGAAATAAATTGAGGCATATGACAGGACGGATGTTCATCAAGACTATATGAAATAATTTGTTTAATACAATGTTGAAAATATCGAATGGTTTTCAACTAAAGAATAATTGGCTGATATAATAACGAATAACGAAATTATGAAATAAAGTTTTAATTAAGTGTCAAAAATACCGAATAACGACAGTTCTCTTAGGTAATTAAGATGAACAACTAAAATATAAGATAATTTCTCTCTTAGATGGTTCCAATGAACATTTGAAGCATACGACAGTTCCTCTGAGAAAGTTTAAATAAACGACTGAAATACACGATAGTAAACGATATGTGACGATGGTAATAAATTATATTATACACCTGAATTGCAATATTAATTATTTTAAATAGTTTTCAGTTACTGGATAAATTTAAAACAGGATGACTAGCAGATATGCTGCTTTAAAGATGTCCAAGGATTTCCCAAAAGTAAATTATATCAAATCCGATAATACCAATATATCCAGGATTTTCTGGTTGCGAACGAAAGTACTACGAACAACTGTGTTCAGAAAAATTTGTGAAATCTATAAATTGTTATAAAATCTGTAATTTACAAAATAGTTCATTTTTATTTCAATTGTAAACGAGTCAATCTCGGGAGGGAGTGTTGGAATAATTGTATATTCGCGCTTATATCTCGCTTGACTCTGTCAGTAGTTGCTCTTACGTCACAACCGTATGCGCACGCACTCCTTCCTACTTCTTGTTCTTGCTTCGACCGTGAACGTCTCGATCGTCAACGAGCTCCCAATAAACGACCGTATTTATCCTTATTTCCGTGTTATTTATTGACTACATCCTGCCCTAAATAAACTGCATGCCGACAATAATATTAATTTAAAAAATTTTTAATTTAAATTTCCATTTAAAATAAAATTTCCCATAAAAATCATTAATTAGAATTTTTATTTTTAAAAATTTTATTAGAAATAAATTATTTATTAAATTATTAATTACTTAAATTATTTATTAGAAATAAATTATTTAACAGAATTTTTTTTATACGAATTTTTACTTAACAAAATTTGTAGTTACAGAATTTTTGTTTGTCAGAATTTTTATTTTATAGCCATTTTATTTATTTATTTAAATATTTACATGAATTTTTATTTAAGTGAATTTTAATTCAATTGAATTTTAATTTAGTAGAATTTTGTGATTCGAATTTTTTAATTGACAGAAATTCTAATTCACCGAATTTTAATTTTTCCGAATTTTTATTTGTACAAATTTTTAAGACGCCGAATTTTCATTTATCCGAAATTACAAATGCCCAAATAAACAATCAACAGAAAGATTTAGGCGCAATTTTTAAAATTGACCGAACACGATTTTCTTGATAATTTCAAATTGGTCAATTTTAAAAATTGCGCCTAAATCTTTCTGTTAATTGTTTTTTCGGACATTTGTAATTTCAGACAAATTAAAATTTGCTGCCTTAAAAATTCGTACAAATAAAAGTTCGGACAAATTAAAATTTGGTGAATTAGAATTTCTGTCAATTGAAAATTAAAAAAAAAAATTTATACAAACAAAAATTCGAGCAAATTAAAATTCGATGATTTGGAATTTCTGTAATTTAAAAATACGAATCACATAAAATTCAATTGAATGAGAATTCTGTTAAATTAAAATTCGATTAAATTAATATTCTCTTAAATAAAAAATTATGTAAATATTTTAATTAATTAATTAATTATTAATTAAATAACAATAAAATAAAAATTCTGCCAAACAAAAATTTCGTAGCTAAAAATTTTGTTAAGTAAAAATTTGTATAAAAATTGGATTAAATAATAAATAAATAAATAAAAAGAAATTCTATCAAATTCGTCTAATAAATTCTAATTTCTAATAAAATTCATCAAAATAAAAATTCTAATTCACGATTTTTATGGAATAATCATGCGCCTCGTTTCTCAAAATAATGTTCTTTATGCGTATATACACTTTCTGAAATAATGGAATGCATACACGAGTTCAATATTTCATGTCTTAATGATTTATAAGATATAGTCAAACTTTCATTACCTAGTGAAAACAATTTTACGTTAAAACTTCCGACACTAACAAAGTTAAAATACTTGAAAATGAAAGCTTCCGAGAGAGAGAGCGAGAGAGAGAGTTTGGGGTAATGGAATGCCATAACTAATTAATGGAGAAATGTCAGCAAATAGCCTAATTGAGTAGGTGTAAGGAGAAACACCAATGGTATACATAGAGAGATAGAGAGAGAGAGAGACATACCGTAAAATCTATTGGTGTATATTTACACTAAATTTCCGTCGACGAGAGGCACTTCAACGACCACAGCTATTGGTATCTCGAGGATTACTTGGTGGTTGAAATTGGTCAGATAAGGATAACTTCACGAATTACAAGTTGCTTTCCACCACCATTTCAAATCATTGAAAATTCTGTCATAAATAATTAAACGAATAACCTCAATTTATTTTTCTAAATAAATAATTGGGAACACAAATATCGATTTGATATATAAATAAATAAAAAAGCCAATTTACTTTTGAGAAAATGTGAAAACGAAATGGAAATCGGGTAAAAAGAATTATAAATACAAATTTTTATCACTCTTTTTGCACTCTACTACGCGGCTAAAAATTATATTTTTTTATAATGCGAATAAAATAATGTTAACGAAAACCCTTTTTTTTATTTACAAAAAAAAGAAATATCGTGTTTCAACTATAATAAAGCGTGGAGCCACCAAAATCTGACCAAATTGCAATGAGATATTCTGCACTGGAGCATATTTCAAGCTAAAATATGCAAATTTTCATTGTCCGACAGAGAGCATATATATTCAATGTACATCGAGTAAAATATATAAAGCTAAATGTAATTTTCAAGCGTGAGTGCGTGCCAGTGTCACCACATCTATTCCTTCAAACTGTTTTTTTTTTTTTTTTGCAAACTGATTAGCCAAATAAACAGTAACGACGCAGAAATATATATAATTAACTAACGACCCACAATATAGACGAGAATGCAAATGTTTCTGAATGCAATGTGGAAAGGTAAACATACCTAACGACTAACTCAACACGAACAGAAACTGACACATATATATATACAAATTGGTCAAAAATATTTTTCTCTTTTTGTATATAATAAAAAAAAATTTTTTTGAGGCAAAAAAATCCTAACTATATTCAGAGCACAAATTCAGAAAAAGAGTTTACTTCATGAATTTTCATCATCGTTTTGAATCGTCGATAAATTGCTTTTAAAATTTCCAACATTGTAAGACTATATACAAATGGCTCAATTCTCTCGAGAGAATTTCAAATGAAATTCATATATATAGTCGCAGCTGACAAAATTACAATTTCAATTCACCGCGTATATCTCAAAAAAATGTAAAGATGAATAAATTTATATAAATCTTCGAAAATTAATGTCACTGACAAAAAATTCAATTTTTCAATTTAATGATAATATTCTCAATTTTTATTGGAAAATTAAGTGTTTTCAATTTAGAAAATATTTTAATTAAAAATAAATTTTTTGCAATATATTTTTAAGAAGTATTTTTTATTTCAATATATTTTTTTATTTTCATTTAAATTTACTATAAAAAAATGTTTTCAAAAAATTATATTTTTCAAAGATATAAGTATTTTTATATGAAAAGAAATTGAGAATATAACCTTAAATTTAAAATCCTATTTTTTAATATTTGTATTCGATTTTAATTTTTTATATTGTTTAAATTAAATTCGTTTGCCTAAAACTGAACCTAAAATATTTATAAGATATCATACGTGATCGATTTTATCATACGATGATTTAAGTTTATGGAAGAATTTTGATTTTATGTATGATTTAAAAACTCTAACTTACATCTCAAAAAAATAATCAAGATAATCCGGAAGCAGACATCCTCCTTTTGGTGTGATGACGACATTGCAATGATATGGTGGAATATATTTTCTTTCTAAAAAATTTTAAAATACAGTATTATTATATTATACTATGATTACAAAATATTATAAAACGTTCTAGAGAACATATTATAATATTTGCAATCATTTATTAGCAAAAAAAAAAAAAAACCCTGAAAATAGAAAAAAATTAATATCCTGAAAAAAAAACAATAGAATTAAAAATATAAAAATATTTCTCACCACAATAACACAGCTGAAAATAAGAATTGATTAAACAAAAATTATTTTATACAAAGAATATGAAGAAATAATATCCCAACAACATAGTGACATAAAGAAAAGAGTAAAGTATATTTTACTGGATTCACCAGTAAATGTGACATACACACATTATGTGTGTATTCCCGATTTTCCTACCTGCCCGTAAATTTAAATCGAAATAAAACACACTCATACAAAAAAAAAGCTATTCCTTCCTACCTATAGCTATATTTAAAATAAAAAATTCTATTTTTCAATCGCCGAATCTCACATACCACCCAGGTGCAAAGGACCTAAACTAGGGCTAACGTCCCGGGACCGTTACCGTCACCTGAGCTCAAAATTATACACATACATACACATACAATAACAATAGAGAAGAAAAAATTGACAAAAATATATTAATTCATTCTCTTAATTTGAATTAATCAAAAATAACTGTAAATTGATAGCAAAAAAAATCAGTCACTGATTCAAATAGTTTCTACTAATTATTTAATTGGAAGTAACAAATCACTAAAGAATTTAAAAAAAAATTTCAATTAAAATTTTATAAAATAAAAAATTTTTATTTAATATTTTACTGAAATTTAGTTATTGTTAAAGAATTGATAAAAAAAAAGTGAGCCAAGCTTTTGCTAACAATTAGTTATTTTTAACCAACAATTCAAATTTAGAGACAAAGTAGTAATTATAAAAATTACTACATAAAATAATAAATTTTGTCAATGATGTCACCATGTTGAAAGGATTCCCTCCCTGTTTTTAATATTACGATTGAATGAATATAATATAATATAATTCATTCATTTTTTCGTAATGTAGAAAAAATTATTCCGAAAATTAATAAATTAAAAATATTAAAAACAAATTAATTTTCATTTTATGAATTAAATTTCATTGTAATTAATTTTTTGATGCAACGAAAATTGATTAATGAAACAAATTAAAACAGGGAAGGTTTTAAACAAAAATACGACTCACCGATCGGCGATCCAACGTTGGAGCAATGATAACCAATGCCCCTACCTTGGCTTCTTCTTGGACCACCCCCGAGATCCCTGTCTCTTCCTGCACTTCTGCACAGGTCGGGGGGGATGCTGCCAGCAAAAAAATAAAATAAAAAAAAAATAGACTACATTTGGAAAATAATATGGCAGCATGCTGGGGCCACTTTTCTTCGTCCACATCCTTCCTTCATGTCCTTCCTTTCTTGAGCACACTCTGAAAAAATAAAAAAAAATTTATTAAAAAAGAATAAATAATTTCACAAGGTAATGGTAAAAATATAATCGCAACCATCTGCGTTTTTATGAATTAATTAATTATAAAAAATCACTAACTTTTGTTTCAATTTCACAAATAATTTCGACATTATTTTTTAAATATTAAAATAAACTAATGAAAAAAGACTTACTTTCACTTATTCACACACTGTGAAAGATAGATACGATGACAGCAAAAAGATGAAACTTCCTCTGCACTGCACCAACTGTCTGAAATTTTTTTTAAGAAAAACATAAAATAATTAATAATGTATGTAATTATAAATTATAATTTAATAATAAAAAACATAAATATGAAAAATAAAAATCAAATTATTTTATTTAAATTAATTCAACAATATAATTTGTAAAATATCGAAAAAAAAGTTTATCAACTAACATTGAACTGCGCTCAGCCATGCAAGATCTCCTCCAGGAGCAGCTCAGCAACAAACACCCATCAAAAAATAAACACTGGTAAACTGAAAAAATATTTTATACATAAATATAAAAAAATTAAATTACAAAATTTATTTTTATCATGAAATATTTTTTTTTAATTAATTTAAATAAAAATAATTTCTAAACCACAAACAAAAATAAACTTAAAATTTTTTATAATCATAGAAAAATAATAAAATTATTATTTAATTTACTATTTATAGTTTGAGAAAAAAAATATTCTAAACCAAACAAGATACAAACTTGTAGCAAAAATATTGGGCTCAGCCAATCAAGATCTCCTTCAGGAGCAGCATCGCAACGAACACTCATCAAGAAATTTTCTCTGACAAACTGAAAAAAAATTTATACATAAACATACAATAGTTAAATATAAATATTTTTTTTATTTAATTAATTTATTTATTAATTGGATGAATGACCTGAATGACCATATTCAATAATTAATTTAATTAAATAATTTCATTAAAGTCATTTCTAAAATTCAAATAAAAATAAACTTAAAATTTTTTTTAAAATATAAGAAAAAAAAATTATTATTTTACTTTGATTTATAATTTATTTCCTAAAAATTTTCCTAACCAAACATACAAATTTGCAACAAAAATAATTTATTCAAAATTAAATTTAAAAAAATTTCAATTTTTTTCAGGAAAAATAAATTTTACTTTTAACATCAATAACATATTCAAAAAAACAATAAATAATTGTATATGCGAATGTTAAGTATTTAATTGCTAAAATCTTTATTTTGTTCAAAGATTTTGTTATCAAATTACACAGCCATTTGACAAACAAAGCGAAAATTTAGTCGATTTTTAATAATTTTGCTAATTGTGAAATATAACCTAACAAAGTAACTTTATAACAATTTTTATAAATACGTTATCAGCTTATGATTTTCATCCAAAAATTTATTCATTGATATTAAAAGAATGTGCACTAATTATGATTATCAATCTTTTGATTTAAAAAAAAACGAATTTTTTAACCTAACCAACAAAAACATTTTATGAAATGTTTAATGATTACCTGTTCGATTTACTATTCGCTGCGCAATTTAGACTCGTTTGGTCTTTTAAAACAAGTATTAATTACAATTATTCATCTTCCGCAACACTAAAATATATATTTTTATGAAAATTTACTCAACAATTGAACGATATCTTTACACTACTGTGGCCACTTGCCAAATGCTGATCGGAAATAAATGGCAGCACCAGTATTACATTCTGCGCATGCGCAAAAGTGTAGTGGAAATTTTTTGTAAAAACTAATAATTTTACCAAATTAAACAGAAATACAATTAAAAAAGCATAAAATAATGATAAAAAGAAGTTTTAAACCCATTTAAGAGTTGAAATATTTAATTTTATTAATGGAAAAAAGTAAATTGAATGAACTAACCTAAAAAGTAATGTTGCGTCAATTTTCATGATACCTGATCGATTTATGATTTTCAACAAAAAATTGACTATTTACTAGTAAAAAAAAACATTCGATCGTTACGATTACCAATAATCCAAAATATAAAACACATTTTATGTACAATTATTATAAAAAATAACGGATCATTGGGAGGCACACTCGAGATTCAACGTCGATTAACCACTGTAGTCAAATGAATGACTCTATAACTGTATCTTGAGCGCATGCGCAGAAGTCAAGTAATTCGTGGGGTAAAAAAAATTTGTTTTAAGGCAAATTTTATTAAAACAGGATAAAAAACAAATTTTACTTCCAAAAAACTAGTAAAAGTAATCATGAATTGAAATATTTTGTTATATATTCATGAAAATAAAAAAATTATTAACCTAACCAACAAAAAAATTTTATAACATTTTCAATGATTACCTGCTTAATTTACTATTTGCAGCACGAAATATACTCGTTTGGTTATAGGAAACAAGTATTAATTATGATTATTCATCTTTCAGAACACTAAAATACATATTTTTATGAAAATTTACTCAATAATTGAACAATAACTTTACACTACTGTGGTCACTTGCCAAATGCTGATCAGAAATAAATGGCAGCACCAATATTACATTCTGCGCATGCGCAGAAGTTTAGTGGCAAATTTCTTGTAAAAAATAATAATTTTACCAAATTAAATATAAATACAATTAAAAAAGCATAAAATAATGATAAAAAGAAGTTTTAAGTGTTGAAATATTTAATTTTATCAATGGAAAAAAGTAAATTGTATGAACAAACCTAAAAAGTAATATTGCGCCAATTTTCATGATACCTGATCGATTTATGATTTTCAACACAAAATGGACTTTTTACTAGTAAAAAAAACATTTAATCGTTACGATTACCAATAATCCAAAATATAAAACATATTTTAGGTAAAATTATTATAAAAAATAACGGAACATTGCGATGCACACTCGACAATATTGTCGATTAACCACTGTAGTCAGATGAAGGACTCTATGACTGTATCTTGTGCACATGCGCAGAAGTCAAGTATTTCGAGGGGAAAAAAAATTGTTTTAAAGCAAATTTTATTAAAACAACTTCCAAAAAGACTAGTAAAAGTAATCATGAATTGAAATATTTTGATATGTATCGATGAAAATAAAAAAATTATTAACCTAACCAACAAAAAAATTTTATGATATTTTCAATGATTACCTTCTCAATTTACTATTTGCAACAAGAAATATACTCGTTTGGTTATAGGAAACAAGTATTAATAAAGATTATTCATCTTTCAGAACACTAAAATATATATTTTATGAAAATTTACTCAATAATTGAACGATATCTTTACACTACTGTGTCCACTTGCCAAATGCTGATCGGAAATAAATGGCAGCACCAATATTACATTCTACGCATGCGCAGAAATGTAGTGGCAAATTTTTTGTAAAAAATAATAATTTTACCAAATTAAACATAAATACAATTAAAAAAGCATAAAATAATAATAAAAAAAAGTTTTAAACCCATTTAAGAGTTGAAATATTTAATTTTATTAATGGAAAAAAGTAAATTGTATGAACAAACCTAAAAAGTAATATTGCGTCAATTTTCATGATACGTGATCGATTTATGATTTTCAACACAAAATTGACTTTTTACTAGTAAAAAAAACACTCAATCGTTACGATTACCAATAAACCAAAATATAAAACACATTTTATGTAAAATTATTGTTATAAATCACGGATCGTTACGACGCACGTTCGACACTCGACGTCGATTAACCAACCTAGTCAAAACAGTGACTGTCTCTGTCTCTTATGAGCATGCGCACAATGTGAAACAAATATTTTAGCGCGAAAATAATTCAAATTTGAATTTAATAATCTCCCGCATATATTAATAATACAATAAATTTTGAAAAAAATTCTAAATACAAATTCTGAAATTCATTAAAAATAAAGAAAATTATTTTTAAAAGTGAATAATAGTAAAAGGATCAGAAAATACAAAATAGTTTTTTTGTATTGATAATGTATTGTTTTTTTTAATTTACAATGTACAATGGTTGTCTTAACTATTATTACAATAATAATGGTACAATAATTACAGCACATTTCTTGAAAAGTGACAGAAAATAGTTTATCATTATTAATAGCTATAATAATTATCCGAAAATTCAATAAAATAATTTTATTATTCATTCTGTTTCTTTTCAAGGGACGTTTCTCACGAGAGTTAATAAGTATAAAAAAGACTGTTTTTCCTCGATATTTTCTCTCAATTATTATGAAGAAATTCTAAAAGCGTAACTCTGATAAAAATAGCGATTCTGTATATTTATTTATAATATATTCTATTATTTTGATTAAATCAAAAAATAAATTGATAAAAATAAAGACTCTCTTTCTAATATATAAGACAAAATTCTCTCTATATTTTAATGCCTTTAATAATAAAGTAAAAAAAATAAATATTCTCGCAATAATTGCAAGAATGTAAAAAAACAAATAAAAAATCAACGGATCAGAGCCTCTTTTTTATCTTCTTCTAGGATAAAAACTAAACTGAACTAGTAGATCTCTGATATAGGTCTTTAAAAAAAAAAAAAAAACAGTTACTGGGTAGAGACTGGAAAATTGATTCAGGTACTTTAAAAGGTCCAAAAATGTAACTAAAAAAAAATAATAATAATATAATTTACCTTCCAGAGGTAATAAAACGATTATTCTACGGGAAGATCGAGTTGAAAAAAAATGTTAACTGATTGTTTAACTTAATGAGAAAAAAAACACAACTGTAAAGCGTAAACACACTTAAAACATAAAACAAAGGATTTTTTTTTGGAGTTTCTGCTGGAAGGCACGTGGTTTTATTTTAGTTGTTGTTCGCCTCCTTTTTCATGGAACCAAGTTCCTCCAGCATCGCTTGTATTCCCTCAGGAACTCGACCTGAATCCAACTCCTGTCCCCAAAAACGATACTGAAAAAATTGGAAAAAGATTTTAGGACATTTATTTTTATGATAATATACATTTTTTTTTTAATAAAAATTTTAAATTAATAAAAAATAGAAAAATTGAATAAAAAGAAAAAAAAATATCCAAATATGATGAAATAATCGAAAATTGAAAAAAATTATGAATTTTGATGCATTATATCAAAGAGAAACGACATTATGAAAAATTTGCTGAAAAACTGTAAAACGTCTTCAGGCAAAGTTCTCTATGAATATTAAAGTGAAAAAGATTTCTGACAGAGTGAGTACCAGTAAAAAAAAAAAAAAAAAAGGAGCAGTGAAAGAAATAGAGAGAAAGACAGCAATAAAAAGAAAAATAGAAAGCAAGCGCAAAAGATTAGAGAAATGAAACATGTGAGAAATATATAAGAAATATAACAAAACAACAAAAAAAGTTAAGTTTTTTTTTTGTTTTTTGTTTTTACCATGTCTAGCTCCTTTCGGAGGGCCATCACGGCCTTTTCTCTATCGGCGACAAGCTCTTCCAGGTACTGATATCTCAACTTTTTACGAGCACGGCACTCCCTCGCGCTCTGCCGGCTTCGTTCTATATAAAACAGAAACAAAAAAAAAAAAAAAAAAACAAAAAAAGGATACAGATGAATTTACAGTTTTCTTTCTTTAAAAAAAAAAGATACATATATATAGGATTTTCAACAAAGGGTGACTCTCAATCCCTCCACACAGTAACCTTTCAAAATGACATTTCTCTCTCTCACACAAATTCTCATATATACAAAAACAATAGAATCGAAAATATTACATGAGAAAAAAAAGGACAATTAAAACGGAAATATAAATTTATAATAAAAACCGTTATTTATAAATAATTTCCCAGCGAATTTTTATTTTAACAAAAATTTCACTCGAATGAAAGGAAATTAAAAAATATGAAAAAAAAATTATTAAACATAAATTAATTTAGAACTAGATATTTAATTTAATTAATAATTATAAATTATAATTAAAAATTAATAATTAATTTAATATTCTTTAAATTATAATTAAAAATAAAAAAGTTAAATTCCAATTTAAAAAAATATAAACTAAATCAGAAAATTTAAAAATAAAAAATATTTCTCATTTTAATGTTTAAATTAAAAAAAAAAAAAAAAACCGAGTCACACAGTGTTTATAAATGAATTTTAGAAAAAAAAATGATAAATTACTTATTTTTTAAAAATTGGATCAATTGAAGGTATCAGGATAAATTTTTCTTGTAGAATTTCTGGAAGGCATCATAACTGGATAGTGGCACACTTTTGGATATATATATATATACATATATGGAATATATAATGGTTGGCACAAACAAGGAGTGTATAGTCCATACAGTGAAGTGGAAGGAATTGCAAATAATTTCGTACACTATTTCACCGAAGTGATAAAATATTTTACGATCAACCCTGCATTATCGCGCTTCCGGGCTTGTTTTACGTGATCATAAAGCTCGCCATTCACTATACATATATATATATAAACGATTCGTATATAGGCAAACACGGATACTAGATTTCGTTAAAATATAAACGTTTGTTTTTGCATCCGGCATTTGTTACTTAAAACTTCGAATCATTAAAGGTTCACGTTTCGTCGTGAAAATAAATTCTGAAAAGGAAAGACCTTCTTCAAAACAAAGCTTGAGATACTCAAGTTTAAATGTACAAATAAAAGCACAATTGCAACTCAGTGCACTATATACATATATATATATATTCTGTTACAAGTGAAACGTTTCAAGCAAAATGAATAAGTACACTGAGAATCGCAAAATATTTGCATATAAAATTCTCAGCATTTTTTTTTTCAATTTACAATTTTTTTTTATAACTCAATAAAATTCTTTTCACAAAATTTAAATTTATTTTCTAAATAATATTTAATATTTAATATTTAATATTTAATATTTAATATTTATATTTAATATTTATATTTAATATTTTTATTTAATATTTTTATTAATATTGAATATTTATATTTAATATTTATATTTGATATTCATATTTAATTATTTAATAATTTGTAAGTATTAAATTTTTTTTACTAAAATTTCAATTAAGAAATAAATTCGTCAAAAATTATTATATACATATATATGTATATAAGAAAAGTGTCTGGAAATGTTGCAAAGTTTAAAACTCATTTTCCGACGCTCCTGATAAGTTGAAAAGTAAGAAAAAGAAATTAAAGGGGATGGGTTGCTTCTTAGTCTTCAGCGCTAATTTGGCAAGACTGGGGTCCTCGTACAAGCTTTAGTACCGAGCAATAAAGCAAAGTCTAGAGAGAAAAGTTTCGATGTTCCTGTACGTGATTTTCGTCGTTAAGATACGTGCGTTGCTAAACACGAGATGAAGGTGTTAACCGTAAAAGGAGAAAAAAAAAACATGACAAAAAAAGAAATAAAATAAATTAATTTGTCACAATAATTATTAATAAAAAATAGCAAAAAAATACTAGTTTAAAAAAAAATAAAATTGTAACCGATTTCAGAAAAACATTTTTTCTAATAATAAAATAAAAAAATATTTTTTTTCCCTCATTACCATTTTCTTAAAAATAATTTTTAATGAATTTCAAAATTTGGAAAAAGTATTTTTCTATTTTTTAGTTTCAAAAATATTTCTATTAATTCTAAAATATTTTTTGTACAAAAAAAAAAATACAAAAGTATTTGAGAACTAAAAAATATCCTCACACTAAATTTTTTTTTTAAAAAAAGTATTTTCTATTTTGTAACACAATGAAAAATAATCAAACAATGAAATTAAGAAAAGAAAAATTCATAAAAATGTAAAATAAAAAAAAAAATTATTCACGAAACATATACAAATGAAATTCAAAAGCCTAAGGTGTTTAAAAAGAGGTGGAAAGAACACCGGAGAAGAAAACAATTGCGAATATAGAGCGAGAATTTCACGAGAGTGAAAAAAAAGAGGAATAATAAACATCGAGAAGAATGAAGATGAAAAAAAAAATGGTATACGATTATATAAACTTTCCACTAAATAAAAGGACTTTACGTAGCAGAAATAACAACTCGGTGAAAATTACTGTGATAGCAAAAGCGAGTAAGG
Source organism: Leptopilina boulardi (assembly GCF_019393585.1). Lineage (NCBI taxonomy): Eukaryota > Metazoa > Arthropoda > Insecta > Hymenoptera > Figitidae > Leptopilina > Leptopilina boulardi. Next base: position 1,645,828 of record NW_026137838.1, read on the forward strand.
CAACAGAGTTGCATTTTGCCTATACCATCGCGGTACACTTCGTCTTTGGCAAAAGGACGCGGAATAGCAAAATATTCCACGTGTATATATATATATGTATATAACGTTCGTTGTAGCTCGCGATAGTAGAGAAAATGATAAAAAGGGGGTGGATGGAGGGGGGGAGGAAGGAGGAAGGGATGACCCGCATAAATATTCATTCGCAAAAGAGATAAATATACTTCATCCATCACGTCGAATCTGTGCTCATTGCAGTCGGACGCCTCTACGAGAGGACGGATTTTGAATTCCAGAACATTACAATTTATAATTTTTTGGTTACCCTCCCATATACTTTTCCCGATCAACATAACTCGCTGGGTACGTGACGCGAAAATATGAAACAGACAATTTCTACCCCTTGGTTTTCGCAGATTTTCATTTACAAATTCTAGAATTCCAATTGCAATTTAAATTTATAATAAATGAAATATATAAAAATTTATATTGCAAATGCAATTTAAATTTATATAACATATTAAATAAATAAAAAAATTTAAATTTCCGCAATTTAAATTATAACGAATTAAATAAATAAAAATTTAAATTTACAATAAATAAAAAACTAACAAAAATTTAACCAAAAAGAAAGAAAAAAAAAATTATCATCACATTCATACATATCTAATTTGAATACCAAAAAAGGCTCTAAAAAACCACCTCTACCAAAAAAAAATGATATAACAGAAAAAATTATTTAAAAAAAAAAAAATTACCTCATCAAGCTGAAAAGTTTTTAATTTAGAAACATAATCAGAATATATCAAATAATTCAAAAAATGGAAAATGACATGCGTGAATAATTCATTTGCTACAATATGCAATCTTCCGACACATATAAAAAAAAAAAATTGCCACTCTCGTCGAGATAATTTTTTTTATCGAAAAAAAAAATTCGTCTACGTGAGTTTAAAAAAAAAAAGTGCATTCATTTGCAGATGAAAAAAAAAACAATTTGCCATCATGGGCAAAAACTTAAATGATGCAATCACTTAAAAAAGTGGAAATTTACAAAAAAAAAACAGTGCAAGAAAAAAAAATATTCAAATCTACAAGTAGTTTGATCACCCTTTTTTAGAAATAAAAATTTGAAATATTAAAAAAAAACTATTACAAAAAAAAATAGTGTCTATAAGTAGGTAAGGAAACATAGAATATAAAAAATATGTACCTATAGCTTCGTGTCGCTTTCTCTGCATCCCTTAAATAGGAAAGCATCACATATATAAATTCTTTGTTTTAAAAAAACAAAAAATAGATAAGTACGATTTTATGAAAACTGCGTTTCTATTTTTTTTATGCATTTAAAAAAAAAAATTATTCATTTATTTTTAATTTAAGAATATATTTTTCTTTTTTAAAAATCAATGAAAATAATTTGGAAAAAATTAAAATTTTATTCTAAAATAATTTTTGATAAACCAATAATATTATTTCTATACAAAAAAGCAAATGTGAAAAATAGAAACGCAGTAATTTTTATTTAGTACTCTCAGTACACTGAGAAGAAAATATTTTCAATATTTTTTGTATATTCAATTAAAAAAAAAATCTTTAATCAATATGTTACGATATTTATAAAATTTTACATTATTGATTGCATTTTATGATGAAAATCATTGAATATTTATTAATTGATTGCATTTGTACGAGAACTATTCGATGAAAATGAAAAAATGATATGAATTTCAAAGAAAAATGAAAGATTTGTGAAAAATGCAAAACTTATTGTAACGAGAAATTTTTCATCTCTTGAATTCGTTTTTTTGAACCGTATGCTATGGTATGAAAGTTTCGACTCAATTCACCGCAAATGAAATTTTTTTTTTTTTTTTTTTGAAACTAGGTGTACGTGACACTTCAAGTTCTATTCGCATCAGCTTGAAATTTGGAAACTTTTTTCTGCATATATAAAATTCTATAGTTTTTGACAAGTTTTTCATTTATTATAGAGAAATTAGCAATCAAAATTTTATTTTTGGTTTTAATAAAACGTAATTTAAATATAAACGAAAAAAAAGAGTACGAAAAAAAAATAGTCATATAGAACTTTTATAGAAAAGAAAAATGAACTATATTTTTAATTCCATTTATGTGAATTTATCTTTGAGAAATAAAATTTAAAAAAAAAATTCTAATTTGTTGAAATTTCTTTCTAGTTAAAATTGTCAACAAGAGAGAATAAATTCTACACGGTATATTTATATAACAAAGAAGAAAATAAATTTAAGAATCTCTCTCTCCTTTTTTTAGTTTGAATATAATTAAAGCTTGACAAAGAAAGTCAAAGCAATTTGTTTCCTCGAATTTCTCTATTTCTTCTCAGTGTATTGAAAAAAATTTGTTAGCTCACCAAGCTTCGCTTTCATGTCCGTCTTGTCGGACGCTTTCCTTCCGGGCTTGCGTCCTCGCTTGCCCCCCTCTTTCCGGTCACCGCGTGTGCCCTCCTGAAATAAAAAATAAAATTAAAATCAAATAAAAATTAATTTACGAGTGATTAAAATATTTTACAGCTCTAAAAAAATTTTTTCAATTTTTGGTTTTTTAAGTCGATTTAGAAAAAAAAAATTTCAATAGATCCCTCCTGAAATAAAAAATAAAATTAAAATCAAATAAATTAATTTACGAGTGATTAAAATATTTTACAGCTCCAAAATATTTTTTTTTTCAATTTTTGGTTTTTTAAGTCGATTTAGAAAAAAAAATTTTTAGTAGATCTGGTACATTTTGATCCGATTTAGAGATAAATAGTCGCGACTATTTTCCACGCTGATCACACATGAAATAGCAAAACGATCCCAAAGGAGATTTCATATATTCTACTGAGGAATAGGTTTTTATCGTTTCAACGTGGGGGAAAAAAAAAGAAAAAAAAAATATTGCAACGAAATACAAAGAACTCCGAGACACCTGGGAAATTCTCGTTTTAAGCGTCAACTCCCAGGAACGTGATTACGTCTTCCATATTTTCTCGAAGGTAAAGCAAACGCGAAAACGAATAGCCCACTCAGGTCATTGAAAAACCGGACATTGAAAAGTCGAAGTTATTTCCGGTTGTGTATAACCTCGTACATGTGTATATATATATATATATAAACATACACACCTGGGGACTAAACTCAACTGTATGGGGGTTGAAATCTTTTCCTATCCGCATAAAGAGAGATAAGTACGGTCAATGGTGAAGGTAAAAATGATTTTTAAGGGTCGTCCCAGAAAAATAACAATTTTTATACACTCTCTACCTTTAAAAATGCTAGTATCGAGAGAAAAAATTAAAAAAAGAAAATAATTTTTTAAATAAAAAAATACACTATAATAATTATAAAAATTATTAATATTTTTTAAAATCAAAAGTTCCACAACACATTTTTCAAATAGAGATGTAAAAATCTTTTTTGGCATAGGTTCAGAATACTTTTTTTTTTAACGAATATGCAAAAACGAGTAATTTTCCCAATTGTCACATTTGCAAAAAGTTACTATTATATTCTACAATTCGTTATATATAAAGGTATAAATTTTCCACTCATCCAAAAAAATGAAACAATTACGCAAAACGCTTTTTTAGTCACTGTTTCTTTTTTTTGCTCCAATTCAGTTAAATTCATTCTAGCAGATACGAAATCTGTATTGCAATCGTAAACATCCATTGGTCACTCGGAATATTGAGGTTCGCGCAAAAGCAAATACAGAAAAGAATTTCCTCTCTGAGCTTTTTGGTCCATAGAATATAAAAGAAACGTACGTGCGAGTAAAAGCGAGATAGTTTGAAAAAGTAAGATATATAAAGAATCCCAAAAGTGACGATGAGATAGAAAAAAAAAAAAAAAAAATTCGAGATTTAATATCAGATAGGATTGACGAGTATATACATATAACGTTTGAGAGATGAGAGGAGGGAATTTGTATTTTGTCACCGAGGGCGTGCATGCATAACTAAACTAAGGAACCGCGACACGAGAGAGTATATGTCCCTCGAGACGAGTCCAATTTTAATGGTTAGTCAAAGTAAAAGGGGTAGAAAAAAAAGAGAGAGAGAGAGGGAGAGAGAAAACTTCCCTTTTGAGAAAAATCTCTCTCGCCTCTGGGTCAATCTCTTCTTGCGGTTGGAATTAAATTAGCGTGGACGGATTTAAAGTTAAAGGAAATAAATCCTATTTCAACCAGGATTTCACACTATTGTGAAAGAGAAAAAGTCACTATATAGGAGATCAGTTCTGCAACCTTTTCTCAAATCCTAGCAATCTGCCAACTGCGACTTATACCTACAAAAAAAAAACTAATATAAGAAAAATTGTCATTATTTATCCCTTTGAAAAGAAAATAATAAATCAATCAAATTTAAAATAGAAAAAATAGAAAAAAAATAGAAATATTTAGAGGAAGTTGAGGCCCTTTTCTCTCGCATAATTTTCCGAGTTACGCCTAGTAACAATGAATACAAGGGAGATTCTGGGGACAATAGTGGATCATAACTACATCTACACGACGTTGCATCGCGTACTAACACAACTTCAATAAATTTGCATCGTCTATTCGAATTTCAAGGCATTTAACTCGACACAATAAATTTCAACTTATATAAAATTTTATAAATACCATTTCGATTAAAAAATTTTTTTTTCACAAATATTAAATATTTATGGAAGGGAAAAAATTCTATTTAATTAATAATAATTTCAAGAAATAAAATAATAAAATTCACAAATATTAATAATTATAAAAAATTCCTCTAATTAATAATAATTTCAGTAATTTCAACGCGAAAGTTTTGATTTAAAAATAGTTATTATAAAATTATTTGAAAAGTTTTTATGAAAGTACAAAATTTGTCTTGGGGGGGGGGAGGAGAAATGATTGAAAATATATATATATAACCGAAAGCAAACGAGAACATTAGAGACTTATTTTTATATTCGAGATTTTATACACATATAACGAAATCTGAGCTTCGAGTTGGACAAGTTTTTACTGTGAAACTATCATTTTATCCCTCTTGCATAAAAAGATAGAGTAAAGTAATGTTTGAGTATTAAAGTTTCCATATAGAAAAAGAGAAATAAGTTCCTCTGCACTCCGGAAAGCTTTAAATTACTTCAAGCATTCAATTTCCTCTTTTCTTTTTTTTTTCTTTTTTAATTTTTTATAATAGAAATTTAGGGGAAAATTTTTATTAAAATTAACATTTTTCCAAAAATTTGTAATGTTTTTTAAAAAAAAAATTAAAAAATACTATTAAAAACCAAATATTAAAACAATAATATTAAAATAATTAAACGAAATAAAAAATAAAATAATAAAAAATAAAAACACTAAAATTAACAAAGAATAAACATAGGTAAAATTGTTAGCTATAATATTTCCGCAGAAAAGATTTAATATTCTCGAAACTCGAAACTTGATCCGCACCACTAATTAAATATTAAAATAATTTGTTATCACGTCACTTAAAATTAAATCTTAACAGAATTTGCATATATTATGCTCAACTTTTTCAGTAATTTTAATTTTACTATCTAATTTTTCCAAATGACCCCTGTTTCGTGAATTCAGTTTCTCTCACTTTCATTAAAAAAAAACCTGTAACAGAATTTTTTAAAAAAGTATTAGGAAAAAAACAAAAATAATTATAATAAATTTTTTAAGCCCTATGTCTTAATATATATATATATATATATATATAATAACACTTTTATATATTCTCTGGTTATGAAAATTTTCGCAGAAATATAAAAATTGCATTTATGCAAATTTCACGCCAAGTGCATTGAACGAACGAACATCGATTTCTTTCCATGCTAATCTGGTTATATGCATGTATATATGAGTAGTTTGTAAATATCTGAATACGCCCTGCTTTAAAAAAAAAAAAAAGGAATATATGGTGAATGATGATATGCGCTCATAAATCTTTCGTTGGGGAATTTAATGAAAAACATAATACGTTCTCGATATAACTGTGCAATGTCCGATATGCTCTGTAAAATCTATGTATGTATATAATTTCATAAAAGCAAAATTTGTGCACTAAACATGTACAATACTATACAACAATATAGAATTTATCTCGCCATGTGGCACAAGAATTTCAAATGAGAAATAAATTATTCGCGTCCATTATATTAATTTTCATATTTACATACAAAAAAATAATTTATTTTCTATATTTCAAATATAACAAAAAAAATAATATTTTTATTTAAAAAAAATGTTACTTAACTATTTTTTTTCTTTTACAAATATCAAATCCAAAACTATTAAACGCGTTTTCTCTCATTATCATGATTCTACAGAAATATGTACTTGAATTACAAAATTAATTCCACTTATTTTATTAAATAAACAGAAATGAAATTATGAAATACAGATATTTTTAATTAATAAATTAAATTAAATTAAATTAAATTAATAAATTTACAATTTGGATTATTTGAAATATTTTAAATTGAAAAATTATTAAAATTGACAATTAATTTTTCAAATTGTTTTTTTTTTAAATAAATTCAATTAAATTTATTCGTATAAATCATATGAACGGATGAATGACCCGCTATATAATATGGAACTGGTAGAAATAATTCGTTACTCAATGATAGTAGTAAACCGACAGAAGCAAACTAATTAACAGATTACAATGTATGTATAAACCTCGATTCTTGATATCTTAATTGAAAGCGTTTTCATCGTCTATATTCTATGTTAATGAATACTTTTTGAAAAATCAATCAAGAAACTAATTTTCTTAATATTTGATATAAAAAAAAAAATTAAAACCTCCGAAATAAAATTTCATTCATTATTATTTAAAATATCTTTTAAAATAATTTTTTCAAATGAATAATTTTGATTTTATTTTTTTATTAAAATTATAATAATTAATTAATATAATAATTAATAATAATATTAATCAAAAAAATATAATATATAATTTCATGTAAATTTGTAATTAAAAATAATTCAAATGATCCTGCTACGTTATTAAAAAATTTTATGTGAAAATCTATCAATAAAAAAAAAACAATTCTTCCTATATATTTTCAATCGAGTTGAAGATCCTTGATTATATTGTTAAAGAATATATAAAAATACCGTTGATACGAGGTTGCGAGAGTGTTTCGTGCGTAACGACCTACTGAATGATGATGATACGCAGTTAAGACTTGCAATCGATACAAAATACAAATACACAATTCTCATTTACCTTGAATGAAAAACAAAGGAAATAAAATTTATATCTTTTACACAAAAGTGTTAATATTTTTTTTTTCAAAAAAAACGACGCATATGGGTTCAATGACATCGCGGGAAAAATCGCAATCATTATAAAACTATATTTTTTAAATCCGGCACAATTTCACCTTGAAAATTTAAAACACAAACTAGTGAAAATTTAAATAAATTCACATACAAATAAATAATTAACGCAAGTAGTTTAAATATTATTACGTTTTTTTGCAAAATTTTTACATTCTTCTATTTATGAATGAAAGAAATATTTAAATGCAAAAAAAAATAATTAATTTTCAAACGCGCACAAAGAGGGAAAAATTTTATAAATTTATATGAGAAAAATTATCACAAATTTAAAAAAAAATTAATATATAAAAAAAAAGATAAATAACTCACCGGTGAGTTGTGCAGTGTTCTTTCTGTCAACTGCGCAGCAATACACAATCTTAGAATGGTCCAGGGACCGCTTAATAAAGAAAGTACCCGATTCAATATACCGACTTCCTATTATAAATACTATACAATATTGTATTTGTAAATTCTTTTTTTTTATACACGATTACAACGCCGCATTACGGATTCACATAACATTATACGAAAAAAAAAAATTTTGTATTTTCAATATCGCAGAAATGTTGATAATAAATCGCAAATTAGCATATTATAAATTATTGTAATTGGCACTCTTTATGCAAAATGGTAAATTTACAAAAGAAAAAACAGTGTGGGAGTTGTATTATATTACATCATTATAACGTTTATATGTTAATTATTTATTTTATTACCATTGCGCACAAAAGAAACAACAAAATAATTGTTTTTGCGAGATTTGTGGGAAAAATCGATATGAAAAATTAGAAGAAAAAAAAAATACTAATGAAGTCCCGTCAATCAGAAAAATTTCATAACCAGAAAATTTTATATTATATATACAAATATTGTAACCGAAACTAAATTTTGTTCTTTGAGGTTTATTTTTTATATAATACAGAAAAAACATTTTTTTCATTACTAGTACAATATTTATGATCAAAGGAAACAGAAATTTCCTTTGATCACAAATATTGTATATATAAATACTAATGATTTCTATCTCTTTCAAAACATCCGAAATTTTTTTTTGCAGCTTTTATTTCTCGAAAATTAATAAAAACTATTTTAACTCAAAAACAAACAAAATCGTAAAACTGAATTAAAACAGAAAACATTGGAAAAATTAATTTTAAAAACAAATCGGAAAAAAAATTAAAGGAAATTAATAAATTAATTTAATTTGAATATACAAACAATTTTAAAAAAAAGATAATTACTTTAAAATACCCGAAAAAGTATTGTAAATGTTTTTTTCATTAATTAGAAATTCCTTTAGATTTGATAATTTAATTTACATTTGCAAAACACAAGTCAATATTCTCGGGACAAATTATTCAGTTGGTACATTTATTTGCAGAGAAATCATGAATGTCAGTGTTAATTAAGGAACCGATAATGAGATTTAGTAAATGGGAAACTGTCTAATAAGGTTACCTGAAAGAATATTTTTCCTTTTAAATTCGAAACATGAAAAAAAACCTTTCATAAATTGTAATTAACTAATCAAAAACAAAAAAAAAGTATAATTCACATTGCATCATATTTTTAAAAGAAAAAATATTTATAATCTACTTTTATAAGAAATAACAAAATTGAATAAATGAAATGAAATTATTTCTTGTTTTAAAGCAATGAAAAAATTTATAATTAAATAATTATTTAAAAAACAATATATATATCTTTGGAAAAGCATTCATTTCTCTTTGAAAAATGTTTCTATTTCACTGTAACATATGTGGTTCACAATTCTGAATTTCTTTATCTGTTAACAATAACGTGATACAGAGACCACAGATTTATTATATTTGAAATTGAAAGACACCAGCTGGAAGCTGAAAAGCCCTCTTGAATCCAATAAAGTAAATTAAAATATTCTTATAAATATTTATAACAAACCACTGTTGATAAAAATAATAAAAAAAATTTTGCTGCTAATAATACTACAATAAAAAATGTAATACTAAATAAAAGAGATTATAATTAACTACCATAAAACTATACAGTTTTCCATTTAATTAAATCCTAACCTTAATTTCCAACAATTAAACTTTATACTCAAGCTTTATCACATTTTGCACCATAAAGTTAAAATTAACAAAATATAAATACCTTTTCAAAATTCCTATTTGTTTTTCCATAACATTTTTTTTTTACTGTGACGATTTTTGCCTTTTAAACATGACTTCCGGTCATTTTCAAAGAAAAAAGCAATATTGAATTATAATTTCAAAATTCACCAATCACAATCGATCTTGCAATAATATTATTGGTCACTTGATTTTTCCTATATAATAACGAAAGAAACGGAAGTAACAATATACATGACATAACCTCAAAATCAAACCCCTGAGAAAAAAACTGTAAAATAAAATATAATAATGTTAATGCAAAACTAAATTTTAGCAAAAATATGAAACAAAATTTAAACATAAACACATCCCTGATTACCCACGTGATAACTTAATATACTAGTGACATCTAAATGAAGAAATATGCAACAAAGAAAAACAGAACAAGACCTAAGGCGCCAACTCGTTTCGTTTCCTGAAAACGTGAAAGCTATAACTAAAAAGACAAGAAAACACGATAGTAAATAGCGATTCCTCCATTGCGCACCTTTCCCTTCTCCCCTCAAACAATAATCTGTAGACAACAAAGACGAGGTGATTTGACATCCTGACGTCATATGAAACAACGCCCTTTGTTTAGACCCCACATACACAAAAAAAATGTAAAAACAATCGAATAACATTGTTCCATGCATTATTATACAATTAATGTTAATTATATTAACACGTGTCGTCATTTGTACTTAAAATAACAGTTACCTACTTCTTTGGATTTTTCCCCCCCAAATGATTGATTTTATATATACTGAATAAAATTTGTTTTCAACTTACCGTTTCGTTCTCAACGATGCACATCTGTTCTACCTCCATGATTCCTCTAGTTTACTGTTGTTTATTCTAATTGTCGTAAACTTTAAGCAAATGATTTTCACAATTGGTATGAAAACTTTCGAGACTTCACAACACAACGTGTATCTGTTTACAAACACTGCAAGGTCACTCAGCTGGCCGCAGACACACTATTGTTGAGAGAGTGTTGGAGAGCTTCTTCTTGCGTCATCATTCGCGATACTAGCGCCAAGCGCGGCAAAATTTTCAACTTAAATTCAAATTTGAATTCTTTCAATCGTGTATAATTTTTCATTTCAAGTTAATTTGTTTTAATTTATAATTATTATCTATAATAATTATTATTACTTAATTAAGTATTAATCAAGTATATTAATAATTAACAAAGTATATTAATAATTCAAAATAAAGATTTGAGACCGTTTCTAAATTATTGTCAATAAAAATCCAAGTCTCAAGTTTTGTTTGTTTTTTATATAAATAATAAATAAAATTCTTTTTAATATAATTGTTAATTATTAATATATTACAAATTTTCAATAAATTAGAAATAATATTTTTCTTATTAATTGTAAATAGTTGTTGATATTTTAAAAATTGTTAATAAATAAAAAAATTGATTAGAAAATTTTTTCCATGAATTTCATTATTAAAGTTTAATATAAACTTTTTACGATTATGATTATTATATATTTATCTTTAGTAGCTGTAATTATTGATTAGCTCAGCTTAACACTAAGACATAATTGCCATGTAAATTGTTCCAATTAGAGAAGATAATTACAAGATTCAAATCTCTCTCTTAGTACCTATATCAGAATATTGATTTTGAGAGAGAATTTCATGGTTCAGGTAATCAAATACTATATATTCGATAATTATTCAACTGTATTTTTTCCATTCGATTTAATTGAAACAATAGACAGTCTGCTAATATTGAAACGACCTGAAGCAAATGTCAAAATGATTTTTTATTATAATTCATCACAATTAATTGAAAATCATGGAGAATTTAATAATAAAAATTTTTAAATTTAAAAGTATTTCAAAATTTTCATATTCTAAATTATTTTTCATTGAAACGGAAAAAGAGATCTATTTTTAATTCACAAATTCAAAATAAAAAAAATCGACGTTTTGGAATGAATGATGATGAAATTGATCATGATTTTGATTGGATCATAAGAACTTGTTTAAATGGACTCAATTTATTTCTTACGATGCTTCATGTGGTTGTTTATGAAAATATGACTAATTTAAATTTCCCAGGTAAATATAATTTTAATTTATCAACAATAATAATTATTTTCAATGACGATTTATTATTATTAATTATTATTATAAATAATTAAATTAATATTTATTTATTTATAATGAATTTTAATTTATCTCTTATAGAAGTTTTGGTTTATCCATTATTTATGACCATAGTTGATCTTATAATGTACAATACTATATAAAATCGAAAATAAGCTACTGAAATATGGAAATTATTATAATTGAATGTAATTATTAATATATTTCAAAATAAATATTCAAGTAAAAAAAAAAACTGCCAATTAAATTGAACACTATATGAATTTTATTAGAGGTAAGAACAATTAGTAAAATAATTTTTAATGTTTAATTTAAAAATTAAATAAATTTTTCAATCTGATTCTATTTAACATTAATTTGTGACCTGGACAGTTAAAAGGGACCTTTTGTTTGAAAAAATTAATTTTTTATTGATTGGTGATTCTGATAGAAAAAAGTTTTCTTTATCAGAAACACCAATCAATAAAAAATCGATTTTTTCGGACAAAAGGTCCCTTTTAACTGTCCAGGTCAAATTTTAATTCTTAATATTGTTACTATTAATATTATTTGTTATTTTGTTTTAAAAAATATTCTTTAATTTTCTATTAAAAATATTGCATTAATAACTTGTGAAAATTAACTATGAAATTGTTTAGAAAAAATGTCTTACATTCAATTTTTTAATATCTCCCATAATAATTTTGATGATAATTATTTGGTAAATATTCTTTTTCATATCCATTCGAATATTTAGTATCATAATCATCTCTATAATAATCCGTCCAAGTATCATCAAATCCATCGTAGTAACGTCTCATAGCAGGATAATAGTGATCATCATTATAATAATTATGTTGATTCGAATAAATTCTAGAGAAAAAACAATTAATAACATAATATTAATAATTAAAATAAATTTATATTATATTTTTAATAGTAAAAAATTTATTTTATAATATTTTTTGCAAAAAATTAAATTACCCAGTATCGTAATGATTTCGAGGATAATAAGCATTATAATGAGGATTTTCATGAGGATAATATTCGTTATCATAATAAATATAGGGATGTTCTCGACGATAGTAGTAGATCTCATTTCCATTATGATCATAATATCTTCCTGCTCCATCGTGGTAGATTTTTCTTCTATCGTCATCATAACGACTGTTGTCATATCCTCCCGCGTAATTATATCGATTTTTGTATCTGTAAATTGTACAAACAAAAAATAATTAGATTCTTAATACAGACACAATAAAAATAAATAAATAGAAATTAAAAAATTTAATATTATCATTATATTAAATAATAAATGAAAATTTTAGATAAAGTAAATTAATTATTAAATCATGGTAAAATAAATATATTCTTTTTACCCTTTTCCCTTGTCGTAAACGCCGTGATTAGCATTATTTTTCGAAGCTAGAGCTCTATCATGAGCATCATCCTTATAAGAATCTGCGGTCTTTTCATAATTTTGTCCATTGCGTCCTTCATATCCCTTGTGTCCTTTTTGATTGTCACTATCCTCATAATAACTCGAATTATCACTTGATTCATCCTTGTGATATTTATTGACAAAACCACTTCTATGATATCCTTTCTTCTCTTGTCCCTTGTCATGTTTTTCATGTGAATGTTCACTTTGATCAATTTTTTCCGATTCACCACCAGATTGACGTGCAACATCGTGTCCCTTTGTCATCGAATCCTTTTCATCGTAATGTCCTGATTTTTTTTCCTCCTCATGTGATTTACTTTCTTTTTTCTCCGTCTCTGCACTATCCTCATTGATACTTCTTCCCTTATCATGAAGTATATATTTAGATTCACTTCCACGATTTGTAATATCCTTTATTGATGATCCTTTCTCGTTGTCTTTCACATGATGATCATCATCAAAATCCAAATTTGAACAAATTACAAATGGTATGATGATGAAAATAATTGTAAAAATCCGTAATATCTCCATTCCTCAAAAATTTTCCCTATTAAAAAGAAATAAATTTATTAATCATAAAAAAATAATATTTTTCAAATTATTTAGTAAAAAAAAATAATGAGAATATAAGTGACATTACCAAAAGGCAGTCATCGAACGATCTGCTGATTTACTCGAGAGAAAATCGCTTCTTGTAAGTGATCGAAAATCCTTGTAAAAGCGACAAAACGAAATACATCCTGTTTTCAAAAGTGACAAAGAGTACTTAAAAAGAAAAAATTAAAATCCGTGGAGAATATATCCTTTTTCGAAACGGTTTAAATTCGATTTCAAATCAATCCCTTTCTTCGTGGTCGAGGTTCTTTATCAATCGCATCGCTAAACATGACAATGACATATTGCATTGCCTTTAATTTCCCAATTTCCTTAAATTATTTATGTCGTTAATTTTCCAAAAAAAATAAACTCCTTAGAAAGAACTTCTTGCTTTTATAAATTTTTTTTTCTCCACTTTTCATCAATAAAAAGAGCGCTTTGTATATAAAAAAAAGAAACTTTATTTAAACCTAAAAACGCTTGGCGACATAGTTACAAGTACTTTTCAACGAAACAATGGATTAAAATTCATCTGCAAAAAAAGCAATAATTACTATACTCGACATTTTGCTGTTTAAGTGACAAAAAAAAACCAAAATCATCAAGTGTATAAAATATGAAAAATTAGGGTAATAAACGCAAATGATGGGGGGGACTAGAGTTGGCGAAAGGTAAAGATTATATTATAAATATTGTAAAAAATATTCAAAACTTATATTTTATGAGGCCTCAATCAAAAACAATAATTGATCGAGAATAGTAGGTACAAGATGTTCTACTGTACTCGTGACTAAATTTCGTCATAACGTTTTTTTTTTCAAAGGGAAATGGGAAACAAAAAAAAGAAGAAAAAATTTGGGCAGCTAATTGTCGATTACTTATAACGCATTATATGATACACAATATCATAGTCACTCAATTATTTTTTTTTCTTTTTTGCTTTTTTGCTGCAACAGCAAAAGCACTCGAAAAAAATATACTTATTATTCACGCAAACAATGGACTCGTACATAATTTTACATTCTTCAAAAACATTATCTTCTTCACACAAATCAGACGCTAAACAATATTTTGCACTTTCATATTTGTCAATTTAATAAATAGATGTTTTTTTCAAACATTTTGTACCAACAGATAATTTCAAAAAATAATTTAAATAATTTAAAAAAAACACACATTAAAGGAGAAATATTGACTACATTTTTTACATGAAAAATTATTTGGTAAATATTTTTTTAAAAATCGAGAATTATTAAAATTAATAGTAATTTTATTAAATTATTAATAAAAATTAAAATATGAAATTACTTGTAAAGAAATGTAACATCTAGTAATTAAATCACATTTCAATGCAACTAAGTTTAGCTTCTGATTTTTAAATCTAGCTGCGCACGTCGAATTAAATATTAAAAAAAAAAAAAAACGATCATTAACAAAAATCGTCGCACTTTTTATGGGCAGTGATGATTTGAAAAACATTCTCTTTAATTTTTGAAAGTTTGTCAATTGCTTGAAGAAAACGATACGAAATAATAATAATAATTATTAATTTTATTAATAATTTCATTATTTATAATTAAATATTAATTTAATCATTAAATGATTATCGATGTCTTTTTTTTTTTTTTAATAGAAATTCAGTGCAAATTTAAAAAAAAAATAAGAATTTAATTCTGAATACATAATAAAGCCTATAAATAATAGTCGAGAATTTTCATTGTTAATTATATAATTTAATTTTTTCTTTGGCAGTTGGAAAACTTTCAAAGTGCGAATTTAATTAGCCGATTTTTGTTAGTTTCATATACTCTAAGCAGTGTGTTTGTTATGTATGTGTCAAAACTATCACAAACAGTCTGTTGCTATTCGCATTTATAAAATTACTTTTATTGGGTGGCCTTAAAAAATGTTTTCTACAAAAATAATTTTCTCTAATACATAGAAAATTTTCTTTTTCCATTTACTGATTCTTTCTGATACATTTATTTATATCTGATATAAAAAAATAAATTTTCAGTTTTGATTTCAGTTTCTTCTTCTATACAAAACTGGGCCAAAAAAAAATACTATTTAAATATTGAAAGAAATTGTTCAACAGTTCTTGTTCTTTAATATTTTTCAAATAACTCTTTTCTGTTCTATTATATTTTTTAATTCTTATTTTTTGAAAAAATTTCGTCAATTTTAAAAAACGTAATTTTTGGAAAAAAGAAAAGTCAAAAAAGTGTTCTGTAAAATTCACAGATGGGATAAATTCATTTTTCTCTCACTTAAAAATTGAAAAACAAAAAATCATAGATTAATTATTTAGTGTGGAAGTTAAAAAAGCCCAGTTTTGATTCTACAAAACAAAACAAAAATACAACTAGTATCAAAAATGATCTATACGGTAAATTAAAAAAAAAAAAAATAATTAAGGCCACCCATTGGAAATAAACGCTGCTACAATTTAGCGACGTCATTTTCATTATCGTAACTTAATAATTTTATAATTAATTCTGTACATGTACGATCGTATACACTACGTTATTCAATTAGATACATACATACTTGTTAATGTATTTTTATGTACAGATTTTGGCGAATTAAAAATACTCGAATGTTTGTATCTTGGTGTGAATAGATGAGCAATAAAATCACACGCACTAAAATTATTATCATCAGCTTGAAACCCACTATCCATTCGATCTTATATCATTCCGAGGATTATTATTATTATCATTATTATTATTATTATTTAAGAGAAATGGAAAAAAAATGGAAGAACAACTTTTTTCCTCGATAATAGCTGTAATATTTTTCCACAGCATTTTTTTTTTTCACCATTGACGATCCTCTTTTGGTATTCTATAGTTGTTGTCATTTTTACTATACAAACTGTATTGAATGTCATTTTTAATTGATTTGGAAGCGCTACTACCGACAGATGAATTTGGCGAATTATTCAATTCTTCCTGAAGTTGTTGAATTGAACGCATAACCATTTGAATATCATCGGTTGCTTGATCGTTGGCTGGTGTTGATCCCAATAGATCATCAGTATTTATTGGTTCCTTTTTTTCCGGTGAATCATCATTTATAAATTGACTAAGATAATTTGTTGCTGCAACTGTTTCTTCAATTTGTTTTTGTTCTTGTTCAATTTTTTCCTTATCACTTTTACTCTCTCTTTTTCTTTTTTTTGTCTCATGCGATTTATGACGACCATCATAATAACGATCTTGTTTCTTTTCATTTTTATTAAAATAATCCATATCATGATCAATGTAAAATTTATGACTGTGAGAAGGAGTTGTTGGTGTTGTTGTTGTTGTTTCAATGGAGGCATCTTGAAGTACACGTATTGGCATTGAAACCATAACGGAATTTTGATTATTTATCTCCTGCTGACGGGAATGATAATTCTGCTGTTGCGATATGTTTGTTTCATTATGTGTTGTTGTTGATTCAGTGAATGGAATAATTGAAACGGTGTCTTTTTTTATTTCGTTGGTTTTTGTTACAATTGGTTTTTGATAGTCGACAGGTGTTATTGATAAAGAACTATTGCCGGTAAGATCCATGGGATTGAATTTTTCAATATTATTTGATGAGGGCTTCGCCAACAATTGCGCGGTAGGCACGACGGTTATTTTTCCGATAGGCACATTAGGAGTCGCGTTTTCTGCTTGATGATGACTACTATTATTCTTTTCTTTATGTTTCGAACTGCTTTGCTTTTTTTCATTATATGAATCATTTGATTTTGTTATTGTTAGATTGAGCGAATTTTCCGTCGCATTTACTTTATATGAATTTGAAATTGTTTTCCCTTTATCCAATGAATGTGATGTTGTATTATTCACAATAGATTCGGATTTTGATGTATTATTGACACTACCAGAAGCAATGACAATGGAATTTGATGGAACACTCGAATCCTTAGACTTCTTCTGCTTCTTTTTAGGGCTAAAATCATAAAAGAAATTTATTTCACAATTGGACAAATCTTCTCTCTCTAGTATGATAAAATTTTCTTCTAATAACAATTTAAATTAACTATTAAGAAAAAAAAAATTACATTTTCTCAAGATTTATTTTTATATTTCTTTTCTTTTACTTTTTTTTTGCAAGGAATTTTTATTGTTAAGGAAAATTGTAGGTGAGTAAATGAAAAAAATAAAACAAAAAATTATTTAAATCAGAGAAATTCTTAACTTTTACTAATAAATATTATAAACACAAAAATTTCGAATACATGTAGTACAAAAAAAATAATAATTAAAATAAACAACAACTTAAACAAAAAAAAAAAAAAAAAAAAAATATTTTAAACACTTTGAGAGCCAATTCAAGTATTTTAAAACGTATTCTCGAAGTTCAATTTTTGTTAGAACAAACTGATTTAAATTACAATCGTCATAAAAAATTATTTTTGAATATTTATTTTTTTTACGTCTCAACATTATTTTAATGAGGAGACAAAGGACGATTAGTAGCAATGATCCGTGTTAACATTCTAATGATCCAAAAAAAATCACCTCCTAAAACACACAATATAATAAACAAAATAAGCGATGCTTAATTGTTAAAACCAAAAAAGCATTTTCTAATTTTTCATTATATTTTGTTTTGTCTCTTCAAAAATATTGCATTATATTTATTTTTAATTTTTGGTTTTGACGATAAAAGAACAAAAATAAGCAGTGTAAAGCATTGAAATTTTTATAAAAATGTAAAGTCCCAATTAAAATTTTGTGAATGTGAATAAAATATTAATTATTTAATAATACTTACGAAACATTAGCCGTAGCACACTGTAAAAGCTTTTCTAATTTCATCCAACCCGCAGGCCAAAGAGGTAACACATCCGACTCGAAAAAAGATGAAACAAAATTCTCCAGACTTGTATTTCTCGGTTTTGAAATTTTAAAGTAATTTCTCCTGCAGCTTGCCATTTCCCGTAAAATGTTTCTAAAAATATATATATTTAGATTAAGTTTCATCATTAAAAATATAATTTTTTATAATTAAAATAATAAATTTAAATAAATTCTTAATAAAAAAAAGAAAAGAAATTACAAGCTCTCATTGGACCAAGGAAACTTTTTCTCTGGTAATTTGTCCGTATTTTTATTTACACTCCCATCAGCATCATTTGGATCAGATAAAGAATCTCTCATTGGTGACTGGAAATTCCTGAAAGCAATTAATAAATTTCAATTTTCAATTTTATTTTTAATTAAAGTTCAAGAAACTCAGTAATAATGTCAATGATGAGAAACAATTAAATTAGATACTGATGATGAAAAGCCCCGTATTATTTTTTTTTTTTAATAATTATTCCTTTCCGAGACATTCTTTTACTAAATATTTTATTTTAGAATTTTTAATTTAAAAAATTTTTAAATGCATGATTACAAAAAATGTCTCGGAATTAATGATGAGTTAAATATTGAATTTAAATTCAAGCATGAATAAAATTTTCAAACTTCATGTTTAATGGAGAAAATAAATGTAAGAAAAAAAGTGTAAAACCAAAAAAAAAAATCGAAATCTATTAAAAGCATAAATTTTTTATTAGGGGCACCTTACCAACAGTACCGATAAATATCCCAGTATAATTGAGGGCTGAGAAATAAAGAGAAATTTTTACTGAAAATTCCTTCCTTCTTTTTTAAAAAAAAGTTTTTCAAATTAATTTTCAATTTAAAAATAAAAAAAATTGTTATTTAATTTGAAATTACGATTAAAATCTTACAAGTTTTAATAAAACTCACTTTTCTTCAACTATCCTCTGGCATTCTTTTTTATATTTTTCCTCAGCCGCTGGCATAATTTGATCAATTATAGACTTTAACCTAAAACAATACAAATCTTTACGAACATCGTGAATTTGAAAATTCATCTTGACTATATTGTATTTATTTTTAATTTCCATTATTTAAATAATAATTAATTTTAACTTACTTTTCTAATTGTGATTTAACACGACCTTCTTGATATTGCATATGCAATTTTTTGGCCCGATTAATAAGAGTAGTTTTAGTGCATGGTACATAATGTGCCAAATGTTTATAGGTTTGTAACCTTATATTATTTGCGCCTATCATTCGAAGTTTACTCTCTAAGCTGAAAAAATAAAAAATATTAATAAATTTTCAAGACTTATAATAATTTAGTAAAAAAAAAAAAAAACAATTTATGTTAAATAAGAAAAATTCGTACCTAAAGAGAAGCGTACTAACGTTTTGATTAAAAAATTTACTTTTGCCAGTTGGTTTACGAGCAAGAACTTTTAAATTATTACAAATTTCTTTAACATCATCGGGAAGGCAATCAGGCAAAGGACATTCTTGTTCCTCATTATCGGACTCAGTTCCAGGTGCTCCAGGTGATTTTCCAGAATCCGATGTTTCACGACTTGATTCATCAACATCAACATGAGATGCATTAACTACACTTTCAATAGCGTCATCAATTTTACTATCCTTCACAATATTTGTCTCCTTTTTTTCCTCCACTTTTTTTGTATCATAACCATTGCTCGTTACTTTTTTCACAAATTTTTTCACATCAAATTTCTTCTCACTCGTTATTTTCGAACGTTGAACATCATTTGATTTTGTGTGCTTCTTTTTTTCTTCTGATTCTGTTAAAAAAAGAAAAGAATTTAATAATTAAATATTTTTTTATATTCATTTAAAATATCTTAAATAAAATCATATCAATTACCACCATTTGTTTCTTTCTCTAAATTATCAACTCTATTTTGGTCTGAATTCTTTTTAAATGATTCAGAATCTCGAGTATTTTGTAAACTATTATTTTGACCCTCATCGGAGTGATGATTTTTCTTCTTTTTTCTAATTAGAGAATCGTTATTAGCTTTTTTCTCAACATCATCTAATTTTTGTTTCTGAAAATAAATTATTGATTTAAAATTTAGAATTAATGTTATTTTTTGAAATTTAAAAATACCTTTGCAGGATGATCACGAGCGATTTCTTCTCCTTCTTCACATTCTGAAGAAGAATTCATACGTTTATCTGTTCTCTTAGGAGTATCTTCTTCATCTTCATCATCATCATCGCTAGTTTCATCTTCGTCATCGTTATCATTACGAACATTAAAGACAGTATTGTTATTAGAATTCTTGAATTCAAGAGCGCCACTATTAATATAGAAGCCACCATAAGCTGTCGTTACCTCTTCGGGTACAATTTCATCGTACTGTATAATAAAAAAAAAAATAATAATTTTTATAAAATTTCAATTGTAAAAATGAAATAAGAGAAAAAATAATACTCACAGCATCCGTATTATCGATAAAAGAATCATTTTCATCGTAACCTGCTCCCAAATCTGTGTAACTATCGAATTTATGATTGTTGATTTTCTTCCCTGATGTTGGTGTACCCTGTAATTAAATTTTTTTTTAATTTCCCAATTTTTTTTCTTTTTAGTTTCAATTCTTTAAAAGAATTTTATTCTTACATATTTGGCTTCGAATTTCCTCGCCATCTCTTTGAGCATATCCTCATCGTCATCATTATAGGGATCCAATCCATTCATACTATGATCACCTTTTCGTTTAAGCTCTTTATTTCGCTTTTTCTACAAATAAAAATTATAATTCATTAAAAAAAATTGAAATTATTTAATAATAAAAATAAAACAATTTTTTTTTTGTTTACTTTCATTGATTATTAAATTACAATATGTAAAAAAAAAGACGTTGATAAAGAAGGGAATACGAGAGAGAGACGCGAAGATGGGTGTTATAGAGAAGAGAACGCTTGGGGGTGTTGGGGTGGGTGGTTGAGGGAGAGACGCGGGGGGGAGGGAGAGGGTAATCATCCAAGGGTACGCAAAGTGTCCATCGGCACCAGGAGCGCACGAATATATACGATTTTGCGCGACAGTCTACACGTATACCAATCGAGAAAAGCTGTTTTGTTCCCCCCCCTCCCTCTCCCACTTTGAATTAACTTCTTCCTAGAGAAGCTCTGATTCTGTTCTCTCCTGATCTCCTGTTACTAGGTCCTTAGAAAGATAACGCCTGATGTATAAAAATAAACTAAAAATATAAAGATAGCAACTAATATTTTCTTTTTTCAATATAAATATATTTTTTCCCGCATTAATTCATATAATATTAATATTGATTATGAATCAAAATCTCTGATTAAGCATATGGTAACGAAATAACACGTGACCTCAAATAATATATATGAAATGGTAGATGACTACACAATAACCGACCATATATATAAAAAAAAAAAAAAAAACGAATAAGAACGGAAGAAAAAAAAGGAAGCTGTCGGCGACAGTCGGGATCAATATCCATCAGTATAAAGATGCGTTCAAGAAAATTCAACGTAGAAATGGATTTAAACCTGTTCTCGTCAGTTACTTTGTTTGGATGAGTAACATATCCCCCTCCTCCTTCTGAATTTGATGCCAATTCCTAATAAAGAAATGCAAAAAAAAAATGCAATATAAAATAACTATTCTTGTAAACTAATATAAAAATCCGCGAGAATATAATAAATAAAAAAAAAATAACTAGCAGATTTATTCTTTTTTTAAAAAATAAATTTTTATTTTAAATTTTCAATAAAAACTATTTAATTATTTTATTAATGAATTTTGAAAAGCTGGAAAATTTGGATAAATACTTAAACACATGTTTTATGATTGAAACGTGCGCGATCGTGTCGCTGCTCGCGTTTCTATACACGGATCTTTGTCCTTCAAATTAAAAAGAAAGGCATAATGGCAACGACGATAAGATGTTAGCTACGAGTGAGATTTATAAAAGAATGTAAAATAATATTTTCGAGTAATACAAAACATGTGTCGCAATACATCGCGAATCAAACAAATTTTTTTTTGCAGGTTACTCTATTGAAAATAAAGTCTCACTTGTTAGAAATGAAAATTTTTTTTTTGACACAAGAAAATAAAATAAGATGAAATTAATTTTCGTAATATAAATTGATTAAGTAAGAATGCTTGGCAGGTTATCTAGGTCTACAATCACCGAGCCTACCGCAACGTGACAGTGCGTATGGTCTGCTCCGTATGGCAGACGAATGAGATTAGAAAGGTTGCAAATCGATCAGACTTATTTTCACACATTGTGGTCAACTTGAAAAAAATTACAATTGGAACGTAATAGAAATACGAGTTTATTCTCTCGATGTAAAAAAATATTGATATGACAGTCATGCAACCCATGGGATTCACGTGGCTGATGATAGTCGTCAAAAAAAAAAATACACGAGGAAGTAGCCGACGCCTTGTACAATCTTGCCATCGGAAAATTACGAAACTAGTCAACAGGGCTGGTTCCTGATTCTTTAAACAAAAAAAAAAATAATAATCATCTACCCATACTAGAGATAGAGGAGACTCTAAGTTGGGAATTGAAAAATTTTCATGCTCAAAAGCGAAGGGATCATTTTTTTTCTAGCATTGGGATAATATTACAAACCTCGGCAGTTTTTTGAAGTTGAATATAGTTGAACTCCGGACATCTCTCTTCATTAGGTTCCGGCAGGGTCAACGTAAAGCGGTGGGAGGGAAGGAGCTTCTTGTCCTTATCCTTCTTGGCGGCGTGGCCCAGGGAATCCGGAAACTCCAGGGTTTGCAAAGGAACCCGTTTTGGTTCTGACATTATACATTTACACTAAACTCAACATGGATCACAGAAACACTTGCGCGTACTTGACAACATGCTTTTTTAAATGCCGCCCCAAATTCGCGACTCACACCGCGTCGCCATTATCGCCATATTGGCTCGTGCTCCACTGTTTTGGTTTTTACGGCACATCTCTGCCATCTGGCGTTAATTTCCTGCATTAAACCTACTACGCATGCGTCGCATATACCCACGAAATTTAAAAATAATTTTCTAAAATTGTAATTAATTTTCTGAAATAGGCTTCTTCTTTATCTTTTATATATTTATTGTAAAAATAATTTTTCTCAAAGAATTTACTCTTATTAATAATAAATTAAAATATGTACTTTGGTAGTATTCAAATTCAAATGCGAATGATTGAGGAAACAAAAGAATTTAAAAAATTATTGTCGTCATTATAATAAAAAATAAATTCCTTAATGAGGTATTTATACAAGTAAAATTACTTTAATTAATTAATTTATTAAAATTTAAAAATTTTGTCCTGAAAAAAGTGAGAATGCACCTTTAGGCTTTTATGGAATTGCACCCTGACACTTGCAGTGATTGTAGAAGTACATTTATAACCTCGTTGTAGCAGACGACAATTTTGAGCACATGTATTTACAAATTACAATACTAATTGTTATAAAAGTGAACATTGTAGTTTTTCTTTAATGTATTTTAGTTCCAAATTCTCCACATTATTTTAAAGTGAAAATAAGAAGAAAGAAAATTATATTTATTAATAAATTGTATTTAAAATTTTTCTCTAAGTTATAATAAATTTTCAATTTTGAAAGTGGTAAGTTCACATTTACCGGTGTGTAATAATGCATTATTGCACTGGTACTTATAACCTAAAAATATAATTTAAATATGGAACACGTTTATGTACAAATTTCTTGCAAAATTCTAGAAATTTTTTCGTCTTCTAGGCTATAAATACCATAATTTTAAATATTCTAAAGATTCTAATTTATTCTTAAATAATGTGAAAATTACATTGATATTTTGATTTTTATAGATATAAACTTATAAAGTAATTGACAGCACTGATAATTTTATAAATTATTTCATTTAATATGTCAAAAACAACATCGTTAAAAACTTTAAATACAGAAAATGGAGGTAGGATAAATATGTTAAAAGGATCATCAATATCTGAACGTGAAATAACACTTATGAAAGAAGATTTAGTTTCTGATGATACTTATGTTCTTGCTGTTTGTGGTACTCAAAGGTAAATATTGCAAAATATATTCTATTTAATAGATGTTTTTTTAATATTGTATTTAATTTTTTTTTTTTTACAGCGATTCAGATATTTGCATAGGAACTGCCCTTTCAAATCATTCATGTGTTATATATTCATTAACTGATGACAATTTGAACAGATATGTAACTTTAACACATAATAATGCATCAATTGTGGGCATAAAATTTAGTCCTACTTCTCGAAATATAATTTACACTGCTACCGCAGACGGATATGTTCGAATGTTTGATTTAAGATTAAAGGAGAAATTGGTACTTGAAATTAAAGGTAATTGATTTTGATTTTTTTTAAATTATTTCAAACAAAATTGAAAAGCAATGAAATATTTTATTTTTTAACAGATGACGTAAAAGGATCAAAGCCAAAACCTCTAGCAAGTTTTGATATAAGTTGTGATGAAAGACTTTTAGCAGGTGGTACTGAACTAATAAATGGAGACGCATTTATTCTTTTTTGGGACATAAGATACAGTAAATCTAAAACACAATGTAAAAACAATCTTCTAGGCGGTTATTGGGAATCACATACTGATGATATAACCAGTTTGTCTTTCAATTGTAACAAACGAGACGTATTGGCATCGGGTAGTACAGATGGCTTGATTAATATTTTTGATTTAACGCAATCTTGTGAAGACTCTGCATTAATCCACTCGTTAAATACGGAATCATCAGTGGTAAGTTAAAAAAAAAAAAAAACAGTCTCTCGTTTTATAGAAAAATTATATTTTTCAAATTTATAATTTACAAATTATTCCATTATAAAAGTAACGAGAATTTTTTAAAATAGGATAAATTAGGTTGGCTTAATACCAAAAGTCTATGGTGTACAACACATACCTTCTCATTACAATTTTGGAATAGCGAAGGAGCAACTCCGTATACCAATTTTGATAGAAGTCAACTTGCCGCCTTACAGGTAATTAATTTATTTATTAAATTATATTCTAGATATTTATACTTTGATCCAATTATCTGAACAAATACCAATTTCTGAAAGGTATATTAATGATTAAAATCATGAGTTTTTTTTTTGTTCGTTTATTTATTAATAGGAAATTTATGTTTTTTATTTTAAGAATGGAACTGTAGACAATTGTTGTCCGATACGAATTCATACTTCAAACGCATATGAAGAACCTCTGCTGGTTTTAGGATCAAATAGCGGCAAAGGGTAAAAATTTGTTTAGATAATTTTTAATATCAAATTTAATTACCATTTTCGTAATTAATTTTTGTTTATTTGTATAGAGAAAACTTAAAATGTTTGAGTGTCTCCGATGACGATTTCAACATTTGCTACAATTTAGTTGGAAACAAGCAAATTGTTCGTGACAGCTGGTTCCATAAGAAGGTATTTATGATCAAGTTTTTAAGATAATAAATTTCTTTAAGAAACAATAAAAATTAATGAACTTTGAATTTTTCCAGAGTGGTTGCTTAGTAACTGGAGGAGAAGCTGGTATTGTAAATGTATGGAAATCAATGGATTCAAATGATTCTCACAATGGTACATTAAATAAATTACATCTTAAAGCCAGAAATAATGGAAAACAAAATAGGTTCAAACCTTATTAAAGTTTATATATTTTAACACTGTTATAACAAAAATATAATTTAAATTCAGTTTGTTTATTAGGTATATAGAAATTTGTAATTAAAATTTTTTAAAATAAATATCAATTATATTTTTAGGCAATTGTGATTTTTTTTACTGCAAAATGCATCCAGTAAAATTATTATTAATACATTCTTGATATATTTATAAACATAAAAAATTATGTTTTTAAATATTTAAAAAAATTTCTTTACTATCAATGAAATTCAGAATTTTCTTTCTCATTGTCAAATACATCTACAATTGATAAACTATCCAATTCATCAACTAATTGATTATTTTCCTGAAGAATAAAACAAATTTGTTCCTGTATATCACAAATATTTCGCCATTTTTTAACATTTCCATTATCTAAAACATTTGGTCTCTCCAATGTTGATAATTTGCCTGGTAATTTATCTATTTCAT
Organism: Leptopilina boulardi; assembly: GCF_019393585.1. Taxonomy (NCBI): domain Eukaryota; kingdom Metazoa; phylum Arthropoda; class Insecta; order Hymenoptera; family Figitidae; genus Leptopilina; species Leptopilina boulardi. Next base: position 1,672,419 of record NW_026137838.1, read on the forward strand.
GTAAAATATTATCATAATGTTCTTTACTTTCATGAAAAAGTCGATATGAAAATGATTCTAAAGTTGTTTCATAATTGCCAACATCTTTGTCTAAAATTTGAGATTGCAAATATACCGTTTGTGCCATTTTATACCAATCTGCCAATGATTCAGATCGTTGAGTAATCGCTGGTATACATTCTAAATCAAGAAGAATTTTAAGCCTACGTCCAGTTTCTGTTACCTGTTGAAAAATATTTTTTTGAATATACAAAGAAGTGAAAAGCAAAAAAATAATAATGAATAAACACAAACCTTAATTCGCTCCAAGACATGAAATTGTTCATCATTATATGAAAGACTTCGAGTTGCTCTATCACGTAATAAATGTTGCCAGCCATCTCTTAAACGATCTACCAATGTTGTTGCTCTTTGATTTGCTTTTGATGACCATGGACATTTTAAACAACGAGTAATATTATCCCATTCTGCTTGTAAAATATTTTCTTTCACGTATCTGTAAAAAAAATTGTTTTTCGAATTAATTGGAATCTGTAACAGAATAAAAGTTAAAAATTTTACCTTTGATGCAATTGTGTCACCGCTGGAGCTAGATCTACCAAAAGTTCTTTACTTTTCAAATCAAGATCCTTCTTCCAATTTTTAAATTCAAAATTAATTTGATTTCTAAATTTACGAAAAATTTGCCTAGCAATATGTTCAGTTCTCTCTGTTGCCGTGACAGTGTCTTCTATTGCTTTAGTTAAATCCTTTAAACGATGACATTTATTTAAAAGTTTTGTCAAATCTGTTGATAAAAGTTTCATAAATGCAGAAACTGCATCCTGTGATAATTTACTGCATCTCACTAAATTATCAATTCTTCTTTTACAAACATGACCAACGGAACACGATAATTTTGCTTGACTAGCATCATTTTCAACTGAGACAAGATTTGAAAATGTTGGAAATTTTGGTAATTCAGAATCTTTTGGAATAATCACATTATTATTATCACGTGAAAATAATATTAAAGGATTATCTAATGTTGTTAATGGATAACCTTTGCCAGGTGTTGATTCATCAACAAGAAATGACAATGGATTTTCATTGACTAACAATATTTGTGCATGAAGAGAAATATCAGTTTGATCTTGTATATGATTTTGAAATTCATTCATTTTTTCCTCAGGATGTAAGAAAATTTTAATAATATCAGCACGTGGAACATTAAATATATAAATTTGTTTTCTACTCAATACATCCATAACTTCAGCAAAAAAACGTTCAAAAGACCATATTCTCTGTGGATCAACTTCCAATAAACCAGCCAATAATGGTGTTGTAATTTTTTTAAGACCAGTACTTAATTGACAATTTTGTGGTAATTCTCTATTCCATTCAATTGGTCCATTTTCTGATGTTTGTGTACCTGATATTACACCCGATGCTTTTTTAGTTGTAATATAAAACATTGTTTCTTTATTTCTTCGACCGCCAAATGGACGAAATGGTAAATTTCCCGTTGCCACATGATATAAAGTAACTCCAATTGACCAAAGATCAACAGTTGCTCCAAATGTTTTTCCCACGGGTTTTCTTAAAACAGCACGCTCATACATATCAGGATGTAAATATTCTTCAGTACCATAAAGTGATACAAATTGTTGATCTTCCTGTAATTCACGTGCTGCACCAAAATCAGTAAGTTTATAAACAGTACTGCCATCATCGGCAATAAATTTCATAATATTACCAGGTTTCAAATCACGATGTACTAAATTATTATCTCTCAAATGTTTCATTCCCGCTGATAAATGTTCTAATACAAGAAGAAATTCACTTTCTGATAAACCATATGTATTTTCTGGATCATCTAAAATATTAAATAAACTTCCACCAGTACAAAGTTCCATAACAATTACTTTCCCACGGCCATCTTGTTCCTCTTCAATTGCTAATAATTTAACAATATTTTCGTGTTTAACTTTCTTTAATACTTCAAATTCTCGCATTTGAACATCATGAGGTCGCATATGACTAAGTTGATTAAATGTTTTTACAGCAACTGGTTCGCCATTATTTTTATTTACCCCTTGAAAAACAGCACCTGTGGCACCTTTTCCAAGTACACTGGTTGTACACCATACATAATTAGCAGAGCCTCGAAGAAAGGCCATTGTAGTATTTTATTTAATTCCTGTAATTAAATTAATTTAATTGTTATGATTAAAGAGAATATTTTTGCATTCAAAGTCCACTTACTTTAAACTTTGACAACTATAATTCAATAGTTTATAAAAATTTGTCAACTATAAACATTTATATTCCTCTTTTTAGTTGACTATTAAATACAACAATAATCCAATTTGACAAACTACTTTTTACATTTCTTTAATTTCTTAACAATTAACCAACTGTCAAATCTGTCAATATGTTTTTGTTTACCAATTTTGACACATGTATTATAGGTTAGTTAAACTCGTCACTTCCGCCACTCTACAGGAAACACAAAATTTGACACCGCGGAAATTATACTATTTAAAAATATTAAAATTAATACAATTTTTTCTAATTAAATATTGTGATTAAATAAATTTTCAATTATAATTACTCAAATAATAATTAATTAATTAGCGAGAGACATAATTTTCAATAAGCACAAATGGACCATTTTCTAAACTTGTCCAGTCAACCCTAAACAATTGTAAACTGCCATAATTTCATGAGAATAATTATCGGGAATCCCAATTTGATTAAAAGTTGCAATTCTTGTTTATTGTTCATGGTTTACTTTAAAAAATAATACAGGTTTTAAACCAAGGGATGTCCCGAGTTACATATGCATTTAACCAAGTGAATTAATTAATTATAAAACATTAAATAACATTGTCATTTATGCTAAAATATAACCAAATGACAATAAATTCATTATCAATAAAAAGACTGATAAAAATGATCAACTCCGACTGAGAAGAACACTTTGTTTATGTAACGTGATTTTTAAGGTTATCTCTTTGTATTTTTTTGTTCTTCTAAAAGAAAAGAAGACTAGAATAGTCTTCAAGAAAAGTAAGTTATTTGAAATTAAATGAAATTTTTTAACAATACAAAAATAATTTTGTTTATTTTTTTTTTTAAGAAATGGAGTCCACAGAACCACCGGCTCCAAAAGTACGACGCATAAACAAACAACCGCCAATGCATGTCTCAGAATGTGTTCGACAATTTAAACTTCCCAAACACTTTCCAAGTTTAGCTTTGGGTCATAAACCAGTTCCCACAGAACATACATTATCTTCGAATAGTGTTGCAAAAAATATGGAAACACAATCACAAATTAACGATAGCGAAAAGTTAAATATAAATAAAACATCAAATTCGATATTAAAAACAATAAATAAACCAATAACAATAAATTCCTTAGGGAATAATAATGTCAATGGAAAAAGTACATTAAAAACATTAAAATTAAAAAGTCCCGATGGTAAAGATCTAGGTGAAATTAAAGTAAAACTCCTAGACGCTCCTAATCAAACGCTGAAACGAAAACTCATTACTATTCCAAAAAGTGTTATACCTGCAATAACACAAAATGACACTCAAACTGAACCCGTTGTTTCGTATTCAATGAAAGATGTACAATATCCAGGATCAATTTATCAAGAACCACGCATTGAAAAAGTAGGACAAGATTTATTAAATAAAGTGAAAATAATAAGTAATGTCTCATTAAATAAACTACCAGCTGAAGATCTCTCAAAAATAATTCAAGGCAAACAAATGATTCACAAAATGTTTTCAAATACACCATTTGAACCACCAACAGTTAGTACATCGAAAATAAATAATCCCTGGATTAAAATGGACACAAATAAAGTAATTTTAACAAATTCTGATAGTAAAAAAAATAATAATTTAGAAAAAAATTTAGTATATCTCAAACCAGAGGATCATCCTTATTTGAAAAATATAACAAAATCAGGAAAACCAATTGCATTAAAACCAGTGAAATTAAAATCATTATCATTAAATTTAAATACAAATGAAGAGGCAAATATTTCTGAAACAAATTTCATTAGTGCTGGTGGATTATCAGGTTATGATAATGGCGATATGGATGAGCATTGTAATGATGAATTGTCAGTAATGATAAAAAATAGTGAAGAAAAAAAATTAGATAATTCAAAAAGTAACGATGAAATATTTTCGAAGAGAAAAGAAAATAATGAGGATTTAAAAAATGACAAAGTGCCTACAGAATCACCAGTACGTGAATGGAAAAAATTAAAATACACTCTAACGAAAAAAAATGTAATGGTAATGTTACCAAAAGTTCCATCAAAAAAAATTATTACAAATCTACCATCATCGGAGAGTGGTTCGGATTTTGGTAATCTTGCAATAAGTGACGATGATCCTACTGATCCAACAGATAGCAATAATGATGAAGAAGAAGATGATGATGATGATGATGATGACGATTTCAATAAACAAATAGCTAAAAATAATAAACCAAAGAAAAATAATAATTCTAAAAAAAGTAATTTAAATCAGAAGAGCAAAAAAATTGATAATGAATCAAACGTCGATATGAGTATCGTTGAAAGAGCACTTGCTCATGTAAAAGATAAAAATCTTCGTGAAGAGGCTTTAAAAGTTTTAGCAACATGTAAATTAGGTGTCGAACGACAAATTCCAATTCGTTCACCATCAAATGAAATTTCAATACGCGAAACATCGTGTCAAACAAATATATTTGGAAATTTAGATCCATATTGTGAGGAATTTATTGAAGTTCAAGAATCTGAGAAGAATATCAAGAAAATTAATAAAACAATAAAAGATCGTTCAATTGCATTTAAATCATTAAATTATATTGTCACACCAATGAAAGAAAAGGAGGAGAAAAGTAATTTTGCAATAGAATTGGATAAAATAATTATGGATTTGAATATTAATTCAGAAGAGAAACAGGAAGTAGAAAATATGAAAAATATTCTCGATAGACCAATACAAAGTACAGAGAAAATAAATCGTGTATCAAAACAAATTGTCGAAGATATTAAATTATTGCAAACACATGATGAAAGTGGATTAACGGGATTACACAAGGCTGTTATGCGAGATGATATTAAATCTATCAAAAGATTATTAATGATTTTACGGGTGACGAAAAATGATGTTGACATAAAAACACATGAAAATAGGGTGAGTTTTATTATAAAATTAGTGATTAAACAGAAAATTTATTTGCAATTTTATATTTTAACTCTTTTTTTTTTTAATTTTCAGACGAGCTTAGAATTGGCATTAAAAATGGATGCTGATCCAGAAATTGTTAGAGAATTATTGGAAGCTGGAGCGAATCCAACATCAGATGAAGTGGGATACGATTCAGCTTTAATAATTGCTAGTAAAAATTCATCTCCACTTTTACCTCTACTCACAAAATATACCAGCAAGGCATCTTTGAATTGTATGGATGTTGAAGGTATTTTATTTCATTCCTCCTGTTATTTTATAAAATTGAAAAAAAAAATTAATTATAATTTTGACTAATATTAAAATTCTCCCTTAGGATTTGCAGCCATTCATAATTGTGCATTGCGAGGCAATTTATCAGCGGTGAATGCCTTAATTGCAGCTGGGGCAAATATAAATTTACAAGATCTACGATCAGGAAGAACGGCTCTGTTTCATGCTATCGAAAATGGACATATTGAAACAGCACGTCAACTATTATCATCAGGTGCAAAACCAAATATAAGAAATAACGATGGACACAATATTTTACCACTTCTCGATGAACCGAAAACGCAAATATTGAAAAATATTGTTTTAAAAGCAATGAGGACACATTGAAATTATTTCAATGGAAAATTTGGTAATTATGATGAAGAGATTTATTTCCTTTTTTTAAAATGCTTTGTTACCATTTCTTTTCATCATGCTAAGATTATCTAAATAGATTAAATAATTATGTCATTGTCTTTGAAAAATATTTGATAAATAATTATGCTTTTTTTAAAAATTATTTCATTGACAATAACTTGATTAAATTATTAAGGAAACAAAGATTTGTAATCATTTGAAATTTAATAATTTCGTTATTTGCATTTTAAATTATTTAAAATTAAAAGAGCAGCTGTTATATTCGTTATAAAGCAATTTTTTACATATATATTTTTTTTAAAAAACGTCGATTTATATTATTTTTAGAAGACAAATTTTTAAGTTACATTTAAGGAATGTACATAATTCTACTTGATGTATTGTAGAAATTTATAATGTAGAATTCTTCGAAATTTGTATTAATCTTTTTTGATTATTCGAAGTTATTTATAATTATAATTAGAAAATACGAATTATTTTCAAATTATATATTAACAAAAAAAAAAAAAATTGATCACGCTTTCAAAATTTAATCATAGTTAAAAAAAAATACTTTACAATTTTTTATAATTTATATGATTATATTTAAAAGCACAATTACGTTAAATACGACAAATTTCTTTAAATATTTAAAATTTGATATGATTTTATAGCAAATATTTTTTTATTTCGAATATTTTCAAAAAATAATTGCGTTGAATGACAAAATACAGTGTCATAATATTGTAAAAAAAAAAAAAAAAAAAATTGTGAATATATATTTTGTAAATTAATGAAAGAAGAAAAATAAAGTTATATAAAATTACAATTTTGTAGCTTACTTATGAAAATAAACATTATTTGTAAATTAAATGTAATTTTATAAAAATTAAATTTTACCTTTTTTGTTGCTATTGCTGGATATAATTACATTATATTAAATATATTTTAATATAGTTAAAACTATTTGTTATGCTCTTTATGCAGTATAAATAATTTAAAAAATACTTTTTGTTATGTAAAAGTGTAAACAATTCAAATTTGAAAAACTTGTCCCTCTTGTGACGCTCGTGTCAACTAAAATCCAGCAGAACGTCAATCGTCAAGTGACGTCAAGTTTACTTCTGTTGTTATTTATTAAAAAATATTCAGCTTTTCTGCACTATTATGGCAAAATTTGATAATTAGAAATCAATATCAATAAAAGGAGGATTAATTAAATCGAAAAAAATCTATATTTAAGACTCAAAACAGGTAAGTGCGTTTGATTATATTTTTTATAAACATAACCTAAATTTTTACTGTCAATTTTTTATTTCTTTTAAATCATATTCTCATTAAATATTTGTTTTGTTAATTTCTCTATTATTATTTTCTTTAATTTCCTTATTATTAAATTTAAAATTTGCTTTAATAGTGTTCAATAAGTTACCTTAATTTAAACAGAATTGTTTTTTTTTCCAAAAGATAAAAACTCCAAAATGCCAGACGAAGAGGATATTAGTGCTTCGGTTCGCATGACGAATGATGATTTTCGAAAATTATTAATGACACCTAGAGCATCGGCTCCATCGTCAACGCCAGCAACTGTACCTGGAACACTTCGCGATGCAAGTGCAAAAACAGCACAAACACCAAATATCAGCGGTAATAATCGCGGTGAATTACGTCGAAAGAAAAAAAGTTTTTATGCCAAACTAAAAAAACAAGAGGAGGATAAAATGGCTGAATTAGCGGAAAAATATCGCGACAGAGCAAAGGAACGTCGCTCGGGTGTTAGTCAAGATTATCAACCAGAAGATCCAATGAATACAACAAGTGCTTATCGTGCCGTTGCACCCGATATACAATCGGGAATGGATGCTGCCGAACGTCGAAGGGAAATGATTCAAAATTCCAAATTTTTGGGTGGTGACATGGAGCATACTCATTTGGTGAAAGGATTGGATTTTGCCCTTTTACAAAAGGTATTTTAAACATCAAAGAATTTTTTTTTCATTACTAATATTTTGTTTTTATACAGGTGCGAAGTGAGATAAAAAATAAAGAACTGGAACAGGAGCAAGAAATGGAGAGACTAGTAAAACCGAAGGAAGCGGCAAAGGAGGAGCAGCAGCAGCAACAACAACAACAACAACAGCAGCAACAACAACAACCAAAGGAAGTGAAGAAAAAAGAGGACGAGATGCAATTTAAAACAAAAGTTGGTCGTAATATTTACAAAACAATAATGACAATGAGATCGAAGCAAATTGAACGTAATGAACTTTTTATTCCCGGTCGTATGGCCTATGTAATTGAATTGGACGATGAAAATGTGGAAGTTGACATTCCAACAACATTAATAAGAAGTAAAGCTGATGTTCCAACTGTTGATACAACACCAACTTTAACAACAAATGATATTGTTATTAATAAATTAGCGCAAATTTTGTCCTATTTACGTCAAGGTAGCCGACATGGTAAAAAAGGAAAGAAAAAAGGTCGACTTGACGATATGAATGAAATGGATATTGCACCAAAACCACCGCAAGATGATAGTATTTATGGTGATATTGGCGATTATGTACCATCAACGGAGAAAAGTAATTCCTCACATCATCATAAATCAAAAAAGAAGACAACAACATATTTTGATAAACCACATGATTCTGAAATGGAAAGTGATAAACACAATGTACCAAGATTACCAATAGCTCTTGCACAAAATATTGTTGGTACATCGGGACAACAGGCAGAATTATCAAAAGCAGGTTCAATTCTCAGTAAATTTGCCACAGAACCAGAGGGATACGCGGAATGTTATCCTGGTCTTGATGAAATGCAAGACGCAATTGATGACTCAGACGATGAGGTTGATTATACAAAAATGGATCTTGGTAATAAAAAAGGACCAATTGGTAGATGGGATTTTGATACACCGGAAGAATACAGCGAGTATATGAATAATAAAGAGGCATTGCCAAAAGCTGCTTTTCAATATGGTGTGAAAATGGCTGACGGAAGAAGAACAAGAAAATTCAATAAGGAGAAAAATGAAAAAGCCGAATTGGATCGCGAATGGCAGAAAATTCAAAATATTATGAATAAACGAAAACCATCAGGTAGTGCGGACTCTGCGCCAGAGTTCAAAGTTCCAAGATACTAAGATTTTAGTATCGTTTATACAATAAATTAATTGAATTATAAATAAATACACGATTTTTTAAGTAGGAAAAAATAGTTTATTTAAAAAAAAAAATTATCTTGTAAAATTATAAAATTTCGCATGTAATCAATAAAAAAAAGAGATAAAAATCATTAAATTGTAAATTTGTTCTTACATTTTAATTAGAAATTTTTTAGATTTAAAAAAAAAACTTTGACGAAGATGATTCGTGAATTGTTAATGCATTTCCATCAGCTGAAAAATTTCTACTGTAGATACCAAAGGACATTAAATTCTTCTCTGTTCCCTTGAAATTTAGAGAGAGTATTTTAAAATTTTCCAAATCAATTGATTCGAGAGAAAAATTCTCAGGATCGAGTGGTGTAAAATCGTTTTGAAGAGAAATTGGCATATTAATTAAACTATTTTCTCTTTTTGCCACGGTTGTAGTTATTTGAATTTTTAGAAAATTTGTTCGAAATTTAATATTATTTCTATCTAGTTGTTTACCGCAACTGCTTAAAGAATCATTTCCACAAATCATTAAACCACAAACTTCAACACCTGCATTTACAACACCGTATGATCGTACTCCAGCAAAAATACCAAAGCGATATCTGAAATTTGTTTTTAATGTATTTCTTATAAAAGAATTTCTTTTTTTTTTTTTTTATATAAATACTTTAAATATAGAGACACACCTGTAATATTCTTCCTCTTCACCAATTGTCTCATTGTGTTCTGCCTTGTAATTTAAATGACAACAAAAATTATTTTTACAAAGAGTAACAAATTTATCAGTTTCCGGTCGAATAGAAATAGTGGTGAATGATGAAAGAAAATCAGTTAAAAAACCACTGTGACTCGTATCATTGTCAATTGTTGGCATCTCATTGTTTGTAAATTGATATAAAATTTTTTCAAAATTTGTAACATTTCTTTGTCCTTGAATTACTTTTGGTATATTTGTAATTAATAAAGCATTTTTCTTTCTATCGGCATGAATTAATCCGGGAATTTTGGAATATTTTCCCGTAAAAATACCACTTCCTGTGGAACCAGTAGTTGGATTATTGAAACCAGATGCCAATAAATTAACATCATTTGCATATGACCATGCCGCTTGAACTGATAGTGCATCTAAAAATGGTAATTCTCCAAACCAATGTGTTGGATAGACAATATCTGTAATTTTATGTTTTCTCAATAATTCTAAAGCTGGTGTTTCAAATAAAATATCAAAACAAATAAAATGTCCAAATTTAACTCCAAAATCTGTTTCAAATATTGAAATATCCGGTTCGTGAGTTATATTAAAACTAAATTCCTGAAAGAGATTGTATTTTCGATAGCGACTTATTATTGTTCCATTTCGATCGAAAATTATGTTTGAATTGTAGAGATTTTTATTGTCACCACCACAATTATTGCAATCTTCTTTCTCTATATAATTAACCACTAGATAGGCGTTATACTGCTTTGCTGCACATGACAATTTTTTTAAAGCCTAAAAAAATGTTTTTTCTTTACCTTTTCTTAATTTTAAATATTTTTATAATTCTTTCAGATTATTTAAATAAGAAAAAATAAATATACCTTACCATCGAAATATTTGAATTTTCCATTTCACATGGTATTATTTTTTTTGAAATATCAGGAACAATGGGAGCAAGTGATAAATAACGATTTCGCTTTTCTTCGATGGATAAAAATATTTCATCTTCAGATTCTATTAAAATACCTGTCTCGGGATATACAATAATATCTAAATTCTAAAAACAAAAATATATTTACAATAAAAGAAGATTTAATTTAAATTGAATTTTTTTTTAATGTACTGAAAAATAATAATAGAAATTAATTAAAGTCTTTCTGAAAAATGAAAACTTACAGAATTTAATTCCTTGGCCTTTTTCAAAATGGTAATATAATTTTCAATATTGGAAAAAGCAGCAGTTTCAGAAAGTCCATGTATTGGATGATATTCAACTACAGCTCCGACATAATACAAAGATTCTGAAGAGCTCTGAAATAATATACAATAATTTATTAAATAATTATTTTATTGTTACAAAAATAAAGTACCTGCGATGAAGTGGAAAAAAATTGACAATACAAAATTGCCAAAAAATACCAGGACGTGTCTTTAAATCGCATTTTATACTCCAATTTCGAAAATTAATTAAAGCCAATTACTTCAAAAGTATCTGAAATTATAAAAAAAAAAATTACAAATTTAATAAATAAAATGATTCTAGTTTTTTAAAAACAAAAAAACTTTTGTTGATTTGAGCCCTAGTTTATAAAAATATATTTTCTCAGTATTTTCCAAAGAAAAAAATATTGCAAATTCTAATAAATATTATCTAAGAAAATGATGTGAGAAAAGAAATTGAAAACATTCCGAAACATAGTTATAGAATGATAATTAAATGCATTTTCATTGCTATAACTTTTTTTCTTTAGCGTATGTTATCAAAACTTCTTATGAATCAAAACTGACTGCTACCAGTTTCAGTTCAACTGTGTAAACATATTATCTTGTGGCTTATGACCTGATCGATTACGGGTGATTCTTTTTCCAATCTAGATTTAACCGGTTACTCGACATCAATGTTTAAGCAAATGTTCACAAATGTGATTATCAAAAAAAAAAAAAATAAATAAATAAAAAAACAAATAAAAAATTTAATACAAATTAAAGTAAATAGAAAAATTATATTTAGAACTTAAAATAAAAAAAATAATAATTTTTTTTTTAAACAAAAAATAGTTTTTAATAAATTTTAGGCAACAAATATTTCAAAAAATATTGAATATTTTAATTTAATATAATGCAAATTTGATGTGAAAAAAATTAATTTTTTTCATTATAATCTCATTACATGTTTTGTTTATATATCAACAATGTTAATTTGAGTCTTAATATTTCGATATATTATAATATTTGTCAAATATCAACTTCCATTCATACATGTCTAATATAAAACCGGTCTGCATTCTATATTTGCGTGCCAATAAAAGCAATCCTAGATCACCTTTCTTTTAGACATATATATTTTCTGTAATAAAAAAGTAAACATTAAAATTTTCAGAAGATTACTTTTAACAATTAATAAATTAGTACAAAATAATTTTTTTTCTAATCAGAAAGAAATAAAAATGACAAAAAAAAATTATAACTTACTAATAATATCCTAAATTCTAAAAATAGTAAACAATCGTTTAAAGAATTATTTTTAATTCAGTAAATTTCTTTAATCAATTCAAAGACGAAACTAATTAAAACCAGATTTCTAATTACTATTAATCGAAGATCATGACCCGTATAGAGATTATTTAATTTTTTTTTTGAAATGCACGCGTGGCTTCTTTTTTTTTTTTACTACCAATGATGATTTGTATTTCTGAATTTAACAATGACAATGTCAAATAATGAAAGATTAAGTGAAGAAAATCAACAGAAGAGAAAGAGGCAAAAGAAAAAAGAGAAAGAGAAAGAATAGAGTATATAAACCAAGCTACAATTTTCTTTCAGTTCAGTAAACTCGTTGGTTGTAGATAGTTTGTGATTAATCTATAAGAAACATCAAACAAGTGTTTCTCTCCAACTATAGTACTATAATTTATAAATAGTGAGAGTCGCATACAAGAAAGTGAAAGAAAGTGATATAATTTACTCACAATTATTATTTAAATTTAAAAAATTTTTTCATTCAAGATATTAGAACTGTTCGATAATTATTTCCAATTCAAATGTTGTCAATTAATAGAGTTATTTTTTATCAACGTTCCTTTTTTTCCAGTTCCGTAAGTTTTTTTCACAAATTTAAAAAAAAAATTATATAATTGTTTTTTTTACGAATACATTAAGTTAATTTATTTTTAATTATTATTTTTATATAATAATAATAATTAATTATTTCTTGATTTTTAATTTGATTCAATTGACACTAAATTTTCTTCAAATTCATGAATTTATTATTTGATGAAAAAATTTAATTTTGTTTTTAATATTAATTGCTTGCTATTAACTAAAAAAAAAGCATGAAAAATGGTATGCGGGAAAATTCCTGTATTTACAACATAATTGGTTACAGCTTTTTTAAGGATCTACAAAGGTGTGCGATAGTTCTCTATTTTTAATATTAGGTATGTATTTTGCACTTAGAAGTTAACATTCTCAAGTAATAAACACAAGTCTTTGACCTGCTATGAATCATAACAAATAGAATATTAAATATTTTGCAATAATTGAAAGATTGATTTTAAAGTAATTTTCCTAAAAATTTGTTATTTAAATTACAATTATAATTTTATTTATTATTAAATAATTTAATTTTGAAGTTAGTGGTATTTAATTGGTTTTAGGATTTATAAAAAATTATCCTTTTTTTAAATAACAAGAAATAAAAAATTAAACTAAAATCAATTTAATAGTTTCATCTTTTGAATAGACAAATTGAAACTGCAGTTAACCACTTAATAATATCAAGATGTGCATTCAAATTGTTAAATGTGTTATACAAGATGCATTTGATAACAAGAATTAGAAAAAATATTATTTATAAGCAATTGTAAATAAATATTTTAAAACTGTTATAAAAGAATCTTTTTTTTCAAACTATAGGCAGTGATGGCAAAATTAAAAGTAGCCATAATCGGACAAAGTAATTTTGCAGCAGAAGTGTATAAATCATTAAAACAAGATGGACATCTCATTACTGGTGTCTTCACAATTCCCGATAAGGGAAATCGAGAAGATCCACTTGGTAATTTTTAATGACACAATTTAATTTAAAATTTTATTAAATATTTAATTTAAAATTTTATTAAATATTTAATTTTAAATTTAAAATTTTACTAAATATTTATTTAATTAAATTAATTGTAATCGTAGAAAAAAATTTGGATGTGTGTTTACAGCCATTACAGCAAAAGAAGACGATGTACCGGTTTTCAAAATTAAAGCCTGGAGAAGTAAAGGAAAGACTCTACCAGAAATACTCAATCTTTATAAAGAAATTGATGTCGATTTAAATGTATTGCCATTTTGTACTCAATTTATTCCAATGGAGGTGATAAATCATCCACAACATCGTAGTATTTGTTATCATCCATCTATTTTGCCCAGACATCGTGGTGCCAGTGCAATCAGTTGGTAAGATTTACTTTCTGTTTATTAATTAAAATTAGTGTTTTTGATGAAAATTAGAAATATAATTTTTTCAATTACTACTATTATAATAATAAATAATTATTTAAAAAAGTTATTTTTCTAAGACTAAGAGAATTATTTTAAAAATTGAAAATTTACTTTTTAACAAAATTACAAGAGACACTGAATTATGCACAATAATCTCGATATTACTTAATATTAATCAGAATTTCGTGATTCTAAACTTGTAAATTAACATACAACAAAGTATCGAAAGCAAGTTTCTCACAAACTTTTCAAAAACCAGTTATATACTCGACCAACACGTTCCATTTCATGCTCCACTTATCAATTTGTTTATTATTATCGTTCATTTATATATTTATACTTTTTTTTAATTATTTTTGATTTTTATATTTATATCACTTGTATTTTAATGTAACTTTTTTATTACATATATTTTTATAATGATTCCCCCCCCCCCTTTATTTTAAAGTCAAACATTAATTTTAATTCGATAAAGAAAGATAAATTATTATTTGAAACTCACTGTGTGTTCACAAAAGGACGCTCATTAATGGTGACAAAGTTGCTGGTCTTTCAATCTTCTGGGCAGACGATGGTCTTGACACTGGACCTATTTTATTGCAAAAAACTTGTCCAGTGAATCCAAATGATACCTTAGATAGTTTATACAACAACTTTTTGTATCCTGAAGGAATAAAAGCCGTAGCCGAAGCAGTAAATCTTGTTTCCATTGGAAAAGCTCCCAAGATTGCTCAAACCGAAGAAGGAGCTACATACGATCCAATTTTAACCAAACATGAACTTCAGAGGTATTTTTGTTATCATTGAATCTGAAAAATAAAATTCTAATTAAAAATAACGAATATTAATTTAATTTTTAGATTAGACTTTTCGAAAAAATCAGTGGAAGATGTACATAATTTTATAAGAGGTCTCGACAGTGCATTTGGAGCATGGACTTTGATAAATGGAGAAGAAATTCGTCTTTATGGGAGTACAATATGGGATAAAAAAATACCACAAGGTGATAATGTTGATGTAGACGGTCGCCTTGGTATTGTTCACGATGATGGTCTTCTTATTAAAATCAATGAAAATAATTATATCAATGTGGAAAGACTGAAAATTGGCAATAGAACAATTATCGCTAGTAAATTTGGCAAACAATTGGATAATAATCAAAATATTGAATTTACTGCTGAAGAAACATGTCAAATTGATACTGTACGAAATATTTGGGAAAGTATTCTAAAGACGGAGATTTCGGATGACACTGATTTTTTTGCCTGTGGTAAATAAAAAAAAATTCTTATTTTCTAATGATGTGGTAAATTATTTTCGGTGACTTTTTTTTTAGGAGCTGGAAGTATGGATGTCGTGAGATTAGTAGAAGAAGTCAAGGATTCGGTGGGAATTTCTCTTCAAAATACCGATGTTTTTATGGCACCGATTTTTGGTGAATTTGCAAGAACAATGATTTTAAAGGGACGTGGTGATTCAGCACAATTGGAAATTAAATACGATCCAGTGGAATTAAGAGCTAATAATAAGGATCTAAAATTCCCGAGACAACTATTTATTGATGGTCAATTTATCAATGGTCAAGGAAAGCCAATTGAGACAATAAATCCTCACGATGAGAGTGTTATTTGTTCGGTTGAGTCAGCAGCACCTGAAGATGTTGATCTCGCAGTAATTGCGGCTAAACGTGCTTTCGAAGAAGGCGAATGGAGTAAAATTAGCGCAAGGGAACGAGGAGTCCTTCTCTTCAGGTAGAGTTATCATTTTTTTTAAAAATCTATTAATAATAATTAATTCAAAATCTCTCGACAGACTCGCTGATTTGATGGATGAGCATAAAGAGGAATTAGCAACAATCGAGAGCATCGATTCGGGAGCAGTTTATACTTTAGCATTAAAAACACATGTTGGAATGTCAATTGAAACATGGAGATATTTTGCCGGTTGGTGTGATAAAATTCAAGGATCAACGATACCAATTTCACATGCGCGACCAAATAGAAATTTAACAATCACACGAAAGGAGCCAATTGGTGTTTGTGCTTTGATAACGCCATGGAATTATCCTTTAATGATGCTCTCATGGAAAATGGCTGCTTGTTTGGCGGCGGGAAATACTGTTGTTATGAAACCAGCACAAACGTCACCATTGACTGCATTGAAATTTGCTGAGCTTGCAGCCAAGGCTGGTATTCCCTCGGGTGTAATTAATATTATTCCCGGAAGTGGTTCAATCACTGGCAATGCATTGGCAAATCATCCCATGGTGCGAAAATTAGGATTCACTGGTTCCACGGAAATTGGACAAGTTATAATGAGATCGTGTGCCGATAGTAATTTAAAGAAAGTCTCTCTTGAATTAGGTGGTAAGAGTCCACTCGTTATATTTGAGGACGCTGATTTGCAGCATGCGGTTAGAGTCGCGATGAGCAGTGTTTTCTTTAATAAAGGCGAAAATTGCATTGCTGCAGGTAATTAATTAATTATATAATTAACTATACTTAAATTGTAGACAATATTTAAGATTAAAAAAAAAATTTATATTAACTTACAGGTCGTCTTTTCGTGGAGGAGACAATACACGATGAGTTCTTGAAGAAAGTTGTTGAGGAAACGAAAAAACTATCAATTGGCAATCCATTGGATCGTGGAACAGCACATGGACCTCAGAATCATAAGGCTCATTTGATGAAATTAATTGAATTCACAAAAAAAGGTCTTGAGGATGGTGCACGTTTGGTTTACGGTGGTAAACAATTAAATTGTCCTGGTTTATATTTTGAGCCAACAATTTTTACTGACGTCACAGATGATATGTTTATTGCAAGAGACGAATCATTTGGTCCAATAATGATAATTTCCAAATTTACATCGAAAGATCTTGATCGTGTGGTGACTCGGGCAAATTCCACAGAATATGGCCTTGCAGCTGGTGTCCTTACAAAGGATATTTCGAGAGCCTTAAGATTTGCCGAAAAAATTGAGGCAGGCACTGTGTTCGTTAATACATATAATAAAACAGATGTTGCAGCACCTTTTGGTGGTTTTAAAAAATCCGGTTTTGGCAAAGATTTAGGCCAGGAAGCACTCAATGAATATCTGAAAACAAAAACAATTACTATCGAGTACTAATTCTTTTTTTGTGCTCATTATAAAAATTTTATTTTGAATTTAATAATAAAAAACAAATTGTGCAATTTTCATTATAATTTATAGAAATAAGTAATTTTATAAGCTGTTATTCATTATATAATTTTTTTTGTACCATATAGAATATATTTTTTAACTAATGTTATACATATTTTATGAAACTGTTAATAAATAATAATATTTCTAAAAAAATAGTGTTTAGTCAATTTTATTAATTCAAATTATTGTTAATTAATTAAAATTATCAAAAAGAAACTTCTTTCCATGGTAAATTTCAAAATACAAGTATATAAACTGTTCTAACAAGGTCATTGCCATGATTCCAGATGCTTGGGATAAGAGGTTTTTCTTTTACAGAAACTCCATATGTTAACAGTTGCACTTCTTAGAACAGAATAAAGAATTTTTTTTCTTGAAAATCTTTAGATACTTAAAAAAAGTCATTTAGAAAAATAATATAAAGTATACAGTGAAGTTTCTTTTTCATGCATAAAATTAATAATTGAACAAAAAATTCGAAAATATTTTTTCTTTTCTAATTTATTCATTTTGAAAATTATTTTTCAATGCAATAATTTTTTTTTAATTCTATATGAAAAAAATATTTATTTTTTAAATTAATATAGAGTACGAAAAAAAATTATTTCAATTAAAAAATAAGTTTGTAATCAAAAGTTATAAAAAAAAACTTATTGTAGTGGCAATATGATTTAGTAAATTTTTTTTACCTTATGCTGAACATGTTTTTCTCGAATCTAAAATGCGAAGGGCCATCCATCCCTTGTGAATTTCACAGGGGAATTTCTTGTTTCCAATGAGACGAAAGAAGTGTGGGTACCACGTGTTTAATTTTGAAGCTGGAAACACTATTCAGTTTGACTCTGTGCGTCGTTCAAGTCTGTTCGTAAAAATTTTATAATCTCCTCCAAAAAATATAATATTAATTTGTGAACACTAGTTTAAAAAAAATTTTCAACAAAAATAAAAGTGAAATATAATTTTATCGGGAATTTAAATTAATATTTGAATTAATTAACTTTTTGTATTAAATTATAAATTTCAATTTTAAAGTAAATAATTTTCAAATAAATATTTTCCAATTGAAAATTATTATTTATTTATAAATTTTAATTTAGAATTAAATTGTAATTATATTTTTTTTTTAAACTTACATTCTGGAATTTAAATTAACTTGTAAATTTGTAATCAATGATTGACATTTCATGAGTCCACCCCTTCCTGTTTCCTTTCTGCATTTTGAATTTTAATATCTTCAACACACACCCACTGCAGCTTCCTAATCACGAGATCCTTGACACATGTTGGATGTTCTGATATGAAAACTTCCTTTTTTTCCTCAGTTATTTTCAAACTGCGAAATTACTTTTAGTATTCTGAGAATCTTCTCACTGTTCAAAACTTCGTTCTGCAAATATTTCTTCAACAATAATTGTAATTTAAATCCAAGAAAAATATACGGTAAAAGTCAATTAAAAAAATAGTTTATAAAAAATTGGAAACGAAAAAAAAAAAAACAAGCAGCGGATATCGATTACAGTTCGGCTCATCATCAGGCACTTTGCTAAAATTTAAAATTGCGAGCTGCCTTTTGAAGGGCAACGCTGTGGTCGATTGGATCTTCATCTCTTCTTGGACAATTGTGAGGAATTTCTTCAAAAAAAAAATCTAAATAAAATTTTGTTCATAAATTACAAAATAAATCAAAACTGAGATTAAATAAAAGGTTTTTATTTACTGTAAATTCAAATTTCAAAATCGAGTTTTCAATTTAAATATAAAATTACTATTTATAAAATTCTGAAATTTATTAAAAAATAAATATCTATAAAATTAAATTCAAAATAAATCATTAAAGTTAATAAACAAGAATATTGTCTTAAAAAAACATAAATAAAACAAAAATGTTGACAGTTGAAATTTTGGTGAGAACGTAAATTTATTGAAGGTATTGGTACAGGCGATATATAAGATTCTCACTACTTCAGAAGCTTGTATTTAATGACCGTTATTTTGACATTTTTATCATCAGGAAAAAAAGTCATTGTGCATATTTATTTATACGGTCAAAGACAAGAAATTTATTAGAATTTCATAATCAACTTTTTATTGTTTTTTTTAAATATATCGAATGTATCTTCAATAATTGTAATTGTATCTTTAAATTACGTCCGCAATGAAACGTAGTGAAATGAACTTAGAAACTAGATCTTTGAAATCTGCGATCTAAACGTGACGATTTTACGAAATCATTACCAGGGACTTACTATCAAGCCTTTTTTTTTTTAAAAAAAAAACCCCAATTAATATTATTTTCACAATAGTCATTAATAAAATTGTAATATAGATTTTTAAAATTTCGAAATTAATTCATTTTTTTGGTTTTTTATTTTCTTTAAAAAATTTTACGTTAAAAAAAAATTTAATTGAAAATAAAAGAAACTGTAAAATTTTTAAAAGAAATTTTAATTTATCATAAAAGAAAAATTCAAATTTTACAAGCAAATCGTAAAAGGAAAAAAAAAACTCTTTTGAAATTGTAAAAAAAAATAATTACTTAAATTATAAAAGAGAAATTTACAATTTAAAAAGAAATATTTTTAATTTAAAAAAAAGTGTTTGTTAATTTGTAAAAGAAAAAAAAATGTAAAATAGATATTTACGAAAAAAAAGAACATCCTAGAACTAATAATAAAAAAAAAAAAAAAAAAAAAAAAAAATATATAATCCCCCCGATTAATGAAGACAATCGTCTCTCTAAAAGTTTATCACCTATAAAAAGTCAGTCTCACATTTCCTGTACAGTGTTGCGATAACAACGTGCTTTTTCGCTGTAATTATACTCATGTTAAACTCATTAACATACGCACAAAAAATTACACGAGCTATCAAAACGCACTCGCGAATTCGTCTTCAATAATAATGAAAATTATTATTCTGCGATTTTTCCAACAATTAACGCAGTTGATATCACGAAACAATAAAAAAAATTGATTTTTTTTTTTCAAACAAATTTTTAATCAAAGAAAAGACGAATCCACGTGTGCGATATGCACCCACTGAGAAAAAGTTGAGCCATAGAATCTATTTGGATACTTCGTATTGTCGAACGCACAATTCATAATGTCCGCACATGATTAAGATGAGTGTCTTTTCGATACAAAATACGAACATCTGCTAATTATTTACATTTATTCAATGAGAATCATCGCCTTTTTTTTTTAATCCTATCTAAGCTTCTTCTCAGTGATCTGGAATTCATTTTTTTTTTTCTTTAAAAATCTCCTTAAACTAACATAGATAGACGATTTTATTTGAAGCTAAAAGGAAACATTTAACAACGAGCAGAACCCAGCGTGTGTGGCTCCTTTCAACGAACGCGAAAAAACGTTGAAAACGCGCGAAGTAAACGTCGTTTTTTTTCTTTTTTTTTTTTTTTTATCAATTCTATATGTAACAAATTTGTGACATCAGCAACATCCGTACTTTATCAATTATTAAAAGCCGCATCTCAAAGATCGGTACATTAGCAAAAAAAAAAAAAAAAATAATAATTTAACACAATGATTAAAATGAAAAACCCCCTTTTTCAATTTTTTAAAAAAGAAAAAAATCTTTCCGAATTTTCGGAAAATGAGACAAAAAAAATAATAATTTGTTTACATTTTTAAATACTAAGTTTACAGAATTTTAAAAGACTATTTTTTTTTCTATTTTTGAATCGCAAAAAGGAAGGCTTCGGTTATTAGTTTTAACGACGGAGATAACTTCGGGCGAGATATATAATATATATATGTATATAATATATTTTTCTTTTCTTTTTTTTTTTTTTTTAATGGAGAACACGATGAACGCTGGATTATAAAACTCCGTCGTCAAAAACTAAGGAGCGGCGATGGAGCCGATGTCACTCGGACACACCAGTATCTACAGGTGGTCACCAGAAATTTGATGCTCCATAACCGCCACCTCCACCTCCTGTACCACCACCGCCGCTAATTCCTCCGCTCATGCCAATTGGATTAAAACGATGTGGATGCATTTTTTCCATTCTCATTGCGCCTGGACCTCCACCGACACCTCCCCCGCCAAAATGGTGACCTCCACGGGGTCCAAAACCACTCGATCTGCCCATTATACCTGGTGGTCCACCTGCACCTATACCTGGCATTCCTGCTCCCATCCCAACACCAACTGGTGGCCCTCCACGTCCCCTACCAGCCATTCCACCTCCTGTAAATTTTAATACTCTCTGTAGATAAAATCCTCACTCTCTCTCTCTTTCTCTACGTTAAATTAACGCAAAAAAAAAAATAATTAAAATTACGCCTCCTTCTCTAGTCTCTCCCTTTTATTCTCCAATTCTAACTTTTTCACGAACGAGTCTCGCTATTAATTTCAATTAAGTTTCTCGCTACTAATTTTGTGATGGAATTCGGACACAACCCCTAGACTGCATTAGAATTTTCATTTCATTAGATAGAATTTCCTTTTAGTGGAATTTTCATTTAATCGAAAGAATATTTGATGAAATTTTTACTTAATCGAACAGACAGAATTTTTTTTTTTTTTTTTGATAGCCTAAGGAATCAACATTAAGAATGATTTAATCGATATTTTATAATCCATTTCTTTCGGTTAATAAATAACCTGAAATTTCGACGATTTTTGATTTACCACCAAATTTTGTAATCCAATTTTCCATTTACAAATTTTGAATAAAGAAAAAGAAGTTTGAATTTTCGAGGAAAATAAGGAAAATGCCAAAATTAAAATTAAGTGAAAAAAACGTTTTCCATTTTATCAAAACTTAAAAGGAAATTAATACAAAAAATTTGTTTTTTTTCCAAAAAAAACCAAAAAGAACAAAGATAATTCAAGGGGGGGGGGGGAAATATGAAAGGCAGAACAACGTGATGAAAAAATATATATATTTTTTGTTGAAAATGATGTACAAAATACACAAAAAAAAAAAATGCGACACAAAACGTGTTACATGATACAATGCGCGAATAAAATAACAAAAATTCTGGCGAAATATAAATGAAAATACAAAAAAAAAAAAATGAAAAAAAAAAAACAAACATTAACAGTGTTTTAACGGTACTGTCGACTTAAACTGAGTCCGCGAATTTCAAAAAAAAAAAAAAAAAGAAACAAAGAAAAAAAAATGAAATAATCCATCTGTCGCATCGTTAGAAATTCATCAGTAGAATTTTTTTTTCGAGACAAAATTTTTTCTCTGTCCCATATTCTTCTGAATCTTCTTCGATGTTTATCAAATCCAATTTTTATATCATCACTTACACAACACTACCGTTTTTTTTCCCTTTTCTTCGACAATATTACCGATCAATTTATTCTTTATTATCGCTTCGCGATATAATAATTTTCCTTTTCTTAGAGCCAATTTCGGCTAAATTTAATTTACTTCGCCGGGATGAAATTATTGTGTACGTTTGTTTAAAAAAAAAAAAATAATTAAGAAAACTCAAAAAAACGTAGCTTTTGATCGTTCTCGTTTCGACGATCTAATTCGTAAGACGTCACCCGGTGTCCTATTTAAGAGGCAGTTTAGCTGACAAAAGAATTCAGACATTATTAGTTTTTTTTTCTTTTGCAACAAAAAAAAATAATATTTTTTGCTCCTGGCAATTTCGTACGACGCGTTCAATTTTCTATTTTTAAAAAAACGTATATATGGACAAAAAAATGTATACTAAGGAAAACAGACAAATACAGAATTTACTGTATTATTTTGTTTCTTTCTTTTTTTTTTGCGAAATATCTTTGCGAACGAAATTGACAAGAAAAATGTCAAAAACCAAATAAACGACCGTTTGATAAAAAAAAAAAAAAGTATATCGATTTTCAATTTAAAAAAAAAACGATATAAAAATGTAAATTAAATTGACATTAGTGAAACAAAAACGATAATAAATTTTTAATGTCAATAAAACGGAAAAAAAATAGAATCAAAACTTACCGCGACTCTGATTGTAGCCCGCTTGCCATCCAGCGTAATAAGCCGCCTTTTGTTTTCCATGTTCCTCGGCTATTTTCACGCTGAGTGGCTCAGAACCACCATCGGGAATCGTTCCATTGAGAAAATTGATCGCTTCTTGTGCTTCTTCTCGTTTATCGTATCTATTGAAAAAAAGTAACATGTAAAAATCAATTTTATATTAAATTTTCATTGCGACTAAAAATAATCCCGCAAAAAAAATTCCGTTAATTTTTATTTTGTACGCTATATATGTATTAATAATTTTCCGGTCAATAAGAATTGAAACCAGAATAATTTCGTCGAACGTAAATTTGTCAAGTGTCTCATTGCACAATGACAGTGGTTTCATACTCGCACCTGTTCGCTAATTTTGGATACATTTCAAATTCTAGCACTCTTGCTTTAATTCCCAACTAAATATCAAAAGCTATAACTAGGGCAATTAAAAATAATTTTCACCGATATCGATCATTCAAAAAAGAAAGTAAAAAAAAAAGACACTTTTTTTATTTAACTTACCTTACAAATGCAACACCTCGTGGTAAACCTGTATGTTTATCTTTGAGAATATTTTTCTGTACGATATTTCCAAATTTACTGAAAATATCTTCGATCTGCTTATCCGTTGTATTTCTGTAAAATCCAAAAATTGTAACATCAAAAAAATTAGATAATTATATAGAAAAATAGAAATCAATAAAAAGTTAATTTTTTCATACCTTGGTAAATTCGTAACGTAGAGATTGGTCTCCTTAATCTCCTCACCAGACGGACGAGCATGTGAAACTTTTAGTTTCTTGTTTTGAACTTGAAGTCCATTCAAAGTGGCAATTGCAGTATCAGCGTCTTCAATTTTTGCATAGTTAACAAAACCAAAACCATAACTGTAACCAGTCTGAAAATTTCATACAAAAATTAATTGACAAATTTCCTAATTAAAATATTGGAGCTAAAAGGTTTTAAATAAAAAATTAATCTCACCTTGTAATCCTTCATGACTCTACATGATTCAACCGGGCCAATCGTAACAAACATACTGTAGAGTTCTTTTTCTGTCATACTCTGAGGCAAATAATTTATAATCAAATTCGTTCGTGAATCCATTCCGTTGCCTTTGCTTAATTGTTGTTGTTGTTGACGTTGATGATCTGTCATATCTGGACAAGCAGTCCCGTTGACAATTCTTTGATCTATTATTGTTGGTGTCACCAATACTGGAATATGTTGTGGTTGTTGCTGTTGTAAATTGGTGCCGCTGCCGCTGCCTCCACTGCTCCCAAGAAAAACCATTGACGTGATCGGCAAATACAAAAAATATAAACAAATTTGTTACTACTATTATGCACGGTGCCATGTGCCAGCAGCAGATGATGGCCCGCACTAGAACGTATATCATCTTTTTTTTCTGAGAGACAAAAAATAAATAGAAAATAAATTTATATATGCGCATAAACAGTGCGACGTCAGACCTGCATTTGAGAAACAAACAAACAAACAAAAGCAAACATGAGGATTTGAGCGGAATATATAGACACGCAAAGTGTTTATGGAGGGGAAAAATTCAAATTTGGACTTTTACTTTTCATTTTCTTTACAATAGTATACATATATTTTTTCTAATCGTAAAAGTTTCAAAAAAAAAATTAAATTTTAATCCAGGCATAGAGTAATTTTTTTTTTTATAAGAGTAATAATACACAAAGATAGAAAATTGACGAAAACTTCTTCCTTTTCAATCTTTGCACTTCTAATTGAAACAATTAATTCAGAAGAACTTACTGAATATTTAATTTCACGAAAAATATACAAATTTCATGAAATTAAAATTCAATTAATTCGTCAAAATTATACAGATTTCAATTTAATTTCAGAAATTTTAATTTAAAAAAACTAATTTACTTTAAAAAAAAAATTGAATGGAATTTAAAAAAATCTTTTTACTTAAATTTCTATTTTATTCTAATAAATTATATATTAGATTATTTTTAATTTCCTAGAAATTAAAAAATATTAATTTTTGCAAATAAAATGAAAAAAAAAGATATATATTTATTTTATAATAAATATACGCTTATTAATTAATTATATTACGTAGAATAAGTATTTAAATCTTCTCTAGTTTTCAAAAATAATAAAAATTAAAAATTTGTATTTAATTAAATTTTCAACTCTCTAATTACAATAATATGCATTATTTACCTCATCTATATAAATGCAATATCTTTTGTCTGTTTGCTAAGTATTCCTTTTGTTTGATATTAATTTTCTCAATGTCTGATGGTCAAATGACCTTGATTGAAAAAAAATAAACAATTTAATTATTATTGCAATATTAGTGTAAAGACCTTTTCTCAAGGGTTGTAAATTTTATTACCTGAGAAGGATCTATATAATTATATTGCCTTTTAACTAAATAATAAAACAAAAAATTATGACGTAAAATTTTAAATTCAAAATTGAAGAGAATAAGAAATCTTTTAAATTACTTGAAAATTTTCCTAAATATACTCTTGAAATAAATTAATTATTTATCAGTACTTTTACCTATTTCAACCACGTAACAAGTTATTCCACTAGAACATTAATTTAATGCAAAAAAAAATTAGATTTACTCTCAATTAACTTGAAAAAAAATTTTCCTTAATTCAATTTAATTAAATTACAAAAAATAAAATAAATTGAATTATAATTTCAAAATCACATTTTTTTGTCTTTCATATTTAATTACGACGGATTCAAAGCTATTATACATATTTATAAATAATTTCATTCCCCATTTTTTATCATGAAAAAAAAGATGACATTTTTAAAACATAATATAACATAAAATTTTTTATCTGTATAGAGAAGATTACATTTAGTAGAATTTTTTTTTATTTTAAATTCTTAGTGAAAAAAAAATTGTAATTTCTTTCTTTTTTTTAAATACAAATTTAAAAAAAAATTTATATTAGTAGTTGTGCAATTTTAATTTTATTAAATTTCTAAATTTTTAAGAAAAAAAAAAAAAAAAATTCATTACAAACATAATTTTTCTCTACTCAAAGGAAAAAAAAAAAAAAAATTTTTTTCGACTTACCACAAAAACCTGGGATTATTAACTAGCAAATCTTGAAATTCCATCGTTGTATTACTCTTTTACTAAACACACAATGCCAAGGAGTGAAGTACAGGTAGAAAAAGGACTAAATGAATTTTCAATTTGAATCTATTTTCTTTTACCTCTACATTTCTCAAACAATGGCGCAGGTATTGAAAATTTCATTTTAACGATGGATTTTCAAAAAATTTCTGCATATACAGACACCAATGAATTTTTGAAATTTAGTTTACCTGAATGCCATGCAATTTAAAAGACAATAAAATGACCTTCAGGTATTATTTCTTAAATTCAATGTCAAATACACCCCTCAATAATATAATAATTAAATTTCTCAAATATATATATATGTATAACGAATTTATATTTGTAAAATTTTCACCTTAAATATATTTTAAAATTAAATATAAAATATTTAATAAAGCTAAAATTTTATTTAAAAATATTTAGCGTTATTTTTTTTTCTTTTAAACTTTTAAAGTAGATTTTTTCCACATTTCTTGTTCCTAAGTTATTGTAGTGTACAATAATTATAAGTAATAAAAATAATAACTGCATCCGTAAAACTTTTTATTTCTCAGAAAGTAATTAAAAAAAATATATAGAAAAATATTAACAGAAACAAAATATTAGGTACGAGAAATTTAATTTCAGTAGGTTATTTTAAACAGTAATTTAATGTAATTAATTATTGTTTTTGTAATATTTTGTATTCATGAGAATTGTATGTTAATAAAAATAATTAAAAGACCATAAATCGAAATAAAATTAAATATAATAACCAATTATTATCAAATTTAATTATTGGAGCATAAAAATGCTATATGAATTAGAAATTTGATACCTTTCAAATATTTCAATTATGCAAAAATATTAACTATTTTGAGGTTAGGAAGCAATAAACTAAATTTTTAAAAATATAACATAAAAATCTATTTTTAAAATAAATAATGTATAAAACTAGTAATTTTAACTGTTTAGCATTTTTTTTAAAAATAGTTTATTCACGTTATGTACTACCTCACAGGACATCATAAATGCCATGAGCCGTAAAACAGGAAATGACTCTACACCAACTTCCTGTCCTCACATTGCAACACCCATTAAAAATGTCCAACAAATAAAGAATTAAAAAACGACGCCGATACGATTATTGATAAAAGTATAATATTATCAAAATGTCCGCGTGACCTGGTTTTTTTTTTTTTTTTTTAATAAATAAAAAAGAAAAAAGGCGGTAAAATGGAAAGCTTGGCGCAACGATCGACCAAAGCCAGGGAGTAATCATTATAACAGAGAGAAAAAAAAAAACGCCAAAGTATGTGACTTACCACTCAAAAATAAGATGCCACGAAAAAAACAAGAGACCGCAAAGTCGAAGAAAACTGAAAAGAAGCACTCGCGTAACGCGTTACAAAAGTTTATTTGATACACTCCAATGGACGAAGATGAAAAAACTAAAACTTGGCGACTATCAAAACTTTTTGAGAGAGAATCGTTCGCGTGAATCGGAACGCTTACGTAGAGTTTGCGAATTACTTACACGATCAACGTGGCGAACTCAAAATTTGGTTGAAAGAATTTTCTCGTTCGTATTAAAGAATAAACGAACCTTTTTCAATATCACTTTCAGCCTTTGATCACAGTATTTGATGCCAAGCCAAAGCCCGGTTTTAGTTCTTGACCTGCCCCTCAACCTTAAATTTTACCTATCGACACTAACGCGCCAAACGACAAATGTTTGAACTATAAAAGAAGATGGCGTCCTATTTCCGGTTGAATGTAAAGGCGGAAAAATTTGAATTCTCAAGTTAAAGGAAAAAGAAAAATAATTTTTTTTCTAAAAACAAGCATGTATCTCCCCCTCCCCCCCTAAGTTGTCAAAAGAACACAGAATTAATGTTTTAATACATTAAAATTTGAAAAAAATTCATTAAATTTTGTTCTAAAGAATGATTAGCTTTAAACACAATAAAAATAACAAGAATATATGCTTATTAAACGTGAGAATAACTTGAAAATAAAAACATAACCTCAAAATGTGTGGAAAATTGTAACACAAGAAATTATAATAAACGATTAATTACCTTATTACTGGAATTACGGTGTCCATTGTGCTCCATAAAGCAGTAGCATACATCACGAAATAAAATAAATTCAACGTTGGAAATGAATCTTTTAACAACAAAAGTGAAATGATAAAATCGTTAAATGAATATGCTGTTGACGCGTCGATTCTACAATGACTAGTGACGCCGTACAAAAAAAAAAGAAAATCGCTTTTGAAGACTGGATTTTACTTATTGGCGCATGCGTGAAAAAAAAAGTTTTGAATGTTTTTTTTATAAAAAAAAAGGTTAGTTAAATAAGTTAATTAATTATATTATTATTAATTTGTTTATCTATTTTTTCAATACTTATTTTTCTTTCTATATTTATAATTTAGTTTAATATAGTATGATAAAATAAAAAATAAAAGATATAATTAAATTTTAAATTAAAATTAATTTAAAGATAAATTAAAAAAAAAACAAGTTTTATTAAATAAATTTTATTCCAAGAATGTAGAAAATTACATTTTATGCTAATAGTATTGTATACTTATGTGTATTTAATACATATTTTTATTTTTAATTATGTGAATTATAAAAATAAAACCAATTTTTAATTGTTAATTAATTTTAAAGACCAAATAGATTATTTATTTGAAATTTTTTACAAACGAAACTATTTTAATTTTTAGAAACTTAAAATTAAATTAATTTAATTTAATTATTAAACTGTTTAGTATACAATTAAATTGAAATAATTAATTTGATAATTTTATCAAATTATTTTTAATCAAATATCAAAAATCAAAATTTATGAATAAAAGTGAAAAAATTGGTTTTATTTTTATATTTAAAAAAAAGAATAAAAAGAATACCCTGATTGAAAAATATTAAATAAATAATACATAAATGAGTATATATGTATCGAATGTTTATATACAATGTTCGATGTGTTAAATATTTAAAATTTGGATCTAGTATTTTTATACTAGTTTTTTTTTTTTTTTTTAAATTAAGAATATTTGAAATTCACAAACAAGGTTTATCGTATGCTACGAAAACCGCTAATTTTTGTAAAATTAAAAAATCTCTTATGCTTACTATTTTTAAATGATTTTGGTGTATCATCAAATTCAGTCGGATCATTTTCTTTGTCCCACACGCGTAATGGAGTTTCAATACCAAAAGGACTGTATAATTTCGTAGGAGTTCGTCCCAATAAATCTCGTGATCGAGTTTGTGGAGTTTCAGATTTAATTGCATTAATATCCGGAGTAAATTGTTCTTCTAATCTTTGACGTCTTCGTGTAGGAATTTTAAATCTCTGCAAAAGATGAAAATTTTTATTTATTAAAAATAGAGATTATAATAAAATATATAAAAGGAAAAAAAGCAATTAACTTGTAAACAAACCTGTGATATACTTCCAAAAGTGACTTTAACATTTGAAAATGTTTTTGAAATTTTTTCAGCTCCAGTTTGTAATACTTTTCGAGAATCAGTTGTTACATTTCCAAGGCTTAAATTATGCCAACTTTTTCCTGAATCAGAATCCTGCTTTTTTTTCGAATTTTTTTCCTTTCCAAGAGAATTATTTGATAATTTATCATTATCATCGAAACGATCCTGTAATCTTCTTCGCAAACTTTTACGTCCTTGCATTGGTTCAATATTATTACCGGCATTTAAAAGATCCCGATGAAATGTAAAAGAGACGCTTCGTGAATCAGGAGGCATTTTTTTCTTCTTTTTTTTTAAATGACGGTTATTTTATCACTGATGTAAAATAGATCACTTTATTTTTACTTGTTTGACAAGTTTTTCTCAAATTACAAGAACTTGATACAATGTATTTTTCTTTCAATACAAAATAATCAATTTTATATCACCGGATTTTGATAATAAACAAGCGGATTTAAATGTTATAAAATTCTATTGACGTACATGACTCGTAAACTTCACAACGGTTTTTCTTTGAATTAAAATCGGAAATATTCGTGTTCAATCGGGAAATGTCGGTAAAAAGTATTGCCACCACATAAAAAAGTAAAGATGTAAGCAGTAATAAAAATCTCTTGCCTGCCTGTAAATCTGAAATCACATTTTCTATAAAATCCGTAAATAATCTTTAAACCGCTGTTTTTCAAGGATATAAATAGTAATTGATTCTAAAAATATTTTTTAAACATAAAATATATGTTGTATAAATGAAAAAATGTAGTGCAACATAACCTCAAAAACGTGAAACTCATATATAGTGGTGTAAGTTAATAAAGAATTATGTCAATGGTTTATATAAAAATTGTGTTTAATATAAATTAGAAAATGTTGAGGATATTATTAATAGAGAAAAAAACAAATTGACGAAATGAGGAAAATTGAAAAAGTTTTTTGTTTTGAGAGTTCTAAAACTCGAAATTGGACTTGAGATGCGGATTTCTTTTGACGTTTTTGCCTATTATATATGTGATTATAATCTAAAAAGTAATTAAAAAGTAATCAACAAAATGTGGATGAGTCTAATTTTTCAAGATGACATTTTTCAAGTCATTATGTGTTGATTTAACAATAGTTTGAGCCTGTCTAGTGCTTCAATGGCTTGTGTGTCTCGAAGAAGGTGATCAACGTTGAAATGGCAATATCTAGCTGGATGATATGGGGTAGAAGCCTTCGTAGTAGTAGACCTCATCGAAGTATGTATTAATTTAAAGTAATATTTTTTTTAAATTATTCTTTATATTTCAATTGAATCCTTTTTCTTTTCTAGGTCGACAGGATAACGAAGACCGCTGTGTGAAACTCGATCTGTCAAAAGGTTACTGACCTAACCTCTTTTATTTTAAAATATTTTTTGTTTGTGTCTTAATTTTTAATTTTTTTATTAATACTTTTTTTCAATATTTACAAATGTGAAATGAAAAAGTAAATCCCTTTTTTATGAATGAAGACGTATTTGAAATTTTTCGATTTTTATAAAATATTTTTTTTTTAGGTTTGAATGAAAATATTAAAGAGGCTTTAAGTAATCTCTGTCAACGGCAAGGAGTTTCGACTGGTAAAAAGCTCGCCTATTTAAATGCATTCGTGAAGCTCATTAGGGAAAATGACGCCAACGATATTGGATATTCTGTTGAACAACTATTTTGTTGGTGAGTGTTTTTTTTTTCCTCCGCTTTAGATAAATGTTTTGTAAATTTTTTATAATTAAAAATTTCATTTACATAAGATTTTTTAAATTTTTTAATATTTATTATCTTACAAAGTTGATGATGTTTCAATATTAATATGTTACAGTTTGCGTGTGGGACTTATTCATGAAGTTACACAGGTGCGTGCAGCGGCATTGCGTGCTGTTCGTTATATGCTTAAAAAAGAGCAAGATGTTGTGTCGATCAACAAGCTGCAGTATCCTTATTTCTTGGCACGTAGTATGGACATCAATCTTCGCACTGAAATGGAAAGAATACAAGCTTTACGTTTAGTACGAAGAATATTGGTACTTGCTCCAAGATATTTTAGTCCTGCTTTAGCAAGATCACTGATAAGTCTAACTAATGGTGGTATCGATGAAAAGGATCGTGGCTTTCATGCCTTTTTCTCAACACTCTGTGAATTAGGTGTTCTTAATTCAAATTTATTGATAAATTGCGGTGGTATATCAACATTGGCACGTGCCGCAATGAATGGTCAAAGTCCATCAATTATTGAATCGGCAGTTGGTGTTCTTCTTCGATTATTATCAAGACCGGAGACAAGAAATCATGTTTCACTATTTTGTCTGGCAACACCGTATTGTGAATTACATTCACCAGGTTTGGAGCGACCAAGTGAAGATCGACAACAAAAATTTACTGCCAGTAAACATGCACTTTTAAGTGTACTACGATCATTTTCGGGCGTTATTCATTTTTGTAATCCAAATCATACATCGGGATTGAAATCAATTGTTAATATACTTTATGTGGAACAACAGGATGTTAGAGGAGCGGTTCTTGAACTTTTCTATGAATTATTGGGAATACCATTGCCATTGTGGACAGATGAACCGGATGTTGCACTATCGGCCGTTGATCCAAATCGAGTACGTGAGACATGGAAATTATCCGAAGGTTTCATTGCCGCTGAGGGAAAAACAATACTTCCTTCATTAATGTCACGAAGTCCAAATATCACTGAAATGCATCTTGCACTATTGGTCTATGTACTTTTGGAATGTGGTCTACATAAAGCATTGGCCGAGGCTATTGTCACATCGGATACATTTATTTGTGTACGTGCTGCAATTCTTCTTGGTGGACTTTTACATTTATCACATTCACTACTTCCACCTGAGGTTTGTGATCTTACGCCACCATTGCCTAATTTGGTGATTCATGCAAGTCGCGGTAAACATCAAGCATTGGCAGCTGTGACAATACTTGGACGAATGCATTCAATGATGCGTGAACGACCATCGCCAACGAGTCTTTTTCTCGATCGAATGATACAAGGGGGAAATTGGTTGAGATCAACAATACCAAAAACTGATCTTCCAGTGACGCCGAAAAATTGGCTTAGACGTGAAACATCATCAGCTGTACTTTTAAAAAAATCACAAGTTCTCACACAACGCGATGTACTTTCTTGGAATTGGCCAATTATTCGTGCAATTTTACATTCACGTGAGGATTATTTTAAACTTCTTCATGATTCAGATCATCGATTATTTATCAAGAAATTGATACGTTACTTTAAGCCATCGTCAAATCAATTTAGTCGTGTTGAATTGGGAAGAACGGCAACACTTGCACGTGAATCAACATTAGCTGGTAGTCATTTAATTATTTGTCTATTGGAAATACCCGAGCCGGATAGTACACGTTTTTTAAATGAATTGGTAGCTGATATTGCTAATGAAATTAGTGCAATTCGTACAGTACAATCGGCACATGATTGTTTATTTTCACCACGTCATATGTCAACGACATGTTGTCAAAAATATTTTCTCTTTCTTGGTCAAATGAGTCATTCAGCGAAAGGTACAGTGATTCTTAAGAGTTTTAATTTATTGCAAAAATTACAAGATCTTGCAATAACAACAAATCATGATTGTTATGTGAAATTAATAATGTCAAGTTTAGATTATACTGGCAATGGTGTTAATCGAAAAGTAATGAACAAAATAATATCTGAATCTTCATTAGAGAGTACAAGACTTTATGCAACACAATTTTTACGATGTATATTGAGGGCAAAAATGAAGGATGCTTTTCAATGGGCAATTACAATTTTATCGGAGAGATTGTCTGATTCAAGTAAAGCTGTTGCATCGGCAGCTCTTGATATTCTTCATGAAGCATGCGAGGAACCACAATATTTGGAAGTTTTTTTTCAACAAAATAAAGATTGGGATAAAATATTATTGAATTTGGGTGATCGTGGTTATTTATTGAAAATAAGACTCTATTCTTTAAAATCAGGTTTTGCGAGTCTCAGTTCACCGGCTGAGGAATTGGAGAAATGGATGAAGAATGGAGGATTTGCTGAACGTTACGTTGGTTTAATTGAAGGTGAAATTCATGATTGTTTAACACGTAGACAACGTGCTGAAAATGGTAGTTATATGCGAAGAAATACTAATATTCCAATTTCACCACGTGATGTTTTTATACCACCACATTTAATTGGTCAATTAGTGCAACATGAATTGGGATTACAATTGTTAATGAGACGTAATGTTTTACAAAGATTCGCTCGAGTTGTACAGAGATTTCGCTATGAATTTGGAATGTGTGAACAGGAAGTGAATTTGAAAAATATAATGAAAGGAAGTCGTTCAATAATTGAAGATTCTTATTTGGTATCAGAAGAATCGGGAACCGATGAGGCTGCCGAATCAACACGTTTGGAAACGATTATTGATTCGGAAGTGATGGAATTGTCAGAGAGTCATCAACCACCGCAAAAAGCTGATTCTCTTGTTGAAATAAGAAGGAAATTAAGTTTAGATGAATCGAGACGCACAACACCGGAGAGAAGTTGGAAGGGTGGTGAATCGGAAATACGTGATGAAAATTTAGTTTCTTTTGAAGGGAGATTATTGAGAGTGAAAGCGGCACTTTGGGTATTGGGCCATGCTGGAACATCGGCCGAGGGAATGGAGCAATTGAAAAATTTGGGAATTATTGAAATGTTGACATTAATGGCAGAAACATGTCCTTATTATGTGGTGCGTGCAACGGCAATGTATTCATTGAGTTTGGTTAGTACAAATCGTGCTGGCGCGGATGTACTTACAACATTGAATTGGCCATGCGTGAGATTTAAAAGAGGTGAAGAATGGCCTGTTGTGCAACCAAGTGTTCCCTGTCAATCACCTAGTCCACCACCTGTTCAACGACATCATCGAAGTCTCAGCGATGGTAAACCCGAATTTCCCGAACCAGTTATTCGAAGAACGAGAAATCGATCAGAGAGCGCGGCTACTGAATTGGAAGTTCGACGACTCATTCTTCCGTAAGAATATATTTTTTTATTAAAAATCATTTTTATAACGCAGTTAATAATAAATTTTATAATTTTTCAGAGAAAGAGGCGAGACTCCGAGTCCAGTATCCAGTGTTCAGAGATTAAGTCAACAAGATGCTGAGGGTTATGCTCGACTTCGTACTATTCAACGATATCGTAGGCCGAGTTTTTCTCAAAGCAGTTTAGAGGTAAATAAAGTTATTGAATTGAATGAAATAAATTTTTATTTATTTTATATTAAAAATTTATTTTTACAGATGTATAGTTCAGATGGTAGACTTTCATTGCAGAGTTTGTCTGAATTTGAATTTTCACGAAGTTGGATTGCTGAAAGTATTTTGTCATCAACACCACCACCACCGACACTGCCACCACCGACTGATAATGATAAATCATCATACATGGGTATTTGCCTTCCGAGGAAACTTACGACAATGTTTCCCATTCCCAGTAGATCATCTTTAAAGGGTAATAAAATGGAAGAAAAATCAAAAATTGATTCATGTGGCGCCGATGAGGAATCAGGTTCGGAATATGATGTCACCGGTGATCATAATCGTGTGTGCCTAATTTGTTACACTGGAACAAATAATATTAAAGATACTGATACGGAATCAAAAATCACAAGGTAGGTTTTAAAAAAATTAATTAATAATTAATTATTTAAAGTTACGTTTATTTACTTTACTTTTTTTTAAGGGATATATTTAAACACGTGCAGCGTCTTGCAAATCCTGTATTATATAAGCATAGTAAACAAACATTGTTAACATTGCGTCAGAGGTATCCAGAGAAATTTCAAGTAAGTTTTATTTTTTTTTTAAACTTCTCATTTTCAAATTTTAACAAATTTTTTTTCTTTTCAGAATGTTTGTATATTTTCCGAGGTTTCTGCTCGCTTAGGAAGTAATACTTACAGAATACCGGCTCGTCGATTTTTGCAAGAATTATTTTTAGATTCTTCATTTGATGCGGTAAATTTTTAATTAATAAAAAAAAATAATCTTTTTATTTTTTTTTTTTGTAAATTTAATGTGAAATTTATTTTTGTATATTTAGCTGTATAAAGAGCCAGCGGAGATATTGAGTATTACGTTAGATATTGAAGAGAAATCAGTTCCTACTTCGCCTTCGGATAATTCACGTCCATCGGTAAAGCCTTCAGAGACTAAAATTAATGGTAGAGTGACACCGTTGTGTCTTCAAAATGATCCATTGACTGCGGTGCAGGAAGAGGCAACTGGACAGCCTCGAATTGTTTATCCACAAATTAAAAAAGAAACGTCACTTATCACCGAGGAGAGATTGAGTGATGAGAAAATCATTGCTGAAATTCTTAAACCAGAAGAAAGGATACGAGTGGCAAAGAGTTCCGATAAAATTTTAAAGGTAACAGGTACAAATACTGCCATAAACCTTGAATAGTACTTCTTGATATTTCAGCATCTGTACATATTTTTATATTAAACGAAAAAAAAAAATCAATTTCGCCGTACAAAAAATAAAATAAAATAAAACGGGAACTGCCACAATGACACCAGACGTTTTTAAATTTACTTAGGTAGTTACATTTTTAGAGAGTAGTTTAGTTAGAATTTCGTCTAATTTATTTTAAAATAGTTTCCATGTTTTTCTTATTTTTCTAATTATTAAATTGCTTTTTATTCAATTGGTTTTGTTGGGTAAAAGTTTTCGAAAAATAATAAAAATAATTTTAAATAAATTTGACACATATTTTTTGTTTATTTTTTTTAAATATTTCTGACAATGACAACATAATTATTAAAAATTTGTTTTTTAAATTAATTAAATTATTTTTTTTTCGCTTTTTTTTAGTATTTTAATAAATAATTATTATTTTTCTTTTTTAATTTTCAATTTACATTTCTTATATTTAATTT
Source organism: Leptopilina boulardi (assembly GCF_019393585.1). NCBI lineage: Eukaryota > Metazoa > Arthropoda > Insecta > Hymenoptera > Figitidae > Leptopilina > Leptopilina boulardi. The sequence continues at coordinate 1,709,360 of NW_026137838.1, forward strand.
TAACATTTACTACTATAAAAGATTTTAATTTTCTCAATAAATGTTTAAAAAAAAGATTTTTAGAAGTAATGAGAAAATATGGAAATAAAAATTTAAAAAGTTAGTATTTAAATTTTCCCGCGCAAAAGGTCGATAACATCGATTTTTTGATAATCGCCACCAGGTGGCAGTGGTGGTCACAAATAAACAACATCTTAAACCGGACGGCACGCGCCAAGTTTCTCTCTCATTTTACAGTGAATTTTCATTATTTAATCGTGTGTTTAATTCATTCCTCGTGAAAAATCGTCATTTAATATAATCGTGAGTGATATTCTTGTTATTAAAAAACGTAATATAACGAGTGATTGTTTTTTTTCGGCGAGGGAATCCTGCACTTGGGATAAACATGTCCCGGAAGGTGCGCAGTTGTTGATTGCGCATCTCATTGCGTCTCAATTTGAGGGGGGAATGGCGTGGTAAACAACTTGTGCGCGAATCGTGAAAACACCGATTTTCTTGTTTGCGATTACGGGCATCGTGTGTTAGTGCGCGTAACGTGTGTTACTTGCCGGTTTTGAACCTCGACCTCGTTGTAATAGAGTGCCGCGGCTATAAACATGAATTCTTTTGAAAAAAAAGAGTGGTGATCTGATGTAATGGTGTTTTTGTCACACACTGAGGTTATGACACATCCTATTCGCGTTAATCTTGACGGAGAGTGTGATAGTGAGTATATTTTTAGTAATAATAGAAAATGACTAGTATGATATGAAATGTGTTTATGTTTTTATTTTCAATTGAGTTTATGTAAAGAATATATTGTGAACAAGTGTATTAGGTGTAAATTCATTTAATCTTTTGCTTGGGGAAATATTTCGGGTCGGCGTCCTTCAACCGCTTTCTTTCAACATACGGTTCCGCTAGTAACTATGACGCAGTGCCTCCTCCAACACAGGTTGAGCTACTTTGGTTCTTGTTATCTCTCTTATCTTTTGTTGCGAATTTTTAGCAGACACGTCGATAAGTTGAGACGAAACGGTGTGTGTATATGTGTTGTCATTTCGAAATGCGTTATCACACCTTGACGGTGACAAAATATATGACAATTTTTGAGCCCTTTCCGATACAGTGTTTTTTTTTATCCAAATTTTTTTGGGGATTTAATTCCGCTTTTGGCATTTTACCATCAATTATTCTCTATTTTTACTTTTTAAAATTGTGTTGACGGCCAGTGAATATAAATATAGAGTGCAGTGATTTATTTACAAACAAAACTGACTAGTGGATAGATGTTGTGCAGTATCGTATGAATGCAGTTAGTTATTGTGTACTGTTTTTGTTTACAAATCGCTATTGTTAATTTGATTATCTATTTATTGTTGTGATCCATTCAGACCCTTTGGAATTCCAAATATTGTTCCACATTCTTGTTTGAAATGACCAAGGTTGTAGTTATGTGAAAGTATTTTGCTTCATGTAGAATTCTACGTCTCAAGATTTTAATATTCAAAAATTCCAGTGGTTGATTTATAAAATGTGAAAGTATCATCTCAAAATCATTAGAATTAAAAAAAAACAACATTCAATTTGTTTTTTTTTAGAAAAAATGTTTAATGGATTTGAAGTGAAATCTCGTTATTGGATTCTTGTTTCCTAATAATGTGATTAATTTCGAAATTTTTCAATGGTCGAATTATATTATTTCACAATTAGTTTTAGAAAATACGATTTTATGTTGTGTGTAGTGAAAAATACGAATATTAAAATGGGGTTTATGGAGCGTATCATACGACCTTGCTCTTCTTTTAGTTTAGGAAAACGTGTTCTCATATTAAAAGATCGTACCTGACATAAATTTATGGCAATTTGGTTTTTAATCTTAATTATTGAAAAAGAAATTGTTATTGACAAAAAGAAAATTTTTTTTTCTTTAGAGAAAAATATTGACAGATGTTGAAATTTGATAATATAATAAACGAAGATAAAACATTGTTTTGCAATATAAAATTCAAAATTCAATCAGACATTTCGTCGATTTAAATGTTTTGAACTTGTGTGTGGCACGTGTATTCTCTTTATCTCTCTTTTTAATAGATAATATTTATATAAATAAACAACGCTAATTGTTTTGTTTACAAAATTATTTTTGTAAAAATAAATTCTTAAATAATGATGATTTATTCAAATTTGTAATTAGTTTTTTTTTCAACTTACAATTATGTAACTTTTATTTACATTTTTTTCTCTATATATATTTTTTTTTAATTCTAATTTGTAAAGCAATGTTTTATTTATTACTATATGAAAATATCGAAAAAAATATTTTGTTCTACTCCAATTGTCTTGAAATACTGTTTCAACTTGACCGAATGTACAATTTAGTTATTACGACTTTATATAGTGTCACATTCCAGGATATTTCTCTTTAGTCACTGACCTCGCGGCTGATTGTTGAGCTCTTCTAGTCTCTCGCTATGTAAAACACTTCCTATTTACTTTCCGACATCCACGTCACGATGACCAACATAACATTCTTTTATTATAGTTCAGAAAAACATATTCTCTTATTATTCATCGATGTTTTGTAATTTAATTTTTTTTTTTTTCAAAAAAAGTGCGAGTTTAAAAAAATCATTATGAATATAATTTATTATTTTTACAAAATATTTAAGAGTTTATCGTGAATTAAAAAAAGAAAAAATATATATGTGAAGTCCCGTCAAAAGTAGCTTTTCGTTTGCTTGTGTATATATATAAGCAACGTTCATTCATCATTTCATTCACCGCAGTAGGAATTTTCCCATATTTACTCGCGTGTAAAATGAATGGTGCATTCCGATTAATCTTGAAAATTATCTGTGCACACAATGACAAGATCGAAACGAACGTTCACACGGTAGATAGTATACTAAACACTTGAGTGTGTTGTATATATGAGAGAGATTATTTTTTCTTCTTTCTATATATATATATAATAATTTACCTATCTTGCGACATAATTCAAAAATAGACTATTTTTTTTATAAAAAATATATTTTTTTAAATAAGGTTTTGCTTTATTTTTTTTCTATCGGAAAATTTTCGCGCAGATTCATTTTGCAAAGATGGATAAAGAGTTAAAATTTATATCCTCTCGTATAGACTCACCGAGTCTTTGATCTGGAAAACTTAAATTACTTTCGACAAAATATATGCTCTTGAGGAGCATATATATATGATATTTATGTCAAAGAAAAATTAATTTTGTATTATTATTTTCTTTTTATTATTAATATTTTTATTATTATTATTATTATTATTATTATTATTATTATTATTATTATTTTCGTTAATATTGAATTAATACAGTTTTATCTAATTTTGATTTGGTGCAAACTTTTGTTTCTATTTTTTTTTAGAAAATTATCAAAAAATGAATTTACGAAAAAAAAAGAGTCTAAGTGGATTAAGACTATTTTTATGTTATAAAGACTCGAAGAGATATTGTCGCCAAATTCGTTTAATTTTAGTTACACGGCACATTTCCTCGCGTGGAAAATTGAATCTCTCTTTCTCTCTCTCTCGAAAGAAATATATACGCGTATTTGAAAACCGATCCCTTATCATATTCATTTTCTTCCCGCGCCTCTATAAATCCTCGTTTTTCGGATGTTATTTTTTTTCCTGTTTCGTGGTATATACGTGCGATACACACCGCGGTGGCCTTTTTGTTTCGGGAATTTTTATTCCGATCGAAGTAACTGTCATTAAAATTCAGTACCCAGACGCGAAGAGTGTCACGTGATTCGAATATTTGATCTTTCCTTAAACATATACATGAAAAAAAAACTATTGTTATTATATTTTCCCTATTTTTTGAAAAGTTGAAAATTATAAAAATTTTTGCATAATGAAATTATATGATTTAGGAAAATAAAAATGATTGATTGGTGTCAATTTGAAATATTTTTTTTTTGCCGAACAGTTAGAAGCTCATCGGGGAATTTTTCAACTGAATAAACTGTTTACAAAGGGAATTTCGAAAAGGATTTCAAATAATAACATGTAATTTTCAAAATGACTGAGTGCGCAAATTTTTGCCAGCTATACTACTGCCTTTTTAATCATGGCGTTTGCCGAAGTGCCGCGTGACAACCTCACTATATATATATATATATATATGTGTATATATAATAGACCACGTGTTCAAATACATTAAATCCACGTTTACCCTCTGCTTTCCATTTGGCGTTCCTTATAGCACGTGACAATAAAAGTGAAAAAAAAAGTTTATTTTCTTTTTTACAATTTTGAAAATAAAAAAAAACTAATGAATATAAATTATATCGAGAAGTTAACTACGTCGTAGTTCTAATTTTTATATGTACATGCTTTATTTTAATGTTTATGACTTCATTGAAGTTGTGAATTACTTTAAACGATACGTAATGGTGAATCGAGATCGTAAATCTAATTGAGACTTCATAATGAAACAAGACAAGAGAGAGAGAGAGAAAGAGAGAGAGTACATAAAATACATGTGTCTGTTGTATATTATATATATAGTATATAAAAACAAGAGTGAAAAATTTCTCGTCAATGGGAACAAAGCCGTAAAATAAATGTCTTGCTATAGTGTATATATATATATACTATACACTTATAACAACCGTGTAACAACCGCATTCCACAGTCAAGCAGCACCGCCGCGCCATATTTGAAATTTGAATCTTTCTCTTTGCTCATCCCCACCGAAGTCTCTTCTCTCACGCTCTCTCAACTCTCTTGTTGTGCCTCCTTTCATCTTTCTTTTTCTCTCTCTTTCTCTCTGTCTCACTTCCACTCTCTTTGTCTCCATCTCGATTCTCCGTCACTTTTACTTATGGCGCGTACCATGCTCTCTATGGATCCTATAAATATATACAAGTCCTAACTTATTTTCAAAATATTTTTTTTTTGTTTCAGATTCATTCTCAGTATGGATTTATCTAGGAGGATTTTCTACGTCAAGGTAAGAATTTAAATATGTATTGTAATATTAATTTTATTGTTACTATTATTATTACTATTATTTTTGTTTTGGAAAATTAATTAGGAGCAATAATGAAAATAATATATTCAGGGAAGGGGATTATAATTTTTGTTTTTTTTATTGATGATTAATAATTGCTTACGTTATCGTGCCTCGTTTTGTTTATATTTTATTAATATAAAAGGTATTTTTATGAGTGTGTTTATATTGTATAGACATATTCTTGCCCCCCCCCTCCTCCCTTCGATTAATGGTCCTTTTGCTAAAGCTCTGGTGGTGGTGCTATCATCCCTCGCACGTTTTGTGGTGGCTATAAATTGTCTGGTTACCGCGGCGGTACAAAGTTTTGTTAACGAATTCGCTTCGGAGGCCAACAACACCCTCTCAACATTTACTATACTTGCTCTCTCTCTCTCTCTCGCTCCGATATGACGTATAAGGTTGGTCCGCGAATTGGCTCTTATCGCTATGAAACAGGAGGCGATGTATCTCGCGTCACAGTTTATAGGCGCGCGTATATATATACATATATTTGAACGGCTTATATACTTTTATATATATATATATATATAATCATTCGGTTTTTTTATGCTATTTTTATTATCCAAATTCGAAATTTTATTATATTATCGATTTTTTGAATTTGGATCAAAAGACTTGTGATTTTATATCAACTATTATATTATTCTAAGGATATTCTGTTGCTGTTGCAAATTATATACAAATCAATATAAATAAAATTAATATATTTTATGATAATATTTAAAATATATTATAATTATTAATTCAATTATTATTATTTAATTAATTAATTAAATTTTTATTAATTATTCTGCATATAATATTTACATTTTTTTGACAGAAGAGCTCCGCTCTACTTAATTAATAATAATAATTAATAATTAATATTATTATATTATAAAATGAGAGATATGATGAGAATGTAAAAATTATTATTTTTTATTTATATATGGATAAATTACTTACATTGTTGATATAAATTTATTATTTTATTAACGAAGCTGAAGTACCCAACGTTTATATAAACGATTTTTAAAGAATTAATTTTTTAAAATGAAAAATTCTATAATTTTTTGTCGAAAAAATATTTCTTGTAGTTTTTATTAATCAACAAATTATAAAAAAATAATTTTTAGGCAAAAAATTAAAGAATTTTTTATTTTAAAAAATTATTTCTTTAAAAATCGTTTATATATACATTGCGTACTTCAGCTTCGTTATTATTTATATAAATTTTGTTTATATTACTGCTATAAATTTATTATTATTATTATTATTATTATGTTATAATTATATATCAAAAAAATACAATTGAAAAATTTTCATGAATGGAATTTTTTTTTAATAATTCAGACAGTCTGTTTGCCTTGAGCTCATTTTATATATTTCCAGGCCAAAATTTTAAATTTAGAGTTCAAGTAAAATTTAATCAACACTTCTTTGTATTTAATTATTTATTACACAAAAAAAAATTGAATGTTGAAAATATGTTTATATATAGATTGATTTTTTTTTATTTTTTTAAACAAAAAAAAAATATTTTCATCAACAATTTTGATTTGGAAATAAATAATTATAAATAAATTCGACATTTCCACGAATTTTTTGTGCCTGGGTCACGGTGACCAAAAACAGGGTGTCTACTAGTCCTATGGAAATGTCCTTGAAAGTCCTGGAATTTTAATTTTTGTCCTTGAATTTTTTATATTTTGCTTTTAAATTTTCAAAAATTTATAATTTTGTCAATCATGTTAAAAAAAAATTCATTAAAATAAGTAAAATGGAAATTTACTTAAGTACCTAATTAATTAATTTTTTAATTAAATTTCTGAAAACAACACAGAAAATTAAAAGGCATTAAAATAAGCTTCAACGCTTATTATTTTAATCCAATTTTGCTTATTTTAATCCATTTTGGTATTAAAATAAGCAAAATTGGATTAAAATAATAAGCGTTGCAGTTTATTTTAATACCTTATAATTTTCTGTGAATAGTTAAACTAAAAATTTTTTTATTTCTTAAGGTCATCGAATTTAATATACTGGAAAAATAAGAAATTTGTCCTGTAAAAGTCTTGGAACTTTAATTCAGATTTTTAATAGACACCCTGAAAAACCAAATTTTTATAAAATAAAAAATTCTATTAAATACGTTTCTAATTTTTATTTTATAATAATTTGAAAAAAAAATTTACAGACAAATTTAGTCATCGTGACGTACGTACTTGTTCACTTTTTCATGGAAATTTTTTTAATTATAAATAATTATAAAAATAAATAGTAATAAATAAATTAAAATTGTTATAAAATAGAATTTACTTAGTTAAATTTGTGCAGTAAAAGAAATATAATAGATTAATAAAAAATTTTATTTTTATTATAAAAATTTTATCGAAAAAAAAAAATTTCCATCCTATTTAATAAATAAATACCATAATTTTCAAAAAAAAAAAAAAATTTAATTATAAAAAATTATAAATATTTATTGTATACGTATATTGATTTGTATAGAGAAGTTTCTCAGCACACCCTGGGGAAAGAAATCGATAGAAAGCAATTTTCTAGGAATAAATTTTTAGCGACAGTTTAACCCTAGAGAAAATTGCATATTGCAAATATTGTTTACCGGCGTAAAATAGGTTTGCGTGTTTCGGTAAAAAAAAGAAGCAGTTTCTCTCTCTCTCTCTTTCTCTCATAAGCGGACGTTCTTGGTCGCGTTTGTGTTTATTATTGGTCGTACTACTACTATATGCACACGTATCACGTATGTTTCGCGCTCGTGCGTCCTGAGGAGATATTTTACATTAGACGCTTTAGCGAACTCGCACGAAGTTAATAACTGTCTGTCTGCCGGCTATAACGTCTGCCTCCCATGAACCCTATCAGTTGCTCCATCATTTTCTTTTATTTCTCCCTCTGATAATAAGACGCAAATACTCTTGTTTTATGTAAAAAAAAAAAAATTTCCACGTTCTAACACTTCTTTTTTTTATTATTATTATTTTTTTCATTTGAAGTTTGTCACCAAAAAAAAAAATAAATAATATTCGAGAAAAATTAAAAAACTTTTTTTCTATTTCTTTTTATTTGAAAGAGCAGTAAAAGTGGTGAAATATATTTATGATGTAGGCAAATTTATTATTATTATTATTATTATAGGAAGAAGGTTTGATTTAAATTTTGTCGTCGTTCGAACATTAATTACACGTGATAAGAAAATGATTTCATCACTGTAACAGTTTAAAAGAGAAATTATGCAAAAGGAAAATAAATTATCTATGTATAATATTTTGCATACTTTCAGTGATAAATCAAATCAAGTAAAACGAGTTTTCGATTATATTTCATAGAGTGGTGGTTTTGCATAAATAGCTAAAATTGTTTAAATTAGTTCACTGAGAGAAAAGTTTTATTCAACCAAAGACCAAATTTACTATTTTTTCTATAATAATTTATTATTTTATTTATTTTAAAAATAATTTTTGAACGAATTTAATTGAACCAAATAAAAGATAAATAAATATTTATTTGTATTTAATAATTATTATATCAATTTATTAAATATTTGTTTCAAATAATAGAAATTATTGGTCCAAATTACAATTAAATTAATTTAATTATTTAATTCAAATACAATTTTATTGAAGTCAATATTTACTTGATTCAAGAAGACATTTATTTGTTAATAGTCAACTGATTTATAAATTAAATAAATTATAAGTTCTATATAAAATTATAATTTCAATTATCTGAAATGATTGAACTAAAATTTTTTACTTGAACCAAAGAATTTTTATTTGAATCAAATAAATTGTATTTAAACTGGAAAGATTCCCCGGAAAGTGACCCCTGGAGGTTCTATCAGAATTCCGCCGGAACTTACAACGTAATTCCGTCGGAATTCCATCGGAGTTCCAAAGAATTTTCGATGGGATTCCGACGGAGTTCAAACGGGATTAGGACGGAATTCCGATTAATTTTTTTCAAAATTTTTAGAGTCCTAATTCCAACGTAATTCCGTCGGAATTCCATCGGAGTTTCAAAAAAATTTCCGATGGGATTCCGACGGAGTTCCAACGGAATTAGGACTCTAAAAATTTTGAAAAAAATTAATTGGAATTCCGTCCTAATTCCGTTTGAACTTCGTCGGAATCCCATTGGAAATTTTTTGGAACTCCGATGGAATTCCGACGGAATTACGTTGGAATTAGGACTCTAAAAATTTTGAAAAAAATTAATCGGAATTCCGTCCTAATTCCGTTGGAACTCCGTCGGAATCCCATCGAAAATTCTTTGGAACTCCGATGGAATTCCGACGGAATTACGTTGGAAGTTCCGGCGGAATTCTGATAGAACCTCCAGGGGGCACTTTCCGGGGGAATATTTCCAAGTGGGAACCAATAATTTCTGTATTTGAAACAAATAGCGTTTATTTAATTCAAATAAAAATTATTCAGTTCAAGTTAATATTTATTTTATAATAAAGTAACCGATTATTTGAATCAAATAAATTTTTTCCAGTGTAATTAAATATGATATATAGAAAAATTTATTTACAAAAAAAAGTACCAAATTTTTGAAATTATAAAAAATTATAAAATTATAAAAAAAATTATAAAAAATATATTTTTTTTCTTATCAAAATAAAGAATAATAGTAACATATATACAGGACACGAAGTTGTATAATATTGTGTGTGTGTGTAGGTAATGCACGCGGGGGTGGTCGATTGGGGATGAAAGGGGGATGGTTTTGAGTGAGGGGGTCGAGGGGGTGAAAGTGGGGGATCATAGTGCCCATCCTTTCCTTACTGCGCACTTTCTTACCCCTCCATTCGTATTTCCACCCTCAACGTACACGACATCCGCACCCGCAGTTCGCTTCTGGGAAAGGCGCGGCGCATGCCTTCCTTATTATTATATCTTGACTTCTCTCTTGTCGCCATATAGGCTCAAATATTATTATTATTATTATTGTTATATATATAAAAATATAAATATATATATACAAAGTGCAAAATAATAAAACCCTTTTATAGAAATAAATTTATTAGGACAATATTGTTATATTTATTGTGAATTTTTTCGTTTTTTTTCTCTCACCTTATTGTTTGAGATAACACACTCTGGGTGTTCTTTTATCGGCTTCTAACAGCATCCGAAGATTTACTTTTTTTTTTATTTTCTTTTCTAATCTTTCTTGTTTCTTTTTCTTTCTTTCTGTATGTTTTTCTTTCTCTGTCGTTGTGTAAGAAAAAAAGAAAAGTGCGACGCGAAAAACCACCTTTATAACAGCACACCGGAGATTCTCGCGCGCGTTCCTGTTATATACAAGAAGGAAGGAAGGAAGTTTCCGCGAGATTCGACGCCGGCATCCTCGCTGAATTTCTCACTCTCTTTCCTTCTCTCACTCACTCTCTCTATCTCGAGGTTGGAGATAAATTCGCAAAATTATTGCACCTTGACTACCTTCAATTATAGTTATTTCTTTCTATATAGTTGGTTATTTACTGCTTTCTATTGGTTTTACAAGATAAGCGACAATACAGTGAAAAAAAAAATTGTGATTTTGCACGAATATTGTTTTTATTTTTTTTTTCAATTTAATTTCTATTTGAATTAGAATTGACAATTTTGCATTATAATTATCGTTTAAATTTATTAAAATCCTTATTAAATTGTACTACAAAAATATTTTATTGTTTGTATCGCAATTAGTTTTAAATTAATTATTTTTATTTCAATTACTAATCATTTCAATGAATTATTATATTAACGATACAATTTTTCTTATAATTAGTTATTATATAATTAATAATTAGTTAATATAAATTGTTATATTAATATTAATTAGGTATTTATTAATATTAATAATAAATTATTATAATTATTAATTAATATTAATCATTTATTTATCTAATTTAAAAAAAATAGTAAATATTAATTATTTTTGTTGAAATAATAGTTTATTAAATGAATTTTTATTTTTTTGGAAATAAATAAAAATTGTTTTCTTTTTCAAATTACATATTTTTTCGTGTTTATTTTAATAGCAATGGAATAATGTAAATTAATAATTGGATATTTTTAGTTAGAATTTAGAAAATTTATTTTTATTCGCTGTGTAACGAAAGCTTTCTTAAAATGCATTTTTATTGTTCTCCTCTGCACTTTGTCGCTTTTATTTGTTTTAATTAAAACTAATTTTACATTGTTTGTATAAATAGTGCGCTTTATATAAAGTAAAAAAAAAAAGAAATGCTGTTTTCATACGCATAATTAAAAATTTTCACTTAATGTCTTTGTTTAGAAAATTTGTTTAAATTTATATAATATAAAAATTAAAAAAGAATATTAAACAAACAAATAATATTAAAACAAACAATATTAAAAAAATATTTTAAAAAATATTGAAAAAATATTTTAAAAAATATTGAAAAAATATTTTTTTAAAAATTGAAACAATATTTTTAATTATAATACGCAAAATGTTACTTTGTATATCCAATTTGAAAATTTCATTTGAATTTTATTATCTCTACTCGGATTTTCTAATTAGTTCCATGTTTAATTTAATTTTACAACAAGTATGTTTATATGACACGAATTACCGGTTTATTATTTAATAATATTAAAAATCAACAATATTTAAAAAATTTGAAAATTTATTTATTTAAAAAAAAATTTTTTTCTTCCATTTATATTTTATATTAATTCATTAATAAATATTTAATTATTAAATTATTTGAATGAAAATAGTTTCTTTTTTTAGATGAATATATGTTTCGCAATATAAAAAGACGAAGCTGAAGTACGCAATGTTTATATAAACGATTTTTAAAGAAATAATTTTTTAAAATGAAAAATTCTATAATTTTTTGCTTAAAAAATAAAAAATTTATTATATTTATTTATTTTTATTTATTTATTTATTTTTATAATTTGTTGATTAATGAAAACTACAAGAAATATTTTTTAGGCAAAAAATTATAGAATTTTTCATTTTAAAAAATTATTTCTTTAAAAATCGTTTATACAAACGTTGCGTACTTCAGCTTCGTTAAAAAGTGTGTCTTTAAACTCGGTTAGAATGTCACACGTAAGAATATAATAACAATAATAAGTTTTGCTTCGCATGTAGCCTTCATTAATAATTAGATGTTAATTGTTTAATATTTGTAGTGGAACGAATATCCGTCCTTAAGATCAGTACTGTATTGCAGGGTTGCATTGTACGTCATTATCATGACACTTGTACTTGTAACTCTGCGTTGATTTCATTGATGATAATGGTGTTGATGAATGAATTTTGCAACTTTTTTCACTTCCACCTGAATGAAATATTATTGCTCATAGAATAATAATTCATTAATAAATTAATATACATGAATTAATAATTTATTATTAATAAATAAAAACAAATAATAATAATAATAGTAATAATAATAATAATAATAATAATAATAATAAAAATAATACCAACACTAATAATAATTTTTTAAATAATATTAATAATAATAATAGTAATAATAATAATAAACAAAAAAATTTCTATGAAAGAAAAATTAAAAATAGTGGAAAATATTTTTTTTTGCAAACTTTCACGTTAGATGAAAATAATAAATTTTTGCCATTTTTTTTTTGGGATCGAATTTCCAATAAAACGGGAATGATTATACTGGTTTAGATAAATTATTTTTCTTCGCCATTAAGATATATTCTGATTAGGATATAATCGTTTTAGAAAATTGAAGTTTTATAAAAAGTATATATAGGAGATTAATTTTGCGAGATTGGACGATTTTCTTTCGCTCTCTATATATATCTCTCTTTCTATCTCATATAAGACAAAATGTCGTTCTGGAAGTGATTTTCTGGTTCTGAGAGCAACGTGATTTGTCGCTCGGGGAACGTTGTCAACTTGACAGACGTTTTTCGGTTCCAGAAGGTGCAGGTCTAAATTCCTAAACATCTTATCTCACGGTATATATAGCTACTCCACTTTCTGATAATTACACCTCTCTCGAGAGGTGAACGAACAGTCCGACATTATTTATGTAAATGCAATTCAATTAATTATATATATATATATATAGAAAATAGTTTTCTCTCAAATACGAAATAATCATTGAAAAACTGGAACTATATATTTACGTAAAATATATTCGAATTTTTTTTTTTCTCAGCAAAAAAAAAAGACAAGTTTCAATGATTGTCAGAAATGATTGTATTAGAAAGAGAGAAAGAATAAATATACATAAAATTATATATATTTCAAAATTTAAACCGCGTGCGTCTGTTATAAGATTACCTTATTTTATTTTTCATTTTCAATGGATAACACACAGTCACAAAATAATGACATGGTATTTTTTTTTTTTTTTCTTTTCACAATGTGCACGTGTTTACAAAGTATATTCTCCGAAGCATTTAAAAATCGTTGCTTGTTTGTTTCGCATATACATATATATAGCTCGAGAAAAATAGGGAAACAGTACAATTTTATTTCTTTTCAAACTGCAATTTCAAATGCATATATATATAGATTTGATGAATATTGCTGGTTATATTAAACAAAATTAGTTTATGGAACTATAAAACTGAAAAAAATGCATTTTTTTTGTTATTGAAAATATCTTTTTATTAATAATAATTTATATTATACTGTAAAAAGTAAATCTTATTTTAAGATGAGTTTTAAATTCAGCAGTACTAGTATTTTAATGTATTTAAATTCAAATTTAAATTCATTGCTTAGATTCAGCAAGGGCTGTCTTAAAAATGTTGCCTCTTAAAATAAGACCTCTTTTCGGCCTTAAAATAAGACTTTCTTTTTACAGTGTAATTATTATTATTATATTATCAATAAATTATTGTAATAATTATTATATAATTATGTTAATTATATTAATCTTTATTATATTTATTATATTTATTATTAATAATAATAATAATTTAGACAATAATTGTTATTGTGAAAAAAATTACTCTCTACACTGAAAAAAAAATTTATTTGATTCAAATACTCGATTACTTGAGTATTATCAAATAAATATTTATTTGAACCAAATATTATTTTTATTTGAATTAAATAAATTGTATTTGAACCAATAATTTCTGTATTTGAAACAAATACCATTTAATTGACTCAAATAATAATTATTTGATTCAAATAAATATTTATTTGATAATAGTCAAGTAATGGAGTATTTGAATCAAATAAATTTTTTTTTCAGTGTAAATCTGAATTAGTAAAAATCTTTACTAAATTAGACTAGTGACTCACTTTTTGCTTTAGAATTAGTTAAATTTTACTAATTTTTATAGTAAAAGTTACTAATAAATTAGTAAAATTTTACTAATTCAGAAACAAAAAGTGAGTCATTAATTCAAATTAGTAAACACTAGCAAAATTACACGCGCGCAAGCGCGCGTCCAACTTTAATTGCACTGGTTATTTTAAAATAATAATAATATTAATAATAATAATAATAATAATAATAATAATAATAATAATTCTGCATCAGTGGAGTATTAAATTAATAATAGGTATATTTCTAATTTTCACGTTATCATTTATTTATACACAGAAAAAAATGAGTTTGATGTTATATAAATAAATAAATTAAAGTAAAAATTTTAAAATATAAATATTAAAATTTTAGAAATAAATATTTTTGATAAAGTCAATGTTCGATGAATTTTTTATAATCTTTCAAATTACAAAAAATTAGTTATGCTAAATATTTTTTTGTATTTTCTATAAATATTTCGTTGCAAATAAAAATTTTAAATTTATGTTTTTTTTTCAAAAAATTTAATTAACTGATAATTAATAAATATTAAAAAATTATGTAATCAAAAAGAAATTTAAATTAACTGAAAATTATTAATTATATTTTAAAAAGTAGTAAGCAATTAAAAAATATTTAAAAATTTTGAAAAAATAAAACCTAAAAAAAATTTGTAATGTTTTAAACTTTAAACTTAAATTAAAAATTAAAATCAAATTGAAAATTTTTTAAAAAAGCAAACTATTTTTATATTGTTTATAGATAAAAAAATATAACAATTTAATAATTAATAATAAAAACAAATTAATAATAATAAATTTATGAATAATAATTTATAATAAATAATAATGAATAATGAAAAAATAATGAAAGATAAATAATAATTATAAGTTAAAATGTTCTAATTATCTGTAATAATCATTATATTTAAAAAAATGTATATATAATATAATATATTTATAAATAATAATAAAAATTATATTATAATTGAAACTTTTTTTTCTATAAATACCAAGTAGGAAATATACTGGTGCTGCACACAATGAACAATATTTTTCTTTTACTTTAAACTGTCACTTAGTATATGACTTAATTAATGGCGATGAATAAAAATATCCGTCGTGTTAACCATAAAATATTACGAAATCAAGAATTGTCAAAATTTTAGAAAAACAAAAGGAACAAAATACGACTAACTTCAAGTGTGGACAGACGGAATGAATGAATGAATACGGAAATTATTATAGTTAATTTTTACTAATTCAGATTTAGAGAGTATTAGAAGTAATGGTATTTAATTTTTTAAATTGAGATGAAAATAAAATTTGAGTGTTTTTTTTTCTCTCTTAGTAAGCTGGATTCTGTGTATAGTAAAAAATCTCAAGTGTCGCTCGCGTACGACTACGAGCTTTAGGAGTGGTTATGAGACATTCAGACGTAGCTTGCGGGCTAGGCATGTGGCAATGTTTTGGCCGGAATCGATCGACCGCCCCTTCTACACTGCGGCGTAGTATCGTACTTCCTTGCCTAACCCTTCACCCCACCACTTGCATAATCCACCCACGCCCTGGTTCACTCAACCACCCTCAGACAGCAGTGGCTCTCAATTTCCATCAACCCTTTTTTTTTTTTTTTTTATTTTTCTCACAACACTGTTTATATATCTTTCTCTCTCTCTCTCTCACGATCCCATTAACTTGTATATATGTGTGTTTGTGTCTTTTTCTTTTTATTGAAATTCTTTCGCGGGTTTAATTGAATCGCAATATATATATACATTCATCCTTTCAATTTACATATAAAAAAATAATTATTAATAAAAAAAATTTTTTTATTTTAATCAGGCCTCGGATTATACGAATTTTTCGACTATTTCCGACTTTTTTCGACTTATTTTAATAAAATGCGACTTTTTAGACTTTTTTTTACATTTAAAAAATTTTTTTTTTGAATAAATTACGATTTTTTTTTGTATAAAATGCAGATCTTCTTCAGATCTTCTTTATTTTAATTATTTAACAAATTTTTAACTAAAACTCTTCACTAAATTAATTATTTTTAATAATTTTAATGGAATTTATTACAAATTCAATTATTTTAAACTATTTTTCAATTAAAATTTTTATGAAATTTAATCATTGTATATAATTTAAAAAAAATTAACAAAATTAAAATTACCAAAAAATTCTAATAAATTCTTCATCAACAGAAATTATTAGAAATTTCTCTTATTATAATAATTATTGTCTGAAAATTAATACAATCTTTTGAAATTAAATTATTTTCCAAAATTTCAATTTGAAATTCAATTATTTACAAAATTTTCAATTAAAAATCTTTTAAAATTCAACAAATTTTCCAAAATTTCCATTCAAAATCAAGTAAAATTCAATTATTTTCCAAAATTTCAATCCAAAATCAACTAAAATTCAATTATTTTCAAAATTTTCAATTCAAAATCAACTAAAATTCAATTATTCTCAAAAATTTAAATTCAAAATTATTTATTATCAATATTTTAAATCTAAAATCAACTATAATTAAATTATTATTCAAAATTTCAATTGAAATTCAATTATTTTCAAAAATTTCAATTTAAAAGCTTTTAAAATTTACCATCTAAAATTGTTTGAAATTTAATAATTTCAATTATAACTCTCTTATGAAATTCAATTATCTTTAACTATTTTCATAATATTATTCGAAAATTCAATTATCTGAAACCATTTTTTAATTAAAAATCACTTGAAGTTCAATTAATGTCAAAAATCTCAATTATAAATCGTTGAAAATTCAATTATTACTTTAAAAAAATGTTATCTGAAATTATTTAATAAATTATTTTTAATTCTGTAAAATTTAATTATTGTCTGAAAATTAACAAAATCTTTTGAAATTCAATTATTTCTAAAAATTTCAACTTTATAATTCTTCTAAAATTATTATTATTTAAAAAAAAAATTTTTATTTGAAAATCTGTAAAACTTTTTTTGTTTAAAAAAAAAAGAAATCGACTTTTTCGACTTTTTTTTAACATAAATCGACTAAAACGACTTTTTTTGTGCCTTTAAGTCGATCCGAGGCCTGTATAATTTTCTTATATTATTATTATTATTAATATTGAAATATAATAAGATTAGGAAATTTTTATTATAATAAAATTTGTAATTTTTTGGTGAAAAAAAAATATTTGATAAAATAAATTATATGTTTTATCATAAACTAGTATTGAACCAGCGTTTTATTATATTGATTAAAATGAGAAATTATGTGTAAAAAGAAAGGTATGAATGAATTGTCATCTAGGACATTTATAACATTTTCAATGATAAATCAAAAATGTTGCAAAACGAGTTTTAAATTGCACATATTTCATTAGATACATATCCCGTTTTCTAGAGTGTAGATCTTCACACATTGACTTTTTTCAATATTGATAAGCATTAATTGTGATAGATCACGTCCAATATTTTACGTTTTTTTTTTTTTTTTTTTTTTTTTTCATAATATCCTTCGTGTTAAAAGGCGTTTTTATAGAAATTTTTTTTCCCAATTTTCTCTATTGGAAAAATGCAAATTTTACTTAATTATTATTAAATATTTTCTATATTTAATATCAAATTTAATAAATAAATATTTTCTATATTTAATACAGAAGTTATTTAAAATTATGAATTTTTATTTAAATTTTCATGATTAATTTGCATATAATTATTATAATGAAAATAATATTTATCGTTTTCATTTTGCACTGTTTATTTTTCTTTTTTTTTTTTTGATATTGTTATTCTAATTTTTTGTATAATGAGCCAATAATACAGTTAAAGTGATAAATCGTGGATAATAAATATACTTTATCGTACATATAATTAATATATATAAAAAAAACAAATTGTCAGCTGCATAAAGACGTCAACTGTTAATATTCAATTACATTCGATTTTAGTATTCGAAGCACACATATTTCAATTAACGTTTATATTAATTACCACTCATTTTTCTGGCGCCTAACTAATAAACGCACGAATCAATGACTAATAAAAACAATTTATAAATTATTAATAGTAAAAAATTTTTTTTATCGTAATTTTTGGTAAAAAAAAAAATATTTCATTTAAAAAAAGTCAAAATTAATTAAAAAATTTTTTCTTAATATAAAGTTATTAAAATTTTTTTTTTTTTTAAATATTTCACGTGCTTGAAATTTATAATTTATTGGAAATTGATAATACAGAAATGTATTTTTTTTTTTTCATTAACATTCGTGAAATACATTTTTTGGATATAATTAACATTCATCCAATTTAAATTATCTGTTCATTTTATAAATTATTGATAAAAATACTTTAAAAAAAAAAAAAGTGGGTCATTAGCAATAAGAGAGTGTCCCACTTACTCTGGGGGCACTGTTGTAAATTTAAATGCCTTTTAAGAATGACTTTATAACCTTTGCATTACATTTTCACTTAAATTAAACTCTTTATAAAATATCATTCAAGAATGTTAACAATTACGTGCGCAGTGACAATTAAAATAGATGACATTTCATTCTAATAGAGAGAGAGAGAGAGAGAGGTTTTCAATATCACATTTTGTGAAATCTAAAATAAATTTTTCCTGTTTTTTCAAAATATTCTTTTTTCTTTTATTATTATTTTATTTTTTTAAATTTTATTATTATTATTATTTTATTTTATTTTTTTTAATTTTATTATTATTATTATTTTATTTTTTTTAATTTTATTATTATTATTATTTTATTTTTTTAAATTTTTTTTAATTTTATTATTTTTTTATTATTGTTTATTAATTATCGTATCGTTTATAATTTGGTCCTTATTTTTGAAACAGTTGAATATTGATACACTGTGAAATAAGTTGCGTCTAACTAACTCCTTTTTTGTCTGGGAGCATTGCCAACTTTAAGCTGCGAATTTACTCCTTTTACCGTTTTCGTGCAGAGACTTCTCAAGCGCTCTCACGCCTCCTTTGCATAATTTTATCAAAATGGTGTAATACAGTCAAGTTGATTTGCATTTCAGAAATATTTTTTCCCCGAGACTTAAATAAACCTTCTCTTAATTTACTCGTTTATCGCTCTCTCTCACTCTCTCACTCTTTTTCTCTCTCTCAATATATATATATAAAAACGATGGACCAATTTTGCATTCCACTTATTACTCATTTCACCAGAAGACACTAAAATTTTTTCTTCAATTTTTTTTTTTTTATTTTACAATTTAGGAAAAAAAAAATGTGCGTCACCAAATTAAATTTGTTTTCATGTTTTTGATGATGACGTTAATGTTCGTGACGCGCTTTTTTTTTTGATAAACAAACAGGAAAAAAGAGAGTCAATTTTCTATATTTGAACTTTTATTTAAACATTGTTTACTGAAATGTCAATGAGAAGTGACATCAATTAAAAAATCGATAGAATTGTTAATTATATTTTTATTTATAGTATCCAAAAAATTTAGGTTAATTTTTTTCTTCACACAAAATTAAAAGTATCAAATTGATACCAAAAATATCAAATTGATACAAATTTTTATATCAATTTGATATTTTTGGTATCAATTTGATACTTTTAAATTAGTGTGTTATTGAATGAAATTTTTCATTTATTGAAATATAATTTTGTCCCATATATAGATTAAATTTTTCATCGGAATAATTTTTTTCCTTTTATTCAATTTTAGAATAATTTACTTGATGAATTGAGAAAAAATTACTTGACATAAATAATTTAAAAGTGTAATAATTAAAAGCCTCTAAATTATGAAATATTAATAATAATATAATAAAAAAATAATAGTAACAATAAAATAATAATAATAGTAATAAAAAAATAATATTAACAATAAAATAATAATAATAGTAATAAAAAAATAATAGTAACAATAAAATAATAATACACTGAAAAAAAAATTTGTTCGATTTAAATACTTGGTTACTTGACTATTATCAAATAAATATATTTACTTGAACCAAATAATTTTTAATTTTTAAATTTTTATTCATCAATTAAATCATAGTTAAACCAATAATTTCTGAATTTGAAAAGATTTGATTCGATAATTATTTATTATAAATAAATATTTTTATTTGATAATAATCAAGTATAACCGATTATTTGAAATAATTTTCCTTACAATGTAATAATTCTCAAGAAAAATTTTTCGCCTAATATTAATGTATAATTTAATTATCTTATCGCACTTAATGAATCAGTATAATTAAATGTAAATTCTTGTGTGAAGAAAGTAAATAAAATGAAATATTTCGTTAGTGAAGGAAAAAAAAGAAAAAAAAAACGGCGGGCAAAAATAAATCCGTGAATGCAAATCGTTCTATAACTCGTGTCCGTATTACTACGTCGTACGTTTTACGTATACAAGAGACCTACGCTCATAACTCATTGGCTACGACTGTTTAGAGAGAGAAAGAGTGAGATTGTATATAGAAGTGGGGATAGAAAGCGTCCGAGGGGAAAATTGTATTTTATATAGTGGGGAGTGGAATATCGACCATTCCCACTTCCATTCAGTTGGCATCTCGTTTTGAGGAGGAGTAAAACGTTGGGGAAATTTGTGAGAAATTGGTCATGGTTTCGTATCCCCACCACAAATTTTCACGAATATATATATATACACAGGGACAAATTCTCTTCTCCCCCTCTCACCATCATCATTTTCTTTCCTTTTCTTCTCCCCCCTCCATTTGCTCTCTCTCATCCCCACTTTGAAATTTCCCCTTCTGTGCCTCGTTGATTCGTACGTTGAACCTACGACGAGTTGTGTGTGTGTAGCCCACTCGCAAAATTTACCGAGGTGCGACGTCCTTTTTATATTTACATTACTTTTTTTTTTCTCACTTTTTCTTTTTCTCTCCTGTTGCTTCTAAAATTTTGCAAAATTATTAAATTGAAAACAATTATTATTAATGTTAATCACTTTTAATAATAATACGACTTTTTTTTTTTTATTTTCCTTCTCTCATTCTTGGCGTCCCTCCACAAAAATTAGTCTCCCCAATTTTTGTGAGGGTCGAATTTTTCTTTCACGAGCAACTGGTTTTGTCCAAGGACGAATTCCCTCGATGAGAGACACGCTGAGAACACGTAAATGACGAAAAATCAAGGAACTAAATCGATTTGACCAAAAATTTTTCTGTTATTTATAAAGTTCTCTTATTTTCAATAAAAAAAAATGAGAGATTATTTGCATGGTGTGTGGAAAATGGTGTCGTATTAATTTTATATATGAACGATACAATTTTTCATTTTTTTTCTTCTTTTTTCATTAGTTAAATGATTTTTATCCTTTTTTTTGGTATTTAGTTAAATAATTATTCTTTTTTTCTAGCTATTTATAGTTCTAGAGATTATTTCTTCAAATATACAATGTTTTGTGCTTGTATATTGCTTTCTTATTTTAAGAATGAGACACATTAAATGTGTTTTTGGTATTATTTATCTCCATTTTGTACTACAATCCCCTCATTCTGTGTACCATAAACTTCTTCTACTAAAATTCGTACGTATTATTATTCTCAAATGGAATATTGCACTTCCGGTTCATAACGTGTTTCATTGCTAAAGAAAAATGTTTTGGTCCAAAATGCATTTACTTTAGTCATAGAAAATTGTGAGGTATTAAAACAAGAATTTAATTCTAATCTTTTTTTTTAATTCTACTCTAAAACTGAATTAGTAGCCGTTAAACTAGTAAATTATTAGTAAAAAATGACTAATTCTTAGTCAAAAATAACTAATTAGTGGTTTTTTTACTAATAATTAGTAGAAAGCAACTAATTAGTAATATTACTATTTAAATTAGTAAACTTTAATAAATGACTCAGTAGTTTTATTTACTAATAATTAGTCAATAATTTAGCAACCTGAATTAGTAACCATTTTGATTAATTTTTAGTCAAATGACTAACTAATAGTAGAAAGCTCGAGAATAAAAGTAAAAAAAAATTAATATGAATAGTAGAAAACTATTAATTGATAATATAAAAGTGCCAATTAATAGTAGAAAACTACTAATTGATAGTAGAAAACTACTAATTGATAGTAGAAAACTACTAATTGATAGTAGAAAATTACTGATTGATAAATAAACTACTAATTCATTTATTAAAATTTACTAATTAAAATATTAACCTTACTAAATAAATTAATATATTCTTCAGTCATTTTTGACTAATTTTTAGTCAAAAATGACTAATAGATAGTGAAAAACTACTCATTTATATATTAAAGTATACTAATTGAAATAGTAATCTTAATAAATAAATTAGTATGGCTTTCTAGTCATTTTTGACTAATTTTCAGTTTAAAATGACAAATTTATAGTAAAAAAAAACTACTAATTTTTTTTATTATGGTTTACTAATTAAAATAGTAGTTTTACTAAATGAATTAGTAGTTTTCCACTGCTAATTAGTCAACAATTTACACTCTAAATCTGAATTAGTAAAAAATGTTTACTAATTTAAATTAGTGACTCACTTTTTGCTTTAGAATTAGTTAGATTTTACTAATTGGTAGTAAAAGTTACTAAGAATTAGTAAAATTTTACTAATTGTTAGTAATAGTTACTAATAATTAGTAAAATTTTACTAATTCAAAAGCAAAATGTGAGTCACTAATTCAGATTTAGAGAGTAGTAAAATATCAATTCTCTAAACCTAAATTATTCCCTTTTGGCTCATTTTTAGTAAAAAAACGACTAATTAATTGTAGATAACTATTAATTGATTGTAGAAAACTACCAATTAGTAGTAAAAAAACTATTAATTGATAGCAGAAAACTACCAATTAGTAGTAGTAAAAAAACTATTAATTGATAGCAGAAAACTACCAATTAGTAGTAAAAAAAACTATTAATTGATAGCAGAAAACTATACTAATCGATAGTGAAAAACTACTAATTGATTTTTTAAAATTTACTAATTGAAATAGCATAATTACTAAAGGAATCAGAAGTTTTCAACCAATTAGTAGAATTACTAATTACTGTAAAAATTTACATTCAGTTATTTTTGACTAAAAATTAGTCCAAACGGTTACTAATTCATTAAATGAACTCAGGCTCAATTAATTTGTCAAAAGTTAGTCAAATTCATATTTAGGGACTAATCTTATGTTTACTAAAGTTTCACAGTGTAAAAAAAACTAAAAATAGTTAGTAGAAATTTTCACTAATTTCGTTTCCCCTTGAAAAAGTATATATATATACTCGTAATTTTGAAGAGAAGTGTTGTTTATAATAGGGCAAGGTTCATTCATTCACTTTTGCAACACTCTCGCGAATGTTATTGTATATATATATATATATATAAAGAAATATTTGCGAGGGTTGTGAGCGCGGATTGCATGCAATTGCGGAGGAAGGTGACGAGGTAAGCGAATTGGGTGGGTGTGGTGGTTGGTTGACTGGGAAAATGGTGGGGGGTATATGGGGGGTGAAAGACAACCCCCCCCCCTCACCTCTTTTTGGTGGATGAGGGCAACCAAGAGGTCGACTAGCAAACGAATACACATACTCATATATGTATATATGTGTATATATATATATATGCCGCGTGTAGTAGAATGTTCATAGTGAATGAAACGACTGCTACGCGCGCTTGTATACTCCCCTCCCCTCTGGTAAACACCCTTCAACTCTCTCTCCCTCCCTCCCCCTTCCTCCTTGAACGCGCAGAACCTCACCTCTTTCCGCACTCAGTCTAGGTTCCCACTTATCGTCTGCTACTACCGTCACCCCCTTTCCCTTATACTTGCTTTTCACAATTTACCCCCTCCCCCCTGTTACCCCCTTTTCTCCTTCTTTCTCTCTCTCTCTTCAACCCTTGTGAATAGGCTCTCACTTCAATTTTTTCGCATAAACTTCCCTCGCAAATTTTTTTTTCCGTGTCCTCCCACGCAAAACGTTTTTTTTTTTCATTTTTAGCCGACTTTTGACTTTATAAATTTTATAACTCAAAAAGAAATTTTAAATTTGATTTAGAAAAAAAATTTATTTGATTCAAATAATTTTAAAACATTTTAGATATTTCATAATAATACTATTATCAAATAAATATTTCCTTGAACCAAGTTATAATTAAGTCAATTAAATGCATATTTGTTTCAAATATACGGAAATTAATTGGTTCAAATAGAATTTTGTTAATTGAAAATTGAAATAAAAATTATTTGGTTCTAGTAAATATTTATTTGGTTCCAGTAAATATTTACTTAGTTCCAATAAAAATTTATTTGGTTCTAGTAAATATTTATTTGGTTCGAGTAAATATTTCCTTGGTTCGAGTAAATATTTCTTTGGTTCCAGTAAATATTTACTTGGTTCCTGTAAATATTTACTTGGTTCCAGTAAATATTTACTTGGTTCCAATAAATATTTATTTGTTTCTAGTAAATATTTACTGGAACCAAATAAATATTTATTGGAACCAAGTAAATATTTACTGGAACCAAATAAATATTTACTAGAAACAAATAAATATTTTTTGGAAGCAAGTAAATATTTACTAGAAACAAATAAATATTTATTGGAACCAAGTAAATATTTACTGGAACCAAATAAATATTTATTGTAACCAAGTAAATATTTATTTAGTTCCAGTAAATATTTACTTGGTTCCAATAAATATTTATTTGGTTCCAGTAAATACATACTTGGTTCCAATAAATATTTATTTAATAATAGTCAAGTAACCGATTATTTGAATCAAATAAATATTTTTTTCAGTGTAAATAAGTGGAAATGAACTGTTACAATTAGGGGGAATGATGCGAAATTAAATCCGTTTGAGAGAGGGGAAACGGTAAAGTTGGGAAGTAGAGATTATGTTGTTTGTTTACGTTATAATTTTCGATATTATATATATCGAGCAGTATCGATTGATTGGTATTGCACTTTTTTGGTTGCTTCTGAGAGGAATTGTTTTCATTCAAGGAAAATGTGTTTAATTTCGGTAGGGGAGACCGAGGAGGAAAGTAACAAAAATCAGTTTTTTTATGCTAGCATTAAAAATATTAGTCGGATAAATTTGTCCAATATATTAAATGAAAGCTTGGACATTCACCTTTTAAATAAAATTTGAATTAAACATTTATAATAAATTGACAGTTCACAGTATAACTTTTACGCAAGCTCTTCATCTGTTACTTTCCTCCTCACCCCCGAGGAGGAAAGTAACAGTATAAAATTATGTAAAATTCTTTAGACTAATGACTATTATTAATTAGAAATATTTTTATTAGGAACACATAAAAGTTTAAGTACACTTTATACTTATTTGGCACATATTTGGGACATATTTAGCACATATT